>NC_138072.1:9098060-10342165 GCF_964194185.1 Rhinolophus hipposideros
AACACGTTTGGTGGCAGGCTGCCATTCAAAAGAAAGCCTTTCGATTTTGTGAGGACTGGTCCATCAAACCTGCCAGGCCTTCCAGCTAAAGGGAGACGTGGCCTGAGCCACCCTGCCGGTTTGTCAAGACGCAGAAATTTCCTGCTTCTGTAAGGACCATTATTAATTTGACTCCATTTCTTTGAAGAAAGAAACATGCCTTTAAAATCGAGTAGACTCTGCAATGAAGGCCCCCTGGTGCATTCGACAAATGTGTCAGTCAAATGCATGTGACAGATATTAAGGAAAACAGCTCAACAAAAACAGGCTTAAAAAATAAGACTTTAAACCCGGAGGGTAGGTAGTAAAGGGAGGAGAACAAAGGGATGAAAGTAAACTTATTGTAGTTGCGAGCCTAGACATAGTTGCGAGCCTAGACGTTATCTTCATTAAAAAACAAGCCTAAGAAAATGATATTCTATTTTGCAGTAATTGATTTTAATTAATAGCTGTTAAAATGAATGGGCAAAATATTTATCTTTGAATGCCATATAGAGGAATAAAGAAAGATTCTCCAAAAGTGTTTCAAATGAGTTTTGTTAATCAGTAAATACGTTCTGTTAAAAGAGAGTTGAGAGAATGAATAAGATTATTTTACGTGTCATCCTTGCTCATCCTCGGTCACAAGTCACAACAGCCACAGTCTATGCGGGTTGAGGGGGGGGAAGCTCAAGAAAATAACATCAGAATGACTTTTAAACCAATATACAAAAAAGTAAAGATTACTTTGGTATTACTCTTAAAGCAAGTATAAAAACGTGACAACTCAGGTGGCATGAATGGATATCATGTATAAGATTAAAGGAAAACAAAGTAGTTATCTGACTTAAGAAGGATAAGGGGACAAAAATCACCTCTGAGACAGGAGTTGTATGCAATTTGTCTCTCCCTGCTCCAATCTATGTTAACCAACTTGCCAAATTCTACTTTTGAAATTGCTGCTTTTCACATGTCCGTTTCCTCATTCCAGAGCCATCCATAGATCTGCACTGAAAGTGAAATTAAAACTAATGAGAAATCCATTCAAAGCCCTCTCTGATCCTTACTTCCCAGTGTGGTCCTTCTCCTTACGCAGTAGCTGCTCCTGGTTCTAAACCCAAAAGAGCTCTACTTGATACCGTGTTTCCCTGAAAATAAGACCTAGCCAGAGCATCAGCTCTAATGCGTTTTTGGAGCAAAAATTAATATAAGACTGGTATAATATAATATAGTATAGTATAATATAAGATAAGATAATATAATACAATACAATACAATATGATATAATACCACGTCTTATATAATACCACGTTATATAAGACCGAGTCTTACATTAATTTTTGTTCCAAAAGATGCATTAGAGCTGATGGTCGGGCTAGGGATTATTTTGGAGGAAACAAGGTACAATTCAACAAATATTTACTAGTTACCTACGTGTATATAAAATCATGTTTGAATTTACTGTATAATAAGTGGCGTACGGTTCTCATTCAGTTAAGTCAGTTTAGTACATTGTCATATTGAACTAATCTTTTCTGATGTCATGATACAGTTTTAACTTAAGGAACCCCTCTAATTCCAAGGGTGTTTTTTAAATAAAAATATCAGTAAGTAATTTATATGATAATTCATATTTTACCTTCATTTGTGTAGATTTCTGTAAAAGTAAAATGTGGATTATACAGTGCACTAAGAGAAATCCTCTTCATTGGCAGAAAAAAAAAAAAGGCACAAGCAGAATGCCTGATGTGTGCTTGGGAAGAGGTTGGAAACTAGGGAAAGGCCAATATAACTCCCTACCTACCAGGAGTTCTAGCTTCAGACAATGTCCTCCTAGAAGGAATATGCAGGAAGAAAGACGATCCATTTCTGAAGACAACTGAATTTCCTGACACTTCAGAAACTGTCATATTAAATCGCTAAATTTTTACCCCATAACTTGGTTTTTCAACTAAGAAAATGACTCAAAGTTTGGAATTCTATGAAATCTAATAACATTACAGAGAAAGCTATATACAAAGTTCTCATCATCACTGATATCTTTTAATATACCGATATTGACCAACAATCTAGCTCTTATCAGCAGAGCTCACACTGGTTAAGACTTCGAGGGGAAAAACCTCGTATTGGGATCTATGTGGCATCTTATATTCATAGCCTTCATGTTATCTAAATAAGATTGTAGTGGATATAAGACAGTGGGTGAATCTGATGGTTTTTTACCTGGTTGTCAAGGTTAAAGGTTCCAAGTTGTTCCATTGTATCTTTATTAAGCAATTTTTAATCCTCCTGGGAAGGATGTAAGCATGAATAAACCAACAAAGTTAAGTGTGATAATGACCGCCTGTGACACATCAAGCATTAATATAATTAATAGAAGTATTATTATTTCCATTAATGACATTAATGAGATCCTATTCTTCATAGTTCTTGCCTGCCTCCAAAGTGTTTTCACAGGGAAGGGAGCCAGTGAATTGACATGATTTTCACACATTAGGTGAAGAAATTAACACTCGCTGAGGTGACGGCACATGACCAAGATCCTAAATACTAAACAGAGCTGGCTGTGACCCGAAGTTGTCCTAGTCATACCTTCCTACTTGTTCCCCTCCAGGGAACTACCCCAAAGAGACAAAGCACGAAAACAAATGTGTTCTGTATCTGGGGGCTTCCTACAGGAGCCGCTGGCCTGCATCTAGAATAGAGAAGTGCCCCCTTATCCATGGTTTCACTTGCGGCAAGCTTCCATTAGCCATGGTTAACGGTGGTCCAACAATATTTCAGGAAAATTCCAGAAATAAACAATTCATACGTTTTAAATTGTGCCCCCGATCTGATCAGTAGTGACATCTCATGCCTCATTCTGAGCAGTTTCATGAAATCTCGCTCTTTGCTGAGCAGCGCAGTGAAATCACGGGCGCCATTTTGAGGAGCGTGATGAAATCTCGGGCGCCATTTTGAGGAGCGTGAGGAAATCTCGGGCGCCATTTTGAGGAGCGTGATGAAATCTCGGGCCTACCTGCCCCGGGTGCACGTGAAGCATCTCTTCGTCGGGTGTCTCCTCGATAGAGACGCAGCCCTCTCCTGCCTGTTAGTCACCTAGTAGCCATCTAGGTTATCAGAAGGTCTGTCCTGGGATGGCCGTGCTTGTGTTCAAGTCAGTCTCGGAGCAGCCCAGCACTACCTCGGAATGCCTGCATCAGTCACCTCCCTTCATCGCCTCACGTCGGCCTTGAGTCATCTCACGTCATCACGAGAAGAACGGTGAGTACAGTATGACGTCTTGAGAGAGACCATATTCATCTAACTTTTAGTACAATATATTGTTATACATGTTCTATTTTATTATCGTTGTTGTTAATCTCTTACTGTGCCTAATTTATAAATTAAACTTTCTCGTAAGTTTGCATGTCTCAGGAAAAACATAGAATATGCAGGGTTTGGTACTATGGGTGGTTTCAGGCCTCCACCAGGGCCTCGGAACTGCTGTAAATAAGGGGGGGCGACTTTACACTCTTGGAAAATCTTCAGCCTAGAATTATACACCCCAGGACGCCATGGTCCTTACTTGTAACTTCAGGGTAACCTATGGGGCTATTTTGAATATAGACAGGCGTGAGCACGGCGGCTCCAACAGGGTTGTCAGCATGTTATGGGTCGACTAATGAGAATAAGAAATGGCTTTGCTACTAGTTATTACAGCCAAGGTAGTAAAACATTTAAAAATGGTACTAGAGAGGTGTAAGCATTCCATAATGATACCGTGTGAAGGAACTTGGAAAATTAGAGAACTTGACTGTTTTTCCTTCCAAGAGCAGATATCAATGTAAATGTGAGATTACACCTTCAAACCAGAAAGGTTTTATAAAGAACAACAACAACAAAATAAATCAGAGTAAATAAAGCACAGAGAAGACTTTCCTTTCAATTGATAATTAGCCTTGCTAACAGGAATCATGTGTATCAAAGGGAAGACGCGAACCTTTTAGCATCACATGAAATACTAAATGAAGACAGACCAGGTAATCTGGAAGTAATCTGAGTACATTTTCAAGGAACAAGCACCTATATTTCTCTAAAAGAATTGTTAAAATGCAAATTATACTAACCTGATGAAGGTTTAGAAACATATATACAAACAAATATGTACAGATGATAGCGTTAGCAATTGTTGTTTTAAATCTAAATCTAAACAATGCAATTATTTTAAATCTTTTCTTTAACTAGTTTCTTTCCTAGTTGAAATAAGTCAGCATTAATAATTGAGAATTTAGAATGATTGGCCTGTTAGAATACTTCTAATTTTTAAGTGCATACATTCTCACTTCTGGTATACACTACAGATGAACAATCTAAATGATTTAATAGAAAAGATTAGTCACTACATAATTAAGAAAGAAATATGGCAACAACGTTTTTTCATACTGCCACATGACATAATTTTTTTAAGTAAGAAACTGAAAATTAATCAGCTCGGAACGATAGCCAATACTGACTACAGAAAGAGTTTCATTTTGCCGTCCAGTTTTAGTAGCAAGCTGTGAGTGGCCTCTGCTGGCTGACCAAAGGCTTCCTAAATCACTCATGTATGATGTTTGCAATACTTTGGGCTTCAAGATAATAAGGACATGTCCACATATATGTATATAAAATCCATTGTGCATAAAGACCTGCTTTTATTGGAGTAAATGCCAAAGAAATAAACAAAATGTGCCTAAAATAGTGTAAAAATAATTTCCTCACCACTGCCACATGCTTAGGTTATACTCAAAATCTATATATCTTCTAAAATTCTAATTTATATGCCATGATAGTATAAAAGTGGGTTACATTATCCAATTCATATCAAACAAATCACATCTATTTAAAAATAAATATTTTCTTGAGGTTCATTACACATACACCAACTTTTTCTCAAAGTAAGTGTATATTTAGGTTTGGCAAAATTACTTTACAGGGAAATACAAACAAAGTCAATTAAGTATCTTTTAAAGAATTTGTCATTTTTAAAATGGCATTAACGTATATAATGGTTTATGAAGATAGAATTCTGGAAACATAGTAAAACAAAGTGATTTTAAAGATTTCTATATTATTGCTACTCCATGTTTGGGTAGAAATAGTTTTATATTCGAAACAGCATTTAAGAAGTTGAAGCCTTACATTAGTAATATACCATTAGGTAATGTTAATTCAGTAATCATAATAGAGAAGAAAAATGTTCCCATTTTTGCTCAACAGCTTTCTATTAATAAAAGTCTCCTGTGTGTGACAGAATGTGATTTTTTTATTTATCTATTTAAACACACAGTTATATATGATTCGCTTCAGCTGCTACCCAGTCCAACCACTTAAAATAATACCCTATTAAAAGTTATTATCAAATATGCCTAATGTTGTCAAAAGGTGACTACATTTATTTAAAAAAGTTATTGTTCTCACATGTGACAATTACAAGTATATTTCAATCCTCATTTCAGAATTCAGCCCCATTAGCTTGTCGGCTCAAAATTATTCACAGGGTTAGCCAGCTGACATATAAGATAACCCTCCATCTCACTGGGATATGACATACTGACCCACTGCAAGCCCTTATTATTAGCCTGAAATACACAGCACATAACATAGCTCCTGCCAGGGAATTTGTTTATAAAAATCCTTATATCTCTGGACATTCAAAATGCTTTTAAAAGTGATATTTATTTAAAGGAATTTCAGATAATAAATAAAAATTCTAATGGGTGTTTTGAAACCTCCCCTCCCATCTTCTGCAATTCTGCAGAAGTTAAAAAAGAAAGAAAGGAGTCACAAATGTGGAAAATGGAAGCTAGAAAATGTATTCTACTTGGAGCTTAGCTTATACAGAGTCTATTATATAAAGGATGGAACTTAAAAAGAAACAGAAAGGATACTCTATAGGTCTCATTCTTAATGAGAATTACAACATACTGAAAAGCTTGGTACATGTGAAATTACTACTATTATTATTTATTTTTTAGTAGTTGAGGATGTCAGGAGTAACATGTCAGTGAAGATAATTATGTATTCAGCAAACAGAACTGATAACATAAAAAAATTATTAACATAGTTTTGACAAAAATTCTACCATGTACATTAAAAATTTAAGAATACAAGCAGATTAGGAGAACTCCTAAGTGCTTAGTTATAAATTGCTTAAATTATTCTGAATTACATGATCAACATTTCAGTGGCTAGTTTCTTTCTGTATTCATTATTTGACAATTTATCACAACATTCAGTTGTACATATACCTTTTTGAATTGCATATTTATCTTTCCTCGTTTTCAAATTGTTTTTATAAGCTAGTCAATTTCTTCCTACGTTAAATTGACAGTGATGTTGTATAAAGTCTTAATTTACAGCAAGAGATAAAAAAGTTACAACTGGTTTTGGTGTTGAAAAGACTGCTTCTAGGAATCTCAAGGATACATTGATAGTAATTTGTAACAAAAATGCTGATAGTCTCCACATTTTAAAACTGATTATCTTAATACAGTTTATATTTAGCAAATAAAACACTTAAGATATTGTATTCTACCAATGATTCTTCTGAAGCAAACATTCAGGCAACCGCTCAGCCTTGTATGAATGGAGTTCAAATGTGATTGTTGTGTTGTTACTTGCGCTAAAAAAACTTCTGTAGCTTGGTGGGGGGGGGTCACAAAATTGTGATTTAAGAGGGGAAGGAAAAGATCACAAGTACAGAAATGTGCAAAATATTCTTGAAGGTATAATAAATATATGGGTGATTGAGTTAATTAAAAAGAATTCAAATATTAGCTAATAGAGAACAGTACAATCTTAGTATATTATATACTGTCTTTCCTCAATGAATGGCAATACAAAGCCCAAATAATAACTTGTAACTTTTACTATCCTTTGGCCAATATGTAGTTGAAGTAAAAAAAAAAAAATCACAGAGGCTCTCACATTTCTGGGACATATATTAGTAAAATAAGCTTTAATAAGGATTTATACTGGTCGAAAGAGGAAAGTTATGTGCTTAACACAGATACAAGAATATGAATCAAGAAAGTATACAAATCAGAAATGAGGAAGTAAGCCCAACTGGACTAGAAGTCTGTGGAAATAGAAGTTGGAAAGTACTGGAGTTTCAGAAATCTAGAAATACAGTTCATTCTGTAAAATAATCTTGAGTTTAAGTCTTCAAAAATGAAGGTAGATTATCCCGACTAGTTGATACTGCCGAACTCCAATAAGAAAATGGTGCTTCAAATTAAAATGAAGAAAAAGAAACAAAAAAGAATGCATTATTGTCATATTTTAAATTGGCATATTTTCACCTTCAGCACATCCTCACCCCCTTGTTTCTTTGGGGTTCCCATATCAAGAGTCTGGGAGACGCAAGTATTTCCTCTACACAGAGCGTGAAGAGGCAGCCCCTTCCACCTGAGATGTTAGGGTCCTGGGGCTTCCTGTCCATTCTCCCTCCTGCAGAACATGGAAAGGAGAATGGAGGCTGAAGTAGAGGGCGTACGTTAGAAGCCAGTGTTCTTAGCTGCCTCTACTCCTCTGGGGTAAAACGAGGGGCAGATCAGAAAAGTATGGGGAAACGGAGGAATGTCGCCTTCCTCAGGGACAGCTGGTGAGGAGGCAGGTCGGTAGGGGAGACCCTACATTTGAGCCGGCACCCTGGCCAACCTGGCACAGGAGTGAAAGTGCTGCATTTGTGGATGGACAGGGCCAGACACATAGCCTGAGAGAACACTCTTGGTCCCTCCTGGAAAGTCCAGGTGATGCAGGACTTTATGTGACCTGATGAGGTGACCAGTGGATACACACATTCATGGGACCCAAAGGGTCACAGGGACTCGGAGAGCAGAAGCCAGTGGCTGGAAACCACGGGCTTCAGTAATGGTTACCAGCAAGATATTGTAAAAGGCCAAATGGAACCAGACTCACATAAGTGAATGTGGTTCCAAGATTCAGAGCAGCCAGCCAGACCTGCAAGTACCGAAGAGGAGCATGGGCAGTTGGGGGGTGCAGGCATCTAAGGTAACCTCCTTTGTAATCCCCAGGGCACTTAGGGTCTCTACTGCCATCTTGGAAAGAAAGAGATGCAGGTGGGGTCGGGTGGGAGGAAGAACTACAAAACCAAGCATTTGTTAGAAACAGGCTCAACTGCCCCAAGAAATACTTTAGACTGAAATATGTAATTGCCACATCTGCTTACTTCCCTAGACTCTTGGGCCGCAACCCACACTCCCCTCTCTCCCCTGACCTCACACGCAGTACTAATAAGTGGAAGCTCATGAGACGTTTCAACTGTAGTAAATAAAGAAGCCACATTTTCTTTTGCCCAAGTGTTAAATGTTTGCCTCACTACACTTACAAACTGACATCAACCCTTTAAATATACTCATAAATAGGAGAGAGATCCTTACGTTAGAATAGAGGTAAATATATGACCCACAAGTAAGAAGTAAAGCATTACAGACGTGTACTTTACTAGTTTAAGCTTTTTCACTGTTTTACAGCAAAATTCAACATAATGTATACAATATTTTTTAACCTGCAGTTTATAAGAATCTATTGTGACAAAGACATAATTTTTATATGGTTAGAAAACAAAGCAATACAAAGTCCTAGCGGTAACCCTTGCTGTCCAATGCAGTGATCACAATGAGATATATTACCCACCAGGTATAACAAAATAAACCAGAACTCATGAATTTCCTCAATTTTTCTCTTTTTCTCCAGTAGAATGTCATTCTTAGGAACAGAATAGCATAGCGATTAAATGTGTGGGCAATAGAGCCCGAATGTATGGGTTCAAATCCTGATATGTCCATGTTTCAGCTCTGTGATTGCCTCTGGTTCCTCATCTATAAACTGGGATTAAAACCAGTACCTATTTTATAGTTATTGTGAGAGTTAAATGGGCTAATCTGTAAAGCACCTAGATCAGTGTCTATTAACTATCATTATTTGCCTTAATTGTTTTCAAGTCTAATGCAAGATACAACCTCAAAGGTAAGATCACACAATATATATACAGCATGCAGTAAGCAAGAAGAAGGGGCTTTTATCGGGTTGGTGGGATCTGGGAGCAAGGCGGGTTTGCATGCAGATAAATGGAGCAATTGGAGGTCACCCTTTTCAGTGAGGGATGGCAAAAATCAGATGAGCCATTGTTTCTCATGAGCATATTAAAATGCGGGTACCTATTTCATAAGGAAAATACACTGAATTATAAAGAAGAGTCACTTTACAAATTCAGTTGAAACTACACGGTAGCCCGTCTAGATCACAAAACTTAATTCAGTCATTTCCACAACGACATTATTAGTGACTACATAGGCTGGTGCTTTTCTGATGCTTTTCAATTAGTGTAAAGGTCATGAGTTTAAATAAAATAGAGTTAAGTATCTTATCTGTAATAATGGTCTCTAAATTGAATGTTTTACAGCTGATTTGCTGTTCTTGGCCAATTTTAAGGGCCTGAAGGAAATATGAACTAGCAGACCATTCGAATACATGCTCTTGAAGTAATAAAAGGAATGCACCTTTTGCCCAGATTTTCTTGTTCTCTCTTTCTCTCTCTGTTTCTCTGTCTCTCTCTTTCTGTCTCTCTCTCTCTCTCTCTCTCTCTCTCTCTCTCTCTCTCACACACACACACACACTTTCTTTGATTTTACACAAAATAACAGTGAAAAATTGTGAAGGCTTCTCTCACCACACACAACAGAGGTAATTTCTCTCTCCACTTTTAATTCCTGTATTTCTTTGTATCTTTCCTCTTTTATTACTTAACAGACTGCCTCATGATTGGGCTACATTTATATTCACGTTTGTCTCCACAAGAATATGCATTTCTCAAAAGCAATAGCTATTGTCTTACTGTTGTGTCACCAACAGAACTTGGTATGTGGCCTACCCGGAGCCATGTGTTGAATTAGTCAAAAGTACTGATATTTTTCAGTACAACTGATGAGCATTTTGCAATAGTCACAGAACTCAGTATATCCTTCAGTGAATTTGCGAACAGCCTAAATACTATAGTCCTTCAAAAATCTGGATATATTGATTTAGAAGTCATGTTGCCATCTGTATGATTCTAATACCACTTTCATAAAATTAAATAGTACAAAAAATAAAACTTAAGAAATATGCAGAGAATGAACTGAGTAAATGACCATAACTTACCAGGTGTTTTGCATAAAGTATAGTTCAAAGTACAGAAAATGAAAGAGATGCTATCTTGTTCATGCTAAGAGATGCAGCTTCACTCAAGCTGGTCAAAAGAAGTAGAGGAAAAAGTATACAAGAAAAAAGAGAAAAATAAGATGAATTATCTTTCTGGGACAGCACACAATTACAAGAACTCAAGAGAGAAAGTAGTGGCATATATGCTGAGAATATGGCAGGATATCATGTGCTCTTAAAATTCACTATAGAAGAAGCTATCTGCAAAGCAATGATATCCGCCATGGAGCTCACAGGTAATACCTCTGGGACAATTCCATGGCCACTCAGCCACACCACAGAGTCTGAAACAATGAGATCTTCTAACATTGTCACTTTGTGAAACATCGACGCGATGTCCCTACAACCCAGCTCTGCGTACTGGGTGCACACACAGAATGCCAAGTATTGTAGCACACTCCACTGGACCGTGAACAACTTCAAGTGCAGGGATACTGTTTTATTCTTTTGTCCTCTGGGACGAACCTAGCACATCCTAAGTCGATAGTCTCCATCATTATTGATTTCCACAAACACTCTGTCTAGGTGGCAGGGCTCTGTCTAGGTGGCAGGGACTCTTGGAGGCTGCCTATACAGTGTTTCTAATGCTCACAACTCTGCAAGATTCTAATTATTACCGCAGTCGCACATATGATTCCCAGAGAGATGAAAACAATCCACCTGAGACCACGTCCTTAACAAGTAACAGTATTTTAATCTAGAAGTGTCTGGTGCATTTACTCAACAAGGAAAGAGTGTGCGTTCGCTGTGAGTCCTGGGCCAGGAGGAGGAGGAGATGCTTTGGGGAACAAGGTGACAAGGACCCTGCATTCATGGCATTTGCATTTTAGTCTAGGGAGACACTGAATTAAAAACAAGCAAATGGTCGAGAATAGCCTAGACTGGGGTAAATTCTATGAACGCTGTAAATAAGGAGAAGGTGGTGGGGACGTGGCCCCCCAGGTGAGCTGAGTCCCAACGGATGGACGAGGTGGAGTGTCTAAGCCGAGGGTGAGGGGAGTGGGAACATTCCTCGTCATATATGGAAGCAGGGAAGTGTACCTTCGAGGCATAGAATGGAGGTCACGTAGGCAGACTGGTATGGAGTGAGGTGGGAGAACCAAAAGGAGCCAGACCACGCTGGGTGCTGGTGACCTTCATCCCAGTAAGTTGTGCTCTTTTCTTTCTACCAGTAGTTCTCAACCTTTATACTCTTCAAACATGACTGAGGACTCCCAAGAACTTTGGTTTGTATGATTCATCTCTATGGATATTTACTATATTGGAAATTAAAACAGCTCACTTCCTAGAGATTCTGGAACACACCACTGTATACTTGTGAAAAAGAATGAGGTGAGAAAGACATATTAGTATTATTATGAAAACAGTGTTGCCTGTGGGGACCCCGTGAAAGAGTCCTGGGGATGCCCAAAGGTCCCCAGACCCACTTTGAGAAGCACTGCTGTACACCACGGCTACCAACATCACCTGAGAACCTATTAGCAGTGCAGATTCTCAGGCTTCACCCTCCATCTGCACTGAAACCTCTCGAGGTAGAGGCCCGCCATCTGTGTGGTAACAGGCCGCCCAGGAGAGTCTGATGCTCACTGTAGTTTGGAGATCACTGTTCTACACGCTACTAAAGACAGCAGGACAAAGTGGGCGAAAACATCGGCAGGGAGGTCCTAAGAAATTCTTTTAAAATATGCCAAAATTGGCTGTCATCAGCATAAAAACAGTTTGAAACCAAATAAGGGGGAAAAAATTAAAAACCCTGTAGCAAGAAGGAGAATCAGTAGAAGGGTGACTTCTTTTTGCACAAAGGTTTCAGACTGAATGGAAATTGAAGAGGAAAAACTGGAAACCCTGACAGATTCTGCAAATACATCGGGCGGCAAATCCAAACATCTGTCTTCATGGGTGAACAGGACCCAAGGGCTCGTGTTAAAAAAAGTGTCAGTCTTAGGCACATGGATGCCCACGGATAATACACGATATAAGAGGTGCTAACCAGGATGATATATTTATTTATGAGGACAAAAAGCTGCTCTTTATTAAATCATACCTGTTTTCACAATTCTTCCTAAAGAGAATAACTGCACATACTTGTCAAGCCTCGTTGAGCAGTACAAAGGAACAAACAGATGAGTTTGTTTGGTGATGCATATTAATATCTTCATTAACTCATTTTAAATCTGTCACTATGCACCAACTAATATTCTGGTTCCTTTCATTGTATCTTACATAAGTCCTGTAACATTATTATGTACATGCAGCCGTAATGACAGAATGATTGTCCTTTGGGCTCCTAGCAACCTCTATATATCCTAACTACTGTACTTATGTCATTTATTGTATTGTATTTTAATTAGTACTTTACTTATCTAACATCCTCCTAGACCATCAGCATGTAGACTACCATGTTTCCCCCAAAATAAGACCTAGCCGGACCATCAGCTCTAGTGTGTCTTTTGGAGCAAAAATTAATATAAGACCTGGTCATATAGTATAGTATATTATTATATAAGAGCCAATATTATATATTATATTATTATATTACATCTGGTCTTATATTAAAATAAGTCCGGGTCTTATATTAATTTTTGTTCCAAAAGACGCATTAGAGCTGATGGTCTGGCGAGGTCTTACGTTCAGGGAAACACAGTAGGAAGCGTGTCTTACTCAACTTTGTTTTCTCCCATATATTGCAGAATCTGGCACATGCTGGATAGGAAGTGAAACAATATTCACTTGCTGATTTAAGTATTTTATGTTTTATCTTGACATGTATATTGAAATCTCACCAAAGGCCATGGCTGAGACTTTAACTGTTCTGAATCACATAGAACAGAATCCTATGTGCACGTTTCCAGTAGCTCCTTGCTTATTGAATGTAGATAATACATACATGTCTCCTGTAAATGACAATGGAAATAACAAATATAATTAGTGGGAAAATGCAATGTGCTCTTTTAATTATGTAGAGAAATATTTCAATGAATGCAAAGATCTATCAAAAAGATTCTTACAGCTCTTTCAGTTAATTGCCCTCTCCCCATATTAAAAAAAAAAATTCTCTACCACTGACATTTTAAAGGTGCAGGAACAGCCATAAAAACATTCCAAATAACATAATTCAATTTTCAAATGAGAAATCCTAGACTACGATTTAAAATTATTATTCACTGGGTAATGTATTAGCTTTATAACTAAAAACTTTCCGTGGTCTTACTAGTGATCAGGGCTTGATAGCCTATTATGAAACAAGGCTGTATTTCATATTAAAAGTGAAATTCTGCTTTAAGCTGCTGCTTCTGTTTGTTAAACTAGAGTCTGTGAAAAAAAAATTCAGAATAGCTAAAGATAATAAATGCTCACGAGTGGTACTCTCTGTGCCCACCACCACCTGGACTAAGCAACCACTGATGGTCCTCTCCAAACCTGGACACTTGCAGCTCTCTCACAATTCCCATAGGGAGACCGGGTGTCCCCAGACCACACAGTTGCCTAGGGAACAGTGTTTACTGGACCATGAAATGCAAAGGTACTAACTCCATTCAGCTTAGGACCTTCTGGATGCCTGGTTCAGTGACTTAGCTCAACTTGGCATTAAATATTTGAAGGTTAGTGTAGATTTAAAGTCATACTGTTTTGTTCAAATTCATGTTTTGCCACTTTCTAGCTATTATGAGTTATTTCCCTTCTTTTTACTTTTGTTGCCTTATGTGTAAAAGGGCAATGGGCAATAACTGTGATACCTGCCTCACAAGTCTCTTGGGTGAATACACTCGTTAACACATGTCAGATGCTTGGAAAACCGCCTAGCACGGAGTAAGGACTCAATAAATGCTAACTTAGTGATTAGTAGTAGCACATGGAGATATTATAGCCCCAACCTGCTTTAACAACAGGCTGTAAATTTCACTTCAGACCTTGTCGTTAGGTTTTTAGTTTCAATCATTTGACTTAATCCAAATAAAAAAAAAATAACTTCTGTATTATACTGTTACCTCACTGTCAAGTATCTGTCTGCTCAACTTGAGTGGGTGGGTTCTTGAAAATGAGGTGACAGTCTACAAAGGAGGAAGTCATTAGTTTCTTTTTAGGTGAATGTACAAAATGAAGTCAAAGCCAAACAGAAAAGACTGTTCAAAATGCATCTTCTGTATCTAAAATAGTACCTATAATACTTGTTGAATGAATGAATGGAAAACTGCCTTCAGGTTGTCGGTGGGAATTCAGCATACTTGGAATTGGAACTAAAAACCAAGAAAGAAATGAGCAGCCTACCACAGACTCCAACGATCGATTCATATCACCTCTACTGATTGCGGGTTTCAAAAATGGCTTAAAATGTTATATTCCTTATCAATCGACCCACCTCTTTTTCTTCCCCAAATCATTTACTTTTCACATTTTGTTATTTCTTTGTATAGTTTAATGGAAACCCTGCAGCACTTTCTGTTTGTATGGTTGATCAGCATGATTCTATACAATTAGCAAAACTTCAAACCCATGTGTGTATCAACAGGCATGAGAAACTGGACTACAGAGTAAAGAAGACACAATTAAAGTATACATAAAATTTGATAGTTCCTAACAATGATGCGTTAGTATTAAAACAAAACAACAAAACAAAAAAAACCCTGCCAAATAGTTAAGACAAAGCCATCATATCCACACTTACTTGTCTCTTCCCATTGAAACTAGTGCAGTTTTGCAGAGTGATGTCCTTTGACCTTCAATCCTTTCTCTACATACTTTCTTGTAAAGTGCATTAATTCTCTTAGCTTCAATTATCATCTTTTTCTTGACTGATCAGATACACAGCCTTTCTCACCTGAAGTTCCATACTTCTAACACCTAGTCCCATATTTCCAGTAACCCTTTGGGTGTCTGTTTTTGGAAATGTGAGAATCACCTCCAACTCAGGATGTACAAATAAATTCATTATAATCCTTGTCTGATTAGCTTCACCTCGTGAAGTTACGTTTTCCAATTTTTATTATTTATTTATTTTGGGCTACTTGTCAATGACAGCATTTTTCTAGTCTCACAGACAAATATTGGGGGGAAACATATAACTTTTGTCATGGTATGAAAGAAAGAATGAGTACTTTGCAGTCAGATGAAGTCATCTTGGCTCTGCTGCTGATTAACTGTGGAACCTCGCTATGTAAATTAATATTTCTGTGCCTCAGTTAGTCTCATCCGTAAACTGGGCCTAATTCTGATCTCACAAGTTTTCTGTAAGGATTAAAACGAGAGAACACGTAGGATAAAAGCAGCACAACATTCTGGCACATAGCGCTGAATAGCAGACAAACAGACACTAATGTTTTATCAAGACTTTTGTGCCAGGAATTGTCACTCTTACACTTCAAACTTATCCCAGCCTCTTATTTTATTTTTCTTTTATTTGCACTATGCTTTTCTGATCCCCTTCATCTGTCCAGACCTTACCTACACATAAGGCCCAATTTGTGGATGTCTACTGCAAGTACATTTCCTATGTATGTCAGATTAAATTTTATCTTCTTTCTTTGAAGTCATATTACAATTATGGTGAATACTATAAAATTTTGAACTTAATTCCCTGCTCTCTAGTCATTAGGAAGGTTTTACCTAAATGGTAACCTCTACGAGTATACTAAATCTTAATCAATTACTACTTACAAAACAAACAAAAAACAAAAACAGATGTATGAGCTTGGAGAAGTCACTTCATGTCCCTGGACCTCAATTTTCTAATCCGTTAAAAAGAAAATTCAATGTTTTCTCTAAAATCTTTTACATCAAAAGCATTCTGTGATTCTAAGTTGAGTTCTTAGATCATTTTTATAGATATTAGAAATCAAAGAAAAGTAGTCCTTTCTGGCTTTTCCCTTCTCTCTGAATTTCCACAGCCCTTAGAGATTATTCCATGAATAAAGCACAGGCCTACCACATTTGATTAAGACATGTCTACCCTACTAGATAGCAAATCCATTGACAGTAGGGCCTGTTTCAATTAACCTATGTACCTGGGGTTACTTAACATACTGTCTTGCATGAAGTAGACATTCATTTTACTATATATGTGCTAAATTGAAATTAATTAGTTTAAGAGGTTTGAAATGGACAAAGAACATATAAGGCTATTTGCTTTGTGCTGATCACAGCTAATCTCTCTACAAAACCCTGTCCATTGCCACCCACACTACCTTCTCACTACTGTAATATCAGTGCTACTCAAAAATCCTAAAATATAGGAAGTGAAGCAATCACCATTACAATAAATGAAACCAGTTCAAGCTGAAATGCAAAGGATGGTGGAACAAAAGAGTCAAATATATCAAAGTACAATCAAACCATCTAGGACTTCACCGTCCACTTAAGCTAAATAATAATTTAAAAAGGAAATGTTTAATTTGGTAAATACAACATTCTCATTAACTCAATAATTTGGATAATTCCAAGAATGTCAAGTGACAATGATATAGGAATTTCATCCTACAGTCAGTCATTTGGGTTATTAAAATAATGTTGTTCTGTCATATGGAGTTTATTTTGATGGCAGAATTTGGTTTAATAGCTTGTAAGTACTTTGGTCTTGTGTTTGTAGAATCACTAATGGCCAGAAGGGTCACTTGATTTTTATTTTATTTTTTATGGGGATTTTTTCTTTTTTTTTTTAGATTTTATTGGGGAAGGGGAACAGGACTTGATTGGGGAACAGTGTGTACTTCCAGAACTTTTTTCCAAGTCGAGTTGTCCTTTCAATCTTAGTTGTGGAGGGTGCAGCTCAGCTCCAGGTCCAGTTGCCGTTGCTAGTTGTAGGGGGCGCAGCCCCCCATTCCCTGTGGGAGTTGAACCGGGAACCTTGTGGTTGAGAGGACGTGCTCCAACCAACTGACCCATCTGGGAGCTCAGCGGCAGCTCAGCTCAAGGTTCCGTGTTCAATCTTAGTTGCAGGGGGCGCTGCCCACCACCATCCCTTGTGGGACTGGAAGAGTTGAACCGGCAACCTTGTGGTTGAGAGCCCACTGGCCCGTGTGGGAATCGAACTGGCAGCCTTCGGAGTTAGGAGCATGGAGCTCTAACCGCCTGAGCCACCAGGCTGGCAGGATTTTAATTTTTTTGTTTAGTTTTACTTTATGGGACAATAAGAAGCCACGTTACAGTTTCTCATTTGCAGCACAGGGATGTCTCAGGACAAATCGGTTGCACATGTCAAGGGTCTACTGCAATTGTTTCCGCTCTGCCCATTGAGACTCAGCAAATGGGTGACACCCTGGCCTCTCCATTCTGACCGTGACTTGGGTTGGAGGGTTAATCACCATGAGGAGCGGGAGAGCTGAACCTTAAGCGTCAAGATGGGCATAAATCCTAATCCATGATGTATGCTGCTCCTTCTTACCGATAGGCTCTTCAGGTTATGATGCGGAGTTGCGTCCATCATCGTGATACTTCTCAGTGGTGGACCCTAAGTTTCCACATTGTTATGAATGCTGTGCTGAAAGCATGGCTATTCAGGGATAGACTCATGCCAACACCTGGTGCTCACTGCCCTCACTCCTTTCTTTATCAAATCACTTTCCAGAACTCTCTGCCCATCCAAAGGCAGATGAGGTTTATCCATGTGGACAAGACATGCAATGTAGGGGGTGGGGGTGGGTACAGTGCAAGGGTTTCAATTTAGAATTTTTATATGGTGAAATCTGAAGAGTTCAATAGGCGGACGTTAATTAAATCTGTAATTCTACATAGGAAGACATTACTACAAAGAGTTTTTTCTTAGTCATTCAAAAAACAAAACAAAACAACTGACAATGGTGAGTTCCAGTATAACATAAAGGCTAATTTCAGAACGAGAAGCATCTCAGTATCCTTCCACAATGTAAATTCTGTGTGGAAGAAATGGTTATTTTCTCAGTAAAAGAAGGATCGTTAATTTTAAGTCAAAGCATGATTTACATTTTTAAAAGAGTATATATTTGCTCAATTTAATGTCTAGAGAATAACAAGACTGAAACAGACTGACTACTTGAAATCTGAAAAGGGCAGTGTCCACGTCGATACCTTGGTGCTGCACAATGGCAGGTCAAACTTTTGTTCCTCTTGTCCTACAAACAATTTTCAAGCCCACGCTCAATAAATAAATTTGGTCTCAGCACTCCCAATCAGGGCTGCACAACCCCCTCAGTTGCAGACCTATGATAAATGGACTTATTTTCCCAAATCAAACACTTGAATTTAAATTCAGATGAGTTAATGCAAAGGTCAACATTGTAATCAGTTCTTTTGATCTTTATAGAATTTCTGGAGTAATACATAATAAATCTGAAACAAGGCAATTTGCAGCTCTGTATGTGTGGCTGGCAATAAAAATCTTAACGATCAGAGCCTTTATGTACTTAGGGAACGTTTTATAGTAATGGCTACGGTGAGAGCTTCAATGCATAGGAAACAATGGCAATAGATAACCCTGAAAGACTTGATTTCTTGATTGTTTCTACAATTGATTTAGAAATATATTTACATAAAAACTTAACGCATACACATCTATGCCAACTGTATTTTTGGAATAGTTATTGCTTTTATTATAATCACCTAGTTTTGATTAATATGTAAAACATAAAAAAATTGCTTAGGATAAAAATTAGCATATCAAATACAAACAAAAGTTTTTCAATATCTATATTAAAATTACATTTCTTTGGAGGTTATTTTTTTCACATTAAAAAGTTTCTGGAGGTTAAGCTATTTAAAAATTAAATAGTGTATTTCAACTTTATGACTGATAAGAAAAGCACGATTGATTAAGGTACAATCACAGTGGGGTTCCAAAGCTCTCTAAATTGAAATTTAGGAAAGGAAGGAAAAAGGGAAGTGGGGGCGGGGGGAGAAAAGCAGACAGATGAACAGAAAGCGAGCAGACAGACCTGCAGCTAAGTGCTACCTCTGCAGCTCACGGCTGGGTGCTACTGGCCCGAGTCCATAGCTTGAGGCTATTCCCTTCCTTTACAGGTCTTAGGATCGATCTACTGATATCCCTTCGTCCTCTAGCTTCAGAGTCCCCGGGTTTGCCACAAAACACTACATAAATTACGGGTGGAGTAAGACGAATTTTTATTTTGATAGCAGTGATGTATAACAGCCTGTTAACATTTTCAAAAATATAGAATGTTTTTATTCACAATATAGTAGTGATTACCCCTCTCTAAACAGTAAAACAATGTTGTCAACTTTATTGTGCTACGTGCACAATGCTGGCACAACAGCGCTACTCTTTGATCGATTCTAATTCTAGTTTGAGAACACTTTGAATCATTCCGGTGGTAAACAGATTTCAACAGGTACTTTATTTGACTTAACATTCAAGATAAACCTTTAATGAAATGAATAATATGAGAAAGCATTCTGATTTCTAGCAGTGAGGGATCTAGTATCTACCAAGTCTAGATGAAAAATGAAGTAGTTGTTCCTCCGACTATGTAGCTGAAGGTGAAGAACGAAAAAATATTAAAAAATCCTCTAGGTGTCATCTGGTATCTGGGCTTTTACAACCTCTCTCTTCAGACCTGTCCCAGGGGTAATCACCCCCAAATATACCCTTGTTGTAGCTTCTAACGCTGCGGCTGAAAGAGCGCCTCCTAGAAAGATTTACTGGAAGTTGGTTTTCTGGAGACTTAGTAATGAGTTAAGACTAACTCGATGCAAACACCGCACAGGATTTGGCCACAAAGCTAGACATATCCAACGCTAGACATTGGAACAATTCGGGGACAAATTTGCTCTTCTGTAGCTTCTGAAATAACTTCTTTCCGTCTTAGGCAAATTTGTTTCAGGTTCCTTATCTCCTTTTACAACGCCCTGTACTGACATGGCTTCTCTCATTCTAAGGTTTGATCTTTTAAGGCAAAGAAGGGAAAAATAGGACTGTCAATTTCTTCTAAACCGTGACTTTATGTCCCCAATAAGCCTACATTGCTTCATAAATCTCTCATTGCATTGAACTCAGGAAAATTCAGCAATAAGAAATGATTGGGCTCCTGTAATTCCTAAGACAAATCAGTAATGCTGTTGTTTTTCCCCCTCGCAGTTTCACATTTACAGTGTATAAATGTCCTGTCACAGCAGTTAGAAAGTACAGTCTTGTGAGTCACTAGGGTCTGACAAGTCAAGTCTCTCGGAGCTTGATACAAAAAGTCCTTGATCTGAAGAAAGGGATCTTTCAAAAAAATATATATATATATATTATTATTTTTTTAAGCAAGTTCTACAATGCAGCCTATATTGGGAAAACAGGAAAATAAAATCGTAAAATTGAAGCTTCCATACTCTGTTCAACCTTATCAGTACCCTAAGAATTGGCAATAGTTCAATGCACACATATCGGGAAAAGCCAGTTTTTTCTTAATTCATGCCACTATTTATCACGACTATGTGCACACAATAATCTGATCTGCAAGTTCACAACACAAACCTTTCAGGGAAACGATGCAGTGGAATCTTAGAGCCTCCACATTTCATCCAAAGTAAGAGTTAAAACCCCTCATAACTTGTACTTGAGGTGTTCTCCGTGGGCAGAATGGAGTGGAGTTCCCCACATGAACACTAAACCTCCTGATTTTCTTACTAACATGCTCTATGGTCCAACTATGTCATTCATGCTCCAAAAGTGATGTAAGAACTTTCATTTTGGTGAAAAGAATTCTAAGGTGGGCTATATATACACAGCCTGAGGACAGACGAGAGTCTAGATTATAAACTTTGTTTCTTAAGGAGTACTTGCTGGTTTAGGCCGGCTGTGGTGGCAGCTACTGGGTGGGCGAGAGCATCTATTCAGTCTCTGATAATAGTGCCCTGATTCTTTCCAACGTGGAAACACCCTTCCCCCATCCTCGGAGTAGGAGGTGTGGGCCGTCTCCGCTCCTCTGGCCCACGCCTCCCATGCGATGTACACTATGGTTGGTTCAGGCCTGTGGGTATGACCTAGTCAAAATCAGGAAGAATCAACTCCAGGATAGTTTTGGAACTACTGGGAAGAGAAAATTCCTCTTCTCGCGGGGGAGTAGGGTGGGGATGAATTATTATTAGGTATATCCTGCAAGTTGTCATGGCCATTTTGCCTCCATAAGGTGGAGAGGCAGCCTGAGGATGGAGAAAACATGAGGGAAAACGGAGCCAAGATTTAGTCCCAAGGCCACTGTTCAGCCTGTGGTTCAGTGTTGTAGTTCTCTGAGCCAACGCAGTTCTTAAATTGCATAAGGCAGGCTGCGTTGGGTGTTGTTCCTTGAAACCAAAACAGTCTGAAGGATCAATGGTAACTCAGTAAACTGAAAACTTCTGCCGGTGCCTTCGGCTGAGTGCCTGCCCCCAGTTTGCCCACCATGTCCTTTCCACAAGCTTTCCTGCTTTTCCTTAACCTGCATGTTTTCCCTCTGCTTTCTCACGGCCAGTACAATGTAGTGAGGTCTGAGAGAAGTAGCTGTCTGCGGCTCACTAACAATGCGACACCATTCCCGAACTTAAAAACAGGGTGCAGGTGGCATCTGGGGAGGGGAAAGGGAACTAAGGTTGCTGAGCACTGCCAGGAGCCAAGCGCTGCTCAGCTTTCTCTGCGTATATTGTTCACTTTCTTTTGTATCTGCATAGTACTGTGAAGAAGAGAGACACACACCCCTTAAGGACTAAGGAAAGCTGGTTGGGGAACACAACTGATCAAAATTCAGCCCCGAGGAGTGGGTCGCCTCTGGCCTCAGTTTTAAACTTATTTCTCAGAGGCTACACCACGGCAAAGAATGATCAGGCCTCTTTATGCCTCAGTTTCCCCACTTGTGATGGAAAATACCCTTGAACCTGCCTCATCAGGACCGTGTGAGGACAATGCAGCTGCTACTCATCAAATGTTTTTGACGATACTTGCATATTGTAGGCTGCTGACAGCAAAGCCTGAAATTGAACCACGCTAAACAGAAATCTAAATACTCTGTCAAGGTGTCGTACATGAACGGATAGGAGGAAATGACACACAGTCCTGCCCACAGCTCCTGGGGGCAAGAACAAGACACAAAAAAGTCAAGAGGAGCCATAATTATGACTTCAGGGAACAAACAGAGGGGTTGACAGCGTCCTGAAGCCTCCGTGACTAGACTTTCACGGGCTCTAGGGGTGCTTCAGAGGCTGAAAATGCAGTTGCGTTCCAGGTTACGTGAACATCTCGCTCTGATCCAAATGCTATGCCTTTCCCTCTTCATTATCCTTCTTCTCTCACCGGAAATAGGGATCATCCCTTGCTCTAAATTACAAGGTATGCTCCTCTTTCCACTTTCTTTCCTTTCCAAACTAGACACCAAATTCTTGAGGGGATAAAAAGAGTTTATTGCCTTTTGCCAACTCTCTTGCCCACACACCAGCCTAGCTCAGCCCTCATGAGCAAACCAAGACTTCTCCACACACAGTACCTTCCAACCAGGCTTATGTGGGGAGCACAACAGTGACATTGTTGGTTCACAGCAGGAACCCCCCAGTGCCAGACGCATGCGTGGGACTCAGGGCAGGGGACCCGCTGGGGAGAGCTTGGGGCGAGGTCTTGGCCTCTACAGCCCTGGCCACAGAGGGCACTGGGGCAGTACCTATAGTCTGGGGGCAGGAAGACGCATCCTTACTGTGTTCTTCCTGAAGAAAGGGAAAACCAAGGAAAGGGATTTTCCTACGAAAATCAGATTTCCCCGGTCAGAAACGATCCGTCCTTCATCGACAGTTTAAACACTTAACAAACAGTAATTTGATCAAATAGCTGGGTCTCTGAAGACCTCACACTCAATCATGGATCTTCTTGGCCGGAAACTATGTACTGTTTTTCTCTGTGTTGTCTAAGGGACCAAGCACAAGTAATCATAAGAACAGGCCAGAGAATCATGAGGCCAAACTGGGATTTCGAGGGGCCCTGACGTATAGATCAAATCCATAAAGTGCATAGAAGGCTTTATAAAGTGTGAAGCACAAGACAAACATAAAACTATTTTACACATAGCCAGATAGTCATATGTAGGCCAAGGAAGTGTTAACAGACATTTGTCATCTTATAAAGCCAATAATGTCATTTCCATCCTTTTCTCTGGTTGAAAAGCTAGACAATGGGTGAGATAAATGGTGGGTCTGACTATATGCCAACACGTTCAGTTCTTTCCTGTGAAAGAAGATGGTCTTCCCAGTGAGATTTTCACATCACAGAGAATAAATGATTACCCATGCAAACACCGAAAGACACCTGCTTCTCTGTATCCTTGCAAAATAAAAACTGCCAGTTGTAAAAAGAATACTTTTGACTATTTACAGGCTTTACAGAATGGATTCAAGAACTTATTCATTTAATACAATTCTTAATGAAACGTGTTTTTCCTACACTGGGAGAAATCACGGTTTGGTGGTGGTGGTCCATGCTCTTTAAAAACAGAAAGAAAAAATAAAACCACCCTAAGAGGTGGTTTCATTGCCAGGTGCAAACCAGCATTTGTCGTTGTACACAATTGTTTGTTTTTTTCCTCCCTCTGTACTAGCTTTGTCTGATAGTACACAAACACCTTTTCAAAATACTGAAGTTTGGCTCAGTGTCCCCAGGTCTACTCCTACAGCTCTGACGTAAGGCTACAGTCTCTCAGCTCACGTACATTTGCTGACCACCTAGTTTGGGCTAGGCATCATGCAAAATTTATTTCAGTTAATCTCAATTAATGACCAAATGATAACTGAGAGCTCAGGTAAATACGTCAAGAATTTTTCAATGCAGTTTAAATTTACATTTCCCTTCAGGATATAGACTCTCCTTCACACCCCTGTATCTTGCCTCTAATATAAGACTATGTATTTAAGGACGGTGGATCATATCTAACATTTGGCAAATGAAGATGGTAGATGCTGCTTTGGGATAAAAATGCTCTAGGAGGATCTGAGACACTCCTGCTACTTGTATAGAAAGATAGTACCCCACGAGAAAAGTTTATTTGATTTGGTATCTTCCTTTTCCATCTTTGATTGAATGATACACATGAATGGTTCCATCCCATCTGAATTATAGCGCGTAGGAGATTGTTCAAAGAGAAATCATGAAATGCTTATGGCCCCTTGTCATTCATTCGCCAATTTGTCTGTTCATTCTTCATTCAACAAGCATTTACTGGTAACTCATATTCTTTGGTAAGATAAGTATACTTAGAGCTACATATGAGGAAAAAAACAAAGGGCCAATTCAGTTAAATCACTGAGGTTAAGGAATATGTACAAAACATAGGATTTCTTAATCAGCAAGTGAATCTGAAAACCAACTCGTCCTATGCAAATTCATGGGAGTTAGAAAAAAGGAAAGTTTAATGACTGAAAACTTTCATTGCATTTAGCTTCACAGGTTAGCTGGGTGCAAAAATCATGCTTTCGTCGTATGCGAATTGCTTTAAATTATGTGCAAACAAAATCAAACCTCATTTCCTTCTGATTAGTTCTTTAATGGGAGAGCTATGCAAGGAATAACTGCCTGTTCCTCAGCTTCAGATTCCTGTCCTAAATGCAAATCTCATAAGTGTTTCATTATTCTCTCCCTGAATACTATACATGTTTCTATTTGATCCACAGAGTAGGAAACTTAGAAGCAGATGGTTTAGTGACAAGGGCACAGGTTCTGTAACAAAGACAGGGGCCCACCATTTGTTAGCTGTGACACAGGGTAGGTTTCTAATCTGTCTAAGCCTCGCGTTCCTCAGTGATTAATAATACCTAGTTTTATAGGCTGTGATGAGGGTTGGAGATATGCAAATATCTAGCAAAAGACCTCCCATATAGTAGATGCTCAAAAAGGTAACAACACCAAAATATAACAATAATAACACTTATTCATTTATTCACCAAATATTTAGGGATACCTGCTCAGGACTCAGTAGTATGTGACCCTAAGGACACAGAGTACATAGTGATCAGAGTAGATAGTCATTGCCCTCAGAGTTGCCATTCCCATGATGGGAGGCCAACTACAGTCATGTGAACAAATAAAACCGTGTAAGATAATGTTAAATACAAACCGATTATGTTGTCATCATTAATTGTAATTCTTCTTAGGGAAGGATACTTCTCCACAACTGAAAGCCACATTTTCTTTTTACCTTCTTGGTTTAAAAAAAAAAAAGATACAAAAATCTATCGGTCAATAGTGTGTACAATTTGCTTCACAAACAGAAACACACAAAATAAACTTAATTTCCAAAAATAAAGTAGCTTACTTTTTGTACCAAAAATAATTTTTAAAAGTGACTTTAAAATGCTTTTTTTTCTTACTTCTATTGTCAGCCAGTCACAAATGACTGCTTTACAAAATCTTAGTGAACAAATATTTTCAGTATGAGCAATAAAATGTCTGTGCTACTGAGCTGTATTTTTGTAATTATATATTAAAATGATTATTTAAATATATGTAGGGCAGCAAGTAAGACATGATAATTAAGATATGCAATTACATGATTAGTTAAGTGTAATTACACAGCACACAATCATAGACTTTAAGGAGAATTTTTGCTTACATGGACAGATAATTTTTCACATGCATATGATGCATTCTAAATCTCTTAAAAGTTTGTAATTTGAAATAATAGTTTAATCAGAATCATTTCAGAACCTCCAACTTCTTACAGAATAAAACAAGAATTTTTCATGAATCATAAATAAAACAGAGAGAAGCCTGGACTACTCAGGAGTGCAGATCTGGAAGGGTCAGAAAAGGAAAAAGATGTTTGGTCAATAAATAAAGTCTTTGCTCTCTGTAGGCTGCAGGGACATTCTGCACGGGGCCAATATGTCCAAGCAGCAAATGAAGGAGGAGCTCCATAAATGAGTTCATCTCATTCTCAGTGTCAGTAAGGAAGGTATCTGGCTAGATCAGTGTTCCTGAAAGCATTCGCAACACGTGGGAACTTGCTAGAAATGCAAATTCTCAGACCAGAACCCAGACCCTCTGCATGAGAAACTGGGCGTTGGGAGGTGGGGTTGGGGGGCAGTAACTTCTAGTTTAAGAAGCCCTCCAGGAGATTCTGACACACAGAGAAGCCTGAGAACCTCTCTGCTCCAGATGAATACATTCAGAGATGAAGGACTGCTATTCCTTTCCATGTTCACCTTGAAAATAGGGCCCCGAAAGCTCGCTTTGCCCACTAGATTATCAATTGGAACCATAAACTGAGAAACAGAAACACAAATGTTGTATTAGAATAATAACTTCTAACACTTCTTGAGAACGTTGTGCCAGAAATAATGCGAAACAGTTTATATCCATGAACACCATAAAATGCTATGAGGAAGTACTATTATTAACCCATTTTACAGGAGGAAAACTAGGATTCAGTTGGGAGGTACATAACTTGTGTATGGTTACATGACATGCTTGAAGGAGCACGCTTGAAAAATCACAAAATCACTACAATTGTTTTCATTTCCATTTTTCACTTATTTGGTTTTCTTTTATGCCAGTCTTAGGTGCCATTGGCAGCAGTTCTTAAATTCTTAAAGAGTATCTCATTGTAACATGACTACCAGTTGTATGTCTGGATGTGAAATACCTAGAGAAAATACCAGCCGACCTGCTAATAGCTCAGCCCACTGCGTGTGAATAAAGCCTCATATACTCTTTTCTCATTGACTGAAGAAACCTGAACGGAAGTTCAGCCTTTATGTAACAAAGTGCTACGCGTGAGATTCTTCATCAGGTTCACAGGACATATCCATAGCCATATATTTGCTATGCGAAGTGTAGTGATATCATGTAATTTAGTAACTTGTCTAGCTGAAGGTGTATGTGGCCTAATACAAATTTCATACTGGTTTACCTGTTCCAGAAGCAGCAAAGGTAGCGAAAGGGGCCACAGGGGGGCAAGAGGAGAAGAGTCTAGTACAACAGAGACTTTCAGCTGGACAGTGATGAAAAGTCCATATGTTCCAGTGCCACCATAAATTATGTTAGAACGAATGCTCAGGCCACAGAGGGGTTCCAAAAATAGGTTGAAACTGCCCACAGTCCGAAAACAAATTGCCTTAATTCCAATAGGAGAAAACAGGATTCTTGACATATATTTTCACATGGCCACTATGGGTGAAGCAAGGTCCACAGAGATGAAATACAATATGCTTTGGCTTTTAAAGTGGAAGTTGTTATTCTATCAAGACACTAAAATGCAAAGAAATCTGCATGAGTCTGGTGCCTCAAGGCTTAAAGATTTATTGTGAAGGAAAGACAAAATGAAGGATGGCGTGTCAGCTGGCCTGAACCCTGGGAGTGAACCTGCATTCTGAAGAAACAGAAACCTCACAAGTCTTGCCTTTTAATCATCTCAGGAGTTAGAGTGAATTTGAATTACATAATTATTGGTTTATCTAAAAATATATTTTTAAGTGATAATAACAGGAGGATCATAAATCAAAAGCAAAAGTGCTCAAAGGGTTCCGTCTGTTATTAACGAGTTCATTTTTCTTAAAGGCCAACACCAAATCTGAAATGTTAAGACAGAGTTATATGATCTTTTCCTTTAAAAAATGGAAAATAAACAGAAAAATAGGTAATAAGAACACACTAAGAGGATGTTTATAACCTTTATTCAAGAAGGCTGTAGTTAATAGGGAAATGAACCACCTATCAGGTAGTAAATTTTCAAATTTTCATTGTAGAATGCCATAATCACAATAAAGACAACATATAAAACAAATAATTATATGATCTTCATAAGTGAAAGTTCACCAGACTACATTTCTTAAAAAATTGATATGCCTCTAAGGGGGAGAACAATCAATTGAAGAATAATACTATATTGATTAATCTTACCACAGGGTTAAAATGTTGAAGGATCAAGTGAGTATGGCTTTATTTTACATCAAACAGTATTCAGTTGTCAATTTCGACAGAAATGCCAGGGACACATTATTATTATCAAGACTATTTATACTATATATATATATCAACAATAGTAAAGTATTTAGGGAATTTAGGTAATACTTTAAAAATAATTGTAAGGTTCTGAGAATTGTATTGTCTACATTCTGTTTTAAAATTAATAGTAAGTTATATTATGCTGAAGAAAATTATTATTCCACATAACAGTCTCATATGATTCAAGACACAGATTTCAGTGGTGATTCAGGTGGTATTAAAATTATATTCTCATTTGAGAAGTCATTTGTCAACAATGGAAAATATCATTAGCTCAGGTTTATAAAATAGCACTGCATTTTTATGTAACTGAAAAGTAACCAAACGCTTTCAAACAAGATAAAAATGTTCTATTGCACTACCAAGAGAGAACCAGGCAGTGTAAAGCCATATTGTCCCACAGCATGAAGTGATCAGATACCTGCCTAAAATGATGGACAGCTCTGGCCTAGTGAACAGGCAAAAAAAATCCCATTTACTCTCGTCCAGATGGGACCAACTGGACGCTTCAGCGCAAACAACTCATCCTTCTTCGGACCTTCTTGTCCAGCTCTTGAGCTAGCTCCAGCTGATAATGATGAATATCAAGGCTACAGTAAAGTGGGTGACAACAGAAGCCTTGTTATAGCTGCCAGTCTTTCGGTCTTGTCATTATTACACATTGAAGATTTATTTGAGTTTATTGTTGTGCACAGGGTCTGGCCATTTGCAATTCATCACTTACTACAGAAAGTTCAAGATAGTGGCCGGAGCTATAATTGCCACCTCCACCTGCTTCTGGAAATTATGAGGTCACTAGCGAGGGCAGCCCAGTCTTCACTGAGCCCCAAAAGTCACGGCAGCCTCTAGTATAACATACACATTAATAATGCCACATTGCCTGGCAATTGATTAAATTGTATCTACAGGACAGCCTGCTCCAGTGGCAAACACTGAAAGGTTACAACTACAGGAAAGAAACAATGAAACTCTTAAAGCTGCCACAAGCTGAACATTGTTGTCACTGTAAATGCCGAGGTTACTGTGTGTCTAATTCAGCAACACACAAACCCATTCACAAGGCACATTTCTTTTACTTAATCTGATACAATCTTTTAATCTTCCGAAGTCCAGCTACTCTAACTGCACATCTTTTGGGAAGCAGGTGGAATATAAATCCTACATATACTATAAAAACCTCAGTACATTGGTAGGATTGGTAGAATAACTAAAATCAAATGTGGAGACATCATTTTGTTTCTATTCAAGACATAAAAAAAACAAGAAATCCTCATAGGTTTGAGGTTTGAATATTACTACACCAATATGTTGATTGAATTTGAGAAAAAAGTCAATAAAAATAACCATTTTTTAATTAAGTCTTTTCTCCTATATTTATTTCTTAGTCTTATTTTCTAAAAACGTTTAAGTATTTTTATTTTCCCTCCAAAGTAGTTCGAAAAATTTTTGAGAGCTTTTGCCTGTACAACTGAGCATTGAAGGTTTCACCGCCAGCTATGAAGAGGAGCTTATATGATTTCAGTTCATCTAAAATATGATTCACTCACTCATCAGTGTGCTTAGTGTACAGATGGCTTAAAAATGTATGATACCTGAATTTTTTCTACTTGGTATCATGCCATTGTTTGGTGTCTACGTCCTCAATGTTAATGGATTTCTAAAACCAAGATGTACTGAGATAGGTATTTTTTTCCTTTTCTCCAGGTCCTCTTTGTAAAAGTCAACGTGGCAAGTAATGCAGAAACAAAGGTAAGCTAGCATCATAATTGAATAGAAAACCTCAACTATTTATAAAGATTGTCTATGTCTTATTCCCCAGAGTCTAATGATATTCAGTGATTCAATTTTATAAGGTATAGAAGAATCTAACCTCCAAGTGGAAAGTTTCTCTCTGCAAATTCTTTTGCAAGTGGTTTCGTACACACACTGTTGTAGATTTCGGCCACACTGACCCTGGAGGCAGCTTGAGAGGGTGTGTCTCCCACTTTGCTCCTATTTGCTTGTATGTTTGGATGTTGTCATGTACTTTTACTGTCAGAGGTTTGGTCCCATTTTGAGTCTCACTTGGGCTCACTTCAGGATCACTGTGAGGTAAGGAATGGAAATGCCCATGACACTTTTTAATCAGATTGTTTCTCCAAAAACCTAAGTCACATAAGTTAACACCATCGTTAGCTGTCTTGGGTTTGCACTTGCTGGAAGACTGCAAAGAACTGGATGCTGAAAGCCCTTCTCCTTCTCAGCTTTCCTCTCCGTTGACCAGCTGAGAAGGGAAGGAATATGGGAACTACTAAGTCCCTGCAGTAGAACTTCTAGGCGGAAAGCTCGCTGACTTGGGAGGAAAAACTCTACGAGAGAGATGACTAAAGAACCACAGGTTAAGGACGTCTATTCCTATCCACCGGTTTAGGGAATCTTGAGGGTTCAAGAAAGAGTCATGTAAAATTTTGAAATCAGATCCAGCAGATAAAATTCATCTTTTGGGGAGGTGTTGGCGGGGTGGGGGGGTGCTCCACAACAGAGAAGGGTGGCTGGAGGTCTGATCTCACGCATACATTTTTAACTAAGACCCGCACTTCACCTTGAAGTTTGTGAACTTCCATCACATACACTGGACCCCACAACAGCCTTGGGAGGTAAGGATTCATATCATATCTGTTTGATAGACGGAAAGACAGGCTCAGAGAGTGAAGGGCTTTTTCCAAAGTCACAAAACTGGCTCAAGTGGTACAGCTGCCTCTTGGTCACAGGCCGTACTCCAAATCCTCTACATTGCACTAAAGCACGAGTAGTGGGGTGGGGTGTGTGTGTGGGGGGTGTAATTTAAAAATCATTTGAACTGCTCTTTCTTTCCTCAGACTTTTGAGATTATGTAATGAATGGATTTACATCTTTATATTTTCTCCAAGAAAGCTTATCTTTTCTTATTTTTCCTAGAACATGAATCTAAACTACTAATGGGACAGAAACAAAAATATAGAAGAAAATAACATACATTGTTGTGTACACACACACACACACACACACACACACACACACACCTGAAATATAGCTTACATAGCTGAGACTGTAAGAAAACACATGAATACTTTAAGGAACAATAGCTCAGGCCCTGAACTAGAATGTTACCAAATCTCAAAGCCACCTACCCCATCACCCTAACCACTCATATGATCACACATCTTCCCCTTTCTCCTGAGGTGACCACCATGAATTCTGAGTCCATCATTCTCTTTGTTTCAGTAGTTAAATCACCAGATTATATATCTCTAAACAATCCTATTTAGTTTTGCCAATCTTTGAACGTTATATAAACAAAATCATACTGTATATATTATCCTATAGTTTGCTTTTTTGTTCCCATGTTGTATTTTGAGATGCATTAATATTGATGCATGGAACTGTAGTTCATTGATTTTTAACTATCAATGTACTATTCCACTCAAAGACTATACCACAATTTATTCATTCTCTTGCTCATACACAGTTATGGGATTAGTTTGGTCCAATTTTTCACTCTTATAAAGAATGCTACTATGAGTATTTTTGTACATGACTCCTAGCACAACACTGCAAAAGTTTTCTCTAGGGCATATTCCCTGTGGGCAGTTTGCAGATTCATGAGACATGCACTCTTGACTGGGTACTTTTTCCAAAATAGTTCAAGGTGCCTTGCTAACAATTTGTAGTGTTTGTGTGTTTGTATGTGTTTACTCTCTTTAACAAGTGTCAAGTTTTACATTTTGATATAGTTGAATTTTTCAGTCTTTTCTTTAATGGTTTATACTTTTTTCTCTTCTTTAAGAACTTATTTTGCTTTGAGGTCTTAGCATTGTTCTCCAATATTTGTTCTAAGTGTTAATGCTTGGCCTTTCCGCTCACATGTTTAATTCCCTTGGAATCAATTTTTGTATAGGCTGTGAGGTAGGGGTTCCAATTCCATTGTCCCCATATGGATAATTCATTGTCCCTGATTCAAGCGTTCATCCTTTCCCCACTGATCTACAATATTGCTTTTGCCATATGTCAGATGACACTATTTGTGTGGTTTTTGTTTTGGGCCCCCTGTTCCGTTTCCTTTGTATATTTTTCTATTCCTGCATCAATGCCCAATTGTTGATTAATGAACCTTTCATGAGATACTATGTTGAAGTCCTAAAAATTGTCAGTACATGATATTCATACTGTAAAATAAGCAGAAGTCAAACTTTATTACCGTTTAACGAGTTAATAAGCTGAAGACACAAGTTAATCTGTAAAATGCTCTGAATCACGACCCACATCTTACACATTTCTCAAACTGAAGATTTTCTAACCCACTGGCTTTTTCATGTTATCTCATTAATCTGGAACTTAAAGGGATACTAATTATATATAATGGCTTCATAGTATTGTGGGAAAAGCACAGGCTTTGGAGACACACACACACATACACACACACACACACAATGATTAGAAACAGGGCCTTATAGACTAAACCTATGGTGCATCACTTACCTTTCTGAGGCTAAAGTAACCTCATCTGTCCAATTTCAAGCACTATCTTTAAAGGATCTCTGTATGTAGGAGGGAATATATTTAAACATTTAGCATTGTGCTTGATGTATAGTGAGCACCAAATAAATTATGTATATTTTAACACTGAAGACACATGGACTCAAGTACCGCTTATAATACGGTAACATGAAACAACAATGGAATCAGAGAGCGAATGTACACATTGAACTGTCTGCTGTGGTACCTAAGTGCACTACGGACCCTTATGCTGACCAAAGGCATCTGACTGACTTAGTAAAAAGTCAAGAACCAACCCCAGAAGTGCAGCAGCCATTCTGCCATCCAATTCCTGTTCTTGAGCATCTAGTTTTTAAAATTAAACTCCAGTATCTTCCCTGTTTGGAGTTCCCATAACCCACCCCATCAAAACTCAAAGAAGTTGTGGGCTGTCATCAAGAGAAGACAAAACAGGACCACACTTAGTCAGTGCCCAGGCAAAAGCTACAAGTCACCCGCCACCCGGTCACTCCACCCAAGGATAATAGGTGGGAATCAAATCCCGTTCACCAGCCCCACCACGTCTCTCTACGGCACATGTCTCATCCTCACCGCGCACGGCCGGCCTGCCCCACACCACCATCCCCCAGTGACGGGTGTCATCGCGTTCACTGGGCCAATCACAAAGCTGCACATCTCACAAGTCCCAGCAAAATCCTACGAAAACAACACGGTTATTGTAGCGCTGAGAAAACGGAGGCACGGCGAGTTTAAATGGCACGTCTGGCGACATACAGACCTAGAACTTCAACAGGATCAGCTAATGCCAAAATACGTACAACACCTCTCACCTACATGCTGTGCCATGGGCCGTGACTTATCCTTTATTCTACATTGTCAACTTAGAACACCTCCCTGCTAAAAAACTCCTTTACAAGGTGTAGAGAAATGATCTGACTCTGGATGTATTCTGAAAATAGATCCTTCGATGGCTCCTCTCTACCTACAGCATGAAAAACCGAACTCCTTTCTCTAACACGCTGCTGAGAGCGGGCCACGGCCTTCCCCGAATCCTCCTTCTCACTGTCACCCACCTTATACTCTTCTCTCTGTCCTTAACAAAGGACACTCCTTACCATCATCTTTTCACATCACAGACATCTTTTCCCAACAGCTGACAACCAGTCAGGGCGGAGACCAGAGGCAGGGTGGTCCTAAGAGAGCTCAAGGTTGAGTGGGAGTGGACGCTGAATGTGCAAGAGAACAAGTGAGCCTGAGAACAAGCTGGCCGGCCAGCACCACCCAGTAGTCCAGGGGAGACCTGGCACTGAGCGTGGCTGAGGACAGAAACCGGACAGTGAGGACCCTGTTTGCACACATGAGAGAGACGGACAGACCGAGACACACACCGTGCAGAGTCCGGAGAGGGTTCTGGGTGTGGCATTTCTCCTCTTCTACCCTCATTTTTTCAATTTCTCCAACACTTTCTAAAGCGAATGGAGAAACACATTGTCCTAATCTCACCTATCTCTCTCTCTCTTACACACACACTTTCTCAAACATATTTTATCTTTAATCAGGATTAAATGTTATCAGAGAAGACACTAAATAAATATGTAAAACTCAACTTTCTGACTATCATGGCCCACCATTGTGAACCATGGCTTTTGCTTCATTCAAAGTAGTTTTTCGACCCCAGTGTTACTGTCATTCGGGGACAGATAATTCCTTGCTGTGGGGCCATCCTGTGCAAAGGTAGGATGTTTAGCCGCATTCCTGGCCTCTACCCACTAGATGCCAGTAGCACCCCCACCCTGTTTGGACAACTACAACTCTCTGGTCTCCATCCTTTCTCTCCTTATAGGATAGTTAGTTGCATTTTAAGATTTGAAACTTAAACTTAGCATAGGCTGTGGTATGGGTTATTTGATAGGGTAGGAAAAAAACCCCAAAAAACTCAATTAGACCAAACTTTCTTTCAAAAGGCCAGGGAACACCAATATCTGAAAAGGAAGTTTCCATTGTGTAGCTATTTGTGGAGATGGATGTGAACTAAACTTACGGTGCTAATCATTTGGCAATATCTACATATATCAAATCATTATGGCGTGCACATCAAACTAATACAATGTTATATGTCAATTATATCTCAATTAAAAAAAAGAAAAAAGCAAACAAATTTCTGATAACATGAGCAAGTCCATTCACTTTTGAAAAAAAAAAAGATATCATCTGTGCATTATTTATACCTTTTTGGAATGTTGCAGTTTTCAAAGTCAGTTCTGCAATGCCCTTCCTCGTGGGCAGAATGAAATCAAATATTTAAAATTACAAACACATGTGGGGGTAAATAACTGCACATGCTACAAAACTTAATAAAATCATCACAAACACCACTACTCTGCTGACAGGAGGAGCGCTGATGGCATTAGAACTGAAGAAAAGTTTTACCCAAAAACACGCACAGCAGTCACTTCAATGAATTAAATTGGGGAGTAAAAGGTGGAAAAACATGTCATGCTTCAAGCAGTGAGAAGAGTTTTGAGGACATTTGACACTGGTGTGTGCATGTGTCTAATGCATTTCACGAAAGCCCCTCACATTCCTCTGAAGCTTCCTTCCTCCCCACACCCCCGTTTTTTTTTTTTTTTTTGACCGCATCAGATAATCCCATTTCTCTTTTCAAATTTTGATCTGTGCCAACTTCACTTTCAAAATTGGATCTTCGCCCATTGGTTTTTATTTCCTTTTCTGCCCATGGTCCTTTCCCCACTTCCTTCTGAGGTAACTAGTTATCTAGAAGGCTCAGTGGAAGTCTGCGGGGCTCCGATGGACTGGACCGCCGTCTCTATTTTTATCCTGTGACAAGTGCGGAAGATAAAGCAGAGGGACAAGACGGGTGCAGAGCTCACAGACACCCCTCCCCTGTAGGGTATGTCTAGCTATTTGCTTTGCTTTTCATCTGAACCAGATGAACTTTCCTGGGCAATGCCAAGCCCTTGACAACAGAAAATCCCTCTGAGGACTGGTTCTGGTTAGGGATCCTCTAAGCAGGGACATAGATTGGAATTTTCAAGAAGAGCCCTCTGTGATCAGAACACTGAGTTCTGACCCTCTTTGAGCAAATACCTATTCTGCTTTTTCCCGCCAGGTGCCAGGGCACAGGAAAACTACAGCCGCACCAGTGCCCCTGGTGTCAGGCTCACCTCTAGCCATTCAAAGTGACCTGAAAAGTGCTCCAGTGTATAAGGAGACAAATGCCACTGAAAAGTGGTACCCAAGGATGCCTTTTTTTTAAATATGCATTTTATACTAACGTCATAAGCAGGTGCAAACAGAGTTCTAGTGTATTGTATATTACTAGTGTAGAGCATATTACTTTATAATGTTTCAGGCAGTGGAAATTTTCCTACTAAACTCTTGCTTAGAATCTTTAGGCTGAATGAATGGCTATGACTGACGGCAGGCTGGATTGCTGTCCTCTTAACCACTTCTTGATACCTTCACTGGGCCTCAGGCAACTTGTGGGAGTTCAGGGCTCCATGCAGCACCCTCAGAAAACCACTAGAACAGAAAAATACAAACAAACGAAAACCACTGATGGAGAAAACGGAAGGCCTGGTCTTACGAATGTTAATGGAAAATAACAAAGCCACGAGCAACAACAAAGTGAAGCCTCAAAGGATCGGTATGTGAACCACATCGTGCATTTCCTAGCCGTCTCATCTGAAACAAGTTGGTCAGCTCACTGAGCTTCCATTTTCTCTTTAATGAACTGGAGACAGACACGCATGCCCAAACCGCAGAGCTTGATTAATATCTAATGAGTCAGTGACTGGCAGTGGGATCCTGAATGAGCTGCTTATTAACCTCTCGGTACTTCAGTTTCTTCACCTGTTAAAATGGACATTCTCTTCCTCGTATGGCTATTGTAAAGAGTAACAAGGAGAGTTGGCATATGAAAAAACAAAGGTCAGCTATGTCTCCTATTACTCTAGTAGTAAACTTTGAAAACGTGTAAGTGCTGTAAAGTACTTGGCAACACCCTGTTTTTGTTCTGTTATTAGCCTTCTGTTGTTACTGGCTGTCACTGATCAGGGTGCTGACCAGCTGCTAAGTTGCTAGGGGTTTCTGTTGCGTTCCAGACTACCCTTTGATTTCAAAGAGTCCCCACTCCTCTGATCTTTACTGTCAAACTTACACTATCCCTCCCTGTAATAGAAACCCTGCTTCCTGACTGCCCTTGTTCAATAATCTCAACTTGAATTCCTTTTCAGAATTTTACACTAAGCTAGGAGATTCTCCAATAGGGTAACACTTGACCCATTTATTTGAACTGTGGTTATACAGCTACTATTGGCCTTTTCCTTGAGATAACGAATTGCGTCTAGTATAAATTCAGGAACAACAACAACCACAAAAACTAGTCACACCATTCACTCCTGATTTTTAATAAACAGAACATTTTACTGTATAAAGTGTTGATGAGCCACAATTGATGAGACTAGATCTAAGGGAAACAAGCATCTTTATTTCTACTAACACCTAGTGAGAAAGAAGACTTACAGGGTTATGAGTACAATCCTAGATACCTAAAAGAGGGAAACCTGAATTTTAATTCAATTGACTTTGATAAACGAAGTACTTTTTCCCCTATTATTTGAACTTCTGACATACTATTTTCGGTACCTAAAAAAGTCTAAAGTTTCAGAAATGAAAAAAAAAAAAGAAAAATTTCAACTAAACACAACTATAATGTCTACAAAATAAAAAGTAAACTAGTATCGCTCTTTTAACTACAGTGTAGGAGCATGTCAGATATGGATGAAGAAAAAGTTTTAAAGAAATAGATGTTATAAAAAATTTTTTTCCCCAAAATAATTTACAGATAGAAAAGAATGCTGCAAATTACTCAAACAGTTCAAAAAGTTTCTTTAATGCCTTACTTGAAGTATGATAAAAATCCTCACTTAAAAAAGGGGTAACATGATTTGCAAAGTGAGCAGGAGGAACAGATAGCCATATATATAATCAGTTGTCACCTTGCAGCTCAATTAGCCCTCATGTAAAAACGAGGCATGTAAGGAGAAATGAGGTTTTGACATTATCTCTGCCAGCAAGATAATTACACAGCCTTCATTTAACAGTAGGGCAACACTACTGCAGCAACAAATTAACTCAGCTCCATTTGCAATTCATGGTGTGTTTTCTCATTTAATACCATTTGTCTTACCCCAAGTTAATGTTTCCATTAGTTTTCTCGAGCACAGCACATACTCAGTTTGACTCCGCACATTACGTCGCTGATTCAAGGCTTACCTTCCAGCCACTTTTTCAAAACGTATTCAAAATGGGATAGACTGTCCCGTTTCTCTATTTCAGCTACAACTTTTCTCTGATTTATGGCCAAATAGTACAATAGGTGTATCTGTGTTGAACAATCGGGGATGTGAAATTCCCTACCATCGATTTCAAAGGAGTCTTCTCTTTTCAGAAAGAAAAATCAAGAAAGACGCGTATCCGTCAAGTCCCCACCTGGGTACAGTTACTTATTAAGCGATGGCTATATTTTCAAAAGACGTTTTAGAAAAGAAACACTTTTCAAATGTACTGGCTACAAATGTTAAGTGTTTATATGTAATGTCCTAAACGGAGGAGTGTGTAATCTCATTCGCCTTTTCACATTTTACATTAAAACTTTTCCTTAGCTTGAATTTAAAAGCCACTCTCTCCCCCTAAAAGTAGTGAGGGGGTGATTGAAGGCAGTTTAAAAAGAAGGGTCCAGAAACAGGAACTGGCGGGCAGGTTCCTGTGCGGTCATGACGAGGCCTGTCATTAAAATTTATGTTCAGCTCTCAAAGGTAACGATAATTTGGCTACTGGTTTATCCTTTGAGATTTTACACACTGAATTACTCACTAGTGACAACACAAGAAGTCCTAAATCCTAAGAACCCCAAGTCCCCAGAATTGCTTTGTCCAAGACTTATACAGAGAATGTTGAGCTTCAAACATTCAAATATGTAAAGGCAAGTGCATTTATATATAAGGAATGTATTTGGGGGAAAAATGAACTTTAGGTTATAAGTGAATATGGAAATATTCCAAAGTAGGGGATTTCAATTTTTAAAAATAGTCAGTATTTTGCATGAAAGTTAAGGAAATTATTAAGAAGAAAAACAGTACTTTCCAGGAGTTTTATTTCATTTATCACAATAATGATTAGCAAAATATCTGTGGAAAAATATATTATTTTATACTTTCAAATTTTAGAAACAAAAAGATATGTATGTGTACCCTTTACACAAAGTTTCATTGCTAAATGTTAACTGTAACACTGTAAACTTGCAAATGAGTTTCTGTGATATATACACTTTGTTTTTTTCTTTAATCATTAAAATAGTTCATCAATATCTCTACTCTGAGTTAACTAACTGTTGCAATGAATAGATTCAAGGCTTGAAACTTAACTTATAGACAAGATACATCAAAAAGATATCTGTGCTTTTCTTTGTGGTCTAACTATACAATATCTCTAGTCAAAGTGACATTAAGTGAAACAAGATAAAAAAAAATCAACATTTTGCTAGTTTGTTTACAAAACATTTCATAAATGAAGCTTTCTTCTCAGTGCAGAAATTTATTGTATAAACTTTACTAACAGTCATCCAGTCTTGGTTCAAACAATTCAAATACAGAGAAAAGATACAAACTAAAGACAATGAAAAGTTAAAATGTCTTTTTTGTGCTCACTTGGACTTCCTAATCACACAGTTATCCAGTTGCTGTGCGGAGAATACAACTGCTTAATCGTTAGATGTTCTTCTGTCATTAGCTCTGAACGTGGGCGTGCATGACCACTGTGGACATTTATTGTGTGTTCCCAAACAGGAAATTACACACAAATATGACAGACGAGGAATTATCATATTTGCCACATGCGGTGAACTCAGATCAATACTTGGGCAAAGTATATGAATGATTATCACATCCAGTATATGAAAAATTAATTCATCAATCTAATTGTTAATGAAATATATGGAGCAATATTCATTCTTTTGTTTGCATTCCTTTCTTACTCATTTAACCGGTGTGATCACTTTGGAAAAGATCAAGAAAGATATGTATCCAAAGTGATATTTAAATGAGCACTTAAAGGATGAATAGGAGTTATCTTGAAGTACACAACTAAAACATGTAAGTAAAACACTGACATGCCATTTCTGCATTGAAGACGAAATAGGCAGTTAAAATATGCTATAGACTGTGTTGCTATTGCAGGAGTTTTACTTCTAAGAAATTTCACAATTTTTAAAATGTAATGAGACCAATTGTTTCGATGGGAAATGTGGTTGAAAGATTACTTTTTTAAACTCACAATAGCATATTTTTCAGGTAAATATAGTTAAACTACTGAAAGTTTTTTTCTTTACGACTACTAGGGTAGAGCTATAAAATCTAAACATCGCTCAGCAAATACAGCTCTTAATGATATCTGGTTTGTGCGTATGAATATTGGTCTTTCTTTTCCAATTCCTGACCACCATTATCACTAATGCAGTGCTTTGTATATTTTTTATTATCTATGATAAAGCACAATGCCACTGAAACAATGCAACTGTCATGTATTGGGTGCAAGCACCTTCCCCTGGTTCAGTTCAAACAATATTCACTTTTATCCAATTTGCTTTATGAACATACTGCCAGAGAACTACCCATGTGTAATGTTGAAGAGTAACAGAAGAAACAGATTTATTTAGTTACTACTAGTAAATTGGTGTAAACCTTTGGGCTTTAAATATTTAAGAATACCGAGAGTCTTCAAATAAGTAATTCTATTGAAGTAACTCATGCTAAGAAAATACTTGTTTCTGTGTGTGTGTGTGTGTGTGTGTGTGTGTGTGTGTGTGTGTGTCTTGTATTGGAGAAACTCATGTACAAAGACGTTCAGTAAAATATTTATAGCAGTTTAAAAATGATAGCCTAAACAAAGGAAATACTTTACATGTACATGATGGTATATTACGCAGACATTAATATCTATGGTTATTAATATACTGGTATACTTACATGTTAAGTTAAAAGGCATGATTTGAAACTGCATGTGCAGTGTGCATTCACTCATCCATTCATTTGTTCATGCAAACATGGTGTGTCTGCTCTATGGCAGGCACTGTTCTAGGCCTTGGGCACACAGCTACGAACAACACAGACAAGACTCTCTGCCTTCACAGAGCTTATATTCTAGTGAGAGGAGACACAATACACATACAGGTGGTTGTTCAGATAAGTACTATGGCATTTACTTCTGGGGAGCACATTCGAAGGACATAAACATACAAGCACGTTTAAAACAGAGCAGTCAGAAAAGTGAAGGCGTTTGGAAAAATGTGAAAAATCACTGGAACGAAAGGAGGTGATCTGTAATAGTATGCAAAGGATCTGAAACTGTCCAAGTATTTGTGGGACTAGCATGTGGCAACGCTTAATTCCTTTCATTTGCCTAATATCTTCATACCTGTCTTACAAGTGACAAAAAAAAAAAAAATGAGGCTTAGAGAGGTGACGCAGATAGCTAGCAGAAGAACTAGAACTTAAATTTAGGTCTGGTGAAAAAGAGGAATCCAATGTATTCTGCGTTAACTCCAGAGGGTAGGGCTATAACCAGTTACACGATGACATCAGATTTCAGGGCACTATAAGGAAGAAATACAAACAAAACAAGCACTTAAAACCTTATGTGATGATGTTCAGAGTTTCCATAAAGTCTGGGCACAAAGGCCATGTAAAATGCTATCAAGAACAACTTCAGTCTTTAAAAATATGTTACTTATGTTTCCAGACTTCATGGGCACCCTGTGTTTGCTGAACTATTACGCCAGGTATTCCATAATCCCTTAATCTGTACAACAACCCCAGTGGAAAAACTGAATCTTATTATACACTAAAATAATTTGCCCAAGGTCTCAAAGCAAATAAATGAAGGACCCGCATTCTAGCACAGGGTTTCCCAGTTCTCTCTTCCATAGTTCTCACACCCTGGCTGCACGCGAAAATCGCCCAATGCTCGTTTCAAACACCAGTGTCTGGGGTCCACCTCCAGAGGTCCTGATTGAATTTGAGATGCGGCCAGTTGTTGAGCCCCGAATACGACTTCCCAAACAACTCGTACAATCATGGCCACAGGAGAGAAAAGCTACGTTTCCGGGGCCTCAGGGAAGAGGTAACAGTGAAAAGTAGGAAGATATCTTAGCAAATAGAAAGTTTAAGCATCTTTGTAAAAATAAATTTGAAATGCAAGTTTGTACCTACTTAAGATATGTTTAAAAAACATCCAGATATCTTGAGATCCAAAACATTACAAGTACAAGAAGAAAGGCAGTCTGACACTAAAGTTCATAACCCACTCATCTAAAATATGCGTTTTAAACAAATAAAATGACACTTTTTAAAGTCAAATACTGTAAAAGACTACTTGTCTTTTGCACAGTGGCAGATCTCTTATCATTCTCATCATATTGAAAGCTTATCCAACAGATGTCCTCTCTGTACCCTCCAATAGCTCTTTGTGCACTCAAAATTAACCCCACTATCAGGGTTTCTTGGATTAACCAGTGTAAGATATTTGAAGAAGGTCTTTGTTGTTGTAAAATGAGGAAAGTTGCATTAAAAGCATTAAAATAATTGTGGTCACTTGGAAAAAAAAAATCAGCAAAATACAGTGCCAGCATTTTATGGGAGCTATTCCTTGCAAACCACTAATACAGTTTTCAGCTTTAATTAAAGAGATATTCTTTAAAATTGGGAAGAAACGTTAAGTTGAATGTCATCCTCTTCCTCCTGGAATGAATGACCTCTGATAAGAATCTGAATCACTTAAACACTAACACATATAAAATGTGACTTTTTTTTTCTAATTCAACAAACATGAACTTTGGAGTGGTCAAAGAAAAGCAAGAACTATTTTTTAAATTGAATTAAACATACACACACACATACACACACACACACACACAAAAAAAAAACAGAGCTGACAACCAGATGAGTTGTCTAAATAAACTTTACAAGCTAGGTATTAAGAAGAGTCATTTTTTGTTCTAAGATACCAAGGTGACTGCTTATGTTTTGAACTGCTAGTTAGTTCTAGCCAGCGCACAAATCTGTCTTCTCTCTTATAATTAATTCTTGGTGTCAAAACTACTGCATGTCCTTTTCAGAATCAGCCTATCCTGGCTGTTAATTATATTACAGAATTATGTTCAAATAATGTTAATGGCCTGATTCTAATGCTCACAGAACAAGTTATAGGTAAAGTTCAATTAATGACTTAGCTAAACATGTTTACTTCATTATTTTACAGAGACCATAAGCATAATTTGCCTTTTGCAAAAATGATACCCAAAGAGATGCTTTTTAAAAGAAAAGAAACATGTGCAGTCTTGACATGAATACAGGGTAGGAACCACTCTTAGGCTATCAAGACAAATACTGATTACATACTGATGTATGTAACACTAAAATATTATTTCTTAGAGGGTTTCTCAAATGCTCAGGAAATGGACAAATAAGAGAAAACGTTGACCAAGAAAATGTCTTTTGAAGGGTAGTGATACAAAGTGTGCCTTTTTAAAAAAAAACAAAAACATTTTTATATATTCAGTTACAATGGTCTTATTTTCTCAGTGGTCCTCATTTCCCTAAGCCCCACTCCAGATCTTGTCCCAGAAGCTGCCATGAAAATGTAGATTGAAACCAAGAAACCCACAGCAGCCCCAGGGAGAGCCTGGAGCTGTTAGAATTGACTGGGAATCCTCAGAGCTCTAAGACCAGTCTAAGTGCAGCAAGTACCCTTTTACTGAAGCCCATCATGTGGAATGACAGTCAGGGACTGCATTTCGTTTCTGGATGGTTTACCTGCCTCTGAAGAGCTGGCTTGTGATTGATCCAAGTGAGACAAAACAATAAATGACGTAATCACAGACTTAAAAAGAGGAAGAGGGGGGAAAACCCCAACATTTCTGAACACCTGCAAAGGGCCAGTCATGTTGCTGGATACTTTACATATGTTATATTCCTTCAACCTCTCTTCTCCCATAAACCTTTTCGGGTGAACATACTATTGCCATGGGCAGAAGCAGAAATGGAGGTGCAGAAAGGTTAAATGAATTGTCCAAAGTCACTCAGTCAAGATGTGACAGTTCCAACCAGAATTTGAGCCCAGGTCTTTTTGGCTCCAAAGAACATGCTTATCTAGTAAGCTATACAGAAAAGCAAAATTCAAGATCAAATTCAAAGATAAGGAAAATATAACATCCAATCCCATGTAGTCATACTTGAAATGTGAAAGATCATTATTTCCACCCTAATTCCTGAGAAATTTACACATAGGTTTGGGAATCTGGGAATTATGTGTGTTTTTTCCTAGGTCTGAGGAGTGATTTGGGTCTATGGTGACTTTTGCACTTAGAATCATAACATTTATAGTTTTTTGTTTTTTTTTGTCGTTTGTTTGTTTGTTTGTTTTTAAGGCCTTAAGGCTTCCTGATTCTGACAATTGAGGAAACAGAGACATAAAATCCTTAAATGTCTTGTCTAAAATCACAGTGCTGGACTTTTTCAAAGCTGGCATCAGACCTCAGATCTGACCCATGATCTACTGACTTCTTTCTGTTACAAAGTACTGGGGTTTTTATTTTCCTTTTCCCAGCTCTGGGAAAGACTGTAACTCTTAGATATCATAAAAACATGATACAACCATGAGAATGGCATTAAAAATCCTCTCAAAAATTAACACATTCAACCATTACCTTAAAATGGAAACCAATTATCTGGGTTTATATCAATTTTGTTTAAAAAAAAAACTATCATATGGCATTAAGAAAAAGACAAAACGAGGTAAGCTTATTTAACCAAAATAAAATTTGGATTTATTGGTCAAAATTCCAGGAGGCTCAGATTTAAAATATAACTGATGTAAAAGATCAGTACATCATGACATGAGAAAACTGTTACTGATTCTTTATGTGCTTTCAATTTGATTGCTTTGGCCTTCCAAACAAACAAATGAAAGTACCAGAAACCTATTAGTATGATAATAAAGCCTTGCTCTTGGATGTGTACAATCTCTGTGCTTGGGGGATAACAAACAAACAAACAAACAAACCAAAATCAGTGTAAAGATCTGCTCTACATTTCAATAAAATAATATTTGAACTAATTAAAAATGTAAAATTTTAAAGAATTTTAGAATGCTCAGATTGCTTATTCTTTAAATCTCTACAGAAATCCATTTCTATATATCTTAAAAGCTAGTAGAGTCTATCTTTTAACCCATTGTTCACATTTTAGTTTACATTTTTTTCAAATTCCAATTAAAAAAAAGCCAAACCTAATAAGTTTCAGGTTATTATCATCTATTCCCATTTAAAACATAGTACAGCGGGCCATTTTATATATAGAAATGCTGCACTTGATAGAAATATGTTTATTAATCAATGTTATGAGCAGAGACAATGGAAGTGTATGAAAGGCATCTACCTATACTCGGATGAATACATGCACACATACACGTTTATACACATACTTCAATATTTGCTTTTGACTGGATTATATATCTCCCATCCCCCCCAAATCAAAGCAGTTTAATAATTTAAAAAAGCATTTTCTTACTATGAATACCTATTGTTCCTACCATAAGTACTGAAATAAAATTGGGACAGTGACGACAAAATGGCTGGTAATAACTCAACAATCTATTCAAAGTCTACTTTCCTAGAACTTAATGCTGCTAAATCATACATGGTGCATTGCCACAAATTATATAAAATACTGATTGAAAAAGAAAATGGGTAAGAGGTTTCCTATTTTTGCTCAACCTATGTAACTTTAAAAAAGAAACATATATATCTATATATCTATATATATCTAGATACATATAGCTGTGCAAATGGGATTCCTGGAGTTTTACATATTCAATTTACTCAATTGAAGCCAGCCACGTAGTTCAAATGCAGAACTCTCCCCCTTTGAATGAAATGAATTGTTACAATGGAGAGTTGAAAAAATTGCTTACAATGGCACACACAAGTGACAAAGGTAGCTAAGTCTAAATTAAGATGTTGGCTATGAGGTTTCCAATAGGACCTTGACACGACTGTTGACCTGCTCATGACATGGTCACACCAGTACGGATTTGGAATTCTATTAGTATTACCAGAGGAAAAAAAAGTCAAGGAGTCATCAAGAAAACAAATCTATATCTTCTACTCCATCAGCCAATTACTGTTGTTAAAGTGGAATTAGATGGGTATTGACAATGCGAAGGGGATAAGGATTAAGCAGATGCCTGAATATCTCGACAGCAGTGGTGATCATAGTTTGTTTTATGCTGCACAAAGTTTTTTAAGATTCTCAAATGGAAATGTGGGAAGTAGATGAACTACTGTTCATGTCAAGCCTGAGAAAATACAAATTGTAATACATTTACTAACTGGATGACGCACAAATGTTTTCACATAAGGTATGATTTTACACAGGTGTACTTTCAACAGCTTAGCAAAGATTTAATAGGAATCTGCACCTGTCTACAAATAAAGGGCCCCCGGAAAGATTAAATAAAAGATTTTTTAAAAATTCATTAATATTTTAAGGCAGAAACCTCCCCAAATGCATTTTGAAAACTATCTTTTCTTAAGAAAAATAATACAATTCAACTGATTATGAAACTAAAACACTTCTTGCATAAGGAGACAGTATAACGGAATATTTAAGAGCGTGGTCTTTGACTTTAGAGACCTAGTTTCAAGTCTCGGCTCTGCCACGTGTTATAGCTCTGTGACCTTGAGGAAATTACTTAACCTATGTCTTAATTTCCCAGTCTGTAAAACTGAGATATAATACCCATGTCATATGTTATTGTGAGGATTAAGTGAGTCTGCTTCTGTAAAAAACTTATCAGAGTATTCAACTATTGTTAGCTTTTGCTATTATATAATATTAGTGCTAAATTTCTATTAGAATCAGCTAGTTATTTTGTCTACTGATAAAATTCAGTTTTGTTACATAGTGATTTGAAATTCCTGACGTGCTGAGTGGTTCAAAGTCAGGGAACCCATAAACGTTATCAGTTATCAATGCCAAAGTCCTATGTAAAAGCTGGTTTTATTTTATACTACAACCCCCAGTCCTCCCAGAAAAAAAAAAAAAATCACAAAGCATCAGGCAGGTGAGATTTCATGGAGGGATGATTTCTAGCCTACACTGTAAATAATACCATACCATCAAGACAAAAATAATAGTTTTGGTGTTTTAAATAGATACATTTCTTCCACAGCTTGATTAGTTCCCTAAAGTTTCTGGTACCATTTTTTTTTTTTTTTTGCCATTCTTTTCTTGTATCAAAGTTTTTGTCCATTTACACACTGACTTATGTTTTACTGATTGAATAACACTGTCATCTTCTTATCACGCAACTCACATATTTTGATATTAAGCATATTTATTTATAGTCTTTGTCTTTTAAAGTTAACTTTGAGGTGGTAAAATATATAATAGATATGAGTATTTCATGCTAGTCTAAAATATCAGTGTGAAATTAAAATCTAATGAATATATCAGTGAACTTGGGTTAATATCACATGATGCTACCAATTTCTGTCTCCTTACGGTATGAATATAGAATGAGTGACCCTCTCATCCATCCTAAGTACATGATAACTGATATTCTGAGTTAGTCAAAATATGTACACAAGAATTTCACTTATAATATCAAAAAGTAAATACTTTATTATATGCACACTTAGAAATTATGGTGAATTATGCCTAAAGTTTTGCTACCCTCATGAAATTTTTTTTTTCATTTCCAGTGAACTGAGTGAGGTAACTTTACTTCAGTCTGATTTTTTAAAAGGTATAAATTCTCCTAAACTTAAAATTTACAAAAAAGTATATGAAGAAACATGACTTAGTTTTATGATTCAAATAAAATTCGAACAATAATATATGTTACTATTATATATAAAATTCAAACAATAATATATGTTACTTATGATAAACAATAATAAGAAAACTAAAAATACATTGTTTTAAAAAACAGTGGCATCGCTTCTCAGCCGTTTGGCTAAGATCAAGTGTAAAAAACAATGGCGAGGAATGCCAAGAATGTAATGAGAAATGACATGGTTTCCAGTGGCAATTCATTCAAGAGAAAAATCGCAAAAAAATACCAAGAGACATGAGAAAGTGTTATTAAAATTTTAATACTATTTTACAAGTAAAATTCTAAGGAAGAATAGAAAAGCAGAGATGCCCAAACCTAGGCAAGAAAAAAACCTCTAGCAAATCTAATGAATTTAACTTGCCCCGCCAGATCTTTTCAACTTATTGAAAAATTCACTTGACTTAATATTGACACAGAGATGTGTAAATCAATACAATCAGAATGAAACATATATTTTAATTTAAAATGTTTAGACTGCAGCAGTAAATCTATGCACCTCACATATAAAAATCATCAAGAGTTTGAATGTTGAGACATAATATTAGGGCTAAGCAACATCTAAGGGTGAATGCCAAATACTAAATTGTTATCATTAAAATTTTTACTTTTTATGGCACACGTAAGGCAATCTTCACAAAATTTACTGAAGCACCAGATGAGCTGAATTTCACTGAGAATCCATCAAAGCCTGCAACCAGGGCACCACCTATCTGCTGTTTATACAAAAAGTCTTATTTTTATATACAACTCACAAGCTATTATGATCTTTCCAAATGCAATGAGAAAAAAAAAAAAAAAACACGAGGGTACCCCTTAATCTTAGTAATTTTCTACGCAGTCAGAAGCCTTAACCGTGCTATCCAATATGGTAGCCATCAGCCCTATGTGGTTATTAAGATGTTTTGAAAGTATAAAATATACAACAGATTTTGAGTACACAAAAAAAAGTGTAAAAACATCTCAATCATTTTTGCTACAATAGTCTTACTATCACACATATTTTCAGGGAACATAATGTGCTCCATTTAGGAAAGAAAGTGACACTTCCGCAGATAAGCACAAGTTTAACTTTATCTCCTTAACTGAATTTACTATATGTTCACAAGTTTAATTTGGTAAATGACTCCATAAATCTAACCATCTTGAATTTAAATAAATTGGGACTATCCCCACTCCCCTATCTTACATATAATGCTTATCAGATACTATGAAAAGGGTAAAAAATATTCATAACTCTGATCACTAATAAGATAACCTTTCAACTTACAAATTTGAAAGTCAAAGGGGAAATGTTATACTTCAGAAAAAAAGTCTACATCAAATAAAGGGTTAGAAAGCATATATGATCATAGCTAAATTTTCCCAATTATCTCAAAGAGATCTGCTTTTCACATCTGATTAATATCATTTCTCATATAATGTGTGTATAACTGCGTACTGTAGTTTTTTTTTTCCTTTTACTCTTATCATCCTTCTCCATTAAAATCTTTCCCTTCCCCAACTTATCCTCTTAAACTTTACTACTTAAAAGAGTGGTCCTCAGACCACCAGCGGTGGCTTTATCTAGGAGCTAGTTAGAAATGCACACTCTCAAGCCCCACCCAAGATTTCTGAATTAGAATTTATATTTTAACAAGATCCACCCCACCATCCTCCAAGACCTATCTGGAGACTAATGAGAAGAAGCACTGCTCTAGGCTTGCTGGAAAGAATTTCTACCGTCACAGTCTGTTTTTCTGGTCTTTACCTTTTAAATGTCTTTATTGGTCTTCAGGGTAACAAAGTGCGGAAGCATCTTAGAAACCACTGATTTCAAAACGTTCATTTTCCAGATGAGCAACAAGAAATAATTATGAATACCTAGCTTAGGACCTTGCATAAAAAGGTCCTCGATAAATGACAAGTTGTAAGACAAAGACAAGAGGAGAAACTGAAGCGGAAAGAGGTTGAGGACTTAACACCTCTTGGTGTAGTTAATGAGTTGCTGGGCTCCAACAAAAATCTGTGTCTCGTGCTGACTCCGAAGCCCCGTGCTCATTCCAATTCATGAAACGACTAGCTAGATGAGGCCAGAGTTTGAGAGATTTTTGGCTTTCCTCATTTCTCATTGGGATGTGTGGGAGAGTGTGTCGCTTGTGACATGGCAGGTGAACACACATGCATGCCTAGCTCTGAAGGGCTTTACAGAGTAACGGTTTTAAGAATTAAAAGCATAAAAACACAACTTTCACAAATATGGCATCTATTTCTTCACCTTAAGGTCAAATTTCCTTTCCTACATTGATCATTTGTGCTTCTGTCAAAAATATCTGAGGTATCTGAGGGGTGGAAATCAGGAAGTGATTAGTAAAGGGCATGTGAAATACGTTTAAAATGCTGACACGAATGACCTTAACTGGGTTGGGCATTATTATTTGAATTTGCCGTTGTTCATTTTCCCCTACTTCTTTCTTTCATATCCCTCCTCCTCTTTGCTACCCACTTCCTGTTCCATTGCCCCTGGCTCCTTTTCTTCAACTGCCACAGAAAAGACAAAGTTGAAGAAATATTTGTAAAAGGCTTGACACTCTTTGGGAGAAAAGCACTACATAAATTAATACAAATAATAACTTATAATTAAATTTTGTACCAAGTATTTTTATAAAGCATTTTCATAAATATTTTCTAACGGCCATCATAAAACAATAATGTCAAAATGCTTTTGAGAATAACAGTGAATATAAAGATTGACTCCACAAACGAGCATTCTCTGGCATGGTAAATTTGTTTACTTTTTTTTTTTCCAGTTAATAACATTATAAAAAGTCATAAGAAGAGAAAAATACTCAGGCAATAAACACAAAACAATGAATTACAGAAAAGGCAACACCACAATTTTACTTATAAGAAAGCAAATTACCCAGTTGTAATATTGGGTAAAAATAAGTTTATATACACAGAGGGTGCCAAAAAAATGTATACACATTTTAAGAAGGGGGAAAACTGTATTAAAATTGTAATATTCAATGTATGCCAATAACAAAAGATGAATACAAGTCATGTGTATACATTTTTTTGGCACTCCCAGTATGTGTGTGTGTGTGTGTGTGTGTGTGTGTGTGTACATAAGCTAAAAAATGAAGGCTTAACATCAAAATATTGTGGAGCTAGTGACAATGGATTAAATTGTGTCTTATTAAAAACCAGAAGAAGGTGGAAAGCATGTAAGCAATTCACAGCATAACTAGACAGCAACACAGTAAAACGAGAGAACGTTAACCATTTAGATGATTTGCACAGTTACTCATTCAGTACCTTACTTCCAACTGACATTTGAGTAAAAAGTATACTTAACTGTGATTAATATGGGCAACTACGGTTGCAGAGTTTATACTACAACAGAAATACACCATTCATTGTAAGGATAGCTAACCTTATGATAAAAAGTGCTATACATTAGAATTTTAGAGTTTGTAAACTCCTTCTTGGGTAAAATTCAGTAAAAGATGAACATCTCCTAAATAATTATTGCAAGTATTTGATTACTCCCATTAACAGAATAAATGTATTAAACAGCAGATTAGGCACAGATAAAAATAATTATTTAACTAGGAGACAAAGCTACAGAAATTATCTACAATGTGACACAAAAAGACAACGAAATGGAAACTACAAAAAAAAAAAAAAAGGTTGAGAGACATTGAGAATATAATGAGAAAGTACAACATATGTCTGTCTGGAATCCCAGAAAGATGGAAGATAATAAACAAGAGGCAGTGTTGACATAAGAGCTATTTTTAAAAAAAAACTGGTTAAAGACAGGAATTACCAGACATAGGGAAGACAACATAAAAGCAAAGTAAATAAATTTATGTTTACATATAACATTGTGAAACTATAGAATATCCAAAAAAGAATCAGCTAACGGAGGAAAAAACACATTATCTATCATTAGTCTGAGAACAGATTTCTTAATAGCAGCAGCTAATGCCAGAAGATAGGAATAGAATATCTCCAAATGTTGAGAAAAATCATTTAATCCAGAAAAGAAAAAAAGAAGTATATATATGTATATATATGTATATATATGCAAAATAATATATATATATAATATATAAAAATAATATATATTTTTAAATATATAAAAATAATATATATATTATATATATATATATGCAAAAAACTAGTTTTCATAAATAAGGGTGAAATGAATCCAGTTTCAGGTAAAAAGAATGAATTCATCAGTTTCAGAACTTCACTAAAATACCTTCTAAATCCATACTCGAAGAAAAATTATTCCACAAGCAAACTATGAAATGCAAGATGAAATGGTAAGCCAGAATCTGATAAGCCTTGAGATCTAAACAAACACTATATATTAATACAAAGGTCTAATTTATAGGTTTATAAAACTGAAAGGTTGGAGAGGAGAATGTTCAAGTCTGAAGAAGGATAAAGACAATTAGTGTATTATGGTCCTTGTATTGTCAGAAGTCCTGACATTATTGTCCATGTACCTTAAATTTAACACCTACCTGAGTATTCAATATTTCTTAAGCTAGCCAGGCATGTTTACAACTCTTTTTATCTTCAGTTAATGCTGGATTTAAGGACTTAGAAGGGGTGACCTATGTTTGCTCACAAAAGGACTATTAAGAAACAAATCTACATTAATCTTCATAAGAATCCCTTCTTCACGCATTCAATATTCTCACTAACACACTGAGTTCCTCTGATGAGTCAGGCATTGTTCTAGGCACCAAGGAGAGAGGTGAACAAGACAGACGAGGGTCTCTGCCCCAAGAAGCTTACGTTAGCAGTTGGAGACACTAGACAAGAAAAAGAAAAGTCAGATATGGTAAATGCTATGAAGGAAAGAGAGAAAGTCACGTGAGGGAAAGAGATTAAATGATGGAGACAGATAACAGACCAAAGTAAGTTTGCCTAAGATTGTGTAAAAGCAGCACCTCAAATCAAGCTCCTTTTAATTCCAAATCTCCTGATCTTTCTACTATATAATACTACCCTTCCTATGCTTTGTGGAAAAAAATCAGACACAGCTCAAATACCCTTTTTTGATACCCCCTTAGTAGAAGTGATCCTTCTTTTTCTTCTGATCTTAGTAGTGCAGCTGGTTTAGGTCTCTGTTGTGGTCCTTACAACTGTTTTTAGCTGTGCATTAGTCTGTATTTCCCAAACGACTGACGAGGCTTCTCAAGAGTAAGGACATGCATGGGTCATTCATTGCTTCTGGACTTCCAGACTTCAGCAAAGTACCTGGTCTCTAGTAAATCTCAATACCTTTTTGTTCTTCAACCCAATGATGATTTTCATTTTAAATATGATCAAAATAAGAACTATTTATATATTAGTTATGTCTTCTTCAATTAAATATTTGGGAAAGTTTTAAAAGAGCCAATAAGTAATGGAATATCAAGTAAAATCAAATTAATTATAACCTCATGGAGATGACCAGAAAGAGGGTAACGTGTTCTGAGGGTGGAAGAGTGATTCTTATAAGAAAAAAAAAAGCAGATTGGCATGAGAAGAAGGGACATGACCACGGGTCATCTATCAGAACTACCTTGGCAGGATTTTCAAACTACACATGCTGTTCCTTACTGTAGAAGTGATGGGACTTAGCTCTGACTCCTACCCATGGTTAAGATTTGCTACCTGAGTGAATCACTATGTAGAGGTAATAATGTGTTATTATCTCTCAGGTATACTGGGATGGAGAAAATACCAAGAACCATGGGCTAGAGGGTACACAGAGCTAAAAATAAACACCTAGTTGCCTTCTGCAGAGGGTAAAGATCAAACATTGCTAGAGCAAAACAAGACGGTATAGATGTAAGAGAGCTGATTAAAAACAAATACAAAACAAACATCAGAATGCAACTCTTTAAGATAAAGGGAAAGACAAAGCGTTAAAACAGTCAGAGTGGCAAGGAGCAGTTACAGAGGAAGGAGAACACTGAGAAAAGTACAAATAAGAGAAACCAAGAAGGGTGTTCTAACAGGAAGGTGCTAAAGTGACAAATGCTGAAGAGTATAACTGAGAAAGATAAGGCTGAGGAATCATTAGAGCTAGAATTTCAATGGTGACCTAGGAAAAGGATGACAGAGAGGAGTCTTAAAGGAATTAGAAGAGCATGGAAAAGATAAATCAATGAAAGATAGTTATTGTCTTGGCAGTAGAACTGTCTTCTCAGCAGCACAGCCAAAGATTCAATTGCAAAGGACAACTGATAACAGTTATTTAAATCTGGTATCTGAATAGCACTGGGTTCAATGACAGGGCGTAGGAAAATAAGAGTACTGGTCTACCTATTAGAGCGTTCTTTCAATGGGAACAATTATTTTAAGCATATGGTTGTGTTTTCACACCTTATTATAATTATCAGCATGATCTCTTCATTCAAAGGGCTGATTTTTTTTAATGAAGCATTTTCTCTATTAAAACTTAACTGAACCATAAGACATCATTCAAATGTGACATTCTCAGAAAAATCCCAATCATATAACTAAGTGCTTTTCAAAATGAACTAAAAGTAAAAAAATAAAATGACATAGCTTGCAAATTTTAAACTGAGTAATACCTTCTTGACAGTTCTTTATTCTTCACTCAGTATCATCATTCATGTACACCACTGTACATAACCAGTGAAATGGATTATAACCTCCTAAAATCGTGAATTCTGAGACAGGTTAACAGTCATACACTACTGTGGGCTGACATCACAAGAGAACTTGAATACCTTCAGCTAGGAAATGCCCTTTTAGGGTGCAGCTACAATCTCGACACCAAGGCACTCGATATATTATCTGCCTGGTCCCCTGAAGGCATTACTGCTTTGGACTTCCTGGAGTAAATGAGTACTAATAGTTCCCTTACAGTTTACATTGTCTGATTACATACCTTATTTCATCTTAGCTTTCATTATCCCAATTTTAGGCATGAGGAAAAGGAAACTCAAAAAGTGATTCCTCCAAGGTTACACAGCCAGTAAATCATGGATGTGGGAGAAGTTATTCTGATTTCTAGTTCCATGCTTTTCGCTTGCACCACACCAAAAGTGGCTAAAACACTTTAGTAATGAAGTGGTGGGAGTGAGGTCTCTGAAAGATAGGCGAGATGCCTTCTGGCAGGGAAGTTTTCAGATAAGGTTCTAACTAAAATGTATTTTGATGAGTGGGCAAGATTTCCACAGACTGACATGAAGTGTGATGTTTCAAATGATAAAAATAGTAGGAGGAAAGTGACAGAGGCTGGAAAGTGCAAGGCATACTCAGGATGCATCATCTGGGCAGCATTAGGATGTGAAGATCGGAAAATAAGGTGAAATCCTAACGGCAAAGACCTAGAACAGGTAGACAAAGAGTTTACATTTTATTTGGTAAACCAACGGGAGGCACTAATAAAGTTGAAGTCAAATGGGTGACAAGGATCACATTAGAATTTGAGGCGAGTGCGCGACGGTGTGAGACAAAGTAGAGAACAATGGAACAAGAACAGTTAGGTTCTGTCAATAGCCAAGAGACTGAACTAGAGAATCAGGGGAAAAAATGTATCGATCATTAACTGACCCCCTTAAAAACATTCATTTTGCTTGAAAGTAATAAATTTCACCTGGCGACTCCTAAACCAACAGTTAAAAACATTAACAAAAATTCAGTCTCTCGGATGAATTCACATTTGACTAGAAATATTAGAGGCTGATGAGGAAAATAGAAAAGTACACTGGACCAGGAAGTAGCAGACCATGGCTCTGGCTCTTATTAGTTATGTCAGTTATCTTCTCAGAAATTCCTCCTTTGAAAGGGGTGTATGACAAACCTGTTGTCCTTCCCAAAACTGAACACTACCATGCAAAGGTGACATTTTGGTATTGTTAAAAAGTCTTTATAACTGACAGTAATAAAAACACCTAAACACTTAAGTGATAAATAGACCCTGTATCCATAACCAGTTTATAAAGCCACCAGGGCAATACCACTAAAATCTATTATCAGTATTTTAGAAGAAAGGCATGTGCATTCAGTTTACCTTTTTTTTTTATTTATTTAAAAGAGCATGATGTGATTTACTTTCATATTTAATGTGATGGGGAAATCAAATTAGGAAGTATACATAAGTCAGAGATTACTTTTAAAGTTTTTACAGCTAGCTAAATTCATTAAAATCTATAATTTGTTCATATAGAAATTAATTTTGAAGTACAAATGAGTAATATACTTTATTAAAGAATCCATAGATCAAAAAAGTTAATACGTTGACAGCTTCAAAAGAAAGAAGCACTATTTTTAGAAGAAATAAGACCTGTAATTCATGTCTGATCTTTGCCTTTGAAAACATGATTTCTTCACTGTGGTTAGCCCAATTAATGAATTCTATTTTGGCTATTCTGGCTATACAGATTACCTTTTTTAATTGCTAAACTAATCATATAGCATCTTATATACCAGGGGTACATAAGAGATTTATGAGATTATCTTAAAATGTATATACATTTCTTGGGCAACCTCTATAATAGCAGTGGCACAAACTTGCCTATGACTTACAGGTTTGATTCAAATTAATGTCCTTTTCATTTCTAATAGTAATAGTATCCATTCTAAAAATCAGTTTTAGAATTACAGATGACATAAAATGTGTAGACTTCACCAAGTCTTAGAACATGTTGATTGAAAACACATTTTTTATTAAATCTGTGGGGCAGTAAAATGATTCTCACTTTCATTCTTAAATTTTACATAATAGTGCAGTGTAGATGGAGGTGGGAAAAAAGGGATAAAAATTTGACTTCACTGTGGAATGAAGAAATGTATAAAATTAAAAGGACGAAAGTCAGTGTTCACCATACAGTATTTGAAAAAGACGTAATTTAAGTCTAATGATAATATTAAGTGTATGAAGAATGAGAAATGCTCATGTATCATATACTAAACGAAAACATAATCATGACTACATTCTAAGTCATTGTGTATGTGAAAAACCAATCTGATTTCACACTTAGGATACTTTAAAAAAGAATAATCTGAAAATGTATATATAGAGAGATTTAAAAATGTATCTGGAGATTAATAAGGGGAAGACCTAGAATAGAGTTGATTATTTGTGCTTCCGTTTAATGCCACTTTTTGGGTATCTATCCTTCTTGGTAATAAATACATGATATAACAGCCCTGCCCCATGTATCTCTCTCTTCTCTTATTTTGATTCAAAAATGGATCTATAGCAACAATCATCTAACACCCTCCTAAGTGCTTGCTTTGTGAATCTGGCCCTTACTCAAGAAGTTACACTGAAAAGTCTTTTAATCTCCTTCTGAAAAGAATTCGCTGGATTGCATTTAAGTTCAAGTTCAAGGGTATTAAAATGTACAAAGGAGAGTGAAAAAGGTGCTAGGTTATAGATTTTAACTTCTTAACTAGAAAACTGACTCAAAATAGATTTTCTAATTTACAATGAATCAAAAGAGAAAACATTAGACCATAGCAAAAGTGGCACAAATGTATCAAAAACCAAATGAATAAACATTTGAGGAGATTTATTATTAGAAATTGCAATAAATTTTGGAAAGATGAATTGATTTTAGTTAAAAGGTATAACTGACAATTTATTGGGCGGGAAGATGCATTATTTTCCAATTGTTATCCATCTACAGTAAAACTGATTTGTGTCCTATTGTATTTTATGGAAAAGGAGAGTGCAACTTTCAGTGATTTAGATTAAATGTATTAATCATAACCAGGCACTGTGAACTATATATCTACTATTAAAGAAGATTTTTGACATTTAATTCTGTAGCAATATTTTGGCTCTGTACCACTCTTCCTAAATCCAATTCCTGCTACAGTTGGCAGATTTCTCCCTTTTAATTTTATGAGGCTTAAAGTAGCATTTAACCACCCATGCGGTAAATAATGCGGGATTAGAAATATTTAGTGTTTTGTTTCCCTTTCAAGAGTGGTAATCCATCAAATCCAAAAATGTTCTCTAAAATTTTTCTGTATTTTTGGCAATCTCTAATATATGATATCATAAAAACTATAAAATTAAATAAAATGCATTACATAGCCAGAATAGATCTGCTTTTCCAAAGAACTGTGTTAACCTAAAAGAGCAGGTAAAAATCACTTTGAACCAGAAACACGGGATCCTTATTGAAAAACAACAAAATCAAATAAAGATCTAGATTAAAACATACTTTGATTAGAATCGTTTAATTTTTTTCCCTCAAGTAACAAATGTTAATGAGTGTGCAAATAATTTCTAAGCAGTTTAACCATTTAATATCTATCTAAACCACATATAATGGCAAGCTGAAGTATTAGAGTTATAATGGAAAACAATTATTGAACATCTAAATGCGCTAGCTATTTGGCTAAGTGCCCCGTAAATATAAACATAAAATTTAAGTTTAGTACATTTTGTGATGCACATTTGCTCCCAACAAATAAATTTAACTCATAATTTTTTCATAAAGTGAGACATAAGACAAAGTGAACTGATTCACCTAAAGAAGTTAATATTCCTAAGAATAATTTGGAATAATTACAAACATTTTCCTATTTACATGTGAGCTTAAAAATAATTAAAAACTGCAATTAAAAAGTACACTGTTATTAAATCAAAATAACTGCCAGAAAACTGACTCTAAACAAAATCGAATTTGAATTTTAAAATTTTAATGTACATGAAATGTTAATTTTAGTTATTAATGAATCCAAATTATTACAATAATCACACTATAACTGCATGCGGCACTCTGAGATATATCAAAGTAATAAAGTAACCTGTCAAATGAGTAATTATCTACATTTAATCTATATTTAAAACAAATGGCCCAGAAATGAGTAAAGTCTGTAACTCACTCAAGACACATTGATGCTATATATTCATGGTTGGAACATCTAATTTCTTCATACATATTCATATCTTAATTCACTTTTAACAAAGTTTATGATTATGACTGTTGTGAAAATAAGTGTATGTCCTCATAGTGTCTAAATGAAATCAAAGATTACCTACCAGAAATGAGACAATCTAAAAAGAAAATGTGTGTGCACGTGTGTATATGTGCGTGAGTGTAAAGGCCTCTTTTTTCATAAAGTGTCTGCTTTGCCCCTTTTGCCCTTCACGGTGCCACACTGTGGAGTTGGGAATTATATATTGGGAAAAATAGAAGAAAAGAAAACCCATCCCATCAGCTAGATAGCCAGTTTCTTTAAGAAGCATTCCAATGGAAAGTAAAGGCATTTCAATAACAAACATACACATGTGATTCATTAACCAATGTATTTATAATGGATTAGTAATACATATAATACGTACAATATTTTTTTTTTTTTTTAGAAAACAGGATGACTGACATTATGTTCAATCAAGGAATGAGTTAGATTAATTGGTGTTTCCTATAAACAGTCAATTCCAAAGGCTGGGCAGGTACTAGTGTTTTAAAAAGCTATATAAGGAAGTAGGATTAGGGAAATGTGATATTAATAAATATAAAAAAAGCTGGTGTTAAATTTGTAACGAATGAAAATTTTCAGTACACGTTGCAACAAATTTAAAAGGGTGAAGTAAGAATTCAACAATAAAAACTCCTGAATCTTTCCTTAAAATGAGAACCCCATCCAGTTTTGCAATGGACAACTTTTACAAGTTGACAAAAAATTTAAATTTCAAGTCTTGTGGTATTTTCCAAAATTAACATTTCAAAAAAGCAAAATCATTTCAGCTCCAGCTAAAAATACAGAAGAGTACAACTTTTGAAAATTTTTATTTGGAAAAGGATTGGAGTAAGAAGACCTGGGTCTGATCCTTCTTAATGATGCTACTTCTTTGAAAATCTCTGTGAATCCATCAAAAAGTATTTACAGTAATATTTGTAGCACAAGATGTTTGGAGACTATAAGATGCTTTTTACAAAATATTAAATGCTATTTAAAGATTTACTACTGTCACTAACCTTTTTGGATATAACAAAAACCTAACTGATAGGTAACAGAAAAATTTACCTTATAATAAATTTGAGGAAAAAAAGATTTATATGTCAGCAGGAGCTAAACAGTTAAATCAACAGGTATCAAAGAATAGGAGAGATAATGTAGGTGAGGGAGAAGGATAAGGAGAGTTGACAGCATATTTACATGATGATATATCCAATGAAGTAGATTTAACTTGATTGACCAAACAGAATAATGATTTGTCCAATATAGTCATTAAGTTGACCAAACTATGTGGCTTAGACGTTTGTTACTGGGCCTTCAGGCCTGTATGATTTTTCTACATATTAAAAAGCAAGTGGGAATATAATTTTTACCCTCGACGGGGAGGGTATACAGCTAGGGTCAGTACTTGGGGAGTGAGCCATAGGGCCAGAGTTTAAATCCTGACACTACCGATTACTAGCTATGACCCTGAACAAGTCATTTAAGCCATTGTCTCTGGTTCCAAATTTATAAGATGGAAAGAAAAATAATATTTACCCCAGTAGGCTTTTTTGGAAGATTAAATGAATTAACATACATAAAGAGATCAGAATGCCTGTCACCTGGCAAAGAAGAACTCAATAATTGTTAACTAGTATAATTAATAGTAATCAAATATTTATGTCCTTTAATACTAGTTACGTAAGATGAAAGCTGATGATGAGAAATAAATTGTTTAATAATATACTATAATAAAGTATTACACAGCTAAACTAATGAGTGAATAAATAGCATGTACAGTCTCTTAGGCATTTTCTTTTTAAAGTATAAAATCCAAGGTGCTGAGTAATAAATGCTCCATTTGCACAGACGGGTGAAGAATGGGTGTAGTCCCCTGGATGCTTATTGTCCAATTTGACTTTGGCAACCTGTGTATCTCTTAACTTTTTTTAAAAAACGAAAAGTATAAAAGGACAGTAGGCTGGACATCCCAGTAAACATAACCCACTGATCAGACACATTTCAGCTCCCTCCCAAAGCCCCACTAAAACGACAATGAAAGAAGAGCAGCTCAGAGTTTATCCCATGACAACGTTAAACTAGAATGGCGTCGTACCTATGGGCCACCTCTTACAAGATAACCTCACTGAAATCAAGGCGCTTCCATGGAAGTCTGCACACGGAATGCTCCGACCTCTGCTTTGCAATCCGAGTGGTGGTGACATGTGGACTCAAACACTATCCCACCGCCCACCCCACGGGCCTCGAGGCAGGGGATTCCTTATCAGGAGATTGTTGCACAGGAAATCCCTATGGAGAGCAGTGCTGAAGCTTCCCCTCAACCCCAAACTGAGCAAGCCCTGCGTCTGCACACGAAGCCTCCCGTCAGCTTCTGGGGCTCTCTCCAGTGCAGTCTTACTGTCACGTCGTGAAACACAGAAAAGAACAAATTACAAACAATGAAGCACTTAGACACCGATATGGGTAGGAAAGGATGTACTTAAGGTCGCACTGGCGGTGTAACTAGTGGAGGCAAACCACCTAAAAAACCGGGTAATATTCCCAGTAACTTCTTCTCGACATTTTAAAAACGATTGAGCATGTACCGGGTGCTGGACTCCTATCACTGGGTGCTACATGTGCTCCGGGACACAACACACACAGAAGCAGGTCGATAACAGTCTAAAATAGAAAGTACCCACCAGTGACGGAGGAAAGGCAGAGGCAGTAGGTGCAATGCCATTTCAGGAGATGGAGTGATCTCTCAAGTGTGAAGAGTTGGGGAAGGTTTTAAAGAAAAACGGTACAGCACGTGTTCCTTGAGGGATGTGACGCTAACAGGAAGAAGAGGGCTGCGCTGTTGGGAGCCAGGGGACAGGATGAATGACTATGGCTGAATATGGGTAAGCTGATGAAGGGGTGGGGGAGTAGAGCACACAGGAACAGGGTGCAGTGTTATAGGTCAGAGGTGAGCGTCGAAGGGAGACTGGAACGAACCTGGGTTTTGTGACAAAGGCGGTGACAACCAGTTTCTGCCCAGGGCACAACCATGTTTTAAAAATGTTAACTTGGAGATTTCCTGCGATTTGGATAAGAGGGGAGGAAAACCAGATGAAAGAGTGATGAGGGAGGAGATTACTGTGCTATCAGAATGTCAGCCCACGGAAGGAGAACGGACTGTCTGGTGCACACACAATGCAGTATGTAGATGATGCAATCTGGAACTGTCCACTAGAAATGTATCTGATTTTACTAACCAACGCCACCCCACTAAATTTAATAAAAGTTTTAAAAAACGTAAACTTGTGAGTAACTACCCTTGGGCAGTAATAGATGAAATTAGAATAAAGGGGCTAATATGACAGATAAATAAGATTCAGACGGCCTAGATATGCAAAGAGTGTGAGAACACATAAAACTATCCGTGCTTCCCTTAACAAACGTTAGGTCTCTTCTCTCTCCCTTTCCTAATGAGTTTTTACTAACCAAACCGGAAGGTAATGGACGACAAAGGGATATCTTCCTCATTTTGTGTTCCCAGCCCTTCCCACAATGAAGACACCATATGCTTTCATTACATATGTGTATGACTGAACCAAGATAGCTACGGCTGAAAACACCATCGAGCAAGACATTAAGTGTCTGCATCACATGGAACATATACTTATTCATTCATCCAAAAATGATATAAAATCCTCCTTTAAAAATACTGTGGATCGAAAATTAGAAGAAGTCTACCAAAGATATACGTAAATGAGATAGAATGAGATAAAATGTCACTAATGTTTAGTTTTGTATTTTTTTAAAATTAAAGTTTATTGGGGGGAAATGGGTAGTCAAGTTACATAGATTTCAGGTGTACAATTCTGTAATACATCATCTATATATATCACATGCTGTGCTCACCACCCAGAGTCAGTTCTCTTTCCATCACCATATATTTGACCACTTTTATCGTTTTTAAAGACTGTGTAGTTTTTAAAGAAGTTATTTCTAGACTACATACTTCAAAATCTATACAAATCTGAAAGACCTCTAAAAGACCAAGGACATACTATTAAATATTACCAAAATAATATTGCAACTTAAGATAAACACAGCTGCCAAGTACAGAACTGTGCTGAGCTGGAACACTGTAATAGTGAACTGTAACCAATTAGCAGATTTAAATGTGAAGTTCTAAGAGAAGGACGGTGTTTAGACTGTTCCTAGCACAAGTGATCACTTCTTCAGTATACAAAGAAATCATCAAACCTCTACTTTATTCCCCCATTAAGTACTGGTTGATGTTTCAGGCAATTGTGGTTTCACAACAAAAATGTTACAAGTTTTTATTGGCTTAAAATATGTATAAATACCTGTTGGCATATATCTTTGTTTTGTCAGGGTCCCTCTGCCCGGATGACAGACAACAACCACCTAGCTGGCATTTGCTAACTGTAGTACGGGGAACCCCTTTTATTTAGAGGGCTTCTGCGTGCATTCTCAGTTGTTCAGAGTGACCTTCAGTTGGAGGATGTGCAGGTGACTTCGATATAGAAAGCACTTGTTAAACATTATTTGGAAGTGTTCTACCCATCATTGATTTTGAACTTTTCTGATATTATGCATCTGACATATCTGAAGGCAAATTAGAAAACTGAGTTTTATAGACCATCAGAATAATCCTATCAGCAACATAAAAGGCAGGAAACCAGAGTTGATGCTTCGAAAAAAGTGAAATGTTTGCAGCATTTCTGTTTCCCCGATTTTGATGGAAAAAAAAGAATCCTGACGGGGCTGCTAGCAATGTCACCACCATTTTAAAGTGTAGCAAGGATAAGGGGTCTTCAGTCTCTCTCTGTGGCGTCAAGTGGTTACCAATCAATGCTCTTAATTTCTAAAAAAGAGCATTTTAGAACATATTTCAAAGATTTCTTGGGATACCAAAGTTTTTTAGGGGTAAGGAAAATCTTTGTTAAAAGCAGTTTTAAAAAACCTCACATTTGCAAATGCAATGTTTTAAAAAAGATTCATTAAAAAGTCTATGGATCATTTCCACACACACACAAAATCTTAAAACAAGGCATTTCTTTACAACGAAGTGAGTGACCTAAGAATTTGCATGCATTACCAAATTGAAAAAAATGAAAAGACAGCAGGGCATTTCATGCATTTCAAAAAATGTAACAGACTGGCTGCCCTGTACAATATGGAAGTAAGTAGCCATGATAGCAGATTAACTATTACCATATTGTAATATTAAATATCACGACATTCATTATGATTAAATGAAAGGGGAAAATAAAAATACTATATAAATATTTGGCACCTGCAAATGATTTTTAATTTAAAAAAAATTCAAAAACAGCAGTGATACTGTACTTTATAAACAAAAGTGACTTTCTTTTGCCATTTGCAGGCCTACCTACAGTGACATTAAAAGCTGTGCTCAACCTCGTCAGGAATCAGGAGAGATACCTAGGACCTCTTCCAACTTCTTGAATGAACAGGTAAGAGTAATACATAATACCCTTGTTTCTTTCCCCATGTTGTTAAAAAAGCAAGAAGAAAGAACTAGATCAGCCAAGGCAGAAAATTATACTAGGCTGCAAATCACATTCTCTCCAATCACCTTCATGTTCTGTAATTCTCTATCAGATGACCCTATTTAATTTTCCCCGTGGTCATTTTTATTCACATACTCACCCTCTCCCACCCAACCAAATTTATTTTTACTCACTAAAATACAAGGTCCAGAAAAGCTTGTCTGTCTTGTTCACTATAGTAACCGCCAAGGTCTAGACAGTATCTAGCATATGGTAGAGACTCAATAAGTATTTGTTGAATGAATGGATACTACCCCAAAGTGGATCAGATTATGAGGTCCAGTAAAACACGGGTTCAGTCGACTATGAATCTCATCTACTGGGGGAATAGGTAGAGAGCTTAGACTACGGGTATACAGTAAATCCTCACTTAATGCTGTCAGTAGCTTCCTGGGACCTGCAGCTTTAACCAGTCTGACCATAGGCTAATTGGTATAAACAAGAACTATGTTCCACTGGCATGCTTCTGTATATTAATTAGCCTATGGTAAAAACAGAATGAGCATTCAAACACTTGTTCAATGAATAAATGAATATATTACGATATAGCTGTACTATTTAAATTTGTATATGTATCTATTCCACTTTTAATAAAGTATAATACAGTAAGACTAAATATCAATATTAATATTGATAGTTTTTATTGAAACAGAATAAAAAATTGTTAGGTTCATATGTTCAAATGTCAATTATGGATATTAAATTTACATAATATGAACTATAAAGTTGTGAATGACATAAAAAGAATTTTACATCTATTAAGAGATACTATTAAGACATCTTTTGTAAAAGCAATATTTATTACAACGTTATTAAGCGGTACTTTTCTATGATACAAAATCTACTTTATCTCAAAATAAGTTCTCAGAAAAAAATATCAGTTTCTAGCATGAAATGTGGATCTTAAGCTGATTTCAAGGTAAGGTAAAAACTAAATTATTAACATACACAGTAGTAGAACATATACCCTGTTATATATATATACATATATATATATATTTATTTATATATATATATATATTTATATATATATAAATATATATATATAAATATATATATAAATATATATATATAAATATATATATATAAATATATATATATATAAATATATATAGAATACAAACAATTCTAAATATATATTCTTCTTATATTTGGCAGAATATAAAGCATTCTGAAAACTGCTTTAAAGATATAAATACCAGTTCACAGAGATTATAATTAAGCATTTAGTGATTGAATTCTATCGAAAAACATTAGATAACTAGCTAGCCCATGGTCAAATTACTGTTGAGGACATATGCCATGTGTATTCTTAAAAATCATTTTAGATTTGTTTTCTGTTATAAAAGTTCTCTTTTATCTCAGAGTAGCCTAAGAGAAATGTCTATCTAGTTCCCTTAGTTAAAACAAAACCACATAAAATGGTTTTTCTGTTGTACAAGGCTATAAATCAGACTGAATATTCCTAGTCTAGTATACTACAAAACAATAAAACAAAGGTTGAACAAGATCTACAGAGTAAATCACTATAATATCATTATCATTATCAATATACAATTCATGAAATGTGGCAGTTTGTGACTTTATAGAAGAGAAAAAAAATATACAAAATTAATTTTCTCTTGTAGAATGAACTGACTCAAGATTCTGAACAGATACAAACTATTGTGTTGTTGACTATAAACAGTATGCTTACTTGCACAGCATAGCAATTTAGATTAAGGATTGATGTTCACATTTTTCTCATATATTTAAACTAGATAAACACGTACAAATGAAAACTCAATTAAATCAGATTTGTTTCCTTTGACAGAACAAGTAACACCATCACCAAAAACCTTTTTTTCTCATTGGAACCATATACAAAACTGGTAACAATTACAGAACTTTTAGATAAAATCCTATAACCCATAGGTAATATTTATGTTGGATTTCAGGTACTATATTTTAAATGGAATCATTTACTTCCTGATCTTTAAATAGGCTACTGAATTTGAATGCTAACTTAGATAAATGTAATACCTGTTGAAAGAGCCTCAGTTTAAAAAAAGAATAAACTAAACCACCTACAGAAAACATTAATTAGGGTGTTTAGGAGTAGGTGTTTCCAGGCAACTGAAACGCTGCGCTGAACTCAGGTTAACCGGCATCACTTCGGAAGGACAGTACCCCAAACTGGTTCTGGGTGGGTCATTATTCTGAGGAGTATTATTCTGAATTGTACTTAGCACAAAGTCTGGATAATAGCCCCAGGATACCCCCTGGAATCATCATTTGCTTAAGTCTCCTATAAGACGTGACTATTAGAGGCTGATTAGCTGGTGCTGTATTCTATGAGAAGGGTAGCATAGTAAATTCCTCTCAACAGGAAATTCTCGGGACTCTGTCTACGTTCACCCCTCATGTAGGTAGCCAAATTATTTTTAAAAATCAGGTAACTCTGGACCAAAACCTCCTAAACAGGATGGGTCTTTCTACAGATGAATAGCTTAATAACTGCACGGGGGGGGGGGAGGAAGAAGTGTTTAGAATTGTTTTTAGTTTGCGATTAAGTTTTGATATTTAACACAGTAGCTGTCAATCTAAAATTCATTCAAAATTATTCCTCAGAGACCACATTAAAGACAAGAGTTGGTTCAAAAATAAATGAGGTATGAAAGAAACCGAGAAGCCTGCAATGTAAAGTAGCTTAAATATTAAGGCATATTATATATAAAACATGAAGTGTTTTAAAGTCTAAAATTCTGCACTTGACCATGATACAAATGTTCTCTAAATCCTGAGCTTCTGTGTTCAATATATCTAATAATAATAGCACCTATCATTTATTCAATATACACTAATGTGACAGAGATGATGGTGGACGTGTTAAGTAAACACAATCTCATTTAATCCTCATAACATTTCTGCAAAGTAACTATTGTCTCGATTTAACAGAAAGAGAAAATGCGGTTCAAACTGTAATTACAAGTCAAAAGAACAACCAAAGTGGGGATTCATTCACAAAGGTCTGACTTGAAAACCTATTTATTTTCTATAGTGCCACTTGGCTCTCTACACAACTAAACAGTCAATCCTCATTCCTCTTTCCTGGTTTTATGGCTGCAAATTTGCATACTTGCTAACATTCATTTGTAAACCCCCAAATCAATACTTGTAGTACATTCATGGTCATCCACAGACGTGAGCAGAGCAGTGAAAACTTTGAGTCACTGAAGCACGTGTGCATTCCTTCCCCCACTGAGGTCAATAAGGCCCCACTCTACCTTCTTGTTTCAGCACTAATTCCCTAAACAAGTGATCTCTTTGTGGTTTATTTAGTATCATGTTTTTCACACTTCCGTGCTTTCTGTTGGTGACTCACTGTTGTAAACGACCCCAGGCCCAGTGCTGCCAGTGCTCTCTGGTTTCCCAAGCGCAAGAAGGCCGTGCGTGCCTCATGGACGAAATGAGTGTATGAGATAAACTCTGTTCAGGCATGAGTTAGTTACAGGGCTGTTGGCTGAGTGTTCAATGTTAATGAATCAACAATATGTATTTAAAAAGATTTTAAAACACAAACATACATCAATCAAGGTTATGTACTGACCACCTGATGAAAATGTCACGATCACCAGAACCTAACCCTGTTTTGCCCTTAGGAGCAAAGGTTCAGTATTCGCTAATTCAGTGTCTGCAGTCATTTTACAGAACAGAACTATGGCGAATCATGAAAAATTAAATTGAAAACATCCCCCCCCCCAACAATGTTTGCATTGAGATTTCAGTAAAAGATTCTCCTGTCATGTCCTTCAAAGACCATCATTATATTTTGCAGTCATCACTCATCTGCTTAAGAAGAAGAAACCCTTTGTTGTCATTCTGTTTGATGGGTCATAGCTACATGTGTTTGACTTTGCTCAGAAAACAAATGTCTTAAAAGAAATCTGGCTCTCCAATGTGAAAGTCTAAGGAGTTAAATTTCATTTCTTATGACTGGATATCACAGGTACTATGTAAAGATGACTTTTGTGAGATTATGATTTTTAAAATTGGATTATTGGAAATAATATGGAAAGTATGGTCGACAGCAACAACAAAAAAGTCAGCACAGGAATTTAAAAATATCAGCACAAATTGGAACTCTTACCTTTCTTGCCCAAGTCAGATATTTTATTGAAAAAAAAAAATTACAGTACTTAAAAATCCAAACAAGGACAATTCAGGGTTGAATGAAAGAAAACCTGAAAAAGCCCATTGTCTTCAGTAAAATTTTGAACACAAAAAACAGAGCAGGAAAAGCATTTATGGCCTAATGCACTAGTTCCATGATAAACACACATATGTAGTATATCCCCATCAAGTGAAAGTTAATCACCTTTTTACAATTTAGAGAGGAAAGGCAGCTTTTACTATGGTTAGACCATGTATCATCAATACCATGAAGCTAGCCTATCAGTTGTAATAGCGTCTATAAAATACCACAGTGAGATTGCAATAAGCCTAGAAAATGGGCTACAAATCCCAGCTATGCTCAAGCAAGCAGTGAACCAAAAATAAAAATAGGTAAAACTGAACCAAGAACTAGATAGCATTTATCTAGGTTCATGATGGTAAGGCAAAGTTCATAGGCCAAGGTTTTAAAGGGACTTATTCAGATCCACAAGACAGTCATTATACAAAATAAAAGCATTTATGTAAGTCAGAAAAGCACAAAAACAAACAACAGCAACAAAAAAAAAAAAAAACAAACACATGAATTTTCACTGCAAAGGACATAGCACACAAAAAAGCTTACTTACAATTACCAAACACCACATTACTGTACCACTAAAATATCACTTTAAATATGAAAACGTAAAGAGACTCAAATTTGTACTTGATCATTTTTAATCTCTCCAGTTTAGAAAGGCAATCTAAAAGACATCACACATTCCTGCTTACTACCTTTGCTGAAATCCTTCAGACTGTAATAACTTGAGGTAAAGGAAATGTTGACTTTCAGTTTCTTTTCCAATCATCATATTTAAGTTAGCCATTAAATTCTGAATTAACAATTAATCCATACAATATAAAAATACATGTATTAAATCACAGTTTTCATCAATTATCAGAACTTACGAAAAATATGAATCATTTTAATATAACCATTTTGAAGAACTCAAATGGCCTGAACGTAGTATAGTGTCTAAATTATACTATCAATAGAAATGTTACATTTCCCCTCTGCTTGGTGAAAATGAGCTCATGCAAGTATGTCTGACACTCACAGTGACACACATGGTCTGTCATTCTAAGGATGTGCAAGCAGCTCTCACTTTTAAACATGACAAAATGATTCAGGCATACAGTTTTGTTGAAATATCAGCTTTCACATGATTTCAATAAGCTCTAAGCCAAAATGATCATTTTAATTGGTTCCGGGTATCAGACAAAGCACATAATTAAAAGGTAATAGTAAATGATTCTACTAGCACAGACTAGTTATCACTGTGGCTAGTTTAAAACTAGGATGATTTTTGCAGTACAATGAAAACTACAGTATAAAATACAATGAGTTGGCAATACAGAGCAGATTATCCCAGTAGAAAAAAACTTAAACAACATACAAGCTCCAGCAAAAATTAGCAACCTTACCTACTACTCATCTTAGCCCTTGTTAAAATACCCTGAGTAAAATGCAAATGTTTTAAATAATGCTGGTTCTATAGGATGTCTCTAAAAATGAACCATAAGGGTTAATGCATTGCGTTTTTTTTTTATTTACAACAATCAGGTAATGTAAAAATTAATACTTAACCAGTCACAATATAAACATTAAGGAATATTTATGTGATATCTGGACGTTTTTAATTTTCTAGCTTTTGTTAGCAGTTTGGCAAAGCAAGTGATACATAAATGGTTTCAATGTAAAAAAAATCATTAAAAGAGAAAAAATATATAAAATGTACAGTAGTTTCTACCCACCCTGGGTCAACCTAGATCCCTAGAAAGCTTTCCCCACCAGGTTCACTTCTGACTAAAGGAAGAATACCAGTCCTCCAGCAAAAACAGCCCCATCTTTTCATCAAAGAGGCTCTCACTTCAATGATATTCCTCCAGGGGAAGAGGACAGGAGCCAGGTTCCCTCGAATGTCATTCCCCAGATGTTCAAAACGTAACTAATTTATTAGCATTAGAAGATTTGGTTTATAGGGGAATCTCACTGGTCCAGTTTGTAGCCTACAAAAAAATGGATTATTTTTGAGTATAACATTAGAATATGCATAAAGGATGAGGATGTGGCTTTTTATTCCATAGAAATGGATACATTTCCAAACATGACAAAAATTAAATAAAAAAGCATGCCTACCATTGAAGATGGGGTCCCTCCAGATTTTTTAATATTCTTGGAAGGCATTCCATGAAGGCGACTGAGTCTAGCTTGGAAACCTGGAAAATCAAAGAACTCAATTTAGGCGAGTCTATGATCATTGGAGAAAAAGATCCTATCAATTACAGAATTCAAAAAATCAGTTGGAGGGAGGAAACATCTTGAATAGTAGTGGGGAACATCTGCAAACATCTGAAGCCATGCCAGGTAGGGTTCTAATTTTCACACAACTATTTTCACACACAACTATTGACTACTTAAGCATCAGGGTATTTATCCACTGCTTTTCTTTCCCTTTCTATCATTTCAACATCTTCACGATGGGCCTAGGACAAAAGTCAACTTTCCTAATAATCTGAAAGCATGTGTAGTAGCTGAATTACTGGTCAACACGGTCCTCACAGCATCTTGTGTTTAGATTCTTTCATTTCATTTCATTTTAGCCTCTCCTCTTTCAGTAATTTCTAGACTGATTATAGGCCCACTATACCCACCAGTTAGGAAGTGCTACTGACCTCTTCTTCCAGGATGCGACATAAGGGGGAAAGAACCAGTTAAGATACTTTCAAAGACGGGATCTGGTAAATTTTTGTCTAGCTCGGTGGGATCTTCCTTTTCCCACCACGGCACGACTCCAGTGATGCCACACGCTCCCCCTGACTCCTTTTCATAAAACCAGTCACTCTGCTCATCATCACCTGTGCAAATACAAGAAATCCCCCAAAGATTCAGGTTCATCATCCAAATGAACAGAGTTGTCAGGTTTAAATTTAAAAAATACAAGACATCAGTTAAATTTGAGCTTTGGAGAAATGATTAATTTTTAATACAAGTATAAGGTACTTGTATGGAATATTTAGTATAAGTATTTTGACATAATTTATTATTTATCTAAAATTCAAATTTGACTGGGGATCCTGCAATCATAAACATAGACCATAAAAAATAAAAATGAAAACTTTTTATTCTACCCCACAACTTCACTGGAGAAATGTTTTTGAACACTGTAACAAGAACTGCCATCAACAAAACATAAATGTTATGTTTTAGAACCAATGTAAAAATGTGAAAAATAATAATAAACTGGTTAATCCTTTGGCAAAAACTGTAGGGAAATCCATTTAAGTTACTACCCTTTCCACATTAAGGAAAAATAAGCCTTAATCTCCTGCCGGGAGTTAAAAAGTATAAAACTGTTGAATTTGTTCTTTGCAGCTGATAATGGTATATATTAGCTTAATTTCAGGATTTGTATGGAGGGTAAAAGGGGAAACAATCATGAACAGATGTGACTAAATTAAATTAATCTGATTAAGTTCATTAAGAAATAGTTGTGAAAAAGCTGATTTTAAATGAAGAGTGACAATACCACAGAGTTTATAAGGAAACTCTACTGGACTACTATGAGCAAGTTATTTTTAAAACAACACCATTCACAGTAAAATTCAGTTTGAAATGCACCCTTGGTATGAATCAACAGTATTTTGTTATTTTTTTAAAAAAGGAATAATAAAGAGATGTATAAAGAGACAAAAGAAGGCAGGGAGCTTTTAAAAATAAGAGGCAAACAGCATTTTGAATATGATCTGATATTCATTTAAGTATTCTTCATGATTCTTTGAAAAACTACCAGCTCTGGTTTTTAAGAGGGTCATCACAACTGCCACAAACTTTTTCCCTTTACAAAAAGAGATTTCTGATTTCCAAAATCTCTCACTACAAATATTTTTAAATGAAAACTGAAAAAAAAAAAAATCTTAAGCTTCCACTGGAGATGATTTTATGAAAAACAAATTATGTGGGAGTGAAAAATTTAAAGCATTTGGAAAACTAGTCACCAAAGTATTTTAATTGAGGATTTAATAAAAATTAGTTTTACTGAGAATTCTATTGAAATTTCACAGATCCGGTATAAGAAAAGAAAGGAAGTCCCTTGAAACTGACTACCCAATATCTTAATTCCACTTATGACAACAATACTCCAGAAAAATAAGTTTATTTTATTTTTGATGTGATACAAAAGCTTATTCTCACCAGGGAAATCAAGTAGCTAAATATGAAGAATTGGGGCTTTGAAGTGAGACAGGCCATTTAGAATTCTAGTGTTTTGTAACATTAGGGTAGTTACTTCAACTCTATTAGCCTAAGTTTCATCACCTTAGAAAAAAAAAAATCCCGTAGGATGGTTTTAAGAATTAAATAAGAACTTAAATTAAATGTAAAAAAAAAAGCACTTAGCAATGGGAAATATAATAAACTCACAATAAATGCAAGCATATTATTCTCAGCCTCTTAATGCTTTTCAAAGATTGGTAGGATTATCCAAATGTTATTTTAAAATTTTGTAATTTCATTTCATTATCAAATTCAACACATATAATGTAACTTTGGGCAGAAATATGTACTTCAAAGACAATTTAGATATATTATCAAAATAGTCAAACTCACTCTTAGCCCCAAAATTCTACCACATTTCAGCAAATTCTCTTAACTTTTAAAAGTCTATGACCTTTAAAATAGTTATGTACCTATTTAATAGTTATGTACCTACTTATAAACAAATGGTTTATGTAACTAAACAACAAAAAAAAAAAACCATGATCATTTAATTTACTTTACTGGTATTGCCAAGAGGATAAACAGTCTAATAACAAGAAAAAATATGTGGGGCAGCTATTATGCTGTCCTTTTTTCCATAACATCTTTAAACTTTTAAAAATTTCAACCAATAAATTGTGTTTTTCCCTTAGAACTTACTACTTTCCTCTAAAGATTGTTAAGAAATGAACATAAAATATGAGTATACCTCCTGCCCCCTTATTAAGCTTTTCATATTTTCTTTCAGAACAGGTAGTTTCAAAATAATTCCACGCTACATTATGAAAAGCTTCAGGAAATTTCAAAGATGGAAAAGATCTAAGTTGTAAAGACATTAGTTTAACAGTTTACAATATTGAATTCATGAAAATCGTCTAATTACTTACAAACTGGATAGGATGAGTAAATGTCACAGCTGAATAAAAATGACAAATGACTTGCAAATCCAACTTTATAAATGCTTAAACAGAATTAAAGACATTGGAATCAGGCAGAGAATGAGAACCAGTCTTGTGAACTTGCTAAGAGACAAAATTGAAAAGACTGAGGTATGTAAAGCTTTCTCAAGGAAGATAATCCTTCCTTAATATTATTAGCTCCACATACTAGCTTTTGGAGATGATCAGTTACTTTAGGGCATGAATACAGCATCCACTCATAGCGTGTAAGATAATTAAACTGCAGTGCACTAAGTAGTGTGTGTTAGGCAAATGGATTGCAGGCATCAACTTGTGGGACCACTAGTAAATAAGCACAACTTGAAAATGAAGACGTTTTTCCAGAGGAAAAAAATGACTTTGCAGTACCTTGTCTTCCCTCATCATTGGTAAACAAGCCAGCATCAGTGCTGCTGAGACTGCTGGAATCACTGTAATAAGGGGAAAGAAAAAAAACAAAAAAACAAAAAACAAAAACAGATCAAAAGAACAATTGATCTCTCAGTTGTAAAATTTTAAAGAGACATGACAGCTCAGAGATGGAACTTAAACCTGACAAAGATCTGAAAGAAAACAAGATGATTTTTTTTTAATCAAACTGCAGATATCCTGGTTCCATTAACTACAGAGCATATTATTTTTGGCACATACAACCACAGGAATCTAATGGGACCCTGACAGTAAGCCAGATGTGACAGCAACAAGGTGCTGACACAATTGATGCATTTTATTATCTGCTTTCATCAAATGCTCAGTGCTCCTTTCTTATGCCATGCAATTCAGCTTGAGCTGGGAACACCACTGCTCAGTAAAATGGGAAAAGTCTCAGTCACAAGCAGGCTAAGCCTTTCTACAGCACACGAAATACAAGGGCCTGGGATGAAATTACTTTCCCATAAACACATTTGCTGATATTCTGGGAAAAGATATTACTTAGGAATTTACAACAACTCTATTACTTGGCAAGAAAGAAATAGTTGACAATGGTAACAATCCAAATTAAATCAAAGTTAAGGTCCCTCTGGGCAAAAACTGAGCAAAAAAAAAGAGCATTACCAACAGGAAGGAAGGAGGGAGTACGCAAAAAGAACAGGTTCTCATTACTTCCATAGAAGTTTGAGAGTATGACATAGTCAAAATTAACATAGAATTAAAACAAATAGTAAATATTCAATTGACATGAATAAATTGTCACTTGTAGTTCTAACAGAAGCAATGCTTATGTCTTAATATAATTAGTTGAAAAACCCCACAAGAACTAAGCCCTATGACAAAAGATTTGGTCACTAAAAAAACTGAATTATGCTCTTTAAAACTTCTCATGTACTCTCTTTTTACTGTAGTTCTTAATTTTACCAATCAGAAAATTGTCCCAGGGGAATTTTTTTGTGTTATAATACTTTTTTCAGTACCATGTAGAACTCTGTAACCGGACTAATTTTGTTTTCTTATGAAAAGCATCCTAATCTTTTTATAAGATCCTAATATTTAAATTGAGAGTTTAGGATTAAAATTATACATGAAATCTAAATCCATATACATTCTCTGAATATAAAAATGTCACCTCAGTTTTTGTTTGATATTTTAAAAAATAAACAGAAAATAGAAGAATTGAAGTGACACACTGTCCTAAGAAACTATGAATTAGTACCTTTTCCTTGAACTTGCTTCCAATTAAGAGAATGTATAAAGCTCCCTATTCTACACAAGTGTTACTAAAACAAAATGATACTTTCTAAGAACATATTTTCTTATTTACAAACATATACGCTTGTCCACACAGTGATGTTAGTGGTGAAGAACACTTTGAAAACCTTTATCTTTTTGCTATTTAGCTGCCCAAACTACTGTCTTTTGTTTTTGTTTTTTTCCCCCTCTCTTCTGGACTGAGTAGTGTTTTCCTGTCTGCCCCCATCAACACAATTTTGACAAATGGCCTTACCATACATACCTCATGTCAACAATTCTCTTTTTAAAACCTTTGAAGCAAAATGTAAAATTCAAAGTTCTTCAGTTTTAGAAAGGTATGTTCAAAACTGCCTAAGAGGAGTCCCGGGTAGCACTCCACAATCAAACACATTAATATACAGAGGGTGGCAAAAACAAATGTATATGCAATTTAAGGAAGGAAAAAAACTATTAAAATTATGCTGATGGTAACCACTTTGAGCACCTCTTGTAATTACAGAAGTCATACATGACTTGTATTCATCTTTTGTTATTGGTATATATTATTACAATTTTAATACAGATTTTTCCTTGCTTAAAATGTGTATACATTTTTTTGGCACTTTCTGTATTTTTTCAATTAAATGAATGAATATCCATACTAATACAGGTCCAGTTTGGTCTAGCTGCAAATGAATTAATTTTCCACAGCTTTCAGAATTTAGATTTGCAGATAAATGTTTGTGAATCTATATGCTATCTATCTATCTATCTATCTATCTATCTATCTATCTATCTATCTGTCTATCGTACAATGGTTGTCTAATCTCTCTGAATTCAGATTTACCTCCTCTAATATATTTTATATACAATCAGGTTCATCTTCCCAAAATGTAACTTGTTGACTAAAAACATGATATCCTTGGATATCCTAGAACAGAAAAAGGATATTAAATAAAAACAAAGGAACTTCTGATCAAGTATTGACTTTTGTTAATGATGTGTCAACATTGGCTCATTAATTCTGACAAATGAACCACTGTAACGTAGGATATTAACAATAGCAGAAGCTGGGTGTGTGATACATGGGGGCAGAATATAAAGAACTCCACCATCTTTGCCACTTTTCCGTGAATCTAAATGGTTTTCTATTAAAAATCTAAAATTATTTTTCCACACTTGTTGGATTACATTTAGATTTCATGGCTCTTTGGGGGTGAGAGCCTAAATTCTTCCCGTCTCATCTCTGGTCCTGTTTTTTTACGTTTTCTCCTCCGTTCTCTCTGCCTGCCCCCTCTTCTTATAAAGATATAAGGAAATCAGGAGTCCCTCTCTGAGAGCAGCTCTTCGTCCTTAACCATCCTGTCCTAATTTCAGATATTTTTACATGTGTTTTAAATAATGTTTCCTGTTTATATTTCACCTCATTGGCATGTAGTTAGATGCCCCAAGTACATCAAGTAGTTGTTAATGTGTTCAGTAGGTCAGACAGAGAACTTAAAAATATAAGCAAGACTTTTCAGTTTTAGCATCTGACAACCATTATGGTTGACATGCAAGGACACTTCTTGCCACTTTTTTAAGTATGACTTTTATAGCACACTATTCGGAGGAGATGGCCCATGAATGCTAATTGGATTAATGTATGTACACTAATGCCAAACTCCCGCCCCAACCTGTTCATTTTCTGTATTTTCTATTCTTCAAACCTGGGCATCATCTGAGAGTCCTCTTTTTCATTCATCTCCCCCAAATACAGTCAGTAAGTCTTCCATTGATTCCAGCTCTTACTACTGCTCTCTTATATATGATATTTTTCCTTCAGTTATCACTGCCACAATTCCCCTCCCACTTAAGGACGGACTGGAGGCCAGTAAAAGCTGAACAAAACACCTTTGTCAGGAACCCACTGGTTATTTTAAAATGTACATCTGACTGATAACACGTAAATCTTAGTTTCTTCACTGACTTCTGACTACTTAGATGGTGAAATTCAAACTACTTACAGTCCCTTTGAGACCTGCTTGTTGCTGTAGCCTCAAGCCCCACTTTATACTCTACTAATAATGAGGTACATACATCTCCCCAAATACACCACACATGCTTCACAATCCATGCCTTTGTACGCACCGCTCCCTCTACCTAGCGATGCCATCTCCCTCTGTCCTCCCTCCTCCAATATCCGAATGGGCTTCACGCTGCTTAAAATCAGAGCTCCTTTAGTAAATTTTCCCTCACCAGTACGTTCCCCCCAGCACACTTCATTTTCATCATTTGCTTGTCTGCTATTCCAGATTATGAGGCTGCAGAAAACAGGGTCTGTCTTATTATTCGTCTCAGTACCAGGAGTGAACAGTAAACAGCAGTTACGCGTGATCTGTTCAATCACGCACACAACGTAGTTCAATTCTTATTCATAAATCAGTTTCAAGGGAATATATAGCATTTCATAGCAGGAAAGCTTTGGAAGTAGTCTCAGAAAATGTATATATGTTGGGAAAGTACCTTAAGCATTTAACAATCTTCCCACAAAAGGAATATGCACCTAACTCTTAAAGTGACAAGAAAAAGTAGTTACAGAGGTAAGTTTAAAAGAAGAGGGGAAAAAATTGTTTTAAATTTCTTCAGGAGTGAAGACATCCTCTTTGAAATTTGGTACCTGGGCTGTTCACTGCTGGGTAGCCTGATCATATTTTTCTTAGGTATTCAAATACATTTTACAATGAAAAGAAATGAAGAGAGTTTCATCTCATTTCTCTGCCACGGTAGATGTCTGTCAATAAAAGGCAGCCATCAATAAGAGGCGGGGCTTGCACAATCAATCCAGAAAGCAGGTCCTCTGTGAATAATCCAGAATTGAGTACTTATCTCCACGGCCACCCTCCCTCCCAGCAAGTGAGCAGTAATTACTTTCAAGCCAATCTAAGTAATCCTCAGTCACGGTGGCCCAATACTAGCATACAAATAATTCCCATCTGCTATAAAAATGACAACTTTCTTGGAAGAAAAGCAGATACCATCAACTTTTCAAAGCCTTCCCGCAACATTTTTAAAGTAATTTTTACTGCTTTAGAAAAAATTGCATAAATAGCAAATTATCTCTAATAAGAGGTCCATTCTATAAAATTTTACCAGGTCCTACTCACGTCTGTAATCATATAATCATATTTACACACAAAACCAAATATAAATATATACATATATATGTATATATACCTATGTTTGTATATATGTATATATATATACATAAACATGCATACATAGGTGTATATATACATAAATATACATACACAGGTATATATATATACATACATATATATATATATATATATGTATATCCTACAGTTCACAACCACATTAATAAAATACCAATCCTACAAATTAAAAATCAAATACTCCTACCCAGACTATTTTAAGTGTTTTTTATACACATCACAGTTCTGCATTTGATTTTAAGGACACACCTAAAAGGATGAACAGTGTCAACATTTTCTCATCTCCTGCAAGTGGCATTAGTTCTGTGTAAAAGGAAAATGATCACTTACCTTTTGATGCTGGTAAAATAGTACTTTTCACTGTGGTATACCTGCTTTCCAGCTAGGGATAGATTAGACTAAGTACCAAAGCATCAGTGCTTTACCATTTGTCTAGTGACAAGACCAGGTGTTTCTAGACTGTAAACTGGGTTTTGCAATTCATAGGAGATTGGAATTCCTAGCAGTCTACAGATTGAAAATATCAAGCCACACACATGTTGAAGTGGTGTCAACTTTTGATTCTCAGCAATGAGAATTAACTGGTGAATTGTGAAACTGAAAAGAACCAAAGACTAAAACTCTGTAATTAAACAAATAAATAATTATAAATCCAATTCTAAGAGTTACAGATGTGCCATTATTCAAATGCATATCCTTTCCCAGTGAAACTCTATTTCCTTTTCTCTTTGTAGCTGAAAATTAAGTCATTATAACACAATCAAAAGACTTTGTGTAAATCAAATAAGCAATTTTCCTTTGTGCTAAACATCATAAATTATAAGAAAATATAACCATGGTTAAAACAGTAATATCACTGCCATTATTATAACTTAAGAGTTAATTTAAAATAGAATGAAAACCCCAAACACATTCAACCACAAACACTGTAGACACATATCTTTATATTGAGGAAAGAGAAAAGTCACCTTTCACTCATGAGCTCATCGGAGATTTTTTGCTCTTCATACTCCATTTTGTCCTTACTGGTCGGGTTGATTTCCTCACTTTCTAAAACGACTCCTTCGTCTTGGATTTTGGGTCCTTGTCTAATGATTTTCAGTTTCCTTTTCTTGACTTTGTTCTTCGTGAACTCTTGATAGTGGTAAGCTCGATCACTGTCCATGTCCTGATCTCTACAGCCTTCAGGGGGCTGTGTCATTGTCCGTTTGCTGGAGATGTCCTGCGGGAGGTCAACCGCCATGCGTTTTACCTTCCTCCTCCTGCGCAGAGTCCTGTTCCCAAGGCTGTCCATGGCAAAATCGGACTCGTGCCACAGAGGTCGTTTCCCACGGACATTGTTGTTTAGGTTGGACGATGGCCGGCGCTTGGCCACCAGCATTTGGTCATCAGAGTCGCTATGATCTTTCTTGTTATTATTGTGATTCTCTCTGTAGTCTTTGCTCGGTTCTTCTAAACTAGAATCAGAGCCCTCACTTAAGCAGTGACCGGTCTCCCATGGGTGGTGAACATTATACGACCTCCGTTTTCTTCCTCTCCTTTTCCTTGCCTGGCGTTTCAGAGGGCACGATATGCTTCGAGAATGGTCTCCCGTTTCAGCAAATCCACCTCGAGCTTGCTCTGAGCTCTCCTCCAACGCTGAGACAAGATCATGAACCAGTTCTTCCATGGTTCGACTGAAATGCCTTCATTTTTTTAAAGAAAGAAAAAAAATGTAAAGAAAATAGGCAGTATTATCTGTATTAACCTAGCTTATTACAGCAGACAATTCACACTAAATCTGGTTAACATTAAGGGTTATTACAAAGAAATGTTTAAAAGCTATTTTAATTTTCCTGTCTAAAAGATATCAGACTTTTAAATATCCTGACTCATTTTAAGCTCCTTTTTCTTGTAGTTCTTTTATTAAACATACGAATGACTTCAAGATACAGTGAGCATAAGATCAGCAATGAAAGGTCTCAGTAATTTTATATTTTGACTGTGTAATTACGGAAAGTTATTTCTGCTTAAAAACTCATCTGTAGTCCACTCCTGTACTTTTCCTACAGCCAGTTTTCCTAGATCAGATATAGAGAGAACTTTCTCAGTCCTTCCCCCAGCCCCATTTCTAAGAAGGAAGCACAGTTCTCTCTCTACTCACCACATGCTCTAACAATCACGGCCATGATACGCCGGGTAGGCGGAAAGACTAGTAGGCACTTTCAAGATTTGTACAAGATCATGAACAATCATTTCTTAAACTGAGTTCTAAAAGCACGTAGGGATCCAAATATCCTAATTATGGAGTACTATATGGTTTCTAGGATCTGTAGCAGGGGTAGGCACACTTTTCTGTAAAGGGCCAGTAGTAAGCATTTTAGGCTCGCAGGCCTTTCAGTCTCTGTCACAACACAACTTTCACCATCATTAAGGCACAAACTGCCACAGGCAATACATAAATGAATGGGTACGGCTGTGTTCTAATTAAATTGTATTTATAAAGCCAAGGGCTGGGAGGCCATAGTTTGCTGACCCCTGCTTTACATATTCTCTGTAGCTTACATTTATAGATGTTTGCAAGTTCCTTATAATAACCTTTCAACTCTGCCTTTTCATTTTAATGATTACCCGAAAACAAACATACATTGTGGTTCAACTGGATTTACCACTCCTAAAAGGATGCCCACATAATAGCTTCTAACCCTTGAGTACTTACTATGTGCCAGGCCCAGGATTCTAAGTGTTCCATACACGTTACCCCATCTCATTCTCATATAACAACACTATGAGGTGGCTGACGAAATACAGAGTAAGGGCAGCTTGCCCAATGTGGCACTTCTAGGAAGTGGTAGAAACAGGATTTGAACACAGGTGCTCTGGTTCCTGAGCCTGAATGGCACCCAACTATAGCCAAAATCAGCTACATGATTCCAGTATCCAGTTTGTATTTTGTTTATGATTGATTTAGCAGCAGGGGGTACATTTCTGACAGCACTGATTTCTCCGTTATCTATTATATTAATAATAACATTTCTTTCGTTCTTTTAACACTATTTCTCTGGAAGAGATGTAATCTGAAAGAACTGTTTTCTTTAAATATAATTTTGCACCTTGAAAAAATTTACTGGAAGCCAGTTTAACATACATTGCAACAAAGATTCCTTGTCAAAAAGAAGACTCAGTATCACCTGGTTCTGGAATAACTTACTTTTTGAAGATACAGCTTTCTTATCAATGGGTGAATTACTAGTTCTAAATATTAATTAACTCAACACATGAATATATTCTCCAACTGAAATTGCAGGTTATTTTGCAAGTTACAATTTAGTGCCTTACTTTCAAATAGAAGATTTGGTCCTAACATTAGAAGAAGGTTAGCAAATCGGAGTCAATCCATTAAAATCTGATACTCTTCAATTAGTTTCATTTTTAAAAAATATTGCTGTAACTACCACAGTTTAAGAAAATATAATCCATAACAATACGAAGAATGAAAGCAAAATTTCTTTGTAACATTAATATTGTTGGCCTTATTCGATTTTATATTGTTTTTCTCAAGACAAAATATATTTTAAAAAAAGATTTCAACTAGAAGAATCCAATTTATTCCACAATATCACTCAATATGAATCAGCTAAAAGCCTGTTTTAAAAAATCTTTCTTAAAAACTCTGTAAAAACACAGGGAAAAAAACACATTTAATGGAAGTGCCATTCAGAATACAAATCACTTTTCCCTCTTCAGTTTCAACTAACCAGACTCAGACAAGTCAATCCCAAGCAAAACTGGTTAATGAGCCAATAATATTATAGTCAATCAAGCTGCTTCACTTGCATGGTTCAGGTAAAACTGGCCTCACTGGCCTCACAGAAACAGTCATTATAGCAGACCATCCCATGATCGATAGCTCATTTATTTCCTTTGCCTTCACAGTGATATTGAAGACACCACTGTACTGAAACACTTCATCCTAAAGATGTTTTCTTAAATAAGACCTTTCCTATTAGAGGAAATATAGAACTTTTCTGTACAGAAATCTGTTTATTCAGCCTCCATAGTTTTAAAGTTTGTAAATGAAAAAATTCAGTGAATTACCACTTTGCTAATTTGAAGGTTTTTCTATTCACATTTATAAAACTATTCCTCTTCATCTGGAAATGAAATCTTTTGGAAGTAGTTTGTATTGGGTATAATGTCTAAGATAACAGTTCACTGATAGTTTTCTTAAGATCATCCAAATAAATAGAATAAAATTATAGTCCCAGTATACATATAAAGCTGAATTTTGTGAAGGGAAATGATTTGAATAGATAAGTATTTTTCGTTTTTTTCCGGTGAAAAAAGTATTTTGCGTTTTTTCCATTATATTATGCTGAGTAATATGTACAGTCAATCTCCAATTTGATGTATCAGTTCTAGGTAAAAATTTTTGGCCAAAGGTCAAGTTCATTTGTCCTCCTAGAGGTAATACTAAACATCTAGTGAAATGAGTGACTTGCTCTCTCCTTGTCTTCCTTAATACCTAGGTTTTCCTAAAAATGTATGGTTGAGAGTGAGGAAGATCAATACATGTAGAAAATGTGGCACAAAGTTTAGGATATCCTTTCAAATATTTTTGATTCGAGGAAGAATCAGGAGCTGCGTTAGTCCTAACTTCCCAAGCAAATGTCGGCAAAGGACTGGCATGGCAGTTGACTGGTGAACCAAGAGCTCGCAAATGGCAGTCAGCGGGCGGGCAGAGCAGGAGCTGAAACCCAAGAAAGCCCAGGAAGAAGACAACCCCCTCTACAGCCCAACATTTGGGCAGTGACTATTATTTTTTGAAGATTCTATTAGCAATAACTACTATTCCTAAGATGGAAAAATATTGCATGTATAGAAAATTAGGGAATCATTTCCTTGCCTGGATACTGATACATAACAAGAGAATAGACATGTGTGTCTACTGAATAAACCCAACAAGTTCATTAAAAAACGAAAGTCTTCCAGATGTAACTAAATGGTAATTGATTACAGCTATCAATATCTAGTTAAGGAAAAAAAAGTCAAATACTTGTTACCAGCTAGTACATGGTAAAATTCTCATCTTCATCTCTGTAAAACAGATGATTTCTTCTACAAAGTTAAGTAACTTTCAGAGTGGAGTGCTAAATACAACTGCTCAACGGGCTTTCAAAAATTTCAGGGAAAAATAGCCATTTATGTGTTAGTTTCTGTATGAATAAGAATTCAATGTATACAAAGATGCTACATTAACACAGTAGAGTCAAGAACTATGCCAATCAACCTATGCGATGACTGCTCACAAACTTAAGAAGAAAATAGTCTTGGAATTACGTGCCTGGTACTCATGTTAACTTTCATTTAAGACAGGAAAGGTTGGTTGGTCCTAAAAGTATACAGGAAGCAGCCAAAAGTACAGATTCCAATTAACACACAATAGTGTAGACCATGATAGTGAGTGACCAGACATGCGAATGGTGAGCCTTAAGGACAACACATCAAGGACTAAATTTTGTGACTAATTTAACAAAATGAGATCCATAAGAATTAGATTGTTTAAGATGTCTGCTGCTCACAGGAATTTATAAATTTGGTGATATTATTTGTCAAAATAAGTTTTTATTTCAGCCTAATAACTTACTAATAATAGACTACGTCTTCATTTTCTCCTCTTATATATTTGGGGGGAGGTCATCTTAGGAATTTAAGATGACATTAAATGTCATTACTTGAGCTAGTTTAGAAATTCCGTGAATCAGAAGTTAGCTTTTCTCTCCTTTCTGAGAAAAGTAGCATGGGTTTGGGGGAACCTATGTTATTCTGAAACACATAAATGATTAATTATAGCTTTGTGCTAACATTGGGCAATAAATATAGAATATAAAACTCTAGGGAAACTGTAGAGAACATGAGCTGCGGAGTCCAAACTATGTGTATGGAAGCTACTTTCTATGATATTCACTAGCCACAGGACCTTGAACAAACTATCTTCTCATTGGTTATACATCAATAATTTCCACCTTGAAGAGGTTCTATGAGGATGAGAGTGGGTCTTGAATGTGTGAGAGCAGCTATTTCAACTTTCAACAGAGGTTGTAGATAGAGGTTATGCACAAATAAGAGAAACTGATCACTGAAATATCAAATCAGTCTGGTTTTAAGGTACAGTCATATTATAAATACTGAAGACATCATAATAAAAGCAAAGACCTTCAACTTCTCTGAATTCTTGAACCACTCTGAATGTTGGGAAGAGTGGGGACAATAGACATTTGCAAAAATCCTGCATACAATTGCAAGAAATTTAGGGATTACTTAAAGGCTCTAAAGATCTAAAACAAACAAAACAAACCCCAAAAGTCCTAAGTTAAAAAAAAAAAAAAATCAATGTTGTGTATCTGACCTACTCTTAATAATATATAGAGATATAAGACAAAGTATTAAAGAAAATCATCCCACCAAGTTAACAGTCAAACAGTTATTCACCACACAAAAAACCCTCATTTCCCATAATGGAAGCACTCAATTGGAGGTGCTAATGGCAGTTGCTATTTTTTCACTTTTGTCACCACAGGAACACTCAGAAAGCTTGTTTTCCTCTTTACCCTCGCAACTTAGTGAAAAACAAACCACAAGTGTCTTTAAAGGAAAAAAGTCTTAATTCTACTTTCCAAATAGGGATCTAATGAGGAAAAGTCATTTATTTTTTAAATTTGAAGAACATAATTTTCATTTTTGTTACTTCATTTAATGACTTCAAGAGTCATTCACAACTTCTATCCTCATACTCTAATGGCTTTCAAAATATAAACTACTGACTAAAAATTGCCTAAGTGAAAGAATATCAAAGGCTAAAACAAACAAAAAAAGAACCTAAGATAATTCATTCCAATCCCTGTCAACATGCATATATCTATATCTGTATCTGCATGTACGCAAGCTTCTAGTATACAGGAAATGAGTCTAATTCATTGCTTATACATGCTAACTGCTCATATGTATTGAATATGTAATTTATTCTGAATTCTTAGAATAGCAATGAGAATGAAGGCAAGTGAACATTAATAAAAGTACCTAGCATAATGCTTGACACATCACAGATGTTAAAAAACATCTGTCGGATAAACATTAATGAATGACTAAATAAATAAACAAATAACAAAAGAAAGCTATGACTTGACTAAAAATTTAGACAATCCAGATTTCAAAATTTCTGCCACATTAAGAAGTTAGATACCTTAAGTTTTTAGTGAAGTAAATGTGCCAGTTAATGGCATATTATCGAAGATGGTTTAACCGTTTCCAGCTTGCCATAAATAAGGATGCTAAGAATCTACACCAAGATTAATGAGTCATTTGCCCAAAATCATGCTGGCCATTGCTTTGATTCCTAATTATTGAAACAAACTTCACTCAAACAAGTCTGACATTATGAAATTGCGTTCAAGATAACAAACAAATAAGCTGTTATTTAAAAAAAATGCACATTTTCACTATGCAGTTTTTCTCTAAAACAAAACAAAAAGAAAATAAAAAACCCACAAAATACCAAATAGGAATGACACTATAGAAACAAAGGTCCAGAATCAACAGTTTATTTTTAATGTTCTTTTAAAAGCAAAGCTACATAAAGTTAAATATATAGACATTATAGTTCAATGTCAGTAATGATTCAGTATTTTCATTATCAAGGACTTAATTTTTAAAATTTGTTTAGTTCTACCCCCAGAAACTGACTTTAAATATAAATTATTAATATAAAAAGTAATAAAGAATAGTGTATCTAAATTCTGTGATCTGTCCACCAAATGAAATCAAATTTTAAACCATTAACATTAGATGTACCAAGACAGATATATTTTGGACCAATTTCAAAAATGTATGTGAGTAATGAGGCAAAAAGTGATAGATATTCTAGGCTATAGTTTTTGTTTTTAGAAAAACATAGCATGAATCACTTATAAGATTAACTTAAAATTATATTCATTTCCTCACACATACAAAACAAAATCACAGGATCTTTATTTAATTGTACAATTTTTTTCCCTTAGGCTTCTTAACTATAAACTATCAGTTATACTTTTCAACAAGTTGTTAAACATCTACATTTACCCTTTTGGCACCTAAAAATTGAAAAACTAATCTTGACATTGTTGAAAAAGTTGTAGTCAAGATGGGAGTTAAATCCATCAGGAATTGCAAGTTGGTTAACAACTCCAGGCATATACTTTCCAGTTTATATATTCCTTGAGATATTGTATATTGTTCAGACATCAGAGGCATTACACCGGGGTGGTTAAGAATTTTTGAAAAACATTCTGGAATCATACTGCAAATACGACACTTGGGCGAGTCAAACTAAATTTGCCCCTCTCATCTTCTTTAAAATGCAAAAAAAAAGTGATAGAATCTACTTTGAAAAATATGATGATATATGTATGTAAAACCTGGTAATTACTTAGTAGTAGCATACCTACTACTAAAGGACACTGGGATGAAACATACATGTATAGTAGAGTACATGTCTCATCAATGCATGAAAAAAAATCCATTAAGAAATTTTGAATGAGAGGATGGTTGTGCAGATAAGCTAGAAAATAAAAGTTCCTATTGTCTGAAACACATTCATTCTGCCAAATCGGGCATGATTTTTAAGAATTGTATTCAAAAACACTAAGTGCTAGGCACTATGTTATATTCTGGTGTCATAAAAAAGGATGTGTTGTGTACTGCCACAGGAAAACAGGGTAGGCTCTTCAACAGAGCTGGAGAAGGGTGCTCTCTGTATTATAAAGCAGGACGTAACCTTAGGAAGAAGGTGGAAGGGAGAGGGAGGAGTTGAAAGAGTCAAATTTTTAATTTACAGAGCCATCTATTCTAGAAACCAGTATCCCCAGAGTAAGAGAAGACCAACCTGCATAGACACTTTGTCTGCCTCCCTTTACAAGATACTGAATGGTGAAACATTAAGAAAGGTGCTTGGAGAGGGAAGTCTGGGGTGATGGAAATGTCTTATATCTTGTTTGATGTGTTGGTTACACGGTATATACAATTGCCAAAACTAAAAATACTAAACACTTAGAAATGTATGTTTTATTTTATACTACTTACATCACTATTAAAAACAAAATAAGTGCCCTCTGCTTTTCCAAATGGAAAATGTGAGAATTTAAAAGAAGTGTAATCAAATCTATACTCATTATAAAATGAACTATAGAATGATCTGATCTCCTTCACAACATTTTAGACAAGATATTCTTATAACTTTTCAGAAACAGGCGATGCAAAACAAACGGAGGTCACAGACTGCTAAAGTCCCCATGTTCTCATCTGCTGCAGAATCTAGGAAGGGACATACATTTTCAGCCACATTTCACCTTTATATTCAACACTTTATGTTTGAGATTTAATGGAAAATCTGCTTGTTTCACTGCTTGTCTTGTGAAATGCTTGGAGGAAAAGAGCTGGGGAGAAAAACAGGACAGGCATTAGTTTTCAACTAGAATCCATCACCCAGCTCCTAGCTCTAGGAGGATAAGTCACTTCAGTATTCTGTGATAATCTTCTATCACAGGCCTGTCAGAAGGATAAAGTGAAAGATCTAAATATGCGAAAGCAGTTTGAAAACTCAAGGCAATATATTATTCTAAAGTGGGACTGGTGATAGGACACTAGACACAGTGAAATCCCAAACCTAAGCCGGGCCTGTCCGTGTTCTCAGGAAACACCCAGACATACCTCATTTGATCTAGAACGGGAACGTTCAAGGGCCAGAAACAGGTAGGTGACGCTCACTCCAAAATAAAATTACAAATAAAGAGGGTGGCCAGGGAGGTCGCTTCCACTAGCAAACTTCCAGAACTCAACATTTCTGGGATGTGAGCTTCCAGGACACGTGGCATAATCTAGTCAATTTTGAAAGAGGAGTGTGTGGGGGGAGGGGGATAAAGCCTGGATTAGGATAAATTCTTCCTGTGCCTCATCTTGTCACCCGTCAACGAGGAAATGAATCGCTCTTGGAAGTACAGAAAGCTTTCCTCCTAAAGCACCTCCACGGGCGCGACAAGCCACCGGGCAGCCTTTCCTGCCTGCCCGCACCCACCTTTTGCACACACCTGCTCGCCTTCCTCACGCTGCGGCATCCCAGGCGCGAGGGAGAGCAAGGCCTACCTGTCCTCAGCTCAGCCGCCACCGCTCCCTCCCCCTTCCCAGCCCAGGTCCCCGGCCTCCTGCCATCACCCCGTTTTCCTCCCCGCCCGCCCGACCCCAGGGCCGCCAGCCTCACCAGCTGTTCCCGGCGGCTGGAGCTCCGATCGGTGGGCGCCCGGCGGCCCCGAACATCAACGACACCCAGGAGCCTGGCCTCGAGGCTCAGGCCCGAGCACCGTCTCCAACGCCCACAGCACTAACGCCTTCCAAAGAGCAGTTCAGCATTTTGAGCGGAGCTTCCGGATGCCGACGGGAGGCAGAAACCGGATGCCCGGCGCAACCATTCCTTCTCCTCCCCCCCACCGGCCTACAACCTCCTAGTTTTACTCACAGAGAACACAGAGGCCGACAAATAAAACATGGGCCTGCTCAGAATTTCTTCATAGGTCTATCTAATATTCCAGACACTGAAACAACTGAAAAGAAAGTGGAGTAAACGAAAAGTGGAACCCCCCCGGGACTAGCGTTATGGTTGAGCTCGGTTGCCTTGGAGACCGATAGTAACACCAGTGGGAAACCAGACTCAGAGGCAATGGCCACCTTAGGGCGGCTGCAAGCTCGCGCCACGTTTATAGGGCATCAGTACTACTTTAGGAACAGGTAGGTCATCAGCTGGGGGGAGGGAGGGGGTCACGCAAAGAGCTGGCTTGACTAGAGCCCGTTTTCTATCAGCAAATTCGATCAGTACCCCCCACTTCTCCCCTTGATTTGTTGGCTGCAAACATAATCACAAGTTTAAAAGTAGCATTACCGTACAGGGGAATTATAGATAGAGGGGGGACCATGGATATCAGCTTGAGATGATTTAAGTAAAAGCCCAGCATAGATAAAATTGTAAAATGAAACCTTTGTTGTTGTTGTTGTTGTTGTTGTTTTTAACATCTCTCTGCAATTTGATGAAACTTACATCCTGGCTGTTGAAGGTTTAATAGCTTGATTGGGGTTACCTGGGCTCCCCCATCTGGCTGAGCTAGTATGGCCCCCAGTCTACCTGGGAATTTGTGTCTCCATTATTTTCACAAATATCATTGAACTCAACTGTTCTGTGACTCAGTTGTGTCCCTAAAGTGACAGTGTCTGAGCCATCTGGATAACCAGTACCAGTACAGTAACAGAAGAGGGCTAAGGAACATACTAGCAGCCTATCCATCTCCCTCCTCCCAGACTTCTCAATCAGGAAGAGGTTCATTTTAACAGTGGCCTTCTGGGAGCAATGCCCCAGGGGTTTTTCCAACTTAAGAGAAATGCCAAAAAAGTGAATTAGAGGATGATAGAATATGGTGACATGGCAGACCAATGGAAAATAAGTCAGTAAGACACGAACTTGCTGAGCTGTTCTTATTCTAACATTTGTCTCACCGACTACATTCTCATAGGGCCATGTACCTCTCTCCCAGCACTTAATCACGATTCAATTTTACATTCTGTTGTGAGACAGTATCTATTGTCCCTCTTAAACTGGAAGTGGAGAGCATCATTTTTTTGCTCATCATTTCTGTCTCCTATGTCTATCATAGTTCCGACATATAGTAGCTACACAATAATTATTTATCTAATAATTCCATAAGTGAATCTTTCAGTTAGTCATTGGTCCTGGTTTAAGTAAACATAACTGAAAAAGCAAAAGATAGTAATTATCTATTATCTATATGTTATCTTAATTACAGATAAATTATTTAGTAATCGTTTAGAGGATGCAGCAGGTCCTTGTTTATTTATATATGTAAAAAAAATAAGCTCCGTCCCTCTTGATATTCACAGCCTAAAATGGTGCGCGGCATTTCAGAAGTCATTACTATATATTAAGGATGAACAGGAAGGGAAACAACTAACATTTCTTGAGCACTGATTATATGCTGGGCATGGTCTATGAACTTTTTCACATAGCATCTCATTTGGCTTTCACAACGGTATAAGCTGATGTATTAACAATCCATATTTTTAGAGCTTGAGAACAATGTTCTAGAAAAGCATGGTGAAGTGCCACACTGCAAACAGACATAATTTCAGTGGGAAGAAAATCTTACCCTGTGTGGGTAAGATTTCAGTGTCAACATTTGTCCCCATCTCCTGGCTTTTGACAGTGGGTACATTTTCCCCAAACTGGAGATTGCTTCGAGAAAAGACAGGGTTATGCAAAGGCCACGAAGAGAATAAGTTGGCATGTCCTCCATTTCATTTATTATTATCACTACTATTCCTAGTAGTATTTTCAGTATGAAGGAAAGTCTCAAAGATTGCAAAGGAATCAAAATTCCAAAGTTTGCCTAGTTTGAAAAAAACAACAACAACAGGGTATTGATAGCTTTGGGGGCAAAAACTGTATATAAAACATTAGCATACGCAGAACAACTAAACAGACAATTTCTTTAGGAAATTATTGTCATTTCCCATCTGTTATTGATTAGATCAGTTCTTCGCAAACTTCAGTGTACATTGCAGTCACCTGAGGATCTTTTTAAAAGGCTGATTCTGTCTGATTCAGTGGGTCACAATTATGGCCAGAAGAACATGCATTGCTCACAGGAAGCCCCATTTGGCATAAACAGGGAGACTTTAGAAAAGGAACTGTGTGGGGGCCTATCATTCAATTCTTGCACATCCTTCCTGATCACGTATTTATTCCCTTTTCATATAATTCACAGAAAATGAGATTCAGAGAGATTTCGGTAATTTGTGTAAAAAAATAATTACGATATCTCAAAGCCAATTAATCCAACTTCAAGGCCTATGCTTTTCACTGCCACACAGGGTAAGATTTTCTTCCCACTACACTGGTCTGATCAACGAAATAGCAGCAAGCACAGAGATCCAGAAATCCAATTGGTCTGAGCATAATACTGTTCCAAATGCATTAACATGTAGGGAGCAGAGTTAGAGGAAACAATTTTAATCTCCTTGGTTTGTTTCAATGTCTTCGTTCTATATTGGTAACAAGGCAGTGGCAAAAATGTTTCTAACTTATGGTTGGCACCAGGATACCTCTGAAATTGGAAGCAGACTTTGTAGGGGACATGTATTATTACTAAATACTTATCTTAGCACCTGAGTCCGCCAGGGCCCGGGAAGTCCACTCAGAAAGAGAGAGACCCCTCTGCCTAATCAGAGGAAGGCTGTGGAACTCCCAAGAAGCACATATGCGATGAGAGAGCGAGGGACTCTTGGGAGACTGTTCATTGCCTGGCCAACCCAAGCCCCCTGGAAAGTTCTGGCATAGGAAGTGGGTCGGTATTCACGTTTTGACCTGCCTGTGGAAGAGGCTGAATATTGTGTCTAGGATGTTACAGGGTGGAACAAAATAGTCCTCCATTGTTATTTGACAAATTATTGGCCTTAAAAAGAAAGTTCACTATAAATTCCTAGTTCCATTTCTATTCTTCTGAATTGTTGAGATTTTCTTGTGACTTATTGGTTATTGATACTATCCTGTTTGTGAATAGAAGAGTTTGATACGTGTTCATTTCCCCCATATCCTTCTTTCAATGTTGTCTAGTTAATCTGTCAAATACTAATTGGAGTGAGTTAAAATGTCCCTCTTCAGCAGAGTTTCTATAGTGGTATTTTTTGGTGCTATGTTATGTAGATTTTACATGTGTACGGGTGTGTCTCTTCATGGCTATATATTGTTTTGTTTTTTTCATGTGAAAAATGTTTCACCTTTAAATTCTACTGGTAATAGTATTATCAGTCATCCTTTATTTGATACAAGTTAATCATCTTCTGCATAGTTCTCTTTACAAGCAGCACATTTTCTAGTTTAAAAAATCAAAACTGAGGGAGTTTGTGATGATGAAAGAGATGGTAGATGTAATCTCTTTGAATTGACTTAGCCGAAGGGGAAGATACGTGTAGAGGAATATTGCGACAGCAGTTGCTCAGGAAGAGGGAGGAAGTTCTGCAGAGACACCGTACAGACCAGGTATCCCACTGCCAAGTTTCCAGATCTCTCGCCATCTAAAATGGGGGATGGGGACAGAGAAGGAAATAGAAAGAGAAATCATTGTTTTTGAATATCTGCTGTATGCTGAGAGAACTCTGTCACATGCTTTCACAAACATTATTTTGAGATTCACAATAACCTTACGAGGTGATTTTAATTTTTTCCTACTTTACAGCCGATGACAATGAAATGAAGTGTAAATTACTTGTCAACGATCTAGTGATGTTTGATCCATCTCAGTCCAAAGCTTATGCGTGGGGCACGGGGACTTTAAGTCAAGTCTCTGCGTGCAAGTAGAGTTGGCCCCCGAGCAAGGTGCGGGTTAAGGGCAAGTCAAGAAGCCATGTATTATTTTGACTCTAAAGTTGGCCTTTCACCTCCGTAGATTCCACCAACTGTGTGTGGAGAACAGCGGTTTCCTTTGGTGGCTGGGAATCCATCGTTGTGAAACCATGGTTGGGAATCTGCAATTGGGAATGCGAAAATCCTGTTTTTGAGCTACTACGATTGGTTGAATCCTTGGGTTTGAAACCCTCAGATATGAAATCCATGGATACAAGGGGACCACTGTATGTATGGGGGGAAAATGTGCGTTTTAAGTGGACCCATGAAGTTCCAACCGGTATTGTTGAAGGATCCCCTGTGCCCCATGAGGTCTAACCTGCCTTTCTAAGGTCAGGCTGAGGAAAGGAAAATACCTGGTATAGGAATATTGTACAAGACAGGCGGTTGGCCCATGCTTCATACCCGTGTCAGCCTCAAGTATCATGTTCCCTATGTTGGCTGCTTCTGGAATCCATTATTCCCATAAACTTAGTATCTTTCTAACTCTAAGAGAGTCAACAGTTCCTGATTGCATTTTAGTCTAATAATTAGTGGGTCTCCAGTGCTTGAATGTGGACAATCGTCTGAGTCCTATTAACCTAAGCAAATGACAGCTTCGTTGGATATGAGGCCCTTGATTCTAATTAACTGCTGATTTTTCTGTTATTCACTGTGCTCACTTCTGATTAGTGAAACTTAGGAAGGCTTCTGTCAAGTGCACAGAGATGATTTGGGGGCACAAATTATGTGCTCTTCTTTCCTTTGTAATTAACAGGTATTGTTTTTTCAGCAGGTAATTTGAAGCTGTGTATGCCTCCCTTCCACCCGGTGTGCGCTCTGCCTCCCCACGCCGAACAACCACGTGCTCACTGACTTCCATTCCCTTTTCCTCACTCGTGGGCTCTGATTCCTCGTGCTGGCTGCCCTTCATTCAGGTGGAACCTTTCCTCACCTTTCCTGCACCCTGAAGCCAGGCCTTCTCTCCGTGCTGACACTCTCCTTATTCTCACGTGGCATACTCCCTGCAGGCTGCCCCGACATGCTGAGGCCACCTTATCCTGCCCAGGCTCTCGCACCCACACCCCACGCTGCAGCCCCTCTCCTCACGCCCTGTCTAGCGCAGGTTCCTACTTTCCTGTCAACTGCCAGTTTCTTTAGGTCTTGATTGTTCCGGAAATGAAGTGAGAAGGAAGTTGTAGAAAACGGAGTACTAAAGCATTTTAAAAGGACACTGTACATTTGCAGGATACTTCTCCTTTATGATCTACTCCTCCCATCTTTGTAGCTCATTGTTCATTGAGCTGTGAGATAATAATGAGCAGGAGGCCGAGTAATGAAAACAAAACATGACTGCTGGCTTCTAGACTGTAGTCTTATTTCTTCTCACCAGCAAGCAGTGACTGACGTCTTATTAGGCACCCGGTGACAATCAGAACACAAAGTACAGGTTAGGGATAGTTTCTGCCTTTGAGGAGCTTGGCTCCCTTAAGACGGAATGATGAATGATTTGCAAAACAACAACAACAATAATAATAATAATAATTTTGCACATCAATATATCTTATAATACAGGACCGCCAACATTGGAATTTTATTCCCGGTACCTAAAATAGAAGTTATATGATAATGACAAAGGAAAAGTATTGTTTTTTTTGTGTTTTTTTTTTATTCAGTAGCTAATACACATAGGTCGGAATAAGCACAGCATGTTGATGTGTGAAAGGCATAGTTTTTGCACATTACTGGAAAGATACTTAAGAACACATTTTTTTCAATGTCTGTTTATTGTCAGTTAATTTCTGGCCAGTAATGATACACATGTCTATAGTGTTATCCAGGGTTATAGTACTTACTTCTAGTTGATGATGAAGTGACTGGAAACGTCCAGCTTTTTCTGGATGTTTTATTACATTCCTGGTAATACTTTTGGTCTTTCATCATTAACAATTCATTTAGTATTCATTGTGATAATACTGATCATAATAAATTTATTTCAAATTCGTGTGGATGTCATATTTTATTCACTGCTATAGGATTTTCATTGTACTTTGGAATTAATTAATATACCATTAAAATAAAGTGTTACCCACATTTTTCATTTTAAACATAAAATGTCTAGCAGTTCATGACATACTGTATAAGTATTCAGCTTCCCAGTGGTAACCCAAGTATCTGTAAATTTCATTTTTAAGCAGTTAAAAAAAGGGCAAGAGAAAAATGTGTATAGAAGTCAAATTTCAGTACTGAAGTTAAAACTTAGCAGTAAGTTAACTATTATTATTTTTAATGTTTCTCTTTATTCTGTGTAGTTCTTATTCGTGTCGTGTAATATGTGTGCTTGTATTTTTATACACATTATTATTTGTAACTCTGAAAAGAGATAATTTAATTTTTCTCTTGAGTATGTTAACATTATTAGCAGGAAAGATTAGAAAACATAAACTCAAGACAGATAATTTGATTACTTCTCTTCTGCATTTCTAACAATAATTATAAGTAAAGGGTAAATTCAAACTATACATTAGCTCAAAGCAAGTACTAGCTGCATCTGTATCCCTTATTTTCTTTTCCTCTTTTGCAAAGGTAGTCAGTTGTTGATTATTGCTGCGGAAGCAGAGACACGTGTTCTCAGTAGTTTAAATAGATTACATTAAAAAGGAGGAAAATAAATCTACCCTCTAGTAAATGTTAATGGCAAAGAAGGGTTAAATAACCTTAAGAAACCGTTATATCCCATTATCATGAATTTCTCTTCTCATCAGCATTATTGAACGGAATTATTATCTTCTTCACACTCTATCTTCTTTGAATTGTCTACACTACTGGAAACTGTGCTGCGATATCTTTCCTATTTTTGCCATAAACGATATTTTGTATCCTGCACTATCACAACTTACTATTGGATAGGGTAAGATTTTAAAAGAAAAATTAAAGATTCCCTCTAACCCCGCAATCCCTTGAAACATTGACCTTGCCTTCCTGACTTCTTCATGGCATTTGACACTGCTTAATCATGGTCTCCCTTTCTGACGCCCTTCCATTAATGCCTGTCACACTGCAAAATACTCGTCTCTTGTAATGGGCATTCTTTTACATTTCATTCCCTAAAGACAACCACTTTTAATAACTTCCTTTGTACAAAATAAGAATTTTGCTGTGTATACATTTATATATATATACATATATATATATAGTTAAATTTACTATCTATAAATATGGAAACATATAATGCTGTACTTGTATCTATCTTTTTTCACATTACATCATGTTGTGTCTCTACGTCAAGGCATATTGATCCACTAATTTTTTGTAAGGACAAATTGGTATTTTATTTTGTGGATGTACTACAGTGTATCTGTTTATTTAGGTTGTTCCTATTATTTTAACAGTACAATAGATACATCATAAAAAAATAGATTTCTTTGGATCAAATTGCTGATTCTTGCCTTGAGAGTTCAGCATTTTTTTATGTAACATTTAAAATTAAAAATTGTTTATATATATATTTTTCTGTAAATTACCTGTCTTTTGCTCTGCTTTTCAATTGGGTTTAATTGTTTCAAAGATTTTTTTTTCCTTGCTTAAATATAGTGACTTTAGTACAAAGTCTTTGGTTTTTCCCTTTATGAGACTCTCAGTATATGAACACATGACAGGTTTTAGAAATTTACTTGTATCTATCCTGAAATTTGTGCTTTATCATTTCCATTATAGTTTTCACACAGGTATGCATCTCTAATTAGCATTTCTAAAGTCTGCAAGTTTTCCATTTATATAAATGAAAATTTTCTGTGTGTGTTCAAAGGCCAGACTGTTTCTGTACCGGTAATATACATAAATCCACATTTCAGTGCATTCTCACTGATACCTGTGATCGTCAGAAATTTTTGTTCTGTGCTGTAGATGTTGGTGTCTTTTCACATCTTAGTCGCTTTAGATTATTTGATTATTTTAAGGAGATTGGTGTTATTTTAACGCTGCAAAATTTCAATATTACATTTGAAAATGGCCTACATGTACTCTCCCCATTCTTTCTTTTGCCCTTTTTTTCTTTTTCTTCTTCTTTTACTTTCCCTCCTCTCCCCTGTTTTCATCCTTTCTTCTCCTTTAGAGGCAGTGATGATTCTTCTCCTTTAGAGGCCAGTCTCTACAACCAGACTACCTAGGATCAAATCTCAGCTCTGATTCGTAGGAATATGTAACCCTGGGCACATTGCTATACCTCTCTCTGCCTCAGTATCTTCCTCAAAGTTAAAAATGGGGATAATAATGATTTCCTGAATAGAGGTGTTGAAAGCATTATATACAAGTTAATCATTGGTATGCAAAATGCTAGGAACAGTGCTTGGCGCATACAGTGTTTAAGGTATTACTATTCTTTTTCTTTCTTTTAACAGATTCTTTCAGGTATCTTCCTGTCTTTTACCTGTAACCATTCCAGAGTTCGAGTTTTGTTAAGAGTGTGGGGGCACCTGTTGGCCACCTCAACAACTTTGTCACCCTGAAATAGAGAAGGATTTCTATGTTGTGAGTCAGTCTAGTGAGGGAAGCTTGGGGGTTGCCTCCTTGCAGGGATTCAATATGCCAGTAGGCCTGCTGTTCCCCAGGGGAACGGCTCTGATAAGACAAAAGCTGAGTGTTACTGCAGGGGTAACATTCATTTTCTCTCTGGAACTACTGGGAATGCTACGTGGGACAAACAGGCAAGACTACCGGCTTGCCTTTTGGATTTTAAAGTATAGTGGAGAGACCATCATTAAACCCCCATGAGATATGATCGTGTTAAATAGCATGAAGACGTGTGAGGATGTGTACCAGAGAGGCCTAATGTAGTCCTCCCCGGGAAGGGCCCAGGGAGGAAAGGGCTTAACTGTTCTCACTCCCACATGGGAGACATACCATGAGCCATAACAGTTTATCTACCTCTCTGCTATCATTTGGTACATGCAGGGCAAGCATACAACTACAATGAAACTTTCCTTTCTTACTGTCTACCGTGATCTCCCATACTTAGTTATTTCCAGCAAATTTCATTGTGTCATATGGTAATCTTATCACAGCGCCTTCTGGTATCAGGTAATGCAACTCACTCTGTGTAGTTTTCAATGTGTTCTACACATATACCACACCTTACTGACTGCTGTGCATTTTCTCCACAACTCCTTTTCAGGTCCAGCTCACGGACTTCGCTGTATCAGCTTTGTTCCTCCCTTTGCTTTTTGAGTCTTTTTCTGTCAGGGTTTCTAGGTCACTCTCTTTCCTGCGTATCCAGAACTATAATCCATCCACTTGTTTCTCCAACTGCTTGTCACCCACAGCTTAATTGCTAATCCTGTTTTCTTTCAGCTCACTTCATGGTATTGTCTAAGAATTGTGTTTTTCGAAGTGGTTTTATTTTCCATTCTGTTTTTGTGCTAATTAAAATAAATCTAATGACGTCTGTATATTTAAACTATAATGACAACGATAAAAAAATAACCTCTCCAATAAAGCACAATTCTGAGGGAATTTTCTTTGAAAAATAAGGAATAAATGATTAGCCATTCTTTATTCATTCAGCAAACATAAAGTGCTAGTTATGAGCCAGTGAGCATTCTAGGAGAGAAATTACCCTGTGGTTTCCCTAAGCGATATCACTTTATCAAATGGGGATGGGGAGGTAATGATGGGAAAATTTAGCTGGAGGTCTGTCTTGATTAAACCTTTCATTGCTACCATGTTTCCCCGAAAATAAGACCTAGCTGCACAATCAGTGGTAATGCGTCTTTTGGAGCAAAAATTAATAATAAGACCGGGTTTTATTTTGCTATAATGTAAGACCCGGTCTTATATAATATAATATATCATAACATAATACAACATAATATAACATAATATGATATAATACCACATCTTATATTAATTTTTGCTCCAAAAGACACATTAGAGCTGATTATCCAGCTAGGTCTTAGTTTTGGGGAAATGGTATAAGTTAGTTAATCTAATGGCTGAATTTTTTATCTCTTTATAAACCATATGGTCCTGCCCCCAGCCTAATTTAACTGAAATGGACGTTCTGAGAATTCTATGGAGAATTGGCATTCTGTGATGGATTTGTTTTACTTTAGAAGCAATTCATTTAACTGATGTATTGAGTGAAATATGCAAGCATTTTAATCTTGTACAATATGTGTAGTGGCATTTAAATAGTAAATTCAAATACTGTGTTTTTAAAATAATACATAATAGCATATTGCTTTTTATTTCCTTATAAAAATCACTTGGAAATTAATTAGTTGCAAAATAGGTGATTATAAAAATTTTAAAAAGTAAAGCTGTTGAAAGCACATGCCCCCTCAGAGAAAGATTAATTTTAAACATAGCTTATGATTTCTAAAATGATTTTTAAAATGACATTTGAATTATAATTATTTTGGGAGAAATTAAAGATTAAGTTTAACAGGTTGATTTGTTTTAGAATTATATTAATGGCTGAGAAAAGTACTTTAAAAATTTTTTGTTTTCTTTTTTAAGGGTTGTGGATATATTTAGGAAAAAAGAATATGATGCAGCAGTTAAAATCCAGAGTTGGTTTCGAGGATGTCAAATTCGGGCATACATGAGGTATATTGTTTTTCACATGGAAAATCCAGATATATCATAAAAATATACTGCTTAGAAAATGTAATTTATGCATCTAGTACTCATTTCAAATAATCTTTTATGTTACTTACAATGAAGTTAATAAATTATGTGACATCCTTTTTTAAAAATGTAACTCTTTTGATCATCGTTTCTTGCATATCAAAAACGAAATTACACTGGTGATATATCTATTTTAAAAAATTCTCGGTATTATAAGCATACTTACTTAAATGATTTTCTTCAGTTCCATAGGGTGTGACAAATGTCTGGACTTACGTTTATAGCAATGATTCAATGACTGTTAAGAAAGAAAACAGACACCCATACACATACACACACACACACACACACACACACACACACACACACAGAAACCCTTCCATTCCTTTCAACATGTTGGTCGGTAAAGGTAAATGATATCAAAATGATGCCATTCCTATTACAAAGAGACTGAAGTTGACCCTTAACCGTTCCCACTTCTTCAGTTCTCAAACGTTTCTCTAGTCTCCCTTCAATACTGACAAAAATGTTTTCTGGGATAAGATGGAGAAAGAATTGGCCTCATCTGTACTAATTCAGAATGTGACCTGGGAATCGTACTGTATACTCAGACGTCCTTGTATTAGCCTGTAGGAGCCAGACATGCAAATTCAAGTGTGAAGATGAGGTTTCTCCTTTGGCGAAGATACAAAGTAGGAACACGGCTGCACAGAGAGTAGTTTTGAGTTCAGCCGAGTAACCTGACATTAGACTCGGTAGCACAAGGGAAGGATGAAAAGGGGATCTGTGTGTTGACCTCAAGAATTATTTCTAAGTTTTTACAGTGATTCATATCAATAGTGCCTGGCTTATTTCTCAACACGTCACTGTGACCTGCCTTATGGTCTTAACATTGAAAAATATTTTAGACAGTTTTGAAGAGTAATTGAAAATTTTAAAAATTGTTTAATGAGAAGCCCAAAAGAAATGCTGAATAGTTATCTATGCCTTTTCTCTACTTCTAGGAATGAGGAATTTTATCCCAGAATGATAACTCTGTTCTTTACACGTACACACATATTTGGCTTTGAATTTGATTTCTTGAATTCTAGGAAGGTATATTCTAAGCAAAAAAAATTAAGAAATATCTTTGTTTCAATGAAAGTGTACTAATAAGTATATTTTTTCACCCAGGTATTTACAGAGAATAGTAATAGTTATTCAAAAATGGTGGAGAGGTTACTTAGCAAGAAAACATTACCAACTAATTGTGAAGGTAAGTATTATAAATATATATATATATATATATATATATAAGCATTAAAGTTTATAATATACTGTAACTTATTTACTTCAGTCATATTCATAGGTAGTTTTGAAGTTATTTATGATATTTCTATAAGACCAAAATTGGATTTTTTTAGTATAAGACCTCTTCTGTGAAGCCTTTTCTGATTTTTCCATGAAGAATTGATGACTCATTTCTTTATACCCAAACTATACCATATATTTGATTTTTGTTAAAATACATTTCAAAAAAAAAAAATAAATAAAATAAAATACATTTCATAGTGTATGTATTTATATGTACTTATTTCTTGATGATTTTCTTTACTTTCTAGATGGGAACTCTTTCAGTGTAGATACTGTAGCTCATTCATTTTTGGGTCAGCAATATTTAGACTCTTCCCTGACTCATACAGCACAGGCAATAAATATCAGTTGAATGGAAGTGCCCCAAGTTAATTCTACAAAATAAAAAAGTAAGGCAGTTTTTCTCTATGCCACTTACCATTCTCTGTTCTTTACTATTGGATTACTTTGAAGACTCCTGTTAAGAAATGTTGCATACCACAACCATCTACATCCACTGATAGACTTGCAAAAGTATATGTCAGCTTTTACTCAACTCAGACTCATTTGAGCTCTAGGAAATGAAGAAAAAGGTAATTTTCTTGAGACAAAATGTGAAGGCTTCTAATCAGTGGCCTGCTTCATTAATTTTCTGATTTGTCACTATTTTCTCCTGTAATAGTTTAAATTTGTTCTTCATTTATCTTGATTGGTTGTGTTCAAGTGAAATTAAAAGATATAGAGAAGGAAAAGAAAATAATACAATAAGTAGACAACTAATCGATGAGTTCACCTTTAGCAAGAAAATTTTAAAACAGTAATAAAGTACAGGCACTGCTTAGAGGAAGAGCCTGATATTTTAGATTGAATGAACTCAACTAGAGAATTCAAACAATAGTGCTGGTATAAACTTCTCTAAGTGTTGGCTCTCTCTTATAGCTCCGTTCTTATGAAGCAGATCCGATGTCCTCTACACATTTTTGTTATCTAAAGGTGGCCTTGCCCTGATATCATCACCTCCCTTACCATGACTTTTCCCCATTGCTTTATTACTTTTCCCCATATATTATGTCCATTTAATTATCTAAATCATTGATGAAAATGTTATTTAACACATTTAAGAGCTAAATCACTTAAATCCCTACAGATGACACTCTTTCAGTGATAACTTCTCTAAATAACATGCTTTTCTTGAATTCTGTTTCTATTTTAATACTTCACATTCTCAGTTCTTTAATGCATGCCACTTAACTTTTAAAATTCCACCAAAACCAGTGAAAAGTTTATTCTTTTAATGCAACTAAACACTCCTGCTCTTACATCTGTAACAGACTTAAAGTGCTTCTCATTAATCTTGTTCATTGTTAGGAAGGGAGTTTGCTTAAGTCCAAAGGTTCTTGGACTGACCCCTTCATTTTATGTCCAAGATTTCCTCCCAAAACATACTTTTCTTTACTGTGAAACATTCAGATTGGTCAATATTGTGAACAAGGCAGTGTGTCCCAGAGACTACGTGGCACAAGTGATACAAAGATGAATAAGATAGGAGCTTGCCATAAAGTAATGCTGAAAACATGCACGCAGAGAACTCTGATTTAAGATAAAAATCCTCAGCCCTTTAGAAGAGGGGCAAACATCAGACCAACAGGGCTCAAAGAGAGAGGTCACATTTCTGGCTTTGAGGGTGGCGGTGAGCTCTGTAAGGTATTTCACATTTGGCGTTCTCTTTGAAGGGTCGCTGAGACGTGGGCAGACAAAAATTTGGAAAGAGGACCAGTGTGAGCAATAATATTAACATATAAGAGTAAATGTAGAGTAATAGATTCTACAGTCCAGCTGGGTGGAATAGAGAACATGCAACTCAGTGGCGAGGGACAAGTTTATGGAAGCAGTTTGAGGCCAACTCCCAAAGAGCCCCATGCATGTCTTCTCCTGGAAGATGAGTACTCTCCTTCCCTGGTTCCGAGGCTTTGCCCAGACCATGCCAAGATGCCCTCCATCTCTCCTGGCTAACTTGGTACCAGTAACTCGGTAACTTGGGCAGTCTTTTCTAACGACCCCAACAGGAGCTCTTCTGCACACAGCAGCAGCCCGTGCTCAGCCAGCCTGGGCTACCTGTGACTTCCTCGGGCGATTACATAATCTCTTTGCCTCAGTTTCCCTATCTATGAAGTGTCACGGTACCTTCCACCTGGGGTTGTGAGCTGAAAATGGGACGGTTATGCTCCATTAAAATAAATGGAAGGTTCCGTTTCCAGGAGTGATATTAAAAGTATTTGATGACCACATTAGCACAGGTACTGATCAGTCAGAATGCACACTAGCCATAAAGAACCTTAAATCGTGAGGATGGATTTTCCTGATCTACAACACTAAGCTTTTGCATCATGGACATTTCGTGTCACTCAAAACTAATTTTTAAGTTTTTAAATAATTACAGATTTACAGAAAATTTGCAAACATGTAGTACAAAGAGCTCTCATATATTCTGCCCTCAGATTTCTTCACTTAGGTAAAGAAATCTGCTTTATCATAGCCTCTCTTCTCTCCTTATCCACACCTTTTCATTTTTTTCTCTCTATGTACATATCCTTATTCTGAATCACTTGACAAAGTTAAGTTGCACAAGTGATGCCCCCTTAACCCTAAATTTATCAGTGGGTATTTTCTCCATAACCGTATTAAAATGATCAGAATCACGAAATTGACATCTGTATAATACTGTTATCTATAGACTGTATTCATATTTCCCTGATTGTCTCAATAATGACATTTACAGTGACAACATCTTTTCCAGAGTACAGACCAGGACCTCACATGCTGTGTCTCTTCAGTCACCTTTACTGTACTTAGTATGTCTTTGCTTTTCATGACCTTGATATTTTTGAAGAGTATAGACTAGTTATTTCTCAGATTATTGCTCAGTTTTGGTTTAGTGATGTTTCTCCATTATTACATTGAGGTTATGCATTTTTACCAGAAATACATTTCAGTACCTCATATTAGGGACTGCATGATGTCATTTGGCTCAGCAAGTTTGGGGAGTAGCAAAAGGTTGGCAAAGAATTGAATGTGACTTTTATAAACTAATTTCCTACATTTTTAAGGGGTTATGTTGCCAGATATAGCAGCGTGAAGGTTAGCAGGAAGGCCTGAAATGAAGGTTTAAAATTTTGTTTAAAAACTTTTTTTTACATTCCCTGTTTCATCTATTCCAGCAATAGCTTGTCAGTAGCAAGTGCAGGTGTTATCTTCATTTTATAGATAGAGAAATGGAGGCTCGGGGAGATTAAATGATGTGCCCGAGATTCTCAGCTCCTCATCCGTATGGATCCATATGCTAAATACTTGCTAAAAATGTCCTCTGGGTGTCTCTCAGGTACCCCAGATCTGCTCGTCCTTTTCTGTTCCTTTATCCAGGGACATGCTACAACCATTTAACTCCGAAATCCAAGCCTGAGAGTCAGTCATCCTCGGCTCCCCATCACCGCCTTCTGCCCACCACCTCTGTCTTCTACCGGTCATCACGTCTGTCCCATTTTCCCTCCTAAAAGTCACTTGATTCCGATCTCGGCGCCATCATTTCACTCCCATGCCTACAGTCCTCCTTGCCCTAGCATATAGCATAACGCTCACACTCTTCATCATGGCTTGTTAGGGTTTTCATAGCCTCATGCTTGCTCACTTCTTGTTGTACCTGTAGAAATATACTTTGGACACGTTAAACCATTTGCCAGTGCCACCATAAAGAATGGCCTGTGGGATTTTTGCAAATGCTGTTTGCCTGGAATGCCCTTCTTCACTCCAACCCGCCTCCCATTGGTCTGAATCCCGACTTATCACTCAACACTTTACTGAAAGATGAAGCTTCTGGATTGCGTGAGGCTGAGTGTAGAGAGAATGCTGGGAGATAAGATACGAGGCCAGTCTTCCCAATGCTCTTGTATCACCGTGATGCGTTTGTTTATTTACACCCGTCATTTGACTGGGGGCTCCTGACTGGCAGCGACTGTTCTATTTATTATATCTCAAATGTATCACAGTAAATGTCTCAGAAAGACTGCAGAAATTTTTGCTAACTTGATAAATGAATGATGTAAGTTGGAAGACTTGCTCTGGTCAGCACGGCTGGCAACTAGTAGTAATACAAGCCAAAAGTATTCACTGCCCTCGTTCTCATAAATGAATGATTTATCTCCAACCCATTCGTTTTGGGTTTGGCCACGTCCTGTGAGCAAAGGGGGTATTTGCCTCAGCCAAGAAGAAGCCTGAAGAGGCTTTCCCTCTCTTGCTTTCTTGGGCTGCTCCTTTAGGCTCGGGGCTAAGATGGAGAGACAGGTGGAGCTCAGCTCCGGGGAACCTTAGCCTACAAGCACGGTGGGTGAGAAACAAACTTTCTGTTTTGTAAGCTACTAAGATAGCTGCATTTTTATCTCCACAAAGCTGATTAGTGGTTAGAATGCTAAGGAAAGCATGGCTGTTTATAAGAGACATTCTGAATGGTGCACTCAGTGATGCTCACAGAAAGACGTTTTGAGCTCTTGGAGTGTGTGATGATGTTAGCACACCTCCATGTGGTGGTATCTTGTAAGGAGATTTTGCTCTTAGCAGAGTGTGGACAACTCAACAAATGCTCCTGAAAGTGAACTATTGAATGGGAGCTTAGATTAAGAGTCCTAGCTGGAGGTAAAGGTTTTAGTGGCAGCACTAAAAGATGACAGGCTTTTCCACCGGTTGGAAAACGTATGGGAACAGTAGAGCAGAGGACCAAGAAGAACTGGGGCTTGTGGAATGCATTAGGTAGGATTTAGGCAGAGGAAAGGGAATTAAGTAGATGGTAAATAGAAAAGCAGAGACATAATATCACAGGAAGCAGAGGAGGAAACTGAGAAAATGAAGTCCACAGCCTCAGATGTGACAAAGGTCAAACAGAAAATGAAGACAGAAGTCCAAGGATCTCGTTAGACAGGTTCTGTAGTTTTAGGCGGCCTCCCTCAGAATTCTGCTCCACCAGAACATTTCTATCCAGCTTGTAAATAATTCTCACAGTGACATTCAACTACCTTTTCCAGTCCTAAACTGTCATGCGTTTTCCACTACAGTGGCCTCATTAACCCACAATAATAGATCCATTCCAAGTTTCTTGGGTGATTTGACTCCCTGGTGCTTCCTGGATGACCATTGCTTTTGCTTTTTTAAAATTTTAAACCTTCATTTCAGGCCTTCCTGCTGACCTTCACGCTGCTATATCTGGCAACATAACCCAAATTTGTCCATCTTATGGGTCCAGGACCACTGATTCACAACCTTGGAAACCTTTTCCTGGTAGTGAGGATGTGCTCTGATTCCTCTTTTTATCGCAATGGATTTATAGCCCCTGCTGTGTGTGCTCAGTGCATATGCATTTCTTACCTGCTGAGCTCTTGCAGTCAGTTTACTGCAGTCCGCTCTTCCCATTGGATACCCCAAAGGGTCCTACTACTGTGGGACTGGGATCCGTCTTCTTTTCAACTGTATCTTGTTCTACGTAGCTTGTCCGTATCACTCCCTGCTTCATTTCATAAATGGCGAAGTGAAAATAGGCATTCCTGAGAAATGCCGAAATATTCTTTCACTGGCCTCTTTTGCAGCACCAGCTAGAGGGAATACTAGAGTGAATTCATCAACATAACCTGTATAGGATGGCCATATACATCATGTCTTTTTCAATTTCCTGCTATTTTTTATATTTTATCATGACATAGTTTACATTATGTTTACTATCAAATACACTGTTGTTATTTTTTTAGTCACCACACTCACAACAGTAAAGTATAAACACTACCCTAATATACATGATTAATTCTAATGCATCACCATGAAATAAATATACCGTAACTATAGTCGTAAACAGCTCAAAGTTATGTTTTTAAAATGAGATAATTCAGAAAATGAGATTATTCAAAATAAATAATGTATGTATAGCAACCACATGAACAGAATTTAATTAAAACTTTTTGTTAAGGTGTATTAATAGCCTATGGTAGAATGATTTAATTTATAAAGATAATTATTACTAAACATAGATTAGTTTTTAAATTATAAAAATAATTTATTGCTGAAAATCAAGGCTCACAATATTTATATACTGCTTACCATTTTACTTCTTCTTACAAAGTTATTTTTATTTGATTAGTATGTGAAAGAGAAATAATGGAAAGAAATTTCGTTAACTTTAAATGGGACAAAGGATGCTATTAACTATCAAATTCTATTATATGCTCTCGTGATAAATACCAGTAGGTTATTTTTTTATCATTGGTAAAAATATATAAAGTATCGGTTACTGTATTTAAAACTGATGAGATTGACACATTGCTTTTACAGACATTTTTCTTTTTCTTTATTAGATGAGTAAAATATTCCTTCTCTAGATTAAAAAATGTCCAACACATTTTTATAAAATTTTTTATAGGATTTCCAAATCACTTATAAGTTAATGAGGCAACATTTATCACCCTTTCCTGTCAGAGTACAAAACTGAAATATAATATATTTTTTCCCTTCAGGATCTTGCCTTTTAAGTAAACACCAAAGGCTGGATAACTTAAGACTCTGACTTACTAATATTAATTTAAAATTTTATTATCATATTTTCATTATAATTAGGAAATTAATTTAGATTTGGTTCACCTTCTTTTAAAGATTATGTTAGTACTAACAATGAGAAATAATATAATTGGCTTTTCACTTTTTTGTGGAAGATGAAAGGTTATTTAAAAAATCAGCTGCTGATAATGACCACGTTGGTATCAGTTGCCAGTAAACAAGACAAAGCATATGCACAAAATATTCATGATTGTTTGATAATAAATCATTTGAATGATTATACTCAAAATTATGAAATGAGAATGACACTCATTGTGGAAAATAACAAAAGTTCAGGCTCCTCAAATCTGTTTTCCATATGTGCATGGTTTCTAAAGGTTCCATTGTCATCACTTTAATGCAAGTATTTTCTCTGTATTGCCCGACACATCCAATTGATCTGGTCAAGTGTATATAGATATATTACTCAAAAAGGTCTCACTTATGTTTTTTTGGTACTTTCAAAAGCATCTGGGCTAGAGAATTAAGCATAAATATCAATCACTGGTTCCCATGAGACTGATATATTAGAATCAACATGCTTTTCTACCTTTTAGCCATATAATTCAGAATTCTTAGTCTTAAAAGCTCTCTCTCTCTCTCCTCTTCACTCAGAATGAAATGCAACCTCTTACACATTGTGGGTTTTTACTTATAGTTAAATTACATGCTTTTAGCCACAAAATGTGTAATAGCACGTGTGACCATCCCTTTCACAATGACTGCCAACCAACTGTGTCCCAAGCACCTCAAATACTTTGTCGCATTTTAGTCTTCACAACAACTCTAGGAAGTGTGCAATGTCCCATCCCCTTTTGTAAGCATGGACATGAAGACTGGGAGACCTTCAGTAACTTGTTCAGAGCCACATAGCTAGAAAAAGCAACATCAGGACTTGAACGCAGGTCACAATACTCACTGCTGCTAACGGAACAGCAATATGCTAAAGACAAGAAGTCATATCTTTTTTCTGAACCCAGACTTTTTCAAATACTCTCTAATTTCCAGCGTGATTCTCCCGTATGAAAATATTTAATGGTTGTATCTGTCTGGATGTGACTTGGAGCGATATGGCTTTGAAGTGTTTTGCATTCACCTCCAACACCAAGAAGTATGCCTTGATTGCTGTAACAAAGAAAGAGAATTTAAAATGAAGTAACATTGCATTCATTTGTAAATACCATATTGCAGCCAACTGTTTCTTAATTGCTCAGACTGTTGATAAATAATCCAGTCCTGCTGCTCTGCACAGACAATTTGCTTTGGATCAGACCAGGCAATGCAAACAATGCTAATTACCATCAAATCCTTTCACATGAATCCCCTCTTCTTGAGGGGAAGAAAACCCCTATATAAAGGGGTAAGGAGCTTATCTCTGATTTTTGCCTAAAATGTGACACCTATGACCTACAATGTATTAGTAAATGCATTTCGATTGAATAAAAATAGATAAAATGTTTTGTGTTGATTGATAAAAAATAGATAAAGCATGTATTTCATTGCTTTAGTGTTTATTGTCCTGTCATGAATTACATTAATTTTATATTTTTAATTAAAAGATAGAACATGTGGAAGCTTTATTTAAAGCAATATTTTCATTGAAATAAGCTATGTTGCTAAATATTTGCTATAACAGGGATGACATATATATATATATGTCATATATATATATACATATATATGACATATATATATATATATATATATATATATATATGTTAATAAGCAAATGTGTCTCTACTAGAAAGAAACCAAGACTTTAGGAAGTCTTCACTATATCAGGGGATTTGCTGTAACATGTTATCATTGTATTTATGATTTTATGGTGTTAAAAATGAATGTTAAATGAAACAAAATTCCCAAGGATTACTCAGGAGGCAGCTAAGTACATAACATTTTGTACAGATGGTTGGAAGGCACAATTTTGCTCCATCACTGCATCCATATCCTTGAACGATTTCGACTGAAGACAGCATTTCTTTGAATTTTTCATTAAACCAGACGTCTTGAAATATGAATTCCTTTTATGTTTCTGTGAGTTTTGGCTAAAAGAACCCCAGTGAATAAATCATACAATACTACATGTCACCAGCACTTGTGAATATTTCTGCTTTGTTATTCTATTCTCAGTAGAGCACCATTGATTATCAAACTCAGCGGAGAGCATTTTATGATCATATATCTCCATTAGCTCCTAGTTTGACTACCATAGATTTTTCTGGTTAAGCCTGCATTATGTATTAGGAAGCCTATCTCTTCAATACAAAGTTTGATTTCATTTTTCTAAGCCTAGAACTCTTATTATGTATTATGTATAAAGATTCTTATCTTTTATATGTAAAAATAGGCTGCACTGTCTTTGTGTAACTGAAATATATGCCATCTTTTTTTTTTCTTGATTCACAGTTAGCATATTATACTATGAAGATGGATATCTACAATGCAATGGCTGTCAGGGTAAATATTTCTTCACTTGTTAAACAAATGAAAAGTCAATTGTGCCTTGAATTCGCTTTTAATAAAACGAGCAAACCAGAATAATGCAAATTTGATTGATATGCTAATGGTTAAAGAAAGAAAAGAGTACATAGGTAGAAAGTTAGCTGTACTAAATAATCTTGGCAGTATTAAAAATTAGAGTAAAATGTAAAACATGCAATTATCAGTGCTTATGTTTTAGAATGTTAAATATCTCTGAGCCATAGCTGGAGAAAGACTAAATATTAATGAAGCAACGTATTAGTTTCCATATGTCATATGGAATATTATGATAAATAGATGAACGTGGTCCTGGAATATAAGATTCCTGCCCAATACAAATCAATTAGAAATTATTCATATGATTTAACAGTAATAAAGTCCGTTTCCAGCTTAGAAGTTTTGTTTCTATCATTTCTATGTTCATTTTTTTGTGTTATTTTCCTAATAGAAAGCTGAATTTAGTGATTATGAATCTGGCTTGCACAAATTTGGGGAATAGGCAGAACAAAAATATTTCTTTTGTTTCAGACAAAGTAGTAAGTGACAGTGTTAGGAACTAAACAGAGAGGTCCAGAACCCACATTCCTGTGATTTCTGGTCACTGGTAGTCTTGCTTTTACTTCTCATCCTCTCCTTTTCTCCAAATCTGGATGAGAACAACTATATGAACCCCAGACTGAACATTTATGGAAATTTTATCGCTTATTCTCTGGTTTTCTTGATAAACTGGCTGCATGGCCCTTACCATTTACGAGCATCCTTACTGGTAGTACATTTCACTCAGGGAATGTGAAATTTAGTGACAATTAGGAGAAGACTAAGTTAAGGCATCCCAATTCAGTGTCACACACTTCCCCTTATAGACAGAAATGGATGGTTTAGGATGACAAACCTCACCTTATAAAAGAATATTCAAGCTATGGCTTTCGCATATTGCTACTGCTAGCTTCAGGATTTGTCATTCATCATACTCCTAGATGAATCACCCTTCCTGCTGTAATTTTATGTGGATTTTTGTATAGGATGCAGACAACACTAAAAAAGAATCTGTCATTTCTTTCCTGTTTGGAGTCCAAGGTGCAGATCACACCGATTTCTCTGAACCCCAAATCTGTATTTGGTGTATTTGCACCTCCAACGTTTCTGTTTTGGACTCTGATACAGGAATGGAAAAGAAATGGGGACAGTGACTTGGTTAAAACATTAGTAGCCCCACAAAATCGTTACTAGGTCTGCTATTTCAACTGCTGATCCCTCTCTTTATGCATTAACTCTTAGAATATATGGGTCTTCCATAAACTAATGAGGGTATGTAATGTGTCACTGACTTTGGAAGTTAACCAAGGTAAACTCTCTGTGATTTTTTTATTCCTTGTTATGCCTTTGGCAAGCCTCCATTGGGTCATCGCATACTTCTTGAGTCCTCATTTGGAGGACTAGGGCAAATGCAGCAGTATCATGCGAATACAAATTGTAAGAAGTGCTAATGTGTAGTATCTTTAAGAGCTCTCTTAAAAAGTATGTTCCATCAGACTTTTTCCTCTCAGTTTCAAGGATCTCTGAGAATGTAAAGTGGTTAATGATCTAACCCTTACAGAGTTATAAAGAACTAAAGATACAATTGGTTGTTACAGGTAGAATTCCTTTAACTCTGGAAACCTGTCACAGGTTACTGATCAATGACATATATTTACTTAGTTATAGTCTGCTGGACCATGGAGTCTCAGCCGTTCATTTATTATTTTAAATAATTTAGCTTGAAATCAGTGCCTCAAAACATTTCAGTTTCGATAGAAATCCTCACTTTAAGGGAAATAAAAACTATAATAACAAGACCATCACTAGACTAAAGATCACCTAAAACAAACAATTTGCAAAATAACCAAAAGTTTATTGGCTCTTCCCTTTTGGAGCTCTGGATCTACGTAGTAAAAATTTTAACTTGCAAAAGTTAATCCAACTTGAAATGTCAATTAACCGTTTCCTTTTGTTTCCCACTTGTGTCTAAAATATAAAAAAATCTATCTATCTATCTATGTCTATCTATCTATATATATACGAAAAAATATAGGGTGGCTTTAATTAAAAATGTAAATACGTGACGGATATATAAAGATCCATCTTCATCTCCTAAACTATAATTCTATTTTTATATTTATAATACTATGAAGGATTTATGTTTATAATAACGACTCCAAGATTAGCTAAATGAAGATAAAAAGGTAAAATAATACATGAAAAAAATCCTGACAGTCTCATATACTACACATTATGTTAAGTTCTAGGCATGCAAAATGAATAAGCCACAGTTTCATTCACTCAGAAAAAGGTAACCCAAAATATCAGCCAAAGGAATAAGAAGGGAAGGGGCCACCTAGACAACTCCAAGCTTTAGCCTGATGATGGACAAATATTTAAATGTTCCATCATGGTCCAAAATAATATTTCTTCTTCCCTCTTACTCCTTCTAGTATCAAATTATTATGCAATGATTTTTAAAAAGTATAGAAAAAGGAAGTATGAAGTCAGCTAGAGTGAAGAAGCAGAATATTAAAGAAAAGAAGCATATGGAATAATTATCCAGAATTTTCAGCTAGCTAAAATTATCTAGTTAAGATTTACACATTTGTGTATATGTTTTTGACATGATAATACAGTGACACCTACCGTGTTTCCCCGAAATAAGCCAGACAATCAGAACTAATGCGTCTTTTGGAGCAAAAATTAATATATGACACAGTATTATATTATATTACATTATATTATATTATTTCATATCATATATCATATTATTATATTAATTAAGACCCGGTCTTATTTTACTTATTTTACTATAAGACCGGGTCTTATGTTAATTTTTGTTCCAAAAGACGCGCTAGAGTTAATCGTCCGGGTAGGTTTTATTTTGGGGGAAACACAGTAGAATGAAAACTTCTTTATTACCATTTTTTAAACACCTTATCTTTGAAAATTTAGTCAGCCCGCTTTTCTTTGCTCACTGTATAGTCTTCTAGAATGTTGAACGTTCTAATAAGTAAAATCATTATGAATAAGAGTTCTGCTTGTATGCTCTCATATACAATTAGAGCATTAATGCTAGGGTTATTAGTGAATTTGTTGTCCATGTCTTCATGTTAATCTTAGGTGAGAAGACATTATTTTTTTCTCCTTTGACAACCTTAAGGTTGCTGTGAATTTTGAGGCATAAAAGTTAACCCAACAGAGGGAAGATCTTTTCTATGAGCAGATGACTGTTGAGATGTGAAGGTTTTGCCATTTGTTTTAGTGCTTAAAATAAACATTATTTATAAGACCACTTACACTTTGATGTTACTTAATGGGGAATATGTATCATTGATTTGACTAGCTTAGGAGGTCATTTGGAAGTTGCCAGTTAACAAGCTGTAATCTGCTGAGCACACAATGACTTTGTCTAAAATTATCTATTCAGAGCTGATCAATGACAATAATTGTTTTATACCAATCACTTCTGAAAGTTGCTAATTACTTCGAAGGACATGAATACTAGCTTTTTTTTTTTTTTTTTTAAATCATCACTTATTCGCCTTGAAATTAAGAGCAAATATTGTTACCAAAAGTCATCTTGCCTTTTAAAAGTACCTTTTTTAAAATTCAAAGTTTATTCAACTAGTGCTGGGATATCAGTAGGAAATGCAGGCAAAATTCAAGACGTTTAGGCTTTTGGAGTAACACAGAGCTGGGTTTGTAGCCAGGCTGCCATTCACTTTTTTACCGGTTATGTGAAGGTGATCAAGTTATTTAACCTCAGTTTCTTCATCTTTAACATGGAGATCATGCCTCATTCATAAGGCCGTCGTCATGAGAATTAAAGCAGTTAGCATATAATACCTTGCACATTCAAGAAGCTCAATACATTTTTTTATCCTTCACTTCACTGGATGGTAGCATCTTCACTACTCAAAATGCCCAGTTTGTGCCAGCTCCTTTTACCTCTGACAAAGCCACTTAAAGATTGATTGATTATACTTTAATGTGGAATGAGTTTTAATTTGTTAACCATCACTTCCTTATCATGCATTTTTAACATCCAACTGTGAGTAAAAGGGTTTGTCTCAGAAAGGAATTTTATCCTGCCTTTGGGTAGAAGTGTAAGCAGTTAGGATACTAGAAGGTTCCCAGAGAGCTCACCAGTTGTACATATGCTCTGTGGGGTGGTTGGTGCGCTTTCTAGAGTTGCTCATTTTGGAGTGAGAAGGAGGCTGTGCCCTTGGCTTCTTTCAGTACCCTTCAGTACCCTTCCTACTGGCAGATTTTTCAGCCAATATCAGTTTTTTGTCCTTTCTGACTTTAATCTGATATGCTCGAATCATAAATCACCACCTTCCCTCTTTCCTTCTTAGTACTCCAGCATGCATCTGTTATGTTTTCTGGCATATTTAATCAAATTTTATTTAGAATTTAATGATATTTTCATGTGTTAAGTAGTTCCTCCCTTTAATACTATCTGCTATCCTAATAATTTCCCATACTTCCTGAGTCATTTCTATTGCTGATGATGGATTTTCTGTCTGTATTTTTATTTACAAGTGTTCTCTTCTTTAATACAATTGTTACTGTACATGCGATAAAAGTTTGTGAAACATTTGAAGCCATTGAACCACCTATAAAACCTTAGGCAATTATTTAATACCTCTAAGTATCAACTCCCTCTTGTATCAAATGAGACTAATAATAATCTCTACCTCAGAATGCTACTATAATGATTAAATTAGGTAAACTGGGATGTGTGTGATTTACATATGTATACATATCCCCATTGATTATTCTTTTTCATTAGGAAAGTGATTTGTATTAATTCCTCTCTTTATTAGTTGTAATATGATTTTGGTTAAATTGGAGGGGGAGTTTCTAAATTGAATATATAATTTTAGAAAAATTTTTTTCTTAATTTAAAGAATTAATTTCTAAAATAAGATTATTTGAAAAATACTTGGAAAAACGTTCCACAATATTGTTATGTTAGCTTGTTAGTCTAGTTAGCTTTACTTTCTAGAATTATTGTTTTTTATTTAATTGTTCTTACAAGCTGTTTTACACATCTTCAATTATTTTTCTTCACACTAAAACACTTCTTTAAAATTTTCATGTTTACTATATCAGAGCGTAAAATACCTTTTAAATGGCCATAATTTTAAAAAGAAATATAGGGTCAGAATTTGAGTAGAACATTTTTTCCTGTTTATTCTTATAGATCCAGCATTCAAATCATAAAAATTTTAAACTCAACATATTTAGTTTGAAAAGCATAGGTTTTGGGGCTACAACCCAATGGATTAAGATATCGTCTCTATATTAATTACCTTTTCCTATTAAAATAAGCATTTAGAGGAGTGTATTTCTAGCCTAGCTAAACGTCTAAAACATTGGAAGGGCTTCGTATCCAAAAAGAGAATCATTCATAATATGAGAGTAATTTGTAAGTATATGTAAACTGATGGAAAATTTTAGGAAATGAAGTTAAATCTTTATGCAAGGTGAAATTAATTTTTTTTTTCAATTTTTGCTATTTCTTCTTTCTCCTCCTTTAAAGAAGTTGAGTATTTTGGTATTTTTGTATTCCACAAAATTAAGATCCGTACATTATTATTTTTTGTTTTGAGTTTTTCTAACCGAGTTGGTTTTGGAAGAGATACGGCTTAAGAAGGTTGATTCTTATAAGGTATCTAGTAGTCTATTTAAATATGTTCTCTTAGACCCTCAGGATGCTTTTCATCTAAAAAAAAAAAGCCGGATACTTTCAACAGAAATGTTCATTCACTGAATATTGCAGTTCATTTTGTTTCTATTGTACATTGCAAAAGTTTAGAGAATAAGCTCTCTGAAATTCTAATTTGATTTTTGGATTTATCCCTCGTAGCTGTAAAATTATGGGAAAATTCTGTAACTTCTCTTTGTGGCTGGTTTCTAATCTGTAAATAAGTTGATAAGAGTTATTTATCTCACAGGACTGTTCTAAAGATTAAATGAATAAATACAAACAAACCCGTAGAATAGTGGCTCTCACATAATAAGAACTGAATAAATGGTAGCTATTGTTATTGTTAAAGAAATATTAACATGTCATGAAGATACAAGACATTTTGGTGAAAGGTTTTGATACCACTGAATTTTAAATGCCCATTTAAAAAAATTGATTTCAATGAGACCAAATAAAATCTTCAAGCCAGTTGGTTATGGAAAACAAAAACAAAACAAACTGGTCAGGAATGAAAATGGTAGGAACTGGCAAACCAAATTTGAATCTTTCAATAATTAATTTCACATGTAGTATTCGTGAAACAATTATACTTGTTTACAAATAAATTATAATCTATAAGCATGCTTTTGTTTTTACAATATTTTATAACTGTGAGTACCACCTACATTATAAATGTATGTGTGTGTATATATATATAGTTACATATATACATTTATATATATAGTTAGATTAGTGGAGAAGTCTAAGACTTTATTTGATATGAGTTATCACCCATCATTGCCTTGATTTTGAAGAACTATTAATGTTTTCGCTGAAAAATGTTCACTGGCATATTTTATCTTTGTTTACTTCAAAAGATTCAGAGACGCTGGCGAGGCTATAGGATTCGGAAATACTGCTTTAATTATTTTTATTTGAAGGCGTACCTGAGAGCTGTTTCGGAGACCAATGAGACAATTAGGTGAGTGGTTAAATCACAAGTCTACTAGTGAAAATTCTAAAAATGTTACTCGATAGATGTTGATCATTACCATACTTAGAAATAATTTCTGATCTTGTCATCTTGACTGTAAATTAAATTATATTCTGCCTTGGTCCTATGCGAAAGAGTTTAGCTTCAGTAAAATTACTTCATTTTGAAGATGAATTTATCTGTAAAATGATGCCATTAGATATGAAGGCTTAAGCATGACTTGCTTCAGATGTATTTGGAGAAACATGTTCAATAGCAAAAACTTGCCTCTCAAAGAAGAATGAAATATCATGGCACATGATGCATGGACGGCTTTACTGGCAGTTTTTATTTCCTTGAAGTGACAAAGGTAGCACCTGGACTTAGGTCATAGGACGATGTCTTCTGTAGGTTTATGCAAAGTAAAGTTATGACGACAATATTCAGTCTGCTTTACCAAAGCTCTGCATATTAAGTTTTCATATTACTGCAAAATTAGTGAGCTTTTTTTCTGTTGCAGTATGCCCCATTCTAATAATATGTAAGTGATCATATGCCTAACAGCTATTTAGATAACAAGGAAGTATAACCAATGATAGTTGGCCTTTACGTTGTATTAGGTTGGTGCAAAAGCAGTTGTCATTTTTGCAATTTTAACCTTTTAAACCGCAATTTCTTTTGCACCAACCTAATAGTTTCTTTGTTTTCCCCCATACATAATCTTATTTTACTTGCAAAATTCTTTGAACTCAAGAGAACAATTGACAATAAATTGTTAAAATAAAGGTTTTTGTCTGAGACCCTAAAATTATGTCTATCCTAAGAAATATCTAAAAACTAATTTCCTAACTTTGAAATATCTTACATATGTTGTATATGTTTAAAAAAAAATCTGGTCTTTGGAGATTAAGTATAGGGAATTTGTGAAGTTCATTTATTTTTTTTAAATAACAATAAATGTTTGTAGAGGTTGCAATAGTACGTAGTCAGTGAGAGAAGCTGGAAAACTCAGACACATGTGGGCCATAGGGGACAGCTGTTTAACTTTTTCTAAGAAATCCAAATTCCTAGAGATTAGCTGGCTACAGGCAAATGGCAGACTTGAGTTTGTCAGAGGGAAAGAGCTAGTGCAGAGGGAATGTGAACAGGGCTGGGACTAGGGTAAGGCAAGTGAGGCTCTGAAGGCCCAGAAGTTAAGGACGCATTCTCACTGTCAAGGGCATGTAAGGGCCAACCCTGCCCTTTCACAACCCTGAGAGTGTAGCCTTACGTTTTCCATTGTAGAGGCTAACTTGCGTCATACTTGTCCCACTCCTGAATAGGAGAAGGACCTCAAAGAGACAAAGCGGTAGAAGGGTGGTTTGGGGAAGGCCTGTATCTTGTATTCAACAGGTGGTATTTCCATTGAGCCTTGTATTCTTCCTGATTTTACTGAGCCTGTGTCTAGTCATTAGAGAGTCTAGTGTATCAATGCTGGCAATTTGGTTTATCCTGATATTCTTTATCATATTATAGACTTATTCGTACATTATTTCTACCACTCTTAAGAGTTTTTAAAACACAATAGAAGTTGAATGCAAGAAATGCTTTTTCACCATCTATTAAAATAATTATGATGTTTTCTTTCCTTGTTGACTTATTGATATGATTATATTTTTATTAATAGATATATTCATGTTAAACCATCATTATGTGCTAAGAATATATATTATTGGGAAATTATTGAGTGTTCTTTTGATTTATTACTAAATTACATCAGTATTTTATATAGGATACTTACATCCACTTTTATATATATGATTAGTTATAATTTTCTTTCTTGTGTTATAATTTACAGGTCTTGTTATATTTTTGCTATATTAGATGAATTGAGTAGATTATATAGCATGGGAATTACTGCATTGAAAAGGAAACACACTTCTGTTTTCTATCTACCAACACTCTATGTCCAATACTTGTAGTCATCAGAAGTGTGGGTTTTCCATACCGATGACTTTTCAGATACTGGTTAAGTGGCCTACAATTTAACCCAGTTCTGACACTATCTACCTGGAGATAACACCAGTTAAGGACCCAGTCCCACAAGACTGTCTCCCCGACACCCTTACCTTCAGATGCCAATCACAAGTGGTGGGTCTCCAGGTTACTCACAACTTCTATCCCACTTGGCTACAAATCCGAGATTCTCAGGACCTCCACCATTTGCTAGAAAGGCTCAAGAATGCAGAAAAACAGTTTATTTACTAGGTTTCCAGTTTATTATCAAAGGGTGCAACTCAGGAACGGCCAGATAGAAGAGACGCATAGGGCCGAATGTCAGGACTTGTGTAGAAAGGCTTTCTGAATTTGATGAGTACAAAATTTCCCATTTCCCTTTAAATCTGAGATCATTTGCTTAATATGGTAATAAATATATTTGAAAGACACAAAATCTGTATATTTATTTAACACAAAACTCGCAGCATTTTGAACTCCTTAAAGGCACTAGGAAAATTTAAATGAGACTAATCTATGGCAAAAGGGAGTCACAGTAAAGTGTATGGTATAAAATTATCATTTACCATGACCAAGATGGATGTCATGGTGCATGTAAACCAAGATTATTGTATACACATTATAATTATGTATTGAAAATCCTTAATCCAGAGTTAAAAGTGCTCTAAGTTTATCGTGAGATTTTAAAAATATTTATAATACTAAAAGATATTATTTAAATATCTTATATCCTCCTGAAGCATAAAGGTTGCTTTGCATTCCCATACATAGAAAAGATTTTCTCACATGTGGCTGCATCTTTGCAAATCACTGAATTGGTCTTTCAAAGTTTTGGAGAAGAACTACCAATGGGTTTATCATTATTATGACCATTATCCCAGTTTAATATTGTATTTAAGAGTTCTTGGATTCATTGACATGATTGCCAAAATGCTGCATTGGAGAAGGCACCATCTACTAAAATCCACTGTCAGCTTTTTTATTAATATGATCTGGGTAGTGCTGATGGAATAACACATTTATGAGAACAGCCTCTGGTGCTTTCAAGATCCCAGTTAGCTCTGCAGTATTGGCATGGGCTGGGCTGTGTGCTTGGTTTTGTTGGTTATTCTGAAATCCATACATCCCTACACTTAACTCACCATATCAAAAACAGACTTTCTGGTTTTTGCCTATTGCTGTTGTTTTTATGTGGACAACTTCCCGTGGAACTATGAGAAAGTCTGAGTTCTTAAAATTCACAGTTCCTCTCTCTGTGCTGTATTTCCTGTTAAACTGTCAGTGGTGCTCCCAATGAGATAGTCACAATCCAGAATTAACAGCTAACTAACAGCTTGCTGTCTCAAAATATTTATATCAATATTTGTGTTAAACGCTATCTCTGTAATCTGCTAATTTGCATTTGTTCTCAAGGATAAATCAAAAAGACTGAGTGATTTTTATGAATATGCGTCTAGTTTCTAGGAAATTCAGTTCAAAAGATGTGAGCATAATCTCTCATCTTTATAACTGGTTATCTGGGAGCCTCACTATGACAACCATTGGAGTCTTTAAGTAATCTTTCTATGGCAGAAAAATCATACATAGTCAACAAGTGAAAAATCATACATAGTCAACATGACAAAACTGAAGAGCATTGGGCTCAGGTAACATTTTATATCAGGGAAACACAGAGCTAAAATAGATTTCTAGTTCTCCGGACATGAAGACTCTTAATACATTAAGCTATGTTGGCAGCTTGTTTCCAGTTGTGTTTTAATTAGCAAAGACATAGAAACATGAAGGAAAGCAGTATGTCCTTTCTGACTCGTGACATGTGCAGCCCCCAAAACTCAAAGCAGTAACTACTAGAGTGAAAATTTAGAGAGCAGGGTTGGTTTGCCCTTCCTGTGCTGTCACATGTGGTTTCTTCAGAATTTCACCAACTCCGTTTTTCAAGTCAAAATTAATAGTAAGTGAGAAAATACGAATGTAGACAAGAAATTCTGGACTCTCGTCTACTGACATAGAATACATTCTTGATAGTGATAACTTTCTCTAGATATGTGCACAGCATAGGTAAAAAGCGTTAGAACCCAGTAGTTGCTTAAATGGTGCAAACATAAAAGTACTTTAATTACGGATTCAGCAAAAATTTCTGGCTGTTCATATAGCATACCTATGCTATGTACCATGTTTCCCTGAAAATAAGACCTATCCGGACAATCAGCTCTAATGTGTCTTTAGGAGCAAAAATTAATATGAGACCCGGTTTTATTTTACTGTAATATAAGACCGGGTCTTATATAAGACCGGGTCTCATTAATTTTTGCTCCAAAAGACGCATTAGAGCCTATTGTCCGGCTAGGTCTTATTTTCGGGGAGACATGGTAACAATAAGAGAAAGATCCATCTGGTATGTAGTAATCAGAAATGTCCTAATTAATGACCAAGCTAAAATTTTGTATGGGCAGATTTAGACCTTGTGAACAATGGCCAGCTCACAGTGGGTCATATTTCTTAAGCACCTGTTTTGTGTGCGACATCTTACATGTTATTTCTTTGGGATGTGTATTACTCTTTTTAAAGATGAAAAACTAAACTCAGGGTTTAAGAACTTGGGTTAGGTCACAGACCTTAGTAGTGTGGATCTGGAGGTTTGAACTCGGTCTTTTTTTTTGGGAAAAAAAAAAAAGATGTAACACTCTGCCTCTTTGTGCCTTTATATCATTGCAAGTTGTATCAGTCCTACGTATTTCAGTTGTGGCGTATAGCATAACTAGGTTCACTGAAAACCCATTCCAAAGTTCTAGTAGATTGCCTTCTCTGCCTTCGGAGCTAGAAAACTGAAAACTCACTTTCTTAGACTTCCTTGCAGTGGAGGTTCCGAGCAACTTGGTCATGGCCAATGGAGTTAAGTATTAAAAGTAACAGTACTTCAAATGAGAATTTGACTCCGGGAGGCAATTTGGTGTCAGATTAGAAACCATTATTGTGTAGTGTAAAACGTTTTTTCAGATCCCACCTACCCTACCACGTGATACACATCATTCACACAGAGGCTTCAACACTAATGAAACCAGTAAGTACATTTCAGAATATTGGAATAGGTGGCCTCCTCTTTACCTCTTTCAGCAGATTTCTGCGAGAAATATTAGATGAACTTGGATTGGGACTAGAAGTAGCCGATCTGCAAGCAGAGATGGGAGGTAATAGTGCTTTGCGAAGGGATGTGTGTATACTTAATGAGAGTCATAATTTGGAACCTCGTGGCATTGAAAAATCCATTTTCCTACCCCAAACTGATGTGGTTTGTGAGGTGTAGGCCCTTAGCTGGAGATCTACCCCAGGCCCTGCAAGGTATACCCAAGGCAAAGATCAGATTAGGGATGTTATCTTGTCTGATAATGGCTAAGTATTTCAGACCAACCATCCTCTTGATGACTTCTAAGCATCAAAGAGCTTTATCAAAATTGTAAATAACTCCCTGGCCAAGATACAGGAGAAGATGAGAATTCAGAGATATAAGGATAAACTCAAAGCTGCTCCTGCCTATCTGAAAGAACATCTGCCGACTGTACAGTGACACACAACAACTCTTCATTCCTTTGAGTTGAATATTCTCTATGAAATCTTTAACTCCATTCCATCCTGCCAGCTTTGGGATGGGAGAAGGCAAGGAATGACATAATCAGTCCAATTTGGCCCAATGGAGTAAATAATCTTTTAAAACAAGACAGTCTTTTTCATCATTTCTTTTGAAAATGAAGTTCTTCCTCCTCGTCTCTGAGTTGTTTTCTGTGTGTGGAAGGGGCTTATGTTCCACCGTGGCCCTGGTGGTTAAGAGGGAGCCCTGACATGCTTTGGTAACAGTGGCTGGTGCCTGCAGCTCTGTGGTTGGCAGCATAGTTCTAGTTCTGCGGGCCTCTGGCACTAAGACTCGCATTTGATGTAACTGGTCTCAGACTTCAGTCTCAGCTTGATTTAGGTCTGGTGGTTCCACTTAGCTCACCACCAGACTCTGAATCATCATCTCTCGACCCCTGGCTCTCCACTTAGATTTTTATTGTCCCGAAAAGGTTGTACACAAACTCCTCGGACCTTGCATGTGATTCAGGAGCCAAGGAAGATTTGCGAGTGCGAAGCAAACCCTGTGTACCTGACTGCACTGTTAGATCCTCTTTACCATCCTGGCCGTTTCTTATTGTCCTGGGCTGCCTTGCACGAAGGGTGCCCCCCAGGATCCCAGCAGATCATTGGAAACACTCCCCTGTCTTTGGAATCCTGCTCAATTCACTAACCATGTCTCTCGGCTTCCAAGGGTTTGGCCTGGAGTTTAGAGGTCAGGGCACAGGTTACTCTGTCCTCACCTCACTTGGACACTCTCTTCTTCCTTCAGGCCTGTATCGCCACAGTCCCCAGCCTTCATCCCTCTTGTCTGCCGTTCTTATTAGGTTCTTCAAAGTTATTCAGTTATTTTCCTCATACTGCACAGACTCTGTGAATAAGGAAAATACCCTATGCTTGTGGTTGAAATTTAATTGACTATGACAGATGCTCTTCGTCCATTCGATTTCTAATTTATGATGGGGTTTGTGAATGTTCCTTGTCTTTCCCCATATTTTTGTCCTTTTTGTTCATTTGGCTGATTTGAGAAAGGAAGTGTAGTCAAAAGAGCACACGTTCACTATCTTACTAGAAATCCACACATCATTATTTTAGTAAGAACTCAATGTTAGCTATTATTGTTTTGCTTTCCTTAAAAAAGAGTGTTATTTCTTTACTTTTTTTAATCTTAACCTTTCTTCAAAGTGTGGAGTCTAAGTTGTATTGCATTTATAAAGCTTTTTTTTTTTTGGATTATTCATAGACATGGCTCCTTTCTTAATTAAAAGTTTTATTTTGATGCTTGATTTTAGTATTCTCTCATTAAGATATGGAAGTTTTATCTTCATAATAATATTGATATTTTTGGTTGCAGTTCTTGACATAAAGTGTTGACATAAACACTTGACATAAAGTGTTTAAAAAACTGTAGGCCAGCCTAGTGGCTCAGGCGGTTAAAGCTCCATGCTCCTAACTCCGAAGGCTGCTGGTTCGATTCCCACATGGGCCAGTGGGCTCTCAACCACAAGGTTGCCAGTTCGATTCCTCGACTCCCGCAAGGGATGGTGGGCAGCGCCCCCTGCAACTAAGATTGAACACGGCACCTTGAGCTGAGCTGCCTCCCGGATGGCTCAGATGGTTGGAGCGCATCCTCTCAACCACAAGGTTGCCTGTTCGACTCCCGCAAGGGATGGTGGGCTGTGCCCCTTCAACTGGCAATGGCAACTGGACCTGGAGCTGAGCTGTGCCCTCCACAACTAAGACTGAAAGGACAACAACTTGAAGCTGAATGGCACCCTCCACAACTAAGATTGAAAGGACAACCTAACTTGGAAAAAAGTCCTGGAAGTACACACTGTTTCCCAATAAAGTCCTGTTCCCCTTCCCCAATTAAAATAACAAACAAACAAACACAAAACTGCATATAACTATATGAATGCATAATTTTTTTTGAAGATGGGATCATATATTCTTTCATAGTACCTAAATATTCATAATTAGGTTATATATTATAAATTTGGAAGTACTATATTAGACTTTCAATAGTGGCAAAGTCTGATTCTCTTAGAATATATAATACTTTTATATATCATTTTGTGTTTTACAATAAGTTTGTAATTAAGCAAACATTTACAATAATAGTCTGATATTACTCAAATGCCAGTTCACACATTTTATATTCTCAGAGGCTGTGTGATGTAGATAAAAGAACAAATGTAGAGTCTTAACAAACGTCAGAGTGAACCTTCCATTGAAAACACAAGGAATTAATCTTTTAATCAAATAGAGCTATTGTCACAGAGGCACATTATAAATTGTTAATATGCATCGAACACTTATTGTATACCAAGTATTGTGCTAAGCTCTTTATTCTCATTATAACCTTCAATTTTCACAACAGTCCTGTGAAGTAGGTATTATTACCCATTCTACAATTCAGAGAGAAATATTTTAGTTTTGCTTTGTTATGTTTAGGGCTTCCCTCTAAGTAGTATTTTCCATAAGATCCTTAACTGGGATAGAAATACCTGTATAGATGTTTGGTAAAGAATGAATAGTTATCTTAAAGTAAGGCTAAGCAAAGGAATATAGACAATGAGCTATTTCTAATTATGTGGTGAACTTAAATGAAACCCAGTCAGAGTCAATATTAAGAGTAATTTCTGTATTATACTAATTTTCTTTTATAAAACCCATTCATGTACTTTTTGAAAGATATTATACTGCTAGTCAATAAGACCACTTATTTTTATTCAACAAATCATTTTAAGTTAAAGAGTGATAGATTTTCCACTTTTGATACATGAATGATATTTGAATCCTAAGAAAGTGGCTGTTTTGTAGATTCATTTGGTAGGTAAACTGTCAGGTAGCTTCCATCAGTGGGCTGTCATGTTATTTCATTTATTTTTATTATTTGAACTCAAATGAACTTCACACTTTCACAATCTATCTATCGAGAATCTGAACAGTTAGGCAGGGCGGAAGGAAAGGTGCAGTTCCAGTAAGCTCTGAGATATCATTGGCTGTCAGGGAGGCCTCGTTATGCTGTCCATCCTCATTTAACTATCCCACAAGAGCTCTTAATGAAGTTAAGCCCCAAGTTCACTGCAATAATTCTGTGGCAAGAGTTTGTGCGATGTAACAATTCATCACTTGTCAGGAAGGCACTTTTAGTTTATACGTTTAATAAGGGCATCGTCTAGCTTGGTTAATTAGAAGTGAACAGTTTGCATATTTACTAAATGCACAGTGTCATTGCCACCACGGCCTATTGCCTGCATGAATTATTTCTCTATCTGCAATAAACAGCTGGGTAATTATTACTGCCATAATCAGATAAATTCCCTCTGTAAGGCTTTTCTTACATGGCAATTCTTTGAACTCATCCAAAGCTGAACAAAATTTATGAACTCCAGCAGCCAGGCCACTTTTTCATACTGTGGTGTCCCCATTCCCGATTTCAAGGACGTTAAGTAGAGCACAGAGATAGTGTGTAAATAGGGAGAATAAATACGATTACCTAAAGATAACATTTCAATAAACCTCATTTAAAAATATGATATTCTGATGTCAGCCAACTAAACGATCTCAGTGTGGCTTTATCTAATTGTATGTAGACGACAGGCTCTTTTAGTAAGGAGTCCCTGAGACGTAAAGAAAATCACATTTTAGTTTTCAAGAGCCACATTGGTCTGTAATGTTAACTATAACATGTGACTTTTGTCTGTGGAATCATTTTGAATATGAAGATGCAATAAGTATAGCAATTGATTTGATGGAATTTAGATGATAACATACTAGAGTGTCTAACGTAAAATACAGTGAATGTTCTTTGCTTTACAAACAGTCTGTAACATCCATAATTAGAAATTAATGCCATAGTCCATATGATCACTTTAAAATATGGAATGATGTCAACCATTTGATCATAGCCTTTTCACTTACGGTATTTTTAGCAATGCAGTAGCTTTAACAATTTGCTATTTCAAAAACGTTTTAAAAGCAAAGTATGTAAAAAGGAAGGAGGGAAAAAGGTTAATTTCCAAGATAGAATTAATAGAAGGAAAAATCTTATTACACTGGGTATAAATACTTCACCTGTATATTAATATTTTTTCAAATTTAACTCTTTACACAATGAATTTCAAGCAGTTTAGGAAAAGATAGATAAGAAAAGGGTAAGGGAAATAGGGACCACAGGGAAGGAAAATACAGACTGATGTGATGGATCAGGGGACGTGGGTAGTTAAGGGCATCCCATTGTCAAAATGGAGAAAACGTGCCAATAACAAAACGTGTGCCAATAAACAGCTTTTCCTAACACTGATTCTAAAAGATATTTCACGTATGAATCTTCAATAGGAGACACCAAATAAGTCACTGAACAGTGACTTCTGTAAACTTTTTCTTTCCAACAGAAAAAAGCTTGTCTGAATTTCAAGTCTCTCTCTCTCTCTCTCATCTGACAGTTTTTTTCTTTTTTAAAAAAAATGCCAGAGTATAGGTTTAAATGGTTACTAATTTAAAAGCCAGGACTGAAATATGTGGGTTCGTGGACTTAGCCTGTGGTTGTCTAAGTTGGCGGAATGGAGGTTTAGAAGTTCTTAGCTCTCACTTGGCCTAGCTGATCTCGTGATATGTGATAGAGGAAAGGAGGTTCCCTTTTCTCCCCTTTTAAATTCCGTGATAAGGACCGGTAATGCTACTTTTAATCTTGCTGATTGAGATATATAGTGGAAATCAGATTCAGGTACGGGATATGTTACTAATATACAAACTATTTTTAGTTATACTTGAAGATCTGTTTAAGTTATTGTAAAAGTGTATGGAGAAAATGTAAATAGTACTGAAAAAGAATTATAATTCCAGTGGACTGTTTGGCCTTCATCTTCTCTGGCCTCTGAAGCATGTGACAGTGTTGATCATGTCCTTGTCTAATCTCTCTTGTAACTTGAATTCTCAGACATCACTCTCTCCTGGTTTCTACTTAGAAAATGATTTTGTCACTGTTTCCTTTGTGTACTCTCTTTTATTTGCCGGACCTAAATATCAGTGTTCTCTCTTTAATGCACTTGCTTTTTCACTCTATATGCTATCGACAGTCTGTTCCACTTCTATGATTTCTGCTACCAATTGTATTCTAATGATTCAGCAATTAGAGTATTCTCTATCCCAGAACTTTTCTTGTGATTATTGTAACCATCTCTTCAAATGCCAGCTAACATTGTCACTTGGACATCCACAGACACCTCAAGCTAAGCATGTTTATGTATAAAATAATTATTTCCCCAAACCTATCATTTTTTTTTCTTAGTTCTCTGTTCTCGTTTCTCATCTATCCTTCCTACTGCTGCCTGAGTGATTCTTCTGAAATACAAATCTGATCGATGTAATCTCTTATATCTCTTTCCTTCTAGGAGTTTCATAGCAAAAGATGACTTAGAGGTCCTAGAAATAGAGGATTTATATTTCAGAGTATCTTTTTAGCATAAAAATTAAGCAAACTCAAAATGAATACTTGCATTATTTTCTTAAATAGTTTAATACTTAAAAACATGGATCATTAGGAAAACTGTTAACATGTATCTTAGTTAAAATATTATTGTACAATGGGAATTCCTAGAGTTTATATATACATAATAAATGTTGTGATAAAGAGGAAAGGTATGCAGTAGTATCATACTGCAAAAACAGTGAATTAATGAAGCATTACTTGTTTTTTTTAAATGGATTTTTATTATCCCCTTTGTAATGCTTTTCACCTTTTTTCTTCTTGTTTCCTTTCTAATCTATTCCCTCTCTCAGGAGTGACATGGGACAGAATGAAAAAAGAAAATCACTCCAGTTTGTTTCTGTCTCTCTGTTCTTTCTACTAGTATTTTGTAACCTTTTCTTATCCTTCCCAACAGTAAATAGGATGGGATTCTGTTTGGCATTCATATGGAAGTGATTTCTAAGATTGATTGTGAGACAGCTGGTCAATAAATAGTTTTCTAAAATGCATGAGATAATTTTGTGAAGTTGCATGGGATGTACTGCTTTGAAGTATGTTGGCATCGTCCTCGGGTATAGTTTTGCTTTGTGACAGCCTCAGGATCCGTTTTGGAGATGTCCCTGGTCTGTGCTGAGTGGATTGCATGCAAAAGCAGCAGCAATTATTTTCGCTTTACCATGGAGTCAGCTCCTTTTAAGTGAGAGCGAAGGTGTGATTTTTGAGGAAACACCAAGTAAATAAGCTCTTGCAGTTCTTTTCATGTGAAGTAGAAAATGTAGGCACTTCAACTCTGAGCCCTCCCCCAAAATGAAACTTCCGTAGTTTGAGCCTCATCTTGCACAGCTAAATCGCTGCAAAGACACACAAAGGAGAGGCCAGAGTATGATGTGCCTTGGTTTACCTTTATGCAGGGAGCCTGCACGCTGAGTCTCAGGGTCACCATCTGTAATGTCATTTAATTTCACAAAGAAGAACAGGAACCTTGTTCATAATACCTGCCCTTTACAACCTCAGTGTAATGTCTTGAGGATCGATTAATGTCTGTGAAGCACTTGGAGCTCCTGAAAATAATGCACGACGTACGTACGTGTTATTATGCCTATTACTGTCTTAGCTCCACATGATTCTCAATTATTTGACATCATATAGGTCATATAAAAATGCACTTCCTTTTACAGAAAGTATCCAGACTATTAAAAAGAAAATAATTTTAAAATGAATTGTGTGCATATTTTTAGGAAGAGTACTATACGAAAAAATTCTTTTCAACTAAGTTTATTCAAAACAGCCTGAAGAAGAAAAAATTTGATTTTCATGAATGATCTTTGACTAGAGCCTTATTGCTTTCCAAAATCATGCAAAGTAGGTAAATGAAATAATGGAGCAATTGGATGATCCCTTTTTATGATCAGAGTGAAGTCATGGTATTGTAATTTTATAACATCAACCATTGTCTTTTTTTTTTTTTTTTTTTTTTTCACTCTCAAAATCTCTATAGAGTACAGATTTTCTGGCATTCCCCTTAGGGAGCCCATTCACCCTTGGTTAGGAAACGTTTCTTCTACTCTAACGTGCATTCCCCCCCTTTGCTGCTGATGGACCAAGCCTACCAGAGAGGGAGAGTTTCTGTGAGTAACCCAGCCTCATTCCATTACATCCTTCTCTATCCCAGTTCTCTCCTTAAGTGAAAACCTGCTCATTATCCCAACCCCAGTGTCTCCACATACACGAAGACTTTTCTGATCCCTTTAATTGGAAGTGAGCTCTCTGAACTGAAGAACTGCACGTTTATTTCTTTGTAGACTTCTTCTGTCTATAGTCTAGTTACTTATCAGCTATTTCATTTGCAAGCTGCCTGAAGGCTCGGGGACTGAGCTTTCCACATCTTTATTTCTTTTAATATTTTTAAACAGTCTTATGACTGACTGACTGAATAAACAAATGAATGTCGATTTTCTTTATGATATTAACTCTTAAAGCAGCTTAGCTATTGTAAAGAGAAATTGATTTATACTGCACCAAACAAAGGATTTTTAAAGTTTTTTAAGTAACTGAAAAGTTTTGTGTTTATTTTATTTATTCATTTATTTATTTTTGAGAGGAGTTTTCTATATGTTTCTAAAATGTCAAAGTCTCATCTCCAGATTTCAGAGTAAGGTTTGAAGTTCAGGAGCAACCTGAGTGCTTGAATATTGATGATACGCTACAGAATAATTTGAAGCTGTATTTTCTGTTAGTCAGGTGCCACCCTGGTGAAATTTGTGACACCTGTCCCAAAGTTCCAGGGCCTAGGTGACCAGGTAGATAAAATAAGTGGTTTAGATGGTCCCACGGACTTAAAGTGAAGCTTCTGTTTCTAATGCAAATATTTTGGGACTCAGTCACTTCCAGATACTCTGTTCTAGAGTTTTACCAGTCTCAAAATATTTGTGGGTGTCACTCACCAAGTCCAGGCATATAATTGGCTTTAATTGTGGTTAGTATTTTTACTTATATTTTAGAATTAGCCTTCTCTTTTTGCTTTTATTTTCTTGTTATTTGGTTAAATTAATATGCACATATTGGAGCCATTATTAGAGGTAACATGTAAGTTCATTCAGTAAATTTAACTAAAATGCTTTTATGTCATAATATGCCACAGCAGAAACTACCGCTATTCAGCTATTTTTATTTTGAAGGCTTCTTACAACAGAAACACATGACTGACTTTGCCATCAAAACAGAGGAAGACTCTAGAGAATTGTTGAAATCCATTCCCTTAGAATTATGTTTTTTTAAAGATAGTGCAGATGATGGCATTTTGTCTTTGTTTGAGAAATTGTGTAATATTGTTCTCAGTTCCCTCTGAAATTTGGGGCATTTATGCTTTTAAAACAATTTGCATATAATTTTTTTGTATTTCTCTGGCAAAATTATGACTTCTATGAAAGCATTGCGATGTGCATATCCCATCTCTTCGTAGTCTTCCGTAGTGCTTTAGTTAATATGGTGATAGTCTATTAAGATTATTAACTGAATGTAATTGCATCCCTTCTTGATGTCATACTAGTGAACAGAACGGAATCATCTCAATCCCTCGACAGAGCTGACAGTTTTCATTGGCGTAATCTAGTGCTTCTCAAACTTGAGCAAGCAGGTGATTGCCTCAGGGTTCCACCCCCCAGAATTTCTGATTGAATCCGCCTGCTGTGGGACCTGAGAATGTGCATTTCTAGTGATCCCCAGGTGCTGCTGTTCCAGAGACCACACTCTGAGAACCGCTGCCCCAGGCTAAGAGCCAGAGTCCTGGTTTCCCCCTTCTTTCCCAGAGAGGCTCCTCACTGTGGCTTCTTCCCTCTCCTCACTAAATCATCACAGGTGATGAAATGTAGTTGGTTGAGAAATAGTTAAAAGGGATACTGGCACCTAGTTTCTGGCAGATACAGGCCAACTACTTTGGGAGGGGCACATCAATAAGTGAGCCTTCAGGACCTCAGCGCTCAGTAGAGAGAGTGCAGGAAGCAGACGCATGCATACGGCTCTAATACATTGTAGAATGTAACAGACACCTCAGAGAGAAAAAAGGATCATGCCTTACGTTTGAATGTGTTTTGCTCTTGTTATTTGTAATGATAATAAAATATGCACATATTCTAATGATGATAAGAATGATAATAGCCAGTTGGAGGCAATTATAGTGGATGATTTACAGCACAGATTCTGAAATGACATCTCAAGGCATCACACATTTTTCAGTAACTTTTAACTTTATTGTTAAAGTAATATCACAAAATACTTTTGATATATGAAAAGTGATACAGGAGGTTCTAGGAATTACCCCAGTTTCTTTCACTATATAGAAGGAAACTGAATCATAAGATAAAAGAAAATATGCATGGTTAGGTCAATAAAAACGGTCTTCTACATACTATTTCTTGTATCAGGATGATTATAGTTTGGTCTGGAGTTAGAGACTCTACAAACCTAAGGATTCTGATTCCATTTCTGTCATTAACTAATGTGTCATTCAGAGTAGGTCATTTTGTCTCTTTATGTGTTTTTGTATTTGTAAAATAGGGTGATTAGTAACACCTATCCCATATATATCGTAGGATTTTTTTTTTGGGGGGGTGGGATTAGAAATAAAATGGCACACCTGAAATAAAAACCACCTGAAATTATTTGGGGGGAAAATGTAACTGTTTTAAAGGTACTAGATTTAAAAATCCCTGTATAAAAAGTAGACTCTGTTTTATAATTTTGTGGGTAATCCTCGTTAGAATGGTTTCCATCATTTAATCTTTAATGAGATCATAATTTTTATTACATCCTTTACACTGAGCCATATCTTCATCCCTAGTGATGTAACAAAAACTTATATATCAAGGATAAATGATTTATTCAACTCTTCCTACTTGGTCTTTTTACAGACACTCTTTGACATAACTGGTGTGTAGTATATCTGTATATTCTCCAGTATGGCCATAAATCAGGAATGAAAGATTGATTAATTGTATGAATTTATTAAATTAATTATTTTGTGTTTGGAAATTATCCCAGATTAGCTTTTCTAGTGTTTTGTCAAGTTTCTTGGATTTATTTTTAGGGCTTCCCAGTTCCTTCTGAGTTTATTGTGTGTTTTCTATGTATACTGGAAACTGAAATTCTTTTACACGTCTCACAGATTTAGCTTTCCTTGTCAAACTCCCCAAGTACACACTGTTTATATTTTACGTTTCCCTATCCTGAAGATGGACCGTTTTTACTACTTCAAATAATTCACATTTTTGATTTTGTGTCAAGTCCTATGTTCTTCTTTGTAGCTCACCTGTTCGTGTATGTGTTCATTGTATTGGGCCTTTTTTCTTTCTGAGGTGAGATCTCTTCATATTCATTGAATCATTTATAGAGCACAAACTTTTGTGTAGATATATATATATATGTATATATATATACACACACACACATATGTGCGTATATGTGTGTGTGTGTGTGTGTATCTACAAAGAAGTTTGTGCTCTATAAATTTATGTCATTCCAAAGGTAAGTACAGTAGTTTTCTGAGCGATCACAAATATATACATGAATATCAATAATTATCCTTTTAGTGGCAGTCCCTTGGTTATTTATAAATTATCTTAAAGACTTACAAGAATAATTATAGACAAAATACTTATTTTTTTATATAACATAAAAAGTAAAGATGAAAATTAATATATTCAATTAATAACATACAATTATATTTTTCCTGGTAAAAAAATCTCATTTATTCATACGTAACTGCCTTGAAATTTGTACCTTAAGGACAAAGAAAGGTCACCAGTCCCTCTAATTCCTGGTTCTTTGTCAAAAATGGACACAGTTAATGAGGTTTGTTTGGTACAGAACAAATTCTCAGACACAGATAGAGATCCTTTCAATGGAAACAAATTTGTTTGGCTTTTCCAGGTTACTTAGCAATTAATAATAGCCTTGAGATACAGGTCGGAAAGGTCATTGTACCAGCCTACCAACACAATCTAAATGTGCAGTTAGCCCAGCTCTGTGGGCGCAGAAGCCCCCAAAATACTATGCATAAGGTAAAACAGGCTATTTTCTGACTCCTTTTTTCACATTAATAAGCAATTTTCAAGAGAAGGGTGGGAAAATGAGGGCCATGCCACTTCAAGTAATTCATTTATTTTGCAATTTAATCTTATGTTGAAAAAATTGCAGTGCTGCGCTGGTCTAGCACAGTGATTTTTAAACGTCAGTGTGTTTCATCAGTAACCTTGTATGAAGTATTGTATCAGTCGCCTCTAACAGGAAATTGCAACAAAAATATTTCTAGACATTGAAGTAGAAAGGAGAATCTCCTCTTATTTTCAGAGGTTTCCTCTCTACTTACCCTGATATCTTTGAGATGAATACGCAGGTGATATACTTAATATTTTACTTATAGAACTAGACACTAAGTTACATATCTAGTTTTTAAAAAGAATAAAGTACAGTTTCAAAACATTTTAAGATGAATAGTTAAATTATATCTGTTCTATTAAAATAAAGGATTTGTTTTTTTTCATATTTGATGACATTATTCTATTTAGCAGGGTTTTTTTACATAGTATATTTTAAAATCTTATTTTGTGTTTAAATGTATAGATACACACACATAAATGATGAAAAAAATCTCAGTATTTTAATGGACTTTATTATTCTCAGAATGCCATGAACTTGTTCACCTAATTTAGCTTTTATTCTCATTATCTATATAATTGGACAAAATGTCAACCTTTCGAGTGCAGGTAAATATATGTAATCATGTTGATATTACTTGTACTGCTAACAGAAGTAAACTTATAATAAATTGAGCATATGTATAAAAGCCCATCACACTTTTAAAATTAGCTCATTAGTTAGTATACAAAATAAACAATAAGAGATTTGCAAAAACAAAATCAAAATTTAAAGGAAATCAGTAGGTCAAATGTTTTCTTGGGATATTTAAGTATGTCCAAAATGGTTTATCTTCAGCCAAAGAAATTAATATAGCAATCATGTTGCATTTGGTATATTTGCTCCCCTAGACTTATTGACTTACTTATAATATATAGTTGTTTGGTTCTAAAAATTTAACCACTAGAAAATAATCACTTTAGGTGCTTTTTAAAGATTGCAGGAATGTACAGGTAAGATAGATTACACCACTGATTTTGATGGATGTGGACGATGGTTGCCCCTCAAAAACTTCCTTGATTATAATTAGCGAAAGAATTAAAATGTAAGCAGATTTTTTAGTATCATAAATAACAGCCTACTTCGGATGCAGGGAGGCCCTGGAGGAGTTTGCAGATATGAAAGAGAGAGAAGAGAAGAAGGCCGACCTGGAAAGGGAAGAGAAGAAAAGAGATTACCAAGCTCGAAAGATGCATTACCTCCTCAGCACAAAGCAGGTTGGTCTACCTGTCCCTGACAGCTCCCACGAGCCACTGGGGCCCCTAGCCTGACAGAGACAAACTAGCAGGCTGAATAGGACATGACTTGTTGAAAAGATATCACAAAGACACTACTTCGAGTTCAATTTCGTGCTTCTGTGTCGGTGCACGCAGACACCGTGACTCGTCTGTCACAGCAGCTTCCTAGAGGCAGCTGCTGCGACGCTGGCAGAAGGGTCCAAGTCAGCAGTGTATCTGCCACTATGACAACACAACACGAAGGGCACAGCCTCGCTTTCCCCACCCAGCCTGAGTGGCTTACTGTTGTGTTGTGACCTGAGCAAGAACCAACGAGGTATTCCGCTGAGGCAGTTTTCAGGTTTTCTCTTTTAATTGAGCTCGTGTTGAGATTAAAACCATTCTTGCACCTTTTCCAAATTCTGATGCACGTTTTCAAGGTACAGCTTTTAACAAAAGTCCCTCAGCAATTACGTCTTCACACAGACATATAAATGTGGGATTCGGAGTACTTCGCAGGTTGCTAAGAAAAAATACATTAAGTGTAGAATATTCTGCTCACAAAGAGATACGGCTAAAAAGCGTGGAGTTGAGTGTTGAGTTGGGTTTTGTTGCTTGAGCTTTGGGCAGGAAACTAGCAGTTTCTGGGTTTTTGATTTTTTCTTCTGTACTTTCAAGTCCAGTTTCATAGTTGTAGCTAGAGTCACACATTTAAATGTTTTCAAACACGGGCAAGTCAAGTCCCAATGGTACACGGCGAGATCCGAAGCTGACTCATTCTCAGAGGCATCCAGTTCGAAAACACATGAAGTACTGGGTGGCCATGTGCATTTGGGATACAGGATTCCCATGCCTCTAGACTCTACGTCGTAGTCTAAATAACAGTGCTTTTCCATAATGATGACTATCTTATTCTTGACATGGATTCCTATAGCTGAGTTATCTTCACTTAACAGGCAAGGAAACGGAAACTCAGAGATAATTCTGTGACTGATTTATAGACACAAAACTAGCACTAACAGATTTGGTACTCACACTGAGGTCTTTTGACTCTAACTACTTCTGCAGTCGTTTAAAGACAGTTTTAAACTAAAAAGTCAAAGTATTTTTACTTTTTAGTATAAAATTCATAGCAATGTAAACATGTTAGCTGTGTGATTGGTAGGCTGCCTTTTTATAAAATACAGAATTACAAACCAAGAATTATTTTTAGCAAAATGTTTTCTGCTTTTCCTTTCCTTTCCTTTCCTTTCCTTTCCTTTCCTTTCCTTTCCTTTCCTTTCCTTTCCTTTCCTTTCCTTTCCTTCCCCTTCCCCTTCCCCTTCCCCTTCCCCTTCCCCTTCCCCTTCCCCTTCCCCTTCCCTTTCCTGTCCTGTCCTGTCCTTTCCTTTTTCCTTTCCTGTCCTGTCCTGTCAATTATTTAAACCTGATAATAACTCTTAGGTAGAGTTCTTTATTTTGATAACGCTGAACCCTCTTTACTTTGAATCTTTCTTAGTCTGAGTTCTAATTGTGCTGTTTATACATATGTGTAGTGTGAGAAAGCAATTTTTAAAATGGTGAAATCCAGTTTAATTGAAACATTTGTTAGTTCTGTTTCATCTGGGGTTATCTAGACATCCAGTATGTAGTAAAATCATTTAGAAAGTCCATAGAGAATTAGTTGTTTTGCTAATGACAACTAATTTGGAAATATCCATGGGGTGCTAACCTTATGCCAGAGTACCGTAAGTACTTTACATACATCAGCATTTTTTAAAAATTATTTTTATTTCATTTCAGTTTTAAAATTAAGTGCCTGGTTTAACAAATTATTTCACTAATGACCGTGTGACTCAACTCATGGATTAATTTTTTTTATTAAATTTATTGGGGTGACAATGGTTAGTAAAATTCCACAGGTTTCAAGTGTGCATTTCTATACTACATTGTCTGTATATCACATTGCGTGCTCACCACCCAGATTCAGATCTCCTGCCATCACCATATATTTGACTGCCTGTACCCTCATCTACCACCCTTGCTCCCCTCTTACCCTCTGGTAACCACTAAGCTGTTATCTGAGACTACGGATCTTTATGAATTTTCAGATAACGTTACCCCTTGTGTTTTAAGTGTACCTGTGTTAACCAATCCAGGCTGTCACTGCTCTATCCCATTTTTCTGTGTTTGTATCACGCTGGCTTCTGGTAATATCAATGTATGTAGACTTCAGTTTAGTGATTGCTTGTCTCCCGAACTCCTTGGCATCCAATCAAATAATTGCTTTTGAGGTGCTGTGGTACAGTCCAAAGAGGGTGGGCTTTGTCTCAGACACAGCTGAGTTGACATTCGAAAGCTCTCCCATTTAAGGTAAGATAATAGGACATTACCTTGAATTTTCTGAGCCTCCTTTTCACTTGGCACCTCGAAAGACTGTTATAAGGATTAAATGTAACGTATTTAAAATAGTGCTATCCCCCTAGAGAGCATTCAGTGAATGATAACAATCATATTAGAATTTACCCTGTGGAGGATAAACTAACATTCTACACTTTTCATTTTCTTCTGTTTGTTTTAGCTTAGTTTGTCTTCATCTTCTCATTTCCTTCCTTAGCTTCCCTTTAGTTAGTAACGAAAAGTAGTTAGAAAACTTTATAATGCTGTTTTGCTTTCTCCCCACCCCCTCCATTTCACACCTGGTTTCACAGACCTGAGGACAATAAAGGGGAGATTGTGTTCTCAAATAACCTCTCTTGGAGAAATGTTATAAAAATATCAGGGATTTTTATTTGGATCTGGCAAGTTGGTATACTTTGTTAAAATGATCTTAATATTTGATCACAAGTAACTAGAGATAAAAGGACAACCATTTGAACTAGGGAAACACTTTCATTCCCAAGGCAAACTTTTTTTTTTTTTTTTTTTTTTGTCACTCTAATCTCATCTGTTTACTTTGGTCTGGGGATTAGTTGTACTGACAGGATAGTACTGGAAATTTCAAATGTTTTATTTCTTATATCCACCGAATTTGCTTTATTAGTTTTACATCAGTATTTTTCATCATAATATAAAGAGGTGGAATTTTAAAACTGATATTACAAGTCATAATTATAAACGATCTTCACCTAAGCAAAACATGCAATATTTTTTCTTCACCGAAGCAAGAATATGCAACACTAAGATTTAATAGAGTGAATATAAATCTTAACTTTAAAATCCATCAGTTAATTACTCCAACTAACATATTTTTGAGTACCTCCAATCTATCTGTCACTGTAGTAGGACTAGGACATGGCAAATGCATGTTATGGGATTCTTAACCACAGGAGCAGAATTCAATTTAATTTCAGTTTAATGCTAATTGTTTTAGTAGAAGGAAATCAACAACTTTCTATTACAGCTTATACAGGTAGTCACTGAAATTAGCAACCATTCATGTTTACAGTTTTCCTACTTCCATTTACTATTTTGTTTATTTTGTTTAAAAAAAAAAATCTTACTTTTTCAAACCTAAGGAAGGCTCAGGTAGAATGAAAGACCCATACTTGAGGCTAAGTCGTGTTACTGATTTTCTTGGCGTGACTTGGCTATTGGGGAGAAGTTAAGCTGTAGATACTGAAAATATTCCTGAGCTAGATGTTTACAGATTAATTTTATTGCTTGTTTTAAGAGTTTTGATTTGAAATTCTATTAAATGTACAGTTAAGCACACAATAAAAGCCAAGTATGAATTGAGTATTTGTTTTGTAAGGTTTGTGTAACTTTTTACTCTCAATTTGTGCAGATATTTGAAAATTTACTGAATAAATATTAAAGTGTAAATAATTTTTCTAAGAAGTATGTCAGGATCATAAATGTTCTGTTGACCTGCTTAAAAGAATATTCTAATAGCATTTTAGCAAGGAGAGAAACTATTTTATTAGTGATTTCAATAATTTAGAAGTGATTTTGATCTATTTTGTAAAATACTAATTTTATATTAAACTTTCATAGCTAAGATAGCTTAACTTAGATGAGTAGAAATAAAAGAATTCATACAAATGATTCTTCAGGAAAGGAGAATATTTTTGTAAGCCAAAATTGTATTTATAAACTCAGTCATAGATAATAAATGAAAGCAAGTATTGTTTAATGTATTCATACTTTTAGGACAACTATGCTCATATACTGCATACTCATACCGATAGCATAGGTAAAAGTCAATTTTAAGCTTATTTCTATTACAGATCCAATGTATATCTTAAAATTGTTCTAAAACTATTACTAATTTTATGGGTATTAATTATCTCATCTTTATGCAAGTAAATATGTTAGCATGAAGAGAAATTACACAACTAAATGACTAATATTACACTGAGTGAATTAATAGACCCCTCAGGGATTTATTAATTAAAAAGTTCAAGTCATATTAAAGTACCTTTTGTATATGTTTATTTCAATCAGAAAGCTGAATTTGGTGACTTATTTGCATAAATAATCAATCACCATTTACTAGTAGTAATAAGGTTAATTTGTTGCTACAGACATAATAGGATTAGTCAATTATATGTCCCAGAAAATACTGTTTGTTATGCACCCCATCACCTATTAAACAGGACTGGGTTTAACACCATTATTAAATGAACACATCAAAAAATCTTTGTCCCTTGTAAAGTTTTATGAAAAGAAAACTAATTTTAGTTGATTTGAATAAGTAAAATGCAAACATTGTCTCCATTTGTAAATTTAATTTATCTTTCTGCAAAGATTGATTATTTAATAAAGTTATTTATTTTGATTCAGTAACCAGTCAAACTAAATCTAACGTATATAGGACATATTTCCTTTGAAGAAAATCTCATTTGCAGATTTGTTTTATTCCAGATAAACTGACTTTCATTCCCTTGTCCTTGCTCTTGGGTAATAAATTATGTTGTCTGCTCCACCTACTGGTAGATATATGCAAAGGCCTATTGTTGAATTCATTAAAAGGTACTGCTTCTAAAATGTCGCCGGAATTTTTAGAGATCTTCCTGGAGATCAGCAAAGTTACAGATACAAAGGTGAAATTCAAGATGCAAATCATAAAAAGGTAATGTTTAGAAATGCAGGTAATTATGTAGAATTACACACATTAACGTTTCCTGCTTGGTGAACATACACCCTGGTTTTTATTTTAATATGCTAATAATAAAGGATAAATAAATATAAATTACATTAATAACACTATATTATAACTATATTTACTTTAGTCATGGCATTCAATAGTTTATGCATATTCAAGGTAAAACTAAAACGAAAATTTATAAATGTAATTGAAATTTGTACACATATTTTCCGGAAATAATTTTCATGTTATCCTTTATACAGTAAGCTTCCAATGCTATCCCTTTAGTGAATAGTGAAAATTTTCATATGGACACTGAAAGCACAATTTCAAGTTATTTATGATTCTTTAAAAGGTTAATATTGATTAAACTTTATTTTGAATTACTTTATTTTTTGGGAGAAACAAATGATTTCAGCTACTTCTTTGTCAAAATCATTTCACATCTGTATACAGAAGGAAAAAAATCTTAAATATAGAAAGTATACCTGATGTACCCAAAATTAATTGGTAGTGTGTTGATATGGACAACACATTTATAAGACAAATCTTATAAGGTGAAAAAATATATAAGTTAAGAAATATAGTGAGTCTTCCAAAGCATTTATTGCTTTCAACTCTGTCTTCCCTGTATCATAAATAGGGTGATTATATGCCTTATATACCCTTTTCCCCCCAAAATAAGACCTAGCTGGACAATCAGCTCTAATGCATCCTTTGGGGCAAAAATTAATATAAGACCTGATCTCATATTACGTTATATTGTATTATGTTATGTTATCTTATAGTAAAATAAGACCGGGTCTTATATTAATTTTTGCTCAAAAGACACATTAGAGCCGATTGTCTGGCTAGGTCTTATTTTCGGGGAAGCATGGTATTAAGTACCCAATATATGGTTGCTCACTTTCAATTTGAGGTGGTGAAGTCATAGAAGCATGGTAGCGTTCCGGTGTGCACCTGCCTCTGTGTGTTTGTCCTGTGTCATTGTGTGCTCATTGTATGTGGTATATTTGGAATGTGTCTTTGGAGAGCCTTCTTGTAAGGTATTGTGTTTACACACATCACAGCAATGGCTAGGACTCTTGAATGGGATGTGAAAATGTCCCCCTGTAATGACTCTCTGAGTACACTTTTAGACGTCTTGGTTCTTACTGCAGAACCACATCTTTGACTTCAAAACATTAACTTTGTTCCTTCCCAGTTTCTAGGTTGGACCATTTTTCTCTCCCCCCACTCTGTCTCGTTGTGTCTGTCTCTCTTTTGTATTTCCGTGAAATATATGCAAATTATGTGTGCCTTGATACTAACACCTGTTGATAGTACTTTTAATATCTACTGTATTGAATAATATTCTATTTATGATTGTCATGGTTTGATGTAACCTTCTTTGGGATATCCCCATGGCTCCTTGCTTTAGCTTTCTGAGCTTTCTGTTGTTGTTGTTTTTTCCTTTATATGTTTTTTTCTTTATTTGTCCAAATCAGTTTTTATTTTGATCAACAATTCTAAACTATTCTTTGTTGTCCAAATTTTTTAAATCTTTGGCTCTTTTTATTTTCTGTGTCAAATCACCAACTTCTTTCAATTCTTCCTTCCAGGTTTCTTTCAAATCAATTCCATCATGTCCATTCCTTGAACCCTAAGCAATGATAACAATCTCTAATGATTTTTTTGTTGTTCTGTCTTATATTTTTGACCCAGGTTATAAACCTCCAGAGTTTCCCCGTTGTCTTTAAGATAAAATCCAACATTTTCAAAATAAGCTTTCAAAAACTCTCCATAATCTAACTCTACCCTACCTATTCAGTTTTACCTTCTCTTTGCTCCTCAATATAAACATCCAGATACAGTCTGATGTTATATACTAGAAAAATTCATCCTAAGGTTTTGTTTATGTATGAGTTGGGTGACTTTCTGTGGCTTGTCGTATTCTGGATATTCAGAAGCTTCCCTTTTGCCTCTCACATAAAAAGGGGCTACATCTCACAGAGTTTCCACTAATACTTTGATTTTGCCTTTAAAAATAAAGGCAAATTGCTCGTCCCCTATTAAATTAAAAAAAACTTTTAGAATAGAGGCAGCCATTAATCTGTTCTTATTAGTTAAGCATGGTGAAAATTAATAGGTATTAATAAGTTATGATAAGAGGAGGGAAGAAACATACATCCAGGGCTCTGAGACAATGTCTAGAGTATGAAGACCCAAGTGGGCAAAAGGTTGGTAATGAAGACATTTTGACTCCATAAGATATCCAGGAAGGAAAATACTCGGTATTTATGGCACTGAAAAGAGAATTAGGAGAACGTGCAAGAGAAGAAACTTGTCGATTTTGTGATTTTGCTTAGGGTCACTGCTATTTTATATCATTTATTAACTCTAGCACTCTAGATGTCTCTTATTTCTTTCCTACATAACACAGCATTCTCAACAACACATTCTTAATTCTTATAATCCTGACCCCGTAGTTCTGGCCAACATCTATAGGAGTTGACGACGTCTGACAGTTAAAACTGAGAATCAATGGAAGTACAAAATGAGAGGTTGAGTCAGGAGTTTTAGATGAAGGATCTTATATTGTTTTTTTACTAACGTCCCAATAGTTTGTATGAATCTTTTCATGGAGAAAAATTTAACAGAAGGCACTCACACTAATGGAAGGCCCCTCATTGGAATGTGCTAGAACAGCATGGGCTCTTGAGAGATGACCTTTCCAGCCCTATCTGTTAACAGATTAGAGAAACCAGGTGTGGAAGATGAAGCCACTTGCTCAAGGTTGCATAACTAGTGTGAATAAACTCTGTGATGTTGGGGCAGCCTCAGAACAACGCAGCCACAGTGAAAATCTGAGTGAGTGGTCTACATCTGATTCCCCTAAATAAGTCTACTTAGAAGGAACTGGATCCTAGGTTTATGACTCTCCAGTTATGTCTCTTGAAAATACCAGCATCCTTATTACACACTGCTCCTTGAGTTATCCTCAATTCATTGAACTCACTTTTCATCCTTTCTCTGTAATGGCTTAGTACTTATAAGAAACATTGATTCTGAGTAAGTTCATGTATAAAATTAAAGGAAAAACTAGGGTCTGCATATAAAAGAGGGAAGCAAGCTGGAACATACTTGAGATTTCTGTGGTGCCTTCCTGTGAATAAGTCAAAGCACTTTTATTACATTTATCCCCACAATATTCGATAAAGTAGCAATCATCTTCCCGGCGACTAAAATGCTATTGTTTGGTACTCATTTTTCCTCTGGACGCGTGGCAGATTTATTCTCTCAAGAAGATTATGTAATGAATAAAGGTCTGAGCTATAATATTTGGATCCATAGTTTAAAAGGCAGGTCTTCAAGTTTGGTCATTTGTTCTTGGTCCCAAGGGAACAGTCCACATGACAGAATCATCATCTAATTTGCTACTATTGGCAGTCTCTATTCAGAAAAGGCCAAGGACTGAACTAGCATGGAGAATGAATTAGCTATTAACTTTTACATTGTATTTCTTCCCGCTTTAACATTATCGTTTTTATTATCCTGTAATATAGAAAAGAGATGGAGTTATTATCCATTGTCAGTACTCTTTGAATACAGAGAGAAGTGGTTAAAAGAGAAAAAAAAATGTCTTGTTGTGTCCCCAGATGAATGAATCCCTTTCCTGCTCTTCTCTCCTTCTCATCATTTAACCACCGTGCATTCAAAAAGTGGAGGTAAAAATGCCGACAGATAGAAAAATTAAATCAAAATTAATTAAAGGAGAGACCACTTAGGTAGGAAAGTGCCTTAGCTACTTCTCTTATATATTTTTTTCCTTTTCAATATGCTACATTTTTAAGTTATTTTTTAAAAAGTTCTTTAACAAAACACACTGTAAACCTCTCCTGTTTGTGTGACAGGGTAGATTCATGTGTTGTGGCGCCGAAGCTTGTACAGTTTTGGGATCCATCTTTTTTTTAGAAGAAAGACAAAGTTACAAGTACAAGAAGATAAATATTTGTATAGTGAGCAAAAAAGTATTTCAAGCACATTGCAAATTTTAACATCTGACAATGCGACTCAAAATCTAAAAATAAAGTAGTTTTATTAACTGTCTGACAGCTCTATAATGTTTGTTCTTCATATTTTGGCTTCCTACTCTTTGATTGTGCTTTTATTTGACAGTAATTTTGTTATATTTTGTAGAGTGAGAAGAGAAAGTTTATTCGCTTTCTTCTCTAGGAATATTGATATAAATTTTTCATTAGTATAAAAAAATTAAATAACATATTTCTATTTGCCTATGCTGCATTACTGGGTATATTTTTGAAAGGGGATGTCTTCCATTTTGTGTAGGAAATGAGGATGAAATTTGCCATTTATAATTTACACATGTGAATTTTGGAATAATATTTTCCATAGTCCAGCTTCTGGCTGTCCACATTTCAAACCACACTTATTTCTCTGTACCTATATACTTCCCTCGCCACACACATTAGGAGGTTCACATTGCAGTGAAGCCTCTGGCGCTGTACCTTCATTCATGATGTGTGGTCAGTCTGCACACTGGGTACAAGAATATTCCTGGAAGTTTTTCATGCGTTGGGATTGCTAACTAATTTTAAGTATACTTGGAAGTAACAGAAAAGCCACATAAAGATACCCAACTAACCTAAATTACATATATACCCATCTCAGCTTCTCCCTAGCTTGATCCCATCATGCCCACAGCCACTCTCCATCCACCCAACCCAAGTGTGACAGAGGACAAGTCAGACAAACAATGGATTTCACTGATGTCTTACTCTTGCAAATTTTACCCCAAAATCCATGTGAGCACATTGCCGGGGTCCCTCCCTATGTCTTGGAAAGGGCCTATGAGAATGAGGGGCCCCAAAGGTTAAGTTTCGTCGATTTCACCTCTGGTTGGATTACATTTCTGTACTGTGTGCAAACCCTGCAGTTCTTGTTCAAGTTGCTCAAGTAAGTCTTAACTTTTATTTTAATGTGCTATAAATAGTCATCTGTGTACCAGATATCAAATCCAACATTCAGGCATTTAAACACACCTTATTATTTTAGTCCTATCTTTAAAATTGAAGCATCTTATTTTCTTTAGTCCTCTCTCATTTTTAAGTTTTTATCTTATGTTTTTATTTTCAGACATTAAACTGTGGGTCAGTTTATTTCCATTCAGTAAATTGGGTAAAATGTTAATGTATTAGGCTATGGGGTAGAGAGAATTCTTATTAGGTACTTAGAAATACCCTATATATACATGTACATATACCGGGGTGCCAAAAACATGTATACAAGTGGACACTTTGGTCAACGTTGCTCAAGCAGCAGTTTGCCATAATCAGAAGTGTCTGGACACCGATGGTAACCACTTTGAGCACCACTTGTAATTGCAGAAATTAAACATGACTTGTATTCATCTTTTGTTATCGGTATATATTGAGTATTACAATTTTAATACAGTTTTCCTTTCTTAAAATGTGTATAAATTTTTTGCACCCTCTGTATGTGTGTTTATATGTATATATTAATATGTGTTTATACACACACAAATATAGACATGTATAAAATTTCAAATACAGTTTTAATAGAAAATTCAAAAGGCAGAGAACAATTAGAACAAAATTTATAGTAAATGTAGTTCCCATTTCCTACCTCAATGTAAAACCTTTCTCCACTTCCTTTTGTATCACAGCATACCATATTTTAAATTGCATTGTATACAAACATTTTACGAAAGGTAATTGAAAATTAACTAGTGTATGTTTATTTCTACTGGTTTTGTATAAAATTAATATTGTAAGTTAATTACAATCAGTCAGATAATTTTATTATTGATTACAGAAGACTGAGTTTTTGGTGGTTCCTTTTCATATCACTAGTCATATTTATAATGTAATGAAATCCAAAACTTAGAAATATGAGGAAGTTATACCATTGCTTTAAATAGCTCTGATGAAGTAATTGGGGCTGTAATTGTTTTGTAGATTTAAAGATTTTGTTCCTATTGTTATTATAAGTACTTTTCTATTTTCAGGACACTTCAAAATATTTTGGATGGATACCAGTTATAAGTTAGATGCTATAATACCTGATAAATAATGAAGATGTAAAGTTTGTCAGATAATGATTTATCCTAGCTCTTCTGTGACCCTAATGATCAAATCAGCTGCCTTAGTCAATGTTTGAGTAGCTTAACCATTGATTTAGTTAAGATCACTATTAAGAGCATCAGTATTTCTTCACTTTTGAGTTTAAGGTATCGTCCAACACAAGAAATCATCTATGAACTTAAGATTTTTATGCAATATAAAATAGGTAAATATTTGAAAAGGCATAGAAAGTTTGCTCATTTTTTCACAAATGAAACCTAAAGGGAAGTACATTTTTTTATTTGAAAAAATATACAAAAATAGCTTAATTTTGGTGTGATGAACATGATTTTAAGCATTTTAGTCTAAAGGGGCAGGTTTCTGTTAAACTAATACTCTTGTCAAATAATGTTACTGCATCTTTTGACAGTTGGAAGTATGTCACAAGGGAATGAGGTACGTCACCCACACAGCGTCACAGCAGAGAGTAAAGTAAAAGATGAGAGAATGAAAGGAAAGTGTGCAGAAGAGAAGAAAGGGAAAGATTATGTCCTTAAATCTGAATCTGTGAATATCTCTTAAGCCCCAAATAAATAAGCTACTTATCTCAGTAGATGTAATCTTTCATAGGTTAGAAAAATGTTATATTTTCAAGGTGCTTATATAATATAAAGCATTGCTGCTTAGTTTATTAGTTTCCTTAACAAGTTGAATTTTATTTTTTTTCCTCTGAAATTCGGCTTTATATTCCATTGATCTTTTATTTATTTCTTTGTTTCCTTTTGATGAAAACTCTTAGGATTTAGTCTCTTAACAACTTTCATATATATCATACAGCTGTGTTAATAGCTATAGTCATCATATTGTATATTATGTCCCTAATACTTTATCTTACAACTAGAATTTTTTGCCTTTTGACCACCTTCTTCCAATTCTGCCTTCTATTTACTTTTAAATTAAAATATGTACATATGTATATAATTTCAGTTTTAATATTGAAATAAACTGTGAATCATTAAGATAATATAATTTTAGTGTACTCATATTAATTATTTATATTTATGCTCCATCCGTAAGTTGATTTATGATCATGTTTTACTCTTATACTCATCATTAAAACGGTGCAATGTTTTCAACCTGTATTCTTATTTATATAGCCATACCAAGATTTACTTCTCTGTCAGTTCTTATTTGAATGTTAAAATTGTTGAGCTTTCCCTGACCTCCCAAGGCAGAGTTTTCCTGTTTTCCTCTGTCTGTGTCTCAATGTAACATTTATCATTGGCATTATAGTTACATCTACTTCCTTCTAATGTAGGTTAATTCATAAAGGAGAGCAATCAAGTCATTTTACTATCCCCGATTTCTAATACCACAGTAGGCTCATGAGTAATATTGATTGACTAATAATTAATGGTTTATATACATATCCTAATTCTGATTTATAATACTTTTAGATTGTAAACAAGAAAGACAGCTTTTATTTCAATCCCAATTATTCACTATTTGTTCCTTGAACTGAAACAAACTATCAATGAAACAGTTATTTTGGAAGCTATAATAATTTTTAGTAACTGATATCTATAATATGCTAAAATATATTTTCTCTGTTTTCTTAAGTGAAAATCTGATGTACGAAAAAAAAGGTGCAGGGTTAGCTAACATTTTTAAAGACATTTTGTGCCCTGTATTAAACCAGATTATACGACTAGACAGTGTGGAGCTGAAATTCAAACTCAGACCCAGCTACTGCCAAAATCATGCTTTGCCTTTATGGTTATAGTTGGAAGGGAGCTGAGAAAGGTCCTATCTCAAGAATATTTTCCTGGAAGATGGCTGAAATCGTATCCTCAAGTTTCTATTTATTTGAAATAAATAGGTATGCAACCCTGTTGGCCGTTAATGCCTTGTGTGAATTAGCTCATCAGGTCTTTCTAACGTCAGGTGAGAAACGGATGGCTAAGATTCAGGGCCCTCTCACAGGAAGGCAAGCATGCCCACATGGACACTTCTGGTTGAGCTCTTAGGCAGTGTGTTTGTGTTGTTATGAAAAGAGTCATGAAGAGAGGAGTCAGGCTGAGCACTGGTTATCAATTACGTATTTCCATCTTTGCAGAATCAGTTGAAATTCTGATACAGCGCAAATCCTACTCAACACTGAGTTACACGTTGTTTTGTGATCATGGTAAACTGGTACACGTTCACAGAACAACTGCCTGGGGGAGAAAGCTTGAGCATACAGGAAGAGATGAGATTACTAAATAAGCATGGGTCCAGAAAAGGTGGTAAAGGATATGATGAAGAGCATAAAGTCATAGCGCTTAACCAGGTTGAAGGAGACCTTAACCTCTATGTCAGGAAGGAATAAAATAAGTGTGGGATCACATATGGATACTTTTGTAGGGAAGGTTGGAGGTTGAAGTAATTAATGTTTCAGGACCTCATAATTCTGGTTGATCTTCTAAAATAATCCCAAGAAGAATCAGAGAAGGAGGGTTGTTTAGTGGCACTACGAGCCCACTAGGTTTGAAATCCACAAGTATGTAGTGTGGCCAGTCTGCCTGGTTATATGAGGATTCCAGCAGCTATCGGTAGCCTTGAGGCATGCAGAACAAGGATAGTAACAACAGCTAACATTTTCCTGAATGCTTACTGTGAGCCAAGTCTTCTTCTACCTGCTTTATGCGAATCACCTCTTTTAATGCTCATATACTGTGCTATACGTGGACTATTCTTATGCCCAATTTATGGATGAGGCACAAAGAGACTTAAGTAAGGAGCCCAAGGTCAGTGTTGGTACATGATGGTCTAGTTCCAGAGCCCATGTTCGTAAGGACCGCTGCAACAAAAAGTTAGCATTTATTGTGTTCTAATTTTGTGTTAGGCACTACTCAAACTGCTTTAGCTGTATTCAACCTTTATCAACCTATTGAGATAGTTCTGCTATTTCAGAGGAGAAAACCATGATGCAGTGAGGTTTACTAATGCAGGCTAAGATTATAGAGGTAATAAGAGGTGGAGGTGGGAATTTCAGATTTAATTAATTAACCACTAAGTTGTACTGTATAGTTGAATGGATTCTGGTTTGGGGTATGGCCGGGTGGATATAGCAGAACAGTGGATGTTAGGGACATGAGTAATTAAGATAATCAACCAAATGACTGTGAAGGCAAAAAGGAGACGATAGATTAGGGAAAACACAAGGGATCCATCGGCTTGAGTTTCAGGGAATGAATCTTATGGTTAAAAAGAATAAGAATGTAAGGAAACAAGCTGACTAGAACATTGTGGTAAGAAGGTAAGATATTGATGGCTAAGATCACTGAATTATGAACACAGAGCACTTCTGGATGATGTGGGTGTAGGGGGTGTGGCTAACATTGTGTAAAGGTGAAGGTCAAAGGAGAAGGAAACAAAGAACTGTGACACTAGACCATTGGGATATATAGATGAAATCACCTAAAATTATCCCAGAATATGTAACAGAAAGGAAGACAGTTGAACTAAGTGCTGAAGGCTACCATGAGTATGGGGGAATGACCAGTGATTCTGTGTGTGATAACCATAATGAGGGACAAAAGTTATTCACGTTACAAGAAGGAGAAAGAGTACTGGTTTGAAAGTGACATTGGGGAACTAAGGTAATGCAAACCTGTGATACGGGGAATACTACAATGCTTTGCTCAGTAGGGCTCCAAGGGAAGTAATGTTCTAGAGGTGAAGGAAGCTTCAGTTATAATAAAATGGTAGAGAATGAATGTATTTATCGAAAAGTTTGGGGGCATCAGGAAGTTGTTTAGCATAGAGGGGAGATGAGTTCCACAGGCAAGGTTGAAAGGAATACAGGCAAGGGAATCAGAAGTGTCGGGAAAAATAACAGGGTAGTTGAGAATTAGTATGCCAAAGAATATAAAGGAGAGCTGTGATTAATTTGTTAGAAAATTATTTGGGCATGAAAAATTTGACCAAAAAGCAAATAGATAAATAGTTGCTCTATCCAAATGTCTTCTCTTGTGGAGAAATTTCAGTTGCCATGCCTATTCCTTAGTTCAATTAGCACAGTGACAATATAATAGACTGAAACTGAGATTAACAAGTACTATTTCCCCAAAGTTTGAAAAGCAAAAAAAATTAAAAACACATAAAAACTTGTGAAACAACCCAATAGTACACCCAAAAAAACTAAACAATTATTAACCTAGACATATAAAACCTAGACATAAATAAAAATAAAAATAAAAAACCTAGACAATTATTCATGTTAGACCACCTCCTTTTCTTGATCAAAATATTGTATTAGCCAACTTTTCTTGATTAAATTACTTTCCCTCTAGTTATTTTGTGGCCAAATTATGTTAACCACTAGAGGGGCTTCCAGTTTGAGTGGGGATAAAAGAGAGCAGGGTTGTGAAGCATGGTGGAATGTTCTGGGCTCCCTGGCATCAAGGATATCAGAGCAAAATAGGAAAGCAAAAGATAACCTTAAAAAGATAAAGTTTGTATTGAAGAATAACATACAGAAAAGTGCAAAAATCCTAATCACTCATCTCAGTTATCACAAAGGGGCAGGTCCGACCTATGCCTAATAGGTCCTAATGAATAATTTCCATACAAGAAGCAGCAGGTTTACAGAACAAGACTGAGTGAGAGCCTAGTGATCTGAAAATGAAGTGGTCATTGGATCTGGACGCCGGATTAAGGCAGCACAGTGTTCTCCCATGAGGCAGTCAGTCCTGTACTTGGATAAAAGTTAAAATGGCTTTCTCCCGTGTGCTCAAAAAATCCTTCTTCAAAGACTCTTGGGAAATCAGTTTCCTGAAGAGCCCCATATAACACTGGGAATAAAGTCTGACAAATGTACCACTCTACTGGTACATTTTCTTTTACAAAAGAAAATTTTCATTCAGTTTCCTGTTTCTGTAATGCTAAGTATTTTTCTTTAAGCCATTAATTGTCCTGGATTTCATCTTTTAAATCCAAACTACGAAATCACTTTCAAATCAAATATCTGTGGAACAACCAAGCAAGAGAAAAGCTCTGGGTTTCCAGAGGGGGAAAGGAATATGTATAATGGAAGGTTTCTAGGGTGACGGTGGTCATTAAAGCATGCTTCACTATTTTTCTTAGGTCATGCCGGCTTCGTTTGTATGTATAATAATCCAGCTCAGAATGTGTGGAATTGTGTGTTAGGGGAGTCTCAATAGGGACTTTTCAAATCACTGTGGAATTAGGGGTCCATTTCCCCTGCTGTCCTGAAAATCACTCTTGACAAAGTCACCCAGGAATCTCCTGATTAGATATTCATGGGACCTCTCGGAGATTTGTACACTGCTCATCACACCTGTTATCTGGAAATCTCCTTCGGCCTTTGTGACACTCTGTTTGGCTTTCTCTCCTTGTCTTTGCTCATTTCTTCTGAGTCTCCCTCAATAATTCTTGCGTATTTTGTTTACTTTGATACCTTGTGGGGCTATTTATAGTTCCATAATATCAAAGTTATTTAAAGTTTCTGTTTCTTTGCACTTTGTGTTCTTGTTTCTGGGAAATGTCTTCCCCCACGTTATACACCAGACAAATCCCTTCCCTCAAACACCAGGCATGTGAACTACACAGAACCGTGGCCATATCAAGACTAAGTTCAGTCTTTTATACTTATTTAGAAGCTATCAAGGCTGTGACTCAAATGGAAAAAGCAGGAATCACAGCGAAATCTGCCGAGATTGCCAAGGTAGCAGTCAGAGGACAGGTACACGAAACTGTACTGGCGTTGGCAGTGGTGTGGTCAGGGAGAGGTGCAGGCCTAAGCAAGACGGTACCTTGCAGGGAACAGTGAGATAGTGATCTGACATTTACAAATAAAGAGATAAAGGAATTGTGTAATGGGGAAGATTTCCCAGAAAGTCTTTCAAAAAGCAATATGGTTAAAGGAAAATCCAGACTGAAAATTAAAAAAAAAAAAAAAGATATTGTTTCCGCCCCAAGATTTTCTGAGTCATTATGATATTGCTGTATTTTGGAAGTCTCCAACCAGCCCCCACTTCTTTTTCTTTCGTCATAATCATTGAGTTAGGATATGACTTGTGCCACAGGAACAGGACCTGCTCCTGCAGAGGTCACCTGTCACTTTCTAGCTACCACTCCAGTGGTGTGTTCTCTGTTCCCATGGTGCTTCCCTCCTCCCTAGCACCTGACACAGCTGCCTTCTTCAGGAAACGTCTCCTCCCTGGTGCCCTGTCTCCTCCCTTGCCGTTTACTCTTTGGGTGTCCTTCATGGGTTCTCTTTTCCCACTTATTTCTGACACAGGGGTACCCCCCTTTATTGTGCTTTGCTTTATTGCATTTCAAAGATATTGCATTCTTTACAAATTGAAGGTTTGTGGCAACCATCAGCAGAAAGATTACAACTCTCTGAAGGTTCAGGTAATAGTGGATATTTTTTAGCAAGAAAGCATTTTTTACGTATGCATGTTGTGTTTCAGACATAATGTGAGATTGCACCCTTGTTAGACCACACTATGCCATAAACATAGCTTTTCTATTCACTGGGAAACTAAACAATGTGTGTGACTCACTTTATTGTGCTACTTGCTTTATTGCAGTGGTCTGGAACCAAACCTGCATTGTCTCCAAGGTATGTCTGTAGATACAGACTCCTAAGACTTTCTCCTGTATTCCTTACATTCTCCCCCTCAGAGACCCCATCCATTTTCACACCTCCAGCTGTTTTTATTTGAAAACACAACAGTTGCTAGCCATGACCTTTTTCCAAAGTTCCAAGCTGAGTGATTTGTGGGAAGCTCAATTTTAATAACTCCAAAACAGCAACATTCCTACATAAGTGCTCTTCTTTCTTTCTACCTTCTTTCTTCCTTGCCTGGGTGCAAAACCCAAGCTTCTCTGTAACTCCACATTCTCTTATATTCTTCTTATTAACAATAAACTTACTATCAATGTGTTTTTCTTCTGTTTCTATGGAATATTTCCTGTCCATGGTATTCTCCTATTTCCGCTGCTCATTCTTTTTACCTCTGAATAAGCAATTTTCGCCTCCTTTACAGACTTTTTTCATTTATTCACATACACATGGATTGGTTGTCTATTCTGAGGTAGGCAAGAAACCAGGATTTCTCAACTCTGCCTGCACCCCACCTTTCAAGAACAAAATTATACTAATGGATGTGCCCAGACACACACTGCAAAGATTCTGATTGGGTTGGCCTAGGATCAAGCTTGGGTATTCGTGTTTTCATGATCCCAAAATGACCTTTACGTGTGGCCAGCGATAAGAACAAACTTAAGCATATAGACATCAAGAAAATAGGAACTTTTCTTGTTGTGACTGAGCTTAAATTCTAGTGGGGCAATAGATTAAACAAACAGTCATGTATGTGTATAATTAAAGGTTCTAGTGCCATGAAGAACATAAACGGGATTTTGAGAAGAAAAATAGAATAGGGCAATGTGTATGGGGGTCACAAAATGTCTTTCTAAAGAAGCAATATTTAATGTGAATTTTTAAGGATGAGCATAACTTTGTCAGACAAATGAAATAAGCAGATGGAAAAAAAAACGTATTTGGTGAATTTGAGTCATGGAAGAGCCTGAAATGTCCGGAGGAAATGAAAGAAGGCCTAAAGGGATGGCATTTAGGGAGGGATGGGGAGAGTGGCTGAAACGAGATGGGAACAGGAAAAAAAAAGGCCTTTGTTAAGAAAGTGTTAGATTTTTCTTAGGTGCTCTGAAAAGACACTGTAGAGTCTCTTAAAGGAAAAAAAAAATCTTTATTTCTCTGGCTTCTTAATAGAGGATTAGAAAGGTTCAAAGCAAAACAAATGGAGAGAGACTAAGTATAAGTTAGAAGTACTTTGGTGAAATTATGATGGTTTTTTGGACAAGGGTAGTGGCCATGGATATGAATAGAAGCCTATGGATTCAAGATCTATTGTGGAGGTAGAATTAATAGAACTTGGTGGTGGGTTTGGCATCGGGATGACGGAAAAGCCCTCATCATCAAGGTGTTACTCAGGCCTTTGGCTTAACAGACTGAGAGCTGATGGCACCATTTACTTTTTCCTCTAATAGACTTTGTTTTAAAGCAGTTTTAGGTTCACGGCAAAATTGAGAGGAGCTGCAGAAATTTCCCGTATAGCCCATGACTCCATACCTCTATCTAGATTTGCCTTTTCTGGACATTTCACATCAATGAAAAGATACGGCACATGTTTTTTGCATCGAACTTCTTTTATTTAGCATATTGTTTTTGAGATTCTTCCAGGTTATGCCATGTGTCAGCATTTCATGTCTCTTTTTTGTTGAATAGTGTTCCATTCTGTGAATTACCATATTCAGTAATTTGTTACCCTGTTGATGAACATTGAGGTTGTTTCCAATTTTTGGCCTCTATAAATAATGCTGCTATCGCCATCTGTATGCATGTCTTGGTGTGGACATGTATTTTCATCTCTCTTCCTGGGTAGAGTCCCAGGAATGAAATTGTTGTGTTATACGCTAAATGCGTTTAACATTTTTTTTACTAGAATATTTTAAAGCAGTTTTAGGTTTACAGCAAACTTGAGGGGGATGTTGCTATGTATTCTTTACCTCCATATGTCATTATCATCCCAAGTCCATAGCTTACATTAGGGTTCACTCTGGGCGGTATATTCCATTTCACTCTCATCTTGCTTGCGTGGTTTCTGAGAAGTTGGCTATAATTCTTATTTTTGGTCCTCCATAGGTGAGGTGTTTATCCCCTCCACTTATAAGATTTATCTTTGATTTTTTGAAGTTTGAATATGATGTGCGTACCTGTGGTTTGTGTATTTGTTTGTTTGCCCTTATCCTGCTTGTTGTTCGCTGAGCTTCTTGGATCTGTGATTTGGTGTCTGACATTAATTTGGGGAAGTTCTCAGTTATCATCACTGCAAATATTTCTTCTCTACCTTTCTCACTTCCTTGTCCTCCTGGTATTCCCATTGCATATGACGTCTCCTTTGATACGTCCTAGCATCCTTGGACATTCTGTTCCATTTTCATCAGATTTTTTTTTTTCTCTTTGTCCTTCTATTTAGTAAGTTTTTGTTGCTATATGCTCAAGTTCGGAGATTCCTTCCTCAGCTATGTCCAGTCTACAAATAAATCCACCCAAGGCATTCTCGTTTCTGTTGCAATGTTTTTGATCCTCAGTATTTTTTCCCCATTCCTTTTTAGATGTCCATCTCTCTGCTAACATTAACCATCTGTTCTTCACGCTGTCTACTTTATCCAGTAGATCCCCTAGCTTATTAATCAGAGTTGACTTAAATACCCGGTCTGATAATTACAACACCTCTGCCATATCCAAGTCTAATTCTGGTGCTTGTCTGTGTCTTCAAAGTGTGGTTTTTGCGTGTGTTTCTATGGAGTCTGTTTTTCTGTGAGCTTCGTGCAACAGCGGAGCCTGCTTCAGACTTTCTCCTGAGTTTACCTGCTAAAGGAGAATAGGAAAATCAAGAGATCCTCATTATATGAAGAATTAAATGCAGTCTTGCAGCCTCCTAGGGTTTAGACCGACTTTATCTTTGCATACTCATCTCTGACTATAGCCTCCGGCTTAAACTGGCCCACATAATATTCAGTGAACAGTGACCCTGTGTTTTCCCATAATGTGTCTTTATTTTACCCTGACCTTAGCCTGGAAAACTCCCCCCCCCCTTTTTTTTTGATTGCCAAAATTCTACTCATCTTTAGCACAAATTCAGATACTTTTTCCAGAGTTTTCTAAACGATATACACCATTACTACAGCCTTTGGTGTGTATACCTCTTTCACAACAGTTATTAAAGGACACTTATTACAGGCTTGTTATGTTTTTGTCAGTCACAAAATCATTCTCTTAATCCCACCCTCCCCCACCACGGAGAAGGGCATGATGGGCCAGTCACTTTTCATTCATCTCTGTACCCACCTTAAATCCAGCAAACTGTTTCTAAGTTAGTAGATGCTTAATATTATTGAATTGAATTACTATGTAGAGAATGGTATCTTATTTAAATTTCTTCATTTTTATCAATATTTCATGAGAATATTTTAATATGTGATAATAGTGATTAAGATAGCAAAATGATTTATAAAAATCATTTGTTACCCTAAAGAAGCCAGCTACATCTGGGGGTCTACATTTGATGTGACCCATCTATAATTTGACTCAGAGCATTTAAAAATTCTGTTTCTTAACTAAAAGAACAGAAAAAAAGCATTTGTAATCAGTAATAGTTTTTTAAAAGAAACCTTGTTTTACAGAGATCTAAGTTCTATACCAATCATATTCTTTGTGGATCCCTGATGTTTCCATGGAATTCTTATTCCATCTGGGGTACTGTGTCTGAGGTTAACACCACTATTGTCTGAAATGCATGTGGCAGCATAACTGCCGTCTCTGAGAAATGACCACGTTGCCTTTTAGTTCTCAGCAAGAGTAATTGAATGTAGAATATCTTACTAAACGCTGGACTGTGACAGTGTGTTAACACTCTGACTGTCTCCTAACAGCAGGGCAATTATTTGCTGAGTGGGGTTTTTATCAGTCCCCTGGTACTAGTATGTCCTGATAATTATGACGAAGTGCATTGGTCAGTGTTGATTCAGCAATCTCCTCCCCGGCAAATATCTAATTCACAGGTCTCTGGCCCACTTTTCCTTTTCCTGCTCTTCTGTGCTTGCTTAGTGTCTTATTTCTTAAAAAGCAGTTTTTATTAAAACTTAACACTCACACATATTGTAGACAGCCCTCCTTTTGAAACAGTTTGACTCTCCCAGTATTGACAAATTCTGAATCACGGAGCAAGAAAATCCTTTTTGATTTTGTTCCTTGTGGGGGGCAATCGGGGACTCCTGTTTGCTGTGAAATTGTCATTAACAAAAATAAAACGTGAATTTTCCCACCTATCCCGTATACTTAATAGTTCCTCATTCCTGAAATAAGCAGTGACTTTGAAATCATGAGAAATTGTTATTCTCCTATGGTAAAATACGACATTGAAACACTGGTAATTGTACTTTGCGTAATATAGGTATACACAGTCCTGTTTCAAATTCTTTTTATTTTACAGAAACTTGTTTTAAAAGTAAACCTCAATAACAAAGAGAAGGGAAAAAAAATTAAACATGGCTTCCCCCAGGCAATTACAAAATAAAGGTCAGTGTCTGAGTGGAAAATGACCATAAAAACATTCTTCATGAGATAAAATAGCAGATACTCCAAATATAAAAGAGTATATCCATTTGTTTTCAAATCCATTGCGTTTTGAAAGTGCTTTCCCATATAGCACTTAAGTGTAAGAATGAAAACTGAGACAAAAAGAGCCAATGGATAGTTTGTTAGAAATATGGAATAGTTCGAATTATTAATGTAATGCTAAGGGTGACTGGGTAACAAACGGTACATTTCCTCGGTGCTCAACCTGCCATAATTAATATTCTAGGTCATGCTTAAGTTCCCATGATGAAGGGTCTGGAGGAGGGAATTCAAGAAAAATATATATCTATTATATAACTCATTGCCTTTTTTTTTTTCCCTTTTGACGAGTCAGAATCATAGCCTTTAAAAAAAATCAGTGCTTTCACACCTCATTTGCCGTATTCACCACTGGGCCACCAGTCAGCAGCCGGGCCTAATGCAAGGAGGTCAGTAAGAAGCTATTAGCAGAGTCCTCTCCTGAGATTTCCTGGGTCTTATTGAGTTGAATGTTAGCATGACAGTACTGCAAATAACTCAGTTGTAGGCTTTCTTTTTTTTCCAAACAGTTAGCACAGATTTCCCCATAGTGTTGGTCACTCTAGAAAATTATTGCTGAAAATGAAGTCCCAAAAGCTAGCTTGGCAGTAGCCCTTCTAAGTTGTGAAAAATGTGAAAACTGAAAAATATGTCAGAGTCTCTTAGGATTAACTTTGTCTTTTGTGACTCATAGTAATATTTTTTAAAATCAACAACAAACCATTACTCACAAGTGGATTACAAATTATGAAATACAGCACTTGAGACAGTAGTAAGTTAAGGTTGTTTCATTTACTTAAAGAATAATAATTAAATGAATACTGTATCAGTCTAAATAAATAGGGAGTGAGGGAAGGCTGGACTTTGATCACCATCGTTAAGTTAGCAAATGTATTAAATTAATTTCCAAAATACTGACACCTTGAAGATTTTAAATGATACATTTTAAATTCAATTAAAATATATTTTCTATCTATATTTGATTTAAATTGCAAAGAGAATACACATGAGGAGGTCTCCATATAGGTTGCAAAATATAATTTAAGAAAGCTATCATGTCTACTGATCTATTTGCATTTCCCATCTAGCCTATGTATACATGTGCATGCAAATGGAGAAGATCAAAGAAGATTTCTAATGTGGGTAAAGTTAATAGCTGGTAGCAGTTATTCAGGTAGATAGATATTTTAAAGCATAAATTATAATCTAGTTAAATTGTGTATTTTCCTACTTAAATCTATAAGGTTGTGGAAATGATAAACTAACAGACTTCATTTAACTAGATAATCACTAAACAGAATGTTTTTTTCTTATATCTCTTTCAGACACTATGTAGATTTAGTTATATTTTATGTCAGAACAGTCTTTTTAATATAATATTTATTGTTTTTTTCTCATTACAATTGATACATTTTCATCATAGAAAAGCATCCTAAAATTATCTTAAAAATTACCATTCACTCAAGTTACTATCTGCTGAAAGCTGTTTTGAATATATATGTATATATATCTTTTTTTTTCTTTTATTAAGATCATTTAACTATCTGTTTATGTATCTACCTTGTTCTATGTTTAATAGTATAGTGAGAGAATGTTAACGTAACATTAAAAATGGTTGAAACAATTGCCTATAATGTTTCCAACAGTTTTTTCTTGTATAAATTATATAGAGGAAAAAACATTTCAAAGAAGAGCCAATTCAAAATATTTTTAAAATATGTAAATATGTTTACATTAATTTTATTTTATCTAATAAAATTCGGTTCTTGATTATAACATAGTTGAGTTGGAGATGACTCAAGTGGGTCTGTGGTAATTTGATTCTCAATCACAATGTGCTCAAAAGCAAATTGAAACACTTGAAGCCTATATAATTTTACTAACCCATGTCACCCCAATAAATTTAATAAAAATGTTTTTAAAAAAACAAATAAAAGGGTATATAATCTATAACTTCTTTGAAAGAAGTCATAGGATTTTGAAATAAACCTCAAACATTCTACTAACATATTTATGTGTCTTTGGAAAACGAGTGAAAAGAGAGGCTTCATGTGCCTTTCTGCATGGTGCATTGTTGTTCTAGATAAGCATTTAGCATTCATTTTTTGAGTGCCTTGACATACGCAAAGAATAACACACGCAAAGATAAGAATGGAGCAATGTGATAGGTACTGTGATAGAGTTATCCCCAGGCTACCCAGGAAGTGTTAGGGATAGGGAACTGCATGTAGCCTGACCTGGTATTACGTAGAGGTGAACAATCTTTGAAAGTGTTGTGCTACAGATATCAAATTTTCTAGAATAGTTTTTCAAAGACAACTATGCTAATTAATCATAATACTTTGGAACTGGTTGCAGGAGGTAAATGTAATGTAGCAACCAGAAATATTTGTGGATATGATGGTGGCATGAGAGCAAAGCACATTTTCAGGAAAAACAGGTTCAATAGATGCATTTCTTACATTAGTCTAGAGTGTCTGCAGAGCAACCAAACAAATCACATTGTCCTTTAAAATGTAACTCTTCCTTATGAATATGCATTTGTATATATTAAAAGGGTATCAAAATATGGTTTTATATTCAAACACCATTGAATTTTCAGAAAATGGACATCTGCTGAACTTGAATTTAACATGTGTCATATATACATATATTGAACCTCTGTTGCATAGCAGGTGTTGTGCCAAGTAAGTCTTGACTATTTTGACGCAATGTGACAAGGTCAATGATGGAACAGCAAGGGTAATGTGACACTACAGAAGTACAGTCTCAGACCACATGAACACAAACTACAGGACATTATTTTAAATGATACCGTATATGTGTGTGTGTGTGTCTGTATTCACTTTGATTATTATTTTGAAGTACTTAAAATAGCTTCCATTAATTACATTGTGTAATAAATCATCACTCAAACAATCAAATATTCATTGAGTCCATATTTCATACATGAAACTGGTTCGAACATATGTACTTGAGCTTGTGTGAGTGAATGTGTGATGTACAGGTGTGGTTACATGTACATATACATAGTTAATGGTTAGAATACAAAATAAACGACTTAAGATCCTGCTGCGTGTATTTTTCATAAGTACAATGATATAAAATACGTCCTGTGCGGCAGATAGAAACTATAGCTCAGCCGTTTTCAGCATATTTAGTCTTCAACCTTCAATGGTTCTGCAGTTGTTGGTCTGGAGTGAAGACAAAGCACGAGTGTGCCATCTCCTTCGATAAATCTGAAATTCACCTTCCGTTTCAGAATTACAGTGGTAGTGTAAAATAGTCCTGAAACAAATGAAACATTTTAGAATTCCACTTTATCTTCCTTTTACTTACAGATAAAAAATAATCAAACTTAATTTCTTTTTCTTTAGATTCCAGGCATATACAATTCACCGTTCAGAAAGGAGCCTGATCCGTGGGAGCTGAGGCTACAGAAGGCAAAGCCTTTAACACACCGAAGATCTCAGGTGAAGCCCACGCGCTCCACCCAGCTCAGCAGCTGGCTGGCTTGTACTAGTGCTCGATCCTTTCCTCGGTCCGAATTTCTGCCACCCATTGATAGGAAACAGTGTCAGGTACTCATTGCTCCTCTGTAAGAATTCTGCCAATCATTGTATCCTTGCTGGTTTTTTGTTTGTTTGTTTGTTTGTTAAGTTGCTGTTGTTTTGTCATTGTGCCAAGAAAGGAAAATTATTTTTCACAGAATCTACTTTGAAATAATAAACATAAAGTATGTTTAAAATATGTATCAAGGAAGTAATCAAACATTTCTTTGGTATTGTACTGTATTTTTCATGATGAAGTTACCACATAGGGTTTGGAGCTAGGATCTAACTTTTTATGTAAAAGTATTGCGATAGCAGTGCTTGTTATAAACTGTTGTTGCTAGAAAAATCTTATGTATCGTCAAATATATTTAATCTCTCGTCGGGTGATCCATATCTTGATATACAATTGTAAACATCATTTAAGTTTGAGTGATTTAAAAAGTGTAAGTTTGAGTACTTTAGAAAGTGTAAATTAGAGAGGGCTCAAAACAATGGAAGAGTCAAGCAGAGAGAGAAAGTATCTTTTCTATGGATTGGAATAAAATGGGACTGGCAAATGAAGTTCTAGGGCGAAAGGTGGGGTGGGGTGTGTTGGGAGATGATTGTCACTGTCTGGAAAGCCCCAGAGAGCAAGAGTTCCATCATTTTAATCAGCATTTAAACCGGACTAGACACCTGCCACCAGGTCGCATGAAGCCAGAAGTGGATTTATTTTTGGTTCACACTGCCAAGCTCCCCAAACTCCTATTAGTTCCCTGCAAACAGTTGTGTCTGTTAATCTCTTGATGTGCAATAAATTACTCCAAAACCTGGTGGCTTAAGCTAACACATAGTTTTTACCTCACCGTTTCTGTGGGTCAGCATTGTAGGAACAGCTTAGGTGAGTGCCTCTGACTCAAGATCACTCAGAAAGGTGCATTCAAGGTGTCAGCCAAGGCTGTGATTTCATAGGAAAGTTCAGCTGTGCAGAGAAGAAGAGGGTGGGGAAACCCATTACCAAGGTCACTCTGAAGATTGGTTGTTTTTATGTCTTCAAACATGGCAGCTGGCGTTCCTCAGAGTGAGCGATCTAAGAAAGAGTAAGACAGAGCTCTCAAAACAGAAACCACAGCCTTTTTATGACCTAATGCCACAAGTGACATCTCATTCTGCCATGTTCTGTTTGTTAGACAAGAAAAAGTCCAGTCCATGCAAGGGCATGAATACCAGGAATCAGGGATCCCAGGTCATCTTAGAGACTGCCTTTCACACACTCAACCATCTGATCGACCTTGTAGTAAGACAACCTGCATTGTATGCCATAAATAAAAATTATTGCTGTAATTATTTGTGATGTTTTGTGTTTCCACTCTCTATATAATTGGGTCCTTAATTCCCTTTATTTGTGTATTTTTGGTCTCTCAAAACTACTAACCAATAATTAGTACTACTAACTGATTGTTTATACTGTATTATAGAGAGAGCTATAAAAAAATGACTGAAAAATCTATAAAGATAATTTTTCCTCTGGACTCTCTCTTTTTCCTCATCTCTCACTCATTTTATAAGAAAATATTTTATATCAATATTCTTAATTATTTTTAAACTAATCTATTTATCAAAAAAAGACACAGAAGATGAAAATTCTTCGTGTTTTTGAAATAGAGTGGCAAGCAAGGTGGAATTCAGCAAGGGAGCCAAGAGAGATAATGGGAAATATTTTAGTTTATTTTGGAACCTATCTTCAGAGTATGGTTTCATTATTCCTTTCAAAACATGGGTTATACAAATATTCCAATAAGGCATTTAAAATAGTTCTAAAGACAAATATAAAATGAATTTTTATTATAAGTAACTGAATTTTTTACCATTTGAGTTATGTGTATAACTATTTCTATTAATGCAAGTAATGTTTTTATATATGCCATCTAAATGAGCAATGCATGCATTACTTATTCTATAAAGAAAAAATAACTCTACTATGTCCATTGCATATGTATCGAGTGTTCAATGGTTGCTAAGTGTCAGATAACATTGTATATTGAATAGCAAATATTCCATATTTCATGCTGTCTTCACTGGAATAGCTGTTGGCACTACATGGCATTTATAGAGTAATTCTACATGCAGCTTCATAGGAAACATGAAATTATATGGGATTAATAAGATTTGGGTATATAAATGTTTCTGAGTTTGGAACACTCTAGAGGTCATTCAAACCAAACTGCCACACTGTCGGGTGTTCACAACATGAACCATGACTCATTTAATACTAGCTTATTTGAGTCTTATAATATCGATATTTCACATTAGCTTCACTGCTTTGATTTTTTTATGCTTTTGTAATATGGTTTGTATTCACTCTTCATCTCTATTAATGCACTTTTCTCAATACAACCACTTTTATTACTTTGCATGGCTTCCCCCCATACCATTCTGTTTATATGTACATTTATATGCATGTATGTATTTAGTATAATGAGAATGTACATGAAACATGTTATACATATAGTTGTATAAAAGATATATGTGGACAATATGTATGTACATAATATATATATATATATATATATATAAATGGTTATATATCCATATAGAAGATACATATATACATTTATTTAATACATGTGGACGATATATATGTACGAGTATATATGATGGGGTGTTTTCCAAAACCACAACCAGTTCCCTGATTCTCTGGCTACCAAATGGGTGCCCAGCAATTCAAACCAGTTAGGAAAACTGTATTAAAGTTGTGATACTTAATATATAGTGATAACAAAAGATGAATACAAGTCACATTTGACTTCTGCAATTACAAGAGGTGCTCAAAGTGGTTACCATCGGTGTAATTTTAATACACTTTTTTCCTTTCTTAATATGTGTATACATTTTTTTGCCACCCTCTGTATGTATCTTATTATATCACAATGGTATAATATGAAGGTACAGAAAATATATATATACAATTATATAAGTATATGTGTATGTATATGTGGAAAATAGTATACATAGAAAATTGTATATATATTGTATATGTGTATATGTATAGGTGTGTGTGTATATTTATGTATGTGTATATATATATATAATATATGTGCATGTGTATACTTATATATATATATGTGTATATATACTGTGTTTCCCAAAAAATAAGACCAGGTCTTATATTAATTTTTGCTCCAAAAGACGCATTAAAGTGTATTTTCAGGGGATGTCTTATTTTTTTCATGTACAACCATCTATATTTATTCAAATACAGTCATGTCATCTTCTGGAACCTCGTCATAACATACTAAATGCACGTCTGACTGATGATCTTAACTGGCGCTTATTTTTGGAGTAGGTCTTATTTTTGGGGAAACATGGTATGTGTATGTGTGTGTGTGTATATATGTATACTTATGCAAATATATACGTGTATACTTATATGTGTATACTTTTACACGCATATATATACATATGTGTACACACATGAACACACACACAATTACATTTATCTAGCATACCACAAAATAATGTTCCTTACTAATATTTATTTTCCTGTTCCCTTCTTTGTTTTTTTCCTTCTTTTCTCTTCCCTTATTTTCCCCTTTCTTTCTTTTCCTACCTCCTTCCTTCTTATCCCTGGTCCTCCTCCCTCCCCTCCACCCCATCTCGTCCTCTCTTCCTTCCCATTCTTCCTTAATCCATTTTTCTTTCTTCCCACTGTATTCTCTCTTCCTTTGTCTCTTTCTTCCCTTCTTTTTTTAAAAATTTCTTTCCCCCTTTTTTTTCTGTTTTCACAGAATGGGATTTTTAATATTGTGCTTTTACTTGGGGTTATATTAGGACTTTTAATATTGTGGACTAAACTGCATTTCCTATATGTAACCTAATAATAAAAAGGTATATACAACATTGAAGAGATTTTTATATGCTATAGACCGCCTGATAATATTTATACTCTGACAGTCAATCTGTACTTTTGGAGTGAATTTCTTAAATGCATGAGATAATTGTTGTAAGTTTAAGAAATAACTTCATTGTTATTTAAGCTCTGAGTAAAAATTTAAAATGCCAGATGACTGTAAAGTGTCATGGGCTATTAAGAATATAAAAGAATATAAATATATTACACTCATAATCAGGATTTGGTTGGAGGCAAAGGAAGTCGAACTTTGGAAAACTAGCTAGGGGTCCAAGGAGATTTATAGTTTCCAGTTGAGTCCTGATGGTCTGGGCATTCTAATGATTCCTATTTGGAAATGAGTACAGTGAGCAATCTGAAGTTGGAAGCTGTGTCCAAACTCTTGTCCCATATCGCTCCAGACATGATTGATATGAGGGATCCCTTGAGATAACAGGCAGTCAGTCTACCAACAGAAATATAAATTAACAGAAGCTTCGGCAACAAGAACCCGGGCAGTCTCAGGGAGGAGGACTGCTGAGCTGAAAGGCAAGACACCGACTGTCTCAGATACAAACACATGGACTAGGCACCAAAAGACATAAAAAGATGGACATGATTCCAGGAAGATCGGGGCCACAAAGATTGTAGTGAACCTCCAAGAGGGTGACTTGAATCTGTCTTTATTCTGAATTTTGCTGCTCGAGTAGGGTGCCCCGTCTTTCATTTTCCAGGCTCATTGGAACTACCGTGTTTCCCTGAAAATAAGACCGGGTCTTATATTAAGTTTTGCTCCAAAAGACGCATTAGGGCTTATGTTCAGGGGATGTCATCCTGAAAAATCGTGCTAGGGCTTCTTTTCTGGTTAGGTCTTATTTTCAGGAAAACATGGTAGTGAGCTGGAGAACAAGTAGTGGGACAAGTCAACAAATGGATGTGTGTTATGCTGATACACCAACAAAGGTTAGAAGGCAGAGCTTGGCCACCGAGAAGGCCATCGCTCCTGGTGAATCCTGGCCCCTTCAAAGTCATAACCTTGGCCATTGGCTTATACTCGTGTATTTGATGCTGCTCCTGTTGAATGTCTTTTTCAAACTCCTCTTGACACTGGTAATAATAGTAATGAAAATAATCATAAAGGCATCAGTATCATTTTTGAGTATTTACTGTGTTCTAAGTACAATGCTAAGTGTTACATTATTTTAACTTGTCTTAAGGGCAATTTTGTGAGACAGTTATTATTCCATTATGTATATATGAGGAAAAAAGGTCTAGAGAAGTAATTTACCCCTGATAAAACAACCAAATATTAATTTTTAAAACAGAATTGGTGAAAGTAAAAGATTAAGAACCTCTAAAGTATATATATATGTATGTGTCTGTGTATATGTATATGTATATGTATATATATGTGTGTGTATACATGTATATATACATGTAATATATATGTATATATACACATATACATATATCCTCATTTAAGTTCTTAATCGTGAACTTGGAATCACATTTCTGTATCTTTAAAAAGTAAAGTTTCAATAAAAATCCATTAACTATTTTCAAATATAGCAATCCTCCTGTCCAGCTGTGAAAAGTACTAGATGATACTTATTTGCCATTTGTGTTATTTACGGTCCATGACTTTTATGGTAACTGGTTCCTATTATTGGTTTCTATTAATGTAAAACATAAGTGAACATAAATGAGGCGTGAATCATTTCTTTTTATTAGCCCACAGTCTTCACTCAGTGCTTGCAGTAACTCCAGCTGTGTCTTGTTAGTGATAACCTATTTAAAGACGAGATCTTTAATGATGAGAATATGATTAGAAATCTTTGTCCATTTTATATCACTTCTCTCGTGCACAATAGTAGTGAAAAAAGAAAACAATAGTAATTGATGGCACAGCAAAATCTCAAGCCACCTCTGATTTGTGTTGTGCTCTATATGATGCTAATTAGACGGCCAGCGGATTCTAGTAACTAGTATAAGTCACTACTAATTTAAAGGTAGGACACGTTATAAATCATTTTTCACAATTGCAGCTTCTGGACTTTCCTCTGCTATATATTTGTGTGATTAAATGGTTGTTATTATATCAAAGTTGTTAAGCAATAAAATTTAGAATTTTAAATAAAGAACACTTAAAATAATTAAAAATAGGGCCCTTCTATGTTTTGGGGGGCACCAATTAAATATAAGATTTGGCATTCACCTAAAAGCTTTATTTTAATGAGAAAACACTTGGTATCCTATTTCTGTTTATAGGAGTGCCCTTTGGAAGCTATGCTCCGAATCATTTTTAATATCTTTACTTATTCCAAAAGGAGATAATTCTTTTAAAATTATATAAGAAGAAACATGCTTTTTAAAATTAGAAAGCTAAGCAACCTTTAATGACAAGTTTACCAGTTCTAGCATAAAAACTTTTCTGATGTGAGGAAAATTCTGCTTAATTTAAAAGAATTTAGTATAATCACTTATACTAGTGTGAACGTTTCTTGAAGATGTGTGTTCTTATGTCATGTATTTTCTAATTCAGGAAAAAACAAATTGTTCCTTAAAAATAACTTAGTAAACTTGCTGTTCTTTGTAGATATTCAGTAACCCTGGTCAACCATAATGTGATAAAAAATTCCCCACAATAAAATATTTACCTCCTCTGTCTTGTCAGGGACCCTTCCGTGACATTGCTGAAGTATTGAAGCAGCGCTACAAGCCTTTAGAGCCAACTTTGCGGTCGGAAGAACCAATCAGTGAGTTAAAAGCAGCCAGAGAGGACTTCAGAAGACAAGAATGGACCAAAAACATTCATGACAATATGTGAGTTCTCAGCTTAAAAAAATAGCGGTACCACGTTTGGTGCCTTAAGTTATCTAATATTTTCTATTTCCTAACATTGTAGAGATTCTTTTATTTGTGAGAAAAGGTAAAGTCACCCTTGACCTGTCAGAAGCAACCATTGTTCAACATGCAGATGTTTTAAATAAGGTCAACATTGATGACAGTATGGATTGTGAGTGTGTGTGTGTGTATACAGAGGGTGCCAAAAATGTACACAGTTTAAGAAAGGAAAACTATTAAAATTGTAATATTCAATATATACCAATAACAAAAGATGAATACAAGTCACATTTGACTTCTGCAATTACAGAAGTGCTCAAAGTGGTTACCATCAGCGTCCAGACACTTCTGATGACAGTGAACTACTGCTTGAGCAACACTGACCAAAGTGTCCATTTGTATACATTTTTTTGGCACCCCTGGTATACATATATATGACACCAGTTATATTGGAGTAGGGGACCACTGTACTCCAGTATGACCTCATCTTATTATATCACAATCTTTAATATGTTTTTTAATTTTCTTTTTTGTTTCTTTTTTTCTTTTTTTATATGTTCTTTAAAATAAGCATAGGAAGTAGAACAGTAATATTTTACACATAAAGTGTGGATCCAGAGGGGTCCTTTTGGAAGTCATTTGAAAGCTTTGGTTGTTTATTCTTGTTCCTAAAAATACTTATTCCATTTTCTCATGCCTTCTTGAAGAAAATGATTTTCCTTAATCATATATCTTTATATATGAAGCCAGGATATTATATAAGCAGTTAGTAAGTAATTGCCGAGTACCTTTTATGTGAAAAGCTCTCAGCTAGATATTGTGAGAAATATGGAGGGATGTTGATTGATTCAGTAAATGCTTACGTGTCTGTTGTAGGTCTAGGCTCTAGGGAGATAGGCCCGAGGGAGATTGACAGTCTCTGGTCTCATGGATCTTCTGTGCTTCTAGCTTTAAAGTGAACCAGAAATCCTAATGAAATTCTGAGGAATGACTATAGGAAAGCTACTCAAAATGGTCAAGAGTGTGTGAAAGACCATAAGTGCCATGACTTTTTTTTTTTTTTTTTTGTAGAGTTTGCTCTAGTCTCTGATGATCTAGGTTTTGATAGGGAAAAGAAGAGAAACAATAAAAGCAGGTTGATGGTATGAAAAAAAATAGTAATGGTAGGAAAAGTTCACAGAATAACGAGAAGACCCATTTGTTTGAAACTAAGTTTTATGTGAAATACAGTAGAAAGTAAAACTGTGTGAGACTTCAGGGCCAACGGTACATTATCAGTAGATAATGGATAATTATTTCATGCTTTTGAGTAAGAGGATGTTATAAAAAGAATATGAATTTGTTGATTGTGAGACAGATGTATTTAAGAAGAAATATGCTGGAGGGACTGAAACCCATTTGGAGAATATTGCAGTAATTCTGGTGAAAGGTAGTGCGATAGAACTAAGGTGACGGCCGCATTCAATATGCCACTCTTTTTCTTTACTGTCTTCTTTCTGTATTTTCTTCTTTGTGTACATAATCTCTCCGATCGCTTCTGTTTGGAAGACATCAACTCCCACCTCTATGCCAATGATTTCTCTAAATCTCGAAGACCTTACTCCTGCATTCCAGATTTGTCTTTTCCATTGCCAGCTCTGTGTGCATCTCCACCAGATGTCCCAAACTCAGTATGTCCCACATTGTCCTGGTATTTTTGGCCTTGAGTGTGATTTGCAGCACCAGCCATCTGCCCAGGAAAGGGACTCGCGAGTTAGCCTGTTCTCCCTTTTACAGCATTGTCCTGCTCCTCAAATCCTGCCTTTGAAGTAGCTCTCAAATTCAGCCCCTCTTTTCCAGTCTACTACTCTAATTTAGGCACTTACAATGTCTGCTTTTAATTGACGTGCAAAGCCTGCCTGGGTCTGCCCAGTGGTACGCCCATTCAGCATATTACCATTACACTAGAGAAATTTAAGCAAACATTTATTTAGCCAAAATGCTTTCAAATGGCTTTTTATCAACTCCAGGAAAAACGTTACTTCCTTACTGCAAGACACAGGCCATTTAGGATCCGATCTACGCTCCTTTCTTTAGCAAATCTTCCACATTCCATAGGAAACTGTGCTCTAGAGAGGCTCAGATGCTTCCATTCCCCTTTACAGCCTATGTTTTCATCTGTTTCCATGAAGGAATTTTCAACCTCCCTGCTTTACTCAATCTGCTCAAATTCACTTAAAAAACAAATAAAAAAAGGAGGGCTTATTTACTTTTTAAAAACGGAAACCGCAACACATGTTTTTTAGAGGCACTGGCTGTTAACCATTTCTTGTATGTCTTACGCAGGTATTTACTTTTTTGCATGTGCAATTATATATGTATATATTTTTAGATGTGAAATGGGACAGTGCAAGTTGCCTAGATAAGTGGGGAAAGAAGTCATTATTATTAAGAGGTGGGAGAAATGGAAGACCACGATGGCACCAGAGCCTTCAAAGTACGTGTTTAATTTCCCCATCAGAATGGCAGAGATGGAAAAGAACGGGTGATCATAAATCAGGCAATAGAGGCTTCACTCAAGTCTTCTGAGAGGAACTGAGGTCCTAGAAGTTAATACCCCTATTCACTGTAAGCATCCTGGCTGACTCCTGGAGACTACAATTATGCAGACTACAACCGTATCCAAAGTGCAGTGGGTTTAGGACATGGCAAAAGAAGCCGATGTCCATCTGTGTTCTCCTAGACAGAATAATGCCCTCCTACAGAGCTGACAGCCTAATCCCAGGAACCTGTGACTGTTCCCTTATATGATAAAGTCCTATAAAGAGGACTTTGCAGATGTGGTTAAGGATTTAAAAATGGGGAGGTTATCTGGATTATCTGGGTGGACCCAGTCTTGTCACAAGGGTCCTTAAAAGTGGAAGAGGGAGGCAGAAAGGTATTTGACTACATACAAAGTCGAGTGATGCCATGTGACAAGGACTTCAAGATGGAGGAACAAGCTGCAACCAAGAAATGCTGGCAGCCACTAGAAAGTGGGGAAACTAAAGAAATGGATTCTCCTCTAGACCCCCCAGAAGGAATACAGCTCTGCCAAAGCCTTGATTTTAGCCCAGCGAGACCCATTTCCAACTTCTGGCCTCCAGAATGCTAAGATAATAAATTTCTATTCTTTAAGCTACTAAGTTTGTGCTGAGTTGTTACAGCAGCAATAGGAAACTAATACAATTGTTCTTCAAATCAAGGAGTTACCTTACTAGATCAGCCTTCGGCATTTAGTTTCATTATAGACCGGAACTAAACTTGAGAGAAATCCTTCGATCCCTAAGGATTCACCATTCTTCTTCAGGTTTAGGGTAAAGTGAATCTGACTGTGTTGAGCTTCTCTGTCAAGAGAAGTTTAGGATTAAATCATATTGTAAGGATATTTATTTTGAATTGGTATAGGTTTTCATGAGAACCGGAGTACAGACAGCTCAATAGCTGTGTCAACATCTTTTCAAAAAATAGGAGGTGTTCATTTTTTGATAGTGATTGGAAGGGTGGCCACACTTTACCTTGTTCAGGTCTTCCACTGGACCTGAGAATTAAATCGCCATAAAACAGATTAACTGGAGGAAAGTGTACAGATTAAGTTTTACGTGACACAGGAGCCCCCGTACGGAAAAGAATACCCCAAAAAGTGGCAAACCCTAATGCTTATATATATGTGTATATATATATATATATATATATATATATATATATATATATATATATATATATATATATATATATATATATAAAGTTGAACAAAGAGAAACAATTGTTAAAAAGTAACTGAAATATTTGGGGAGGTCAAAGGAAGAGAAAAGTTATTTAACAAGGTCTGTTGGTACAGACTTCTCTCGGCCTCAACTCCCCTGTATCTGGTGATAAGAATGTTTTTTCCACTCGCAGTAGAGGAAAGGCAGCTGTCATATGGGAGTGTTAGCTCCTGATTTTAGGGCAAAAAGCAGAGCTTAGGTCCCTTTCCTTTACCTGTTGTTTTCAAGTAACTTTAACTCAATCCTTTACCAAAGGTGGCATTATTGGGGGTATATTCTGCCAGCCTTCATTATGCAGAGTAGGTGAAATGAGAGACATCCTTTCAATATATTCAGTGACATGGTGGAAGTAGCAACTCAATTTCCTGAGCTCCTACTCATTGTTGAGTAGCTACAAATCTTAGGTATTTGCCTTCACTTCCCTCAAATTCACAACCCAACTCAGACAGAAGCCTTGGTAAATAGAAGACTACTCATTTTTCAACCTTTTAAGTATTGTTTTAGTTAAGTATCAGTACCATTTCATAGACAAGCACCGTAGGAAAACTGTAGGAAAGGTTAAGAAACTGGAACTTCAATTAACAGTTTTTAGAAAGGGCGTTTGAAAAAATGTGATTTATGTATATAGATGACATCTGGGTTCTACTTGTCACTAAAGAATAGTGGTAAGAAAATTTACCACACCTCCAAACTTTTTTTGACTTTTGTGATTTTTTTTCAAACACTTTAGACCTTTACGATTTGCATATTTTTCTGAACTGGTATTGTATTATGATAAATAGGGATTATCATATATTTTCAGAGAATGTGTTCTTAACAATTCAACTTTTAATTTGTAACTCTTCCATTTATTTTAATTACTAGCACAGTGTGCAACATTTATTAATCAGCACAGCCTTTTTAAGTTAACATACCGAATTAGCTAACCCCATTAACACAGAATACTCCAAACAAGCAGTAATAGGAGAGGTAGTTACTGTGCAAATCGCATTACACATGCGGGTGCTCGAGGGCACAGTTAAGCATGATTACCCTCTTTTGATCCAGTATTCCTCTGCCTCTCCCAGCTAATTTCCAGTGGAAATTTACAAAGTGCTGCCTTCATTTTCCCAGCTTAATTTTTCTAATGAAGTTCTGGTACTTTGTAACACTGGGGATACAGATAATAAGGCTGTATATAATTAAGAAGTTCTAGAATTTGTCTACAAAAAAAGCCCTTTATTAGTTTGACCATAAAGTGAAAACTGTGCTCTCTTTTTTTGTCCACCGGTTCCTCAAAAAAAAAATAAAATGTGTTTGTATGTGTGTGTTTTAAATAAATGAACACAGAGTACTGGAATTCCATTATTATAAGCAGAAGTTTAAAGAAGTTTAAGATTTATAACATCAACGTAATGGTGATAATTTAGAATACTTTTAGTGATATACTTGAAAATATCACGAATGCTTTCAGTGTCTACAGTCCGACAAGTCATAAAAAAAAGACACTTTCAATCTTTTTGGTGAGATTTTTATCATATTGTAAGCACTCTTCCTAACATATGATAACTAAAGGTTTGCCAGTTGACTTTCAGTCAGTTTGTGAGGCATATGGATTTTCTTTGTGAAAGACCGTCATTTTATGTCACACTTACTTCTTTATATTGATGTGGCATTTATACATCCCACATTGTCCTGTTTCAATTTAGGGTTCAAAGGGGCGACCAGGGGGAGAGGCATGGATCAGAAGAGAATTGAAAAATTAAAGGTTGAGCAGAAGTTTGCCAGACAGAGCAAGGAGACTGGCCCAGAGGAGGTGGCCTGGACAAAGCCATCTTTAGGTTCCAAAGTGATAGCTCCTGGAGGTTTCGGTTTGCTGTCTGCGGTATCTTGAAAAGCTTAGCTCATAACTTTGGTACCTCGTGCAAAGTGGCAGCAATGATGTGGAAAGTATAGGTGGAGCCATAAGTCCCACGGTAAAGTGTTTGCACTTGACCATGTAGAGACAGAGTAAAAGCGTCATATTGTTTCAATCACCGGATTGAAAGGATCAGATAACTTAGAAATAGCACTTTGTTAGTTATGTCCGTGGTGAAGAAATGGGTGTCACTGGTGAGGGAGACCAGTTAGGAGGCTGGTGCCTTAGTCCAGTCCAGAGACAAAGAGACTTGTAAGAGCACAAGGACATTGGTGGTGGATGGGAAAACAGAGGTTGACAAATCGCTTCATAGGTAGCACCCTATAAACCCTCAATCAACCTGATGTAGGGGGTAACCTGCTAATAGTGTGCTCAGGGGCACAGATAGGGTCACTGTCTTAGAGCTTTCTTATTTGCCAAGAACAAAGATCCATTCAAGGTAACTCATACAAATAGGATTTGTATGTTGATACATTAATGATAATAACTAATTTGAAAAATAAGACTGTTTTTGAAACAGTCAAAGGATGTGTTTAGAGAGATACAGCGAGGAATCTTATAGAAATATGAGGCCTTCTTTACAAAGAGAAACATATACCATTATACAGTCTGACCATTTATTTGCAGTATCCACTGATGATTTAGTATGTTACCTCTTTAAAGACTTTGCCTGTTTAACTTGCATGAAAGCATTTATTTCCATCCTCAATCAAATGCTGCTCTTATGATTAAAACTTAGATGTACCTTTGAAGGCAAGTCCTTGGGATGAATCCTGGCACTCACTTACGATTGTCTGTCCTATCATAAGAGGCATGAGACGGGCGACTCATACACTAAGGTCTTTATTAATGCAGCTTGTGATCTTCTGAGCATGTTCCAGGGTTTTGCTATAAGAACAGAAAAAACAATTGGCATTCCCACTCTGTGTGGCATACAAGATAAAACTGATAAGACGGTAAATTCTCAAGACCCTATTTGCTATGCTATCATCTCATTACATTACAATTTCTTGTGTATAAAGTGTAGGAGTTTTAAACACTTGAAGTCTAAATCAGTTTATACCCAGTCTGAAGTGATGGAAACATATTTTTGTTTCTCTTTTCCCGCATGACAAGAGTGATAGTTACTTATGTAAGAATCCTGTAGGTATTTCATAATGCCTAAATAAGAAAAGACATCTCTTCCAATAAACAGTGGAAAATGTCAGATGTGTCTTGGTATTAAAGCAATGATAAGACATGTAATTTAGCAGCTAGTTACATGCCTAGTTAGTTGAGAGAGAGGCATGTGTCATGGCCCACGCTTCCTTAGTCTGATATCCGCCATTCTGACACTGTGGCCAAGTCTGCCCCCCCGGGACGTATAACACCCCAGAGACCGTTACAAAGTTTGGCAACAGTATCTGTGAGCAGTGGATAGAGTAACTGGGAAAAGATTCTCTGGAGATCTTAAGTAAGACATGATAAGACTGCGGAAGTTTAGCCTGTCCTGATAAGAGCCAGTATAAGCACCCTGGGAAGAATATACTTTTATTTTCCAGCAAATTCACAAAAGACTTATAAGACCGTACACGTGCGTTCCAAGCGTTTACGGCTGACCTTCTCCTCATGCCACTCCCCCACTTGTGTCTTCTTCCTCAGTTTCCATGTCTGTCTAATGAAGTCTGACCTGTTTGTTAATCTCAGGTGAGAGGTGCTCTCTCCCCACACTGTTGTTTTACCTCTCTCGTAACACTTCACTTTCCCCCCTTTATATCATTGTAGTTATTTGTCTTTCTCCCTCATTAGATTTTAAGGGTCGGAGGGTGAGGGATCTGCTTACTCACCTTTCTATACCCAGCGTGTCTAAGTACAATGCATTGGACACAGTTATTTGAGACACAGCTGGTATGAATCCAGTCATCCAGACTTTATAGTATACTCAGACTTTGCTTACTGGGTGCAGACCCAGACCTAAGTATCCATTTCAGTATTGAAGGAGCTGCTGCCTCTAGGGAAAGCTCAAGGCGCGCTTGGCCTCCCCTGGCCTCTCCTTCCCCAGCGACGTCTCCATTGCCCTCAAGGAACAGGAGTGGTCAGAACCACACGTGGCCATGTTCCACTGAGGTTTATGTCTCTCCAGAGTCTCTCCTGACCTATCAGGAGGCGTGCGGTCAAGTGCTGCCCTGGATTTGCTCCATGGGGAGAACCCTAGCTATCCCTTCTTTTCCTTTTTGGCCAGTGCTTAGAGAGTAAGGCTTTCCTCTCTGAAGGAACATCGGCACTGTCTCTTGTCACACCTCAGTTTTTGCTGTTGAGACTCTGAGGGCAGATCAAGGAGCACTCCCCCCATTAGAAAGATTGGATCACACAAATTCTGATGTACATTTTGGGACAAACCTGTACTGGTTTGCTGTGTCTTCTGCCTCTATCCTAGGCAAAAAGACATTTGCTTGCTCTTGCATAGCTCAGTAGAGAATGTATTGTCACCTGGAGCCACATTCTTAACTTAGTGAAGTGTCCTTTTATCCCACCTTGTGCTTAGTGTATGTATTTAACTAGGAGCCCTTTATTGGAGGGGGCTGATCTAGGATGTGTTGGGTGTTGAGACTCTTCCATAGGCCTGCACCTTGATTTCTAAAAATCATTATGACCACGTTCATTTCGAAATGATTCACCTAAGCCAGAATCCATTGTGTCTGGATCATTACCATACTGGACCGTCAAAATGTATAGCTACATAAAAATAAAGCAAAACGTTTTGCAGTTTATAAAGATATGTAATACATCACTTTCCATTTTCTCCTTGGCAGTCGTCTCCACTATCAGGCAGTTCATGATCTACTTTGAGTCTTTTCCGTGAAGGACCCATTTTTCTGGCTGTGGCTCCTTCCGCATTCCCTTATATGCTCTAACTCACCTCCATACTTTGCATATGTTGTTTCTTCTATCTAAAATAGCCTTCACCAGCTTTTCAACATGACTGACTCTACTTGTTTTTCAGTACTCAGCTGTGCCATACATGGTCTGGGGAGATAGCTGTTCCAGGCCCCACCCCCAGTAACCTGTGTCACATGCAGGCACATTATGAACACTGTGCACGTGCAAACATGTAACCTTCCTCTGTGCCTTAACTGCCTCTTGTGCACATATCCATCTCAAAACTTAACACATCCCACGGTGTTGCCCCATTCTCCACCTCCTACCCCAAGGTAAATTCCTTTTAGGCACACATCATTATATCCCAGTGTTGTCAAGGTATTTCGTATATGGAAGCATTTCACTTAACGTTTGCTTACGAATACATATTAAGGTAGTAGAGAAATTAGTGTGGGTTAAAGTGGGACAGTTATGTTGCCTAGGTAGGCTGGGTGTTAAGCTGGGTTTTGAAAAGTGAATAGTGCATGGATCAGCATTTCAGGAAGAGGAGCATGGATGGACAAAGGCAGAGGTAGGAAGAACATATAGTAAGAAAGAAAGGAAGGAAGGAAGGGAGGGAGGGAGGGAGGGAGGGAGGGAGGGAGGGAGGGAGGGAGGAAAGAAAGAAAAAGAAAGAAGGAAGGAAGGAAGGAAGGAAGGAAGGAAGGAAGGAAGGAAAGAAAGAAGGAAAGAAAGAAAGATAGAAGGAAAGGGAAGGAAGGAAAGAAGGAAGGAAAGAAGAAAGGGAGAGAGAGACAGAGATGAAAGAATAGAGGGAGGGAGGTAGGGAAGGAGAGGTAGGAGACCAAGTCGACCCAGTGCATTCTAAGAGGCCTGACAGCTGGGCTGAACAATATAGGTCAGAACCAGTAGGCAACAGGGTTCATAATTTGTATATTTGAATTATCTGGCAGTGAAATAAATGGGTTAGAGGAAAACCTAGAATTATGAATGACAATAGTAGCTCTGTAAAAATTGGCTCAAATGAAAGAGAATTAGAAGGGGAAGAAAAGATAAATGATAATTGTCTTCTTATTTAGAAAACAATATTAAGTATATTAATTCTCAGTCATGACTATAGTTGCAATGGATCTATTTTCCCTGAAGCTATAGTAATTGACTATTTTTAATTTTTGCTTCCTGAGACCTCTATCAATTGCTCTCTAACTGCTCATTCAAGTAATGACTTGTTTGTACATAACACTATGTCTCCACATATTTAAGAATTTCTCCCAAATCCGTGTTTTTATGAAATAATAAAAGATGATAGGCAAACCCATATCTTCTTCTTTAATATGGTTTTCAGTTAATTGAAATTTACTCACTGCAAGCATAAAATACCTCTGAACATGCACTTAAAATTGGTAAAAGATAACATTGTCTAAAGTAACTGATAGTTATCTAAAAGTTTGATTATACTAAAAATGATTTTTATGGTTTTCAAATCTGTTTATACTTCTGTAGAGTAAATCCTATTTAGGAAGTAAGTAATTTCTTCATAATTTGACAGTAAATATTTAAATATTGTTTACAAAACGTCTAAGTATTTTTGGATCTATTTACATGTGCACATACATACCTGCACTTAAGAATATGCATACATGTTACTTTAATGCAACATCATGGCTGAATGAAGGTAAAATTAATTTATGGATGGAGAAATACTAGTCTTTCAGCCTTGTCTACTTAGCCATCCATTCCGCTGAGAAAGCAAATTTTGTTCAGACACAAAAGAAAAATGTACGATTAAAATGCAATTCAGAAGTGAAGTGCAACAGCTGGCTCACAGCACCTCCTCTGTATACACAGGGACATTGGGGCTACATTAATTTTTGTGTGTGTGATGTCTATCCCATGTGCAAATTAACACTGGGCGGACCATACTCTGTCTTATATGAGAGCTCTTTTCCCAAGAGAACACATGCTGTGCAATTGTGTACAATTCAAAGCTCTGTGTTCTGTTTGTTTTTACTTTAGATAGTGTTAGGGAATATTTTGTTGGCAAAAATATTGAAAAGGACTCTATTCATAAGCATTAAAAAGAAATTGTAGAGAGGTGTAGAAATTGATGAACTGACATTGCTTTTCCTGTGTATTATATTTTAGACCAATGTATTAATATAGTGGTAAAAACAAAATTTTTAGTTGAATTGAGATTATAAATGCCCCTTCTTTGGCTTAATTACATGAGATAATATATGTGAAAATATTTGCATATGGTAATGGCTCAACAAATTTGTAGAACTTCAACTTAATGTTTTTCCAAATCTGAATTTCAGAATATTTTTCTCGGCATAATATTTTCTTTTACTACGTATATCTTTTGATTTCCCAGAGCTTTCTCTTTTTCTTTAACTATTTCTTTTATCTGAAACATTATCTACCTCTAATTTTACTGATACCGTATGTCCTTTGATTATATTAATTAAAAATTCCTGAGGTTTACTCCTGTTTCCTGCATTACATCTGTTCCCTCTAAGTTATCTTTTGTGTTTGGATTTGTGTCTTCCCTTCATGTTGGTCGTTTCCCCAACTGGTAATCCATTCTTGAATTCATATTCGAAAGGAGACTCTACGAGTCAGATTAAAAACAGTGTTTCTGTGCAAGAGTGGTTTTTTGACTGATATACTTGATTGCACTGTGGTACGACCTTTTAATTAAGAAATCCCCAAATGTTGATATTTGAAGTTGCTTCTCTATGACTCTCAGTATCTTTTGAGAAGCCGTATCAGTCTTCTGAAGGAGGTAAGTGAACAGTCAGTTCACTTAGAGCAGGGTGTCCAAACTTTTTTCAACGTTTTTCACCAAGGGCCATATGCAGTAAAATACACAAACAGCCGGGCCACTCACTCAAGGTGAAGTACGTATTGCCTCACCCGGTTTATTTAAGTAAACTAAATATATTTTTGGAATTTGCTGCGGGCCAATTAACAATGGATTGAGGGCTGCAATTGGCCCGCGGGCTGCAGTTTGGACACCCCTGACTTCAAGGGATGAGCCAAGTAGGGTCCAGTGGGCAAATTTTGAACGAAAATCCCTATACGCATTCTGTGCCTCCCAGCATCTGCCATTCCTGCTTTCCCTGAGATCTGTGCTCTCTGATGTCAAGGTGTCTGAGAATAGGCTCTTCTTGTGGATACGTGACCTGGGAGAGGAACCTGGGGGTTTATCCCTCCTTGTATAGACCTAGCATCTGTTTTCAGCTGTATCCCTCACTCTCACCCTCACCTCACTCTCACCTATGCAATAACCGTAGCGTTGGTTTCTGAGCTTTTCTGGGCTTCTGAGGGACAAATGGCCCCTCTTCTCTTTGGCCTTGCCCTGTTCTGCGATTAGACTTCAGTGTTTGAACTTTCTATCTGCTTTCCACGTGCCAAAGATTTGTTGGTATTTTTCATCTGCTGTTTCTCTTCTTTTGTTATCTTTCCTCTTGTGGGTTTATAACTTTTTTTTTTCTTCCTTCACTCTTGTTTCAGAGGGTTTTGGTGCGGGAGCTAAATAATTCACCAGGTTACACTGAAAGCAGACCACAATCTTAGACGTTCTGGGAGAGTTTATATGGGTTTTAAAAATTTGATCTTTTAGTTGACCATAATTAATACGGAAAATTGCTGATGGAGACGATGATGAGAGCTACAATGGCAACCTAGTTCTACTTTTATTCTGACTTTTATTTACTGGACACTTGCCCTTTTCAGCCTCCTTAAGAAGCTCTACGTATATTAAGTTATTCATTTCCTATAAATCCATGCAAAAGGAAAATCTCATAGAAGTCAAGTGACTTGCACAAGGGACCCAGCTATCGAGGGCAAAGATAAGATGTGAATACAGGTCTGGCTGACTCAGTAGCCTCGTTATTCACAACCGCTACTCAAATTGCCACCCTTATTTGGTTGAGTTAAGATCTGAAGAAAACCCACTTCAATGAGAATTGCCTGTCTCGGCCATCCTTTTCATTTTTGGATACCATTTTCAAACTAAGAACATTTTTACTTACATGATGAGTTGGGAATTATTTGGCACCATTCAATAATAAATGTGGTATTTAACATTTTCTCTATTTACAAAGTATTTGAGACTCACAAAAACTCTGTGAAGACAGGTTTCGTATCTCCACTTGAAGAATAACAAAGGAAGATTCATAGAGGTTACCAACAGTGATGGAGGCAGTGATAGAACACCTGAAGTGGGACTTAATTACGTGCGTTCCCGTCCCAAGCCGTTTTCTTTCCACCATACTTCTAAATCCTTCTTTTTTAAAAAAATCAAATGTCTCAATAAGTCAAATTAAGACTATCACATTAATGTTCTTTCAGGTTTTTGCCATTTTCTTCCTACCATAAGAATAAAAAGTACATCCCATCAATGCATTCTTCGAGCAAGTATGGTCCCAATTCTCATGGACGTCAATGTTTCAGAGATGAAAATCCTAAGAAATGGATCTGTGACAAAGTGAGTTAGTGCAACATTTTTAAATAATGGTGTCCCTTTTAAATGGCTAAAAATATACACTGATTATAGCAAATATAAATAGTCTCATTACAGTGAATGCCGTCCTGGTTACAAAATTATTTACAGCTGTTTTATGTAACAGGGTTGCTGCTGACCTATGTCAGTAAGAGATTTGTTTTCAGGGGTTTTGTTTGCTTGTGTGTTTGTTTAGTGTTGTGTTCTTATGTTTTATGGCTCAGCTCCCCTGTGATCAATGGCATGGATCATTATCTTTGGCAAAGCCATCCAGAATCAAGGCTTGAATCTGTGGTCACAGAATGGAGTTAAGCTTAAAGCTGAGGCATGGAGACCAGTGCTTGAGTCTCTCCATCTTTGTAGCTAGGTCAGTAGCTAAATAGACAGACAGACATAGATATATCTGTGATATAATATCTATATGTATATAATAGAGAAAAGCAGAAAGCAAATAAATACCAGGAGTGCCAAAAAATGTGTACAGTGGACACTTAGGTCAGTGTTGCTCAAGCAGTAGCTCGCTGTAATCAGAAGTGTCTGGACACTGATGGTAACCACTTTGAGCACCACTTGTCATTGCAGAAGTCAAATGTGACTTGTGTTCATCTTTTGTTATCAGTATATATTGAGTATTGCAATTCTAATACAGTTTTCCTTTCTTAAAATGTGTATACATTTTTTTAGCACCCTCTGTACTTCTTATCTGATTCCAGACTATTTGTTAGCCCTTAGATAAAAATTTCTAAATTGGGAAAACATCAAATATCTTACACTATTCCTGAAAAGTTCTTACTATGCGTTTAAGCTATTGTTTAGAAGTTAGAAAATACAACTTACTTATAGAAAAATTGCACAGATAAAATGAAGTAGTAAATGATTTTCTGGAAAGTGGTTAGGGCCGCTGAGTTCCTTACATTATCAAACCTATTGGTTCTATTCATAGTCGGCCGATGAGAATTTACTCATTTGCACACAATCTCCTTCCAAAAGGCTTTTAAGGCCAGTTACTAAGAGGAAAATACAATAAAGGTCATGTTCTAGAAATGAAAATAAGGGGAAATGACCTTAGATGAGAAGAGTGCCTATACCCACAAAATGAAGGAGGACATCGCTGTGGTAGCTAGTCACCTAGCGTGTGGATGGCAAAGCTGGAACACAAGTGGCGGAGGTACACTCTTTACTCAACAGGAAGAAACACATTAGGCCTTTAAAGAAAATAAGACCTTTCCTTACCAAACTCTAACAAAAGTTCCTGTTTAAAGGACATTGTAAACATGGGATAAGTCATACGAGGGAGTAACTTGTATACTTCAGAAAGTGTATTTTTTTATTTTGCAGCTACAAGGTCAACTTTCAAATAAATTGGTCTTCTAAAACACCAAATAATAATTCCATGGCATAAAGAATATACACAATGAGTGGTTCAGTTTGGTCTACTAATTGATGAACCTAAATGTCGGTGACAATGTTATTTCATAAAAATCCCCACTAAAACTATTCTAGCATTTGTTTTTACCTAACATGCAACCATGCAGAATATAGGCTAAGAATTTAAAATATTTAATTTTATATTCTGAATGTTCATAGTGTGATCTACATACCATTTCCTTTCTTTCTTTCTTTCTTTTTCTCTTTCTTTCTCTCTCTCTCTCTCTCTCTCTCTCTCTCTCTCTCTCTCTCTCTCTCTCTCTCTCTCTCTCTCTTTCTTTCTTCTAGTATAATTTCCATTTTATTTTTCCCCCAGAGAATATTTCTTCGGTCCTTAAGGACTTAGCTCCTTCCATGGGCTTTGGTGGAGGTCGTATTATAATTATTTTTTTAAATTTAAGTTTATTGGGGTGACAATGGTTAGTAAAGGTACATAGGTTTTAGATGTAGAATTCTGTAATATATCATCTATATATCTCATTCACCATCCAGAATCAGTTATCCTTCCATCACCATATATTTGATCCCTTTTACCCTCATCTACCCCCACCCTCTGGTAACCACTATTGTCTGTGTCTATGAGTTTTTGTTTCTTCATTTGTTTGTCTTGTTCCTTTGTTGTTTTTTTGACATAAACATTTTGCTCTTTTATGCCCTCTCACTATTCTTTTTCATTCAAGGAAGGATTCAGCTCTTTAAAATATAAATGATTTTCCTTAAGACATTAAGCCACTTCAGAGTAACAAAGATTTTTGTGCAAACGTTTCTTTCCCAAAATAATATTGTATTTTTAGTTTTATGCAACAGATTCATTTCATACATTCTGACATATTCCGAGGACACCATTTATCTAGTTGAAGTAAACAAGTTCATGGAAATAAAAAGACTTTGGATATTTATTAAAAAGAAAAGTATTTTATTTTGTTCTTCAGAAGAATCGTTTGGCCCTGTGTACTTTTAGAAAGTATACATAGTTAAAAACTTAATGACAAATAATTATCTTTGTAGACCCTGAAAGTTAAGTGAGAAAAGTGACATTTGTCACAACATGGATGGATCTTTGAGATTATAATGCTAAGCGAAATAATGCAGGCAGAAAAAGCAGAGAATCGTATGATTTCACTGATATGTGGTATATGAACCCAAAGCAACAGAAGAACAAGACAAACAAATGAGAAACAAAACCTCATAGACACAGACGATAGTTTAGTGTTTACCAGAGAGTAAGGGGGGCGGGGGTGTTAGATGACGGTAAAGGAGATCAAAAAAATGGTGATGGAAGAACTGACTCTGGGTGGTGAACACACAATGGGATTTATAGATGATGTAATACAGAATTGTACACCAAAATCTATGTAACTTTACTAACAATTGTCACCCTAATAAAATTTAATTTAAAAAAAAGAAGAAAGAAAAGTGTAAGAATACATTTAACAAATCATTAGTCTGCTTAACCCTACACAAAACCATGTAGAAAAATATTAAATGCAGACTGAAATTTCTCTGTTCCTCCTTCCCTCCCTTTGTTTCCTCCCTTCGTTCCTTATTTCTTCCCACCTTCTTTCTGATCTCTTCAAATAACTGTAGTGAATAAATAAATTATCCCTCTGTGTAGCTAATATAACCTCATAATACTACGGAGATACTCATTCTATTATGTATATGTAAAATCTTAGCACTATTAAAATATTTTTTATTTTGATTTGGTATTAAGTGACTTGCATGCTACTTGAGACCAATTGCTAAAGCAGACTTACTCTTTATTTTTTTATAAAGCTTTGTCTCTTGATCTTTGAAATTATAGGCCACAACTTACTCATTTTTAGTTGATTGAAGACAGTTTTAGGCAGTGTACAGCTGTTAAGTTCAAAATGTTGAAGAAGAAAAAGACTAATATGGTTTTATGCTTCTATTATGGGGAGATGGACTATTTACAAACATTTCAGTGCACATATGATTTAATTGAATGCAGTCCATCAATTTCAGCCAAGAAACAGCTCAGTTAAGTATATTTGGTTCCTGTTCCTCAAACTTTCTATGATGTTTTAAGATTGTCTGCATGGAGAATTTTCTTTCTCTTTTGTCATCTGCAAGCACGAACTTTATAATTTTCAAATGATTTGTTACACAATTGTATTAAAGGATATCAGTTGAAAGAAAATCAAATGTTAATTAAATATTTTTTCTCTAATCACATTCACATTAAATGAATTAATATATCAAATGTTAGTTAATATTTTTGCTTTAATTTTAATGCCATTAATTTGAAGAACACTATACAAAGACATCACAAAGTCAGCAAATTGAGAGCAAATAATACTATTTTTTCCTTGAAAGTATGAAAATTAATGAAAAATAACACACGTATATAGAATTTTTATGGAAAGTATAGAAATCGATAATAAAGTAATGTATCATATAACTATCTTACTCATAATTCTTCGATCTATTTGTAAAAGGCCCCAAGTTAAATTGCTAGATTCTAGCTCTGTGTCTTAAATGGTCAAAATTTTTAGGTTCAAGGAACCACTTTGTATTTATAAATTCTTCTTTGTACTGATTTCAGTATTTAAAACAGAAGTGAAATTAAATAAGGAGAATCTATCAGTCACTACTAATTTCATCGCTTTGGTTAGGTCTAACAGAGTTGGACAATAAAAATTTCAGTATACTAAAAACATTCTTTTGGTTGTCAAAACATTCACATATGTTCGTATTTACCGAAGCAGAAATGATGGTCTAAGGCCTTTATCTCAATTGAAATTACTTTTCATGTTCACCTTAGACAACTGACTTTAATGGAAGCGTTTCGTGTTTTCCCTTGTTTGCAAAATTCAGGAAGAGACTTTTTAAGGTGGTTCGTGTTGCTAGAGCCTTGCTCACATGCCTTATTACAGGTGAATGACAATAGAAGAGCAGCTCTTCCTTGTTATTTTCCCGTGCATTTTCGTCCCAAAGAGGATTTGATAAGCTACAAAGCATAAAAATATGGAATCCTCCAAAGAATGGAGTTAGAGAGCCTAAGCATATTGCACAGAACATAAAGTTGACCTTTACCGTCTATGGCTTTTGGAATGGAGTGGGCTGTGGAACACATCATAGATTTAATGTGGCACGTCGCTGTCTGCAGAAACTTGGGTGGGACTGTGACTGCTTGCCCACTGCACCCGGTGATTGAATCTGCTGTCACCAGCATCCTGATAATAATGAACATTCGGCTTAACGACTGTGATTATCATTATCATAATTGATATGCCAGTGCAGTATGTGGGGAGCGTTACGGCTGAATCATACAGCAGTGGAACAGGCCTCAGTTAGGGATAATTTTACGTTTATGCATTTGATTGGGGTAAAATACGCCTTTCTGTTTAAACAGACCAGCTTCATATAATTTTAAGAAGCTTTCTGTACATGTTGATTGATGATTATGTACTTGCTGAAAAACGTCCCCTTTCTCTTTGTTTGTTTTGTGTTGTTTCGTTTCATTAGTAAGTGTAAACAATTAAATAATTAGGTGTAATTGAGGGAAAATATTTTGCTTATGCGGATGGCCATCAATAATCAAATATTCAAATTAAGGGTTTTTGTTTTGTGGGTTTTTTTTCTGTCTCTCTCACAATACATCAGAGACTGAAATTCTTCAATTTCCCCTCTTTCATTACTCTTGTATCCATCTTCTTGAGGTCAGTGGGTTGTAGGAGAAGTATAAGTTTATACAATTTTTATTATACGTCGATAGCTGCTTTGGTATTTGCATATAAAATTTATATATACTCTACTATGCACTTTAGAAAACTGGACACACCCAAATATTGTCATATTGTTTATTAAAATAACGTCTAACCTATAGAGTAGTTTAAATGTGTAATGTTAAGATGTATACATTTACAATACCTTTGCTTTTTAATCACTGTCTTGTTTCTGATACATTTATTACATTCTGTAGTACTTTTTAATCAGAGTTTTAAAAATGGCTTCAGAAGAGTCTCTTACGTGAATTTTAACCTATGGATGAAAATAATATGTGCAGTGTTGTGTCCAAGATTTTTAATAGATTAGATAAGACCATTGTTAGTCTATAATTATTAACCTAAGGGCTCAATTTTCATTTGAGTCTAAAATATTACATTTGAGTGATGAGCAAGCCTAATGGAATGCATTTTTATAAAGCATGGTAAGCCATGTTTAAAAACTATTTTATGACTGCAGTAAAGTCTGAGATTGAAAGATCTCTCCATGAGATGAGTAATAAGCGTTCAGCTCTAAAGAGACCATGGCAGACATTTCCTTCTGTGTGAGGCCTGTAAGATTTACCTTACCCCAGGTAAGCTGCTCTCCCTGGCGGTGCAGCTGTACACGGTGGCATAGGACAGAATCTTTGACAGCGAAAGGTTTTCTAGCTTGTGTATCAAATTTTCCTCTGAAAGCTTTGGATCCCATTGAGATTCTTGAACTTTATGAACAGTTTCTCTTGACCTTTATCTTTAAAAATTCAACATATTCTCATCTTCTGTCCATTATTGCTAATCTAGAATAACGAGTTAAATTCTTCATCTGACAAAGATTACGAAACGTGTTATCTGCACTTTTCAGCAATTAAGCTCTAAATTTTTCTTAAAGGCCTCAACTTACATTGTTGTGGTTGTTGCTGTTGTTGGAAACTACGTTAACCTGTCAGTGGGAATTTCAGTGGTCCAGACTTATTGTCTTAGTTTCCATGTATAGGAGCATAGCTTTAATTTCTTTTTGTGACCTCCAGATATGATATGACTTGGCAAAAGAAGAGGTTTACCAAAATCAAGAGCCCCAAATGGCTAGAAATATAAGTAGGAATTAGACTTGGTCTCTCAGAAAGGGGCTGACTTTGATCTTAGGAATCACGGAAGCATTACATGAACACAAGAATTAGCATTCACACTACTTATTCAGTGTCATTCTGGCTATGTCTGCAGGTTTGGTGTAGAGAAATCAAGGGGGTATTTGTGTGTCCTTCTAGGTAGGCCTCTGTCAGACCACTTAGCAATAATGTCTGAACACTCCCACTGCAGCGAACATTCGTATACATACAGCTTTGCCCTAATGAAGTCCTGAAAGTGAAATTTCTGAGTCAGGGCAGTGATGGCTAGTTTGATGTGTCAGCTTGAGCAGGCTGTAGTACCAGAATTAATGGTAGTTTTTTGTAGAAGACTGGCAGTAAATTTGGAGAGATGTGAATTGATAATAGAAGAATTAAGAATACAAATAACCTTAACACTTGAAAATGAATTGAATATGATAGAGTAAGAAAGAAAGAAGTTCATTGATTACTCCTAAGTTTCCATAAGGGGGAAAATGAATTTATGGTGATACTATTTATTGAGATTGGAAAAAGAAGAGGATCAGAATTTGGGGAGCAACTGTCGAGAAGAGATCTTGAGGTCAGTCTTGGACATGTTTGAATACGGATGACTTTGATTCATCCAAATAGAAAAGTGAGATAGATAGCTGAATATATAAACCTGTTGCTTGGAACAACAGTCCTGACCAGAGTCACAAAACTGAGTATATTTGATTCATAAATTGTAATTGAAACTATGAAAGCCAATGAAATAACCTAGAGTAAAAACACAGAATAAGAAGAGAGGAGATCTGGAATTTCTGAGGAATACTAATATGTCACTTGGAACAGGATAAGCCTGTAGAAAAAAGGTAGATTAAATTGAAGAAAACCAAGAGAATATGCTTATCAAAGAAGTCAAAGAAAGATAATGCAATACGAATAAAGGAGTGATGAGCCATGGCAAATGGTGCTATGAACAGAAATAAAATGAGGCCTGGAAAAGTGCCGTTGATTTAGCAAAATGAAAGTCACTGGTTACTTAGCAAGAGCTGATTCAATAACAATATGGGGACTAAGCCAGACGGAAGTAGGTTGAAGGGGAATAAACCAAAAACAACAAAAGAACAAGACAAACAAATGAGAAACAAAAACTCATAGACACAGACAGTAATTTAGTGGTTACCAGAGGGTAAGGGGGTGGGGGTGGGAGATGAGGGTAAGGGGGATCAAATATATGGTGATGGAAGGAGAACTGACTCTGGGTGGTGAACACACAATGGGATTTATAGATGATGTCATACAGAGTTGTACACCTGAAATTATGTAATTTCATTAACAATTGTCACCCCAATAAATACATTTAAAAAAGGGGGGGCTGGATTTATTGAGTGCAGATAATTTTAATAAGTTTGGCTGTGAAAGGGAGAAGAGAGATTGATAGGGCAATAGCTATAGGGAGATATATGGTCAAGTTTCCTTTTCTTTTTTTTTAATGGAAGAAGTTTAGCATCAATTATTTTGTTTGTTTACCCTTTTTTATTGTCTTAAAATGTTTGATTGTGAGTTTTTGTTCCTTGGAACTTTATATATGGGAATTCTTTGAAACTTGATTTAAAGTGCATTTCTTCAGAGAAGGTTTTTGTTTGTTTCTGCCAACAGCAAGTGGTACTGCCCACCTGGGACCTCTGAAAATTAAATTTTGGTTTGACATCCAAACCTATATAGAAACTTTTAGGAAATTCTTTTTTTTTTTTTTTTTGTCTCCACTCAACCCAGGACCAAGAATGAGGTGGGGTCTTTCTCAAAGTCTCCCTAGTGGGGTCTTTTACTTTTTATAGCTCACCTACTAAGAATGCTATTTTTCAAGAATGCTGGTTATTTAACGTCCTACTCCGCTGCAGCCCCAGGTGTCCATTTCTTGACCATGTGCCATGTTACACCCAGGCATGGGGACTTTATAGATAAGTATATGGCCTAGTATATTTTGATCACTTATGTAATAATGATATCCTAAATCTCTAGTGCTTTTTGTATGTATCATTTAAAATTTATTATTAGTCCTATTTTCATGTGTTAGCATTATAATAAGTTATTTAGAAAGTCATAATAAAATCACATGAATAAATTGACCAAGTTCAAGTTGATTAAAAGATTAATTTGGTTCTCATTAGTTTAAATGTATTTCCCATACTATATAGTTTATGTTTTAATATTATAAAAATTAAATATTGAAATTTAAACATATCAAACATCTAACTTGTGTTTCTTCTAAGGCAAATATGTAAAAGCTTGCCATCAAGTCAAATTTTCATGTACAGGTAACATTTCAAATCCTTTGTATCTTTCAGTTGATTTTATGGGAAAACAGTCCTTTGAAAATTATTTTTGGTAAACTTCCAAGTTGGTGCTTAAAACTTTTTTTTTAAACTCTTACAAAAAAGCAAAGGAAACCAGTAGTGACACAGACTATAAAAAATAAAGGACGAGCCAAACACTTCTCTTCATTTTGTTGCCTTATCACTTGATACCACCTTATACATTGAGCACCAGTAAGTTCCCAGAACTCTACTCACCTGTTTCACACACTGGGCTTCCTGCCTGGGCATTAATTTGACGAAATTGTTCCATTGTGAAAATTATTATTGTGGATTTAATTTATTTTAACATACTTAACTGAATAGTTCCCAAATTATGCCTAAGTGCAATATAGTTTTCCCTACAGACATTCTTCACAGGGTGATTTAACTGAACTTTTATATTCAGACTGAAAAATTGCTAGAAGTCATACTACCAGACTGATTTTGAGAATGTTACAATTTGAAACTTCAGTTCTATTAAGTGGCAGTTTAATAATTGTGTGATTAGTTCTGGCTTAATTTACAAATTGCTTCTTCGGTGACTGTTATAAGGTTATAAACTATTAAGGAAAATCTTAAATCTGCGAGCATGTTAAAAGTTTAACAAATATGAAATATCAGATGACTAAAAAGTAGTAACGATGGTCTTGGCAGCAACTGACTTTAAGAATATCAATTAAATACTATGAGGGTACAAAAGTAGTCAAAATATATTTCACAATGTAGGATGTAAGGATATAGATGTTGACCTTACTTTCTTATTAAATCTATTCCAAGAGCTATTTGCAAAGAGTTTGCTCACAACAATTGGAATATTTAATAAAATCTAGTTTTCCTCCTTTGTAATTCCTCAGTTGGAAAATGTGGTCCCTTGATGATGATCTAGGGCTTTGAAGAATAAATGGATTTTAAAGAGAAAATTAGATGGTACTTATTATGCTGTCTCGCTAGCAATGCATTGCCATTTGTCTGTTGTATTATAAATGTCTTGGTTTGCCTACCCTCTTCATTTAATCATGTAACTTGCCTGTAAGCAGCATGAGAGAAAAATATTGCTGTATTCCTCTCTCAATTGTTTTCTTTGCTTATCCCAGACAGCTCACATGGCTTATGCCCAATACGGGCCTGCATCTCCTCCCCGACACCTGGTCTCTTCCAAATTCCCTTCATTTACACAGTCACCCACTTAAGCCAAACACTAGGAGACAACTAGTTTCCTCCCTTTCCTTCCTTTGGAAAGCTTTTTCCTAACACCATCCCCTCTCCCAAGTGAAGCTCTCTATGATTGGCAACTTTAGTATTTCAAAAAAAATCAATGCTGATACAAATATTACACACTAGTCCAAAATCAGTTTTTCTTAGGGTAAATAAAATATCATTTCTGTGCATTCATTCAGTGTTTTATTATTTTCACTGTATATTCTGAGTATGTTTTGTTGTGAATCTAATTATTTGTCATTAGAAGACTGGGTTGCAAGCTTGTCTGTCCAGATTTCTTTGTAGCTCACCAACCTAATGCCATATATCAGGATTACATTTATCACAGCAATAATGAAGAGCAAATGGCATTTACCATATACTTTCTTCCTTTACTTCACTATTTTAAGAAAATCACTTCCATTTTATTTGTCAACCTATTTAGTAGAAAGTCATTTATATTGCTAACACCAACAAACCATTAAAAAGAGTTAAAGCATTTTCTTCAAACAGTCTTTTTTAAAAGAAACAAGTGGAATGTGAAACTATACTTGTTGAAATCTGAACCTTTGCTTACTTTATCTCTATATGATTTTTGAGACATGACATATTGTTTTTCTAATTGAATTCAGAAATCATCTGTCAGTTTAGTTTTGACATGTAATATACATAAATAATGTCCAAAAGGTGGAAGCAATCTAATCTGCAAGTATGAATACACTTTGTAGTTCTAACAGAATAATTAAGGAAGTACAAAACACTATGTGAAAAATGCATACTCAACTTTGAAAGTTTCCGCATTCATGGCTAGTATTTACCCAAATTTCAAAGTATAATAAAAATTCAAAAGAAATCTTAGAAAAAAGATGATAGGACATGTTAGATATATTTTTAGCTAACATATAAACTTTCTTTTATAGCCCAAAACACTAGTGATAAAATTTCTCATCCTTTCACTTTCTAACTCTCATCTGACTGATCTGTAGTAGACATAAATGTTGATATTAAAAAAGGATCTGAAGTTGCATGATTTTGTCACTTGGGAGATTTTCAAGTATTAAATGTTAAGTATTTGGTACTCTATGAAGAAAATCATCTCAGAATGTAGCTACTGTATTAATATAAAGTTATGGCTCAGTAGCATTGAAACAATCATTGGTAGATTTAAGGATTGATTTTTGATGACATAAAGTTCACTTTTAAGAAAGCTTCTTTCTACTGTAGAGTACAGTATAGCTTAAAATACTGCCTGAGTAAGTAGTCTATTACTCCAAAGCAAAAAAACAAAAAAAACAAAAAAGACACTTCTTTTCAAGTTTTCCCTCTTTCCAATATATATTTTTTAACTTTGGATAAATAATAATTTTCATCATTATTGTCTATCATGACCTCATAGGATGAACAGTGTACTTATTTTTAATTTTCAACATTATAGTAAAAAAGTTAGTTACCTTCAGGACACATTTACTGAAGTATGTCTGCTGTATATACTCAAGGTTTGTCTGGCTTTGCCCCATTAAGCTCACTAGTCCTTTTCTGCAAACTATAAACACAAAATCCACATACAGGAAAGGCATCATGGGATGGGATGGAAAGGACAAATAATTGAAAAGCCAGCTCTCTCATATTGAAAGTTACATAGAAAAGTAATGTTCTACGCCATGATAATTTTCCTCTCGAAGTGTAGTTAGCAAGAGTGACACAAGACAAATAATCCAGTACCAGTGCCGGTGGTGGTAGGCTCGGACTTGGGTATGCAAGGCCATCCTGTCTACACAGACTCACTACATTTCTTTTACTTAACCCTGTGGTTTTATTTCCCTTTGCCAACCTCATTTCATTTTATGAAGTAGGCAGTCTGATTAAAATAGAGAGGGGCGAAGTGGGTTTTCAGTTGTATTCAGGAGACTGCTGTTTTTCTTCAGAAATAATGTGAGATCTTCAAATGAATGGTTTGATACCTTTTTTCACATCTGACTCTTTAGGTAATGTACTTGAAGCTGTAGTCCCTCTCTCCAGAGAAGAAGTAAGTGCAAATGGGCAAATGCATCACAACGTTTTCATGCCCTCCATTTCCATTGAGTGGAAACTCATTTCCTTCAGAGGTCAAATAAGGCATTTTTTTTCAAGTTTTTGGTTACAAATATTACTCTCAAGGGTCTGGTTTACAAAAATGTAGAATCCAAATTTAGTAAGTAAGAAATGGTATAAAAGTAAATTTCAATGAAAACACTATAGTTGCACTTGAGTAAAATCTTGAAAGGTTGGGGTAGCCTTTTCATATGGCACTGCACTTATCTTTGACAGGAATTCGATTTCAAATTTTTGTTCTAGTGGCCACAAATGTTAAAAATAATTATTTACCTGGGTATGTAGTGTCAAATGGAATTAGAACTCTAACAACTTGCTTTTTCAGAGAGCAAAGACGAGTGAGGGAATATAAAAAGTTCTATAAGACTCTCTAGGCTGAATTCACGCCGTTTCATGTTCTTTATCCTTAAGCCGTTGAAGTTTTGTGTTTTGGAGTCTGCGGTATTGATGTAGTCTGTGACAGCTGAAAGTTATAAATCTGTGTATCATGTTAGCAATACTGAAAGTTATAAATCTGTGTATCATGTTAGCAATACTGAAAGAGACTTGTAATGTTCCTACATGTTGAGAGATTTCTGCCTATACAGAAGAAATAAGCAGATTGTCGTTTTCTACTTCAGCCCACAAAATCATTTCTTGCAGAATTAGAGAGTTGGCTTAATTATCTCCCTCTAATCTTATTTTACAGAGTAAGAGCTTGTTTAGACGGTTCCATGACTTTTCATACCATGCATACTATTGCTATAGGGCATTGAATAATAATAATAATAATAATAATAATAATAATAATAAATGATCTAATAATCCAATCCATGCATGAACTCCTTATCATATTGTTCTGACTAGGGCTTCCCATTTCTCTCAAATATTTTGAAACTTTTACTTAAAGTTGACTCCTTATCTTAAAGACTTTTCATACTTGGCCCTCATTTTCTCACAAAAATTCCCTGAGAAAAGTCTCGTTCTGAATTTGACAGCTCTCAAGCCATAAGCACGCCTCTATTCAGGATTTTGGGGTGGCATCTTTGGCAGTAATTCTTGCCAATTTAGAAAGAAGTGATCAAGATGGTATGTGGAATTTTTTTCCACCACACTATAAAACCAAATGTGTTTCCAGAGATTACAGATAATGTACTGTACCTACTCATGAAGTTTCGAGATTTTTCTTCCAATCGAAGTTGTGCTCATCAAAAGAGCTTTGAATCATTTTGAAGTCAGGAAAACAGCCTGTATCGTTTCCAAAAGGGGCTCACAAAGTAGGATTTTTTTTTTTTTATCATGATGTTAGTAGGATTATACCAGTCCAAACTCATGAGTTTGGTATTCTGAAGGAAAATGTTGACTCCCTCATTTACTCTATGACATGCTAAAAAATATCAACTATTTGGGGGAATGTGAAGTATTTCTTCTATTTTATTCTAAGTCACAAATCATCTCAAACATTTATTTGAATGGCACATGATTTCTCCTCTGTGGTATGTGGCTTCTTCTATTTGCATTATGAAATATTTCCACACAGAGGTCTTTGGATGGGGCAAATCATAGTTTGGTTCGTTTCCAGCCTTCTCAAATCAAGCCCCCTTTTTTTTGACTAAGAGCCACATCCTCTGAAGTACTTTCCCATAGGACAGAAGTGCTCCGGCTGTATTTAATCCATGTTTTTAATGGTGAAACCTTCACTGCTCAAGAAGTTGTTCATTTTCTATACTGTTTTATACTCTAAGTCTCAGGACTCTGTTTCTTTATGTTATAATATTAAGATGAATGATTCCACACAATTTTTAATTTTATGTAAAACTAACTACAAGAGTTATTCTGGTTATATCCTCCGCCGTTCAAAAATTAAATCAAGGAGAAATAGTAAAGATGTAGACTTATGGAGGTAAAACCTTCCCCACATTGCAATACTCAAAGAGAAATAATCTCTGTAATCTCTTTTGAATTGCAAATGGCTTGGCAGACTCTATTGAGAGTAGTTTCTCTATGCCTCTGGCATGGCTTTTTAGTGCTACTAAATTTAGACATTTTGGTTCTGAGCATGTTTCTTGAGATTTTAGGAAAAAGCGATTTGATGAGAAGATCAAAAAGAATGATATGGCGAAGTTAACCATAGATTTACCAGATAATTAACTCTGATCAATCTGCCAAGCTAATTATGTGTATATTATAGGCTTGAGTAAAATTGAAATATTTGCTAACTATACTTCACAGGTACTAAATTGTCAGAATGGACACTCATCTCAGAGCTCCCTGCTGGGATAACTTTAACTGCTGGATTGTGGGGGATATTGGAAGTGGTGCTTACGTTAGCAGGTATTGACTGACAGCTAGGAAAATATGAAAGCATTTCCATGTGGTAATAACCAGTGTGACCATACGGTGCGTGCTGGCTGCATGTCCTTTCTGGTCACAGTGTGGATCTTGTGTTAACCACACTTTCCTGCCTAGGAATTGGCACTATCTTTCTGGACCTGTGTGTGTGGCTATTCTCAGTCTCACTGGTGTGCCTGGCCTGTAGATTTCTGAAGTCTCACCGTCACTGATGGGTGGGATTCTTATCAGTTTTCTGCGTTGCATCGGTGTACATTTATTAAGCGAGAAGTACTTCTACTCTTCATCGTAGAAAAGTTGGCTGGCCTGTTCATAAAGATCTTCTTGTTGTCCCTGTGACACCATAGAACTCCACAAGTGCTCTGCTCACCAAGTCGCAGAAAAACTCCTGAGAAAGAAAGCTCCATGTTCCCTAAATGTGGGTTGTTCAGTATGGCAGTCATGGACTCATAGGCACTGAGCACTTGACCTGTGTTTTCTCTGACCCAAGATGGGCCGTGTGAAATAAATACTGGATTCCGTCAGCTTAGTATGAAAACGAAGCAACATAGCCACATTTTTATAGTAATGATATGTTACACTGACAATATTTTAGACTCATTGGGTTAAAATGTTTTATAACCATGTTTCGTTACCATACAGGTAATCTCACCTCTTTCTTGTTACTGTTTCTAATAGGGCTACTAGAAAATTAAAACTACCGATGAGACCCATGTTGTATTTCCATTGGCCAGCGCTGCTCTAAACCATACATCTGCCCAGTTGTTGGGATAAAAAGGACTTGATTTTAATGGAACCTATGGCAAATTTCCCTCTGGAAGCTCAGACAAGCATTTGCCTCTGATGTCCTTATGTGTTGTTGTTTTTTTCACTGCTATGTAGTGGATTTGATAGTACCACCAGTTTCTTTGGCTATTTCTGCTTTCTCCTAAATTGCTCCTTCCAGTTCACTCAATGAGTTTTTTAAAAAACATACTTAAAGTTTTGGCTTAACAGTAGTTACCTTGCTAAGTATAATTATTTGCTAACTACACTTCACAGATACTAAATGGACAGATAATCCCAGAACTCCCAATTTCTCATTTATCTTAATGTAATGTAATGTAAATAATTAAATGATGATAAAGCCAAGGGGAGAGACAAGTTTAATGACACTGTCTATAGGTGTGTACTGTTGGTTTTGGATAAGCGTGGCCTATAGCTGAAGGACTAAAAGAAATCACTTTAGTTCTAAGGAAGCTAAGTAGGCATCTCCTTCCTACCATCCCTTTGAATTAGATTTCATGAATTTATATTTTTGGAAATCAGAGTATCTCCCCTTAATCCAGGGATAGGATTACATTCCTAGAAATGCAGTTAAAATTAATGTAGCTTCATAGGCTGGATAGAACCTTCGTAGTCTTGGCAGATTTATAAACATGTTTGAAAGATGTCACTGTGCAATCGGAGAACTGTACGAAAACTGCTCTTTTGCTGGTCTACATCATTGAAGAAGGAAAGCTCTAGCTTGAGGCAAAGTCCATTGACCCAGCTGCTCAATACTTTAGAGGCTGTTTTAAAATTCTGGTACAAAGAAGTTTGAGTCTTGGACTCCAAAAACAGGAAGGAAAGCTCCATCAAAAATACCCTGGATATTAAAACCGACTCTGTGCTCTAATGTGAAGCTGCTTGATTGAGTAGTGTGGTGTCAACCATATCTTTCTTCTAATGCTCAAAGTAATGTACGTAGACAGAGTGACAATCACAGCACAGCCCCCCATCAGCAATAATTAATCTTTTAGTTAACAGAGGCTAGAAAAGCCTCTCATCAGCCTCTTCTGAAGTCTGAGGGACCCTGTTTTTTGATGTTTGCATTCTGAGGAAAATTGTCCCCACCAGTTCTAACAAATTGAAACACCAGGCTAATTATGGCAGCTAATGAAGTGTGTGGAATGGTCACAGCTTGTCGTGAAACTGTTCCTTCAGTTTGGATTAGAGTTTCATCAATCACTTTTTTAAACTGATCCAGAATTGCTTCTGCCCGGCGCTTGGCATTTTTAATGCTGTTTCTGTAATTGGTTTTTTCCCTAAAGCTTAGACTGTTTTTTTGAAATATTACAGTCTCAGGACAGGACCTGTATACTCGAGTTTATAAAAAAAAAAATTATTATTAGCGATATCAGCTGATCAAGTGGTAGAAGGCTAATAAAAGGCCCACCAAAATAAAATTGATATACTGTTTCCATCCCGCTAAAGGGAGCAATAAAGCATATCCCTGTATATCATTATTTTTTCAAATATAGGTATAATACAGCCTAGGAGAATCATAGTTGGTGGTTAGTGACTAAAATTCCACCAAGAGTTTCTATGAAATGAATATATAGGTGGTAATCTATGGTTAGGGAGGACTAGTTTTCCATTTATCATTCAACATTGGTTTATAAGGTTTCCCACATTTTGCATTGAACCAAACATTTTAAAACATTAAAACCAAAGAACTGTATATTTCCACTTAAATCACTCTGCGTAAACCTGAAGTTCAACTCAGAAAACCTAGTTTTAAGGTTTTTCTCTTAATCTAGGAAAGGTAATCAGTCATTTTGCAGGCATGACTGCAATTTCTAAACAATTAAATCTCATATTTAATGTTAAGAGTTCATCAATAGTAAATGGTGAGCACTAATTATTATGTACAGAGCACTGCCTCGATTTGTAAGGCAAACAATCAAACGGGTATTAAATTCTACTCGCCTGGGTTACGTCCTTTAAAATAAGAAAAAGGCTTTTGGATGTTTTCTATTTCTTTCTCCTTTGAGGTAGGCTGTATGAGCAACAAAGTTTTGCTCTGTTTTGTTTTGTTTCTCCCCTTTTTTATTGATAAATTATCTTGGAGTTAAAATTGTTCTCAGTAAACCAACATATATTTAGAAAGAGCTACAGATATAGAGTCATCCCTTAGTATCCTCGGGGGATTGGTGCTCGACCCCCTGCAGGCCCCCAGGTCCTCCGATGATCAAGTCCCTTATCTAAAATGCCATGGGATTTGCATATAACCTTACGCACATCCTCTCACATGTTTCAGTCATCTCTAGATTATTTAGAATACTTACTACAATGTAAATGCTGCATAAATCGTTGTTGTACTGTATTGTTTAGGTAATAATGACAAGAAAAATAGTCTGTACACGTTCAGTACAGAAGCAACCCTTGTACACCTGACTACAGTGTACAGTCAGTGACAACATACCTTTCTTTTTCTGATAGTTTCTGTCCGAGGTTGGTTGAATCCAAGAACGTGGAACCCACGGACATGGAGGGCTGACTGTGTTGTCACTTTGAATCTTCAGAACTGACCTAGGATGTTGATACTATCATTTCTTCTCATTGTATAGACTGAAAAATGAGACTAAATCAAATCATTGTCAAAGTCTGGACTATTAACCATTACACTTTACTACCTCAACTAGCTTTTTAAACCTACTTTTTCCTATCATATTCCATTTTCTAAGAATTTATCAATTCTTTCCAGACGTTTAGAATACTTACTGGTAATCATACTATTGTAGAATATAGGAGCTGGAAGTCAAGTTGAAAATAATTTAGATCTAGTTTATGAATTTAGGGAGAAAATATGCACATATAATGGTATAAATATATAGAGAGATGTATATATTGTGTACACATTCATAGGCACAAGTATAAATACACATTGATAAAATATTAAATGTATTACTATTAAGTTTCGAAATTTTCTCTGAGTTTTCATGATTATTTTACAATAGAATACTTACTTTTGCATTGAAGTGATAGAATTTTGCATTTAACCATACAATTTTTATTATTAAGGATCCAGTATACAATATGCAGAAGTGAAATGATGTGCTAACACGAAATTTGTAGACCTATTTGGTTATTTACCTTTCTCTTTTTTGTCCAAACATTAAATTACTTTCAAAGATAGACAAGGAAAAATTTGGAGAGATCGAGATAGAATGATGACAATATTTATGGTAATAAATAGCCTTTGAGAAGAGTTTTGACTATATTTGATAAATTTTGGTACTTTATTTTCTCACTAAAAATCATAACAGTTTTTAATTATGAGGAATTTTACGTATGTACATACATACACTACGTAGGTACATAAAAAAGTATAACAAAATATATTGGTTAAACCTCAATGATGGGTGCATGATATATATATATATATATATATATATATATATATGTTATTTATAGTTAAAATATACACAAATAATATCATATTTTATGCATTCTTTTGTAACTATGCTTTTTCTCAACTCTGACTTTATATCCAGTGATTTTTCTAAATTTGCTAACAATAATAACTTACCTATAGATATTTTTCTATATGCAAACTCATGTTTTCTGTAAATATAATTTTATTTCTTCCTTTCTCATCATTTCTGATATCAAGTAAATATTAATACTTCCACTGTTTTTCAGTAATCATGATATTTCATCAATACTTTATCATATGAAAAATGTTTCCTTTGTTCTGTTCTAAAGATTAATTTTAAAATAATAGTAGATATTTATCAAATGCTTCTGCTTCTAAAGATGATCATATGATTTCTTTGTTATTGTAGTCAATTATATAGTTTGATTTTTTAAAGTTCTTTTTTTAGCATAAACTTGAGCATGAGGGTTTTTTTATATGTCACTACATTTAATTTGTTAATACTTTTAAATATTTTTTACTCATATGTTTGTGAAATAGATGGGTCTCTAGTTTTTCTTTCTTATAAACATTTTTGTCAGATTTTGATATTAAGTTATGCCGGTCACACAAAATCATTTGGATCCTGTTCCCTCTACATCTATTTTTAAAAGAACTTGTGTACAATTGTGTTATTTCTTTGTTAAATATTTGGGGAAATTCACTAGTTAGCCCACTGGGTTTGGAGTGTTCTTTGTGGGTAGATTTTTTTTAATGATTCAATTCTTTTAATTTTTATAGGACAATTTCAGATTTTTGTTTCTTATTGTGCCTATTGTGTTAAAATGTGTTTTTTGATAGTTTGACCTATTTATCTAAATTTTCAAATTTACTGGCAAACATTGTTCACAATTTTCTTTATTATATAAGTAATGCCTTTAGCATATGTAGTGATGTCACCTTTTTTATGATAAACAATCATAAATCACATATCACCTTTTAGCAAGAAAAATTTTACATCTTCCTTTTTTTATTCATATTGATAAATATTTTCTTATCAATTTTTCTAGGGATTTTCAATTTCATCAATGTATTTATAAAACTAACTTGACTTTATTGATTTTCTTAATTGAATGATGTTTCTATTTCATTAATATCTGCTCTTTATTTTTTTTTTCTTTCAACGTTTTTGGGTTTAATTTGCTGTTCTTTTTATTACTTCTTGAGATAGATAATTAAATAATTATTTTTCAATCTGTATTTCCAATATATGCACATAAGGCTATTAGTTCCTTTTTTTAGAGAGAGACCATTTTTATGAGGTTTTTTGGAGCCAAATTGATGACATATGCCAGGGAGAAATATCTCAAATGCTCTTAAGTTTCAAAACATGGATTTAGTGACATTCCACAAGTTTTCATCTTAGATTTCAAAATGTTTTCTATTTTGACTCATGTTTTGTTTAGAAGTGTATTCCTAAATTTTCTAACATTTGGAGATTTCCTGTTTGTATTTTTATTAATTTACTAGTTTAATTCCTCTGTGATCAGAGAACATACTCTGTGATTTTAATCTCCAGAATGTTGTTCAGAATTGATTTACAGCCCAGGATCTGGTCAACTGTGGTAAATGTTGCAATTACATTAAAAAGAATATATTTTTTTCTGCCATTGTTGAGTACAGGGTTCTGTATTTACCAGTCTTCTCAAGGTTAATAATGTCCAAATTTTCTCCATCGTTATGTTTTTGTTTGTTTGTTTGTTTGAGGTCATATTGTGATGACTGATACCAGTATTACTGACTCTTCTTCCTGAGATATTAAAATGAATCATTTATTTGATACATGGGCTATCTAATAAAGGCTTTATTTAAGGAGGGCATGGACAGTACATTTTCTGAGGCCCTGAGTATTTGTGCAGAGAGTTCATTGTCTATCAGTATCCGTGTTCCCCTATCTGCCAGCACACGACATTCTCTTAAAGGGCCAAATAGTAAATATTTTAGGTTTTGCAGGCCACGTGGTCCACGTTACCACTACTCAAGCCTGCTGTTGTAGCACAAAAGCAGCCGTAGACAACACATAAAAGAATGAGAATGACTGTGATCCAATAAAACTTTATTTAAAAATGAGGAAATGGGCTGTCTTGGGCTTGTGTGCTATAGTTTGTTGACTTCTGTTTTATACTAATAGAACCTCTGATTTATAGCTGGGTCCAGGGCTATCTGAAATTTTAAGGGGCATTCATCAACCACCTTTTTAAACTAGTTATCTTCCTATGATCATGTGCTACTAGGAAACGGAATGCAAGCCAAAGTGTAGTTCCAACTGCCAGGCATTATTTATCAGGAATTTCCCTACGTAAATAAGTCTGAGAATGTGAAGGACAGCCAACAGCAGAACACAAAAAGAACTACACAAACTAGTAAATTAGCCTAATACAGTTCCACAGATGCTGGCAAGAGACACACGCCTCCTCAGTCAGAGGAGTTTTGGCACAGTCGTGCCAGTTCCCTGACTCTCAAATCCGACTGTGTGGTCCAGCGAGCCAGGTGGGGCTGCACGTGCCAGTGTGCCTTAGGAGAAAAACCCTGCATATAGGAAATCCACCACTTTTCTAGGAAGCAGTAAGCCATCCTGTTCTGTCTAGAGGGAGACCAGGTACTTTGCAGGTCTGCCCCACGTGCTGTGAGGTGTTACATCACTTCTCGGGGATGTTACATCACCAGTTACATTAACAATACTTGGGAAGTGGTCCTCGCTCTGGGTAAAGGAATGATCAAGACTTCGTGATTTTGACACGTTCAACAAGACATGTGGGAATTCAAGAGTCCCATCGTGGGCTGCCTTTCGTAGCATTTTTAAAGACAAGTAAGTGCCATTATTCTCATTTCTTCCTTCTGTATGTCTGGAATGCGGGATTTGATAGCTAGAGATGGCTTGACATCTTCCATCATATTGTAATCTTTGGATCCGTGCAGGCCTCAAAAGATGGAGCAATAACGTAAAAGAATCCTGGGTGTATTATCCTGTGGAGTATTACACCAACCCTGGACTTTTGTGTAAAAGAGAAATAAACTTTGCAATTATTTAATTGCGCTGTTAATTTGGTCTTTCTGGCAGCTGCAGCTGTGTCTAATCCCAATTAATAGAATATCTAAGAATGCCTTTCTGTTGCTTTTATATGTAAGTGATCACTAGAGCGTGTATGAAATCCTACGCTCACACCCTTTTTCTTTTAGTTTTATAGATATTAGTTTGTAATCGTCTATCAATTACTGCTACCAAAGAAATATGAGATAAGACTGAATCTTTGTGTGTGTATGTGTAAGGGGATCCTTTTTAAAATTATTTTCTTTATTCTATAATATAATGTTTATCACCAGTTCAACTTGGAATAGCCAGTTGTTGGCTCTAAAGTGAACTTTAATTCTGCTGTTGTAATCTTAGCTTTTTTACTCTTTTTGCCTCCCATCTGTGACCTTGTTGTTCTTATGGGCATCTAGTCCTGTTATTTTAGACTCGTTTATCCTTTTGGTCTTTAGCTCTCTTCTATAGAATCCACACTTTCAGGAGCTCCATGAAGTTGGCAACTATTGTCTAACACTGAAATTTTCTTCAGGTTCCTGGAAATGATAATGTTCAGATGTCTGCTTTTCATCTGAGTCTTTACTATGCAGGTCTATTTTTCTTCCATGAGTTTGTGTAACTTTTCTCTTTTATCATTCTTCTATTCACAAAGCACTAGATACTTTTATTGTTTACCAACACAGAGAAACTGGATTTGCGTCTTCAATCTCTGAATCAAGGACTCTTTCAGGCTTCAGTTGGAAGGCAACCCAATTCCCCTGCCTCCATTTCCTAGTTCTCCAACACTCATACTTGATGAAAAAGATGAAAGTTTATAATTCAAGCCCGATACAGCCTCTTACAGCTCTTCTTTCCATGGCATAGAGGCCCTGCATGCAGCGAGTCTGCAAGAGCCTGTAGAAAGCCTAGCCTACAGCTTAGCTTCTGTAGCTCAACCATTGTTTTCCACTCATTATCCTGAACCCTCTTGAAGGGATAGAAATTTCTCTTGAATAAAACAATGACCCCCCCAAAAATACAATTTGAATGCTGTGAGAAAGTCAAAAGTTCAGTAAGGAGGAGTTTTGGAGCAATTTACTTAGACTGAGAATTACCTGCTATTTGAAAGCTTCAGGTGACTTATTGGGATAGAAGTGTGAGTACCAGGTCCCCTTGTGATGACTTCTTCAGTTCCACCCATGAAGATATCGATATTAGTCGTAGTTGTTTGCAATTTTCCTCCCACATCCCCAGCCAATTCTTCTAGGAGCTCTTGATGGCAAAGAGTTCTTAGGGCTCTAAAAATAAGATTTCTTGGAAGAGGAAATGCTTCCTGTAGGCTAATTAACTAGCCCCCATGATGGATAAGAGCTTAATGGAACGTGTGTGAGGTTAATATCCATTAAATCACATTAACAGTTTTGAAAATTTGGATAGGCCCTAACCATATAGTTGGGAGAGCAGACAAAACTAATTGAAATACTTGGCCATTAATTTCCAAGCTCTTAGAAACTAATGGGTTTTTAGAAATATCATTAATGATGACCAACACCTATATCATAATCTATATTAGCTAAACATATGTCAACATAAGAGATATGTAAAGTATTACTCATTAATATCTTAAACTACACTGCTAAATAATGTTTGCATTAAAGAATCTACAACTCATAATTATTTCAGTCTAGCATATTAATGTTATATTTTTGATCAAGTTTTAATTTGGCTTTTCAATACACAACAATTCTTATACTTCCTTTCTTTTTTGAAGTAAAATGAATGTATACTTGTCAAAATTTTATTCTGTTTTTATATCCTTTTACTCTTTAAACCATCTTATATTATTGAGAAATAATGTATTAAATATTGAGAATTTTATATGTATCATATGTCAGTGTTCTTGGATTCACAGTCTCTCTTTAATAAAGTTTAAATAACTTAGGAGTTATATTGAAATGTTCTGCAATAAATTGTGCTTTAATGGCAACAGCATATAAACATTCCTCAGTATTTTGAATACCAAAGTATTTTACCTACACGTTTTTGAGTTCAGACTCAGTAAAGTTCAAGGGCATCCAAGTATGAAATAGCTTGTGAGGAAATTCACATTACTTTCTTAATTTGATTTAGTTGGGGAAAAGGACACTAGTTCATAAAATAGATCTTTGTCTTTAATAATTTTGGTTCAAAATATAGACATTAAGTATTGTACATAGACTAGTAAATGTGTATATAATTTTCCCAAAGCTTGTAAAGGGATTTGACATTATAAAATACATTTATTTCTATTGACTATCTTATCTGCATTTTTCATTATGTAGACTTGCTTACAGAAAGCATTGTTAAAAATGCTTAGAAATGAAAATGTAAAAAAAAACAAACAAACGAAAAAAAAAAACAAATGAGAAACCATGTTTAGGTATTTTATATAAATGATACAAAGTGGGGTATTAATTACTGAGAGGAATGTAGTTGGTAAGAGCCCAAGTAGAAAGGATACTTAATTCTAAGAGAAATAGTAAATATGTTCATGCACTAATTATTGTTATTATTATTATTATTATTATTATTATTTTGCTTTATTTATATCGAAGTGAAGCGTGCATAAAGTAGATATGCTCAAAGATTTGAAATGCTAAGTGGCATACTCTTGCCCTCCATCATCTTTCATGTATGATCCTTCTTTCCAGAGACCACTTTCAACTCTTTTATCTTCTATCTAAATAATATGCTACATCATGATTTACCAGTTGCAGGTGTTAGCCATTAACCTTCAACTATGCAAGAAGAGAATTTAGCCCTTTTATGTCATCATAGTTATGTTTTCTAGAATATAAGTCTTGAGTCAACAAGTATTCAGACTTTACTTTTTTTTTTTTAGCTATGCAAAGATTGTTTCCTGTTAATCCAAGAAGTTTTTTAAGATGATGTTTCTTTCTCGCATAACTTCGTATATTTCCTGGAGTTAATAATTGCCATTTCCCCCATTTGCTCAATTTTCTTCACACCTCTTGTCAAGTTTCCTCATACCCAGTAACAGCCTCTCAATACAATTTTTAATTCTGAGAATTCCATCTCACATGTAATTGATATTAATTAGATATAGAATTTTAATTTGAAACTTATTTCCACTCAGTTTTAAGCCATTGTTATCTGTCATTCTGCTTTGGGGACATTTTCTTGCATTCTTCCCTAATTCTTTCTTCTTTGTTTTCTCAGATTTTTATTTGTTTTGGAGCTCTTCTAGCCAGAGAAGAGATTCTCTACATTGATCCTCAATTTCTTGTTTTTTTTTTTTAAAATCTCACTCACATCTCCTATTTCAGTTTTGTTGTCCTTTTGTTTTACTTTCTTGGAGAGTTCCTTAGTGTTAAATTCTAATATTTCTATCATTTTTTTTCTGCTTTCATATTACTAATTCAATAAAGCACATGTATTTTTAAAAAAAATTTATAGTAGCACCTACAGTGCTTACATAATAGATACATCATCCTTTCTAATGTTTCTTAGAATATTTGTTTTAGATTCTTTTTTTTTTAAATCTCTTTCTTTTAGGATGGAGGTTTTCTCAAATATCTGTTGATCTTTGGCTGTTCATCATATTTTGAAATGCTGGTTGAAATCACTGTGTGTATGGGCAGGGCTTGGTGACGAGTGGCTTTCAACTTACAGCTGACGTTCTTGCGAGGGGCCCCTGTTTTTGGCCATTCTGGCCATTCTGTTTCTCAAACACAAAAGTTTTTTAATCTCCTGCCAAATTGGCAACTGGAGATGAGGGTGGGGAGGAAGATGGTGTTCTCACCATTCATTGTGAAAACTTTCACTTAATTCCCAGTAGAATGCCTTACCCTTGCGCTCTACTTATACCTAGTCTCTTCAGGTTTTGTTTTGTTGTTCGTTTTTTCGTTTGTTTGTTTTTGGTGTTTTTGGTTTTTCTTTTTCCAGTTTTTCCCTCAGAGAACAAACTACCTGAACCTGAGGAGAGATGCAGAGGGAGTGTCCCTAGGGGAAGTTGGTGAGGGAGCTTGGAAGTTAAATGTTCCTTGTTTAGACTTTCAGCCAAGCCCTGAACCTCACTCTGCCTCCTGAGATATCTGAAGATCCCTCGACCTCTGGGTTATGGGTTTAGGTGGGAAGAATAGGATGGAATTTCATTGGGATCCCCCAAGATGTCTCTATTCTCCATTCCTGTTAGGTCTGGCATAACATCACTCCTCACCTATTTCTCAACATAAATTGTAATTTGGCGTCGCTGCTTCCTCCTGCTTTCACTGAACAGACAGTTTTGTAGATGTTTAGAATTCTCCATGTTTTGGGGGCCATTTCAGAGAGGATAAGATAGGGTAGGAAATTCATTGCTCTGCCACCTTAAAACTAGAAGTCTTCCAAATGAACAATTTCAAAATACAGGTCTATACAACTTTTATAGAGAGGCTTTTGGAATAATAATGTTATTTCCAAAAATATGACACCCAGAAAAGTTTATGCATACCAACAGATTTTCATTTTCAAGTGTATCTGAATGTGAGAGGTGGTGGGTATAAACACACAAGGCCTGGATCCTTCCCGCAAGAACCTCATCAGTCTAGTGGAGGAGCTGAAACATGTCCGAGAATCACTGTGATACAAAACAGAAAATCTAAAAGGCTATGAGAAAGGTATAATTATGCACCCTAGACATTCAGTACAGGCAGATTTAATTTACATCTAAAGAGAGAAAGATTTCCAGGAGGAAGGAGCATTTCTTGTGTGAGACTTAATGTTTGGGTAGGATTTGCACCTAGTAAGAGCTTAATAAATATTTACCGACTATAATTAATATTATTCAGCTTTGGTGGTTTGTCATTTTTCTTTCCACTCTTGTTAATGGTAAATAGTCCTCTCTTCACTGCAGTGTATTGGCAGCAATCAGATTCACTTATTCTTGTCTTAGTTTTCCTGAGAGGAATTAGAAACATTTCTATAGAGAAAATTCACAATTCAATGACAGTTATTGATATATCCTATAATTACCACAAAAAAATGCTTCCTGTAAGAATTCCATCATGTTAATGATGCATGTGTATTATTAAGAATTATAAATATTGAGTAATAAAGCTTCAAGTTTGCATGTTCCCAGATGTTATCTGGAGGGCTACTAGATTAGCAATTTTTCAAAAACATAAGCAGTAATTAGAAATCTTTCATAATTTCCTTCAGAAACAGCACTTGATTTTAATTCTTTCACTTAAAAAAACTTGTAAGAAAAAACTGTCAGAACTATTGACATTTTTATAGCTTGACAAAAATTAAGCGTAATTAAAACGAAATATGTGTTGCATACATTAAACTGCAATTAATATGTTTTCTGCTGCTGCTTGAAGGGTAAGATTAAACTGGTGTTGTTAGCAGATTCCCTGCTGCGAGACTAATTTCTTGATTTTTATACCAAACATCATCATACACATTTTCGCAGTAAAAGAGTAAACCAACAAGTAGAAAACATTGTTTGATGAAAACGATATGCTACAGAAAGAGATAAGCTGGCTTTTTTGAAGGCAAGGCAGTATGACTGTTTAAGATCTGAAAGACTAGTTGATTCCAAGGGTAAAATTTGTATTTTTAAAGCCATTCACATGAGTAGAAAATTGCCTGCCCTTCATTTTGGTTAGTTATGCCTATTAAATTATCCAGTGTTGTTTCAGGATGTTTGCTGTTTTAGGAGGTTATTAGAAAATGAACAAGTTATACTGAGGCCTCCCCTCCAGCTAACTAAGAAATTATAATAACAGAAACTTAGATGTAGACAATTTTAAGAGAAATGGAGGCAAGATGCATTCTATCAGTACTTCTCTTGGGGGGGGATTACTTTTCTCATGGGAACCCACAATCTCCAAAAGAAAACCCAATCTGACAAAAATGAGTTATAGCTTTCTTAAAAAAGAAAAAATAATAAACAGCTGCCACTTATCCAGACAATGCATCGAGTGTTAGTTCCGTGTGAATTTTTTTTCTGGCTAATTACTTTTTTAATTTATTTTTATATTAGACACTATTTTTGGTATCAAGGAAAGAAATAGGTAGCCATGATTACTAGTCCTCTTTATTTCTCCGAATGCGTCTGTCTCTGGAATAGTGTGGTTTAAGGCACATCAATGGCCCAGTGGGAATTAGAAATTATGGGCTAGGCCCCATCACTTGCTGAGCTATTGCACACCTCTTCCTCAGGAGCTGGGATGCTGTCAGCGCATGTGTGTGACGATCATGTTAGGATAAGACAGTGCCTGTTGAGGAAGGGAAATGAATGGAGCTCTAATCATATGCAAGAAGACCAGGGTGCCCCTCCATGCTACCTACAGGAAAAGACAATACCTTTTTATTTCCTGCTGCTTACCTACACTCTGCATACTGCAAAGGTCCCAGTGCTCTAACAGGCTCCAGACTTGGGAACGTTTTGCCCTCCGAACATCTTAGAGCAGACAAATCAATCTTTTTAGGGTAGCTTAGTAGGTTTGGGTTACTTGAAGGGACACTAGTGGTATCGTGACAAAACTGTTGGCTGTAGTCATGATATTAGTTGGCGTGGTGACATTTTCACCTCATTCAAGTTGGTGCACAAAGGTCACCTCAGAGCAGCCTTTCCTGGCCATCTGATTGGAAATTGCCAGCCCTTGTCCTAATTCCCTCAACCTTTCGCTTTTACTTACCTCGTTGTATTTTTCTTCATACCGGTAGTGCTTGTTATTACCTGGCATTTTTTTGCTTGTCTGTCTGCTCTCACTAGAAATTTAAGTTCTATAAAGACGGGAATTTGTGCCTAACTTGTTCGTTTCTGTATCCTGTAATAGTGCTTGGCATGTGTAGGCACTGGATTAATAGGTTTTTAAAGGAAGAAAGGAAGGGAGGGAGGGAGGGAAGGAGAGAGGGAAGAAAGGAGAGAGGAAGAGAGGGAGTGGACGAAGGGAGGAGAAATAACTGTTTAAAAAACCAATTCTTCTAAAAGCAGAAAGAAATTAAACAAGCAGAATTCCTGATGATAATATGAAAATCTAGGTTTGGTAGAGGGTTATGAAAAGTCTGTTTATTGAAGCTTCATTTGTACTTTATCTTATTTTTAATCTCAGGGAAATTACACTGAAATGAGAACTGTTTCTTATAAAGCTAAAATTTCAAGTTATTGTCTGTATATGGCTAGGATTCACAAAGAGTCAGGTACAACCCACCCCATCAAGAGTGGTAAACAATATTGAATCCATTTGTTTATTTTATGTGTTCGTGTTCTCATTCATTCGTCTGTTCAGTCTTACTCTCGCCCTAGAAGGCATGATACTTGCAATATGTTGGTAGAATACACGAGTTCCTAAAACAGCGAGTGCATCACGATGGGGCCCAACTACTCTATGGATTCGCAGTTGGTTGTTGTATTTGCAGAAGTTAATGTTTGGTAGTCATTCTGAACCGTTGCTCCTAGGGGAAACGCAGGGCTGGGTTCCTGCAAGCCTCTGGTCAGTTAATCGATACATAACATTGTTTTATGTGTGTTTCTGTTTAAAGGCTCCTTCTTTGTGTGTATATTGTTGATTATTATCATAGAACTCATGGCAAACAGCACCATAACTCCTGGCACAATGAAGCTTGTTCTCTGTAAGGCACACAGTAGCCTTTTTGCACATAGGAACACTAGACAGCACTTCAGCAGTATGCTTTGGGTCCATTTTAAACAGTGAAATCTCCAACCAAAAGAACAAAATGTGAAAAAGGTGGCACTACAAAGAGCATGAGAAAAGCAAGCCTCCACTGGGAATGTGTGTGTCAAGTGACTCAAATTTTTTACCACTCTGCTCATATCAATGAGTGACCTTGCAAGCACAGTGCGTATTGATTTGAGGGTTACCAACAAATTTTAGCAAGTAGGTGAACTTGCAAATAAGGAATCTGAATAATGAGGATCAATGGTAACAGAATTTTTTATAAAGTCATCAGTGAACACATCGTTATAGCCTATTTACTGATGAATCTAGACATTATTATCCATGCAAAACAGGGTCACAATTGGAAATCCTGTATTTCTACTCAACCAGGATTTATTGAGTCATGATATGTGTCCAACACTGTCATGGCAATACAGCAGACAAGACAGATAGAGCCCCCCTTCCTCATTTCTCATAGAACCCGTAGATAAATATGTCTCTCTCTTTCCATCTCCCCCTCCCTCCTTTTCCCTACTCTCCCTTCTTTTTCCTTCCCTCCCTCTCTTCCACCCTCTTTTCCTCCCTCTCTGCTTCCATCCTGATTTCTCTGTCTCCCCCCCAAGTACTTTTAGACTGAAGTTACCGAGGTACAGAGGGGCCTGAGCATAGCATCTAGAAGCTGGAAGAGGAAAGGTTTCAGCATGTGGAGTGCACTTTGGGAAAACCGTCTTGATGACAGAGTCCAGGGCATACAGTTTCCATCTCCTCTCGGTTCCTAGAGGGACAGGGTTGAATGAGAGAGTAAGGCTGTGTTATTCCAGAAGGCCCAAACTCTCAGACTTCTAACGGGTTCATGGTTTCCTCAGGGTCAACACTGTTTGTTCATTACTCAGCCATTCCTTTGACCAAATAATATTTATCAAGCCTCAACTTTGTACTACGCCCTGGGAACACAGCTGGAAACACAGAGTGGTCAGTAGTAATCAGTTAATCCCCCTCTGGTGGATTTTCTAGGAGTACTGAATTACTTAAAGACATTCAGTTTCTTTCCCACTGAGCAACACTTGGTATTTTGGAATGTCACAATCCTGATTTCAGTTATTTCTACTCTAAGTGGTTCCCCTAAACCATTCTATCTCTGAACATTTTTGCAGCATATTTTCTAGTACAGTAACCATATGCAAGCCCAAATGTCCCCTTTAGTACTGGTTCCACATAGCATTTCCTCTATTTTAAATGGTCCGTCTTTGTATAGGAAAATAATGTCACTGGAACCTCTTGTCCTGGTATCGTCAGTTCAGTTATCAGGTCAGCTAACAGGCTACAGGTCATTCTAACTACACATTGTAGCTAGTTGGGTGTTCCATTCCAGTGCCTTTTATTTAGATGACATTTTTACTGTTTTTTTGTTGAAATTAAACAGTTAAAGCCACATTTTATATGTCTATCTCTATTTCTCTACCTAGATCTATGCCTTTTGCTATATCTTGTATGTTTTATGTAGCCTTCATACATAAACACCATAATACAATGCATTTACATGTTTCAATGTGCATGTCCGACCTGTTATTCCCCACTAGTGTGTTTATAGCCGAAGCTATAGAGGTGGAGGAGGAACGTGAGCTAAATAAGAGAAACACAGATGAAACTATTAAGAAGAAGATATATAAAAATGTAAAAAAAGAAAAGACAATTACATAACTTTAGAATTTGGATGTACCCATGTTGAAATGAAAGTAGGAATGTGCATACCAAAGCTTTAAATAACGATACACAGTGCGGCCCAGCAGATTCGCTCTTTGTCATTTTGACTTGGGTTTGAAAACGGACCTGGGCTGCATTCCAGCTCAAAGAGCCGTTCACATCCAAAGACTCCTAAATTGTCCCAAGGAGCTCATTTGGAGAGTGGATTATTTGTGTTTGGCTGGGCGTCCTAATAGCAAAAGCTGTCTGCTCTGGCAAGCAAGGGCTGTGGCAGGATTTAGAAGTACCATCCCCCGTGTTTTGTCTTCATGAGGTTATTTTTCAGAAAAGCAGTCCCCAAGCTCTCATTGAAAAACTGACACTGCACGAGTGTTGTGCAGATGGTTTCCTTGAGCGCGTTGATAGCTGCCCATGGCAGGGTGGCCTGTTTTAGGTATTAGAGGCAAATTTTAAACAAACGAAAATCAGCACCAGTTTTTTTTCTGAAACCAAAGCTGTCTTAATGGCATATCCACCTCTTCCTGTATCAGAGGTAATAACAGTTATCGGTTGCCTGGGGGCCAAGTAAGAATGTGGGATTTTAAATTAAAAAATAAGAGTGATAAAGAATTTCCAATTTTCTTTTAGGGATGTAGAGAGTAGGTACCTGAAGAGTGAATCCTTGTTTATTTGCACAACTTTAAATGCCTCCTATCTGACTCTCCCACTCTGGAAGTTTTGGTTACCATCAGTTGGAAGCTAGCTACTGCACTCCTGACTCATTGCAGATGATCAAATGTTCATGGAATGTGCAGATGAAAGTATCACAAAATAAAGTGATGCTTCATTCATTATGTTGGAGGAGCTCAAAATTAAGTAGGCGAGAAGATCCACAGGAACGTAGGAAGAAAATGCTAGAATTTCTCATGATATTTATTTTTATCTCATTTACATATTTACTTCACATTACATTCTACCACCACATATGTAACTTAGCACAAATAATTAGATGTATATTGAGAGTGTTTGCTCAAAATATTTTTACGGGAGGAGGATTTAGGTCCTGTTTCACTACATTCATTCACCATAATTAGTCCCCCGTAGGTGTGAGTTAACCGTATTTAATTTGATTTTTGAAAGAACGTGGTGGGTAGAATATGAATAGATTTTTACCACTGAAGGAAGGAGGGAGGAATATACTAGTGCCAAGTGCCAGCTGTTTAATCCTGTGTAATCCTCACGACAGCCCTGTGAGGTAGATATCTCCTTTTTACAGATGATGAAACAGAATGAGTCAGGATGCACTTCCTGTAGGAAGCTTCTGTTTTCCGGAACAATTTATAGGGAAATGGTATCTTTTTTTTTCCCTTGTTTGGTTGAGTTTGCCAGTGAAATCATCTAGGCTTGTTTGGGAGGGTTGTTAATTATTGATGCAATTTTAAAAAAATATTTAGGCCTATTCATTATTATGTTTCTTTTTGCGTGAGTTTTAGTAGGTTGTATCTTGCAAGAACTGGTCCATGGTATCTTAGTTATCAAATTTCTGGACAGCTGTTCATAATACTTCTTTACCCTTTTCATATCCATGGTATCAGAAGTGATGTCCCATCTTTTTTAGTAATTATTTATAATTTCTGTCTTCTCTCATTTTTCTTAGCCTGTTTATCAATTTTCTTGATCTTTTCAAAGAATCAGCTTTTGGTTTTGTTCATTTTCTTTATTCATCTCCTGTTTTCAATTTCATGACTTTTGCTCTGATTTTATTATTTCTTTACTTCTGCTCACTTTGGATTTAATTTGCTTTTTTTTCTAGTGTCCTAAAATGGAACCTTAGATTCTTGATTTTTAGATCTTTCTTTTGTTCTGTATGCATTCAATGCATTTAAAGTATATACAATTTAACTATATTTTTATCCAAAGTAAATGTAAAAAACAGAAGTTGAAATGCACGTTTTAAAAATGTTATTTTAAATATTTAAAAGTATCTATTATATTAAAATGAAAAATTAATGTAATTAATAAATATCGGAAGTTTAAGATCATTGACATAAAATTAACCATTTCATGTACTTTTCTGAAAATTAAATTAATTATTGTTACATATGTCTTTACAACTAAATCTATTCACAGTTCTAGGTTCATCAAGTCAGCAACATAAAAAATCACTATCATGCTTCACACACATGCCTAAGTTTCATACACTCAAATTTAAGAGTAGTGTGAATTCTTTACCATTGCAAAATGTACCTGATATGTCCCATGTAACTGCTGCAAAAACTATGTCAATTCCTGAGTGCCTCTAGAATCACAATTTGGAACAAAAAGAAAGCAGGAATATGGATATTCAGCTCCGCGGGGAAATAATACTTCATTATATGAAGCTCTGTTGCATTCATGCTATCCAAGAGGAAGGATGTTATTCAAATCAATTAATTTGTCTCTTACCTGAGCATTTCTGTCACTCAAATTCTCTTCATACTTGAAAGCAGTGTCTGTTACAACCCCACCTCCTTTACCTCACTTGGGCTTAGTCACTTTTGTTTCACAAACGCAGAACAGCACATGTGGAACTGTTCCCTGGGGCCTGAATGGCGTTAGTATAAAGGCAGATATGTAGGGTCAGTGGCTCTGTAGTACCAGAGCGGAGAGCCAATCCCTAGTGACAGTTACCTGCATGTTCTTTAATATATTTATTTGTTGCGTTTGTAATGTACGAACCCTCTAAAGAGCTGGGCCCAGGGCAGGCGTACTTCTTTACAAGGTTCCTTAAGGAAAAAAAAAAAAATATCCCAAATCATCTTCACTACTGTTAGGCCTCCAGAGAAGAAGCATATGCCATTATACGTATAGTCTGACCATTTATTGACAGTATCCCCTGATGACTTAGTACTTTACCTCTTTAAGGACTTTGCCTGTTTAAACTGCATGAAGGCATTTATTTCCATCCTCAATCAAATGCTGCTTCTATGATTACTCAACAGAAAATGGTTTTGCCCTCTTCCCTCTGAACACCTTTAGCATTCCTTTGAATCAATTCTGTGGTTCTTACAACAGTCAGCCCTCTGTTATAGTTACGTGGGTGTATCACCTTTCCCTTTTCATTCGTTCATTCAACAGATATTTACTTTTCACCAAACGAAGCTTACAAACTCATGAGGGACACAAAATCAATAAATAGAAAATATCAAAGAGCAGTAACTGCGGTGAAGAAAATAGAGTCAGTTGAAGTGATAGAGAGTTTCAGGGCTGTTATGTCATGTCCAGCAGGTCAGGGAGACCGCCTCGAACAGCAATGTGATGAAGGGAGGGAAGGACCATGGCAATAACTGTTGTGATGGAGGCATTTATAGACTCTGAGAGGAAACATGCTCAGGAAACGGAAGTGTTGCTAGAGATGATGAAATGATGGGGAAATGTGGAAGACAATAAATCATGTCAGAAAAGGACCCAGAAGCAGGATCACTTAGGGCCTTACAAGTCAAGTAAGCGCCTTGAAGACAGGGAGCTTTGTCTCATCATCACATTGCCCAGAGCTTCTGGGAATGTCATCCAGAGCTGTCAAAACCCACGTATTTATAAAAGCATCTATCTCTCTGGTTCAACTGATGAAACCTAACTGCTAATTTTGTTTTATTTGAGAATACTATGGGGGATTTGAAGTGCAGTTAAAATCTGTCGTTCAGCCATTTATTATAATCTAAATTATAATAAAATAATAATACTAGTAATAGTGATAATACAAAGTCAGTTAAGTTCTTTGTGGTAATCTTTGGTTTTCTTTCCTTCTAGGATTTCCAGACTGTATTGCCAGCATTTGATCTCTTTTCAAAGTATGGAAAACTATATTCAAAAGCTGGACAAATTTTATAAAGGTAAGCATTTTCCCTAAGAAGTACTTCAAAAAGTATATTAAGTTACATCAAAAAAATCAAATAACATTGACTTAGCTGTCAAGCATTTTAAAAACCATGCTATAATAACATTTATGCATAACAACACTAGGCACTTTTTTTAGTTCTAACTTAATGGTTTTCAATATTCAAAAATCCTGGGCTTTGTTTTTCAAATCTCTTTTCCAAAATGGACTCAAACTATGTTAAGAAATAGAACTGACAAAAATCTTAAGTACTCCTTCTCTTTAAATTAATACAATAAATACATAGTTTTACACAATACGTGAAAAATATTGAGCTAAAACATTTCTCAATACTCTATTGGCAGTATAGTTTAAAACAGTACATTCAGTAGGTGTGTCGTTTGAAATATGAAGTGTCTTCAGAAGATTCTAAGTATTATAAATAGTGTCTGGGGTCTCTGATGATCAAAGTTTCCACGCTAGAGAACAACAGAAGCAGACACAGAATTCAAGATCACAGAATAAGCTCATTCAAGAACACAGAATGAGTGTTGTGTTTCATTGCTAAGGTGTTTAAAAAATAGAGAAGTGATTACAATCAAACTGAGACTTATAGGCGGTATTCTGGTATTTTCAGCCAAGTTGAAGGAGGTATTGGATGAAGGTAGCACCAACCATGGCAGTCAATGGAAAGAGGCAAGAATGAAAAATCCCACTAGTTAGGATTCCCCCAGGTGTCCTCCCTCACGGAGAACCACGGGGAAAGGTCTGGTCCGTTGGAAAGGACACGGAGTGGACGCAAGCAACTTATGTTCCTTAGATTTAATCTGTGTCTCCTCTCCCCCACTTATAACTCTGGATGCTTCAGCAGGGAAATCAGTATGTTAAATACAGATACCGATATCCACCTTTTAATGACTCCAAAGGAATACATGAAGGGAAATATGAAATATTCTGAGCTATTGGGAACACATATAGATAACGCCAAGTGGAATTGCAGTTTCAAAGGTTTATAAAGTATCATTACTCAAGGGAGCATTTATCTAGTATTTGTAACTCACAGTATAAAGTAGTCCAAATAAAATTGTTCATATTTGTGTATGATTTAGATTTTAATTCAAAGGTATAGTGTATTTATAACAGCGAAAGGTTGAAAACAACTTAAATACTCATTGATATACGCTGTTAAATAAATAACAAGACATAAAATGCAATGCTGTGAAGGCATTGAAAACGTCTTTACCTATTACTTAGAAGAAAAAAAAGCCTTAATATCTTTGTGAAAAAAGAAGGCTGGGTTCAAAAGAACCTGTAGCTTATTTCCATTTATAAAAATCTGTATGTGTGTACACACACACACACACACACACACAGACACACATACACACACTCTCATTAGATAATGTGCATGCTTTTATAAAAAGCACACCAGCATGTACTTCTATATTACATATATATGTGTACATTTATATGTTGTATTGTGCAAAAATGTTAATGGTAGTTATTTTTGGATAGTAATTTTGTAGATACCTTTTTAGGAAATACGTCTTTGTATCCTCATTTTTTGAAAATTATTTAATCGGACAAAAACAAAGTGTTAATACAAAATACTCCAATAGGAATTACTTGCTCTTCTCTACCAATTACTTACACAGCTTGACTTTATTCTATTCGATCATAATAATTTAGAGACGGTTATCTTTTTTTTTCCTGAAGACCAAACAATTTCTGGCTAATTTTTTTATAAGAAAGACAAGGATGCGTAACACATGTTTCACAATTATTTTTCATTAAAAACAGTGCTCAATGCACAGATACAAATATATGACAGAAATTGAAAAAATGCTCTCTAACTCTTCTCTTGGATTTTTAACTATTTTGTGAATTGAGAATGTTGTCAAAATGTCATCTCCTCCTCTTAGAAAAGAAATCTGTCTAGTGTTTAATTTTGGTAAGTGAAGAGTAGCAGCCTTAGCTCAGGCTCTCCTATGAAGATTTAATGTCACCAAATATGACAAAGTGCTTCTGCTCTTTGTAAAAAGGGCCAAGACGGGGACACTTGCACCAAAGTGTCAAATAAAGACACCACAGTAATTTTTAGAGCTGTCCATTTGGTGGCTTCAGCTTCAAGGTAGTTCATCACTTGGCTATAATTCACCCAACTTTGCCTCTCACACCGAAACTCTGTTCTCCCATCAGTGGGATTAGAAATACTGATGCCTTTATCAGATTAATCCTCCTATCCTGTAGCATATCTGAGTTTAGGAAAAACAGAGCCTACCCCTACCCATTTTGATTCATATGCTGAGATTTCAGCCCCTGGAAAACTGCTCAGAGTGAATTAGATTTTAAACACACGCATATTTTCAAATCTACTCTCTGACACAGATAACATGACTCCTTTTAAGCTCTTTAATTTTTATTTATAACGGATGGCTTTGGTAACCTGTGATAGTTTCCCAAAGATGGCTTTGTCTAAATCAGAATATACTATATCGTGTCAGAGTGCTTTGCTCAGCTCCCTTCATCTTTCCAGGTAGAAGAGTATCTTTAAAGATGAGAGTGGAGAAAAATTAGCAAGGTCAGGTGAAATCATGAGTTGGTCCGGCATGAGTGAGCCTTTTGTTGTGTTATGTGCTTCTCAGTTTTCTCTAATTCTTCTTTGTAATGTGCTTTGGTCCAGGCTGTATTTCTGCTGAAAGGGAGGTCAATTTTGAGGCTAGATGAGATGAGTTTTAATTAAATTATTTGTTTTGCACGAAAACCAATGTACCTTTTTCCTTCTTCATAAGAATTAGGTATTTGAAATATTCAAATAGCTGAGAAAGAAAATTAAAATAAAAAATCAGTTTGGTTAGCACCTGAATTGGGAAAGGGGTGAAATTCCATTGTCTTTTTGAGAGGAAATGTGGGCTTAGCAACAGTGTAAGGAAAAAGAAGGTACATGAGGGGAGACTAATAATCAGACATATAAGGTATATATGTGCCCAGTGGGGGTTAAATTTTTAATTCGACATGAAAAATTGTTAAACCTTTTCGTTCAGTTTAGCACTGTGTGAATTTATAACCCTGTCAGTGTTGTTGTAATTAATTGGCAAAAAAGAAAAAAAAAAATTAAGGTATCTTTCGTATCTTTCTCTTGGTAAAATTTTCCTTTGAATGAAGATATAAACAACACATGTTCCTATAGGAAGACATTCTCTATGTTTCTCCATGACTGAGGCAGGCTGGCTGAAAACTCTGTGTGATCAGCTTTGTTTCTGAGGATCTGCAGTGGTGGAGACAGAGCAGAGAACAGGGGGGCTAGACATGAGTCAAATCAGGGCTGTAGCCTCCCAGACTTGTAACTGAGCTAATGCTAAGTAAGGACGATTCAGATAGAGAAGTTGAGAACTCTTCTGTCATTGGGTTCTTTTTCTTTTCTCATTTTATTAATTTGGGTTTAGAAAAATATCTTCTTTCATTTTGCTGTTTTGTTTTTAGAAAATAAAAGAAGACAAAAATGTAAAAGTGAGGTTAAGGTGTGAAGTGATTGTGGACTAGAAGACCCCACTGCCTGGAATCCTACTTCCATGGCTGGCTCAGTGACCTTGACACAAGTGTCTTAACCTCTGAAATATTTCTCCCTCTCTCTCCCCTCTGTCCAACGAAGATATGGGAACCATCTGTGGTTCGTTCAAAAACTCTACAAATCTAAAAGGAAAACACAAAGGAGAATTCTACAGAAAATACACTTAAATCATACTTCTTCTTGTGATTCAATAAACTCTAATATTTTACAGCTGACTAGTTTTATATAGTGTGTGAATAGTGAGTCTTTTACCTCTGGGAATGTCTGTCACAACCACAGCCCCTGGTGACCAAAAGTGCCATAAATGGTTCCCCTGAAGTGGCCATATTCAGACCCCATCACCTTAGTCACAAATGCTGAGTCCAGCGTTGAGTCCAAGTTAAGAGCAGCCAAAATATAAGTAGGAATGACGAATGGTTTCAAGTATGAATGGTAGGGAGTGGTTTGCATTAAAGCTTTGTCCCAAGGGTAATAGTGACTCATCAGACCAATTAGAAACCTTCCTCAGTACACTGAACTTGAAACACACAGACAAAGATTAGTGGGCACCTCAAATAGAGAAGACATTTCCCGGTCTCCTCTACAAAGAGGGCAAAGAGGGCGTCTCATTGCTAGGGTTATACCAGCACAGCGTCTTCACTCAACAAAAGGTTTCAGAATGAGAAACTAGCGTCTGGCTGATTAGAATGCAAAATTTTAGAGTGTGTGTTTTAGCCCTTTGAATCTTTAATAACAAGTGGCGATCTGGGTGCTGGGTGAATATTTGTTGATTCTGACCCTAGCATAAACTTGTAAGATAATTAGCTAGAATTAGAAAGAGTCTGAGTCTTGCCCACTTCAAAGCTATATGACCAGTCTTGTGATTAGTTCCATAATCTTACCCTTGTCCATCTATCATCTAAACTAGAATTTGTAAAACTGTTTGATGTAACGAGGTATTATGCAAGGGTTGATGATTTGTGGAATCGTATGTGAAAAAGAGTCGTTTTAAAAATATCTTCAATGATAGTTTTTTGTTCAAACAGTGAACATTCATTTAGAACCAAATTTGGTGAATACGGTGAGAGTTATAGTAAGTATGGGTTTGTAGAATATTCAAATACAAAAGCAAATGCTTTCTTAATAAGAAAACATTTATTGCAAGGAGGAACTTGCTGGCATTTGGGGATAGGGGAAATAGAATAGAAAAATATGTGAACTGTGGAGTGTAAGAATTGAGTAGAAGTAGCTAGATTCAGTCCTTTGAAACATTATGTATTGGATCTATCCCAGATGATAAGACAACAATCAACCTTCATTTACTCTAAAAACAACTAATCAAAGAAAAAAACCAAGGTCACATTTTGGGGGTTTGGGGACTATATAACGTGGCCTCTAATTATAATATATAACGTGGCCTCTCGTAAGCCTATTTGTTCCCTTCCTCAATTATTTCTCTCTCTCTCTTTTTTAAAATTATTTATAGTAATGTAATCAGTGATTCCTGTTCTCGTTTACTAGTAATCTTAGGAGACTGGAATCTTATTCTCGTGCTGCTGCCAAGGCCCACAGCACATTGGGAAGTCATTCTTCTAAAGTAACTTTCAGCGTTGGTCAGACGCTATTGCATAGGCTCAGGACTCCAGTTCCCGTCCTAGGAAATTCAGAAACTAGAGTAACTGAGAGCCATCTGACTTCTCCACTCAGAAAATGTCAATTAACCTGCGTGGGTCTGTGAGGTTCACGTGCCGTAATGTACACACATCCATCTTTCCTCCCTCCCTTCCTCTCTCCCTGCCTCCCTCTCCCTTTTTCTCTCCTCCCCCTCTTCCTCTTCTTCTAAGTTATATTAGTACATCCAAGAGAAATAATTCCTGCTCTTGACATATTTATTCTTGGGAACTGCTAAGTATTTCATTGTCGGGAATACCAGTTATCTCTCTTACAGAGACCCAAGCTCTCTCATGCTTAAGGTACGCTACAGCCAATTTATGTAATGTTACTGCTCCTCACACACACACACACACACACACACACACACACACAAGCACACACACACGTACACACATGCACACACATGCATGCACTCATGCACACACATACACACACATGCACACATACATGCATGCACACACATATACACATGCCCACACATGAACACACACACATACCGTGTTTCCCCGAAAATAAGATCTAACCGGACAATCAGCTCTAATGCGTCTTTTGGAGAAAAAATTAATATAAGACCTGGTCTTATTTTACTATAATGTAAGACTGGGTATAATATAATATAATATAATATAATATAATATAAATATAATAAATATAAAATATAATATGAAATGAAATGATTGGGTCTTACATGAATTTTTGCTCCAAAAGACATATAGAGCTGATTGTCCAACTAGGTCTTATTTTCAGGGAAACAGGGTATACACATACACACACATGCACACACACACACATGCTCCTGATAACTATAGAGGTGTCCAGATGTGTCAGAAATGCCTTTGCATTGAAGAGAGAGAACAAGATATGGAATATTATTAAGAGAATATAATTAGGGAAAGCAGTTAGTGTGTTTCTTCTGGAAAACTATTTAACTACATTACCTTACATAGAATTTTTTTCATGCACTCTCAATACGAGGCACTCAAGAAAATGAGTGTGACTTAATGTTTTACTAAAACTGGTGATAACTCTGTCACCTGTCTTATTCACCAAACTTGATTCTGAATGAATATTGACCATTCAAAAGATCTAAAGCACTGTGGCCGTGTGAAGGCATACAGCTTGGGAGCATTCAGAATCGGACCTTCCAGTTCTTCTGAAATCAAAATACTCATCAACCTCTTGTTCTTAATCAGGTAATGTCTTTCTTCCCCACTGCTCTCTAATTTCTTTGAGGGCAAAAACTGTCTCTTTTGATAAATGTCCTCTGTCCAGCATCTAGCAGAGCACCTGGCATGGAGTAAAATATCTGTTGAATAAATGTTAAGGCAGTTCCAAATTGTTTTCAAGGACTAGAAGCTATAAAATAGCAGATAGTTTTCTAAGATAATGCCGATAAAGACACTGTTTATTTGAAGGCACATGCTGTGGAATATTATTTTTAACTAGTCTCATTAATGTATAGTCATGTCGTATATGACTTTGGATATAGGTTTTGATACACATTAAGTTGGTTCCTGCTGACTCAAATTAAGACTGCTGCTTGTGTAAAGTGCTCCTTCCGGTAAATAACCATTCATACCTGTACATTTTTGAGTAGTTATCCTTATTTATGCAATATGTTATTGTGGTTGTAAAGTCCAGATTATATTCTCTGTTTAATATATTTTTTTAATTTTTCAATTATTGTTGACGTACCGTATTATATTAGTTTCACGTATACAAAATAGTGATTAGACATTTATTAACCTTACAAAGTGATCACCCCCATAAGTCTGGTACCCATCTGACAGTTACATAGTTCTTACGATGTTATTGACTATATTCCCTGTGCTGTACTTTATATCCCCATGACTGTTTTCATAACTGGCAATTTGCACAGCTTAATCCCTTCCCTTATTTTACCCATTTCCTCAACCCCCCTCCCATCTGGCAACAATCAAACTGTTTTCTGTATCTATGAGCTTGTTTTTGTTTTGTTTGTTTGTTTTGTTTTTTAGATTCCACATATCAGTGTAATCATATGGTATTTGTCTTTCTCTGTCAGACTTATATCACTTAGCATAATCCCCTCTGGGTCCATGCATGTCATTGCAGGTGGCAAGATGTGATTCTTTTTAATGACTGAGTAATATTCCATTATATATATATACCACACCTTCTTAATTCAGTCATCTATTGATAGATACTTAGGTTGTTCCGTATCTTGACTATTGTAAATAATGCTGCAGTGAACATTGGGGTGCGTATATCTTTTCAAATGAGTGTTTTTGTTTTTTTCGGATAAATACCCATAAGTGGAATTGGCTCAATCATGTAGTAGTTCTATTCTTGATTTTTTGAGGAACCTCCATGCTGTTTTCCATAGTGGCTGCACAAGTTTACAATTCTACCAACAGGGCACAATTTTTGCCTTTTTTCCACCTCCTTGCCATCACTTGCCATTTGTTATCTTACTGTTAATAGCCATTCTAACAGGTGTTAGATGATATGTCATTGTGGTTTTAATTTGCATTTCCCTGATTATTAGTGATACTGAGCATCTTATCATGTGCCTGGTGGCCATCTGTATGTCTTCTTGGGAAACGGTATATTCAGATCCTCTACCCATTTTTTAATAGGATTATTTGTCTTTTTGCCATTGAGGTGTTTGACGTCTTTATGTATTTTGGAATTAACCACCTATCAGATAGATCATTTGCCAATATTTTCTTCCATACTATTGGTTATCTTTTCATTTTGTTGATGATTTCCTTTGCTGTGCAGAGCTTTTCAGTCTAATGTAGTCCCACTAGGCTTTTTTTTTTTCTTTTGTTGTCTTTGCTTTTGGAATGATATCCAAAAAAAATCATTGCAAAAGTTATATGAAGGAGCTTACCAACTATGTTTTACTCTAGGAATTTTATGGTTTTAGGTCTTACAGCACAGTCTTTAATGCATTTTTGAGTTAGTTTTTGTGTATGGTGTAAAGCAGTCCAATTTCATTCTTTTGTATATGTCTATCCAGTTTTCCCAACAGCATTTATTGAAATGACTGTCATTTCCCCATTGTACATCCTTGGCTTCTTTGTCATAAATTAATTCACCATATATGCATGTATTTATTTCTGGGCTCCCTATTCTGTTGAATTAATCTATGTGTCTGTTTTTATTCCAATACTGTATGTTTTGATTACAATATAGTTTTCTAATATAGTTTGAAATCAGGGAGCGCGGTAACTTCAACTTTGTTCTTTCTCAAGATTGCTTTGGCTATTCGAGTTCTCTTGTGGTTCCATACAAAATTAAGGATTAATTTGTTCTAGTTCTAAGAAAAATGCCATTTGTATTTTTATGTGGATTGCACTGAATCTGTAGATTGCTTTAGGCAATGGGTGAATTTTACGACATGTTCATTGTAACCCAATGAAACTGTTTTTAAAAACACAGTGAGATACCAATACATAATCATTATAATAGCTAAAATTAAAAAAAAATCACAATAGTTATCATAAGACATGGCACTACTGTAATGTTCATCCAGTTAGTCTGTAGGAATATAAATTATTACAATACCTTTGGAAAATGTTTTAGATATAGCCACAAAAACTTAACATGGGTGTATCCTCTGATGCAGTAATTCTCTTATATGTAGACCTAAGAGAGATGTGTATATATGCTCACTAAAAGACAAATACAGGAATGTTAGTGGAAATACTGTTGTAACAGCCCCAAATTGGACATAACCCACATGGCTACCAGCAGTAGAAATGATAAATACATTACAGTAGAATCATAAAATAGAATACTATTGGCTCACAAGCTGGCTTCATACATGGAGGTCAAGCAGAGACTAAAGAAAGAGGCGAGCACTCAAGGTTGGTAGATGGCAGGCTTAATAAGCAAGGGAACGTACGAGGCTTGTCTCGGTCAACCGCAAGACATGCAGATCTCTGCACCTGACTGCCGGCATCTTAAAAGTTTGTGATAGCGGCCTCGCTGGGTTCAGTCACGTATACACTCCAGATGGTCTCAACAACACCTCACCCCCTTGAGGCTCTGTCCTTGGAGCAGCACCCGCTGTGGGAATGGTGGACAGAGCGTCCATTCCAAGGACAGGGAAGGGGGTAAGGAGCCTCCAGTTGCCTGGGGCCAGCCGTCGGTCAGCCAGCAGCCACACCCTCTCGGTGATCTCCTCCGACAGCACAACAACAAAAATGAACTACCACTACCGCCGCTCCTCTCAACACACAGAAAAATCTCATAAATATCAGGTGGAGCAATAGCCATCAGATACACAGCATGCATACCAATAAATAAGTCCGCTCATATAAGGTGCAAACTAGACGAAACTAGTCTCTGGTGATTTGGGATGAGGCATAGTGACTGCAAGGGGGCATAATGGGTCTTCTAGGGGTATAAGTACTGGTGATGTTCTATTTATTGATTTACATTATAGATGCATTGATGTTTCACTTGTGAGGATGTAAGGAACTGTATTTTTCATGAATTGTGCACCTTCATATGTATGAATGTATATATATATGTGTATATATATACACATATGTATATATGTGTATATATATACATGTATATATGTGCATATATATACATATATATGTGTGTATATACATATGTATATATACATATATATGTGTGTGTGTATATACATATGTGTGTGTGTGTGTGTATATATATATATATATATATATATATATATATATATATATATATGTTTAACTTTATAGTTAGTGCAATAAGAGTACAAGGACAGTGGGGGTAAGGGTGGAGGAAAAACCTGAAACCTGGGAGAGCACCCATTCTCTCTGAAGATGGCAGCTCCTCCTCAGCCACTTGTTTCTGCCTATGAGAAGGCTGCCCAATGACTTCAAACCATCTATGTTTTAAGGGAAGTTGAAAATATTTACATGAAATTTCCTATTTTCAGGTGTTGGCAAAGACTTCCATTATAAAAACATTGTGAAAACCATACAGAGCACAACCAGAGCTGGATTCTGACCTTGGTTGGCACTTTTGGCAACTGCCATGGGTATTTCAGATGGCTCAGTCACTTACCATGTGCATGGTCCTGGCACTGTTTCTCAGCGTCTCTAAGCCTCAATTTTCTCATCTATAAGAATTAGAATAATAATGCATTCTTCTCAGAGTTATAAAGAGAATTGGCTGCATGTTAAAATCACTTAATGCCGTGCCTATAATTCAGCAAGCTCTCAATAAATGATAAATGTTGTTGCCATTATTATTATCATTATTATTATTATTATTATTATTGCCAGAGTACTCTCTGGGATATCTGAAAAGAAAAAAAGTGTAACAGCTTGAAAACAAAAACATTCAGCTACAGCTTTCCACACCCATATTTTCCTGTCATCCCTCCCTTGCTCCTTTCCTACTAACTGCCTTCCTGTCGTAAATCTCCTCTCGCCAGAGCCTTACTACAGACCACAGAAACCACTGCCACTTGTTTAGAATGAAAATGGGCCGGGGGCAGCTGGAAGATCTATTTCTATTGCCTCATGTTGAGTCTCTGAACTCATTTTTCCTCATAGAAATACTACCGTATGTGGTGTTTTATTTCTAAAATTGTATTCCTGTTGTAGAAAAAGTAGGATATGAATCGGATAGGTTTTGTAAACTGCTCTGGACACTATCCGTGATAAATAATGCAGCAGTATCTTCAGATGTGTGAGTGTGTGAGTGTGTGTATGCATTTGCAATTTCAAACTGCCTAAAAAAGAAAATTTGGCGCATATCTGTGTTTTGACAAGGGGCTTCTTACACCATAATAGTAAGACTTAAATTTCGTATATACGCAAAAGGAAAACAAAAGACAAGCCATGGCTGAGAGATACAAACCTTAAGGGTAAATCAAAAAGTGAATTAACAACCACCTATCTAATCAAGAACTTGCTCTCCTAAATTTTGACCATCTACAGTCGATTTTAGGTATTCAAACGCATTTGGATGTACTTCATATGGCACTTTTATATAATGTTTACACTGAAAATCAGTAATAGTCAGTAATCAAACATCATTTGCATGGTGTGCTTCGTAATTATTCTAATTAATATTTTCAAAGCCCTATGAGGTTCGAATTTATTTTCCCCATATTCAGATGAGGAAATTAAGACAGGATAAGTAACTAAACCAATGTCATATGGTAAATAGAAAAATTGAGATTAGACTCAGTTCTAGTGAGTCGTCAACTCAGGGGATTAGTTGTCGCATTAGAGTAATGTCCCCAGTGATGATGGGTAACTGTCCTCCAGGCCCTGCCTTTGCCTCCTGGCAGGAAACAGCATTCTGGAAGCCAAGAATGTACCAAGTTACTCCTTCCTTTTAGTGAATAATTCCATCCTTTGGCTTAGATCAGAGATGTAATGGGGATCTCTTTTGCTGTATTTTATAAGATCCAGCAAAACCAGCCCATTTCCTTGTGCCAGTGTTATGAAGGCAGGAAGTTATTTTTTTCATTGTAGTGAATTATTTCATTCTTGCAAGGCAGCGCAAAAGAAAGATAGCATGAAAGGAAATATGACATCTCATTTGGGGGTGAAGAAAACAATTATTTCAGATAGTATATGATTGTGTCTAAGCAAATATGTCTGTGTATAATAAAAATATAGAGTGTAATTAAAGCATTTGAAATACCTCAGCAAAAATCACACACAGAAATTCTATTGTTCCCGTATCTTCACTACCATCCTCTCTCACACTCCTGGCTTATTATACCAACATATCCCCCTTTAAAGAAAAGTAAGTGAAAGTAAAGAGTGCAACTCAGTATAAAGACAAGAAAATAAAAGGGAGACTAACGTATGGGGAACAGAAAGTGCTGTCTAACTAGCACCTCCCCACCTTCATTACCATCCTTCCAAATAAATCTCCCCGCTCCTCTTGAGCTGGCAAATAAAAAAATCAAGCCACAAGATATATGTGAGTGCTTTTCCTGATGAGCACCATCATCCATCTACAGTACGTCCCACACGCCAGAATGAAGATGGGCTGGAGGGAGAATTAAAGACTTCAGAAAGTCCACAGCATAATCAACAAGGCTTCTTTCTTCCAACTACAGAGCTTTCATCTCTGTCTTGTGTGATTTTCTGCCCACCTCCTTCACTCTGTGGCAAAAACGCTGATGGCTGATGGGACAATAACAGATCCTATACCTAACTTTTCAGGGCAACCAATTGGTTGCAAATGGATGGCACACAGGCTTTCGATAACGTTCCATCTGGGCAAGACTATTAGTTCAAGTTATATCCACATTCACACATTAGAATCCTGAATACTGATGTTTTGAAAGATGATGTCCAATTTCAGTGTTTTTATTTTTATATTTTATTTCAAATAGAAAATATCTTTTTCACGTGCTATCACGGTGCAGACATTGCATCAGATTGGGATGAAATTTCAGTGGAAATACTAAATATATTTATCTGAAATAGCTGGATATTTGTCTTCGTTTATGTCTCAATACAAATTACTCTACTCTAGAAGTTAATGCTTTTCATTGTTTGAGGTTTGATGGCATATTGTAAGATCCCTAAGAAATCATTCATTCTAACTACCCACATCTGCTAGAATCCATTCTAAGATATCCATACCCCCACTTGGGTACTTCTAAGTCTTGGGGATAATTCTCCATTTCAAGAGAATGAGTTTTCTAATTAGTATTTAAGTTTTTCATTCTATGGAGTTCGTGATTTCACTTACTGGTACTAATTTGGTGCTTTACAGTAAGTTGATTCCCTTTTTCATATTTACTATCCTTCAAGCATTTAACTAAGATGCTATGGCTCGCCTGAGATATCGTTTCTCTCTGTTAACCATCCTTAGGTTCCAGAGCTTTATCCTGTAGTTGTTTCTACCACTACCTCTCTCCATGGCAGACATTGCTCATCATAATCCTTATTTCTGCAAAACCGAGCTCAGAATCCTTCTCCCCATGGCTCTCCCACAGCCACTATTGCATTTGAATTGGAATGCAAATTGAAACCCATTTACCATCCTTGGTATTTTGGTTTCAGTATGATAAAGCTCAGTGAAGATGAAGTGGGGGGGAGTGGAAAGCCCTTTAGTAATTTGAACATGCTCTACTTTGGGTACTGGTCCAAAGTTGATGTCAGTGTTTCCTCTACTTCAAATTAAATTAAGGAATTATAGGATGTCAATGCTGACCTTCATAATTCAGATTCCATTAAAAAGAACTGTTTCTACGCAGATCATTGTGATCAAAATACCCATATTTGGCAAGATCCTCAGTGCTCGATTATTAAGAAAGCTAGGCAATAAAAGTGAATGACTGAGTGATGTCTGTAAACATTATGTCAGAACGTTGATTTGGCTTTAGTTTAAGAAATGATTAATTAGCTTTTTATTCAAGTTCATATATTTCACGATTTGTCTTACTACCTAGACTCTAGAATATCCTTGTTTGACAGCAAAAGGTACCTTAAGTTCATGACAGGTTTCATGTGGGAGTGCTCTTTCTTTCTTAAACACTTAGAGCAGATTTTAGAAGAAAATATTGCTCAGAAGCTCAATCTCCTTTTATGCACCTCGCGTCATCTTCTGCCAAGAGAACTGCAGAATGTTCTGTCTTTGTTGCATGAGATCATGCACATCTTCTGCCAAACTTCAGACAGGCCACCCAAAGTACATATTTCTCCATCTGTCAGCATCAGGAAACCATTGAAATTTATGGATGAATAACCATTAATACAATTTTGTGGCTCTTTGGGTACAAGTTTTTGTAAAGAAGTTAGACATACAAATACAGTGCCCATCTGAAATAAAGAAATATTAAACTTGTTAGGTTTGATTATTTTTTAATTAAACAATACCTTGCCTTCAAACAATAACAGAGCACTTAATTTCTTCCCACTTGACCTATATATTCTATATATGCTGGTAGCACAGACTAAATAAAACTCAAATATTTCTGCTTCTCTCTGGAATTCAGTGTAATAACAGTTTATTTTCTTAGAATCACGGCCCAAGTGCCTTTGCTTAATAAGAAAGGAAAAACTAAAACTTAAATGGATCTTTTGGTGAAAATATTTTTTAAAATGAATGCTAAGAAGATGGTTGGGTGGATAAAAGAAGGCCTTGGTGGAGAAATGGGTAAGAACCTTTAATGAGGAGTCCTATTGACTTAGAGAATCTTGGTATGGTATAAATCTTAGAAAAGTGCCTTGTTTAGTATGCAAGATGATTCAGTCTGAGATACATTTACTTTGAAGTGCCTGTATGATACTTAAGTAAAAGTGTCTTGTAAAATGTGAAATTATGAAACTGTAGTTCTGGTGAAAAGTCAGGACCCAAAATATAAATTTAAGTATCAATCAGGATTCAGGTTGTATCTGAAGCAATGATAGGGGATTAGTTCACTAAAGTGATTAAAAGTGAACGGAGTGGGAATTCAGCATCAGAGAAGAATGCAGAGGAAAAAGAAGCGGAGTAAGAGCAGAATTACTCTTAACTGTTATAGAAGCCCAAGGAAGAGATAGTTCAAAGAAGCAGTGGCCGTCTGCTCCAAAGGCTGCCTATGAACGTGGTGTCGGTGCTTAGAAAAAGTTCAGTTGAATTGACTTTTCTTGTCACTGGCTTTTCCAATTGTACCCAGTAACCAAACCATTCTCACTGATTTTTGTCAAGTGCTGCTCTTTTTGGTCTCAAGTCACAATTCAAACAGGTCACCATCATGAGGACATGAACTTAGAAGTACTTTTATTGCATAAATGTGACGGGTTGCGTCATGTCTCTCTCTTCTGATGGCGGCTTTCAGCTACTTCGCTAAGGATAGGATGGCGCTCTGGTTGTGGATTGAAGTCTATTCCTGTATAACTAACCTGACTGTATAAAAGTAGAGGAGTTTGGGATCATTGATATGCCACGATCAACTGAGCTAAGTAGCCTAAACATTTGGTTCACTTTGCATTGTATTATATAATGCCTGACTGAGTCAACCCTAATGGGTAAACAAGTTATTTCATTTGAAGAAGCATATGTTTAGGCAGAAAGAATATAGTTCCCTAACAATTTGGTTGCTACCAAAGAGGAAGAAAGAAAACACAAACATATGGGGCATGATTTCTCCCAAGAGACTAGATGAACCTTTTGGTCATTGGTTATGATACATCTTGTGAAAATTGTGCTCATGTATGAAATAAAAGGCCCAATAAACTCTTCACTTTCTGTTCACCATCTTGACTCTTCCGTCTTGCAATTGAGTTTCTGCTCATCACGCAGAGATCAACTAAATTCTCAGAAACAGATGGTGTTCCCTTTACTGTCAACGTATCCTTCTGTAGCTCTGCAGTTGGCAAGGCCAGATGGATTAGCATCCTGAAATTAAACTTTTCACCAAATTCTTATAAGTAAACAGACGTTTTGTTAATATGGACTTCTGGACATGGAACAATACACAGAGATGACTGATTGGAAAACCTAATTAAAAGCAACAGTGTGGAAGAACTGAAGCAGTGGGTTTATTCTGAAAATAAGCAACATGTTGGTATCTCATGCTCTTTGAGTAACAACACTGAACCAAGAATATACGTTAGAGTGGCTGGCAAAATGACTATTGCTCGCTCAATGCTTCCATTTATCCTCAGACATCGAAAACTGACTGTAGATAAATCCAGCAGAAATAGTTTATCACATACTGCATCGTAAGAGCATTTTTTTCCTTTGAGAAAGGAAGTTGGGGCACCACTCAAATTCCTAACTTCCCTGAAGTCCGTTGACTGTTCTTTCATCCAAAATTTACTTAAAAAAAACAAAAACAAAAAAACAAATCTAATAGCATGCCTTGTGTTGCGAGAATCTGGGGAGTTTAGTGAGTGTCTTCCCCTACAAGAATTAGAAAGGAAGGGTATTGTCCCTATAGATCAAACTGTAAAACCAACACAGAGCAGAACAGAAATATACAAAGCTAGAGGCTGACTCCCTCCTGTTAATATAGTCACAATTTAAATATTACTTGCTGAGACCATCCCTGATCACAAAACCCAATATCTCTATCCCTCCGTCAATACTTCAACCCCATTTTATTTTCTTCGTAGTTCTTGCTATTACCTGATGTCCCTTTGTTTGTTGAAGATCTTCCCGGAATATGTGCTTCGTAAGAACTGAAATGTGTTCCTAATGGAGTCTCAGCACCTCAAACAATATCTGATACATAGTGGGTGCTCAAATATTTGTTGAATAAATGAATGAATAAGTGAATTAATACAGAGGAGGTGGATGATTCATTGGTCAGCAATTCATCCCTAGAATGAGGTTTAATGTATTCATGTAGGTTTGTTGAACAGGGGGACACAAAGGCAAAAGGTAATGGTGCCCATCCAAGAACTATCCAAGAGAAACCACTTAGTCATCACACCTCTAATGCTCTTACTATGAATGATAGGAACCAAGTCGGCTTACTTTTGCCCTTTGACCTCTCTCTCTCCATCTTTCCTCCCTGCACCTCTCACTTCCTCCTTCTCTCCTTCCCTTTCTTACAGGCCCTGGGATCTAATTTCCTGGGTTTAATTTGACTCTGCCACTTATAAGGTGATCTCAGGCAAGTTACTCAGTCTTTCTGCTTCACTTTCCATAAATACAAAATAAGGACGATAATAGTCCCTAGGTATGGTTTGAATATTAAATGAGCAAATACATTCAAATCTTTTAGAATGGTGTCTGGCTGCTCTACCACACAGTAAACCCTGAGTAAAATTATTGCTTTACCTTCTGTTGATTTCTGCTTCTGACACATAATAGGAACTCAAATATTTTATATACATTAAATGGACCTGTTGTTTTCAGGGTGTGTCACCCTTTCCTTTGATGAATTTTCAATTTTTCTTTCTCTTGTGTAAATGTATTCTATACTTATTTTTCTTCCTTTGAGTTTCAGGATGTACCCTCTGGTTCTGTTATTGTAGCATTTGTTGAACAATTCTAATCGACCACATCCATGCTTTTATTTATTTTTAATTCAAATGTATCCCTCCACCACCATCTTCTTTTGAACCTACAAAGCAACTTTTAGGTCATTTACTTTGCCTAACTCTTTTCCATCTGATATGTGTGTGGTGGGCAGAATTCTAAAATGGCGCCCCAAACTTCCTGCTCCTCAGGTATGCACACCCTGTATAATCCCTAGGAGTCTGAATTAGGTGGATTAGGTAATATTATATGGCACAGTATGGAGATTATCCAGATTGGTCCGACCTAATCATATGAGTCCTTTAAAACAGAGCTATCTCTGGTGGGTCACAGAGGTGAGTGAGATTCGAAGCAAGAGAAGAATCTGATGCGTTGTCATTGCCTTGAAGATGGAGGAAACCACATGTGAGGAGTGTGGGTGGCCTCTTGGAGCTGAGAGAAGCCTGAGACTAAAAGCCAGCAAGGAAACCAACCACAAGGAACAAAGTTCTGCCAACAACAAGGATGAGCTTGGAAGCAGATACTCCAGAAGGAAACTCAGCCTGGCCAACACCTTGGTTCCATCCTTGTGATTCCCTGAGCAAAGAACCCAGACCGCTGTACCAGACTTCTAACCTTCAGAACTATGAGCTCCTAAATGGGTGCTGTTTTAAGCCTCTCAATGTGTGGTAATTCATTACGCAGCAAAAAGAAACTAATATGTGCTGCTCTCGAGGTGAGCTGACAAGTCTGTACGGATTATTACAGAGGCAGCCAAATCATGATTATGTACCAGAAATACCATCAGCCAAAACTAGCGTCAATCCAGATTGAGAGAGAGGAAACGAGCTGTCATATTGGGCATCCTAACAGTAAAGAAATTGACTTCAAAGTCTTTCACATTCCTTTACATGGCAGTATACCTACCTTTCAAATTACTTGTGGGATTTTAAACATTTAATACTCACTCTATAATTTCTTGAATAACAAGATTATAACACCACCATATACTCTGTTTAGAGTAGTAAATTATGGAATATGTCCAAAAGCTGCCATCAATTTCCCCCCCCATAAAATAAGTCACTGGAAAAGGCAGTAGACAGTTAAAAGAATGTCTGATCAAATGAGCTATCCATTCCCATAACCATGTATAAGTAAACAATATACAAAGCCATTTAGGACAACTTCAAATTAACCCAAGGTCTGGAAGAGCTTATCTATTTCTCCCTTCTTGGGGATATAACTACAGTTCAGCCTGTTTTATAAGGTCTCCAAGGTCTCGTAATCTCACTCATAGGATGCTTTAGAGGTTGTGAGCAGATCACTCCTGTTATTCCTGCTTCAAACCTTTATCACTGATGTCAAGGAAATTTGAAGATTTTTCAAATGTGTAATCTGTCATGTGTAGACTTGGAGAGGTTGAACTTAGACACCTTGGTTTCACCCTCTATTTGCTCACACGTAGCCCACGATACATCCCTGCAAAGGCAGAAGATGGACAGGGCAGTGAAAAGCTCTCTCCGAGTTTGTCTAGCGGAGGCCGATTAAAGGAGAAGGGAGAAGGAAGTGAGATCGCTTTCCCAAATGTTTATATGCTCTGATATAATGCTCTCCAAGGAGACTTGGACAGTGAAGTCATTCTGGCTTTGGTGTTCTGTTTGGTGAAAGCCATGGATTGAAAGAGTTCTCTGAATGAAGCTCTATAGTAAAATATCAATAAATCTGACCTAGCATTGAGAGTAGCGTTTTCAGTAGCAAGCTTGAAGAGGGGGGGAAAAAAACCTTGCAGATTACGTGGCTGCTTTATTTCATAGGAAAAATAAGTAGAAGCAATTATGCAAGCCCTATCCTCCTGCTATAAATTACTTTGCAGTGACTCATAGAAACCAGAATGTATTAGTCAGGGTCTGATCAGGATACAAAACCACAGAGGAATTTGAGAGACAGAGAAAGTTTAGTATAAAGAGAATCAGAAACTCTCACATAAGAATGAGTGCCAAGGGCACAACGTAGAGGGAACCCGAAAGAGTATAGGAGTTGCAGAGACAAGGGCAGCTGCTAGCCCCGGGGCTGACCTGCAGCATCTAAGGCAGAGCCAGACCCACATGCTAGGACAGTTGGAGGGCATGGCTCTGGTTCACTGAGTGACAAAGAAGTCTACTCTTCAGGGTTCTGGGGAAAGCTCTGCATGGCAGGTGGCTCCCTGGAGCCAGTCTGCTACAATATTCCACAAGACATGGCTGTCTAACCAGGGAAGCTCACTTGAGCCTTAGTGTTCAGGGATTTTTTCGGGGGGTCAGTCACGGAGGCATGACTGACTACCCATGTGGCTGACCTTAGTCTCCAGCGCCCTCAGAGGTCAATCTGATACCACGTGGCCCGAGGTCCCCATCTCAAATCATATTGTTGGCACAGACTCTCCGGTACACAAACAATCTTAACTGGCAGGATATTCCGAGTCTTTATAGGTTTACCCGTCGGAGTCTGGCAAGGCCCAGAACTTTCTCTGAGATGGTCAGCATATGGATAGCCCTGAGTTACTCCTGTGCCATTCATCATTTGGCCTCTGTCTGTGCCTGGTTGTCTTCATGCAAAACTTAAGGTGAAGGCGAGATATGGACCAAGCTCTATTCCTAGCTCTAAAATGCAGGCCACTGATTTAAATTTTTAAGCTATAAAGAAGCCGAGTAAGCTTTAAAAGCTATTCTAGTTCAGTAAATAGTTTAAGAAACGCCAGTATGCAGAGCAAGGACACATTTTTTTTGTGTGTATTTCTTACAGTTAGGTCATAGTTCTCTTTATCTTTGCATTCAGCTTGTAAAGACAAGTGGTTGGCATTTTTCAAGCCGCACCCCCACCCTCTTCTGGCCCTCCCCACCCAGATCTCTGGAAAATGAGTGCTTCTCAGGAGACTTTGAAGATTAGTTCAGGCTAATTGCTGTCGGATAAGTAGTGTTTAGCAGCTGTTTAAAATAAGAAAAGGGGGGGGGATGGGTTTCTTTTGTGGTGAGAAGAATTTAGGTTCAATTTAAGGACAATTTGCTAACTAAAAAGAACGTGAAAAACTGAAATAGTTACCAAGCCTCATGGAGTCCTCTTGTCTAGGAAAAAAAAAAAAATCTGGACATGTATTCCTTTATCTCTTGGGTAGTTTACGTTTAGATTGACTTTACCAAGATTCCTTGTTGTTGTTGCTGTTGAAACACTCCTAAACTCAGAAGCTAAACCATATCCAAAGTCAACTCAGCAGATCAGGCTGCAAAAGAAGCATGGAATGTTTTAGTCGACAGAGCATATTTTTGGCACTTCCCACCTCAGGTAGAAGGCGGACTCATTGTGGAGTACTGAGGTTATTTGTGATAATTACGCCTTAGGTACTGAGCTAGTATCCCAGCTCTCGGCAAGAGGAAGGTGACGGTTCACAGGAAGCCGAAATGAATTTGAAAGCCACCATGGCTGTGTCTTCGTGGAAAGAGATTTTCTACTGCAAGAGCAAGGCAGTCAGTGCCTATTTGAGCAGGTGAATTTGACTCAGCATTGAACAAGGCCAGTGAACATCCAGGACGTGCCATCTGCTCACTGCTGAGAAGTACTTGCCTCACTGATTGTAGAGAATGGCATCTCTACAAATGGTGGAGTAGGCCGTCATCGGAAATCATTACTCCTGCAGACTGGGACAATGTATCATTAAACATCACCACAGAAAGTGAGATGTGATGGCCAGTTCACAGTTTGTGTAATTCTAGAACAATCCCATTAAGGTAAGAGCTCATTTATTATGAAAATGAGAAAGAGTGGCACAGACTCTAATCATGGAAGAATTGCTCTTGGTCTAAGCAAAATCAACATTAAATTTACTAAAACTAATGTTCAGCAAACAAATACAAATCATCAAAAATGTGTAGAGTAAGTAATGGTAAATATATTTTCTTTCCCCCCCCAAAAAATCTGAAAACATTTATCCGTAAAGACATATGTGCTCTGACATTCATTGCAGCTTTATTTACAGTGACCAAGACGTGGAAACAAGCAAAGTGTCCTTCGAAAGATGAATGGATAAAGAAGTTGTGGTACATATATATATACACATATACACACACACACACACACACACACACACACACAATGCAACCGTATTCTGCCATAAGAAAAGATGAAATAGTGCCATTTGCAACAACATGGATGGATCTGGAGTTTATAATGTAAAGCGAAATAAATACATTCTTAATATGAGCTAGTTGACCAATTTTGAGAAATTAGCAACAGCTATAGACTGAATGTTTGTGTCTCCCCAAAATTCTTATGTTGAGACCTGTTCCCCAACGTGATGACACTTGGAGGTGGGGCCGTTGGCAAGCAACACCCCAGGAGTGGAATTAGTGCCCTTATCAGGGAGCCCCGAGAGTGTGCTCACTCCTCCCACCATGGGAGGACACAGCAAGAAGACAGCCCTCTCTGAACCAGGAATCGGGGGCTCACCAGACACCGATCTGCCAGCTGCCCGACCGCTGGCCCCCAAGTACAATTCAACGCTTGATTCTTGGTTGGAAGCACAGGCCCATGTGTGACTCTGTTTTTGGCCTTAACGCAGTGCCCTTTATATAATAAATACTAAAGAAACGTGTTGTATGATCCCTGGGCAAAAATAAAAAATCAAATAATAAAATCCTAGTGCAACAAAAGTCAAAATAACCCTGAAACTTCACTTTAGGTGCACTACAGGAAATGTGACTTTTGTAAAAAAAAAAAAAAAAAAAGAAAAAAAATGGCCCATAGGACAGGACTTCTACCCCCGAGGGAGGTATGCAGTACATTATGGCTTTCCATCTATCCTCAAACTCACACTTGTCCTGCTGCTCTTCAGAGACCATGTCAAATCAGATATACCACCTCATCAGCATTTATGAATATGTATTATTTGTTAGCCACCGATATACGAAAAAGAAAAGAAAAGAAAAAGCTGTGTTCCAAATAATGTTGACGTTAACTCAGACTCATGACTTCCTCCAGACACCAAATGTGCTGGGCAGCCAGATGGCAGCCTGATCTTGAGGCCGGAAAAAAAAAAAAAATGATGGGCTTAGATTTCCATGACTCTCCTGCCTGAGAGTCAGGAGAGAACTTTGCGGAAGATTTCAGTGTAAAGAAAGTATCTGGATAGGAGAAAAACCAAAATGTCTCTACGTCCTGACATTAGAAGTAGCAACAGGACCACTGTTCGAAATAGTTATCACCCACCATAAATGAAAGTAAAATCCTCATGGTTAGCATCGAAGACCTTTATTAAAGACCATTTGTTGCAAGGGCTTGTATAGTCTGAACGAAATAGAAAACCTCTGCCTTAGGAAAATGCCTCTAGAAAAGATCATTTATTTATTACATTCAGTAAGTACTAACTGAGTGCTTACTAGGCTGGGCACTGTTCTACAAGCTGGGGATGTAGGATAGATGAAATGAAACCCAAATTCCTGAGCTCACAGAGCTTACATTTTAGTGGGATGGAGATAATAGAGAAGAAGAAAAACACAGTGTGTTAGAGGGTGCTCAATGGTCAGAAGAGGTATTGGGGAAGGGTTGGAATTTGACCTAGGGTGACCAGGGAAAGTCTGCCTGAGAATGTAGAGGCCTGGAGCCCACCATCTAAGACTTCAGTGGGAGCTGACTGACTCAGGAATGGGTAGGCCCTGAGCTTATCTGGTCCACAGACAGGACAACAGAGAAAGTAAGAACAGCTAGAAATGGAGGGCAGTACATGAGATGTTGGCACCGTCTGCTAGCATCAGCCAAAGGAGCAAGCGTCTGTGTTGGGCAGGCACTTAATTATGATGGGGTCATAGAGGAAGTGAGATTGGAGGAGCTCCTGGAAGAAGAGAAGGCTAATGTAATCTGACCACATTGTAGACTTTCTCTGGAATGTATAATTTCCTCAGGACAAACTGAGTGCCCTTTCCATGGAATACATTAGTTGAGACTTTTCAAAAGGCAACAAAGGAAATGCACAGAAGCCCCACTCCCAGTCCATTAGTCTCTGCCCCTCACATTCCCTCCATATAGCCCCACAAGGGCCTTGGGGAAACTAAGCTGAACCCCTTAGGCCCTTCCGGCACTTCCCAGTGGGGGAGGGCAGAAGTGAGGGGCAATGTCAGAGCAGCTAAGCCAGAAAATAATACAAACAATGTGTTAGGTCAGATGCTCTCAGTTTTCATTCTGCAAAGCCAAAAGGGGCTACTAAAAATTTTCCCCTTTTACAGTAAAATGTTGATCTCCATTGTCAGCTGGGATACTAGCTGGGTGCAGCTCCTGTTTCCTAGTGCCGTGAGGCTGTGTGGCTGGGACCCTGCAAATCATCCACTAAGTTCATTTTTATTAGTAGCTTCTGCTTAATTGGGAGATGCACCGCGGTCTGTCCATTGGCTCTGTACATGTGGGGCTTCCCCAGTCACTCCACTACCAATAGACACAGTTCTGGTGCTTTAGGAAAAAGAAAAGATGAGGGGCATATTGGCTTCACAGGCCGAGGGGGGTAACATCTGACAGCTGGAGCACTGCTGGGGCAATTCCTTTAAGCATGACACTGTGACTACACAGCCAGGAAGTGGGTGCGGCTTTGAGTGCCTTCAAAGAGGTGAGCTTTAGTTCATTGGCCTTTTAAATACACGGTGACTTAACACATTCATATTAAATACTTAATTGTATACGATAGAGTGAACTATCAATTTTCATTATTTAGAAAAAGTTCATATAGGAAAATATGTGGAATCCCATGAGGTAGAGTAGGTGGGACACTGTTTATCCATAGCTATTTTTCTCTAGAATTACAGTGTCCTGTCACACCATTTTTCCTAAGTTACTTAGATTGTTTCCTTCCACCACTCCCCCCCATCCTTTTATTATGCCATGCTTATAATAAAATTAGGTAAAACTTCTTTCCATCCTGAGGTACCCAACATCTTGGTTGATTTTTTTCTTTTAATTTGCACACAGAAAGGCTTACTCTTTGTTGCATACAGTTCTGCATGTTTCTGCAAACCCACAGAGTTGTGTATCTACCAACACTGTACCATACATAAGAATTCCATCGCCCTAAAAACTCCCCTGTGTGTCTGCAGTATATTTAACCCTTTCTCTCCTCCCCCATTCTTCTGTAACCACTGATCTGTTTCCCTTCCCCATAATTTTCCTTTTTCTATAATGTCATATCAATGGAATTAATTGCCTACTATGTAGACTTTTAGTTCTGCCTTCACTCACTTAGCAAAATACATTTAAGATTCTTCCATGTTGTTGCATGAATCAATTGCTTATAATTTTATTGTATGGCGTTACCATCCATTCACCTGTTGAACTACATCTTGGTTACTCTGGTTGGTAATTTTTTTCTCATAGGGTTATGGGTTATCAATTCTGAAACTAATCGACATGTATACGAGGGCTGAACAAATAAGTAAATGGATTGGAAATAATGGAAGCCAGCATTCCCAATGTCAGAGAAACAAGTTACAAATAAGCAGGCAGCAGTGGAGGAAAGGCTTCCTGTGGTGGTGGCTTGGAGTAGGAGATAGCAGTATGATTTATGTTTGCATACATACAAATAGATAAATATAGAAACAGATAAACATTTATACATGGATTAATATATGTACATGTATTCTAACCCTGTCTCCTGCAGCAATGATATCCCAGTAGCAGTGAACACACCTAGTTTCCAAACCCTGGTTTCTAAACACCATTCTCAAACAATAGGGACCAGGTACCCTTGGACATATGAGAAACAGCTGATTCTGGGCTTGAGCCAAAGAAATGCAGGATGGCTCTAGAGCAGCTTGTAGCATTTCAGTGTTGTAGTGACAGAGCTAAGAAAATGCTCAAAAAAAGAAAAAAAAGCAGAGAATGGATGATTTGGTCACATCGGAAAACACAGGAGCCAACCTGAAAGAGCTCCTAGGTGCCAAAACTAGAAGATTGAGGGACAAAGTAATGATGGCAGTATTGGACTATACACCCAAATAATGTTATATATGTATGAGTTCATGACTGCATACTGACATAAATACGTAAATGGGAAAGAACAAAGAAATGTTCCTTATATTATAGAAGAATCTGCAATTATATAGGTAGAAATTCCCCCCTCTAGGAGGTGAAGCTTCATTCCCTTCTCTTATGTTGGCTGGACTTAATGATGTGCTTCCAAAGAATAGAATATGGAAAGGGAAAAATAATACCTTTACAGTGGAACAACCTGGCTGACGCCATGTTGACCAAATAATCAAGATTAACATCACTTATGATAAAACACATTATCTCATGTTCTCCCTGATACGACGTGTAGCTTACCACTCAGGTATTTTTTTCCCCAAAACCTTTCACCCCCCTTTGAAATTGAGGGACATTCTGTAATATCCCTGACCAGCACCCTTCAAAACTGTCATGGTTCTGAAAGAGAAAGAAAGACGAGGAAATTATCACAGATTAGAGGAAACAAAGAAGACATGACAAATTAATGCAGTGTGGTGTCCTGAATTAGATACTGGGATATAGAAAAAGGACATTAGTGAAAAAACGGGTGACAGCCAAATAGTCTGTGCTTAGTTAATGGTATTATACCAGTGTTAATTCCTTAGTTTTGACAAATATCACACAATTATGCATGAAGTTAACAGTGAAAAAAACTGGGTGGAATGGGAACTGTCTATTCTATCATGGCAACTTTTCTGTAAATCTAAAACTTGTTCCAAAGTAAAGAGTTAAAACAAATGAATGCATACACACATATGTGGATAAATAAACAAATAAATTATGTAAGATGTCATTACAAATAATTCATTTTTCAAACACAGCAGAGAAACAGTGTTGTCTTCCCATGGGGGATTAGAGAAGGTAGAAAAAAGCATCGGTATTTTCTCCCCTAATCTACAAACTCTATGCAAATTCCATTCACTTAGTCTCCACTTTAGGTTTTATAGAGGAAGGAGAGTAGCACATATAAAGGATGAGGAGGAATGGAGGAGAAAGAGAAGAAATGACAAGTGAGAATGTAAATATAATGAAAACATTCAGGACTGTACAAGCCATTGGTAATTCTTCCTAACAGCTTGTGAGTCAATGTGGTTCAGAAAAACAAACATAATGAATGTCAGCAAAACCATGAGTGGTTCAGAAGCTGTCCGGAAACTCTAGCTCCCGCTGTAGGTATCTTGACCTGCCTCCCAATTTTCTATTTATTACCGAGGCTGCGCTTATCTCCCAGAGAAGCAGATAGGCTTGTTTTGTTTTGCTTTGTTACAATTTAATTATAAACAGTAATGTTTAGATCTTTTCAGGGCAGAACAAGTCACTTGAAGAAATAGCAAACAATGTGATAGAGAGTCCGCAAAAACTGACCTGAGTCTGTCTGGGGTTAAAGTTTGGCTTTGATGCCATTGACACAGGTACCAATGACAACATGGCCACTTAGTCCTTTTCAAGGCATCAGAACACTGAAAGGCCTGTTGGGAAACCTGTTCACTGGAGGCCAGCACACTTTTCACTTGAGAGGAAAGTCAAATTCTCTTCCAGTCCTAAAGCAGCGAAAAGGTGGCATAGTAGCCCTCTACATTCTTTCAATAACGAGGAAAGTAAATCTAAGTAACACCAAACAATGAGTCGTCAAAAATACGCAGGTCGACATTTTTCCCCAGTGCTTTGTCACAGTCATTTTATTCTCTGTGCAATTCTATGATGATAATGGTTATTAAAAGTTCTCATGCACGATGGGAAAAGTGTGAAAAATAGCAGCTGAACATTGAGTATGTGTATATTTTTAATATAAATAAAGGTGTGTTATAGTTTTATGTTTGTCATTAAATCCATGTATTATTACAATAAATACAGGAAGGAGCTTTTATTCCAGCAGGGTATATCTCTGGCCATTTCCTCCCATTTATCCTTAGAGAGATTTTTCTCCTTCAGGGACTGTATGAGGAAGTTTTGTGACTTTGGGGAAAGAATACACAGATGGTATAAGGTAACTTTGCGCTTCGTCCACTTGCCACTCTTTGTGAATTGATTTGGATTATGTCATTTCCTCTGATGCCTGTAATGCAGCCGTAAGAATGATGACCCTGCAATGTGGCTCTGCTGAAAATAGCTTTTTCAGTGCCAGAAAAAGATGATTCATACTTGGCACAGGTGCCTTCTGGAAACTGCCAGAACAAAAGGACAGAGGTAATTCACTAAGGGGTTCCACCGTCACCCACCTCAATTTGGAAACGATGGTACATCGCGAAATACATTCCATTGATATAGTTACCTATGTACATATGTGTGTATGTCATGGACCTGTTTTGTATGTGTTTATACTACAGATGTGTTTATACATACACATATAGTATATATGTATTAGTTTTAAGGGCAGAGATATATCAAATTGTAGATTAGTTATTCCTCGTTCCTTAACTTTAGTTATGAGGTCTGAGGTAGTTTGAACAACACCAACCTGCAAATAGGAGCTTGGTTGGAATTGTAGCTCTGTCACCATATGTACTCTTGTTTCCAGAAATTAGTAAAATTTCACTGGAAACACACACACACACACACGGTCATCTCATCCACTTCTGCCTGCCACCAAATCCTGCACCACAAAGCTTCTAGCCACTTGAGTCAGTACTTCCAGGGGCAGGGCTTCCCACCACTTCTGGGCAAAAACTCTCCTCAGAGACCACAGGGAATGTCTCCACATTCCTGGAGAATGAATACCTTTCCGCAGTGTCTCACGCGCCTCATCTGACCACCCAGTTACCATATTCCTCCTCGGCTAAGTGTCACAGTGCACATTTCTTTATCTTAATCTTTTCTCAAAAAATCAATTCTCTGAGTCCCTTAATCATTTTTATTGATCTCTGTTGAATTTTCTCTCATATGATGGCCCCCAGTGTCTGCTGCTGCACTTCTCTACTCGTCTTTACCATTCGGCATTCAGCTTCAGCTGGGAGCCACATAGCACACTGTGCAGCGGGTACCAGCCGATTTTTGTCTCACAGAACATCCACTTCCCACCATTGTGTGAGACACAAAAACACATGATAATTAAAACCTACCAACTTGTTGCTTGCCCAGGAATAGTGTCTCCTGTGATTGCTTCCAAATCAGATTTTGCTATGACCATGGCTCCCCAGTACTAAGTGTTTGGTACATTTTCCAGGTCACGGCTCTCAGAATGTCTAAGCCACATGTCGAACTTTCCACCCATAAGTCTACTTCCCATCTCTTTACTAAAACGCACTACATGTCAGCTGAAATTTTTAAAACTGCTTTAGAAGGGATATAAAATACAGATTCTTTTTCTCCAATTACAAAAGATCTCCTCTTTTGCAAAGATGGTGAGCTAGTGGTATGTGCAAAGACGTTATCTGATAAGTAGCAACGAATACCTGGGAAGTTATACAAGAATCCCACGTGTCATTGTTAGGTCACTGGGTTCCAGCATCTGGGGAATGGGCAACTTAAAAATGTGAGCCCCACCGGGTGGTGTGGGATGGATGAGAGGCTATGCATGGTGATAACTGCTATCATTTGGTGGGTGCTTATAACGTGTCAGCCACTATTCTAAGGTTTTTTTCACATCTCGTTTACACTTCAAGCAAATACTTGTGAGAGACACAATTATTACAGCTATTTTTCATAGATGTAGAAACTAAGGCACAGAAACACTTAAAACGTGCTCCAAATCAGTCTAGTTACTCACTAAGTTGTCAGTGAGGGTTGCTAAAGGACTTGCATATCTACTCACTTTATTTAGCTTTACAAGCACACAGTTGTAAAGTGGAAGTAAGTAGACCCAGGTAGAGGATATCTCAGTGTAAAGGTAGAGGATATCACAGTTGTAAAGTGGAAGTAAGTAGACCCAGGTAGAGATACCAGGTAGAGGTATCTTTCCTAGCCGTGGTTATCAAAAATATATATGTAAAACTTTCTTTGAATCAAGTTGCCAATGGTGTTATGTCAACTATGGATGTCAAGAAAGCAGGCAATTCTGGCTGGGGAAAAAAGGGCTAATTATATGCGATGTTTAAAAAAAAAAAAAGAAAAACCTTAAAAAAAAAGTGGTACTTTATTGAGGCTTTTTCTTCAGAACTGTTTGCATGAAGATGGACAGATTGACTCTTATCCAAAAGAATATTCTTAAAACTATCCTAAATTCTTTCTTGGTAAACTTTGCTTCAGATACGTGCCTCAAGTTTCTCGACCACTTGTGTGTGCAAATCAATCCCGGCAGAAGGACAGAAATGTGGTTGGAAGGGATTCCTTCCAGAGGAAAGGCCTTGAATCATTAGGTTCGCAACCCACAGGATTCCTTTGGTCTTCACTAGAAAAGCAAGAACCAGACTCCACCCCTGACTGTGAGGGAAGCCCCCGTAGCTATGCTAAAATCAAATTTTTATTTATCAAATCTCCTTGTTTGGATCACTTATTACGTTAAAATGAAAAGTAGTATTTCAAGGAGATTCAATTTATGTTCCAAGGGACATAAGAACCGTTCTTAAAATATGAACTGTTCTTGCAATGAATTATTAGTGGCAACCTCTGGTCAGGTCTCCTGGAACTGTTCCAGGGAACTAAAGATGAATTTCCCATTTCTCATTTCCTGAGTTTAGAGGCCTACAAGAAAGAGGTCTTTTTGTTGTTGTTGTTGTTTTTAAATCTCTAACTTCCTGTTACTAAGTGAATCTAGCTGTGTCGATAAATTTGCTCACAGCTCTAATTGTGTTAATGAATGGAACATAATTAAACTTACAACAGGCCATGAGTTTCTTCTGGCAGAACTCAGTAGATTTTTCAAAAAAGACCTCGGTGGGAAAGCAAATAAATGTACTGCATGACTTCTGCCATCACCATATTGTCTCCATGGAGAAATGACTGAATTCAGGGATTCTGAAATTGACTTTTTGAAGAATGTTCCTCTCTGAATGAAGTTTTATTCAATTTGAAGTGACTGTGATTTATCCTTTGATTAAAGTCACTAGGTTGCAAGTTCCTTTAGGGCAAAAGTATATATTATTTTATCTTTATCCCCAATACTTAGTAGAAGGCCTATTAACATAAAAATGTAAGGTGGGGGGATGTGACCATAAAGACAAAGTCACTCTGAATTGTTCCACCGAGGGGCACCCTGAGAGAAGATCCCCTATCTTTTTTTTCTTTTTTTTTTTTTGGTTGTCTCCTATGAGTTCTCACCTGCAAAATTGTGTCTAATTCTCGCACAACCTCCTGAAGGAGACACAGCGATGCCCATGTGGTATGTGAGGGAGCTAAAGCTCAAAGAGGTTGAGTAACTAATCTGAGCTCACACTTAAGTAAGGAAGAGACTTGTCCTTAGGCATCCAGTGTGGGGTAGGTGTGCTTCTCAGGCCACTGAATGACAAAAATGCACAATGCACGTGATCAAGAATTCTCTAGGCACCAAAAACTTTGCTTACATAATTTGCCTTTGCCTAAATCATTTTTCAAAGTTCAATTAGTTGACAATTCAGAAGTGGTGTCAACTTTTCTCAAAGTATCTTTTTGACGTGTTGCCTTCAGAGTGAAGGGTCGTGATTTAACATTTCTATCGGCTGCAGTACAAGTCGTGGGTCTCACTCACTGTGAGCGTTTTAATAAGTGCTTGCTGGTGACACATGTTTCATCTGGATTGTTTTATGAGATGCTGCTGCTCAAAGAGCACTGCTTTTAACTCGCAAGACCTAAGAGCTTGTTTGACAAATAAGGAAAAAGAAGTCAAGACCTAGACCATATTCATTACTTATGGGCATGAGGGGGTGGGGTGAAGACAACAACCTCTGGTTTATATTTACTTCAATTTTGCTATAACCAGTCACCAAAAAAAAAAAAAAAAAATGTTGTGGGTTTATTAGCTAATTTTCTAAGGGTGAAAGCCTCAGAGACAGGGGCAAAAAAAAAGAAGCCAAGGGTCCAGATAAGTTTAAAAATCTTACTATTCACTTACAATTTATAAGTACCTCTAACATGCTCTATCTTTTTCCAGCCTGATATAATAAGAGCTGCCCTTGGAGAAGGGAGACAGTTCCCAGTGTTTCCATTTCATAGATGCAAAAATAAAATAATTTACCATTATACTTAAAAAGCCCAACCCAAGATAGGCCGCGTTTACTTACCTAGCTCATCTCCCTCTTGAGATGAGTTCAGCTTGGCAGTTGCTATGAAAGTACTGAGTCCCAAGCACTCTAGGATCATAAGGCATGAAGGCAGGAGGCACACAGTGGGTCCACACTCCTCCAGCAGACCCATCCTGAGAAAGCTAGGGCAGGCTGGAATGAGCTTAGCTACCTCCGTGCATTGGGAGAAACTAAAGGATAAGAACATAAAATGCATAATTGACGGCAGATCAGATGGCAAAACAGCTCAATTTGTCGAAGGAGCTGAGAGAAATGGTACCAATTAAACAAGTAATCAATAGCCTTCATATATCCAAGTGAATATTGCTGAATCCAAATCTCCAACATTTTTAATTCTGTGTCGGAAAAAGTTCCCTTTTGTGTAAACACAAATGATGCCTTCTTTTTTTTTTTTTTTTAACCACTGTTTAAAAAAATAGCAAGGTGGTCGTTTGGAGGCCCTGTAACAACATTGCCTCTTAACTGATTTTTCAAGCATAGCTTTTTATGTAAATTAGTCAGTTCTCCTTCGCGGATTCTGTATTTGTGGATGCACTTACTCACTAAAATGTATTTGTAACCCCTCAAAGAAAGTCCCGGGGTGTTTTCTGATCATTTGAGGGTGTGTGCAAAGAGCTGAGAAATGAGTCACTTGAGGTGGAACAAAGCGACGTTTTACCTGCTTGTTTCAGTTCTCCTGTACTATAAGTAAGTGTTCTTTTCATGGTCTATTTAGTACTACCTTTTTCATATTTTTGGGCTTTTCGTTGGCGGTTTTGCTGTTTGAAATGGATCCCCGGTGTAGTGCTAAAGTGCCGTCTGGTGTTTCCAAGTGCAAGGGGGCCATGTGTACCTGATGGAGGAAATGAGTGTGAGATAAGCTTGGGTCAGGCGTGAGTGATAGGGCCGTTGGCTGTGAGTTCAGTGTTAATGAATCAACAATATTAAATAAGGTGTATTTAAACAGGACACACCTAAAACGAGCTTGTGTGTTGATCAGTTTGTGAAAATATTGTGACCAGAGGCTCGCAGCAACCTAACCCTGCTTTTGCCCCAAGAAGCAAAGTTTCCGTATCTGCTGATTCAGTGTATCCTTTGACTATAGGACGTAACTACTGCAAATACCAAGAATCATCTGTTTTAAGGGTTAGTCCAAGGAAGGTGTAGCTGGTGACTGTTGTCTGTGCGACGTGTTATGTGCATGGCACATAATACACACTCAGTAAGTGTTTTAGTGAATGAATAAACGAAGTCAAAAGTTTGCACAGTATGGCTTGGTGGGAATACTAGCTGGAGCCTACGCTATCTGATTACTTATACAAACTACCTGTAGAAAATGGAGAGGATGGGGCAGGATAGCAAGAAATGGTTTGAAGCGGATTCCCAGAGAAAGAGGTTGCAGGAGAAGTACCCATTTGGTACTATTTGAGCAGTGTCAGAGAGAGATGGAGAGCCAGAGACTGGAGGATTAAACACACACACACACACACACACACACACTCACACTCACACTCACACACACATGTGACTGGCGACTCCCAGGGTGGGGAACTAGCAAAGCAGCTCTTTGACCTGCCCATGGGAGAGGAGGTGTGAGAAGAGCCACAAACGAGCGAGAAACCAGCAGTGGCTCCTCAAAGAGTAGAAGTGGTCCCAGTCCTGACATGGGGCAGACAGGCACGCCAGGCTTAAAGGAGGAGAGTGGGGATCTGGTCCCCTAATCACTGTGGCAGGCAGAGCAGTGGCCCCTGAAAGTTGTCCTCATCCCCAGAAGTCATGACTATGTCATGTTACGTGGGAAGTTCAAGTTGCCTGTGGAACTCAGATTGCTAATCAACGGACTTCAAAATTCAGAGATGATCCGGGATTGCCTGGGTGGGCACAATGGCATCACCAGGGTCCCTGTAAGTGGAAGCTGGAGGCAGAAGCGTCAGTGTCAGAGTGATGTGATGTGAGAAAGACTCCACCTTCTGTCACTGGCCGTGAAGACGGAAGCGTGTCTGGAGCCAAGGAATGCCAGCCTCTTTAGAAACTAGAAAGTCAAGGGTGTAGATTCTCCCCCAGAGTTTCCCGAAAGGAATGCAGCCCTGCCGATACCTTGGTTTTATCCCAGAGAGACTGAGGCTTCTCACCTTAAGAACTGTAAGATAAACATGTATTCTGGTAAGCCACTGAGTTTGTAGTCATTCGTTGCAGCAGAAATAGGAAGTGATTCCTCTGTTTGTGTGGTGCCTCTAGCTTTTTTCGGATACTTTCATCTGTGTGACCATAAATGATTTCTGTAATCTCTGGGTAAGACAGAAACTGGGTGGGGTGAGGGGGCAGCAAATTCAAAAGCTTGTAACTTCTTAGAAGTCGAACTGGACTCAAGTCTCAGCCTTATTTGCCTTTGTGAAGGATTTCTTTAGTTCGTACCAGGAAATCCTCCAATCTTCTTGGACCACACCCAGATCTTTGGGAACCTCTGCAGCATGCCCTTGCCAAATTTCCAGGGAAGCCAAGGAAGAGACATAATGGGCATTGAAGCCTTTCCACAGGAGTTCACGGTCAACCTCTCTGGGCTAGCCCCACACTAGAGGCTGCTTGTCATGTGTGACAGCAGAATTTTGGCCTCCATGACCTTCACCCTCTGGTGTTCTGCCCATGAATGTGTACTGTTGCATGGCAACGGGAACTTTGCCGCTGTAACTGATGTCACTAAACAGGGGCTTAGGAAAGGGAGATTCTCCTGCATTATTCTGGCCCGCCCAATGTAATTATGTGAGCCCTTAAAAGCAGGCCTTTTTTCTTGCTGAGAGCAGAAGATGGAGGGAGACATGTGGGAATTGTGAGAAGGGCATGAATTCTACCAGTAACCAGTGAGACTGGGAGGCGATCTGAGTCCCGGATGGTACCTATAGCCCTGGCCAATGGCTTAACATTCGCCCCGTGAGACCATAAGCTGGGAACCCAAATGAACTGCCCTGTGCACAGACTTCTGACATGCAGAGCTGTGAGATAATAACAAGTGTTGTTGTTTTAAGCCACTACATCTGTGGTCATTTGTTATGGCAGAAATACATGGATACAATAAGTGGACCGTGGAAGAGGCAGAAACAAAGGGACATCGTTCCAAAAAGGGATGAATTTACATTAGCAAGTAAGGGACTGGGAAGGGATGAGGGGTTGGGGAGTCAGGATTAAATGTGAATCTCAAAGAGTAAGTTTAAAATGATCAAACTGGGCAAGTAGGTGTGCAGTACAGAGAAATTTCCAGAGGAGAAAGCAGCTGGAAGGAAGGTAGTGGGAGGGGGAGATCAAGATCTAGTTGAGGGCCAGGAAGTGCTCTAAAACACCCAGGGTCATATTCTTCTCATCGGGATTCTGGAGGATAACTCTAGCTTAGGCCCATCCAAGGGTGGGGGTCCAGAATGAAATGTTGGCCTGAATGTCAATCCAGTGTCACCCCAAGACCTTCAGCTGAGACTAAAGATGATAAATTCCAGTTTGGGATCAATCCCAAATGAACTCGTGTGTGTGTGTGTGTGTGTGTGTGTGTGTGTGTGTGTGTGTGTAAAGGTCCCAGGACTGGGTCAAGTAAACACTTACCCTGGGGCTATCTCAGGCTGACCCCACTGGCAGGTGACAACTAGATGAGGAGCGGGTGCTGGAGGTGGGGTGGGAGGCAGTTGGGGCAGCAGCGATGGGTGCCAGGGCTTGTGACTGCCAACCTTTCATTTCAGTAAAGAATTTGCAGTCCACCCACTGATTTCTCATAGCTCTATTACACCGCAAAGTACACTGGGAAATAACGATTAATAAAATGTGCATCTTCTACTTGTGTGGAATCTGTTAGTGGCCTTGGACCTATGAGTGAATGGCAATTTGTAAGCTTAAGTGTGATAGACAGCTCAGATGCTACAGGTCCGTGCTAAGCAGTGGAAGTGATGATTCAGTTGGCTGTCTGATGCCCAACCCTCAGCAATGATGGCGATTGCCGCGTCCTCGGTGAGATGACTGATGACTAACTTCTTTCCTAACTTCCTTCTCATCACCTGAGAAGACAGTGAGCTCCTAGAGTCAGAGGATGTGCCTCTGAGACTTCTCTGCCATCTCCTTCCCCTGCAGTCACATAGGTACTTGATAAATGTTCTCTGGTTGTAATGAGAATAAGGAAGACAAAAAAATGGTTTCTACTTGGAAGCCACATCCGGCAAATTGCTGGAGGTCCTTTGGTGAGCTCGGTCTTCAAAACCACCATCCACCTGCATGTGCTCAAACATCACATTTTTATGTAACACTAGAGCAGATTTTAAGCATCTTCTATTTTGTAAAGGGGATGGGATTGAGTGGGGCATCTTTAACAGTAGGTTTTCCAAGCACAGATTGGGGATGCAGAGAAAGGGGAGCGTGGGGACTATTTGGGGACTAACAGATGTCTTCAGTGAGTGACATCTGTCCTATTCAAAAGGAACAGCAGATTTCAATGTAACATTTTGCGATGATGTTTGACCCAGTCTCTGTGACTTAAACTCAAGAAAGCAGAGTGAAGCCAGTAGTGGCCGTGGAGTCAGGAAGACATGAGTTTGAGCTCTGGCTCCACTCTCGACTAATTGTACCTGTACCTGTGGGCGCCGTGACGATTTGGGGAGCGAATGTGTGTGAACGTGTTTGCAAGGTGCGTTGTAGACGTGCTCGGTGCTTGTGTCTCCCCATCGTGTCATTCCTCCTCTGGTGTCTTTGAGAGCCCTGGGGGACCACTGGCATGGCTGTCCTGTCATGGCACGTAGTGCGGGTGTTTTTCCTCCTTGGGGGAGGGAGGGCAGCAGGGAAAAGTCTGCCAAGTGGCCAGTAGCCTGAAAATGTGTGCAATTTGTGGACATTATTTCACTTGTGTCTTCTCCTCTACAAACGAGAGCCAGTCTGTCACCTTCGTTCAGGCATCCTGCGCTCACCGTCACGTCCGTCACACATATGGTGCCTGGCAGGGGGCACCTCCACTCCACGGCCCTTTCTGGAGAGCATCTGCTAACCCTGCCAGCCTGATGCCTTCCAACCTCAGCATCACCTCTCCCAGGTTTCTTGCTGAATCAACCAATTAGCTCGAATCGTCTCTGACTGCTCTGAACTATGTCTTGTTAAAACATGGGTGGCTGGGGACCTGGTGAAGAAGTCCAAAAGTCACTCCAAGAGAACCGAGCCTCCTGATACAGCCCCGATGCCAACACTTCTCTCCCACTTAATGCAGTTAGAGGTTTTAGTGCTCAAGGTTGTCACTTTGACTTCTGGAAGAATCTCGGTAGAGGTTCTGAGCAACGCCTTCACTGAAGCATTTCTCGCAACATTTCCTCCAAGAGCTTTCCACAACTGAAAAACTACATGGCACGATTTATTTTGAAAAAGAAAAATTAATAACTGACTCTGAGCTCGTGCGATCAATGCTGCATTACAGATTATCGTCAACAGTTGCAGCTGAGCTCTCACTGTTCCTGTGACAGTCCCAATACCCATGTCTCAGAGTCAAATAGTCACTAAAGTTTCCCTATTTCTGTGTCTGTCTGTGAAGAGGACTGAACTCTCTCTGAGACGATAGGGTTTCTTGCACTTTCCCAAGGAAACTGCCATCGGGGTACCCTGCACATGTGAAGCAGAGGCATCTGGGTATTCTTGGGAAATCTGTCCAGGGACATGGCATGGTGCCTTTTTTTGAATTGTTGTCTCGCCTTGATTCTAAATACTTGTTTTAGTTCCTAAGATTCTGTTGAGGAACATACAAAATCTAAATAGGAGCTTAACGCTAAGGAAAGACAATAAAAGCACAGTTTATAGAATACGTAAAAGACTTTCATAAGTTCCAAAATGGCCCTTTGGAGGTTATTGATTCTTTATAAGTGAAATATTTCCATTAATAGATTACCTTTCTCTACCACTGATGTTTATTATCCCACTTGAGAGTTATTCTGGTTTGTTACACTTAGGATGTGTACGTAGGATGTGTACATAGGATGTTCCAAGCAAATCTTTCAGTCATTGCCTCACGCCAACTCTTCCGACTTCTACCAAGGAAAACTTCCGCCAACGCAACACAAACAAAACCTACCTTTTAAAGATGCTATCTGCCTTAATTATTTACCAATTGCTTTGATATCTCTGTTGGGATTGTTAAGGGGATCAAGCAAAAATACGTACAAACTGAGACTTTTCTCTCTATTCAAACAATTTCCTCTGACCAAATGACTTATTTTAGGTTTGCATCATCAGTGTAATTAGTGCATATGGTCCAGCTGTGAAGAAATAGCTGAGGACTCCTAACTTATTATTAATTAGGCTCATTAAAATGCAAGTAAGAGAACGTTGCCTAGGTAAACAATACCTTATGTCAAAAAGTCGTTACTTGACAAGAGCTAGTCTTCCTAACCAAAGTCATTACCGATATTTTGTGGAGGGAATTTTTTTATTTTTTTTTTTATGGCGCCATGGGTGCCAGTTAACTACTTTTGACTGACATCAAGGACAGACGTGCAGAGCTGGAAGGAGCCAGTGGTACAGCACAGCAATTCTTTTCACATCATTTCAAAATACGTGTGGGGGAGGTTAAAGGTTGACAGCCCAATGACAGGCCTTCTTCAACTGCCGTGGTGTCACAGCAGGAGCGTGTCAGGAAAATTTCCTTAGCCCCTCTGAATTTCTTACATGTTCACATTTCTTTTCCTGTCTCACAAGGAGGGAGGGATTGGCAGCTTGGTGACAAACACCTGGGAAAGAGAAATGTGCATTATCCCTGTTAGGAAGGGGGGAGGTAAAGGGAGAAGGCTCTTGAGTTCAAGTGGGAAGTGTCTCCTGGTATCTTGCCAAGTTGGAGGGGACAGCAGGCTAGAGGGACATTGCCCACTGGCCCTGTGCTCTTTATTTTGGGGCACTTCTCCCGGAGAGTATATAGAGTAGCTGTGGCCTCTGCCCCAGGGAAACGCGGCTCCACAGCCTGGTGACTCAGGAGTTAGCTCAGCTGACTTGGTGGGGACCTTCCCTGTCCAAAGAGTGCTGAGACCACAGGCTTCATGATACATGGCGAATGGACGCCGGGCTTCCCTACTCAGGCCCGGGAGAGCGCCCAGCTTCAGGGTCCGACGCATAGTCAGTGTCTTAGGTATTATTATTTCCCAGGTACCATCTTCTCTCTAGAGTTCTTTGTTTGAAAGCAACAGACACAGCAGTGCACACACCAGCTGATTTCCAGAGCTCTAGAAATGTTCCCCTGTCTTTAAAAGTCCGTTCACGCGTCAGTATAAATCACTACAGGGATGCAGGCTCTGGTCTAAATGGATCAAAAGAGCCTATTGACAGATGCTGAAATGAGTGTCTACCTTTAACACCGGGTCAATTGATAAGTGTCTGACCTAGACTTTTGACTGACATGAAGAGCTGTCAAGAAGAAATAGTCTTTTCCAGTGATGACAGTGAGGCAGGAGGGGAGGAGAGGGAGGAGAAGGAAACCCAGGGAAGGACCTCACGCCCTGGGGGACACATCTGTGTCCCCCCAGGTGCACCCCCAGCAACTGCATGTTTGCTGATTACATTCCGCACCTGTGCTGGGTAAAAGACAGGGAGAATCCGGTGAAATCTGAAAGCTCCCTGAAGGAAACTAGAAAGAAATTAAAGTTCATCTCGATCAAATAAAACCTTATTACCAATATTATTTTTAGTCTCTGTTTCAAAATGACTAAAAGAAAAAAATGTATAGTAAAATTTTCCGATGCAATCAGAGAAAAATTTGCAGCCTTCAACAAAAACATGCATGGGAATATGAGAGCACCCCAGAACAGCTAATCTGTGCTGTTCCTACTTTAGCATTTGGGCATATGACTTCTGCAAGGGGCAGTGGTGTTACGTGTGTCCTATTTTTATAACATCGTTTATTCTCTATTTTAATCCCACTAATATCGGAAAGGTATTTTATTTAGGTGCCTCCATCTGTCCAGAAGCTGTAACTGTACAATTCAGCTTTTCACTTTTGAGTTGTGATTCTGCAGCCTGAGAGCAGCAGGATTCCATTGTTAAATCATGAGGTTTCCCAAACTCTGAGTGCCCTTCGCTTGATGGCTGATGCCACTTTTACTCTTAGGTGCCTCTTCCCCAACCAGATGCTGTGCTAACCAACTTTCTCATTGATTCTTAAAGTATGTCTACTGGTCCTCACAACCCATCATACTTTGGGATAAATTTCTTTGTAAATATCTTTGTAAATATCTTTGTAAATATCTTTCTTACTTGGGCATACCATCTACTCAGACCTTGTCTATACAAAGCTCCAATATATACATCTCCCTGTGTTCCCAAGAAATTTATTCTATTTCTACTTGGAAATCAGACAAGTTCACAATACAGAGTGAGTTCTGGAGGGAAAAATGTCCAGACACTCCCCTCTCATAGTGCAGGAGTCGACAAAAGCCCAGATTTCCCTGTTGTACAAGAGTGCAATCCTATATAATCTTTTAATTAGTGCCCACTGGCATTTTACATATGTTATTAAATCTAATATAATTCTTACAACACTCTTCTAAGATAGGTATCATTTTCATCCCGTTTTATGGATGAGGAAACTGAGACTAAGTTTAGTAACTTCCCTGAAGTCACACAGTTAATGGCAGAAGTTGAAAGTGACCGGCGGCAATGGAATTCTTGGGTAAACTTGGCAGTCTATGAAAATGGCCGAGGCTGAGATGGCTTAGACGACATTCCAACGACATTTTGTATTTCAGGTTTTTCCAAAACATAAAGAGTTTTAAAATGTTTCATTCTACATGAAATAGGTCTATGATGACATCAAAACTAGTAGCCATTTCAGGAAGACTTGCAAATCCAGTTGCTGACTTGACATCTCCACTTGGAAGCCTAAGTGTACCTCAAACTTAGCATGACCCAAATGAAACTCTTTATACCACCCTCATTGCAAACCTACTTCTCCTGCAATCATTTCCTCTCAGTAAATGGCAACTCCATTTTTCCAGTTGCTTAGGCTAAATGGGTCATCTTTGATCCTACTCTTTCTGCCACAACTCTCATTTATCTGGTGTGAAAACCCCATTGGTTGTCTGTGGTGGGTTGGATAGTGTTACCCAAATATCCATATCTACCCAGAACCTCAGGATGTGACATTATTTGGAAATAGGGTCTTTGTAGATGTAATTAGTTAAGGATAGTGATGACATCATCCAACGTGAGGGTGGGCCCTCAGTCCAATGACTGCTGACCTAATGAGATGAGGAGAAGGCACAGGGACACAGGATGACGCTGTGATGGAGGCAGAGGTTGGAGTTGTGCTGCCCACGTCCTTACCATAGCCCCCAGCACCCCACGGAATCGGGCCCCTCTGGCCTCTTGCTTTCATCTCCTAGCACATTTTTGCTTTCTCACTGCCCTCTGTCCACAGTGGCCTCCATGCTCCTCCTCCAACATGTCAGGCTTGTTTCTGCTTCCAGCCTCCTGTGTTGGCTGCTGCCTTTGCCCGGACTCCTCTCCCTTCTGATATCCTCATGGCTCACTCCTTCACTTCCCTCAAAACTTTGTTCAGAGGACATTATCTCAATTATTTTAAAATTCCTTTTAAATGACACCCTCCTACACACACAAACTCTTGGAGATTATTATATATATATATATATAATTAAATATATATATAATTAAATATAGATTAAATATAAATATATATATATAATCTCCAAGAGTTTGTATATTTGCCTCAGGGATGAGGACAAATTAATTAGTTACAAATATGAAAAAGAGATGACAAATTTAGGAACCATTTAGGGAACTGGTCACCAAACCCTCATGACAAATGAGGAGACTCACTTTATTTGTGATCAGAAGGGTTCAAATAATAATCTAAAGGAAAGAGCCACTCACTTCTGCACATCACCAGTGTGTAGCAGCCCTGTCTGGCTTCCTGGCCTCTGCACCTCAGCAAATACCGTCATGGTAAGACAATTCTGTTTCTGGCCAAAGAAATGTTCAGTTAACTGAGAACTGCTTCAGCCTTGCCTGACATCTTCCTCTGTTTGTTCATGAAATGGTTGTGCCTTTATCCCAGAGGGGGGAAAATTACCTTTTAAAGGCCTCATCTAACTTTCCTCTGAGCTAAAAAGGTCCATTTTCCCCCGAGCTAAAAGGTACGTCTCCAGTAAAATTCGTTATCATTTTCCTTTCTGTTTCAGTGCCGGAAATTTGTTATCAAAATGCTTCCCTGACCTTCTCCTTCCCTCTCCATCACACACTGACAACATCCAGCCTAAATTTGCGTCTTGCATCACCTCAGGAAACCCATGGCTAATTTCATTATTTGGGAGAGAAAAATGCAAATGAAGCCAGACAGCTGGTGCTTTCCTCGCGGCTGCGAGTGATGGAGGGGCCGAGGCCGACCTCATCAGAGACCCTCACACCGTCCTGCTCAGACAGGCCCTGGCGGGGGGAGAGCAGAGAGGCTGCGGGAGCAGCAGGAACAGATGGCTAGGAAGGGGAAAAGATGGAGAAGCCCAACTTGCTGGAGAGGCTGGGGAAAGGTGGAATGTCAGTTGCCTGGGCAGTCAGATGGAGCCCACAGGACAGGGATGGCGCACCCACATCCTTAAACACCGCCTCTTGCTTCAGGGCACAGGGAACTCTGGACACAGTGGAAGGACGTTCGTCGTCCGCCAAAGGCACCCGGGATTCTTCCACGCCGTCCTGCAGGGCCAGGCCCCCATTCCACTCGTGGTTTGTGTACACTCAATGTCTGCTTTCTGCCAAAAAGGAGGTATCAATAGAGACAGAGGTACGAAGAGAGAGGAAAGGGGAGTAAGAGCCCATTTCTTGCCCCTTGAATGAATCTCAGTTTGCAAACCCCCGTGTGCAATATGTCTAACTTTATTTCTCTATAACTGAACTCAGTTCTGTTTTCTGGTCATACGCTGCTGGAGGGACGGAAAGTTTATTTCATTCAGCATCCTCCCTTCCTTCATGGAAACATGGGGAGACTTAGAAAGTTCCAAGGGAGGGACATTAAGTTCTCATGTCATCGGTCCGCATTGTTCTTTGCTGAGAAACACGTCATCCCTTCAGCCCATGGTCAGTGGTCCATGCTGATTGCTGCCCAAGGGCCTTCCTTGGGCGCCCTTCGTCCTCTTTCTTCTAGGTCCTTCCGGCTCTCACAGCTGTCAGTCTAGGGTTCCAGGGCTGGGCCAGGCTAGGGAAACGCTGTGGGCTGCGTCAGCCTCCATCTAGCCTTTTGACTCCGGGGTTCATCGGGATCATTCTGTTCCTGGCTCATTTCCTAAAAGGCACAAGGCAGGGGCAGGTTCTGCCGATACCCACGCACCCTTGACTTCCCTGCTACGCCTTCTCAGAGACACCTCATCTAATTCTGGGTCAGAAATCCAGTTCCCACTCATTCTCCAGTCTCCCAAGCTTTCAACCAAGGCCTGGGCTCAAGGAAAATACAAGATACCCACCCACCCCGCAATGGTGGTTAGTATTTCCAAGGTATTTACTTATCACACAGGAAAGAAAAAAGTATGGGCCTGGAAAATGGGGGCCTCCAACCAAATCTAATTGGGATGGATCTGGGATCCAGGTCTCATTGAGATAGTCCATTAGCTGATGGGGTGTTTTAGGTTGGATAAGACCACCCTTGTTCACCCCACACTCTCTGGTCCCATAAACTGTCTCCGAGGCCCCTCAGGCCTCCGAGGGAACTTAATAGACATTGTGGTCTGAGAATGGGACCCCTGTGATTCAATTTATACCAGGATGGGCACCTAAAATCCTGGAAATGCTGAATGCAGCCTAAACTGCAGGGTCAACATCGTTGGCAACGTAGGGAGACGGGAAGGGAAGAGGAGCTTGACACACAGATTTAATTGTGGCCTTCAAATGGCCCCGCTGACCGAAAGCCTGGAGAGGGCTTGTGGGAGACCCATACTCATCTCTTTCCACTGGGCCTTTTACATTTCATAACACATTCACTTGGATTATCTGGCTTTGTATTCACAACAACTCTGTTAATTAGGGTTGTTTTAAAAGCCAGGAACAAAACAAAAGTGTGATAAGGTATAAAAGGACCAGTACTAGCCCTCAGGGGCTCAGCTGGATTTTCTAAGACCCCTTATTCTTGCGCTGGGTTCTATTCTGGTCTCCTCCCTCCCACCTCACACTGCGAGGCCCAGCAAGCTTTCTCCTCTTCCTATTCTAATTGTCTGCACCTAATCATGTTGGCATGACTTAGCTTACCCTGTAAGTAGCCTAGTGAGAAAGTCCTTCCTGGTTCCTGACCCCTGATCAATGGGATGCAAAGAGTATTGTACCCATGTTAAATCCTCAATTCTTCCCTCTGCTAAATATGCTTTGAATGACTCTGTACTTTGAGAAACTGACCTGGCTGCTGGATGGCAGCACTATTATGTCTTTTGTAGCAATGATGTAGAAATCATCCCATTTTTTTAAACCATTTTGGGGCACATGCAGAGTAAAGTATAAATGCCTGCCGATGTCTATATACTCGTATGCATATCGCAGTTTCTCTAAAATTATCTCCCATCAAAAAAAAAAGTCAAAGGCTTTGATCTGTATTAATCCTGATAATATTCAGGGAGAAGGGGAAACTGAGGCACAATTGATGTTTTGGCTCTATCATGAGTCATGGAAAGAAGCCAGAGCTTTCAAATTCAGTTATCTTGGTTTATATGCCTTTTGACTCTTAACTACTTTTCCTTTTTTTTTTTTTTTTTGCACATTTGGGCCCTATGCGCTGTGATGCACGCTGACCCGTGTTGTTGTGTTATCATTTATCCTCTTTTCCCAGGTGAGGACCGTGATGCTCTGAAAGGCTAAGTCACTTAGGCCAGCCTGCAGGGGCTTCTCACTGTCCCTTCTGCCTCTGCCACCTACACATGCAGGGGCCCCACTTCTGAGCTCTGATCAATGGCTTCAGGCCTCCCTTTCAGGGAGAGGCAGCTGCGGCGAAGTTGTGTAAATGCTGTAATAGAATTTGTTAACCACTTCCACATGATTCTTAAAGTAAATGTCACAGCGCATTGTAACCGTGAGCTAACAACACGTTAGCGGGTTCTCATTCTCATTTAATTCACTTTTCCAATACGGAGGTTCCTGGGATACCTGCAAGGACGGGCGCGTTCAGTGAATTACTCAGCAGCTGAGCCATTTATTTCTGCACTTCTCCCCTGCTGCCTCCCTGGGTGGTTTTTGAAGTTTAGTTATTGCTACGCTCTCTCTCATGCTGCATCCCAGAGCGAATGTAGCAGTTGGTTTAAAAAGCAGTCAAATCCGCACGTTCGGGCCACAGTGGTAAAAACTGACCCCACTCAAGAGTCCACTGCCCACTTTATCTGCAGTTGTGCCCACATGCAGAGATGGAAGCACAGGCTGAGGTGCTGGCTCGGCACTTGCCTCGCCTGATACTGCTGTGGGTTCAGCTGTGCCCCCCATCTCTCTCCCCCAATTCATATGTGGGAGTCCTAACCACTAGGGCCTCAGAATGTGGTCTTCAGTGTCATTACAGATGTAGTTAGTTACGATGAGCTCATACTGGAGTAGCAGGGACCCTTAACCGAATAAGACTCTTGTCATTAGACAAAGGGGAAATGTGGGCACAGAAGCAACCACATGGGGAGAATGCCATGTAAAGACTGAAGTTATGGTACCACCAGCTAAGGAGCCAGCAGAGCTGGGAGAGATGTCTGGAACAGACCCTTCCCTCAAGGCTTCAGAGGGCGAATGGCCTCGCTGGCACCTTCATCTCACACTTCCAGCATCCAGGCCTGTGAGACAATCCATTTCTGTTGTTTAAGCAAGTCACTTTGTTATGGCAGCCCTAGGAAACTAGAGATACTATGTGTGATCTCATCCACACTTTTCCATTCTTCCCCCCCAAAAAGCCTCTGGAAAAGCCCCAAGCATCCTGGGAAGCCCTGCAGCTATGGGACCTGGTGATGGCTTCAAAGGATGGGCTTTCTGCCCTCTTAGACCCAGTGCCCAGTGCTGGGGACTCTTAATAGAGGGAAAATCCCAGAGTTCCCTTGTGAAGCTCTAGGGAAAAGGGCCTACAGAAGCATAGTTTTAGCCAAATTCTATCTACCCTGGCCTACTCTGACCTGTACACAGTGCCATGACCTCCCCTCCTACATCCTGGAGCCACACTTGGACAGTACAACTCTGCTCTGTCTCCAGCCCAAAGTGGCACAGACTTCCGGTTAGGAGTGTGCAGTAGGGATATTATCAGTATTATGTTACTCATCCCATCATCCGTGTATCGTCACTGCAGTTACCTGTTCATTTGTGTACTCTGCCCACGTATCTGGTGTGCATGTGTATGCCCATGAGATCACATCGTGCCCAGCAGGTGACAACGTGTCAGTACATAATCTGGCTCCAAAGCTTAACTGAGCCTCCCCTCCCCAACCGTGGTCGTGTACGTGGTTTCCCACCCCCAGCTATGCCAACGTGTCGTCTTTACTTAGAAGACCATTCTCCTCCACTCCACAGGTCCAAACCCCCCATCTTTTTCAGATTCTGTCTCTCCCGGAATCATTTCTGAATGTGCCTGTGCTAACTCTAGCACTTTATCTGAGCTTCTGTGTCCTGTTAGCGTTCCCCAAAGGCCTTTCCGGATGTGCCCCTGCCTCCATCCTCCCAGGCTTTCAGAGCCCACCTCTGTGGTCACTTCCTGCTCTTTCCTCATAGCTGTCATCACAGCCACACGCAACTCTGACCCGTCCTCTGAACGCACTTGGCTGGTCAACACCCACGTCCTTCTGAACAGGCCCCTCCTGACTCCGAGGATGTTCTCCCCTCTCCTTAATCTGATTAACACATATTTTCCTTCAAAGCCAAGTCAAGCATCAGCCTCCCAGGAGGACATTCCCGGCCCCTTTTTTGCAATTCCCCGTCCTTGTACCCCAACACCACCCGGCACACCTGCCCTGATGGTCTGTATGGTTCTGTGATTTTCCAAATCTTCTCTGTCTCACGTTAGAGATTGCGTCCAGCGAGGACCATGGGAAGAAGGGAAGGAGAGAGAGAGAGAGAGAGAGAGAGAGAGGGAGAGAGAGAGAGAGAGAGAGAGAGAGAGAGAGAGAGAGAGAGAGAGAGAGAGAGAGAGAGAGAGAGAGAGAGGAGAGAGAGGGAGAGATAATAATAAATAAATAATAATATATAAATGAAGCGGCCTGCTGACGCTGGGAGCCAGGTCACGGAAGGGCCCCGTTTCTCGCTCGGCTTCCCGCGCAGACGAGCCGGGCGAGCTGAGTGGGCCGTGGGCCGGGGGGCTCCCGTGCCTCTGTGTGCCCGGCCGCACGCACGGCGCTGTGCCAATCTCCGGCCTCCCCGCCGTGAGAGCCAGCGAGAGGACCAATTAGTGCAAGCTGTGCTGTGGAGACGGGTCCTCGGAGGACCCGAAGCCCTCCCTGTTCTCTTGGCAGAGGCCACGGGAAGGGCCGTCAGATGTCAGCAGCTTTCCATCACTCCCGCCGGCACAGAGGGACGTCCCCGGCACCTGGCCCAGACGCAGCCCGGCTGCAGTCATTGCTCGCTGCAGTTCCCGCCGCCTTCGTGCAACACAGACCTTCGGATCCCTTCTTGGATGTAGAACCAGTGGGGTATGGGTACATTTGGCTCTTTTAATCCAAGGCAGGACTCCAGAAATGGAGAGAAGCACTTTTAAGAAAATAAATCTATGGCTCTCTGGCCCTTTTGCAGAATTAGGAAGATGAGCGGACGTAGCCTGCAGCAGCTCGTTTTGAGAGCGTCTGAATGAAAGAACGCACAGGTTCTAAGCTTGCCCATGCACCACTTCATTGCATATCTGGGGGAGAAAATTGCTTTATAGCTCTCCCAATATGGATAGATGATGATAAGGTCCTGCAGAATTGTTTGTGAATTACAGCGTACAATAGTAAAGGGCAAATGTTTCACGGACGTAAAATTGTTTTCAGGAGAACGTGCTTTGTACCCAAAATTCTATCTACAGTATTTGCTGACAGGTAGATAACCAGATAACTAATGCTTCTCCTTTTTTCCCCCTTTAATCAATTCTTAATTTTGTTTATTTCGTTTGAACGGACATATAACCCAGCAAAGCTAATAATTTAAAATCCTTCCCTCAAGGTCAAGAACATAGGACATGATTTTGACAACAAACTCCTTTCCCGGTGTTGATTGGATTCAACCCACAACGAACTCAGGAATACATCTAGGCTGTATTGGGAAGTGAGGCAGCTTAGAAACTCAAAGAAGTAAAATCAGGATGGTGGTAGAGAGTGAAACTTTAAAATGTAAAAGGAGGGAACTAGATAATCAAAATGCGGTGTTGCATGTTGCAACTTGGAATGTAATATTTACGCTTTTTTTTTTCTCCCTGGCAAAATAGATAGATGACGGGTAGATAGATAGATAATATATAGATGATTGATAGATTTTAAAGATGTAGATATCAATAGATATATAGTCTTATATTATCCTCTGGAGTACAAGAGGTACAGTTCCTCACCCCAACGAAAAGAACTCTCTCTAACTCCCTAACTCACATCTAAGGACACTAACTGTACAAGAAATGGCAAGTTTTAAAAGTATATGTGAGTATAATTGTTGCCCTACAAGTTAAGCAATAAATCACATAAGCTCAAAATCCAGAGGATTCCTGACTGTCTGAGAACTGATACTTCTCAGCCTCCTCAATTCCATGATCTTTACCTCCCCTCCATTTCAGGAACCCACTTCATCCTGAAATACTCAGAACTTTTCTACCTCAGAAGTTTTAACTAAAACCCATCACCCCCTGAACACAACTTTTAGCTGCTCCACTTGTCTTCCTCTCATCCACTACGTGATTCACACTGTTTAGGGAGAACTTCATATCTCAGTAACTCTCGGTAACCCTTCTCTCTCCAACCAAGTTCTAACTTTCCTTTGTTCAACCATTATCTCTCCTACGACCTTGGCCCCTCCCACCCCACCTAATGCATGCACAGACACATCAAAACTTCAATCCATATATGAAATATTGAATTGATGTGCTGGTCTGTGACCTTCCCCAATTTAAGCAGGTAGGCCAGTGGTCAGCCACTGTATTAGAAAGGCTGTCATGGATGAACACAGCCCATTCTTATTTCTCCTGTTCAAAAGCCTCAGTCTAGGTCACAGTTAAGAAAGAGCAGGAAATATACACGATTACTTAGAATTTATTTTTTCTTGCTGACCTCCAAGGGGGATCAAAAGGAGAAAGAAGCAGGATGGGGAAGGGGACAAATGAGATATGAGTGTGTGTCGGGGGAGATAGGGGTCATGATCCTTTTACTTCAGGTATTTGGGCATCTGAAGTCACACAGTAGATGCCCAATTTCCATCTAGAGCCTTAGGAGGGAATGAGGTTTGCATAGGTGCCCCGCAATCAGAATGGTCAAGAGCAATAGAACAGTGATGGCTGAAGGGTTACCAGGCAGCAATGAGAGGGTGGAGTCTCCTGCAGCCCCCGATTAGCAAAAAGAACATTTTAAATCCCCAATGCTCCCACTAGTCCCAGGGGGAGTTGTGAAAGTTAGCTGAGCTAGCTGGGAGATGTGCAGGGAGGTTTGCAACCAATGTGAGGAGAAGCTGAAAAGGAAGAAACAGTTTTGGCCACGCAGTGGAAATCAGTCTTTATCTCTCAGTAGAAGCCACTTGGAGATGATACACCTGAAAAACAGATGGGTGGGGGGAGATGAATAGGTGGAACAAAGAAGATTTTTAAGGCAGTGAAAACACTCGTTATGATATAATGATGGGTAAATGTCATTATATATTTGTCCAAATCCATAGAATGTACACCAAGAGTGAGCGATGGGCTTTGGGCGATTATGACGGGTCAACGCAGGTTCATCAGTTGTGACAAACGTACCACTCTGGTGGGGCATATTGATAATGGGGGAGGCTGTGTGTGAGTGGGGCGCGGGGGACATGGGAACTCTCTGTACCTTCCCCTTAATATTGCTGTAACTCAAAACTGCCCTAGAAAGTAAGTTTACAAAAGAAAAAGTTGGGAAGGGTTACAACTCAGCGTAGTACAACATTGGACTGAAGACCTCAGCTGTTGACCAGATTCCCCTCCTCCCCTGGAGGGCAGCCATAACACTATGAAAACCCAAGGAGAAGGAGGAAGGAGGACAAAGAAAAAGAAAAAAAAAATCCTTTTCTTGCCTGAATTTAGAGCTGAAATGACTGTTAAATGAGCAAATTTGACTGAGTTAACCTAGAATTATCAGATAAGTTTCCTGCCAAGAAAAAGGAATAGGAGGCTCAAGACACCAATTGAATTTAGTTATAGGGAAAAAAATACATACCTTGTCACAGAGCAGCTTTGGGGACTCAAATTTGTACTTAGCACACTTCATTGTCTTTCTGATGTGCTGACCCTTCAAAACCTCAATCTTCTAAATTCTCTTTTTATTCCCAGGCTGCTGAGCCCTGCTGAAGAAAAGCACACTGAATGAAGGAGGTTGGAGCCCTGGGAGGTAAGAAAAGTGGGCTTTATGTTCCACTTTCATTTGATGGGCAGGCTTAGACAAGTGAAGGAAGGAGGGGCAACAAAATAAGAACTAATAGGTGTATAGAAAGTTGCAGTTTACAAAAAAAGCCATTTCATATGCATCATCGAGTTCTTGATGCTCAGGATAATCTAGGGGCGAGAGAGACATCCTTTTTTGCTATTGACCAAAGACATGCAGACAATCAGCTAGTCTAGACTTGACATTGCTTTTCTAATTTCAGTCTCACTAGCCCGTACTCAGGATCCTTCTTCGCTGTCCAGAAGTCTGCCTTTGGTTGATGCAAGCTTCCTTTAGCTCATTTGGTGTAAGAATAGCTTTCCCCCTTATTACTGTTACTCCCCTTTTAGAAATGAGCAAACTGAGGCTTACTCACATGTTCAAGGTCATGGGTCTGTTAAGACATTGAGCCTGGACTTAACAGACCCGTGGACAGGTTTTCTACTTCGTGATTCGATAGCCTATCCATTATATCCTGCTAATATTAAGCTGTAATAGTACGTTATTAATGTTACCTTTTTAGAGAAGCAAAATATTACCTTATTCGTGGAGAAAAGGGGATGACTGGTTGAACCTTTTTCCTCAGATTCTTATGAATGTCACATACACACCACAACATGAAGCAGTGTTATATTTGATTAGATTTCCATTTCCTTTCAATGAGCTTCACTAAAATTACATATTTTAATCTGAAAAATTGAGAAATACAAATGTAATTTCTGTGAAAACACCTAGAGTACGTGACGCATTATTCTCCAAGTAGGAAATGTTTCACGTCAAATGCTTATTATTTTTTACCAAAACCAATTTCTCCATATTAACTTCGAAATCAGCGGCATGTTTGTCAGTTTGTTTCTTTAAATCGTTCCACACTGGTTTTCTTCTCCCCTGTTGATAATTTTGCTGCACTTGCAATTTGATATCTCATTCATGGCTCACCCGTCTGCAAACTCTGTTTAGTGCAAAGCTTTGCAGGAATACAGAAAAAAAAAAGGTTCTCTTATTTGACCATGAACTTTCGATGACCTAGTTAGCGTTACTGTCAAGCATCCCGCGGTCTTTTTGAAAAGCAGGGCTTGTCCGTGCTGCCCTCTGGCCAACTTCAGTGGGACTGAAACGCTAGCAAGAGCCGTCAAACTGCCTGACGGCTTGTCACCAGCGAGGCTCTATTAATTTACACACATTTTCCACTGTTTGGCATCTACCATGATAACTTTTCTCTTCCAAGCGGCTCCTGTTTGCACTTAACACTTGGGTTAATTTTCATCAGAGTTTAAATTTAGCCATCAGTTATTTCAGGGGAGCTGTCAGCCAACATATGGAGAGAGGAAGGAAAAAAAAATCCTTCTGAATTTATAATACAGTGGGATCTGTTGAATGTGAAACAAAAACCAACTGCAATCTAGTGAGGCCCCGGTGGGGAGAGCAGGGTCAGCATTGAATTGCAGACTGGATTAGCTGCTCTATTCACCAGGGCCGCATCTGGGCACCTCAGAGCTTCTTGATATATCAAAAAATGATGGAAAGACACAGTTCAATTTGTCCCCCTTTTATAAAGGATAATTAACCTGTCAGTCTTGCTACTTTAACAACTTCATTAAATTGGAGGCGAAATGGGTGCTGAGAAGTCTTGTCTTTATCCAAAAGGAACACAGGGCACTTGTGTAAATGGTGAAAGAGAAAGGAAAACACATACGCGCACCCCGGTAATACTGTCTGGTTCCTGAAAAATGGAACATGCTTCTTCCAATTATGTAATAATCCTGTCTTTACTATGACCTGCTAAAAGTAATTTTCTTAACTCAGAAGGCAGACGAAATAATGTCACAGCCCAACTAGGCCATTTAAAAATTGAGGTTATAGGGTTTCAAATGCTGTTGGGCCGAACTATTTAAGACCTGGAGTGATGGCTACTAAAGGTGGACAGCATTTCACAAATAATAAAAAGAAATGAAAACAGAGCTCCCTCAGCTCTCGCACCGCCCCCTGCTCCCCATGTGCCCACCACCACACGCTGGCTTCCAGCATTTGTATCTCGGCGATAAAACATTTTTTTTCACTACTGCAAAGATTCTAAACTTTGAAACACATTCATTCAAGAGAAAAAGAACACAAGGCATTCTGGTGTTGGAAATCTTAAATAATCTTAGATTTTTCTTTCTTACAGCTAATACCCTGAATAGTTTAAGTAATTGAAATAGTAGTTTAATTAAGATTATAGTCATCTTCTCTTTAGAAATTCTACTCTGGAAATATGTACAAAGGCACAGTAAACAATTAATTATAAAATATTTTTCAAATTTTATTAAAATCAAAATTATGTTATGTCCAGTAGAAAAGAGAATGGTTTTGTGAGGTTGGTAGGTCAGTCCTATAACAGCACATTTGATTATTACTAATAATTTATGACAAAACGATAAAAAATTTAACTAATTATAGTAAACATAAAAGTTAATATGCTTCTCTTATCAATAGTGTCAAGAATTCTGCACGTGAACACATAATGTTCCAAGAAAGAATTTTGTTTTTTAATTTAGAAAACATTTCGAATGATTAGAAACATTAACAAATTTATATCTTCCCAATTTAATTTTTCTTAATAGTTTTTCCCATGAGATTATTAAAAAGCATTTTGTAAAGCTAACATTAGTCCTTTAAGGTTTATTCTGAATTCATGATCCTTATGAACTATGACACTTTCATTTAAAATTTATTTAAAATATTTCATTTCTGATCATTTGTACATGTACTAGGAAAGCAAACATAGAGAAGCTCATACTTTTTTTAGTCCAACAGATGCCATTTGCATAGATGAAAATCTTTCAATTTTATTATAAGTGATTTTTAGAAAAGAGAATGATGGTATCATTCACTAAAATTTTTATATGCTGTATTTTATGAAGACATCAGAATTCTTGTATGTTTTTTTTTAATTTGAAACACTATTTGGTACAGCTCCTAGAATAATTAAGCTACTACAATAGCTATTCAATTAATATTTAAGAACATAACTATTCTTTTTCATACTTTTTATAATAAAAATTGCTGAATGTCATAGAGAAAATCATAAAACAAAAAGAGGTGACACTTCTGAAGATCATTAGTATTCAGAGATTTTCAGAGCATATTTGGTTGTATCATGTCAATTACAGATTTCTATTTACCTCACCTAAGGACTGTATTTATCATAAAGAAGGCCATTCGTGGTTGGTACAGTTTTTGGAAAGAGAGCTAATCTCCAAAGTGACTTTTTCCTGTTCCTGAACTCCTCTGTCTGTCCAGTTAGACAATAATTAAGTGATCCATTTTGTATCGTTCCAACTTAGACCTCTGCCTGCATGGATTTGCGGAGAAGAATCAAAAGCTTGATTAGTCCTTCCCCACCAGTACTGTAAAAAGGGAACCGTGATTCAGAGTGGCAACTGTTCTTGCCAAGGGTGCTTTTCCAAGTTGTACATGATCTCAAAAATCACGGCGGTGGACACATAACACCATGAGTGCTTTCCCACAGCAATGACATTCCACCTTTTCACATATAGCACTTGGCATGTTTGCTTGCTGTGTCTTTTAGAGGAAAGACCCAAGGGCTATTGAGATTAGCTGGCTCCTCAGCTGTGTCACCCTCTCCAACTGGTCTGGCACCAGGGGCACAGCAGACTGAAAAGTAAATGACTGATTCCGTCTGAACTAGTGTTGGGAGCCTGGGAATGTTAAGAAGGAAAGCGGCATCAGTCAGAGCTTGTTGGACATTCACTGTATATAAATGAAATGGAACAGGGATGAGGGAGAAGGTTTCGTGAGATTAAATTCTACTTTAGAGTCCAGGGGTAGGTTCATTTTATTGTGCTTCTGAAAGAAGTTGTGGAGTGACCCAGACCTTAATTGTAGAAACCAAGTGACTCCATGGGCCCAAAGAAAATATTCAAATGGAAACACGAGGTCCTTATGTTAAGGTGGGTTTGACAGAAATCATCTTTCACAGTTTAGAAAGTACACCTCTCACTAAATCAAGTTTGTTCTGAATGAAGAAAGTGTTTTGATTCAGCTGTACATATCCTTCTTCTTTCTTATTCTAAGACAACAAAACACTGTATATTTTAGAAAGACTGAGCCAAAAGCTAAAATGAGCAGCTAGTACCAATAAGTAAACATGGTAGGAAATGCGATTTCCTATTGTAAATATATATAAATATATATATATATATATATATATATATATATATATATATGTAAATTGCCTCAGATTTAATCACCGTAATTTAGTAATTTTTCAAATATTGAGTCAGCCGTTTGTTGGCAGTGATTTTTTTTTAATTTAAAGAGCACATTCTTTCACTAATAACCTTCAAATTTGAAGTCAATTTATTTCAAAGAAATACAAAATTATCAATTTTAAGTAGTAAAAATTTATTGTTGTCTACAATTACTATTTTTATCAATAGTAGAGCAGTAATGCGTATGACACGTTTCATAGCTTTGGCAATACAAATATATGTTTTTATTTGAAACATCAATTGAGGAAGCGTTACATTTAACAAAGCTGAAGCTAGATTATTTTGAAATTGTGACCAGTTCACAAACGCGCATAGTTTGTGTTGGCTAAAAGGTAGATTTTTCAGGGCACTAAGTTCAACCAAGGGTTTCTCTTTGCTTCATTTTGTGACAAATCACTAAAATTCCATGTGGCAATATGCAGTCTGCCTTTGGGGTAAGAATTTTAAATCCTCACACTCTAGGACTCATTTCTATAAATTTCTCATTTCTATAAATGTTTTGTAACCCACTGTTAGCCAACCTAGTAAGTGCCATGAGGCATTGCTCTTAATTGAATGGTTTAGGTACATAAGCACTGCTTAGCCCATGTTCTCTCTTACTAGCTACCTACCCAGCCAGTTCCTCTGCGAGGCCACCACTTACTAATGAAGCCCTAGTGATCTCCCCGCCCCGCTCTGGTTCCATAGCAAGTAAAGTTCATTTACTATATATTCAAATACACACTTTCTCCTGCTAGTCCTTGTCTCCCAATATGGACTTGTCTCATTTCCCCAATCACACATTCTAAAACACTTTCCAGTGTTTTAGTACCCACAGTCTAGTAGGCCCTGGGGTAGGTCCTGAGGTAGGCTGTCCTATGTGATCCGGATAATCGTATGAGGAGAGTAAGACTGCCCCCATTTTACACAGGAAGGATGATGAATTCAGTCTCAGAGACATTAAATAACGTGCTCATAGTGATCTAATTATTCAATGGTGGAATCAGGATTTGAAGTCAGGGCTTTTGAATTTCATACCCCATGGTAATTCTGCCTCACGAGTCCACTCGTGTGTCTTGAATCCATCACATTTCATCACCTCAGAGCGCCTAGTATGGCTCCATGCTCATAGCAAGTACTCAGTAAATACCCTGGGATTTCATAATTTCTTGGCATTCTTCAGACAGATGACCAGTCTATGCAAAACTCCACCACTTCACCTTAATCATCTGTTTACCTGGCTGTCTCTTGTAGGAGGCTTCCTTTTATCTTACTTTTCATTTCGCCCCCAGTGTCTGACACATGACACACGGCCATCTCTCAATAATCAAGGGATTTAAGAACTGGGAAGGCACCCAGAGAAGAGTTCAAATATTGCCAACAGGAGAAGGGCTCGAGCCCCTCCGTGGTATCTGGAAAGAATGAACTTCAATAGTAGAAAGCCTCTAACATTATTAATGAATTAACTTTTCTATTTAAGAGATAGAGACTTTAAAAACTAATAATAACCTTTGTGCTAGACCATAGTTGTAGATATAAATGGCCCATGAGATTAGGTAGAATCTATGCAGGTACCCAAAAGGTCCCTGAGAGTACTTTTGTTTGTTTTTACCGAATCACTAATATTAAGTTGCTTTCTGGTCAATTATAGCTCTCCTTAAAGATTTTCCTTTAGAGGCCACTTTAGTTTTAGCAACATAGGTACATCTCTGTGTGTTGTTGAGTCGGGAATTGGAGGTCACGCTGGCTGTGACCCTGTGTACCTGACTTTGCCTGTACAAGTGATCCCTATGTGGAACGGCAGCAAAATAGGACTTGCTCTTATGGGTTGACTTGTGTCCCCCCAAAATGATGTCACAGCCCTAACCCTCAGTGTCTGTGAACGCAACCTTATTTGGAAATAGGGTCGTTGCAGATGAAGTCAAGTTCAGATGAGGTCAGTAGGTTGGGCATAATCCAATATGAGTGGCATCCTTATAAAAAGGGGAAATTTGAACCCAGAAACACACGCACACAGAGGGAGAATGCCATGTGAAGGTGAAAGCAGAGACCTTCTTCTTCTATAAGCTGAAGAATGCCAAAGGTTGCCAGCGAACCACTGGAAGCTAGGAGAGACAAGGAACAGAGTCTCCCTCCCAACCCTCGGACGGAGCCAACACTGATGACACCTTGATCTCAAATTTCCAGCCTCCGGAACTAGAAGAGGGTACATTTCTGTGGCATAAGCCACCTAGTTTGTGGGTACTTGGTGATAGCAGCCTTAAGAAACAAATACATTTGCCTTACATTAAGATTTATAAACAGTGGCCTGTAAATAAATGGCTTCTGTATCTCCTTAAAATTAAATGAAAAATTATGGTTGTTTTTTTTCTTTCATTCAAATAGACAAAATCTGAGTCATTGTATACAAATTCTGTAAAGAATATTTAACTTTAGAGTACTTAAGATAAAGTCATTTTTTTACAGCTTTTTTGAGTACTATGCAAATAGACTTTATTCTAGTGGTACTATATGAAAGGCTATTTTAGTAGAGCTGTTGCAAGATATTATCATTTATTGCACAGGTGAATACAGAAAAATACAGGCACAGTTACATAGAAAGATGGAAGTAGGTCAGTACACAAGTAAAACTAACTACCCCATGTTGTTGTGGATATCACAGGCATTGATGATAAGTGAGAAATTCAGGCCAATCAGGTCTGACACCAGGCAGAAAGCTTGCTGGGTAGCACTAGTGTGTCTGGGAAGATGTGGGGCTCAGGGATCTAAGGGGAGGCCCTGGGGTCTAACGTCTTCTACATTAGCAAAAACAACTCCTGTTGTACCAGGTTCGTATGTTAGGGTCCTACATAAGGTTTCAGTTAAAAACAGGGCTGGGCTGCTTGAAAAAAAAAATGAAACCATTGCTTTGGCATCGTTTCCTTTGATTTTTCAAAGCTGCCACCCTACAGAGTTATGGGCAATAGGTAGATAAGTAGATAGACGGAGCCATCCCAAGTTAATTAACATACAGTTTTTTGAGATCACACGATTTCACAGTATCCCTTAAAAATCACTAGAAGCATGCCTGGGCGTATCAAAATTCACACTTAAGAATCAATGATTCTTCTAATCATAACTTGTTCTACTGAATGCACACCTTTTGAAAGAATTAAACGTGTGTGGTAGTATATTTATTTTCTGATCTGTAAAAATGCAAGGACCTCCCTGGCTCTGAGAACCCTCGCTCATTCTGATGATCCTATTCTTGGCAATGCTTTCTAGGAAGTGATTTTCCTCCTGACAAGTTTGAAGTAATTAATATTTGTATCTCCTAAAACCAAGCCTGTTTCCTGAGGTCTGATGTCAGATCGTTGCTGGTCGGTGCTCTTCACTGAAGCTGTTTGTTATAAACGCTCATTAGAACCAGGCTTTCTGGTGCTCTGGGCACCTCTGGGCAGCTCTGGCTCTCAGCCAGTCTCCATTGTACCAAAGAGTTGTGCTATGTTGAGTTGTGTCAAATAGAGTTCAGCTTCTATATGTGTTCCTCCCTACTTACGGCCAGCCGCTCCCAAGGTCCAATTTGTCTGGCTACCTCCTTTCTCACGACTTCAAACCATAGCCCTTCAGCCTCAGCTACGTCACTCACTGCCAACAACTATTCCTTGATTCTACTCTATCTGTTACTGTCTGTTTATTCACCCAGGCTCTGCCTTTGTCCAAACACACAGACCTAAAAGGACTTCCACGTTTTAAAAAAATTAACCTAAAATTCCTGACAGTGAACCCAAGCCCTCTTCTTCTCTACAGACATCAAATGAGTGACAGAGTCCATGATGGTCCAAGAAGATGGATGCCTTTCTGATTTGCCCCACTGCACGTTCCTCCTCTCCCTGGTTAGAAGGCTGTCAGTCCTTAACAATGCACTCCTGGACCGTCCGGTACTTGGCCCTTACAGTTTCAGTTAAGCCTAGCTTCTTTCGCCAATAGGTTACTACTTGAGGGCACGGAACAAGTACTTTCCTTTCATTCACACATCTAATAGTGCTAAGCACACTTGAGTAGTCAATTAATACCTAAAAGAGAAAATTAGATGAAATTAACTAAAGTCTAAAGCTTTCACAAACACAGAACTATGTGGTAAACACACAATACAATATAGAGATGATGTATTATTGTACACTTGAAATCTATATAATTTTACTAACGAATGTCACCCTAATAAATTTAATAAAAATTTAAAAAAAAAGAAAGAAAGAAAAAGAAAATGAAATAGGCCTATTGCCTGAGGGAAATGGTATGATTTTAGTAGCTGGAAAAGAAAGAGAGAGAGAGAGAGAGAGAGAGAGAGAGAGACAGAGGGAGAGAGAGAGAGAGAGAGAGAGAGAGAGAGAGAGAGAGAGAGTTGGGTTTTACTATATTGCTTCCATCTTCCAGACAAAATAAAAAATATTTTAAAGCTAGAAAAAAATCAAAATTTCCCTTGGAAACCAGTCTTCAGCCCCTCCAAGATAAAACTCTTACAATTATCCATGGCCCCTGGGACAAATTTTACAGTCTGAAAATCCATAGTGTAGTATTAGAAATTCAGAACTTTAAGATAAGCTCCTCTCACATACAGAATTTCATCTCTTCCATCCAATCTATTTCATTCACACAAGAGTGTGTATTGGCTGGAGACATACAGATGGCCACCTCCAAATGGAGAGTAAACTCCTTGGTTATTCAGTTTTGTCCAAGTTCAGCACATCCTGGTGCTTCATTCGTGTATGTAAATGAACAAACCTAATGTTGAATCAGAAGCCCACAATATGTGGAGAAATAAGGACTATCCACTCACTTCAACAGAGTTCAAGACTCCAGGACTCCTGGGAATTAAACCTGTAGATGCTGAAAGAATTTGCCCATTGATTGCAGAGTCAGTGTTAGTCATCTCTTAAGAAATGATGCATTACTGAGAAATAGGGGATAGGGCTGAGCAGGTATATGGAAAACTGTAAACTGATAACATCCTGAAGTTTCAACATTATATATTCTAGTAACTAAACAACAAAGCCTGTCTATAGCATTTGTACTTTCACAGCAAAAGTAGGAGTGATGGTAACATCAATTTCAGTGGATATTCTTCACAGGATGATCAGGATGCATTGATGGCACTATCAGGAGTGTGCGCTCCCTCCCGTCCCCCTACTCAGGCCACTCCTTTGGACTCGCTACTAAATAAATCGTTCATCTTTGACACAAACCATTGAGCACAGGAGTTTCAGCCTATAAACTAGGAAGATCCTGAAAGTTTGAAACAGTCTCTAGCGTAAACCTAGTGCAAGTCTGGGTACCTAGTAGGTACTTAAGAAATGCCTGTTAAAAACGAATGCACTAAAAATGCTAGAAACTAAAAAAATAAAAATAAAATAAAATAAATAAAATAAAAATAAACAATATGATAATAATAATAAAAATGCTAGTGCCACCACCGGTGACAACTGCATTGGCTCAGCACCATTCATTTCAGTAAACCAAAGATTCTCCTTTTCTTCTAATACTTTTTGCTTCTTAAAAGAAGGAGGTAATAGGTAACTTGCCTTCAGTCAGCTCTCTGAAATGACTCTGAAAACTTCAGTAATTCTCTTTAATATCCCCATCTGAATCCATGTGTTCCTTCTCTGAAGACAAATCCACATACAGCCCGTTGGACACAAAACACAGACTGCTCTCCCCTCTCGAGGCCCCTGAGTGGCCACAGAGAGCAGCAGTAGTCAGTATTTGCACGATTCTCTGAAACATCAGGCTCTTCACTGTCCCCCTTGCTAACCAATTGGTGATAAAGTGACAGCTCTATTCAGTACCTGAAATCTATTTTATATATAGTTCATGGTGTCGAATCCACGTTTGATGTATTGGATCAAGCGTGTCCATTGACTCAAGCCAAATAATTGACTCTGAGTTTCTTGTGGTCTTTTAAAAGTTCTCTGCTTAATGTTCTATACTTCCTAACCACCACCTTTGTCTTACTATTTTCCAATTGGGGAAACACATTCTACGTGTTTAGAGAGCAGCTGCTGCATATGTCTTACTCATTGCATGCCACCATCCCATTTCTCCAGCCATCTGCATGCAAATTTCAGTGATCCCTTAGATGATGGGGCCGTTGGATTTCTGGAATCAAACCCGCCGTGGTCCCATAACACTCACCCCTGGATCTCCTCAGCATGCAGGTCTTATATTCAGTTTGCTCTTATCCATATGGTTTTAGTTGGAGCTCTTTTGTGTATTTCATGTTCATTGTGACCTACCTGAGGAATACCTGTATGGCCTCAAAGGCAGAGAGAAGGCGTTCTTTCCCCAAAAAGCCCCCAAAGAAGCTGACACTGCTCCTGCACATATGAGGGAGGGGCGTAATGGAACAAAGTCCACTGCCTATTACTTCATTTTAACACAGTCAGCTCAGGAACGCAGCCACTTCACACACACACACATACACACACACACCACACACACATACACACACATGCATGCACGCACGATAACTTAAGTGAGTTTACAAATTCTTTAAATCAAGGTACTCTTTCACTTGTCTCCCTGGCACTCACAGGAAGACTTCTGAACTACACGGTCCAGCATCTCCTTTCAGGAAAAAATAAATAAAATACAGTGGCCCCTTCTTAATACAGGGGAGCCAAGGAAATGCACCTGTAGTGGAGAATGAATATTCTAATGTTTCCGAACCTTTTGGTGAAGGTGAAGGGGGCTTGTTGAAAACATTGCTGTGAGCAGATGGACCCCTGAAACCATCTGCTATGAAGCAACTAAATGTTCAATGATGCATTACGGAATTATTTAGCTCTCAAAGAGCCTGAAAGTAGTCAGTAATGATGGCATCTGTACCGAGAGCAAACAACCTATTTATATATGATCTATTACTTCATAAACTGTTTGGAGACCCACACTTCTTAAAGAAGCAGCAGCCTTCTTAATGGCAGTTATAAAATCATCACTGGAAAAATTGTAAATTGTCATCTGAAAGTTAGTATCTATTTTCCTCCTCTGAGTTAAGTAAACATTTTGCTGAACCCAATTTTTCCTCATTCCTCATTTAAAGTGTAGCTAAGATTATTAGATATCACTTAAATCAAAAGGAAATCAAGTATATTCTCATTTTTCCAAATTATATTTTCTAGATATTTTAGTATCCATATAATTTTATCATCTTTTTTCAACATAAAGTTTTTCTATTATAAAAATGATGTATGCACTTTATAAAAACAAATAAAAAATAGAAAAAAAGAAAAGAGGTTACTTACAAAGACAGCCGCTATTAATGTTTTTGGTGTATTTTCTTCAGGTCTTTTTCCAAACTCAGTTCAGAAACAAACAACTAAACTTAGTTCTATAATTTCTACAAAGTATTTATATTTTCCTGGAAACTTGGTTTTGTGATATGCAGCTTGATGGCATATTCCTTGCATTCAGGGTCTCCGGGAAATACATAAAATTCAAACTAGTATATGCTTATAATGAGATACTACTCAGTAAGAAAACAGTATGAACTATTAATATACACAAGGACACGGGTGAAGCTCAAAGGCATTACGCTAAGAGAAAGAAGCCAGACCTAAAAGAGCTATGTGCAATATGGGTGAATTTATATGACATTCTGGAAAAGGCAAAACTGTATAATGGAGAACAGATCAGTGGTTGCCAGGGGTTTAAAGATGGGAGAAGGGTTTAACTAGAAAGAGACAGCATGAGGTATTTATTTTTTTGAGGGGGGGGTTGATGGAATTGTTATGTATCTTGGTTGAGGTGGGGTTACATGACTGTATGCATTTGTCAAATGCACAAAAGTACACACCAAAAAGGCTCAATTTCACTCAATGTTCACACAAAAGAAATTGTACAAAATATATTCGAAGTATAGACATTGTCAGGTTTCAGCTATACCTTTGCTTAAGAAATGTGTTTATTCATTCAGCAATTATTTTTTGAGTACTGTTATATTACAGGCCCTGGTAGTTCCTGGGGATGGAACAGTGAAAAGACAGAACACCTGCGTCCAGGGAGCTTTCATTCTAGTGGGGAAGACAGTCAGCAAAATAACTAAGTAGCATTAGATCATGGTAAGTGCTGTAGAGCATGGGGAAGCAGAGACGAGAAATGGAGAGGAGGGCTTCTCTAAGAAGGTAACATTTGAGGAGAGTCTTGAAGAAGATAAGAGGATGGGCCCTGTGGCTATCTCAGGGAAGACCACGGAAAGGCACTGAGGTCCTGAGGGAGAAATGTGTCTGGTGCAAGCCAAGAAGAAGAAGAGATACGGCTGGCCTGGGAGCTGGGAAGGACAGCAGAGGGAAAGGAGGTCAGAGGGGTCAGGAAGGATCCTAGTCACCCTTGGCTTTACTCTTGTGAGAAGGAGTGCTGTTGGAGGATCTCAAGTACGGGAGCAATGGGATCGCATTTGCACTTAAAAGGAATGAGTATGGCTGCTGTGTGAAAATAGAGTCTACGGTTTGGGTGGGAGGGAATACAAGAGACAACCCAGTCAAGGGACTAGTGCAGTCCACCGAGAGAGGTGGCTTAGACTAAGCTGGTGGTGGTAGAGTTGGTGAAGAGCCAGTGGGTCCTAGATACACCTGGAATTAAAGATAACAGGATTTCATCACAGATTAGACATAGAGGGTAAGAGAAAGAGTGAAGTCAAGGATGTTTTGGGTTTGATCTACTGGAAGGATGGACTTGCTGTTAACTGGAACAGGTAAGGCTGTTTGAAGAACAGGTTTGGAAGAGAAAATTTCCAGTTCAAAATACAAGTTCATGTTTTCATTTGTTACATTTGAAATGTGGATTTCCAAGTGGAGATGTCTGGTGGACAGTTTGATATATGAGTTTGGAGTTCAGGGGAGAAATCCAAGGAGGAGATGTAAATTTGGGTGTCACCAGTATGTAGGTGGTATTTAGACTCGTGGAACACATTCAAATAATTTTCTCAACCAAAGGGTCCCATAGGTATATCCAGATGCTTCTACCTTTGCAAAACAGAAAGTAGCTCTCAGCTTCTATACACTGCACCTTACCCCACTTCCCAGAAATCTCAACAAGAAGCATGAAGTGAGCTTGTCCAAACATTTAACCTGAAAGTGAGGAATCGGCCTTGAAATGATAGCAATAAAAGCTTCTCCTTCTGCTTTCATATCTGCTTCCTGAGAGTTCCCCTGTGTATCAAGGGTGTGCACAGAGCACTGGCTTTTAAAGTGAGGTCACCGAGGAATTTGCTTTCAATATACAGAGGGTGCCAAAAAAAAGTGCACACATTTCAAGTGAGGAAAACTGTATTAAAATTGTAATGCTCAATATATATTGATAGCAAAAGATGAATACAAGTCACATTTGACTTCTGCAATGACAAGAGATGCTCAAAGTGGTTACCATCAGCATCCAGACACTTCTGACGACGGTGAACTACGGCTTGAGCAACACTGACCAAAGTGTCCATTTGTATACATTTTTTTGTCACCCCTGGTATATATAATGTTTGATTTCAGACAGTTTTTAATTGAAATCATTTTCATTTGGTTATAGAGAGAAATATTTATTAATTGAAGTAAAACTAGAGAGGGAGCTTGGAATGTGCATATAAACAAAATTTATACTGTGTAACTATGTATAAAGGGTACATTTTACACAAATAATATGCAAAAGAGAAAATTTAGCTTTTACTTCAGAATCAGTAGTTAGCAAGAACTCTTCATATTTAACTAATTGTTATAAATTAGATATATTTATAAAAGCTAGATTTTAAAACTCATGAGTTTTATGTATGCCTATATCATCTCAAAATAATATTCTGAAGAGAGCATTAATTTCTACCATCAAAAATGTGGAAAATTCTCTTTGTTGAATTAATTAATGATTTTTACTTCTGCCTCTCCTGAGCTTACCAAATTAAAAATCACACTTTATTTTAACACAATTAGAAAACTATTATTGAGACAGCTATATCTCTATTATTGAGATATAGCTGAGAAAGTTTTCTCTGCTAAGAGATCATCTGAATTTAAGCACTAAAGATTTTTCCAAGTTGGGGCCAGTAGTTCTCAATCAATTAATCAATCAAATATTATCAAGCAACATCTGGTAATTCTGACACCCAGTTGCCTTGCATTTTGCTTCTTGCTTTTAGGAATTTTTGTGACTCTGATTTTTCTCCTCCTGCATTACTAAACACAAAAAATTTCTCAGATATTGCAGAGTTGATCCTTAATTTTGATTGTGTTAATTTGATTAACACATTTGATTAGTGTTTTAATATAACAAAACATTCTTCAATCATTAATACAAGGATCTCAGGAATCTTAAGCATTCACCTTTTTCACTGTATTAGAAATAAAGAACTTCTAAAACTCAATTCTTTAATTGAAATTACAAATTTGCTTCATAGCTACAAGGAATTGTAAAGCAACAGAAGAGGTAAAAATGCTATACAAGTAACCTTCTCTCACTGCCCTCAGAATTAAACCTAGGAAATATTTCTTAAAATAAGCGTTCTCTTCTGCCTCCCCCACCCATTTGTGGGAAGGGTTGGTTGTGCTTTACATGATGTTTTGTTTTGTATTGCATTGCTTCAGAAATGAGGCTCCCGAAATATAGGTGATAACTCTAAAGGGAAATCCATGCATGATGCCTCAAATAGGTTCCCCAAAACTACAGAGGTGAGACACAAACTCTCCCCATCTCCCTGACGCAGGCTCCATTGGTCTCCCCTTCACCTGTCAATCCATCACCTGTCAATCAGGGCAAGAAGCACATTCAGGAGCTTAATGACAGCCAGATGGAGTGTGCTCCTAAGTCCAAGTCTGCCTGGGACGAGGCTCAGTGTCCTCTCCCGGGTAGTAATGAGATGTGTTTGTATTCAGTGTAAGCTGTAATGGCTCACACTTTTGACAGGACCCCCAGCCCACCTCCTCCATGAAGAGAGTAAGGGTCTCCGGCATCCATCGATTTGACATAAACAAACAAAGTGGTCTCTGATCATTAAAACAAGCAACTGTGCTTCCTTCTTTCCAGTCTAATTTCAGAATGATAACGTGCTAATTGGCCCTGTGAAAAGGTAGGCAGAGTGGAGGGGCAAATACCATAGCCAGCCTGCATCTCCAGCCGCTGAGAAGCAGTGCTGACATTTCAGTACAGACTGATGTGCCCTTCCTCACTGGGGTTTACCAGAGCTTGCAACCTTGACCTGAAGGGAACACCTTTCCTGGAAGTGACAGGTAATTTAGCCTCTTGCTAAGTTCTGGGGCTCTCTGGTGGTGAATTATGTATGGTGCTTCTGTGATACAAACACCTGTCCACTGAGAGCCAAACCAAAGCTGATAGATTCCTCTTAAAGACCTTAGATTAGATATAAACTGCCTTTTTCCCACTAGAAAAGTTGCCATGATGCCAATCACTTCTCCTTTCCTTTCCTCCCATGATTTCAGGGATCCGAGAGAAACCTAAAACAAACGGAGCAATGTTTGCTTTTATAAACGATTCTTTGGGGAGCACTCCCGTTTCCGTCTTTTTCTGCATTTTTCTGAAACAGTCAAAAACCCTTTTATGTCGGAGCAGTAAACTTGTGAATTGTGAATTACCGAGGTTTGCCCCCTCCCCAACTGGGTCTTAAAATAATTCACTAAACTGGATACATAAGTGCATTATATTAATTAAGTCAGTTTCCACCAAGCTGACCGACCAGTTCTTGGACTGAAAAAAAGGCAAAATTACATCACCCTCTACTCCTGGTGTATGTTATTATTGGAGATAGGTAAATCAAATGTTTTGGGTCTGGAAAATTGGAAAAGGGTAATGTCAGCTGCATGGCAGAAATCTTGGTGAATATAATAAGAAGCTAGATAAATAGACATTTATGAAATGGTTTAAATCTCTCATTTGGTGGGGATGGTGGAGGAAATGAACAAGCCTTGTACTGCAAGGGACAGCATTCTCCAAATTACATTTCCTGTTTATGTCTTTTCTAAATGGTCCCTGGCCAGCCAGGCTTTGCCAGGATATAATCTAGAATCCTTGGAACCACCTCAGTGCAACTGAAATGGTTCAGGGAACTTGGTGCCCTGGGGGAAGGTCTTTGGAAATGTTATTTGTGTTACCCACTATTTATAGTACTGGTGGCAAAATAGAAAAGAGCTCTTCTACACAGAAGGAAATCTCTTTCTGAAATATGATTTGAGGATGGAAATTTGCTTGGAGCTCTTTCTATGAACTGCTCAGCCCAGCACTAATCTTTAGTCCTGTTTTTTTTGCTGTTGTTGTTTTTCTGCCTGGAATTGAAAAGAAAGCCACACTTCCTTGTAGCAGTGGCTGCTTTGCTACTTCTTGCCTGGGACAGTCCAGGAAGGGAAATATGGTCACCTTATGCCTCAAGGGCAGGCAGGTCCATATCCATTAAAGATGGGATGTAAATGGGAGGAAATCTCCTGAGATGACCCCCCCCCCCACACACACACACACACACACCACACAGCTCCCACGGTTCTCTGGGTCCCTTGCCGGAGTGCCGACAGAGAATCTCATTAGGAATCTAATACAATAAAGGCATGCAGATCTTAAGGGAGCAGGTGGGGTGGAAATCAAATTAGCTTCATTACTTTATTCTGCACCTCACAGCGCTTCTGCCAGTGGACAATTGCATTAGATCAGTGAGGAGATCAAAAGGCAAAAAAGACTCCCTGGAAATTCATTGTCTGAAGCAAGACTAGGGGGGTGAAGGAGACCTGGGCGGGGGCGCAGCAGGAGGAAACTGCGTGCATCTATGCACACTTCCGTGTGTGCCGGGGCCTTTTCCTTTCCTTTTCCACCACCAGGTCAATGTCTTGTTTCATGTTGGCCATGGGAGATGGAAGAGCAAGGCCTAAAGTAAGGAAACAAATCAAAGCTTCTGTCTCCAACTTGGCTATGGAATCATTCGAGCTTTAGCGCTCTTTAAATTATAGCAGGCCCTTAGAATTATTTAAGTAAATACACAAAAATGTGGCTGAAATATCTCTAGACTTCTTGCCAATAACTGAAATATAGAGGGAGAAATGTTCAGGAAGGAAAATGTAAATATGTTTGGTCAGCATAGGTGGCATGTGTATCTCTACAAGAGTGAAACTACACCAGAGGCATTAACTGTGGCTAAATACGCTAACAAAATAGGCTGCCCCATAATTCAACACACACCACATTTATTTAGCACATACTTAGCTGAGATACTAGGATTAGGAGGTAGACAAAAGTGAATGACATGTACCAGAAGGTATGATAATTCTCAAAGCCACAATAATATACTAATGAGGCATACCAAAGGGTGACAGACACCAACTAAAAGAGATCCCAAAGCTGAGATAATTTGGGTGACAAAATAATGTACTCTAGGGTTAAGACCCAAAGTATAAAATGAATGTCTAAATATTACATCCTGATATTAATTAATGGGGAGAAGAGACAAATATCCTGTGTAGCAGAATTCCAACTAATTTATGCACATACCTGCTCCTCAAGGATCTAGAGCATAAACTCCCCACTCCTTTCACTGTGCTCTGTGCATGGTGGCTTCCTTCCAATGAGGACGGTAAGGGAAGGGGGAAAACACCAATTTCACAGTGAGGAAACCCTACAAACACTCCCTCAACCAGTTGATTTAAGTCACCGTTAATAGTGAAGCCAGGTTGACAGTATGAACCCTTGATGTGTAGAAATGACACATTACCTCTGTGCTCATTCTCCTAAAAACCCACAGCCCCAGTCTAATCGTGAGGGGAAAAGATAAATTCCAACAGAGGTGCATCCTTCAAAATACCAGACCAAAACTTCTCAAAACTGTCAAGGTCAACAAAGAGCAATGACAGTCTGCGAAAATGTCACAGCTGAGAGGAACCTTAGGAGACATGATGACGTAATGAAAAATGCAGTATCCTAGGTAGGGTCCTGGAAGAGAAAAAGGGCATGAGGTGAAATTAAGGAAATCTGAATAAAGTGTGGACTTTAATTAATAGTAACATATATGAATATTGGTGCAGTATTTGTAAGAAATGAACCATCCCGATGTACAATGCTAGTAATCAGGGAAACTGGGTGCTTGGCTGTGTGGGAACTCTGTATTATCTCAGTTTTCCTATAAATCTGAAACTGTTCTAAAAAAAGTAAGACTATTTTAAAAAGTGAATAACATATCTCTGTTCTCAAAGAACTTTTAGTCAAGTGGGGGGAAAATTCAGAGACTTCTAGAATAAATTGCTTTTTCTGTACAGTTGGTCCTCATCAGATAATCAAAACACTAGAGTATTGCCAAATTAGACTTACAGATTTAATTTTAAGATTAAAACGATCAGGGACTAGTTACTATTGACATCATTTGGAACTACTTTATTGTTTATTCTACAATTGCAAAAAAAGGTGGTAAGAAATCCAGTAAGGAGGGTTTTTGTTTCTTTGTGTGTTTTTTTGTTTTTTTAACTTAGAGGTAGGTCTTATTTCACTGTGTAATTATTAGTAAAACACTTCTTATAATAAGTAGCGTATAATATTATCCAGTGGTCACACGCATTTCTCTCGCCGCCCCCCTCACTCTCACACACTTGTAACACTCTATACCCAACCCCGTCACCCAACTCTGTGAATTGTAGTTGATTGAATCACCTCTTGGGTCAAAGGTCCCTCTGGAATTCCATACAATTCCCTTTATATAGTAGATACATACATGGTGACAGTCAACTTTGTGCAATTGCTAAGAGCAATACAAAACAGAATAGAACATAACAAAAAGTTAAAGAAAAATGTAAGACAAAGCTGGAATGGAACGTTTATGTGGTTAATCTCCAAATAACTGGTATAAACGGTAAATATAACCATTTCTAATGACTGTTCAGGGTTACGGGTTACTGCAATTTCTTACTCTACAGTTTTTCACAGGGAAAAAATGAACTATGAGCCAGGCCTTGAAACAGTGTTGGACTGGAATTGGTAGGAAATAGGGAACTTCGGAAAAGTGTGGCATAGACGTAGGGACAGGGATGACAGTAAGAAACAATGGATATTATGACTTGAAGAGAGTAGAGGTTCTATGTGAAAGAATGGGCAGTTAGAGCTGAGGTGGAGGGGAAAGTATGGAGGCCACCAAAAATTTTGATGATTTTATAGGCAACGGGGAATTATAATTTGTGAATCAATCAAATGTCAGCACAATATTATTAAGAATTCTTTGGTTGAGCCTTACATAAACCAGATTTGAACAAACTTGTTTCTCATAGGACAAATTATCTCATGAATATAAGTGTGTGTGTGTGTGTGTGTGTGTGTGTGTGTGTTCTGACCTTATGTAAGCTATCTAATTTGAGCGATCAAGCTTCAGAACTTCTGATTTTTTTGTAGATATATGTATATATACATATATACATACATATACATACATATACATACATACCTATGTCTGTGTGTGACTCTCCCCCACTTTCATTCACAACCTTATGTAATCCCCTTCTTAGTGTGTGCAGGCCTGATGACTAGCTTCCAACACATAGAATACAGATGTAGTTCATATTATTGCATTTCGCTTTATTACACTTTGCAGATGCTATTGCATTTACATCAACAATGAAGTAAGACCTTCCCACGAACAATAATATTACAACTCTCTGAATACTCACGTGATGGTTAGCATTTTTTAGCAGTAAAGTATTTCTAGTTAAGGTGTGTACACTGTTTTTTTTTTTAGACACACAATTATAGACTGCACAGTTATAGACTGCAGGCAAATGTAAACATAACTTTCATATGTACCAGGAAACCAAAAAATCCCTGTCACTCCCTCTATTGCTGTGGTCTGGAACCAAACCCACAGATGTGCCTGTATAGGAAAAGTGACGGAATGTCACTCCTGTCATTGCATTATAAAAGCCCGTGGTGAGTTCTGTCCTGCTAGACTCTTACTGGGAAGACCCAAAGTTGTAAAACATAATATGAAAGGAATCATTTGAAAAATGCCATGTGCTAGCTTCTAACCCATAAAAAAATGTGATTGACAAGAATATGTGTCTGACTGTCCTTTAATTCTCTTTTAGTCTGCAAGTGAAACTATCATCTCTGTAGCATGAGCCGGCATCTACCTTTTATCATACCTTAGATGGTCCCTTAGGGGCTGGCTGAATGAAAAGCATGCATTTCTCAATGTCTCCCTCTGTCTTCTCCATCCATTTGCCTCCCCTCCCCAACACACACACACAACACACACACACAAACACACACACCAAAGCATTTCTTTTACTCTGTTCCTGCATTTGGCTGCATCTTAACTTCTGCACTGAACTTCTGAGTTGAAAGGGGAGATGAACTGACAAGATGTGCTTGTCTCAAAGCTCAGCTGTGCCTGCCTTTAATTAAAAATAGTATTGATTTTTCTCTGGTCTAATGATAGGCACTAGTCTGCCCTCCGATGTTAGTCGCTGACAGTTTAAGTATGAAACAAAGGGCATTTATTCAGCACTTAATGTGAAATTATGACTGATTAAAAAGTGATTTATCATAAGAACTACATCTGTATCGGCTTTGGGTCTTGTGGGTATTTTTTTTTAAATGTGCACTTCAACCAGCATTTGGAAGGTATAGCTGGATAATTGGAACAATTCTCTCCTTTTTCATTCCATTCTCCTTCCCTGGTTTCAGCACAAACAAAAACAAAAACAAAAACACAAAGTGTCCACTGAATTCAGGGCCAAAAAAGCATGGGAGGGAAAAAAATTCTGGAAGTAAGTCCCGTAGCTCATCCCAGATGTCCTCTCGTATGTGGCCAAGTGGCCTTCAGGGAGCAAAACACAGTCAGAACTTTTCCAGGATGATATGCTTCTGACATCTTACCCCTCTCTTTACCTATTTCACATAGTGTTTGGCATTGTAGAAACGGACCCAACATCCTCGATGAAAATGCAGTGCTAGAAGGAAGTTTGGAAGGAAGGCATGAGAGGAAGGAAGGAAGTTAAGGCCACATAATGCAATCAAACACCTAACCTTCATTAACCTGTGAGTTCAGCTCCTCTCCAGCCATGAGCAGGCCTCCTGCCCTCCCGCCTGGGAGCAGTGAGTGGACAGTATGTCCTTTTTGGTTAAGAACGCAAGCTCTGGCACCAGACTCTGAAGGTTCAAATCTCATTTCTGCCACGTATTAGATGAGTGGCCTTGAGGATGTTATTTAATCTTCCTGTGCCTCAGCTTCTCCACCTGCAAAATGGGGTGACTGGTATCACCTCCATGTAGTGTTAATGGGAATTTTGAACAATGGCAGTATTAAACAGAGCAATGAGAATAATGCCTGATGTATAATAAACACCACAAAATATTACTAGATTTCATCACACAAGAGATGCTATTATAAGATACAGCTTGATTTCACAGACGTTAACATATTAAAATACCTCTTAGAATTGATGAAATACTATAGGTAATTATTGGTGATAATGTCTGCTTTTTTACAACTATGAACTCTGAACAGAAAGTGAAAAGATAGCCAATGCTGTGGATTTTCATAAATACTAGTATTAAAATCGTAAGAGTTGGGACAGGTTACTCTCCTGTCTGCTATCTGGCTTGCAGATGACTACCTTCTCGCTGTGTCCTTACCGGTGGAGAAAGTGATCTCTCTCTCGCTGCTCCATATAAACCCACTGACCCCATCATGAAGGCCCCACTCCCATGACATCATCTATCTCTAATCACCCCCCAAAGGTCCTTCTACATATACCATTACATTGGGGTTAGGGCATCAACATATGAATTTTGGGAGGGAGGGCATAGTTCATTCCAGAGCAAGCTCCAACATTAGAGGTTGGGAAAAAGAGGAGAAACCACCAAAGAAAAATATGTAGGATCAACTAATAATATATTAATAGATGGAAAACTGAAGTGGCGGGGGGCATCCCAGAAGCTAAAGAAGACAGAATATCAAGGAAAAGAAAGTGGTAAAAATGGAGTCAAATGCTGCTAGGAACATCAAGGAATAAGAAAATTGACCATTACATTTAGAAAGATGGAGATTATTAATGAGATTTACAAGAGAACTTTGGTACAATTGGGTTGAAAGCCTGATTACAGTGGGTTTAAAAGAGAATGGCAAGGTGGTAGCAGGTTTACTTTCTATGTCCTTTTTTTCTCTTCACAAAATACATAGATCAACTCCGATAGTAAAATGAAAAATCCAGAGAACATCCACTGAAACACTCAATGGCAAGGTATCCCTAGAAATGTCAAAACACCAAAACGTGTAGAGACAGTTAAATGCTAAGAGATCCACATGGTATCATGACATCATGCAGGAAGAGGCAGAGAGAAAGCAATGGGGCTTTTGGTGGCCCTGAAAATGGAGGACCCGCCCCCCCAAATGCCAACAGGTTCTCCCGCTGATGGGAGAAGTAGATAGACCCCAGGAAGGCGTGAGTGCATGTGGGAGACTGGCTACGGTGTTAGTCCAGTGGACTGTCCTTTAGCTCGCCAGGGCTCCTACAGAGTCATCTTCTGGTCAGGTTCCGTATCCAAGGAGCCAAGACAATAGCCCAAGCTTTTGCATCCCGTGAAACCTAAAAGGACTGGCTGGTGAAGAACTGAATCCTCTTTTAGTGAACTGTAATTATGTGTATTTTGTGTGTGGTGAAGAAACCCGCCCAGTAAATGACAGCTAATGACAGGCCGCCTGGGTAACATGGTCTGGCTGTGATAGGTACCTTGCCTTGAAGATTGTGTGTGCTGTCTCTCTCTCGTAGCGACTTCCTTTCTCCCACATACTAGAAATCAATAATGCCGCTTCCTGAGCATTGCTGGAGTGAAAACTTCTTCCGGAAGTAAGGGAGCCCTGTTGGTAAACACACCAGGTTCTTCCTTCCGGATGGATAAGGCTGACGGCATTCCATCGTAGGCCAGAGTACTCACCCGGCACACTAGGACGATGAAGGAGACACGTGTTCAGGTGTTGTGCTAAACACTAAAAACATTAGCGGTATGGTCTCTGCCCTGCTGGGCAACTTATCGTCTACCAGGGCAGATTGACTTGGGTGGAGTAAGCAGTGGGTGGAATAATCAATAGTTGGACTTAACATGGTCTGATGAATGAAAAAGGCCTTTCCTGAGATGATATTTACGTTGAAATTGCAAAATGAGGTACTAGTTCATCAGCTAAAAAAAGGGGAGAGAAAATTTTGTAAATGCTACCCGTTGGCTGACCCAACTACAATCTCCAGCGCCTTTTTCTTGCCTGCCTATACCACGCAAATGTATGCTAAAAATGTGATCTCCCAGACTCTCTTCCAGCTGTGGTTGTCATGCATGCTGTTCTGGCCATAAGATAGAGCTGCAAATCTCTGACTAGAGCATTGCCTCCCTGATAAAGAGACAAAGCTTTGCCATGACAAACCTTTTCTTGTCCTTTCACCTTTGCCCTTTGCTTTTTTTTCAAATGACCTTCTCCCTTCTTCTGGTATATTGATTGATTTGATGCCCAAAAGTGCAATTGCCATTTTGCCACACTGAGATGACAAGCATGAGACAAAAAACTGGCAAAGAAGGAAGTATTGCCTGGGTCCCTGAAGCACTGTAGTGTCCCCAAACCTGGACTTCTTTAAGACCTGGGGCAGACTTCTTGCTTGTGAGAAAAATAAACCCTATCTTTAGGCTAAGGTTATTTGTATTTGCTGTTGTTTCCAGCTAAGTGCTGTTGTTTGCAGTTAAGTGATACAGGAAAGGAGATGAATTGAACACATAGACCAGGGCTTAAATAGTGCCAGAACTCACAGGCAGTTTTAAGGATTGTATCAGTCAGGGTTTAATCAGAGAAGCAGAACTATGTGTGTATGTGTGTGAGTGGATACAGTCAGAATGCAAGCATGCTTGCATGCATATATGAATATATGTGTGTATATGTGTGTGTGTATATATATACACACACATTGATTGCTTACACAGTTGTGAGGAATAGCTAAGTGAGTCTAAAGTCTGTAACGCAAGCAGTCAGGAAGAGAAGATCCCAGCAGGCCGCAACCTCATAGGCATGAGCTGGTTGGAGTCCCTAAACTCAGGAAAGACCTAAACCCTCTTTTAAAGGTCTTGCCTGATTAACATAGGCCCACCCAGGATAATCTCCCTTTGGATCAACTTAAATTCAATTTATTAGGGACTTTAATTACATCTAAAAATTGTTTCACAGTAGCGCCTACATTAGTGTTTAATCGAACAACGGGACTGAGTTTAGCCTGCCCACTTTGAAATATCAAAAGTCATCACAGGGATTTGATGGCAAGGTCAATGGGAAGCCTTTGAGTTTTAAGCAGAGAAGTGGCATGATTGCAGTCGCTGTGGCTAACGTGTGGAAGGGGAACTGGAAGTGGAATAAGTTTGGAAAGTAGAAAAATCAGGTAGGAAGTTATTCAGTGACCAAAGAGGGAGATTATGAAGACGCGAGCGAATGTGGCAGGAGTGAAGACAGAACTAAGAGGAGAGCTTTGAGTGCCAGTGAAGACTGTACTTGGTGAGTGAGTGAAGAATATGAGGGAGATGGGAGAATCAAAACGGACTCTGGGTTTCTGATGTGCAATAGGGATTGTTTACCACTTATTGGAACCTATAAGGCTAGACAGAAAATTATGCCATCTACTCAGGTAATGATAAGGAGGAGTGAATTTAGAAGCAAAAATTATAAATTCCGTATTGGGCAAGTCGTCTGTGAGGAGCCTGTGAGATATACTCCGTGGATTTATGGTGGGGCAGTTAAATAGTGAGGTATGTATGGGTCGAGATCTCAGAAGACAGGTGGAGCCTAGAGGTACACATGCAGGAGTTCTTGGCCACAGGCGCTTAAAGTCATGAAAATGGATTGGTGGGTCTGGAGAGAAGACTAGAGTGAGAAGAGAAGAGGTTCAAGGACAGAGAACGAGGTATATCTAATATTTCACACACAGGGGAAACCTGATCTGACAGGAGACAGTGAGAAGAATAATATACACACAGATGTGACAGCCCAAATGTGTTGTTTTAAACGCTACGATGGCCCTAATAACATGGAAAAGTGTGCCAGAATCCCAGGCTAATGAAAGACTTTTTGGGAGGGTAAACCGTATCTGTGTACATGTGTCTGGAGGAGAAGAGTGGTTAAAGGCTTATCACAAGACTCAGCTTTAGAGTCCAATAGGCTTAGAACACTTCCTCATCCCAACTCCAGCTCTGCCACCTCAACTAAATTACTTCATAGCTCTGAGCCTCAGTTTCCTCATCCGTTAAATGGGGCTACCTCATACAACTTGAGGTAAAGGTTAAATAATGTATTTCCCAGGGAACGTAAACAACTCTCATAAAATACTTTTTAAGGAGTCTGATTCTATAGTATACCCAAATATACAAAATAACTAAAATATTTTTTGTGTATTTACTATACCCCTGGTAAATTCTGAGTGCCTTACATGTATTATCTCATTTAATTCCCACAGCAACCCTTTGAAGTCATCACTGCTGTTCCATGTCTCACAGTAACTGAAGCACGGGGGTAAGTCCAACTCCGTTCATTTATTCAACGAATGTTTACTACTTTGTGTGTACTATGTGCTTTTTGAAATGCTAGAGATATATCGGTAACAAGACAGACAAAATTTCTTCTCCAAAGAAATTTATATTCTTGTGGGGGAGACAATGTGCGAAGGTTAGAAGTGATATGGAAAGAAAATCAGAGCAGGATAAGGGAACTGTTCACACCAGGCTTGGGGGTGAGGATTGCGTGGTATGATAGTAACCAGGGTGGTCAGAGTAAGCTTAGTAGGAAGGATGTATTTGGACAAAAACTTGATAGATGGAGCCAAAAGAACAGCAAGGAGGTCCCTGCAGCCGGAGTGAAGTGAGCCAGTGAGGGACGTGTCAGAGACAAGCTTCGGGAATTAATGGCAGGCCAGCTGGGGCCAAGCCTGGAACGCTATGGAAGGATTTTGGTTTTATGTGGAGTGAAATGGGGGCTGCTGCAGGGCTTTCACAGAGGACACCTTTTGATTCGTATGATAAAAGGATAACTCTGTCTGATGGTTTGATAAAAGATCATGAGGGGGCAAGCTGGAAGCTGGAGAACCTAGCAAGAGATCGCTCGGAACCCAGACTAAGGAAGTGGCAGTGGAGGCGGTGGTCAGAGTGGGTATATTTTGAAAATTGAGCTGGTTGGGGTTCCTGACTGGATGGAGAATATGAGAAAAACAGAGGACTGAATGATGAACAATCAGAAGAAAAGAATCGCCATTAATTCGGATGAGCAAGACTGCTACTAGAGAAGGTAAGAACATTTGTTTCGGACGTGCCGAGTTGACCTTACTATACAGTCTGTCATATTTTTTTTTTCCCTGCTGGATTTTTTTTGAAGAGGTATCTCTGCAATATTTACTTATTTAAAAAGAATATCTGACAACTACTTACCTTCTTTGACAGCTTAGTGACCATTTGTACAAGGTAAGCCATAATCCTATGTGTTGGTTAATGTACGGGGAAAAAAGTGTGCTTTAACAAAAAAAAAAACAAAAAAAAAAAAAAGAAAAAAAACTGTGTTCTTTTAGTGTAAAGCATTTGTTTCGTAGAGGTTTCTGGAGTGCTTTGATGGAAGGTGGTTAGGGCAGCCGTCAGTCTGAACAAAACTGAGGCTGGGAATCTCTGTTGATCTTAGCTCGGCTTTGGTAATCAGGACCTTGAACGTGGAGGGTTCCCGGTAACTGTTTCCAACCATCTCTCCCTGATGCCTCCATCTTCCCCTCTTGCATTCCTCACACTTAGGCGTCCCTGAATGCCATTAGTACTAGAGCCGGCTGTCCCTTGTCCTACAAAGGGGAGCTCCTCAAGCTTCGCTAGATAGTGACGTACACTTGGTCCTGGCAGCATGTGGATGGGAAGAGGCTGGCTGCCTGTCCTAGAGTGAGTGGGCAGCGGGTGCTTCCGTCCTTTTCAATCTCCGCGCCAGTGACTTGCTCTCCCAAGGAATAAGCAGAAGCTGAACACCAGTTGTCTTTATCTTTTATTAAAGAGACAGTATTCTTCCCATTAGGAAGCCTTTGTCGTCGCCTGCTTGACACGATGCTTCCGGGTGACTGTCTCACTCCAGAGCTCTGCTTGCATGACACCGAGTCACCACATGTGCCGAGCATGGCTTCCTCTCAGTCAGCCCTATGGCGTTTGTGTTTTTGTTTAGTTCAGGCTTAATCCTGGTAGAAGGAGAGGATTTTTCAGCTAATCCTGCTCCTCATACGTATAAGATAAAATGGACTGAATGATTACAAAAGACTAAAACAATTCCCACACATCCATCAAGACATTTGAATACTAATTATAGACACCAGCATAACACAGGCATCAAAGAAAGGCTGGAGTATAAGAACTGAGGACCCCTTCAGTCATACAGTCTAGATGTATTTTGAGGAGGGTCATAATAGTAACCTCAGAGAATAAATCAACAAAGCATCTTTTGTCTAACTATCCTAAAATTTGGGTCACGAAAACCAAAATTCTTGTTTGAAATAGGGTTTACCGTAACACACCTAAAAATGGTCCTGCCTTTTCGTGAATTATCTCCCTTCAGTTATGCCTTTTCTTACTTCCTTGTTCAATCTTTCTGTTCTACTGGACCCTTCCTCTCCATGTACAACTGTGCTCAGGAAGAAAGCCCTCTCCCTGAATCCCACGATGTCTCCAAGCCATCACCCTTCACCCTGCCGCTGTGGCCAAAATTGTCTACTGGTATTGCCTTCAGTGTCTCAACATCCACTAACTTCTTAAAATTTAAAACCTACCACTCTGTTGAAATGATTGTCATACAAGAATAATTTATCACATGATTTAAAACATCAGACTGAATCCTCTCAACGTAGTCTTGGAAGTGGTTTCCACACTTTCATTCTTGAAATTCCTCCTTATCTGGCTTCCACAATACATCCATTCTCGTCTGGTCTTTTACAACTTTCTTAGTCTCTTTTCCTGTTTGTTCTAACCTGAAATGCTGCTGAGTTTTCATGTCATTCTCCCACACAAAATCTTTTAAGAGCTTTTCATAGTTTAAGTTTCAGTTCCTCACGCCATCATTCGAAGCTATCTGTAGATGGACCCTGGAGTTTGGAATCCAAGGAGACGACTGAGCCTGGGTGGTAGAGGGCATGGAGACTCGAGCTGTGGCCACTGTGTGTTGCCCTGTAAGAAAGGACAGGCTAAGGAGAAGTCCCCATATGTAAGGAAGAGCACAGAGCACTAGCTGTGCTGCTCTAAGACATGCTTCGAGCTCAGGGCCCAAGAGCTCTGAGCCTACTGTCCCCCTCTTTCCACAAGCATGGATGATCCCAACATTCTCCAATCAAGAATGCCAGAAAAAAGTCACAACTCTTGTCAGATACGCCCATGCAGCCATTAGCAAATGGCAATTTCAGCAGCAGTGACTGAGCAGCTTGTAAGGATACCTACTGAGAGTGAGTGGCAGTTGTACACCGAATAGGAAATACCAGCAGCCTCATAGGGGACCACCTGGAGCAGATATGTAAGGACACGCAGTACGTGAGAGTAAAACAAGATCATGCAGGAACAAAAATCACAACGCAGAGTATCTTTTCTAGGTATGTTATAGCTGATGTCCAGAAAGGACCAGCCAATAAAGCACACCCCACCCACCCAGAACTAGTCATTGGTTCCTGGGCACACCATAGTTTTTCACTCCTTGCTTCACTCCAGCTATGTTTTTCCCTCTTTATTTGTTTAACACTTTGATAGCACACAGTGTGCTAGGGAGAGTTCCAAGCATTTTACTAACACTAACTGTTTAAGTCTTATTGTAACATTATAAGGCAGATACTTTTAGTACTTATTCTACAGGTAAGGAAACTGAGGAAACAGGAAGTTAACTTTCTCAAGGTCTCATAGCTAGGAGGGCAGAGCCAGAATTTGAACCCAGGTAGCTCCAGAGTCCATACTCCTAGCCATGATGACACGCAGCGAACTCCTATTCATCCTTTGAAACCCAATTCAAATGTCATCTCTTTTATGAAATATCTCAGTGCCGTCAGATTTAGAGTTACATGTTCCCTCTGCAGAAAACCAACAGCACTCTGAACATACTCCCACTGCACCATTCAGTTATATCATTTAATTTAAAATACATTAAAATTTTGTTTTAATTTAGTCTATATTTTTGGTAAACTTCTTGAAGGCAGGTCCGCACTATGCTCGGAATCTGTGTATCCCTTTCCCAGAGTATAGTGCCTGGCACATCGTGGGTGCTCCACAGCATTGGTGAAAGGAGTTAAATTCATAGAAATTAAAACAATTTATCAGATATTTAGGGCTCAAAAAACAGCGTTAAACGGAAACAGCAAATTAAAAAAATGGACAAATACAAACTTGTAGTCTCCAAAATAACTACCCAGTAAATAAACTACGAGGTGTAGAATCGTAGGCACCTTCACAAGTAAAGGTTGTCTGGCTGTGACTTACCTTAGAAAAACTTAGCCGGTGGCCTCTTCCAGCCCCCAGAGAGGGAATGGGCCTACGGGAGTGCGATTGGAAGGACCAAGGCGTCCTTTCAACCCTGTTCTAATGTGCGTCTGTGTTTGCAGTTTAGCAAGTGCCCCGACAGTTTTCGCTTTGTGTGTTGGAAGGGTGTCCCTGCCTCTCTCACTCGCTTTTCCAAAATCTCTACGTATGCTCCCTTAAATAATATAGAATGCATTTTTTGAGCATTTGCTCTGCAGCAGGTAACGTAGTAAGATGCTGGAGATACTAAGGTGCGTAAGGCAAATTCCCTATGTTTAAGAAGTTTTTGATTGTGCCAGTGAGAACAGACAAGTAAACAAAGAAGAAAGTGTGCCAAGTGCTGTGTTAGGGTGCTGAGGGAGCATATAACGTGTGCCAGTTTTATAACCCATAGTCAGTGGTCAACAGGGTCCCTTCTATCACCGTTTTACTTTAAAAGTTTCCTGTATTGGCGATTTTTCATCTCTGTGTTTCCAGGCTACTTGGTGGCTCCTACAGCTGCCTGGAGGAGAGCTGACCTTGGACTAGAACCTCAGAGAGAGAGGGGCAAATGCTCTTCCTTTTCCCCAAGCCTCCCTCCCCTCCCCTTTCCTTTGATTGCCCAAATGCCAACCAGTGAGCATTTCGTTGTGTCTGCCAAAGCCCCTTCCCAGACTTTCTCTGCCATCTTTAGTTTCCGACAAAGACAAGGTCTCTTGGCAATGATACCCTAGAAATCTGAGGCCAATTTCTCACCAATTATACTAGGAAGTCATAAGTCAGAAACGTCCAGATTTCTGTTGGATCCCATTCAACTTGAACATGGAACCAGACAGCCGGAAAGGCAGTAGAAAGGCTTCGTCTTGCGTCTCACCCACCAGCTTCTTCTTCCCCACAACCAGGTAGCTGCTTTCCTCTTGTTTCCAGCCCGGTGGGAGGGGAGAGCAGGAGGTGGCCAGAGATGCCCTCCAGTGACAGAGGGAGAAGTGGCAGAGGGCATCTCACTCCGAGGAACTTACATGGAGAACCTCCCGGCGAAAGAGAAAGTTGCCGGGGCTGAGGGCAGGAGGAAAGAGCTTCCTTTCAGAGCACTGCTAATGACTTGTGGGGAAGCCGCACAGCAGTCATTTCGCAGATCCGGTGGCAGGTCACGGCGACAGATGTTCCCAACATATGTGGAGAATTAATTACCCACTAGTAAACAAAATCCGTGATGCGGAGAGTCATTTTGTCCAAATTTCTTACAATTTTGCTGTTATTAGGAACTTAATTTTTCTTGATCGTCTAGATAACTTGGATTAAAGCAGTCCTTAATGGGATCTGAGGAACATTCCAAAGAGAAATAAGGGCCTAATCGCCGCTGAGGGAAAGAGGAAGAAGAGGCAGAGGAAGGAGGGGACGCAGGGCTCAGGGAGGACTGAGTTAATCGAGGAGCTGATTGAAAGGCTCCACCGTACCGAGTGATTAGCAAATTATTTGATTAAAACATTGGATGCTAGTCATATATATATTTTTAATATTCTAATGGTTACCTCCTATTTAAGAGTGCTTAGACTTAATTTAACTGCTTGCCGTGGAACAGCTGGAGTTTCTAAAGAAAATTACAGCATTCTGGCAGAAATCAACTTCCAGGAAGCTTTTCTTTTGAGTTGCTTTTAAGATTCTGAACATGTTTCTGTCTCGGGTCATGGAAGCAAATTCTAATATTCATCATTTAAGAAAATAGATTTTCTTAAAAGGGGGATTCAAGAGTCTTTTGATTTTTGTAAGGCCATTATTTCTTTGGCCATTTTCATCAATCACAAAAACTGTCAAAAGTGCAATGATTCTCTCAGTAAATAAATCTGAACAGGCTATTATAAAAACGGTTCCTTATCCATTCAAAAGTTTGTGACTGCTCTAAATCTTAAATTCATTAATTGTCCCTTACATCTTTTATTTAACGAAGTAAATTTTTAAAAATCCATTGGTTCCATCAAACACCATCTTTAATTAAACACACACACACACACACACACACACACACTTCTTTTTTTTTCATTCATTCACTTCTCATGCATTCAACAAACATTTATTGAGCTAGGAGGTGGAGTAACTAAGATGAATAATATAAGGTCCATAACTTCAAGAATGTATTCAGAAAACAGACACGTGAATAGTTACTTTACCACAGCTAGCCTAAATGCCAAAATCACCTCCCATCATTGTGACATCCAAAATGCACCCCAGGGGGCAGGATTGTCCCCCACCCTAGGTCAGAACCACCAGTGTAGGCAATGCTCAGAGTGAGGAGAGAAAGTGTACCAGAGATTCTTCTAGAATGTGGTGAGTGACTTCAGGCTGAGACATTGTGGAAAAGATACACAATGAAAAGAAAGAAATAAGGTCTATTGATACACAGATAAGATGGAAGGAAACCACATTCTTAAGAAAAAGCCCATTTTCATTGCATTTCTTACTCTAGGCATTGATTTACTGTCCTTTCTTTCTACAGATTTGACCCATTACAGGAAATATTGTTTTGTTTTGCTTTGTAAAAAGGTCTATGTTATATAACATCGTTTGGTATTCATTTTTGCTGCAAGTCACCAGGGTCTGGCAGCCGAAATTTATTTGAGTGAAACTGATCTTCAAAAATAAAAAAAAAATCACTTATTCTATATTTTCTCGGGAATTCTGAATTTCTTCCTGAATTCCCAGAAATCTGAGAGACATGTCAGAAACTGGGGTGGGTTTTGCATGGCAGCTTCATGAGTTCGAACAAATGAAACCTGCTTTATGAATATTTTATGAGGTGGCACTTCAGTTCTGCTGTTTAATTTGCTTGATGCCTTTCCCCTTTGTGAAAGTAGTTGGTATTAGACTACAATAAACACCGAATAACTTATCGAGTTACTTAGAATATGGTAGGAGCAGGAGAATGGCCTCTGTCTTGCACAGTAGATAATTTTGAGGAAACAACTCGGACTCCAAGAAGTCATCAGCCAACAGTTTGTGAACTTGCTATAACTCGTTGTTGAGCTTTATAAGATCTCTTAGTTTCATCATCTGACCCCAGTTGCGCCCACACACAAACCACTCATCTGGTATTTTGCCATGATTTTTCATTTTCTTCTTTTGTTAGGTAAAACAGTAACAACTTGATTTGATTCATGTTTTCCTGCGTCTAATCTGCATACCATTGTTTTGTTTTGTTTTTAATTCCAGAGTCTGTACATCATTCACTCCTATTTGAACATGATCACAGGACATCGAGTAGTTAGCAGTAGGCCAAAACAGACCTAGTTCAGAAGACAGCCATAGAGTGTTCAGCCACCATGATTCATTATTCCTTGCAACAAATGATTAAACCAATTCTCTGATTAATCAAAACTGTATTTTGAAACTAGCCACGTGAGACCAGAATTGTAAATCATGTTATACAGACGGTAGCAATATAAAGAACAAGATTGAAAAATTACTTCTATAAGAAATATTTAGCAAAGAAGCGCTAATCTTTCCTCAGACTTCTTGAACGATCAAAGCCACACTCCAGCAATCTTTGAAATACACGCAGGGAGGCCCTGCCAAGCACCAAGGAAAATGTCACATCTTTTAATGGGTGCACAGTATTCCTGGGAATCATTTCTCCTTGAAAGACGTTTGCTCTGTTTGTGGCTTTTCCTTCATGACACCTCTTTCCTTACTACCTTTTCTTGTTACTGCCCATGCCTCCTCTTCAGCGCTAAAGAGAAGGGCCTGAATTCTCATTTCCTATTGCGACTCCACAAATATAGTTCAACAACACTCCCTCATTTGAAGAATTAACGTCATTTCATTAGACCAACTTTTTCTCATCCTTAGGTCACCCACCCAACTCCATCTTTATTTCTCCATTTTCTCCAAAGGGACTTCACAGTTTTCTGTTCTATCCTTGCTCTTGTTAGTTCATTCATTCATTCACTCCTTTATTCATCAAACATTTATCAAATATTCCCTAATCTCTTAGCAGAGATTCTGCTAAGTGTCAGGAATGTAGAAATAAGTAAGACAGAGAGTTTGCCCTCAAGGAACTTAATACAGTGGAATAATCCCAGTAACATTACTTGGATGGGGTGTAGTTAGTGGGTCAGCGTCCTGGCACTTCTCCCTCAGTGTGACATAACCCTCAATATCCCGACATACTGTCCTGGTATATAAAAACAAAAGAAATTAGCTGTACAAAACATGGAACATGATAGTAGGTAGTTCAATAGCATAGATTGTTAATATAAGTCTAGTTCTATGTATTCCATGGAACTATACATTCATGGCAAGATATAAACGAAAATGAAAATAATGAGTGCCTAAGATGGCTACCACCATCTCATCCACCACCAACCCCTCACCTCCAGGCATTTATTCCAATAGGAAAGGGGCACAAATAGTAAGATCTCACCCCAGCAATTATACCAACCATATGTGAGTTGCCCACCTCTAAGATTATCAATTCTGAAATTCACTTCTTTTACCAAAAACACATTGTTTTTACTAAGTACCTTGCCATATATTTCCACAGAACAAACTCTTTATTCTCAAGTCATTTAACTTTCTCTGATCATAGATTCTACAAGTCCTTCCCACCCTTATTTCCTTCCCGAGTTTGGCTGTTAGACACTATTCCAGCTCTTCTATCATCAGCACTTTACATCACTACACATTTATGGTGCTAGGGCACACGTCCCTAAACTTGGATTCATCCAACTCAAAATATTTTTATCTTTTTCTTCTGATCCATTCCAGATTCCGGGTAAATTATGCAACTTGCACTGGCTGGGTTCGCCATAAATTAAATTGTATAAACCTCAGCTGAAGCCACAAAATAGCTCATCAGACCTTCATCTCATTTCCAAACAGCTGGTACTCTCTCCCACCCCCAACCAGTGCTTCATAGAAGCTACTATGAACCTGGTTAACTCTACTGACACTTTCAAGTGAAGAAAACAAGGTCATTGGAGCATTTTCCCACTTTCTCTCCCTTCCATAACAAATATCTCCCTATCCACTCCCATTCTTTTGTCTATATCAGAGGATAAAATGCCCTTATTTGTCGTTTGAGATCATCTATTTGTCCGTGTTTTCAATACAATTAAGATTTCTTTCCCCTCCTATGAATTCCATCAAATTCTCCATCTCCTTCCCATATTTCCCATCTCTCAGTATTCCTTTTTTCCTTTCCTGATCCTGGCCATGCACTTTTGAGATGCCAGAAAGGGACCATGAGAAAGTTGCTCTCCAATTTTATAATAGCTCAGTAAGTAAATAGTTGTGGCCACTAATGCTGATTGATGGATCATTTCCTTATTTTTCTCTTATATATAACGTTATTATAGTTCAACTTAAGTATTTACCTTTCTTTATTGATAGATATATTGAGCCTCAGTAATTCATTTCTCTAGGTAGGTAGGTAATGTCCCAGTTACTTCAAATAGTAACTTTTGTGACCACAGTGCTTTTTCATTTTTTTCTTGGCCATAAGTTTAAATGCTCCTTGGATTGTTTTATGCCCCAAAGCACACAAAGCTTTGATAACTAAATAAACATGTTATAGACCTATAATTAGGGCTAATTGTAAAGTGGGCAAGAGGAGACTTCCAGTGTGATTGGCAATTAAGAATCTTGGGCATTGAAATTAATTCAGTTTAATTCCCTAATCTAAATATGCTGGCTTCATAACAAAATTAACATTTAAAACATTAAAAGACATTTATAAAAATTATGACCAAAACTTGAGGGAAATTAACTTATCTCTAATTGTATTAACAATAATCATTTGATATCCCAAGCACAACTAAATTCATGTCCTCTTATGAAATGCTGGCTCTTTTTTCTCCTCTTTCCTACTCTAAAGAGGAGATCTACATATTTAGAGTGACCTATGTGCTATAAGGTATTATTGCTATTTCCTAACAAATACCAAAAGGGGCCAGTGCCAATGGAAGAACACAATGCAAGGATGGGAGTTTCCCAATTTCAGTAGCTTGTTCTGCCGTTCCAATCTCACTCCCCTCCCAAAGTTCTTTGTGCGTTCTTTGATTTTTGTAACATGGATTTGTTGAGTGTATGCCAGGCACTATTCTGTGTGCTGAGTATTCAGAAGTGAGCAAGACAGACCAGGTCCGCACTCTTTGTCTGTAACGACGGTATTTGTGTGCCATATTCCCCTAGACTAAAGCATATCTGCGTGAGATAAACTCCTGATAGCGTGAGATAACCTGTTTTGGTGCACGTGTAACACTGAATGTTGCGCAATTGTAAAGACAATTGAATAAGCTGAAGACCACACACAGCAACAGGGTATCGAGCAAAGTCCATATGAACACAGCAGAGGAGAAGGCTAAGGAACAGCTGTACCATCTTACTACTTAGCGCCTTTCCACCTTCAGTCACCTGTGACATTCTGCTCTCTCTCTGTCTCCACATGGCACAGATCATCTCATTTACTCCCCTCATTATACTTATGAAGAAAGTTCTGTCGTCTCTAGTTTAGAAACGAGAAAACTGATAACCTAGAGATGGTAAGGATGATGCCCAAGTTCATGCACCTAGTGAGGAGCGGAGTCTACACTAAACCTTGGTCTGGCTGTAATACGGCCCTCCCCTGAAACAACAATCCCCTGTACTACGTTAACGTTGGGTAAATGGAAAGTGGTCAATAAGCACCTAGAATAGATACATAGATGCAAATAAGCCTCTCCCCCTGATAAACAACTTAGTTGTCCCTCTCTTCCATCCTTGTGTAGTTTCTTTAGAAAAGGTCTTCCTTGGTGGGCAAGAGCAGGGAACAGTCTGTTTTTCCTTCCCACGCTGTACGCCCTATGAGCTTGAACTTGTGATGTTGTAAAGTTATGATTTTTTGAAGAAAGCTCACTCTGTGTCTCAAAGCCTACTCCATCTTTCATAAGTTGTTAAAATTGTCCAAATGTTTGTTAAAATAAAAACTAAAGGAAATTAAAGAACATTTGTTCTTTACTTTCTAACAAGAAGGTAGCGAATGTGATCTTCATATTAAAAAAAAAGTGATAAACAGGGGGAAATGGTGGTATTTCCCCACATTGACTCTTAACTCATTTGTCTGGAAACCTATTGACTTAATTTGCAATGATTTTTGTGGAGTAAGTGGATTACTATCCATGTGAACAGTTTGTATCTGCAACTTCTGTTCCTACCGCAAAAAATATTGGCTAAGATGCCAGCACCATTAGCTGCCTGCATTTACAATCACCCAGGGAACCTCCACTGAACTGCCACCAAACAAGGACAGCTTAATGTCAATCGAATAGTGCCCCTAATATCACATTGCCATTTAGCACTCAGCTTATAAGTAAATGTCAGAGTTGGCATGAGCTAAGTTCTACTTGGGGACCCGAAGAGTAATTCACGAACCCCTATTCACATTACCAACCATTACAACCAAAGCATGTAGCCGAAGCTGAAGAAACCCTCCTGCTAGTATGGCCTTTTTTCTTTCCTTTTTTCTTTTTTAGCTTAAACCTCACCTAATACACCCTGCCATCCCATGCATCCCAAAAGAATATTTATGTGAGAACAATTACAGTAAGGTCTCTTGAGCTAAACCCTTTAGAGGGGGTACCTTAGGTGTGATTTCTAGGCCAGGGCAAGAAGGGGAATATACACAATATTACACCATTAAGCAAAGGAAGCTTGGATCAGAAATATGAAGGTCAAATATGAAGGGAAGGGGAAGGGTGCAAATACAAATTGAAATCAAGTATATGATCATCTCTCAATATGTAAAAATATTGAACCATTATGTTGTATACCTGAAATTAATATAATGTTACATGGCAATTATACCTCAATATTTCGAAAAAGGAATATATTCAAAGTCAGAATACAATGTTACCATCAAAGACAGAAAAATCAGCATTTGGACTGGGCAGAGAAAGTGCCAGGAGACCAAGCCTAAAATGTGCGTGGCCTGATGCAGTGATACAGATGGAGGCCCACATGCAATATGTCTTAGGTTTTCGTTATACCTCAAGCTTTGCCCAAGACCCACTCACCTTCCCTCCCTGGCTGCTCCCTCCTTGGGGGCCATAGCTCACTCCGAGGGCATGCTGGCCTGAGTGGGAACACAGATGTGCTGGGGCAAGGCCTAGACCACAGCCCCGGGATGGGGACCTGCCCAAACGCAGAATGGAATTGACCAAGTCAAGCTCCAAAGGGAGCCAGGCAGGATAGGTTCCCTTTGCCACATTTTGACCACTCAAGCTTCTCAGGCAGTCCCAGATGCCTCCCAAAATGAAAGCCTTGAACACGAAGCAGGGAGGGAGTGCCATATTGGGGGAATCTGGTCTGTCTAGACACAGACCTTGGAGACTGGAGCAGCCAAGTTTCCGCAAAGTCAGCTCTCTGTCTCTCTGTCTCAAAGTCAGCCCCCTCATACACACTCACACAGTGCCCGCTCTGCTCTCTGGCCTGGGGCCCCTAGCATCAGTTCTTCTGGAAGGTACTTCACATGTAAGGCCTGTTTGCTTATTCATTACCGATCCTTCAAAACACTTTCTTAGGAAAATAAATCTGGTTTCGTGTTTCAGCATTTGTGATACGCAGTGTCCCCTAACGTGCAGACCCTGGATCCTCTTGCCTGGCTCTAAGGACAGAACCCAAAGCATCACATCATTTTTAGGTCTGTCAAAGCCAAGTGCAAACCAAGAGGAATGTAATTAATTGCCTGTAGTAGTTGGCATTCTCTGCCCGGCCCTACCTGCCCCAGGTGTGCCCAACCAACCTCAAGAATCCTGGCAGAGCACATTCCCCTCTGTAGAAGAATACAATAATCACATTTAGAAAGCACTAGTGCACATATTCAAATAATGGGTCAGAGTTATCTACTGAGGAAAGTCAAACTATGGACAGATGAGTCCAACACGTAGCTTTTAGGAGTAGAATAATTACAATGGAGAACAGCTTTGGAGTAAATTCTCAGTCTATGAGCAGCTTTCTAGACAGTAATGGGGAGTGCAAATTATAATTCTGGTCTAGGAGAGATTAGGGGTAATCTACAATTTTTATTAATCATACCCATACGTAAAAATAGAAAGGACTCACAAAAATACCACCTTCAATTCGTAGTTCATGAATGCCCACAATCTGCGCTTTAATTCACTAGAAGGAGTAGATGCTAGGACAAAGGGATTTAGCTAAAGTACCACCAAAAGCATAGGACAGGTGGACAGCCAACTACTAACATTGGGATTTAGTCCAATACCCACTACAGAGGTCTACACACAACTGAGCCTCAGTAAATGAAAATGACCAAAACCACACACACAAAAAAAACTTTCCTAGATCTCAAACTACCACGCAGAACACTTTTCCGAATGTAAATATCATTTTGACCTGTAAATAGGTAGAACTTTCAGTACTGAGCTCACCATTGTCCATTTTCCATTCCACCAGGGACTCTCAGTTTAGTCAGTGGTTCTGATATGCAGCCTTGGGAGGTGATGATTTTGATTCTATAGAGAGTGTCTTTGGAAAGGGGGTAAATGCAGAAAGCATGTACTTTAAAAAGCTGCCGTGTAAAATTGCTTAGAATATTTTAAAAGACTAGAAAGGAAGTCTCTTTATTTTTCTTTGTACTAAGCAACTATTTTTAATAATGAATCCTGAATAGCAAATAAAAACTTGAGGGCCTCAGAAATCCTTGCTACTGTCCATGAAAGGGAGGCTGCCATTAAGGGCAATATCCTATTAGTCCCCAAACACACTCAATGGGGAGTGGTCTTTATTGAACAGGGAAATAGGAGTCCTGGGCTGTAGGGTTGACAAATCCTTTGCAGGAAGAATGATAGAAATTGATAGACACACACATAAAACATGGAGGAGAATTTTAGAATCTTGGTCACTACTTTAATTTAGAATAACAATGAGCTAAAGAGGAATGAGTTCTAATTTTATTTGAAAAGTTAGCAACCCATCCATCAAAAATATGCCTGACATTTGGAGGACTACGCAAATGTTATCTCTGTACCTTAGATAGTAAATCTTCTTCCTGACCTTCGGAACATGACCTACATATAATGAAACGTTTTTAGTGTCCTAAGAAGTCTTTCTGGGTTCTGTGGAACCAGATCCGGCCAGGACAGATGAAACTTACAGACTCTTCCAGTGCCTGCTGCCAGGGGGAAGGAGACACCGGTGGCTGTCAATCTCTAGAAAAACTCCATCTCCATATTCTCTATTCAAGCTCACATGAGGATGATAAGTTGAACAACTTTCCAGTACATAAAGAGAATAAATAAATAACAAGGCAACATAGTGCTTATTTTTCCCCCCTTTCTTTCCCTTTTTCTTTCCTTTCCCTTTTCTCGCTTCAGGCAGCAAAATGCTTAAGCACTGAAATGAGCAAAAAGCAGTTTTAAGAATAGAGGTCAGGACATTCCTATCAATTCGATCACCTCCTTTTTATTCTCTAACACTCCCCACCGTAAATCAGCTGGCTTTCCTCCACCCCCTCCTCTCACACACTTCACCCTCCCGTCCTGATTTCGGATCGCCGCGTGTCAATCTGTGACAAGGGTATCTATATATAATATTAACGGTGCCGGGGCGGGCTGCTGTGAAGTGTGAGCACTTGCCAAGGAAGGAGCAATCGAGCCCAGCCATTCATCCTCGGCAGCGTGCTGTACATCATCCACAGGAAAAATGTAGCATCGCTGTTGCGGGGAGAACAAGAAGGAGGGAGGTGGAGGTGGGAAGTAACCATTCCACAAGGAAAGGGCTAAGGTGGAGGTTCCAATCAATCTAACTAGGCCCGGTTCCCTGAGATATTGTCAGCAGCTACAGACAAAACAGATTGCAGCGGATCACGGAGAGTCAACCAAACAAACAGAAAGACACGAACATACAACACCTTTGTTATCAGAGATTGACTCCAGTACTGGTTGGCATTGGACATCCATTTGCCAGTGTAGACCTACTTTACATGCCTGGGAAAGAGAAAGAAGTTTGTTTTATCCTTTTATAAAGGAATCCAAGCAATCAGCACTCTGCGGGTACTTGACTAAAGTCAATAAATATTTGTTGTAGATATAAAAACAAATGATTGCAGATATCTTGTGAGTCAAGGTTTAAAAAAAAAAATACACAAATGATAAAAGAGTTAAAGTTTCAATCTTTGCTTAAGGCCAAAGTCTAGGCTTCCGGGTTGGGGTGTGTGCCTGAGTTTGGAAGGTGAAAGAGGGTTCCAGTTCCTTTGGCTCTTCCATCAGTTTTATGAATAAAGATTGTGTCCAACTAGGGATCTTCAGGCATTGAAATTACATACCATTTGATGGCCAAGTTTATGCCTGTGAAATAAGGATCGTCTGGGCCACAGTATCAAACCACTAACCCACTGACAACCAAAGATAACTAATGCCAAAACAAAACCATGCATGGGGAGAATGAAACTAACAAATTTCCTTCGTTATTTGGACAGCTTAAATAACATCCAAGTTCCCTTACCCCTCTGATTCTACTTGGTCACCTGTTGCTTGATTCAGAGCTTGACACGTTATTCTGATTTGCCGTCTAAACTGCTGCCAAATCTATACCATTACTGCTTCATTGCAAGTTGGTGGATTTTTCTCTTACAAATATGATTACCATTCACTTTGGATGATTCTCAAGTCTTTTTACTCACGGTCAGAAGTAATCTAAACCCAGTTTAGAGTTTTCAGGTCTTCATAAATCTTCCAAAGTTAACAACTTTGGTCACTTTGATTAATCAGTTTTATTTCACATTTTAATGAACAAATACCCAGGATAACTCAGAAATTAATTGCTGAGTATTTTGAAAACCCATCCTCCTTTCTGTCTCCAATATCTTTTTAAATTCGTTCACTAATAGTTTAACGTAAAAGAAGTCAGGTGCTCACCTTTTACAATAATAGCCTTGTTTCCAAATTATGATAAGCAAAGCTATTGCTCCCACCAGCCACTGAAATGAGGACCCTGTTGAATGGAGATGATGATATGTAGGTAGTTTCAGATGAAAGCCAGTGCAAAGGAATAGTACTTAATACAACAGACTAAAGAATTGCAAAGTGCCATTTAATTGCATCAAACATTGTTCTTTAAGCTCTAGCAGGACTTGATCATCAGTAACTCATGAGATGTTGAATTTGCCTAGTAATGATTCCTTTTTTTTTCTATGAATGACCACAGTTTGTACTTAATTTAAACTGAGCTGTATTAAATTATGTTGATGGTTAGAGGGGAAATAATTTTTATTATATTTATATAAAATAAATAAATAAATAAAATAAAATAAATAATTATTATATTTATTAATAATAAATATTATTATTTTTTAATATTATATTGATATTATATAATAAATATTAATATAGATTTAATATAATATAATTTAATATTATATTAATAAATATTATATTTATTTTATTTTATTAACAATAATTTACTGAGAGTATACAGTATATTCAACGATACAAACAAACATAGTGAATCTTTTCGTAGGTAATGCAGAAACAAGAAACTATTTAAACATAAATTTGTTTTGACACACATGGCCCTATATCTAATTCTGACTCCCCTAATTACACATATCACTGCACTAAAAATTCATCAGTCCATTCTGGAAAAAAATAAACAACTGGTAGAACTAACCCGTTAAGGGGTCATGGGCAAATGCTTTCCCGTTTCCCATTATGTTCTCTCCTGTAAATTACAGAGTAGATGGACTGAAACATGAGTATCAAGGCATGAATTAGAATTATTTTCTTATTATTCGTAAAACAAAAAAGCAATGGGTAAAATGTTTTTTACATTAATTTAAAATGAAGATATTATCCAGTTGCTTATTCTGTTTCATTCTGTACCACTTTGCTTATGTAACAATGGAGAAATTTGCAAAATTAAAATAATATTGCAAAAATAATTTGATTCAGATGATCTTGGTTGCCCATTTTCATGGTTTGTCTCCTTTAAATTTTAAATTAGTAGGAAATTAATTGGCTGACATTTAAAAATTCTCTAATGTTGTCTCTCAAATAGAATGAATCTTCTCTTGCATTATGGAAGCTTTAGGAAATAGTGCAGCATGATTTTTGTTTTCAGAAAATAAAGCTGTTGACTTATTAATTAAATATGGGTGATTATCGTCACCAAATTATTAGCTTCTTGCAAGCAGGAGCTGTCTCTCATTCATTGTTTTATCCAGAGCACTGACACCAGATTAGGCCTTCCTGTGGAACTGAACTCTGTGACTTTGTACAAGTCACTACCTGTCTATAGGTTTATTACCACTTTTATAAACTGGAGGATTAGATAAAATGATCAGTACAATTTCTTCTCACAAAGAGAGCTATGATTTGATGAACGATAAACTGAGGACACGGTACCTGGTATACTGGGTCATAGGAGTTGCAGATTTTTGTAAGAAAAAATATTGTAAACAAATAGCACTTAGATAAGACATGGCAAAACAAGTCCTGACAAATTGGTTGAAAAAGCTGGTAATCTTAATCTAGGCATGAAAAAAGAGTTAAGAGGAAGAAACCTTTGAGCTGGGTCTTGAATGATAAATAGCACACTGGTAAGGGAAGAGGAGAGAAAGCATTTCAGGCTCCGAGAACACCCTGAGCAAAAGATAAAGTGTGTTTGGAGAATGGTTGATTAGCCCAAGGTACTGGGGCACATCATAGGTGAGCAAGCGTAGTGGAAGATGAAAATAATACTGGTCCTAAGAACTGGGATTTAAGAAAAAGGAAAGAGAAGATCAGCTCATGTTGTAAAAGAAGGCTTTAATAGAGGAGTGGGATTTGAGCTGAATGTTGGAAAATGAGTGGGATTTGAAGAGGAAAGGAGAGGATAAGCATGAGTTAATACAGAGAAAAGTATATTTGATAGATATATTTAGGTCAGGAAAACTGTTCAATTAGAATGAAGCATGCATGTGAAAATCAAGACTATAAAGTGAGATCAGAAAGATAATGGAAAGAACAGAGTATTTCAGGCTAAAGAATTTGCTTATTTCTCATATATTGAGTAATCTTTGCTACGTCGGGTGCAGAGAAATCAAATAACGGTAGCTTTGGAAAGCCTTGGCCGCAGAGGACGATAGGGTGGCCTAGAGAACCGAAAGGCTGGAATGGGGGAACCAGGTCCAAGCATGAGGCAATTAATAACTCAAAAGAAGAAAGAACCTCAGGACTTCGTTGACACAATGGACGTGACATGTGAGGTAGAGAAAACATTCAAAGAAGTTGTGAGAATGTGGAATATTTAGCACTCATATATAGGATATATCGAAATATCTCACACACTTTTCAGAGGTCGTATTCTTTACATAGAGGGTCATTGCAAAAATGCAGCAGACAAACCTACGTCCAATAGAATAGAGGGGACTCACTGGGAAGTTATTATAAAAATTGGTAATAAATATATACATCTATTGAAAAAGTGTTTAGCTGCAAGTAACATAAATCCCAACCATGTGTTAAAAAATAGAAATCTAATTATCACACATACACCAAGAAGTCTGTTCAGGTTCAGACACTTGTCACACTCATCTTTCTACTCTGACATTCTTAAGTTGTATGTGTCCCACATTCTGTCCTCTTTTCCTTGGGTCCTTTTGTGGACTTTGTTTCAGCCACACCTCTGAATGTTGGAGCATACAAGGGTTTTGACCCTATTCTTTTTTCATTTCTTTTAATTAAATTTATTCGGCTAATAATAGTTAGTAAAATTACATAGGCTTCAAGTGTGCATTTGTATAATACGTCTTCTATATATCACATTGTGTGCTCACCCCCCACAGCCAGTTCTCTTTCCATCACCATATATTTGACCCCCCCTTTACCCTCTCCTATCATATCTTGTCTCCCCCCTTACCCTCTGGTAACCACTAAACTGTGGTCTGTTGATCCTATTCTTTAACCATACTCTCCCCCAGACGATCCCATCTCATCCTGCCTTGAGGCTTTCAGGACCAACTAGGTGTCATGCATTCGCCAATCAGTATCTCTTCTCCTAACTTCTCCTCTAGCACGTGGTGTTTACATTTTCCACTTACCTCTAGCAGGTATCTCCAATTTAACCTGTCTAAAATATATTGACTTGTGAGACTGCTCCTCACTTATGGGGCCTCCATTTCTTCATTCAGCTGAGTAAGTTTTAGAGATCATACTGGCTTTATTCAGCGATTCGTAAATCAGAGAACATCCAATCTAGCAGATAGAAAGGAGCTCCAAAAAGATACACAAAGCAAGAGATTTTATAGGCAGAGGGACCTGGAACAAAGAAGTTATACTAGGGGAAAAAAAACTAGATTGATTATTGCAAGGTTACTTCCCTTGGAGGGGATGGCAGATGGACGTGACCAGTGTTGATCAGGAGATTCCTGATTGACTGGCTTAAGGTTCCATGTCTGAGAGAGCCAAAACTGTAATTAAATTGTCTCGATTTGGTGATGTGGGACTTAGCATAAGCAACTCCATTTTGGTTCCGTTCACTTGTCTTGAACACCTCTTTCCCCCACCGCACACTTTTAGGAATCTGTCCTCTGCAAATATAGCCAACAAAGAACTAAAGTATGAGACGAGTGTCTACTTGGCATTGTTTGTAATAATTGGAAAACGCAAACAAACTAAATATCCATCATAAGCGATTAAGTACATCATGATACAAATATTGAATGGGACACCACGAAGCATTGGCAAACCACAAAATAGATTTACTGCTCAGTGAAAAAAGCAGACGTAGAGAACACAAACCAAACTGCCGAGTGGAAAGTGTTCTTTGGAGAGTTGGATTCCACAGTAAGTGCTTAGAACATTTTTGTTTTGTTCAAGTTTTCAGTGAGAAACATTATCATTGTTATGATATAAAACCAAAACTTTTAAAAAATAAGATCGGCGAAATGGAGGTAAGTGAAGACTAATGTACAGGATTTCAAACAAGTTTTATTTTTTCTTTTCCATGATAAGCTTTCATAGGAAATCCACAAACAGAGCTGATAGAAGAAATATTATTGGATATTTAGAAGCCTTAGCCACGGACTGCTAAAACATAGCAATATCAGGGAAGTTGGTGTAAGACCTTCTTGGCCCTATAGCTCTTTCTCAGTAAAAGTTTTAGAGCCACGTTTAACAAAAGGACCAAATGGAACAAGATTACAGGTGCTAAAATGGTGGCTTTGGCATATATCCAGCTGTTTAAATATTTATGTTTTAAGAGCTAGTTACTAGAGTACTCATGAAAAACATACCTTGAGGTTCTTGACAAGAGGCTAGATGCCATGATGTAGTGAGAAGAGCACTGGGCCAGGAGCTAGAAGAAGTCATTTGTTTTGGAGATGTGCCCCCTCCTGGGTGACCTTGAGCCTGACGTTTCATCTCCAAGCCTCAGTTTTCTCATTTGTAACGTGAAGTTATTTTATCTGCCTTTCTATCCCTATGGACTTATTGCCAGAATCAGATCAACTAAAGAATGTAGAACGACACAATACTTAGTAGAATCTTGAACGAATTTGTTTGGACATCAGTTATAATTACTTCCTCCCATACCATCATTGCCCCTGTTATAAGCCTTTTTGCCGTATAGTGCAAATAATTTCCGAAAGGTTATATTTGCAATTTGTTTTAAAATGCTTCAAAATCGAACACGGATTGATAGATGAATAGAAGAAAGGCTAGATATGCCCCAAAGTAAGTATAATAAATATAAAGGATAATATCGAGGTGATGGGTATACAGGTGTTCATTGTCAAATTTGTTCATTTGGGAAATCTTCACAGGGCAATGTTGGGGGGAGACCTCATTCAAAAGAAGCATCTTTAGCCATATAACAGCTGAGGGGTTAGACTCATTTGCTCCGAGAGCACCCCATACTGATAGAAGACCAGTTATATTATGCTAATTTAAATGCCAGCAGTTTTATGTCAATTAAGTATGTCATACATGCCAGTTAGCAGTCACAGCCAAGCCGAAGCACGTTCTGCCTCAACCCCACAACACCAGGGACTGTTCCAGAACAGTTTAACACAAAGCCAGGACAGCACTGCTTACGTGGCAGTCTCAGCTTTGCCTCTGTATGGCTGTGTGACCTTGAGAAAAGTTATTGCCCCTCTGAAAATGGTGACTACTATGAATGATCGCAGGACCACGAAGGAAGTTACAAAATGATTTTTAAAGTACTCAGAGAATCCTTAGACAAATTAAATGATTCTTTCCCTCTTTCCTATTGATTTCACTTTTAAGTATTTTCGAGGTTTTAAGATAAGGTTTGAAATGCTCTCCCTGTCCCATCCTCCAGGGGCTAGCATAGTGCCTTATACATAGTAATCACTCAATACATATTTATCGATTTGATCTGATAACTTAGCAGTGTTAGAATGCATTTATTCCGAAAACATATCACTCGCTTGATCATTACAACTGCCTCATCCTAAAGTATGAAAAAAAAATCACAAACCTTGAGACCTGTCTGATGCTACAGAAACTAAGCCCAGATACTGACCGCCTGAGACCTTGAAGTGAAGGCAACGTTACGTCTGGGGGTTGTCTGTTTGTTTTGTTTTGTTTTTCCACAGTGACATACACCATGGAGTGAAGAAAAGAGATAATAAATCTAATTGATCTCCTTGTACATTATCTTAACACAGAGTCAGGCACAAACTATCCTGCAATATTTAAATGAAAGCCACAGAGAGTCAACACGACGCCAGGGAAGAGAATAGACTGATATTCTTAATTCTGAAAAACTGTATTGGTAATCAATTGGAATGTGAGAGCAATTGAAAAGCTGTCCAATTTTCAATTGCAGTAGAAGTTGGGAAACAATTTGAAAATAATAGCTCATACAAAGAGTTTTTGAAGCAGTCAATATGGACTTCATTTGAAGGACAAATAAGAATTTGGCAACATAAGCCACGTTCAGAAACTACGCATCAGACAGTGTCTGTAGCACCCCCCTCGGTACCCGGCCCCCAGATCAGATTGCAAAATCTTTCAGAGCGTGCCTCTATTGAGACTCTATTACATGGGATATTCACTGAGAAAGCATTTCCAAAGAATGCACATTAACAGGACTATAAACATTCCTATTAGCGTACAGTCATTGCAAATGTATTTACATGTGTGGCCAACTGAACTGATTCATATTAGAAATGTTTATCTTGTATCTTTTATGACTTTATGAAACTGCTCATGAGATGAGGAGACGGCTCCCACCACCACCCTCAGCCTCTTGCTACGTTGCGAGGATTTTTGATTCTTATGCAAAAGCTGTATGGGTTGAGAACACAAAACAACACAAAGATCTGCACATTGTGATTTATTTACTTACAGGAAGAAAACAAAGTTCTCTGGCTAAATCTCACTTTATCACAAACTATGGACATAGAAAAAGTTTACAGAACTCGATTATGCATTTAACTCCTAGGGGACTGCACTATTTTGTTTTTGGCTTTTTTGTTTTTCAAAGCTGGTATAATCTAGTGAATCTAATAAATGAGCTAGGGGACCCATGTCACCTAAACCCCTCACCTCAGCCCCGCATATTCTTCCCAATATCGGGACCCTATTTGGTATTATACTCTGCATGGCATATATCTATTGCAAATACTTATTACTGTTGAAAGCAAAGACAATAGCTAATTGATTTACATATTTCATTCTGCAGCAAATGGGTTTTGATTCCAGTTTTTAAAATAATGAGTGTTCCAGAATGAAATAATGGTGCTATACCTCCTATCAGATTGAACATAAAAAGAATTTTAAATGCACACCATATATATTTTTTTCTCCTACGCGTATGTTGTTCTTCTCTAACTCTCTTCAGAGGTCTATCCTCGTCTAATCATCTTAACAGGCAAACTAATGCCTCCCTGCGATAGCTTGAATGTACTGTACCTGCAGATGTCCTGGATGGTTTCTGAAACCCCCATCCAGAACCTCGTTGGCTGTGCCGGTAGAAATACACTTTCTCATTTACATACCCACACAAACCCAGAGCAGACAGCTCTTTACCCACTCTGACTGCACTTGGACCCAGGCAGACATGCAAATTAGGCAATGCATACTTAGTACAGTTGCGTGTTTATTAAATTTACTCACTTCCTAATAGGCCTGCCTGACAGGGACTGAAGAAAGACCGTTCAAATGTTGATGTAGAATGTAGACAAAAAATAAGATGCTGGGTTTTAAAAAGACACCTTGAAAAAAACATAAATTAGGTAATTCCAGAGGCTGATTTCTGTAACTTTAGTGGCTGAATAAATAAATTTTCCCTAAAGAGTTAACACAGGTTGAAGTTAAACTACTGTGAAATCTGTCACAGTAAATAGCATATTGTTTTCTCTATGCTCTAAGTCATCTCCCATCACAGTTGTTCTTTATTTCAAATATTAGCTCATCCTAAAAACAGATGTATTCCTCTATTAATGATAATGTTACATTATAAGAGGAAAGATGCCAAAAAGGACAACTGTCACATCCTTTCAAACAGAGATTCCTAACCCAAGGACAGTGAGTCCTTGAGGGTCCCTAAGGAGTTTTTACCAGTCACTCTATGAGCACCATGCAGACATACACACAGGTTTAACATGGGTATGTGATTAATAAAACTTTCGAAAATTCATTGCAAAGCGCATGTATTGTATGCGTGCAGTCATATTATTCTCCCCTTCTCTGTTAAAGAGGCACTAAAATAGAATTGTTATCATGTGCAGGTTCTATATATACCTTTGCTGATTTTTTACTTAAAGATTTCCAGCTTCAAAGTGGGTGCAATTATGAACTATTATTTTAGTTAATCTTTGTGTCTCTCCATTCTATTATCAGAAGAGAACAAATGCAAGAAAAGTCTATCATGCCTGAAAAGTCCCCAAACTAATGCTAAAATAGAAATAATTGTGCCACGTTAATGTCTTAGAAGTTCTAAGTTTCCTTCCAAATATCAACTCTTAAGAGTCCCATGAAGATAGATACCTACCTAAAGCTCCCCAATTACAGATCTGAAAATCACAGGAAGGTCCGTAGATAGCTCTCGTGTCTTTGTTGACTGTTTTAATTTTTAAGAGGGCAGAGGAAGACCTTTGAGGAAAATGTATTATTGAATGTGCAACTTATAAATAGAAAAGTTACACTAAACCCATTATTCTATCACCAAAAACAACCTAACTAAGTTGACATATTTTCGCTGGAAGAATGCAGGGTGACTTAATAAGGGTCTTGTTCTCCAAGCCATTTTTAGTCTTTACGGACATTTTTGGTCACTCCATTGTTTCACTCTAGAAAGGATGGCATTAAAATCATTCTGGACCAAAATGCATCATTTCTCTTCGATTTCCCAAGATCTCCAGGGGAAAATGGTTTCAGACTTTTTCTATTCACAAATTTCAGTACAATGAAAATCCTTCCTTGTTTCGGGATTTCTAACCTTAATCCCCTTCATTCATTTAAACTTACCCCCTCTTTTCTCCATGTTGGTGGAAATTGCAACTATCTGAACACATTCTCTTTCATTTCTTCTGACTTCTTAGACCCTAGGATATTAATCCCAAATCATTTCTTGGTTTTCATTTCACCAAAGCTGGAAAACCCAGATTTCTACGGGCTTTGCCATATGCCTAATTTGAACATCCATTTATGTTTCCATGACTCTTAAGAATTCGAGTTTACCCCATGTAGTTAAAGACCTTGACACTAAGTTCTGATCGTTGTTAATATAATGAGAGGGTTAGTGAATTACTTCTTTGGTTTCTTCTATTTGTACTTTCCAGATGATAATTCTGTAAAGATGCTGCAGGGCTGAATTAGATTCAGCTGGTGAAATACTGTGAATTGCATCCTTTTCGGCCATATTCCTGTGTATTTACTCATTTCTCTAGCTCAGGTTTTATTTTCAAAGAATCGTCTGTTATAGAACATAAAACCCTTTGGATGAAGGTGTTTGTTGTCGTTGCACTAGATGAAAACACAGCATGTGTTACGGAAAATACAAAGTGTGAGTGCCAAACACATTTCTCTCTCTGTCTCTATTTTTAATGAAGATCTCATTAATATCTTTGGCAATTTTGCATTTTTTAAAGAACTCACCTTGAAAATACTTCTATCCAAGTCAATATAATTAAAGAAATTTATGAGAATAGTAAGTAGAACTCTATAGTAAAGGATAGAAAGGATAGAAAAAAAAAAAATCCCGAAATCCTGGTGATTGTGGCACTTAAAACTTTAGTTTTGATCCTAATCCTAATTTATCCGGATTTAGAGTTTTAAATTTTCATTGTCAGAGGAAGTAGGAGGATAATAATATTTCCAGAGACTGTTTTCCTGTCTGTTAATAACCAAGAACCCAAAAGCTCTTCCTGCCTTCAAAACACTGGAAAAAATCCCAAAACCTTAAGAAGAGACCATTAGGAAATTTTCCTATTTTCGGAATTCCTGTTGCATTTATTATACATGCCATGGAGCGCACCACATAACTACATATTGTAATGTTCTACCCAATTACTTCTTGTGTGTTAGTTCTTGCTCCCCAGTAGGATTTTAAGATACAATCATCATTAAATTATTTTATTAATCAGTTCATGAATAATATTAAAGCCTTAGGAGTTGAATGGAAAGAAGAATACCAATGTAACTCATTTAATCTTAGCAAATGTTTTATCCAAAAAGACTCTTTTTTGCTGTGTCACTTGGCTAGCTCTCTCTACCTCCAAAGATGCATGAACTCCAAAACTGAGAATTAATTTTAAAGTTTGCCTGCATAAATGATGGACCTAGTCTTTACTGCATGCAATACTATTGCAGACACTCTCTCACCTACTATGAAAACATCCAGACAACTCTGCATATCTCATTTTCCTACCATTATTGATCTCTGGGCATCTCTTGGTTTGCGTGTCTTTGCTAAATCTCGTCTTCATTAAAACAAAGAATGGAAAACTTGCTGTATTTGTATTCCATATTTAGTCTCTAGGGAAGAAAGCTAAGATAATTGTTTGAAGAGATGAAGCCAATGGCCTCTTAGAGGAAGACAACATATTGGTTTTCATTTGACAGATTAACTTCATAGAAGTTTGCCAAATAGTTGGGTGTCTTCCCATATGTGTGGAATAAACCATGGGCTCCATGATACCAAGATGTTCCCCATACAGCTGCTTAAGAAATAGCCAGGACTCAGCATCCTTTCCACCCAAGGAAACAGCAGTGCTGAAATGGAATGTAGGGTAAAGTGTAAAACCCTCACTCCAGATTTCTTCAGTGAAAAGAGGACTGTTCTTTTCCTTGGAGTAACTTTGAAACAAGGTTCATTTTCCAGGTGACAATGGCTGTGCTTTTTAGCTGATTGCCTGTGACATAATTAGCTGACAATCTGGCACCAGAATATTATGTGCAAATAAGACAACAATGCAGGAGAGTGTGGTAAGGTTAACCAATTTGGAATCCTTTCAACATTAGAGGAAACCCTGAAAAAGTAAATTATATCCCAGTATTGATCTTTTAAGCTAAAATTAATTTGACACATTATTGCTATAGAAGCAACATGCCAATTTGTTATAGGCTTCCAGACATTTACCATAGGAAGTACAAAAACTCCAATTTGATATTCCTATTCTTTCATCAGTTGCAGTTGAGAAGAATCTGAATAAGTGATAATTTAATGATTATACGATTAGGTAGCTGGTGTTTAGAATTCACCACTCATACCCACAGCATGTCTGCAAGCTTAATGTAGGTCTCGGGAAGATTTTGGGTTAATATTCTCTCTGTGACTTTATCTTCACATGTTATTTTGGGGACAGATTACCACAACTCTAAAATAAATGACACAAACATGAAAACTGAAGAGGGAAATAAATAAAAAAACAGATGTAGACCCTGATCATCACCATTAGACAGAGAGAAACAGAAACAACTATATTTTTAGAAGAAAAAAACACTTAGCATATCTTTAGTAAGTTTGCTTTGACATTAAAAGTGAAGTCTGAATTTCTCTTTGAAAGATAACAAACTGTTCAGTTGCTGCCATCTTATGTCTCAATCAATAGCTTGTCTTTTCTCTCTCTTCTCTGCTTTTCTTTCCCAGGGTAGAGTTCATTTTGTGGCTGTTTTGCCACCTTTTTCTCCTTCTGGGCTGTCAGGTTTCTAAGGAGACCTAGAGGGAGGAAGTTTAAAGAAACTTGTTAGTCCACAGCTGCTTGTCTGTCGAGGACAGTGGGTTGATTAAAGGGGAGGGCCCCCCTGGATTTCGCAGATCACATCAATCACGTTGATCAGCCCCCGAAAGGCAACATATTGTCTGGTACTCGGCCAAGGAGGGATATCAATTTCACAATTGCACTTATGTCTTTCAGCCAAGAACCAGTTTATTTTTGGCTACTGACGTCTGAGCCTCACTTTGTAGCATCATTTGCACTTTCACGCTTTATGCCCGCCTCTCAGCGATAACTTTCTCTTCAGTCCAATAGAGACGTCTTTACCCAGCAAAATTAGGTCTGTTACACATTCCTTCCCTAAGAGCCTTGTTTTATATATTGACAGAGTTTCTCAGGGTTTTTTTTTTTTTTTCCTATTATTGATTCTTACTTTGGTAGAAGCTCGGGGAAACAGAACCATCAGAACCAGCATTATTCTAAGAAAAGTTAAAGCCCAAAGCAGTGAATGCTTGAATCTTCAGTTTCTGATGGGGCTGATAAGAATACTAATAATACTATTCAGTACATATTCAACAATATGAGGGAGTCAATCCCGATGGCTACGTCACTTTTGGCATCAGGTACATTGTATGTCTAAATGTACTTTAAATGATTTTTAATATTCTACTTAGCAAATTGTGGAATTCATATATATATATATATATATATATATATATATATATATATATATATATAAATTGTGGAATTTATTTATTTATTTATGTATATGCATAAATAATCAGGACACCAGAAAAATTAGACAGTTTGCTCACATAAAATTCTGGCTTGTGATTCCTTTGTATTATCTCTTCACCTTTAAAATGTATACTCTTTTTAATTCTTTGATTGTGGTTGCTTTTCTCTTTGCCAATTTTTCATTCTGTTCCTTCTTTACACTTCTTGTGTGGAATCCTGGCTCATGTAAGGAATAAAATGCTTAGGTAGAGACGTAGTACAATGAAAATTAGATTAGTCCCTGAAACAAATAAATATTAGCTGAGGAAGAAAAACTAAAAACATCCTTTTTAGAAAGTCATAAGTAAAACTGCACCTTTCAACGACTGTAAATATCTTGCAAAACATTTCAGGTAATGAATTAGAGCAGATAACTGAAATGTATTATCTAGCCATTTTTGCTTTGTAAATTGTATAATGAATTGCAGAATTAAATTAATGACTTTTTCAAACAAGGTCCTGGTTGGCTTTGATATTCAAGAATTTAAAAAACAATGTAAAAATTCAAAAACTGAATACTGCTAAATCCTCTTTTAGCAATAACATCCCTATAGGTTTAATGCCTAGTGACTATTGCTTTTGAAAACTTTTTAAATAATAAATGATTAAATACTTATGTGCATTATTTGTTAGTTATATTTATTCAAACTTGACATAACCCTATTATAAGATACTTTTCTTTTAGTTCTCAATACTCTGAAACAGACTTTTTAACACCAGTTTCAAACACTAAATATAATATATTCTTTGAATAATTAAATAAAATAGGTTTCAAGTAGGGCTATGTTTAGGAAACACCCTTTGATCATGTTAATTTCTTTTGAATCATTAGAAGTAGGTGACACTTTTTTTTTCCAATTATTTTCTCAGATAGCAAACCATAAAAAGACATCATCACAATGTGTTCCTGAAAATTAACTCGAGAACTTGGCTTCCGTTTTAACGTGATTATATTACAGGCATTTAGAGCTGCAGTAAAGTGCTGAAACCTTATTGTGTTTAAATGAGGTAAGATATGTTAACTACCATCAGCAATAACTATCTTTGAAAGGTACTGCTGGATTCTTTAATTACCTTTAAATGCTTTCCTTAAATTATTTCAAAATGCTTCCTTTTTGGGTTCTGGGAATATAAATAGTTCTTTCATAGTCTATGTTTACAATTTAACCTTTATATCTATAAACAATCTTGTTTATTTATTTATTTTGGGGAGCAGAGAGATTATTTGATCTAGTATTTCTTTTCTATTACAAAGCACTGCAAAATCTAATTTTAAATTCCATGCTTCTTATTTCTCCAAAGAAGACTGTTGTACAGTCAAGTTCATTTTAGAGGGCAAAAATGCTAATTAACACTTTCATATCAACCAGTGTTTTGAAAAAAATCTTTGCATTTTAACACCATGCGTTCAATCCGTCTTTAAATGTGAATGACAGGGATGTCTTTTACCAAATTACATACCGAAGAAAGATAAACGATTCATGTCTGGAGAGGGACATTATTTCTCGTGGTGAGATATGCTTGAGAATCTGTGGTGTGTCATATTTCTCTGAAATTTGAATTCTGATACAGCAAATATTTTAATGACGTTTTAATTATATTTATAATAGTTTTATTCTAAAATTCAAAGGGTTTGTTTCTCTTTAAGTCATATACTAAATCTCAGAATAGAATGTAACATTAAAAATGGAGGAAAGCTATTATTTGCCTAAGTGAATTTCACAACCTGTGATAATTTATCATTAATTAACTGAGTTCCTTGACGGCCTTCATCTTGATTTTCCTGTTAGATATCTACCACTTCAATGCATAGCCAATATTATCATGCACTGAACTAAGTCAGCAGTTTTGACATCTTCATTTCAATGTCCTTTTCTGTACCTTCAGCAATGTTAATGTTACAAATTATAGGAGGGCATATTAATAGCCATACCCAAGAAGCAGAAAGAAAAGTGCATTTTTTTAAACTAAGTACTAACTTGGGATTTCCCGGGCCCATTGTCAAGTCAGCCGAACCCACAGCTCTTCCATTGTGATGATAATGGATTCCGTGTTGTTGGCGCAAAGGTCGTGAGGTCACCGTAAGCTCCTTAATGGACTGTGAAATAACTTTAACTGCATTAACCTCTCTGGATCACATGGGTGGCACCAACAGCCACTCCTGAAATTCTCATTCGTTTATAGAGACAATACCATTAGATTATTATATTTTCCATTTCGAATAGCAATAGGCTCAAAGCAATTATGCAGCTAAGCATTTCCATTAAGTGAATAGGACCTTAAAGAAGATTAACAAGAACATCTCTTGCATCAGATATGTGCAGGTAGGAGTGGAGACTTTTGAAAATTTCACTGGACTTTCAGATACCGTAAACTCAAACGGTCTACTATCTTAGGTTTTAGCCTATTAAGTCATTAGGTGAAATGAAAATGTCTCAGACACATTACTAAGACCAAATAGGTTATCCCTATTCTCTGAGCTAAGCAGTTATATTTAGAGGATAAAAGGCTTCCCCATCTCTTGATTTTCCTAAATGAAAGAAATTATCAACTATGAAACCAAGAGAACTGAGAACCAAGAGCTTAAGTCAGAGAAAACCACGTTGGGAGCCATGTTTTGCTTTCTCTGACTCTGTGTAACAGAGATACTCTTTTCCCCAGGAATTTACATGCTGTTGTTCCAATTTCTGCCTGCTGGTGATTGTGTTTCAAAGACTAAAATGCTTTCCTTTGAAACCACACAAAGCTAGGAAGCCCTCATTATCTGAAGGACAAGAATAATTGCTATTGGTTTGCATAGATATAATCAGACATCTATTTACCTACAAGGTATGCCCTATTGGATAAATATCCAAGCAGGGTTTAAATAATACTATGGTCATAAGTATGATCATTAAAGTACCTCTCTAATATGTTATTATGACATAATGAAAAAAACACACCACATTAAGCACGTTTTAAATGCTTTTTGATTTTCTAGTGAGATATCATGAATTGAAAAGTGAAAACAGAACACATTTCTTTACATCTAAAATGCATATTTTAATGTTTCTAAAATTTGGATCCAACCTTGCAATCAATTACATATTTAACAGTACTTTTTTTTTAATTCTAGAAAATCTGTTATAATTGAAGATGTCTTAGAATTAGGGAAATACTGTGAACAACTTACTTAAAGGTATAAACATTCTTTTCAAATTTTTGATCTGGTGAGTATGTTTTAACCTTGGAAAAACTGCTTTCTGAGGGTTAAATGGAAATTGATTATTGTTTTCTAGAAATGAGAGGTAAAGCACGTGAGCACAGCAGCTTGGCTTTTGGAGTATAAAATGGCATTGCTCGAGTTATCCAAGAAATCTGACAGAGGAGGTAAATTACACTTCCGCTAAAGCCAGATCCATTGAAATATATTATTTGATCACAGCAGCTACCGTTATAAAAGAATCTTTTGTGAAAGTCTTTGCCTCTTTCCCTGCCAGCTGCTTTGCTTTGCTTGGTCAAAGCCAGTCTGCCTTTTTCTGCCACCTACCAAGTTGGATCATCCAGCTTACCATTCATTCATTCAACAAGCAATTATTAGACTTTCCATGGGTCAAGCCTTTTGATATACAGACATCCTAGTTCTAGAGACTGGCAAGTAAATCAGTAGTGAGCTGTGATAAGTGTTATTACTGAGGCCTATACAGACATCATAGGAACTCAGAGAAAGGCATTGTTGGTTTGCAAACTGTCCCCTGCAGACGGAGGGCAAAGAGAGACATAAGAAAGAGGCAGACCACTCTGTATCAGAAGGTGGCAGGTTTCGTAGGCAAGGGACCTGACATATAAGGCTTATCTTAGGGGACCCCAAGACAAGTAAATCTCTGCAGGCTCCCACCAGAATCCTAAAAGTGAGCCCTTAACTAGGTGTTAAGTACAGTCACTTAACACCTTTCAGGTGGTCTCAACAACTCCTTACACTCTCAAGGCTGAGTCCTGGGAACAGCTCCCACCATGGGAATGGTGGAGAGAGCATCCATTCCAAGGACAGGGAAGGGGGTGAGGTTCTCCTGGTTGCCCAGGTCCAGCTCACAGGTCAACCAACAGTCACCTATCTATTCTTCCTTAACAGTTCAATTAAAGTTGTGTTTCTTCAGCTCACAACACAACTACTACCAAAAGGTTTGGACCTGCTTCCTGAATATAACGTGCTTACTTTGCCCTGCTTCTAAATTTCTGTGTTGGGTCTCTCAGCCTGTTGAGGCTGAAACTCTCTCTATGGAAAGCTGATGGATATGCTAATGATATCAGACATGACATGTAAGTTGCTTGCTTGTCTCATGACCCAGTTGAAAAAACATAGATCAATTGATTAATTAGCCCACAAATATGTCCAGAGCATCGACTATGTAACAGAAAGGAGCGGGTTGGCCTTCTTTTTACTCAAATGGTATTTGAGAGTTAGATTGATAAGAATGCAGTAAACTATCATATGACAAAGTGAGTTCACTTGTAATTGTGGAGGAAGCCAAATCTTTTTAATGATGGTTAGAGTTCCAGCCAACAAATAATGTTCACATATTATAATGAATATAAAATGTAGAACCTGCAGAGCAATGCCTGTGTTTCTCTTGCATCGCCACGTTGCCAAGAATATGACCACTCTCTATATAATGTATGAAACCCATTAAAAAGTCTACAGTATATCCAGCAACAAATAAAAAGAATGATGCACTATGTCCAAGTGGAATCTATTCCAGGGGTGAAAAGTTAGTTTAACATCCCAAAATCAATTAATGGAAAACATCATATCAATATAATAAAAACCAAAACCACACAATATCTCAATAGACGCAGAATCACTTAACAAAACCTGACACTTGTAATAAAAACACTCAACAAATGAGGGACTTCTACAGAAAACCAAGCTAATGTTATATTTAGCGGTGAAAGACTGTTTCCTTTAGATCAGGAATAAAATAACAGAAGTCCTTGCCACTTCTGTTTGACATTTGTACTAGAGGTTTAAGCTATGATAGTTAGGCAAGAAAAAGACATAAAAGGAATCGAGATTGGAAAGGAAGAAATAAAACTATCTTTATTTACATGGCATTATATAGAGAGAATCCTAAGGAATCCACTAAAACACTGGTAGAACCAATAAATGAGATCAGCAAGCTTGTAGGATACAAAAGATCAATACACAAAAGTCAATTGTCCTTCTATTCGCTTGTAAGGAACAATCTGGTAATGAAATTCAGGAAACAATTTTATTCACAAGAGCTTTAAAAAGAACAAAATAGTTGTGAATAAATTTATTTTAAAACTGCAAAACTTATACTCTGAAAATGTAACAAACAATTACTGAAAATAACTTTAAAAAAAAGGACCAACAAATGGGAAAACATACCATGTTCAAGGATTGGAAGACTTACCAGTGTTAGGATGACAATAATGTACTAACAGATTCAATGCTATTCCTAGCTGAATTCCTTTATGAAAATTAACAATTTGATTCTAAAATTCATATGGAATTCTAAGTGAACCAAAATAGCCAAAGCAATCTTGAAAAACAAAAACAAAGTTGAAGGACTCACACTTCCTGGTTTGAAAACTTACTACAAAGCAACAGAAATCAAGACAGTTTGGTACTGGCACAAGAATAGACATATAGATCAATGGAATAGATCTGAGAGTCCAGAAATAAACCCTATACTCTATGGTTAACTGATTTTCAACAAGGGGGCCATTCAATGGGGAAAAGAATAGTATTTTTCCAAGAAATGGTACTGAGACAACTGGATAGCCATGTGCAAAAGAATGAAGTTGGACTCTTCCCTCATATCACATAAACATTAACTGAAAATGGATCAAAAACCTATATGGAAGAGTTAAAACTATCAAACTCTTACAAGAAAACATAGATTAATCTTACTTACCTTTGATTTCTCAAAGGATTCTTAGAATTGGCACCAAACCCATGAACAACAACAACAACAAAAAATAGATATATTGAATTTCAACAAAATAAAAGCTTTTGTTCTTCAAAGGACACCATCAAAAAATTGAAAAGGTAGAATGGGAGAAAATATTTGCAAATCATATATTCAATAAGGGACTGATAAATACAACATATAAAGAACACTTATAACCTAATAATAAGGAAAATCCAATTAAAAATGAGCAAAGGATCTGAATAGATATTTCTCTAAGGAATACATGCAAATGACCAACAAGCACATGAAAAGATGCTCAACATCAGTGATATTATGATATAATAAGAAATGTATTTTTGGTCTTTGTCCCTGATTCCTAACACAAGAGTTTCTAAAACTCAGAATATCCCGCGTGATAAGAGTGATAGGGACATCTTTTGTTCTAATAAGGCAACTCTTGGTGGGCCCCACATAGCTTCAGGATGGGAGCTTGTTACCAAAAAGACCAAATCTTGATTAGAAGCTCAGAACTTTCAGCCCCATTTCCAACCTCTGGGGAGGGGAAAGGAGATGGAGATTGAGTTGACAATTGATCCTGCCCGTGTGTTGAAACCTCCATAAAAGCCCTTTAACAATGGTCTGTGGAGAGCTTCTGGGCTGATGAACACATTCATGTGACAGGAAGTTGGCACATCTCAACTCCATGGGGATAGAAGCTCCTGTGCTTGGAACCTATCCAGACCTTACTTGATGTACCTCTTCATCGGGCTGTTCATTTGTATCTTTTATAATATTCTTTATAATAAGCCAGGAATAATAAGTAAAGCACTTTCCTGAGTCTTTTTTGAGATGTTTTCTAGCAAATTATCAAACCTGAGGAGCAGGCTATGGGAACACTGGATTTCGAGCTGATAGGTGGAATAGGGACTTGCATCTGGTGTCTGCACTAGGGGCCGTCTTGTGGGACTGAGCCCTTAACTGGTAGGTTCTGTGCTAATGTGGTAGTTAGTGTCAGATTTGAATTGTCATGAAAGACACCCCGTTGGTGTCTGAAGGGTTGGAAAATTGGTTGGTGTAGAGGGGGAGGGACCTCACACTTTTGGTGTCAGCAGTGTTGCGAGTGAAAACAGTTCAATACCACTAGTCATCAGAGAAATTAAATCGAAATTACAATGAGATACCATTTCATATCCCTTAGAAGAGCTAGACTCAAAAACGTCAGACAATAACCAGCATTGTCAAGAAAAGGTAGAAACCAAAACACTCATGCATTGCTGATAGAATGTAGAAGGGTATAGGTGCTTTGGAAAACAGTCTGGTACTTCCTGCAATGATTAAACATAGAGTTACAATATGATCTAGCAATTCCACTCCCATGTATATGTACTCAAGAGAATTAAAACATATAGCCACAGTAAAACCTATGCATGACTGTTTAAGTCAGTAATGTTCATAATAGGCAACAGCTGGAAACAACCCAAATGTCCATCGACTCATATCGATAAAGAAAATATAGTACAGTTGACCCCTTGAACACGCAGGGCTAAGGGTGACGACTCCCATGCAATTGAAAACTTGTGTATAACTTTTGACTCCACTAAAACTTTACTAATAGCCCACTGTTGACCAGAAGCCTTACCAGTAACATAAACAAGGAACACCTATTTTGTATGTTACATCTCTTTACATACTGTATTCTTACAATAAAATAAGCTAAAGAAAAGAAAGTGGTAAGAAGATTATAAAGAAGAGAAAATACATTTACAGTATTTACTGAAAAAAATCTGTGATAAGTGGACCCATCACAATTCAAATCCGTGTTTTTCAAGGGCCAACAGTGTTGCCATACAATGGAATATTATTCAGCCATAAAAAAGAATGAATGTACTGATACATGTTCTACAACATAGATGAACCTTGAAAACATTATGCTAAGGGAAATTAGCCAGGCACAAAAGATCATATATTTTATGATTCCATTCATGTGAAAGTCCAGAAGAGGGAAATCTATAAGGATAGAAGGTAAATTAGCAGTTATGTAGGACAAGCGAAAGAGATGGGGGAGGTAGGTAGGAGAATGACAGCTAAAGTGTACAGGTTTCTTTTTGAGGCGATGAAAATATATTAAAATTGACTGTGGTGATGGTTGCACATATCTATGAGTATACTAAAATCAGTTGCATTGTACACTTTAAATGGGTGAATTCTGTGGTATGTGAATTATCTCACAATGCTGTTAAAAAGGAAAATTCTACAATATATATTTTAAGTCATGTGCTTTAAAACTATCAAATTGCCTTTCAGATGTGGGATACTATTTTCCACCAATAGACACGCAAGATAAAGAATTTGTTATGCTCAGTATTATCCCTTAGGAATCAGAGGTGGAATCGGTGGGAGTTAAAGTGATAGGCAGCAGGTTTTTGGGGTGACAGGCAACTTGAGCTTTCATTTGCAAAACATCTAGATTGCTTTATCCTCTGCTCTCATTTCCAGGTTTAGACAAGCAAGCTGAGGAACTTGAAATGTTCAATCCTAAAAACTCAAGGTGCTCTGAGGTCATTTATCTAAATATTATCGTTTAAAAGCAGCTACTGCTTTAGTTTTGCCTCTTGCCCCCTGTAAATTAGACTTTAGTATAATTCTTGTTCCCATGTGGTATTTTCCAATTCTCAGAGTCAGTATCATGTCCATGTTCTCTCTGCAGTTTTTAAATAACAGCTGATCTCCTCCATAATAGGTGCAAGTGACAGCATCACTCTGAAAGCCAGAAATAATAATGTTTTTAATATTCTAAAATAGAGCAATATTTAACAAGTAAGTGCATGCCCACTTCAGGATAAATGCAACTACCAGACTCAAAGAGAGACCTGGCAATCCATCCCTTGTCCTTGGAGAGAAAAGACATAATGGGGGAATGTGTCTTTATGTAAGTGTTCTCACCCAAGTTTATTTGCTTCAGGTCTTAAGGTGGCACAGCATTTTGCTCTGAAGGCTCTGGCAGTTTTACATTGGCCTGTCTGAGGTGCTTTACCTTCACAGGTCTTGCTCCCATTAGTTCTCATTGAATGATGGATTTTTAATCAACATGGACATTTTTTCATGTATCAAAAGACCACTTTTAAAAGCATGGGGATACCTATGTAATTTCACACTCAAGGACATTTCAAAATTCCCTAGAGAGCTGTATCTTTTTTTTTTCTCTACGAAGTACATGGTCTAGGAAAACATTAAGCACTCTTGTTGACTACTTGGCCTTTCATCTTGAGGAAGGGATGATTTCTGGAAATCCAGTGGGATGGTTCACTGAAGTTGGCCTGCTGGCTAATGTCTTAAGATAATCGCAATATCAAGACTCTTACAGGATCCAGCGATTCAGTCATTCACAATGGTGTATTGTGCGCCTATCATGTACAAAGCATTGAGCCAACTAGTGACAGACTCAGCCCCCAAGGGCCATGACAGAGATGACATGCATACAGAGCCATTGTATTAGGCTACATGTAATGAAAGCCATTGACAATGTCCAAATTTCTATAGCAATTCAGAGTGAGACGAGATCATATTGGCTTCATGGAGGTGGTGATATTTGAGTTGGAACTTGAAAAAGAATGATAATTAAAGGAGTGGGAAATACACAGTAACAAGGTAAGTGGGTAAGCAAATAAATACAAATAGGGGAATATTTTAAGAAAAGGTGAATAATCGTGTTTGGCTAGACCACAGCAAATCAATAGCAAAGAAGTTTGGGAACTAAATTGAAGCTAGATCAGGAATGAAATTAGAACACCAGTTTAAGAAATTTGCATTTTACGGAGGGGATGCCAGTTAGTAGACTGCTTCAAGGAACCCAGGCAGGTGTTCATGAGGGTTTTCTAGGATATAGAGAAAGTCCACGTAAGCAGTTGAATCCATAGAAGTTGGAGACTGATTGTATATCGAGATGAAAGAAAGAGGCCAAGGTCACTCCTGGGGGCCAACGTTAGGAGGTGCAATAGAAATAGGATTCTGAAAAGAAACACCGAGTCCGGGGAGAAAGATTATGAGTTAGGATTTAAATGAGATTGATCGTCTCCGGGCATATCCAAAACATGATCTCAGGCAGCAGGCAGAAGTGTGGTATTAGAGTGGGAACAGAGCTCAGGACTGTAGATTATAGATTCTGGGTGCACCCACACGCCAGTGATGCCTTAACAGCCTCTGGAACTGATAAGTAAGAAGAATGAATCACATATAAAATAAAATAATTCAAGAATCATTGTGTGGAGATAAAAGGATCCCTAAAGGAGAAAGGATAGGTGAAACAATCCCAGAGATAAGCCAAGGACAGAATATCGAGGACATCCATGTTTTCAAATCAGAGAAAAGGAGTCTAGACAAAGGGGGCATCAGAAAGAAAAGATAGAAAGTGGAAGAGAATTTCAAGGAAAAAAAGTCAGGAGACAAAGGAAGATCAATGACAATAGATGCGATGCTAGTGATTTAAAAGTGAGGAACCTGTTTGGAGAGAAATCAGCACACAACAAAATTGAATATATAATAACACTGGTATTAATTAACGCTACGTAGTATTTCTACAATTGATCGAGCCCTTTCAAAACTTCTGAGCCATGTAGGAAACTTTACTAACAAAGTTAGTCTTTCAGACAAAGTTTCAGACTTAAATATTCATTTGCAGAAAGTATGAAGCCAATGAGAAAACCAGCAATAGATTAGAGAAAAGGCTAATTATCATTTCGAGTGTAAATAATGCATCTTATCATTAATTGAGACTAAGCTCAGTGAGAGACCTTCAGATTCCTACATCATTTGTAAGTGGATAAATTTTACATAACCATCTCATATTAAAAAGGAAAAGGGAGCCAAGCTTTGAATTTAAAAAAAAGAATGTAAAGGTTAACGTCAGTCTTTATTTTAGCTGTAATAAAACTGAGACAACATTTTACTAAATTCAAAGGTTAAATAAAGGAATCGGGAAAGAGAAAAGGTGTGTCCAGGGCAATCATTTTTAAACTCCAAAGATTAAATAGTCCCAAGAGATTTGTAAAACTATACAAATCTCCTTTAACCAAGAAAAAGTTTACCTTTTGTTTTTGAAAGATGTTTTTCGTTTTCCTAAATATATATTACGTAAACAACCTTTCCCTGCAGGCAACTTAAACTCAAAGTTCTGAGAAAGGACAGATGCCAAGTCAGCAAATTGTTTTCTTTATTATTTCTAAGTGAGTACAGCCAATATAAAGGCCATCTCATTTGCTCATTAGGAAGCCCTTTTGTGTGCTGAGGTAACTGTATTTAGTCAGGAGAAGATAATTCTGGAACTGCTTTGAAGGGTAACTTTGACAGTACCAATGAAATACTCAGCTATACAATCATCAGCACCATTACTGAAACTCAGCACAGGCTCAAGGGAGGTGAGGGACAAACTCTCCCCAGTGCTGCCAGATTTGTGGGAACTTCCCACGTCTGTTTACATTTTCCATTTAACCTTAAGCTTTCTTTTCTTCAAATACACACAGACCTTATTTTAACCTTAAATTTGTAATGTTTCATATATCTCTAGGGCTTTTCCCACAACTCATCTCACTTGATTCTTTTTAAAAACTCCTATGAAGTAAGCAAAACAGTGATTGTAATTCCCACTTCACAGATGCAGAAAATGACTCTTAGAAGGCTGAAGGGACCAACTAGAGGACCTATTGCCATTTAGTAGCAGAACCTTTTGAGATAAGCAGGTAACACTTATGTTTGTTTATTTAGGATCTGTTTCCACACTGGACTGTAGGTTCCCGAAAGACTCTGGTATCCATTGCAGCAACCCCCACCCCAGATCACAGCTTGCCATGCTCAGCGCTTATTTCTTAAATAAATGAATAAATATTGGCTTGTTCCAGTCAAGTGGCTAAACATCAACAATAAGAACAGCTGCATTCATGGAACGAAGACAGATCTGAATTACGGAGAACGGGTGAAACTTGGGTCAGAATTATGAAGACTGCGTTCTTTCCGTTTTTAGAATAGATTTATTTAGATGTTCCACTGATCTATATGAAAGATTGTAGCCTTGATTGTATCACGTTTAGGGGTTTACTTATTTGGTCATTCAATACATACATTTGAGCCTCTGTACTACAGCAGAGATTGTTCTGTGGGGTAAGGATGAATACATGACAGGTCTTATTCTTCAGGTAGGGCCAAGAGTGTAGTAAGGGGTTGGTGAAATCTACCTTAAAGTGCAAATCTATTTGGCCTCTGGTTTCTACTGGACAGGAATTATAGAGGGCAGGATCGTGATGTCTAGAACTTTGAATTTGTATTTTTCCTGAACCTCTCTGTGCCTCAGTTTCATAGGATTTTTTATGATGATTACATGAGGTTATTTTTAAAGCATTTAGAACAGTGTATGTGAACAGTCTGTGATACATACGTATCTGTTAAATAAATAAGAAATTTAAATTGTTGCTTGGAACTTCATATTGCCGTTATTCCCAAAACACTAATACTCCATTTAAAAAAAAACAAATATCCCTGTCTTCTGAGAACTATAATACCAAGTATTAAAAAGTGATTAAAAGGAGGCAATTTAGGTGATACAAACAACTATTTGACATTCCATGAAGCAGGGATCCAGAGAACTGTAAAGTGGGACAGAAGGCAAGAAGCTTTTATAGGATAAAGAACAAAGAACAAGGAAGAGACAGATGGAAAACAGTGATTGTCTGGGGCCACATAAGAGTAGTCAACCTTGTTTGGGGTGAGAAGGAATGGGAAATAAGTACAGAGCCCACAGCTGACTTGGTGTGTCAGGGCCTGGCTGACTAGGTGGGCTATTTCCGGTCAAGCAGAACATTTACAGGAACACCGAATTTATTTCCCTTTCAGTTTAATATTGTGACCCCGGACAGGAAAGTCTCCATTTTGGGCCTCAAAATTTATTTCAACCCAAAATATGTTCTCTATCAAAAATTTCTACCAGAAAATATGCTGATCGGCAAGGTCAAAGAGTATTCAATAATTCATACAGCTGCATTTAAGGACTCCACCATAAAGATGAAAAAAATACCCAAGTGGACTCTTTTAGCAGTGAAAACAAATGAGTATGATCTCCAAGGGCTAAGAACAATCTTACATAATTTTAATAGTTGAAATCATAAAATTAATTTTTTATTTTAATGCTAAAAAAGTTCATTGCTGGCCCTTGTCTAATGGAATTTAATGATGTAATTAGAAAAATTTGGTCGAAGTAAGTAAACACAGCAGCCTTCCGGTGAGTTCTCCCCACTTGCATTAAATAATTCAAGTACCCAGGAGGCAGGGGCGGAGCCATCATCAGGAGTCTCTCTACTTGTCTTTGATGACAACACCTACGTCAGCCCATATCCATGAGCTTGTTTTTGTTCATTCGTGACTTTTTTTGTTTTATATTCTCTCTACTTGTCTCTCTACTTGTCTTTGATGACAACACCTACGTCAGCCCATATCCATGAGCTTTTTTTTGTTCATTCGTGACTTTTTTTGTTTTACATTCACTTGCGTGAACTACAAAAACAAAACAAAAACAAATTCATAGATGCAGACAACAGAGGGATAGTTACCAAAGCAGTAGGGGAAAGAAGAATTGGGTCAAAGGAGTCAAATATATGGTGGCAGAAGGAAACTAGACTTCTGGTGGTGAGCACACAATACTACACAGATGTTGAATCATAGTGTTGTACACCTGAAATTTACATAAAGTTATTAACCAATGTTTAATTAACCCAATTTTTTTTGTTAGTTTTTAAAAAGTCGATCCAAACAGTGCCAAATTATAAAGATAAAACAAGAAAAGTGATGAAGAGAATAAGAAGTAGAAATGGGATCGAAAGTCTTGAAAGATTTTGGAAATCATTCTGATTCTCAGAAAACACTATTTTAATTTCAAAGGTTTTGGGGCTGTATCTCATAAAACCTTCCAGGGGAAGATTTCTAAATGAACTTATATGGTTCACTAGACCAGTAAGAACTATAGTTCCCCCCCCCCTTTTTTTCTTGGCTGCCAGGAAGTTTATAATTGAATTTAGTGACCTATAGTTGTATAGATCTCCAAGTTTTTGTTTTTGTTTTTATACTGTATTTATACTGTAAAATAGCAAATCTAAATGGTTAGTTTTATCTCTGATTTTTATTTTTATCTTAAAATACCTCATTTTAAAAATATCAGACTAGGGTACAATTTTTCTAAAAGAGAGAAATTCTAAGATGCTAGATTCCAGATTTCTCACCAGGCAGTAATTTCTCCACCTCTGCACACTCACACAAATTTACTACCATCCCCAACCTTAATCCAAATAATCTAAAGGGTTATCCATTTTTACCAGTAGAAAGGAATCTTATTTAGAAATGGGATTTTTTAAATAGTTCTGTGAATTAGTAAAATTGATGCTTTGGTTTGTTTATTTTTTAATACAGTTAAGTGCTAATGGAGAGTCAATAGAAATAGTTAAAAGACAGCGTCAGTATGTAAAAATCCATAATATGGATTCTAAAATCAATATTGCAATATAACTTGAGAAAATTCTTCTTAGGGAAGGTTAGGAACAGTCGAAATGAACACATTTTTTTTCTTTTGTCATTTCATTTTTTTGGTAGCATTTCATTTAAAATATGAACGCTGGTAGAATAAGAGAGACTGAACCCAGCTTCTATTGGATCTGAACCAACAGGACAGCAGTGTAACAATGGTTTAATTACATTACAATAGTATTAAAAACTAGATAAGTTTGAGATTATACGTATAATAAATATTCTATGTAATATATAATAACTATATAAGTATGCAATTGAAAATATCAGTGACATTGCATGATCCTAACAAGATAATATCTAAACTTTGGCTGACAATCAGAGATACACATGACCTGGAAACTACTCTGGATGTGGCTGATTTATTAAGCGTGGGGTGGAGTAATTCTGGTGTGTAGTCAGGGTAAAAAACTAAATTCCGAGCATAGCAAATCTGCACGTCCTAAGGAAATAATCAGAAATGAAGAAAACAAATATGCATAGAGATGTCTATCACCAACTCACTTATAATAGCAAATTAGTGACTTGCTATTATAGTAAATTAAGTAAACTATGTTATATAAACGGACGGCATGTAGCTGGTCATAATTATGAAGACAGAGAATTTGAGGATATAGCGAAGTTTTGCCTGAGAATGTTAAGAGTCCACCATAATGGAGGCAGGGTATTTTGTCTTTGGATCACTACTGTATGCCCCAGAGCCTCAACCCAGAGTATCTGACACATAATATGTGCTCACTAAATACTTGTTGACTAGAAGAATAAATAACTTTAAAAAGGATGTAAAATTCCATGTAGAGTAATAGCCCAAGTATGTATAAAAATCACTTAAAAGTTGAAAAATATGCTGTTTGTTTCTTCAGAAAAAATAATTAAACACCAAGTAAAAAAAATTAAGTGAGAATTTGTGCTCACGGCATTTGTTAAGCGTTGAGGTGGCACAGTAATTCAGCTTTTCACTGTGGGAACTGGAGATTTGCGAAAACATTTAATGACGTATTCCCCTAGATCAAAAACCCTAGAATATAATCAGTCCGGCAAGGGTGGGGAATGAGTCTTGGCAGGAAAATGCCTGAGATAGGATCCAAAGGAACCCACAGATAGCCCCATGTGTCTCTGAATAACTTGCAATTACAACGTGCCCCCCTAAAGGCTTCCTAGAGATTTAATCTGACTCGTGACACTTAGCTGTGCTTCTTGTCGATGCGGGGGCACTCTATCCTGTGTGCTTATCCCCCGGCAAAGCGAACCTGTTGGGCACATAAGGTGTGCCTGAATGCTTGGTGATTGACTGGTTGAGTGGAAGGAGAAAGATATGAGTCTGAAGAACAGACTGTCAGTTCCAGATGGTCCCCTGAGGAAGAACAGGAGGCGATGCAGGAAGCTCTGCCCCAGAAAAACCACAGGCTGTCAATTACATGCATCAGGCAATGTTGAGAAGAGGCAGAGTGGAAGCAAAAAAGACCGGAGAAGTTATTCTTGAATGTTCAGCTTTCGCACTTTCTTCCCTTCACCGTTGCTGATTTGGGGGATGTTCTCAGGAGCACTTGTGTCTACATACCACCCTCCGAATGGCAGCACATCGCCTCATGTTGTAGACGTGCTTGAAGAAAAAACAAACTGGTTTCATAATTCTATTTCAGATTTTCTCCCCAAGCACCGTTCTTTCAGTAATTTTTCCTGTTTAATTATTTTTTGAAAAAGTTTTTTCTTTTTTTTTTTTTTTTGCTGCCGAAGAGAAAGTGTGGGTCTTTGTTATTAATGTTGTAGAAATACAAATATGTCCACCTCAGAAGGAGTCTTCATTAACTCCCACAGCCCAGAAAATTAAGGCACGCCTCATCAGGATCCGAGCTTGCTGTCGACTAAATTGCAAGGGACTAGTTGAGTTGCTGGAGTTCATAATGCTGATAGAGCGGTTTCCACGTGGATGAAGGATAAACAGCGATTAATTTCCGCCAATAAATAATGGTTTGAGGCCCACATTGAAAGAGGAACAATTACTTTTCCATTTTTCCTGCCAAATGAGCTGATAAGAGAAAACAGGGGAGTTGGCCGCGTAAATCAGTCTTAATTTTATCTTCCCCATTAAAAAGCAGCCATTAAGACCATCTTCGGCTCATTTCATCCTCCTCTTGTTTCACTTTTTCAATTTGCACAAAAGGGGGGAGTTTGCTCGCCATAAAATTTCACTTTGGCCAACCTATCATTTGCATCTGGGCCAATAAATAGCAATTAGCATAAACATTTAAATCAGGAACTGGAACAAATTCTTGTTCCCCCAGCAAGCTGTTAAATTACAGTATTTGACTATATATAAGAAGCACTAAACAAAAGATCTGTGGGGCACTATTACCCTCTTCCAAATAGGACATGGTTGAAAGAGAAATAATAACTCCAAACCCACAAACTTCTCACTCCGATCCAGGGTGTCTGTCACATGTGGTCTGGACCTGTAGAATCAATGGTTCTTGCCCGTTGGTTAAGTGGTCAACCAAACAAATTAGTTGTACCTCAGTTTTGTGAAGTATGACAATGGCAGTAAAGACTTCCTTGGATAAATAAATGCTTTGCATTATTATTAAAAGATGCATTAACTTGAGTTGCTTTGAGCTCAAATCAAAATCTATTACACAAACTACAATGAAATGCATATAGCAGGGAGATAGGAGCTGGCTACTTTGGGTACTAAGGTGCCTGTCTGCCTTCAGGGGGTAAAAGATTATTCTGTGATCAGAATCTCAGTGTGGAAAGGTCCAGACCCAGTGCTCATCCTGCCTAGCGTTCCTTTCTCAAGGGGCTTCTGGAGATAGTTATAAGAGATTGGTTGTCTTAGGGAAGATTGTTCTCGAGGACAGAGATGTGACCCCAAATTTGTCTTTATCTAAACTTAGTTACATTTGGGGCTCATGCTCTCTTTTGACAAGTCAGAGGACTATGGTGGGGCTTTATAGACAGATATTAGGAGGAAGAATAAGAGACAGGGCCTGGGTGACTATGTCCAAGCCAAGTATTAAACCTGGCACCTTCTTTTCTCTGTAAGCCCCTTTTATCATCAACCGAAACTTAGTTCATTATTTATGTATGGCTCATTGAAAGTCAAGGTGAGTGCTTCTCTTGATTAGGCCCTAATTAATTTTGGCTGGAAACCCAGAGTGGAACAGAGTGGTTTTGATGTGTTTTATGGAAGCTTTCATCAGGAAGATTTAGGTTTACCAATGAAACACTATCGACAGATTCGAGTTTGCATATGTGTGAAATGTTTATTTGCAGTTACATATGTCCCAGTGAGAAGACACTGAAATTTTGAATCAATTGTTCCTTATTGCCGTTTTTGATAAAATATTCTCTGATTTCCACAAGGCATTTAAAAAGGGAAAACATGTTGCCTAACTTCTAGGGAATTTGAACACAGTCAACCTGGTGTCAACTAAAAACATAAGAGCAATGCTTCCCCCATCTCCAATAGTAGCCAAATGTGAAATGAGATTGCTTCTATTTCTCCCAGAACATCAGAAAACAGCTCAGCTCTCACCTTTGAGTTTATACTTTACCAATTTAGTTATGTGAGTGTGCATGTCCCTCCTTTTGTCTCTGCGCTTTCCAGCCCCCACCAAACTAGACATCTTTTCATTCGCTTATTGGCCATTCCTATATCTTCTTCGAGAAAATGTATATTCAAATTCATTCTCCATTTTTTAATTGGATATTTCTCTTTTTTTGTCATTGAGTTGTAAGAATTCTTTATATATCCGAGGTTCCAAAACTTTATCAGACATGCAATTTACAAATATTTTCTCCCATTCTGTGGATTGTCTTTTCACTTTCTTGACATGATCTTTTGATGCACAAAAATTTTTAATTTTAATAGTCAAGCATATATACTTTTTCTTTGGTTGCTTGTGCTTTTGATGTCATAACTAAGAGACTGTTGCCTATCCCAAGGTCATAAAGATTTATGCTTATGATTTATTCTGTGTTTTATCATTTTAGCTCTTACATTTAGATCTTTGATTAGTTTTGAGTTAATTTTTTCTTATTATATGAAGTAGAGATTCAAGTTCATTCTTTAGCAAGTGGATATCCCATTGTCCTATCACCATTTATTGAAAAGACTATTCAGAATGTTTTTGGCACCCCTGTCAAAAAATCAGTTGACCAGAGACATATGGGTTGATTTCTGTTCTTTCAGTTTTCTTCCATTAATCTGTATGTTTATCCTTATGTCAGGACCAAACTCTCTGATCACTGTAGCTGTGTAGTAAGTTTTGAAATAGGGATGTGTGATGCCTCCATCTTTCTTCTTTTTCTAGATTGTTTTGGTTATTCTGGGACCCATCCATTACCCTAGAAATTTTTGGAGCAGTTTGTCCATTTCTGCAATATAGGCAGTTGGGATTTTGGCAGACACTTCATTGACTCTGTAAATCAATTTGGGGAGTATTGTAACCATAACAGTATTAAGTCTTCCAGTCCAAGTCTTCCAATTCAGGACATCGTTCCATCTATTTAGACTTTCTTTAATTTCTTTCAACAATGTTTTGTGGTTTTCAGTTTACCATTCTTACACTTCTTTGGTTAAATTTATTCCTCATTATTTTATTCTGTTTGCTTCTATTATGAATGGCCTCTGACCTTTTATTTTGGAGTATGTCGAACTTACAGAAAAGTTAAAAGAATAAATAGTACAATACCCTCTACCCTGCACCAAATTCATCAACACTAACCTTTTGACATATTTGCTTTCTTTCATTTTTCTCTCTTCTTCCTTCTTACTTTCCCACTCTCTTTTCCCTCCTTAGGAAAAATATTTCTAAATTTCAAAAAACTGACTTACAAATGACATTTTAAATAATTACCTTTGTATCTTTTGAGGACTGCTAATTTTTAAAAAGAGTAACATTAAAATAATGCTACTCAGTTTCTTTGATGATACAGGGTTTCCTTCCCCTACTGAATGTTATCATTTTGAATGCTGATTATAATTGTCTGGGCATGAAAAACAAGGATTGTCAATAACACCTCCCACTCCCAAAAATGCAGATAAATTGGTTTCCCCTGTCACATATTCCAGTGCCATACCTCCTGGGACAGGAACAAATAACAAATAGATGGAAAGTTTTCCGTGGAACCTCTTAATTATGAGTGCCTCTTAATTATGACCACAGTATTTTATGGGACAACACAGGATAAGTAAAGACTCATTCATAAATAAAATAATATATGTTTACTTATTCACTTAATATGTATCTCTTGAATGTCTGTTATTACCTAGTACAGTGCCAGGTGCACGGGGCTCTTACAGAAAAGAACAAAACAGACCTTGTTCTTATCCTTATGGAAGTTCTAGGCTAGTGTAATGATAGACCATGAACAAACAAACAAACAAATATATATTGTTCATCATTCCTTAGCAATTATTTTGATGTCTGTGTGGATATAAAATCAGAAAATCAGAAAACATCTTCTCTGAAACCAGAAAGTATTTTCCTAATTCTTTTAGCATTAAAGCATTATCTGCGTTGACTTGAAGCCACTTTTGTTTGTTTATCTATTTATCTATCCATCCCACTTGGTGAGACTATTTGTCTCGTTCACTATAGAAATATAAATGTGCTTGATGGCAAAGTGCTGACCCAGATTCTTTAAAATAAGGTTGATGCACCATATCATCTTTCTAAAATTAAAAAAAAAATCAAATTCAGACATGCACCTGGCATCAATAGTTTCAGTAAAGGGAACAGAAGGGACTATCTGGAATAGAAGGAATTTAAATGACAGGTATAACAAAGGTAACTATCAGGATGTAGTGATAACAAATATAGAGGGGGTAGTGGGCTAAGAAGAGATTGAATTAATTTGAGAGCAAACCTCTCAGAATCTATAAGCTAAGACCTGAAAAATGAGAAGAAGCCAGCCATAGAAAGTTGTGGGGAGGGGACCGTGCAGGAAGCGTGATACAGGCAAAGGGAAAGCAAGTGCAATTTCTCTAATGAGGGAAAAGAAGACCTTGTATGTCTTGCTACTTTGGGAAAGCGGGGAAGAGTTTTTCAATCCCTCCATAAATGTAAGTCAACCAGCCGTCACTTTCCCCTGCCCTAGCTTTTTAAAGATGAGCGTCTCCTACCCAGTATGTAAGAACATGCAGGCTGAGGGATCATGTACTTCCCCTTCCACGAAAGGTGTGTTGTGAAATAACAGACTTACTTGACTGGTTGGGAAAATCCTAGTGGACCATAAACATGGTACTCAGGTTAGAGTGTCCTGTGAGACAAAGGATGTTGTTTCTCTGCCCAAATGGTGTATGTCTCACTAAAGAGAAGTCTTCCAAAACTGACTTGATGAACCGCTGAAATATTCCATTAGACCACATTTTGGCATCGTACTTTGAGAACTTTCACAGTTCCTGTTCTCAGGACCCCCTATATAGATAAAGTTATCTAGCTAAATTTGATTGGTGAATTGAAGTGAAAATTATTTCCTCTTATGTTAAGACTCTCTGGTTTATGAATAGAAATCTCTTTATAATTGTTAGAGGTTCATACAAAAGTTATCAGAACATAGGAAGAAATTTCACTGCCTACCAGGTTTTGAACTCCTCCAGTAAATTGGAAAAAAAAAAAAAAGATCAGCTAGGCTGCTAATATTTCTGTATGTCTATAAAAACAGTAGTTTTTATAAAACTCTATTGAGTCTAAAGCCACATTTCCATGATGGCAAATACTGGATTAAGAAGAAAATTCTGTTATCCGAATATAACACCTACATCGGCATAAAGGAAAGTAACTGATAATTGGCCAGATGTTTGGCTTTTCATTTGATTGGTTATTCTCAAATTATTTTCTACCCCCCCACACACCTGAGGGTTACAACACATGCCATCAGTTCGAGTAATTCTCAAGTAGAGAGGGGGCCTGTTCAAATCTGAATAGAGGGCAGGAGTTGAAAAAGTCCCTCAGGTGACTCTGAGATGTGCCCCTAAGGGACCATCACATGGCAAAGACTAAGTAGAAATGAGGCATTTTATGACTGAGCTGTTTCAGTGGCATTACACTGAAAATGACATCAATTATGGCATTTAAGTCCTTCATGTTCAAAGATTAAAACTCTAGACCGATTTTAAGGCTAGCCTTACATGAGCAAACTGAGATAGAAAACTAGAAAAGAATGATAGGGGATTAATCAACTTTCATGATGGTGTGACAATACTGAAACACAACTACTACCCTCCCCTTGTTTCTTCGTCATCAGTTTGGGGGAGGATAGGGCTCATTGAAGCAAGAAATCATTTCAGTCTGTACTTTGCTTATCTGTCCGTTCACTCAATGTGCATTTTGGTGTATCTACTTTCTATATTCTGGGTTCCACGATTCCATATTGGATAGGCCTGAGAGTTGCCAGTTTATTGGGTTTATTGGGCATTGAAAAAAAAAAATCTTAAATTGGCCTCAAAACCCCATCCAACAGATGCATTTCATCATTAGGAGTGTAAAACTAAATAAAAGCTAGTTTGAAATTTGAGAAGTGAATTTCCCTTTTGCTTTATTTTTTTAAGCCATAACATAAGTAGCTTTCCAGTTCAATGTTCTGTATATTTGTATAACGGCATATTATATACTCGTATCTACATGTGCATGGTATGCAAACACACACAATTTAACTATATTAACCAAAGATTAATATCCAGAATTAGGTGACTAATATACCACCTGAGCTTGGTCATTTAATTAATATTAAATGTTCCAACATAAAATATAAGATCTCTTACCCTCACTTTAACATATAATTTACCTAGACAATTAAGAAAGATGGAATCACAAACGTATAATACGCTTATAACTCTGTTCCCTTTACCTTGATTAATTGTTTTGTTCCTGACCATGCCTGGGTGGGTTTCCAATTTCTAAGGTCCTGTGGTATATATATCCAAATGTGAAGGTCTTTCTTGTTTCCTGTGACTCATAAGAAAAATGGGCATAGCCATATCTGTGGGGCTTAAAAGGACTGTCAGTTAGTTCCCAAAATGACCTTGGTACCTTCCAATAGCAAAATCTACCTGCAAGCTTTTGTGATGGGCCATAGTCCTGTTATTATATGGCCAATGACAAAGTAAGATATTTTTCCAAAAATTATTCCTCAGAAAAGTCACTTTATAGCCGAAGCCTTAGGAGCTTTTCCATAGCCAAGCAGTTTCCTCTCAGTTACTTCACTTTGAAAAGTAACATATTGTTTAAGAAAAAAAAAAGATGAACAGCCCTCAGTGACCTCAATTAATATTGCTGATGGAAATGGCTTGAGAAGAAAAAAGTCTTAAGTCTAACACAACAAAGCTTAGTAATTATTCTGGGCGCATAAACCACAATTACAAATATTGTCTACCATTGTAATCAAGTCTTTTAAAGATCACTTTAAAACGGTACCATGAATAGTCATGCTGTGACTATTATATACTTACAAATGCATGCTTATAGGATGAGTAGAAAGCCAAAAGTCATCCAGATGTTATCTCTATATTTCCATAGTTTGGTATTATATCTTAGTGACACTATCATATGCAGATTTAAAGGTGTTGAATCTCAAGCAGCTTCGAAGAAAGTGCAAAGAAAACCCCTCCAAAACTCTGATACAAATGAAGTTCAGTTTTAACAAAGAAGACATTGATGCCAAAGAAGTGACGAAAGAGTTTGAATAAGACGGGTGTGAGATGTGAGAGTAGACAAGCATTTATTACTAAAATGGCTCTCTTACGCCATGTGTCTGTAAATCTCTGAAGTAAGTTATGGAAGTAGACTTTTGCGTATTCCAAATATATTGCCATATTATTTATTTAAGTTCAGTAATTATTTTTAAAGTCTTAACCATGAGATAAATGAATCTTGCCTCATATTGGAGCTCACATTGTAGGTGGGCATATATGAAATGATGTTTATACCTTTACATTTCAGAGTTAAATATGTTAGCCTGTGCTTGACTCACAGAAGGGTTTTGTTCACTTGAAACACCAAACATTATTGTCTCACATTAAAATCACTGCATGTGAATTGTAATGGCAGACTATGTCTACTTCTTTTTCTCTGCCCTCCTCCATTTGCAAGTATATATTTCAGTGATTGTAGTCAGAAGATAATGCGTTGATCACTTGAAATTTTAATGCTTATAATATGAACTTTTCTCTGGAATAGGCACCTAGATTTAGCAAATAAAGTGTAGAATGCCTGGTTACATTTCAATCTCAGATAAATAATGAATAATATTTTAGTATAAGTATGCCCCATACATAATACTAAAAGTTGTTGTATTTTATAAGTTTATATAAACTTTACCTAAGTTTATATATAATGTGTAGTATGAGTATGTTCCCCTCTTAGAAGTTTACTTACACTAAATTATTATATAAAAATATAATAGATTATGTAATATTATAGATATTTTGTAATAATCATATTACATAATCTATTATATTACTACATAATATATTCTCTAAAATTCAAATTTAACTAATGTCCTGTATTTTATCTGGCAACCTTTTTCTAGAGTGAATTAAGAATGTGCTTTTGTTATATTCAAAAATAATGAGTAGGAGAAATTGTGAGTGGGGCTTTCAATATAATAATTTTAGGGTACGTTTATTTTCTTGATTCCCAAACATCAAAAAACGGGAACAAGCCCAGCCTGTCTTACTGACTCAGTACATACTATAGTTAGTCCAAAAAAAACTCCTTTCTCTGTCTTCATGATGTCTTCTTTCTCATAGCTGATATGTCTACTTTCACTCTCTAGAGCTATTTCAGACACAAATTGCATGAAGGATGCTAGAAAGAATCGTTTGTGGGGCAGCATGTTATTCCAATGATGGAACATGCTGCGTCCATCGAGGAAACATTCCTCTCAGGTGTGTGTATTCCAAGACATATAAAAGAAATCATAAAATTTGAAATTCTGTGTTGCCATCATGCCAGCCTCCCCAAAAAGGTTTTTCAAAGGGGTAACACTTGGGCCCTGGTGTTATTTCTGAGTGACATTCGTGCCCATGACTGTTACACATACATTATCAACGTGACACCAGGGTTTATCATGAACCCTTTGGAGCCACTTTTCATCAAGCAATGTATTCCTACCTCATGGGCACTCAGACCTTCTTGGTGTACATGAGCAAAGTGTGTTCCAACAATAAATGGCAGAAAAAGCACTACCGTGTCCTGTTCTCCCCCACAGGTGCAGACCTCCTGGGTGGATCTGACTAATTCTCCTCTTTTGAACCATCAGCCAGTCGCGTTGGCGCCCTTACAAAAGTCACCCTCCTGTTCCTGGTTAACTAGACGAAGCCCATCCAACAGGTTGGGTGACCTAGTTTTTGCTTTTTGACAGTGCAAGTCAAAGCACTTAACTTCCATCACGGTCTCATTTACAAACCACCCCGCGCCCCAAAATAGAAAGCGTGACACTGAACACTAATATGATGGTAATTTCATATTGTTTCTGCTTATGAATTTGTCTTTCCCTTATTAATCATCCAATAAAGTCCTGACACTGCAGAATCCTGACGTGGCTCAACAAACCATGGACTAAGGACAGGAGCACCCTCAAGGAAGAGGCTGCAGGCCAACGGGAGAAGCGCGAAGGCTTTATTAACACCAGAGGCCCATTAGCGCGCTCTCCGTTCACCTTCAGTGGAGCAATAAATGAAGAGAGCGACAGCCGCGAGGACTCCTACCGTCTTTGTGCTGGTGAATGCACGGCCAAGCTGTACTCATGTTGTAACGCTTGTAAGAAACAGATGTTCGTTCCCTGACAAATCTCCTTTCTTGATTTATTATTCATTTGCTCAAATCACAATGGAAAGTCTTTGGCCCATTAATTAAATTCCAAGCAAAATAAAATTTGCCGCAGAACTCATTACTGGTAAATGACTTTGACACTTCATTGGATTTGAAGGTAAAAGAGGCGACTTTAGGAAGTTAAAGGTGGAGGGAGCCTAGGCCTTTTTCTGCAACCACTGCAAGATGATAAAGATTGTGATGAAATTTTTATGTTAAGTACTGATCTCGGAAAGTTCAATTTTCTGCCCTCCCCCCCTCCCCGGACATCCACCACCCCGCCCCCACCATGATCTACTTTCTGGCTTCTTTTAGAAGAAGGTCTGAAGGAGACACTTAGATTTCAAATATATTTATGTATGTGGATATCATATCATGTTCCAAACACTAAAGCACATGTTTTTTTTTTCCAGTATGCAGAGAAGCTCTGCATATTGTATATTTGATGTATTACCTTTTGAATAAAGGTCCAAGGGAAATCTAATAATCATGAACTGCAGCGTGATAAAGGAATTAAAACTAGGACTTGAGAACAGAGCAAAGGGAATTTTGATATCCTGATCCAGTAGGTTAGTAAAGCAAGGGTGGGCAGAAATAAAAGAAAAAGGAGTGAAAGAATACATCTTGTTCTACCACCAAAGGAAAAGCATCAACAGTATCAAGGTTTGGTGGCCTAGTCATATTTCTGCGGTACCTTAGTAGGCTTTTTTGGTTGGATGATTTAGCTGCTGAAAATAGTGGGTTTCAGGCTACACGTAGAAGTTCCATTTTCTCATTCTCTGCCTTGACTCTAGACTCTACCTGTAACTGTGTGTGGCCTTCTTGGGAAAAGACATCTTTCTAGAAAGAGGTTGTACGAGTCAGGTATATGGATCAGTCCAAATCCATGCTCAATGCAATAAAAGTAATTCCAAAGGATGACTCAAGGGGTAAAAGCCCACTTGAGGGACAGATGACTGTTACACCAGCTTTTAAGAATACCAGATTAATCTATGACATGTACAATAATAGACATAAATGCATAAATGACAATGCGATGGGATTTCAGGTCCTTGTTGGGGAGAAAACTTCAAAAGACAATCTCCACAATACATGCTCCCTTATCATGCAAAATAAAATACTAAATTTAGGAAACATCATATATTGTCCAAGTGGAATTCTAGTGAGATGACTGGAATGAAAACAACAAGAACAAAAAAGGATCTATGCAAATTCTTGGAAAAAATACCATGACGACTGCCCAATTTCAACATCTAGAATAGAATTAAATTTGAAATGTGAGTATCTGTGTTCAGTGTTCCAAAGCTACACATTATTGTGCCCTATGGTTTAGACTCATTGCTGTGTATTCTCTCAGTCGCATATGATCATAGTGGGTCATGTGGTCACTTTTGCCTGCAAGAGCAGCGCAGACCTGTTGGGTATCAGCTTCCTCTCAAATATTTCATGCCGCGATGCCAAGTGAAAGACTCCCACTGTGACACTGGTGGAATTGACACTGGTGGAACACTGGTGGAAGGCACTCAAGGAAACAGAAACAAAGCGAGTCTGAAGGGCCTGGAAGCTCAGTGCTGCAGAAATACAGAGCAAAAGGAGTGGAGCCACAGCTGAATTACCTTCATATTTCTCTTTAGGGCATCTCTTCCTCAGAGGGCCCCATGTAGGCCAGTGGTTCAAAATATGGAGGAAGGGTACATTTTGATCCTTACTCCCTGGGTTACTTCTTTTCCTCTCCCTCATATGTCCACTCATCGCTACATGTCTTCGGCTAGATCTACACACATCATGTGCCAACGAGCAGTAAGGGAAGAATGCATTGGCCACCAAAATGTAATGGATGGACGCCAGATTCCCCGGGCTGACCAGGCTTTTCAGTAATGAGCCCTCTACACAGAGCTTGCTGTCACATGACAAAATGAGCAATGTGCTTGGAATAAAAAGACCAAGACTTGAGTCCCAACACTGGTCCTTATTAGCTGTAAAACCTCAGGCAAGTAAGTCACTTGGATCTCTTTGATACGCAGTCTGCTCATCTATAAAGCCTTGAATTTGTCATCCTCAGTTCCTTCCAGATTCCACATTCCAGGATTCTCTTCATTATTTTGAATTGATTTCAGTTCTTACCTTGGCAAGGCTTAAAGTCGCTTTGCCACAGGTAAAAATTTCTATCTTCAAAGCACCAAATTACATCTACTGGTTAGAACCATAAAACCTTTTGGTTAAATTACTTCTTATGAGTGGTTCGTGATATAAGAATATGACTTATGCTAAAGCAAGAAACAAAGAGGCAAAAAAGAAAAAAATGCAGGGGGTAATCTGGGAGTACAAAAGTTGACTTCAGGTGTAACCTTGTAGAAGTCCTTGAGCCTCTGGGCCCAACTTTTTGTGACATGAAATAATAACTTGGATTTCTATGAAAACCCATTGAGCAGCCCTCAAAGCCAGCACGCAACAAGGCAGTTTTCCAGCAGCCAAAATAGTCTCTATAACAGATGATGGCTTTATTTTTTCATGCGCAGAAAGAGACACAAATATTAGAGATGAGTCGGTGATCAAGCAAAGTTTTTTTCCCCGCATAAAAAAAATAATGCAAGTAGCCAGGACACACGAAAGCTACCATTCTGTCAAGGTTTAAATACTCAGAAGCTTCTAGGGAAAAGCTATCTGAGTGATATCTGCAACACGCACACACACCATGGGCAGCAAACAGCCATTTTACATTTAATTAGGCAAAGAAACTTCAGCGGAATGGGTTAAAAATTGCCACTATTTCACAGTGAGTGATTTTCTTAACCCCCAAGGGTTCAAATTACTTTGGCAGGAAAAGCAATTATGCAATTAATAGGGGAAAAATCTCCAGAGCTCTGTAATTTGCAAAGAGGTAAAGGTTCTACTGTGGCCTGCAGGGGACAGCTGAGCTCTGAAGCTTTTTCCTTTTCTTTCTTTTTTTCTTTTTAATTTTGACCACACCCGAAATAAAAACCAAGGATATTTTAAGGAGTAGGAAAGCACAACAGCTCAGATAATGTCCCTGCCAGTATATTCGTTACAGGCTCATCAAAGTGGATGCCTGCAATCGGAAGATTAAATACCCATTTACCAGGATCAGAAGAGAGTTTGGTTTTATAATGTATTGTCCTCTATTCCCCGGGAGGCTGCTTTGTTTGATAAAATGCTGAGTGTGGTGTAAAAATATCCCTCTCTCTGTAATTTGCACTCCTCTCTATTTAAAGCTATTCTTGCTGCAAACGAGAATTGAAAGCTGCTAAAATTAAGTGGTGTCAGTTCTCAATGACACTTTAATGATAGAGCGCTCAGCAAATGAGATGAGAATGAATTCCAGCATTTCTGCTAAAGATAGTAACCAGCCCCAAACACTGTAATGCTCCAACGGGGCCACACTTCACCTGCTTCATTCATATTTAGTAGAACGGAAATAGGGGTGCTGTAATTTAAACAGCCATAAAAAGAAAGGTGAAAATAACTGATGGACATTTGTTCAAAGCAACCGGGACTTCGGGGTTGGAACTCTTAAGATTCTCTTTCTGGCTGAACACCTTACTTGGGTACCAACTCTCTCTCTCTCTCTCTCTCTCTCTCTCTCTCTCTCTCTCTCTCTCTCTCTCTTTCTCTCTCTCTCTCTCGGATGTAGAACATTCTATTTCAAGAGAGTATGTGTCCCAATGACCAAGAAAGTCTTTTCTGATGCTGTGACCAAAAGGACATGAGGCTCTGATTAGTTCTATGGATACTAATACTCATTCAAATCACTGGCTTGATATCCTTTGTATCGTCATGTTCTGACAGGCTTGAGTGTCTGAAGCACTTTTACACCATGTGACATCATTCATGGACATGACGCTACACTCAACTCTGGATGGAGAAGGTCTGGGGCAATAGCAGTAACCCTCCCGAGACAACACGGCACAGGAGGCCCGCGGAGTAACACAAGGACCCAGCCCAACCATCATTCTAACCCGAGTTCAGGTGATCATTGTCATATTTAAAATCATGGGAACCTAAAGTTCAAGGGAAACTCACCTCAATTTTCTCTCACGGGCATACAACTTAATTCAATGGTTAATGTCAATATCTAAGACTACAAAAGCCACCCAAGGAAATTACAAAATATACACATAGAGAGAGAAAATAAGGTCTTTAAGGTGCTTACAGTCTTCTTAAAGGGACAATTAGACAATCATGGAAGAATCTAGACCACTATTTATTTCAAAGTAATGCATTGACACGTCTGTACCAAGAAGGCAGAGACTCTACAGATGGATAAATCTGAGAGGAAAAGACCACTTTGAAAGGGAAGAGGCACTTGGTTAAAAATGGCTTTCTGGAGGAGGAGATCTGGGAGTGGGCCTTGAAGAAATTAAAAACCTGAATAGGTGGAGAAGAGCAAGGACTTGTTATGGCAAGGAGAAAACATGGAGCGAAAATATGGAGGACATGCCCTACTTGACCCAGGCTTATAAGGAATAACGAGAGATGGGTTGGGTGTCTAAGGTACACACTGTGTGAATACCATAAGTGGAATGTGTTCTGAGTGGGACCAAGACATCACCCTAGATCCCTGAGCACGTCGTGAGTGTATTGTAAAAGCTCATGTAGATAACATATGGGAAAGCAACTAGCACAGCGATACCTGGCAGGGAATGCACAATAAACGTTAGTATGTTGTGTCATTTTTGAATAGGGGTGAGACATAATGACCATGGATGGTGCTTCAGGAATAGTGATCTGTGTAAGATGAACCTGAGGAAAGAAGAACAGTGGCTGGTGCAGCAATCGGAGAATTGCTCATCATGGAGAATATAGACCATATGTCACTAGGCTGCAAAAAGGCTGCCATCTGCCACGGTAGCAGTCTGATGGACGTCAACTGCCTGTGTGGTACTGGCCAGGGACCTTCTGGCCCAATGTGTCCTACGTACAATGCAGCTCACATATGTTTCCAGAAATTACAGTGTGGTTTTAGGAACAGGAAGATGTGGCACACAGGCAGAAAAGTGAGGAAAATAGCGAGATCATTGACTGGTCCTTATGGTAGGGCTTCATTACTGGAGGACCGTGCAATTCCTTATGGCACGGTGCCATAAATGTGTTTGTGAAAAAGCCTTCAAAGTTTTAAGATGGATATCTGTGTTTAGAATCATAACAGAAAACATCAAAACAAGTTTATTTCTGCATCTCCCGAGAACTCAGTGAGGTTACCTGCTGCCGTGTTACCGCCCCCTGAGTACCCACCTTCCTTCTTTCACATCTATCCACCCACTTGGCAACGTTCAAAGAGCTTCAGCACATGACAACTTTATGTCGCTAAACGCTAGAGATATGCATGACACCATTCCTTGTTCCTATGATCTTTTGCTTTAATCAACATCGGTAATCGAAGTGGTTACATGTTCTTTACTTCAAAAAGTGAGGGACACTCAAATGAATTGCTTTTTGTTTTGTTTTGTTTTGTTTTGCTTTGGTTGAATTGTCTATAACTTGGGTTTATTCAAGCTCATGGCAACTTTTTATCAACTTCATTGAGGTATAATTAATGTATCATAAACCATGTTTTACGGTATAATTTATGTGTACAATTCATTTAAAGTGTACCCTTGGAGCATACAATTCAATAGGTTTCAACGTTTGTATGTATCTCTGAAACTAACACAATAAAATAAATGAATATTTCCTTCATGACACTTCCCTACCCCAAATTCCCCCAGCTACTTCCTAGCCCCTCCTTCCTTCCACCCTCAGCCCTAGGCTACCGCTCACTATATAGTAGTGTTACTGTACATTAATTTGCAGTTTTGAAGAATATTATATAAATGGGATCATACAGTTTAAACTCTTCTCTGCCGTGTTCCTTTCACTCAACATAGTGAGACTGAGATTAATCTAGGTTGTAGCATCGATCAGTAATTTATTCCTTTTTCTTGTTGCATAGTAGTTCATTGTATGAATCACTACATTTTGTTTCTCTGTTCAACCATTGGTGGGTGTGTTAATTTCCTAGGGCAGCCTTTAAAAAATTGTCATACACTGGTAGCTTCAAAGAACAGAAATTTATTCCCTTATAATTCCAGAGGCTAGAAGTTTGAAATCAAGTTGTTGAGAGGACTACAGTCCTTCCAAAGGCTCCAGGAAATAATCTGTTCCATGGCTTCCTCCTAGCTTCTGGCTGTTCCTGGCAACCCTTGGCCATCTTCACCAAGGGCTCAGATGTGTGAGCAAATCCTTCGGGACCCTCCAAAGCAGTCCAGCCACTAGCGGGATGCCAGTGAATGACAGCGGTCAGTGCTACCTGGAGCCAAAGAACCTCCCGGCTGAGCTCCTCTCAATCCTTGACCCACAAAAATCAAGAGATATAGTAAAATAGTTGTTTTAAGCCACCATGTTTCAGAAGCAATTTGTTATTTGGCAAGAGATAACTGGGACAACATCATTAATCAATCCATTGAGTTTTACAAGTATATTTAATACTATCTGTTTTTTCCCTTGTTGCCACCCCCTGTCCTTACCATTTTCTTTCCTACCCCTAGTCCTGCCCAAGTCTCTTCTAGTTTACAGTAGAAAGGATGAAATTACATATATTACACAAGAGGCTCAGAACCTCACCTGTCCCCAAGTGTGTTTTTCAGTACACAAATCCTCTCATTTTTTAAATCCTATTGATCAGATGATCCCTCACTATTAATGCATGATTCTAAGCAAAAGTAAAGAAACTATAATCAAAATATCCAAATGCTGCCCAATTTATTCATCTCTTTCTCAACTGTACCAAAACCCAATTGTTAAAAAAGAAAAAAAGAAAGAAATTGTAGCTGCCATGAAAAAAAGAAAACACAATTCTTTGTCTCTTAACCAGTTCATCTAAGAAGAAATCTGAAAGGGACATTCATATCAAAAACCACAGCAGAGATCTTCACATACATGATAATCTTATTTCAGTTATACGACAGTCTTGGTTGCTTTATGAGCAGTTCACACCACATAGAGTCTCTGCTTTTTGTCAATACTCATTCAGTAAATTTTACTTACTATTCCACTATATGGCCATGCTATTTAATAAGGGACACACACACACACACACGCACACACTTATATTTGTGACTATGAATAATAAGTCCTTGATTTAAGTGACTTACAGTCCTGCTGAAAGTGAAGACTGTTAGAAAAATCTTGTGATATAAATAATATCACAATTAAAATATCAGCGTAAATTTTTATACTGTGATTGCATTTCTAGAAATATTTGAGGCAAAATAAAGAAAATGATCATCAGAATAAAGAATCTGTACAGTCTCATGAAGTTTATAATTCCTTGTAATTCAGTATGATTTGTTATATATCAGTGTGGTTTTTTTTAGTCAGTTTCATCTTCATATATTTTTCATATTAAATCTAGCTTAAATTCTGATGGAATACCAACAAAATTTACTTATTTATATAATGAATACATAAAATACATATGTTGTAACTAGGCCAGATGCATTAATTCATGAGTTTGAGCCTTTAGAAATGGGCAATTCACATTTTTTTTAAGAAATCATAAAATTATTTCATCAAGTAAAATTATCCAAAGAATTTCAGCTGTTTGAGTTTCTAGCTCCAAAAATTATATTGAAAATTTCCTGATTTAAATCTATAGATATTTGGGGAATGGAAAATAAAATGGGATGCCATAAGTTATTTCCAAGCATATAAATGTTTAATTGACTTTTTATATTTTGACTGTATAGTGTAACTTTAGAGCATAGACACAGCCAAACAGTTTTTTCTTCCTGCATAAGCTGCTTATATAGTGTTTACTAAATTCCCTCAATCAAATCGATTTTGGCTTCCTCTGTCTTTATAAATGTGCAGAAATTATATCAAATACATACAAATATATTTCAAAGAGTCCAGGGACCTAACTGCAGGAATTCTTTTATTCAGCAAATATTTCTTCTGTGCCTGCTATAGCCAAGCATTGGGGTGTAACAGTGAGCAAAGCCAGGCACGGTTCCTTCCCAAAGAGAGCTTTTAGGCTAGTGGGAGAGAGAACCATGAGTCCAATAACTATAGAAACACATGTAAAATTGCCACACTGGTAAGTACTATGCAGAAGATGTTTGAGGTATTGAGGAAGCTGACCTTGTAGAATCTGACCTTGTCAAGGAGATAAGGGAAGTCTTTTCTAAAAAGTGATGCTTGAATTGAGTTCTGAAGAAGTTAATTCAGAACACAGAGAATTCCAGGGAGAAGTAATAGCAATAAGCATAAGCCCTGCATATGCAGGTCTGGCAGGGTTAGGCCAGAGAGAGCGATCAAGAGTGATCTTTGTTTCTAGGATACTCAAGAGGTGCCTTCAGACAAGAGGTGCCTTCAGGCCATGCAGTCCACTGGAGGAATCTCACCTTTCACCTTGAAGAACTATGAAGCATTGCCGACTCTAAGAAACGGGATGGCATAATCAAATCCACACTTGAAAGACACCGTTTTGACTTCTGAATGGGAACAGAAATCCATAGGGACCAGAGTAAATATTAGTAGGCCAATCAGTAGGCTATCCAATAAAAATTAATGGTGATTGTAGATAAAGAAAAGTAGCTATATGATTAAAACAAACAAACAAAAAAAACCTTCCAGGAGTTTCTCTTTTGGTCCATGACCGTGCAATTGCTATCAGATCTGTCCTGCAGTAAGCAAGTATAAAAGTGGACAAAATATGTGATGCAACTATTTTCAGGTAGTAAACAACAGACGGAACTTGAGAGAAGGGAAACTTGTGAAACAAGCCTCCTCGATGACGCAGCTCTGAATGGGATCGCTTTCCCTATGGCTAGTGCGGGAGGCAGAGCTTGAACAGAGCAGCAGACAGACTGAATTGAGGAGAGAGCAGAATTTGAGGTTGCTACAGTAGCTGGAATTTGGGAGACAGGGTACCTGAGGAAAGGGAGCTGTGCTGATGTGAATGGACTTAGTGCTGCGGGACTCTCATGCATATTTTACCACGATAAAAAGGAATACTCTTTCTTAAAAATGAAAAGACATCATGTAAGGGTTGGCGAAAGGGCACTAAAAGTCTGCATGGGCAGTTCCCCAAGTGCCCTTAAAGGCTAAGCCATATGTGAATGGGAACGACTCTGCAAGAACGACAGAGAGTGAGAGCTGTGGGACTGAAAGCCAAATGGTGAGATCAAAGTCATACAGGGCTGGGAGGAATTGGAGGTCCAGCTCAGCCAGGGAAGAGAGACCTAAGGAATGTCTCATGCATTTAGTGGAGGCCCCCCAAAGCCACAGATTAAGAATGGGGATAATGGCACACTCAAGGGCTTATCAAAACCATAAGAAATTGACCCTAACAACAACAACAACAAAAACAAAATTGACAAGTTCAAAAGGAGCTGCCAGTAATTTGTCTTCCAGAACAAAACTACATTAAAATAATTAAAAGAAGCTAACATAATACAGAATCCCTACAACACCACCCAAATGTCTAACACAGAATTAAAAAAAAATCCTAGATACAGGAAAATATGACCTTGATTAAAAATTTTAATCGAGACTAAAAACAATGAACAGAAATAGAATTTGAGATGTCTCAGGTATTGGAATTAGTAGACAAGGACTTTAAAGCGTTATTGTATGAGTAAGTATGTTCCAAGGCTTAAAGGAAAAGATAGTTATAATGAGTGAAGAAATGGGGATTCTCAACATAGACATGGAAGTGATAAAAAGAGAACCAAGTGGAAAAATCTAGAGCTAAAAAAGATAACATCAGAAATTTAATAATAATAAAATAAACCTAAAAAGCCTAACAGCAATATGAAGACAGAAAAAGAGTCAATGTACCTGAAGACAAATCAACAGATATTATCTAACCTGAAGAACACAGAGAAAAAAAAGTCTTAAAAAAAGAAAACCACGAAAGAAGTTCCAGAGGGAGAGGAGAGATGAGGCAGGAAAAAATAACTTCGAAAAAAAGTGGCTGAAAATTTCCAAATTTTTCAGGATAATGTAAAGAGAACCATTTAAGCACATTATAGTCAAACTGTTGAAAATCAAAGGCATAACAAAAATGTTATAAGCTTACACCTTCAGAAGCTAGGAAAAGATGAGTAAATTAAACTCAAAGTATGTGGAAGTAAGGATATAAAGACAACCACTATTGATGAAGTAAGAAATAAACAGAGAAAATGAACAAAGAAAGAAACTGGTTCTCTATAAAGAGTAATAAATGGATGAATACCAATTTCAGGAATGAAGGATATATTGCAGACATTTGAAGAATAATAAGAAAATATTATGAATAATCAACACATTTGGCAGTTTAGATAAAGTGAACAAATTCCTTTAAAAATACAACCAACCCAAAATAAGCAAGAAGATATAGAAAATTCAAAATTGCCCTACATTTATCAAAGACTGAATTCATCCCCAAAAACCTTTTCACAAAGAAAACTCAATATCCAGATGATTTCATTGGTGAATTTTCTTAAAATTTTCGAAGGAATTAATACTAATTTTACATAAATTTTTTTAGAAAATAAAAGAGAAAGTGAGAACATGTCTTAGCTCATTTTATGAGTCCAACATAACCCTAATACCAAAACACTAATAAAGATATTTCAAGAAAATAAAAGTACAGACCAGTTATAGTTATTGATTTCCTCCTGAACATAAATGCAAAAAGGAATGAACTGCTGGTATATATATATATATATATATATACATGTATATGTATATGTATATGTATATGTATATATATATATATGTGTGTGTGTGTGTGTGTGTGTGTATATATATGTATGTATATATATGTAAAGCTATAAAGCTCAGAAACATGTTGAATGAAATAGACCAGAAAAAAATACATATTCTAAAATTCCTTTTGTAAGAAGTTCAAGAAAAAGGCAAAAGGAAATCTAACGTGAGAATAATTAGACCTGTGATTTTTTGGGGGGTTGTGAGAAAGAGAAGGAAAGTAGCCAAAAAAGGGCATGGGAGAACTTTCTGGGATGCTGGATATGTTCTATATCTTGAATGAAATGATGATTATTCTGATGTATAGGTAAAGAGATAAATGATAGATACATAAAATAAAAGATTCATCAAATCAGAAACTTAAGATCTGGGCATTTTCTTAATGATTTTTGTTTCATGAAGATCTAGACCTTTCAGATCTAGAAAGCAAAATGCTCAGGGCTTGGTAGCCAATCACATATGGTGTGTGTGGAGACACGCAGTTATGAAAGAGTAGAGATAGTCAGGAAGAAAACTGAAACTGGAGAAAACTTTTTACCTGCCCTAAAACTGCTTCAATTTCTCTACGTCACACTGTCTAGACAAGGGAAGGGCCACAGAACCCATAAGATAGGGTCTTACAGGAATTTAAAACCAATAAAGACATCATACACATATATCGTTCTTACGTAGGCAACTATGTAATGCATTCATCCTACAATTGAAATCTAACAACATCCTTTAGGAAATGCAATAGGTTGTTCATACCCTGTGCTGCCAAGTATATTCTTCTAGAAGCTTGTTAAAGCCCATCCACCATGAAGTGCCCTGGTTTTTCAACCCCACATTCTGGCAGGTTGTTTGTTTGTTTGTTTGTTTGTTTGTTTGTTTGGGGAAATAAGGCCTTGCGCATGGAAAAATGATTATCGCAAAAGAAGGGGACACTAAAAGAACAAAGGGACACAAAAGAGCATGGGAAAGGATTGCTTTATAATGCTCCTACCTATTGATTGACAGAACTGGCGTTTTTCAAGCTCTGTCACAATTGCATTATAAAGCCTTCACCCCTGCAGGATATTGATGAATACTGTAAAACATGCAAATAGCCCCAGAGCTCGTTTTTCACAAAGTTTTGGTTAATGAGAATGACTTGAGTCGCAGAGGGAGGTCATAAAGGAGAGAGGTCAGCCTTTGCATTCATTGAAGGAGGGGAAGGGCCCTGTCCCCCCTGCTACGCTTTGGAAGTTAGGATGAGTTACAGGAGCTGTTTGCCAGCATCCTACATAGTGTGGGACAGATATCCACATCCTGCCCCTCCAGCGAACTGGAGAACACAGACTTACTATAAAGAAAATTAACAATTTTGTTCCATACAAATCTACTGGCGAGGTAAATTAGCTTAGACACAGTTGCAGCTGTGATACCTTGTAGTTTTCTGTTTTTTAAAAAAGCATATAATTCAGAGATATCTAGTATCCCATGAATATTGGTAGACGCGTGAGAGAGTAATATCATTTATTAACTGTTTTGCGTATGTAAAAGTAAGATAAAATACAATATTAATTCTTAAGAACATAAATTAAGTCAATGAACTTAACCTTGATATCCCAAAATATTGCTTCTTTTAAGTTGAAATTATTTAAGAATGGTAGACCCAGAGGCAGAAATTAATATATGTGTATTTGTATTTCTCTATTATTATAAATAATAGTCTTTAAACTTCCTTCTTTATCGCTCCAAGTTTTCACTGAGTTAATCTGGAATTTTAGATGTGGGTTTTAATTATTTAATTTTATAACCTACCTATCCTTCGGGAATTATTTTGCCACTTGCATTGTGCCAACATGTAATGTGCATGGGACCCTATGCAGCTATGCCCTGTATTGGCACTAGGTTAATACCACATTTTATGGTTCCATTTCTCAGCACTATTTACTTCTAAACCAAGTGTTTCCAATTCTTTAGTCCTTATTATGACTTATTTCTCAGTACTCTACAGTTTTCTTTCGGGAGATCTTTTTTTCCAGAAAAGTTTGAAAATATTGTGTTTCCCCGAAAATAAGACCTAGCCAGACAATCAGCTCTACTGTGTCTTTTGGAGCAAAAAGTAATATAAGACTCGGTATTCTATTCTATTCTATTCTATTCTATTCTATTCTATTCTATTCTATTCTATTCTATTCTATTCTATTCTATTCTATTCTATTCTACTATATTATATAAGACTGGGTCTTATATTAATTTTTGCTCCAAAAGATGCATTAGAGCTGATAGTCCGGGTAGGTCTTATTTTTGGAGAAACATGGTAGCCTATTTTTATTTAGTCCCTTTATGACTGAGAATCTTTCTATTGCTTTTGCATATAAATGGAAAATAGGTAGGATATAGAATTCTTGGGTGATGGCTCTTTCCACCTGAATCTGGGAAGTTTGTTCCAGGGGCTTCTAGTTAATTTAGTGCAACAAAAAAGTCTGATACCAAAGGGATTTTTTTTTTTTCCTTTGGCAGGAAATCCCTTTTATGTTTCTTTTTTTTTCCTGGCCTGAACATATATAGATATGATTTTCTTTCTTCTTTAAATTCAAACGTCTCACCAGCTGACACAAATACAAATCTTTTTCATTGGTTTTCTGTAATCCTCAGTGAGCACTATTTATTGAATGTATTTATTTATCCAACAAATATTCATTGCACACTTTTTAGGTGCCAGTCACTGTTCTAAACTCAAAGGGCACGGTAATAGAGAGAAAAGACAAAAACCCCTGTATTCATGGAACTTGCATTCCAATGGCTTAGAAATAAAGCTAAACAAGTATTAAATTGTACTACATGAAATTGCCATTTTTGTAGGTGAAAAAATGGTATGATATCAGGTATCTCATATGGCTCAACATATTAAATGTATAGTAAATAAGACAGTGGGAAGTGCTATGAAGCATCCTAAAGCTGGATAAGGGGGTTGACCACCTGGGAGAAAAGATGGTCGTAGTTTGACTATCTTTGCACGATGCACATTAAGCCCTAACATGGCCAGCTAGCCTTTACCTGTCTGAGCCCCACCTACTCTTCTCAGCCTCACCCCAAATCATTCTCTACTTGTGCTCCAGTCATACCATCTATCTTACTCTCCTTTAAATTATTCAATTGATTTAATGGAATTTAATTGCATTGGAAATCCTAATGGAAATTGTGTAAGAACCTGGCTCTACCTGTTCTAGCTCCTAGTCAGATATGTCCAACTAGTTTTAAATTTTTAGTCTTTCACTTGCTTTTTTTTTTTTTTTTTTTTTTTTTGTAAATCCCGTTCTGATGATGTGTCCTGGTTCTCCTTGCTCAGTTTCACAATTCTGCCTGAATTGTATTTTGAAAATCAGTTTAGGAGCTTTGTAAAAATATCAGTCCCCGGTCCCATCCCAGATTACTTAAGATGGAACTCCCGGAAGTAGAGGACCAGTGCCAGTACTGCTTAAAAACTACCCCAGGAAATGCTAATTTGCTTAAAGCTTTGAAGAACTTCATAAGATCCCATGTCTGAGGCCCACCCCCAGATCTGATATTATTAGTTCTGAGGTCCAGACTGGGCATTAAGGTGTTTTAATGTTTTCTAAGTGATTCTACTGTGTAGCCAAGATGAGAACAACTGGTTGAAGTGGAATTGTTGCCATAACCTCTAACAGGACCCAGGAGAACACAGAGAGGAAGAAGTCACTGATTTGGCAGGCAGATGGGAGCGGGGAAAGAAATGAAATACAGATGGGGCAAGTAACCATAATAACAACAGTTAAGTGCAAAGCACATAGTAAGCATCAAATACTTCTCCAAGTATTTTGCATATATTCACTCATTTATTCCCCACACTGATGCAATTCTGTTCTTCAGTTTAGACAGAAGATCGAGAACAAATATATCAAGTATTTTGCCTGAAATCACACATCTAGTAAGTGGCAAATGTTAAGATTTAAACCCAACCTGGCAAGAGTTAAGAATCCATCTTCTCAATCACTCGTCCAGACTCTCTTGCCTCTAAGTGGTCTGGAATAGCTCCAAGGCTATTTTTTATGTAACACTAAAAATACTTGTGTCAAGTTAAAATGGGAACAAAACTGAATTTATAATTACCTTTCTGTATATGGTTGGTACCCAAGATAATCCAACAACACAGTTGAACAACGTGCTCTCCCCTGAAGAGGTTTCTGAGAATGTCATCAAATCCAGAAGTGACCTGTATGATGGCCCAAGGCTGTGTTTTGCAAAGGTGCCCTTGAAGATAGTAAAAAGGGTCTGTGAGATAATGTCAGTATTTTTAAAACCCTAATGGAAATTGTGTAAGTACCTGGCTCATTTTGAACCAGCACAGGCCAATTAAGACATTGAACTTGCTTTTGGCTGGAATTTAGAATTTAGAATACTAAACCTGGTGTCTCCACTAATCTAAAACTGATTATCAATTGTAAGCATATTCAGTTATTTGATAACAGGAAAATGACTTTCTTATTATTAGCAGATTTAGCAGGCACAATCTTACACAACACTGGGTACACCAGAGAAAATAGTAAAAGAGAATCTTTTGTGAGAAGGATTAGACAGTAGAAAATTCATGATAAATTAATTTTCTGCTAAGGAGAGAGCATGTTAGTAACCATATATATATATATATATATATATATATATATATATATATTCCATTTAGACATGAGGGATATTATAGGAGAATTAGCAAAAATGGTCTTTAGAGAATTTCTTAAGATACTTGCATTTATAAAGGACAGGAAACAGAGCTCCATCTTGCTTAACCAAGAAAGAAATGTGATGGCTCATGTCCCTGGGATGTTCAGAGTTATGTGACAATGGCTGGGTCCAGGACATGCACTCCCATGCACACTCTTCCTTTCTCTCAGATTTGCTGTCTCCTGGAATGGGGTCACTCTCAGGCAGGTTTCCTCAAGAGTGGCAAAGAGCTTCACTAGCCACATGGAGGCCAGCTGCTAGGGAAGAAAAGACAGCACTTCTGTCCTGAGTGTTCCAGAAAAAAACTCCAGGGGAGCATGGACGGAGTGTGCCTGAGTCATAAACCCACTGTCAGAGCCTGAGAGAGTCATCCCTACCATGATTCAGAAAGAGGCATGTCCCCCAAAGACACTGGCTAGCCAAAAGGATCTGTCTATTCAAGGGGAGAAACTCTAGTTACACTAGATGATCTTAAAAGACAAATACTAAGGTTAGTCTAACCCTTTCCATTCAACACTACATTCTGTGAACATTTTCTTGTTGACCAGAATCATATGAAATCTCCAGTGGAAGGAAATTATGTAGTTAAAATCATAAAGTCTTATACTTCTTGAGACATATTACCTCAGTTAATTCCAAGTATATTTTTTCAGGTCTTTAATTTTAGGAAATGTGTTATATTCTTTTAAAAAAATCTTTCAAGGTTTACAAGTTGCTTTTGCCCCTCACATTGTGATCTAGGTATTTATTCTTTGTAAAATGAAGAAGAAATTTTGAGATTCAAATTTGACCTGTATTGAATCACTCTGAGCTAGTTATCAGATGACGATCCAAACTACTGTTTAGCAACTGGGATATTCAGATAATCATTTCTTTTCTAGTTTAAGGTGTGTTGAACCTCATTTAATATCAGAGTAAGCTTTTAAAAGCAAAGACCAAGAACCATGTTGGATTTTGTGTCTCAGTGAGCCAAATTAAAAAACAGAGATGTAGACCCAATAATAAGAATTTCTCAACACTTCTCATTTCTCTGATTTTCTTGAAAATGAGCACCCCCTGGTTTCATACTGTGTCTTTAACCTTCAAAGTGTCCTTTCGCCAACGGCCCTACTCCTTTAGAAGATACATGTTTACTTAGAGAAATCTAATTTGTGTTTTGTTAATGTGTGCTGTCTTTACTTGCTATATTGCATTAAACGAGAAATAGAGTTACCAAAAAATCATCTTGAAATCGTTCATAAGCTATCAACAGGGGACTCCACATACCAATTTCCTTGTTGCTTTATAACCGTCCGCAGCACTAACTTGACCTTTACCTAAACAGGACTATAATTGCAGTTAAGATTATATAATTTACAATAACAACAAAAAAATTACTTTGGAGGAACTACTACTGGGCACAAATGTCTCACAGCCATTCAGTGCATCATTCATCTTGAGAAGAAAATTATTCTTACACACATCGACATTTTTAACATAAACTTGTAGTACTCTCCGTTGGCACCTTTTTACGTACCCATTAATCTCAATAGTAAAGAAAGCCCCAGTCTTACCCACCTACTCTCTGAAGTTTGGATGTCACTACTGTGTACAATAAAAATTGTATATTCATGAACTCCATTTGTTTTATGTCCTTCTCTCTGTCAAAACCTCCCAAGCAGCATATGCTTTGCTCTGTGGAGAATAAAATCAAATTTGTCTGTCTTGTCATATTGTCATCAAAGTGATAGTATCACAATTAGATTAACATTTTGTGAAGGAGCTGAAGGGAGGGAAATGAAATAGGAGCACATTATAATAAAATCCACTTAACCCTTTCAGTCACAAACCCCTTTCTTTCTTTAGCACCCGGAGGCAAAGAAGGCAATCAAACTCTAAACTAAGTGACACTGTCAAATTATTATGATCTATGTTGGAATCAAATAGGTCAGTTACTAGGCCTGGGAGGTACATTTTCATTTAAAAGGACCATTAAGATTTTGTGACAACAATCTTAAGAAGTAAGACACTTCCTGGGGTTCTTTAAACTAATCAGTTTGGGATTAAGTCAGCAAGAATTGGTCCGGAGTGGTTGGTGACACCATTTGACCCTTAATATAGTATCACTCATTGAAGTCTTAGGCTCCAACTCAAGGAAAATGTCACATCCTTTAATGGCTAGGTCCTAGGAAATGTATTGAATTCAAATTTCTCTATAGAACATAGACATTTTCGTTTCATTATTCTGAGAGCTTTAAACAAGTCTATGGCATTCAAACAGAAAACTTTGTAAACCAGAAGTGAGGCATGAACTAAGAATGGGTTGAAATAGGATAGCCATTCCCCTGTCTCTTGGTCTTCAGACAAGTTTTTCTTCTTTCCCATTGTGTGGAAAACAAAAGAACTCACATATGCAAGAAGGCACCAGTTATAAAATGGAACCTACACTTAGTTTTTGCTTTTGCAGGGAAAGGGGTGAACTAGCTTCATATTGGCTGTCTTCACTAAGGGCTACCAAGGAAGACAGGAAAAGTCATCATCCCACTGCACACAAGGGGGTTGGGTAAAAGCTCTCAAGTCCTTGGGGCTGCCATGGGCCTCGTGACCTTCACTGATGTTGGAGCATGGTGCCCTCCTCATGACCTCTTTCCAGAGAAGAGGTGTATTGGAAGGGTTAAGAGTCACAAGTCGTGGAGCAGCCATATGCCCCGATCAGCCTCTTACATGACCTTTCCCCATCCCAGAGCCGTCTCTTGCCTTCAACTTCTTTAACATCACAGTCTTTAACAAGTAATCTAGCACTAAATTGTGTATTATATGATATTATTCTCTAATTAATTGATATCATTTGATCTTGCCCACCTTCCAGCATCGTTTCCTACTATTTCCCAACAACCCTACAGGTCACACTGACTATTTCTCTGTGTCTCAGCAGTTGCCTTTCTCACACACCTCTTTCCTTTCATGCACACCTTCTTCTTAAAAATGCCCTCCCCTTTTAACTGTGGTTCACTTGTCTTCAAGACTTGGCTCAAGTTGCATCGTTAAGGAAATCGCGCATGTACCCCACCTCTGAACTTTCATGACACCTGCAATAATTTCTCTATAAAATTATGATGATGATCTATAATTCCTTAAACTATAAGAAATCCCAAACAATAATATACATCTATTTCTTTATCTCTAATGTATACACCATTACCCTAGCTCGTAGAACATACTCATCAAAACAAAAGAATGAATTCACGAAGAGTATCATAACATTTATGAAAGACAGTGATGATTTCTAGAATGCCAGACATTCACACAGGAAAAATAAAATATAATGAAAATTTGTTTCATGTGCGGATTTGGGGTTATTTACTTTTATCAAGAGAATACATGGGGCACTTCGATTTGAGCAACACGATGACCAGAACTGTTCCCATTTTATTCTTGTGAGAAGAAGGAGACGGACTGACTGCTGGTCCAACCAATGGATCGGTTGGCAGTGGATCCAGTGACATGGATTTGTCACTGTTAAAACAAGTAAACTCAAACAATTTTGATTATTATGCCATTGTTCCTTGGAAAGAGGCTTGTAGTATCCTGTGTGGTGGCATGTGGAGTTTTGTCTTGGTTTGAGTTCTTCATTGTTGAACAATGGTAGCAATAACAGTATTTTAAATATTGAGAGTTTCCTAGAAACTTTTAATGCATTTACTCATTCAATATTCAAAGGAGACTTCAAACTAGGTGTTACTATCCCCATTTTATAGATAAGGAAACTGGGTCACAGTGTGTCTAATGACATGCTGATCCAATCTTGAGATGACAAAGATGAAATAAGGAGTTATCTCTTGGATCATAAAAGCAGGCTTTCAACAGAGCTCAGTAGACTGGAATAAATAATGGATGAAAATTTCAATTACTGTGGTATGGGGCGTCTTTGACAGAAGTTCGTTTGTAAAAAAAAAAAAGAAAAAAGAAAGAAAGAAAAGAAAAGAGAGAGAGAGAGAGAGAGAGAGCTTTTATTAAATACTTAACAAAAGATCCCAAATAATGCTACTGTTCAACATTAGGATAAATTTCCTAAGTTTATTTACTGACTCTTCTTAAGTCATTGCCAATAAGAGCCAAGTCAATTTTCAATATTTCTCCTTCTTGGAGATGGAACTCAGTAATTTGACACCAGATGCATCAGAAATTTCTGCACACAGAATTACTGAAGCCAATCCAAGTGCTATTATAACATTTCATTACCATATTCCAGGATAACCTGCCAATTTCACCTCTTGTCCTTCAACTTTGTCGTTTATCATCCTTAATGATGCAGTTTCCCAGTCTTGGAAAGAGCAGCTGTCAGGTGCCTATAGGATACCCTCCTCAGTTAATTCTTCTCAGGTGGTGTCTCCTCACTCAAAGTGTGTTAGGGAACTGAGGCTGTTTACAGAGATCCAAGTTCAATACCACCTTAGTATCATCATTTAGATCATTTACAGAGGAGTATTTGGAACTTTTAGGCACATTTTGTATGGAAAATTGTAGCAATTCTCTACTGCATTTCTCATGAGTAGAAATAGTCTACGAAATAAGCAACTTAGAATAAACCTCATGCGTGACCAGTCATTTTTTAGACTCTAATCCTTTTCATGTATCCTTTCACACCATCATCTCCAGTGAGGTCTCCAGAAACCTTACCAGAACAAAGAAAGATACACACCTGTGACCCACAACTGATTTTATGGGTTGGGCAGGTCTGAAAGTAGTGGTCTTAAGGTGTTCTCCAGAGTGGTGATGAAACAGCAAAAACATGAAACAGTCTCTTCGAACAACTCTTCGAATCCATTTGAAGAAATATAATAAAATGATAAATTGTTGCTTTTGGTTTTCAAATAGCTTATTATTTTTTAAATGTCTGTTCTTTTTTAAATGCAAATTATTGTTATATTTCTAAATAAAAAGGTTGGCTAAGTCTTTAAATGATTTTAGAAATAATACTCTGTATTTTTAAAAAAATCTTTTCAACTGGATAGCCTATAGCAAAATTGCTCCACTAAGAACTAAATGGAACATCAACTAAATGGATGGTATTGTCTTCTTTCCACTTCCCTCAACTATTTATCAATAGGGATTCCAATAATATCTTTTGTAAGTCATAGCATTTGATACCAACTATAATATCTAAATAATATTTAATTTTCATATTATAATAGCTAAAGAAAATATATCTCTATATATGTATAGGTGTAAATATACCTATAAGGTTATTTTTTTTCTTCTTATAATGGTTTCCATAACTTGTGGTTTTCAAGAAATTCATTCATTTCATCTAAGTTGATCAATTTATTTTCATAAAGTTATTCCTAACATTCCAATTTTAAAATTTTGCAAATACTATCAAATATAGATAGAAGGAGACTGACACTGGGTGGTGAACACAAAATGTGATTTTTAGATGATATAATACAGAATTGTACACCTGAAATCTATGTAACTTTACTAACAATTGTCACCCCAATAAACTTTAACTAAAAAATAAAAATCTTGCAGATTCTTAAGCCCTCTTAGTCATTTCATAGCGATCATTAGAAGAAAAAAAATAATAAACCAAACTTGTATATTGAAAATAAAAACACACACAAAAAGCAGGTGATAAGTACCTGATTCAGTTATTTTAAACTAAGTCCGGTTTTATTCACTCTTAATATCCTTAATACTACTGTCAGATGGGTAACAGTCTTAATATTAGCGTCAGATGGGTAATAATAGACTTATTGGGTGATCACTTTGTGAGGTATCTAAATGAGTAATCACTATGTTGTTTTGTACATCTGAAACTAATACAATATTGTATGTCAATGGTAATTAAAAAATACATTTTTTAACATTAAAAAAATATGGAAGGCAGCACATCTGTCCTGTAATGCATACTTAACACTTTCTTTTTTTTTTTAGTTTTTACTCTCTTCCTCTTCCCAGAAAATGTTAATGCACTTTGAAAAAAGCTCCTTGCACTGTATTTAGTAAGTGTTCAGCATATACCTATTTTCCTGTGCTCCGTTTGGGTCCCTGGACTCACTGACCTTATAGAATAAGATTGCCAGGATATTCTAGTATCTACTGTCATCACATGACTCCTCTTGCCTGCTGTCTCAGTCTCTCATATCTTGTCTCTGGTAAGAACCACTAGCTCAACCAGCACCTAAAATGTTCGAGGACATGTTGTTGACACACAGTGGTGTCCAGAAATCAGACAGACGGCTTAAGGCCAGAGAGCTACTGTGGGAAACTGTCCACATCGACCTAAATTAGAACTGACATCTGGCCCTGGCTGTATAAGGCAAGATGCCTCAGTTTGGGACATCAGAACCTAGCTAGAGAAGGCAATAGCACAAACTGAGTTTTTCTGTTTCTTTGTTTTGCTTTGGGGCACCTCCTTTGCTGTCCTTGGTAAAAATGTCTATTTTAAAGGAAAATATTTTGGATGTTCAGTTGGTTAATCAAAAGTCGTTATTCCATTCTAATGTCCGAAGTGACCTGAACGTAGCCCCTGGTTAGTGTATACGCTGTAGAAATAGGATGGGGCAAGACCGGAAGTATCTGTTACCCTCCCACTGACTGAGTGTCTAGCTTTCGCTAGATAGAATTTATGTTGTGGAAAAAGTTGGCTGTTATGAACACACAGGACACATTTATAAATCATTATGTCTTAGTTTATGCTAATGTTTAGCTGTTTTATCAATGGTACTATGACTATTGACAGATCTATAGATCAGTCTTCAAAGCAGGTTGTCTGCATCCAGAGGGTTTGTGAGAATCTGTTAGGAATAACCAATAATAATAATAATAATAATAATAATAATAATAATAATAATACCAGTTTCGTTTATATTTGTGTATAAATTGTAAAAAGCTTTCTTGGTCTTTAATATAGGGATTGACACTGCCTAAACTTTTGGCCCTGATGGGACCTTTAGAAAACCTGATATAGCTTAAGAGAAGAGTGGGAAAGCTATAAAATGGAAGAGCTGACAGCGTCAACCCTTACTTCTTCACTTCCTAGCTGCAGTACATTGCAGTTTATATGCTATAGGTTGTTATCAGCATGGTTAATTTTATAAAAATGAATCCTTTTCATATCTTCATATTGTGCAAAATTCAAAACATTTCAGAGCATAGAGTATGAAAAGTTGTTCTGCCCTCTTGTTTTCGCCAGTGCTCGTCTTGGAGATGATCAGAGGCACCATTTTATCACGGATTCTTCCAGAGACATACTGCACATATACAACAAGCTGGCATAGCTCCCTATTCCCCTGCCCCCCCCCCCCTTTTATAGAAGAAAAAGCAGCAGCCCGTACACATTTTGCACCTTAATTTTTTTCACTTGCTGTGTCATGGAGGTAGTCCCGTATCGGTACATACAGAGTTTTCATGTTCTTCTTTATGACTGCACAGTCTTCCTTTTTGTAGATATACCATGATCAATTTACCAGTCCCCAAGATGACAAGATGTTTATGTTGTTTCTAGTATTTTGCTATTGCAATCATCACTGCATTGGGTAGATTTCTTTGCGTGCCATTTTAAACACATGCTAATATGACTGTTGGATCAAGTCTTAGAAGGTTGATTATCTGCATCAAAAAGTCTGTGTATTTGCAATTTTGAGAAATACTGCCAAATTAACTTCATAAATGTTGTACCAATTTACACTCCCACCAGCAATGTATGAGAGTGTCTGTTTCCCCGCAGTCTTGCCAACAATAAATACCTTTGCATGATTGGAGTTTGGAATTGAAAAATGAGTATCATAATTTACTAAGATGAGCCAGGAATGAACACCCTCCATTTGGACCCATCTTTCTTTGTAAGGTAACTCTTTCCCAGCAATGACATTCCTTAAAACTCTGTGCTAAAATAAAGACCTTAAAACCAGATTTTCAAATCGCTATATCACAAAGTATTAACCCCAAATTTTCAATAATAATGATGCATATTCAACCGTAGTTCATAGGATATTGTGCTTTTTATACCATCAATAATTAAACTAAAACTATAGTTAAAGATTGTTGATTACATTTTTATCTTATCCCTTTTAAAATTCGATTTTATGTAGGTTTTATGTGCACACTATATGTATGTTTTATAGTAAAACTACTATCAGATATTACAATCTTTGAGTAAAAATTTTTATATATGTGGGCTGCCCATATATATTCTCTCCTCAGAGAGGATTATAATGAAAAGTCTACAGTCTTCACTCTTCCCTAAAATGACAAGTAGTGTAGAAAGAAGAAGGCGACGGACCCTCTTTATTTGAATGACACCATTCCTGAGAGAGAGGATAGAGAGGCTTGGTGGTTTCCCTACATGATAACCTCATGCCTGGCTCCCACAGCAGACATTTCTCTAAAATGATAAAGAAGTCTTCTAGCAGCTGCTCCTGGGGCTGTGGCTCTGGCCAGGACTTCCTTCCTCTCCTCGCAGCAGCTCCTGACCACAGTTCCTACCCAAAACTAGTCTTTCTTCTCCTTGAACTGCTCATGGCTCCCCCAATGCCTGGACCCCTACGTACAACCTTTGAGGAACATCTGCGAGAACTGACTAAAAGGGGCTCTTTGGGGTCAGGGCCATTTCAAAATCTTTTTCTTTATTTTTAAAATTTGGAAAACAGAAAATGATCAAGAAAAAAGTTAAATTAACCATAATGAAAAAAATTGTAATTAGCCATAATATCACAATTCAGAGATAGCTGCTATTAACTTTTTACCATGATACCATCCAGTCTGTTCTCAGTATAAAACATAGTATTTTGTTTAATGGGATTATATAGCATATATCGTTTCACATTCTAATTTTTGCTCTCAGTGGAATGCCGTATTTCCCATGCCACTAGAAGCCCTGTCTAAATACCTTTTTCATGACTACTTAATATATCCTTGTATGGTTGAATCTCCTCTAACTGTCCCACCACAGTTGGATGTTTGGGTTGTTTTCAATGGTATGCTCTAGTTATATCTAATGAACATCTTTGTACAATGATTCTTTGTTAAAAACCCTAAATTAAATTTCAGGTTGAGTCCTTGAGATGAATTCCTGAAAGTAGCCATACTGTATTGATAGTTTGTGAGCCACGGTCACTTTCTCTATTTCCACCAGCAGGTTCTGTCTCACCACGTCACATTCATTCTCTGCATATTCACTGCTTTTATTCGCTGATAATTTAATAAGTTAAAAAAATGTGTAACTCGATGCTGCTCTCACCTGTATTTCTGTATTCACTAGGTATATTGAAATTTTTTTGTACATTTTTCTTTAACAATTTTTGTATATAATAAAAATAGCACACTTACTGTAGAAAATTTGCAAAATAGCACAGTCTAAATAAAAACCATTTGTAATTGCATGACTGAGAGAGACTGTACTTGTTAGTATTTTGGTTTTTAGTATTCACAGCTTATTCCGGTGCGAATTTATACGTGTGTGTGTGTGTGTGTGTGTGTGTGTATACATACATATATATATATATATATATATATATATATATATATATATATATATATATATATTTACATAACTGGACGATATAGTATATATAATCTAGGAGCCCTATTTTTAATTTACAGCATTTTTCTGTTCTTAAAAATAATTTGAAAATATAACTTTAAATAGCTACATAACTTCTCATCCATTGAATGTACAATAATTTCCTAAAGCATTACCATTTTGTTGAGCATGTTATGATTTTTTATTATAAATAATGGTATTTCCTTATTATTTAATTTATTTGATTACAAAATTTCAAAATGCTTATTGGCTGCTATACTTTTCCATCTATGTCTTATCAGTTTATATCCTTTCTCTCATTTTTTTACTAATTTATAACAGCGTTTTATAGATTTAGATTTTAAAGGTATTAACCCCTTCTCAGTTATATTTGTAACAAACAATTTTCCCATTTTAGTTGTTTGACTTTTATTTCCATTTACTTGGTAGGCAAAAGCTTTACATTTTTATTTGGTCAAATTTATTTATGCTTTCCTTTGAAACTTTGTCTATTGCTTTTATACATTAAAAAAAAAAATCTTTTCCAGTCCAAGCTCAGTTAAATATCCAACAGTGTCTTTCTATTTCTTTTTTTAGTATATTTATATTTTACATTGAACGACTTATGCTGAACTTGTTTGGAAATATAGTAACTTTTTTCAAAATAACCGACTTTTAAAGTTTTTCTTTAGTACAGGAAAGTCATACAGAGGTCATTATATTGTGGTGAAACTCATGTATAATCAAAATCATGAAAAAATCTTTTATGTAGCACCCAAAGTATTATATGCAGATATATAGTCTTTATGAGTGTAGTAAAGCCACTATCTTCACCAACGTTGGAACAATTGATATTTTCTAATGTGTAGCACAAGGCAAATAAGCTTGCATTAGTGTTTTTTTAGGCTCTAGAATGTCATGGATATGAGACACTCTCATACAGTGAGAGACTCACAGCAACTGAGGCAGAAGAAACATGAGTTTCCTACGTCTCTTACACCCTAGCTCACTCTGGAGCACATGGTCGAGTGTGAACTAGAAGGCGAGGGGAATCACCTGGTCTAGTTAAATCGTATTCTCTCTTCAGTTCAGTTTATGTCCTCCTCCGCTTCCCTCCTTTAACATAAGATAAAGATAAGGATGATGTGATTCTACTGTATCTTCTCTGAAAGCTGTTCAGACTCCACTAACGGTGACCGAGGCTAACCCTTCACGATACTACACCGCTCTGAGCTGGACCTCACCCTTCCCCTTTCTCAAACGTAAGCCTTGGTGGTCCCTCAAATTATCCTCCTAGCTGTAACGTTCCATCCTAGCGCCCAGCACTTCCCTGTCACTACCAAGTATCTAGGGAAGCCTGGAAATGTGCAAGCCACATATTCAGTTCTAAGGGTCCTACCAGGCACATTTTGAAAGGGAAAAGAAACAGTGAAATCAATTTTAATAATGTATCTTATTTAATCCAATAGATGAATAGGTCACCGTGTAATCAACATAAAAATTATGGAGACATTTTACAACTTTTTCAAAATGTGAAGTCTTCAAAGTCTGGTGTGTATTTGACACACAGCGCATCTCCATTTGGATTAGCAACATTTCAAGTGCCCGAGGGCGACTGGACTAACGGTTACTGTACTGGACAGGGCAGATCTGTAGGCCTTGCTAAGAGCCCTGAACTCATCATAAAACTCATGAGCCCATGTTTCCTGTAAGTGCTCCAGATGTCCTCTATTTTCCAAGCCAGATCAAAAAGCTAACTCCTCAGTGGCCCCATGCGTCACCATTTACAAAAGTAAGTTAAAGAATGAGCGGTTTATTTCGTTTTCTTATCTCCTCTTCTGTATAATCCATTTCTTTTCTCTGTATCCATATCCTCCAAATTCCATCACTTTGTGTTGGTAGCAGGCAGCCCAGGATCAAGGGAAATGAATGAGTCAGAGACTCAAGACAAAACATGGGACAGAAAGAGTAAGACATTTTATTTCCTCCGTGGCTTAAAATCTGTTTCCTACCAATATGTATCCCTTTCTCCAATTCTAGGAGAATGACAGATATAACTTTATTTTAAGTGATATTTGTGGGAAGATTTGCAGTTTTCTGACTGTTACTTAATTTAGAGAGGTAAGCATTAGTAAATACACTTTCTAAGGCCGCTTATTTTTAAAAGGAACATGCAAATTTGGCTTTTGCTGGCATTGTTTTAAAATACATAGAAAGCTCTCAGTAAACTTTTACATTACTCTGCAACATGTCTGTTAGAAAAGCCTGTGGTAGTATCTAAAATTGTGTAAATCATCAGTTTTTAATCTGGCAGGAAGTAGATAGTGGCCCATTAAACTTTCGTAATTAAATTTTCCTGTACTCCCCCGTAGAACCATTATCTGAGTTTTCTAATTAACACAAGAGGAGGGAGTCAATTCAGATTGATGGGATCTAGAGCTATCCCCTTTCATTTTAATGACCTTTAATAAACTTTTATTACTATTGATATTGATAATTATAATCCACCCTTTAATTCTGCAATGTGATTCTAAGGACCTTTTCAAAAATTGCAAAATTCACCTTTAAAGCTAGAGTAGACAGAATATTCCCAGATACTGTGCTTTTAAGGCAGTGATTTTAAGTGAGCTGAAGGGTAGGTAGGCATCATGTCAGTGGCTTTCCTTTCTTCCATCTGCAGTGCAGGACCTCAGTCTTCACGTAGGCTCCTACTTTCAGAGCACAGCTCCCTCCAAGAATGGCGATCAGGCTGAACTGGAAGGAATTTCATGATAAACAATCCCCAGGGAGTAAGGTGGAGTTTACTGCATTTGTTTTATTTCCAACCAGAAAGGCGTTGAGAACAGGAGGCAAGATGCCCAAGAGGATCAGTCGTTAGGCAAGCTAGGCTGGTTTCCCAGAATGTTTTCAGGACATTTTGCCAGAGTTTTACATAATTCTACACCTTCTCAGATTTCTGTCATTGGAACCAATCCTTCCAGGTAAGAAAATGAATTTGCCAACAAGAGCATAAAAGCACTGAGAATACATCCATTAGTACTTATTACTTGCTTTGGAAACTGGGGTCCTGGGAGAGTAAGTAACTGGGGTCATGTGTATAGTCAATGATGGAGCTAGGATTTAGCTTATGCTGTAACTCATCAAATTGTACTGTCTGCAAATTCCCAGTGGGTGACCTATGTTGGACTTCTGGTCCATTGATTAATGAAATTGAAACTTGTGAATTGAGGTCTACCAAGCTCATGGTGTTTAGGGGAGACTGAATGCAATGATTTCATCTTCTCACCTATAAAGTGGAAATTAGAATATTTTGTGCCATAAAAATGTTGTGAGGATGAAATAAGTTATACAACATGCTTTTAGCATAATGACTGGTGCAACAAATGTTACCTCTCATTTTTATTATGAGTAGTGTTTTCATACTCGTACCTCACCGGTTCCTTTTTCTCTCTTTTCTTTCTTTCTTTTTTTTTTTTTTTTTTTTTTTTTTTTGCATCTTGCCTGTTCTTTTCAAAGTTTAGATGTTTGGTATTTTGATATCCCAATATATGTTTTTTAAAAATAGTATATATTAAAAATAAAGCTCTAGACTTACCTGAAAGAAGAGACAGCAAGGACCTGCTCAAGATTAAAAATATATGACATAACCATTGAATTCAAAGATTTTATAATCTAACTGTTGGGATAATTTAAGGATGAGGTTGTACCAGCCTGTTCTTGTATAATAGCAGAAAGAATAGAGAAAAAAGGAAAAAGCTGAAAGACTTTTAAACAGTAATAATCACAATTTATGTTTCTTTCTGAATTTAGTTTTTAAGAAATATAGACATGTTTTAAAATACTTGTGGTGGTGAAGCTCCATTTCATGACACGTTGGACTACCTGGAACCAAACATACCTTTCCACGGGAACATCTAGAAAAGTGTGTGGGGAATAGATAAAGCAACAGTTTTTGGAGAGGGCAGAGCTACAACCCATTAGAGAAGGGAAATAAATGAAGTGAGACATACGACTGCCCTGATTTTTGTCTGGAGTCATTTCCAGGCTGTGCGGCAATGAGGAGATCCCAAAGAGAAGATGGCGGTCTCGCGCAGTGGAGAAGATACAGATGGCGGTGCTACAGAAGGGAGGGCTGTGTGGAAAAAGAGCTCCAGAAATATTCCTAGGAGTTCCGGGAATCTGTCGTTGAATACTAACCTACACATGAGGCCAGACAAACAGCAACTCAAGAGTTGTGTGCTGAGCAGTCCCCAGAGCTCATGCAGGGCTGAGACACCTTCATGGGAGAGCCCATAGAGGTCACACATTAGGAGTGATTCTACACCAGTCCCAGGATAAAGGGTGGTTGACGAAGAATGGTCCAAAGGCCAAATCCAGTCCATGATTTTTTTTTGTATGAGACCCTAGCTAAGAAGGGTTTACATTTGAAAAAAAAAAAATGTAAAAAGAAGAAAAAGAGGGAAGAGGAGGAGGAAAAGGAAACAGAGAAGGAATATATAGAATATACAACAGAGACTGGATGTGACCAGCAAAGCCTAAAATATTTACTACCTAGCTCTTCATAGGAAAAGTTCACCCTGCTCTAGACTTACCTTAAAAATGTCAAAAACTTTATCTTTGAAATAATCAAACTGATCCTCAGTTAATTTAACTTCCAACTAGAACGCAGTCTAACATACTTTAAATAGATACAATAAAACCTAGCACTCAGTAATGTATAATTCACAATACTCCGCATCTACTAAAAGTTATGACATACAAAGAAGCAGGGAAATGGTACCCATAACCAGAAGAAAAAATCTCTCAATAGAAACTGATTCTGAAATGACAGAGCTGATAGAACAAGCAGACAAAGACGTCAAGCTGCTCTTATACAGTATATGCTCAAGGATTTAAAAGAGAACACTGATACACTGAGGAGAGACATACAGCATAGATAAAGGATCCAAATAGAACTTTTAGAGATGAAAAACTCTAGCATCCTAAACAAGAAATGCACTGTGTGGAATGAATAGATTTGATTCCGCAGAACACAAGATGGGTGAATTTGTGTACACATCAATAGACGTTATCCAAACTGAAGTAGAGAAGGAAAGAAAACGTCTGAAGAAAATGAACAGAAGCTTCAGTGATTGTAGAACTGAGTTTCCTAGAATCCTTATCCTTCCATGACTTTAAGTTAGCCTTGGTTTGAAGAGATATGTTGCAGGAGATTTGAAGAGAAGTAGAGCTGCAACCACATGGCTTGGGAGGCTGATGGGGGCACACTGGGTGCTGTGGCCATGCACACACGTTGTCACTGTGTGCGAACGCACCCCATTGGCATGGCAATTGCTGGACTCCTAGTTCTTTTAGCTTCTACTGGATCACTTCTGACTTCATTTCTGAAGCCAGGACCAGAGTGTTCAACTCTGGAAGCAGCAGCTAAATGTGCAGTTTCTCCAGCTCCTTCCCGATTTCTTCCCTAGATTCTTTGAATCCTTGGCCAATGTGTGCCATGCGTGGGTCAGCCGCCAAACCCATGCCCCCTCCAGCTCACACTGAATTTCCTCCTTCAGGTTCTCTAACACTTGGACCAGTCCCAGCGACAAAGATAGAAGTAAGAACTGCATATAAAATATTTATCTGACCCCACAATTACATAAAGTTAAATCCCTATCATAAATGATAAATCCCATATTCTCTGTCATTCACAGTGTTTTTTTCCCCCTCTAATCAAACCCTGGCTGATACAATAATACATCATGATTAAGTGGACTTTATCCCATATATGCAAGATTTAACATTGAAAAATCTATCAATGTAATTCACCACATTAATAGATAAATGTGGAAACTGTATGATTATCTCAATAAATACAGAAAGAGAGTTGATAAAATTTAAAACTTAACATCCTTTTATGATAAAAATTATCAGCACACTGGTTATACACGGAAACTTCTTCAATCTGCTAAAGGGCATCTTCAAAAACTCTATAGCTCACATTGTATTTAATGGTGAAAGACTGAATGCTTTTTTCCTATTAAGAAGAAAGCAAGGAAGTTCAATGGCACTCCTTCTATTTGACATTTCTCTGAAGTCCTAGCCAGTCCAGTAAAGCAAGAGAAAGGTAAAAAAAAATAATAATAAAAAATTTAAAAAAAGGCATGTAATCTAGAAACAGAAGAACATCTATCATGTTTATAGATAACATGATCACGTAAATAGAAAATCATGAGAAATACACAAACCAGATCCTAGCACTAATAAGTGCATTTAACTAGGTTGCAGAATGTATGATCAATAAGTAATAATCAATCGTAGAGTAGCATCAAAACATGAAATATGTAGGGATAAATTTACTAAGTTATGTGCACGAGTGACACACTGATGATTCTCACAAAGTATGGCTCAGATAGGTTAAAAATCTCGTGTTCATTGATTAGAAGATTCAATATTGTCAAGATATTAGTTCTCCCTAAATTAATCTATAGATCTAGAGCAATCACCATCAAAATCTCAGTAGGATTTGTAAAAATTGACAAGCTACTTCTAAAATTTATGATGAAAATGCAGAGGATCTAGAATAGCCATAGCCATTTTGAAAATAAAAGGACAAAGTTGAAGAACTTACATTACCCTGATTTCAAGACTCACTTTAAAGTTGCAACAATTAAAAGAGTGTGGTGTTCATGTAAGGATGAATGAAAGAGACTAGAGCGTCCAGAAATAGATCCACACATACAGGGGCCATCGATGTATGACAAAGGTAGGAAGACAATTCAATGGGAAATGGATGGTCTTTTCAACAAATGGTGCTGTCTATCCATGTGAAACAAATTGACGTTAATCTTTACTTCATACTACACACCGAAGTTAAGTTGAAATGGGTCATATACCTAAACATAAAATGTCTAAAAGAAAATATAGGTGAAAAGTAGATTTAACCTTGAAGTAGGATAAATTCTTAAGTAGGATACAAAAAGCAGAAATCATAAGAGAAAAAAGTTGTAAAACGGATTTCATCAAAATTACAAACTTCTGCTGATCAAATACATCATTAAAAGAATAGAAAACCTCTATTTTTGTCAGAAGAAAATATTCTGACAAAATACTTGAACCCAGATTTTATATTGGACTATATCCGAAATACTGGTATCCAGAATATATAAAGAATTCTTACAACAACTCAGTAATCAGACAAAATCTTAATTTTATAAAATTGACTTGACAATGGGAGAGGTTATGCATGGGGACAGAGGTAAATGGGAACCCTCTATACCCTCCTCTCTATTTTGCTGTTAACCTAAATGCTTTAAAAAATAAAATCTATTAGAAAATAGAGGCAAAACAATAAAGCGCCTAGAATTTAACAACGACAAATGTCTGCAAGACGTGAGGATAGGCAAAGATTTCTTAAACTGAATAGAAAAGCAATAGATATAAAGGATTTTTTTTTTAATTAGGCCTTACTGATTTTAAGGACTTCTATTCATCAAGATACCACTAGGCAAATGAAAAAGCCAAAGAATATAGGAGAAAACATATGTAATACATCTATCTGCAAATTACTCAAATCCAGGATATAAATAAATCCTTACAAATCAACAAGAAAAATGTATGCATCCCAATAACAACAGATTTCAACAAGGCATTTCAGAGTATGTTCAATGGCCAAGAAACCAATCCAAGGGTGTTCAATGTTATTAGTCATCAGGGAAATGCAAATTAAACCCCAATGAGGTACTTCATACACTTAAGAGTGATTAATTTTAAAAATAAACAAACACGCAAAAAACCCCAGTACCAAGTGTCTGCAAGAATGTGCAGCAACAAGCTTTCAGACGTGGCTGGTGAGAATATAAAGAGGTTCAAACACATAGCAAAACATTTGGCAGTATCCTCTAAAGCTGACCACATGTATACCCAATGGTCAATACCATTTTTAGCTACACCTATCAGAAATATGTACATATGTTTGCCAAAAGATATGTCCATTGCAGCACTACTCATAATAGCTCTAAGCAGGAAATTACCCAAATGCCAATCAACAATAGTATAAATAATTAATTATGGTATACACATTCAATGATATTATACAATGAAAATGGAAGGCTGCTACACATGAAACATCGGTGAATCTCAAAAACATAATGTTAATCAAAAGAAACAAGATACAAAAAAAACAATATATTGTGTGATTCCATTTATGTGAAGCTCATAAAAGGCAAAATATAGTGAAAGAAATAAGAATTATGGTTTTCTTTGGGGTGAATAATTGGGAGAGGTCCAAGGAAGGCTTCTCAGGTTCTGCTTATTCTATTTCTTGATTTCTGTGATAGTTGGACTAGTATATTCACTTTCCAAAACATTCATTAAACTGTTGCCTAAGAAGAGTTCACTTTTCTCTACCTATTTTATATTTTAATTATTTTCTTAGCTTTTGTTATAACATGGTTTAAACATTGATCCAAAATTCATTAGAACAAGACAAATGGAACATAACAAAGAGGAAATATCTAAGAGAAAGTTTTAAACTTTTAGCTTTGTGTAATTATCTCATTTTCCGTAAGGAAGGCAAACTCATGGATTTGAAATCCCAAAGCATTGTAGATATTTTTATCTTTTGATTTAAAAAGGAAAAGTGGTAAACCAGATTACAGTGACAGAAGCAGGAATCTAGTTACGATTTTGCCATCTACAAACTTTATGAAGTCATCTGCACCCTGAAATTGGAACAGAATTTTAGTGAGATTATTATTAGTTAGCTATCTTTGGTTTATATAATCTATTAGATTGTGTCTCTGTATCAGTTTCCTATTGCTGCTCCAACAAATTCCCTCAGACTTAATCACCTAAAACCACAAAAATTTGCTATCTTGCAAAGATAGAGCTTAGAGGCCTCATTGGGCTAAAATCAAAGTACTGACAGGTCTGTGTTGGGAGACCCTATTTCCTCACCTTTTCCAGCTTCCAGAGGCACATGCCCTTTGGTTTGTAGCCCTCTTCATGGAGGCCATCTTCCACTAAATGCCTGTCTATCACGCTGACCACCGAGTCCAATACCTGTGGCCAGCCCAGTTCATTCACTGAAGGTTCTTAAGTAAAATTGCTTCTGCCTTCATAGTAAAAGCAACACAATGTGAGCAGTCCCGTCTATCATATGGAGTTATTGGAAGAAAAGCTGACAAACGGACTGAATCCTACCAGTTCTCCATCACAACCAAACCATCTGAAACAGTCCTTGACAATACCCTCTTGACACTTTTAGGGCCTCCTCTCCATTTTTGGTATGTCCTTTCAAATCCTTTTGACAGGCAGGTCTCTCGAAGGAGGAAGAAATCTGTGCAGACTTATTATGCACTTTACCCCCTTAGTACAATTTACTAGGTATGTGGGCCTGTTTCCATTTTGCATGACACTCACGTTCTTGCTTCTTTAGATGATTGCCTGTTTCTATAATGATTTTACTTCTATTTCTGTTGATGACTTTCAGACAGAATGGGTTGATGCCTTCTTTAATGAGCACACTGGTTATAAACCTCAGTAAAGCAGAGATCTGTGTGCCTTATATTGAAAGTGAGAGCTAATTGCTTTTACAATTGTCATATTATGAGAAGTACATGTAAAAAATTGTTTGTTTGTGTCCTGGGTTAGTCTTCTGTAGGAGAGGGGAAATCTTGTTCCAAGGTCACGGATAAGTGACTTTGCTGTCTTTTGGCATTTCTTCTATACCTCTCAGCACACGGCCTCAGGAGGTGGGCCCTGCCCACTGACACACCTTGTCTCTCAGGTGTACTCTACGGGCCATCTGTATCCAAGCATATCAGCATTATCGCACTCCCTTGGGGTTGGGGGCAGGGCAGCTGGCTTTTTCCACACCCATGCCTCTTCATATGCCGTTCCTTTTACCTGCTTCACTGCAAAGCAGTCTCCTACTACTTTAAAAGTATGAACTCCTTCCCAAAACCCATCCTGATATGGTGGTGACGCCCACCCTCAGAACATCCTGTGTGGACACATGTCACTGCATTTGTCATATACATAATCCTGAGATGTTCTTTTTCCTTCTCTGGTGGCTGCTTCAGACTCTGAGCTTCTGGAGTTGAGTTTTTAAATCCCCAGGTATCACAGAGCCTGCAGAAGGCCCCCATTGTGTTTGTTGAATGAAGCAAGCAAGCAAGCAAAACATAAAGAACATGGCAAAATCAAGTGTATTTATTTAGTGTTTCGGTAGATGCGATCCTGCAACTTGTCTACTCTAGTGAGATGAATTACGAGAGCCTGAACTTACAGGTTCCTGCTGTTCATGTTTAGCCTTCTTAATGCATCATGGCTGATTGGACACAAGGAAGCTCTCAATTAGTCTTGTTTTGCCATGGTGCACACAGCTCTATTGAGAAATGATAACAAAAACACCACACAGCTGCCTGATACTGGAGAGGGAGAGGTACCATATATGGCCCTATAATCTCAGCATATGTCATATTGTTACCAGTTGAAGGACTCTAACCCGTGGTATAATATCTATTGGGAATCCTTCAGTGGGTGCTATCGAAGGGGTGTGGGCCGCTGTGTGCTGAGTAACTTGTAATGGTGCTTCATTAGGTGAAACCTAGGAAGGGTTCGCAAGCTATGGTGGCCAGACGTTAAAGGGCCAAAAAAGAAACTTCAGGACAAAGTCCTTCAGAAATAACTAGGTCGACCTGCTTATTAACATCAACCAAAAAACTTAGAAATCGCTGATCCCTAGAGCGCTGAGTTATCCACTTGCCAATGCCTCAGTAAGCTCACCTCTAGCCATGAAGGAAATTTAAAATCGAACTAACAAAAACAAAAATCTTGCCTTCCCCACCACTCCTAGGCTCCACCCTAGCACTTCATTCTTGCCTAGCTGAACCCATTTCTCTTTGTCTCAGAAGGAAGTGACACTGTTTTGTTGTACCTAAGGACATATAAGAAATTTTATTACCAGGAAGAATAAGAACTCAGAACAGCCAGAATAGAATGGCCTGAAATACATAGCAGTAGGCATTGAGTCACATGCTAATTGTATCATGCCACTTGGTAATATCCTCCATATGAGAAAGGGGGTCAATTTGTGTTAAGGGAAAGTTGGTATCTTGAGTTGACCATACAGTGTCTAAAGGGAATGACCCACGGAAAAACAAATGTGGAAGCAGACTAAAATGGTCACTGCCGTGAAGTGATTCTCGCTGACACGTTTGATTTGAATTGAGTGGAATTCCTAGGGAAGATGTGTGAATTAAGAATTAAATGTAGACTGAGTGGTAAATGTCATGATAGAATCTCTAAAGTATTTGATTGTCTCTACAATATTTCCACTGAGAATAAAATTTATGTAAGATGGAGTTGGAGAGCTTTTGAAAATTACCTAATTTGTGAGAGGCATACAACTGGGATTTACAATGGGCACCCAGAGAAAAATAAACACATGCGTGCGTGTGCACACATGCACACACACACACACACACACACACACACACACACACACACGGGGAAGTTTTACAAGATACCTGACGAGGGACAAATATGTCTAGTCCAGGGTGATAAAAGAAAATTTTTATTGAATAACAAATCAAATGCTATTATTTAACAGTATTTGGATATTTACGAATGCCTAAAGATAATTATGAATAATATCAGAAATGCTACAAGAATATTCTTTCAAGCCACCTATAACTGACATATTTTAATTTATATATTTTTTCATGTATGCCCTTCTAAATTTGAGTTAAATCAACAGCAAAAGAAAGATAATGGTTAATAGAAAGAATGCTTTGTTTTTCTATCACCTTCCTTTCAAGAGTCTAAGCGTTTCTATCCTTAGAGCCGATGCTTAGATGTGAAATTGTTTTTACTGAGTTATTGATGAGTGTATCCACACAGAGCCTAAGTCAAATTATAGTGTATTATGGAAGCAATAGCATCCTTCAATTTTTTGCATTATTGTACTATAAGAACTACCTAAGCCCATTACAAACCTGCCATGAATATTGTATCTAGACTATAAGTCATCTGGGTTTTAACCAAATTAAGTCTCTACTACATGACTCAGATTTAGTATCTTCTGAACATAGCAATGTAATCTGTAACCATGGAATTATTACTAAAAAAAAAACAAGACACAGTGCCTTATACACAATGGGCATTCAATAAATGTTTGTTAAACTAAGGATATAACATGAACCTACTAAAAAATCTCTCCGATTTTTCTCTTATGAATGAATTAAGAGCTACCAATCTATAACACTTATTATGTCATCAGCCTTGATATATGAAATGATGTTCCTGAAGAGAATTTGGAACTCACGCTAGACAGAATAGGATAGACTAACACATCTTCTGAAAGAATAATGCATGCTTTTACAATGAGTTTTACTTTCTCTAAATGTCTGCATTTTTGCTTGGCAAGAAGTCTCAGATTTAACAAGCCGTTGGTATGGTTTGTACTGAGTATCTAAGGGAATTAACTTCTATCTATGAATGCTGAACTTAAGATAAACCTAACCATTTCACTTAAAAGGTGTTTTATGCAGAGAAAAATGACTAGCTGTGATTCTTCTCCACTAAGAAGAGAGGGAAGGAAGGAAGGAAGGAAAGAAGGAAGGAAGGAGAAAGGAATGGAGGGAGGAAGGAGTAAGGGAGGGAGGGAGAGAGAAAGGGAAAGGATTTGAATAAAAGAATAAAGAAAAATACGGTAGGCAACTGAGTTTCTGTATGGATTGTTCTATTTAATGCAATTACCTCAAAGGGATGTTAAGAATCCATTTTCTGGGAGGATTTAAACATGAAATCTGTTCTCTCTCTGTGGGACAGTTGTAAGGGAGTCTTGCCTGGAGGTAGGATAAAAACAAACTTTATTTTTGTAGGAATGAAAGTTTTAGAAGTTGGAATGGAGTCTGAGTTCAGATTTGTTATTAATTTTCCCTACAACCAATTAATCAGGTTAAATAAATTCTCATGGTTTTTAAGAAGGTCAAAATCACCAATGTGTCTATTTTTAATCATGTAAACATATATATTTTTAATTCTGTGGATATAAGCTTACAAACATAAGTTTCTGAAATATTCAAGGGGACTCAGTCAGAAAAGATGGATGGATATTTGGAAAGTTTTGCGTTTTGTTTTCTTTTTTTTTCTGGAATAAACACTCATTTGTGGATTGTTTTCATCGGTTGTTTTTTTTTTATTGCCATATATACTAGGATCTTTTATTTCAAACTTGCTGGCTGAGTACTGAAGATGTGTTTTTTGTTTGTTTGTTTGTTTGTTTGTTTGTTTGTTTGTTTTCCTCATGAAATTCCTGTTCAATTTTCCAAATTCTAATGATTATAACATTTATCAGTCTCAATGACACTGTAAAGAAGTCAAGATAGTATCTGTCAGGCGAGTATTCAATACTACTGAGTCATCTGTCTGCCCAGGCGTGTGAAGTGTTAAATGCAAAACACAAGAATTAAAGTTGAGCAGTAAAAGCAGTAAGTGTTTTACTTCTATCTCATTTGGGACCTCCTAAGGGAAGAAACTAGTGAGCTATACAGACTTGAGGGGAAATAAAAAAAGAAATTGTCCCAATGCTATTCCATAATCAATTGGAGGAAGAAAAAAAAATCAGTCAGTATCAGGTAATAAAATATGGAATTAGGGTAGCGCACTTGCCTGAGGATATATCCTGTACTAAAGGTTATTTTTCATGATTTATAAGGGTTTTTAAAGAAGCGTGGGGAATGCCACGGGAGAAATGAAGACTTCAGAAAGCTTTACATTGTTCTGCAAGTGCTTTCGTAATACTTGTTTATGTTTTAAGGGGGGGGGGGTTGGTGGGGGAGCGATTGTACTGTGAGGTGGAACGGTTATTGACCAGATTGATCATGGGAACAAATCTGCCGGTGGTAACCTTGTTTAATGATATGTTGCTGGGCTCAGCACCTTGCTGAGCCTGTGATTCTTCAGCGGCTGGGGCCGCATGATGGATCTCGGCGGGAAGCTGATGGTGCAATCACTCACCGGCCGTCACTGCCACCGCGTCGCCTGACACCCGTCCCCGCAGAACTGGGCGGCCAGGCTGCCCCGCCCACGGGAGACAGGAGGGTCTGCCAGGGAGCCCAGGGAGCCCTCTCTCTCTCTCTCTCTCTCTCTCTCTCTCTCTCTCTCTCTCTCTCTCTCTCTCTCTCTCTCTCTCTCTCTCTCTCTCTCTCTCTCTCTCTCTCGGCCTTGCACCTTTCTTTGGAGGGCATTTCTTTAAGTTCTGGTTGGTGGTTTGTTTTCCACCAAACTAACTTGAGTCCTCTTGTGGTTTAGGTTTCTCAAGTCCCTCCTCTCACCCCACAGCTCTTTAGGATTTATTTCATTCTGGCCAAACAGAAGACCGAACAAGGCCTTTACACCTGTGTGTGTATATATGTATATATATATATATATATATATATATATATATATATATATATATATATATTCCCTAAAGATTCAGGCAGGGAGTTGGATGATTTACAGAAAAACCTAAAATCATATTTTATCATAGTTTTCTGTTTTTTTTAAAAAATAAATACCTTATTAAGGGGTAAAATGATGCTAAGGTCCTTGGGCATAGTGTTACGTGGACCTAGGATATTTAGACTGGCAACTCTCTAAGTGCAGGATCTGTGTCTTTCATTTTTGTATATCCAGCACCTCACACATAATTGTTTGCTCAAAAAAAAAAGGAAAGAAAAAAAAGAATAGAGCATGCAATTGGTTTGATAAAGAACAAAATAGTGTAAGTGAATGCTTCAACTCTGTGGCTCCTTCACTCAACCCATCTTGCTTATCCCATTAAATCTAAGCTGATCTCTCCTGTACAAAGTAACCACTTCACTATTCCCATCATCTAGGCTTATTCCTGACTTTGTGCTTGCTTTTCCTTTTCTCCGACTTGGAGTATTCTCCCCTTTCCCTCCATTTACCAGCTCTTCTAGAGCTAGCCTGGTGCCACCTCTTATAAGAAGTACTCCTTGATTATTCTAAGCTTTATTCACCCCTTATATTAGACGTGTGTTGTCTACCTCCTCACCTTCTGTTCCCTCCTTAAGTTCCACTTAAGTTCCACTTAAGTTCCTCCTTAAGTTCCACTTAAGTTCCTCCTTAAGTTCCCTCCTAAGTTCCTTAGCAAGGCTTGTGGTTCCAAAGATGCTAACTTTATCCTCCCCTCTAAAAGTGGGGTTCAGACCGGTAAGCATATACTATGAAGGTTTTGCTAAAATGCTGGGACAAAGATATTGTTTTCTCCTATGCACAAACAAGCATGTAGGTCTAGGAGCTTCTGGAAAATATTTTGGGACTATAAGCAAGCTAGATTTAGGATGAAGCTGATAAGGCTGAAGGGAAGGTTGAGAGAAGGAAGAAAAAAAAAAAAAACCAAGACATTTGGTGAATCGCTGAGATACTCAGGCCTCTCCGAGGCCAGTGCAAAGACCCCTGTTTTGTGAGCTGAATATACTCTTTGGGTTTTAGCCAGTTTCTCAAGGATTCTGCTACTTGCAACAAAGAACATCACCATCTTCGCTGAACTCACTCTGCATTTATGATAAATAGAGTCTGTTCCTTTTGGCTTTCCAGTGTTTTGACTAAGCAGCTATCTTCTCTTCCATGAAGCTGAAAGCTTCTTGCGGGTACAACAGACTGCTTTGCTTCTCCTGTTTTTCTTGATGACTCCTTGTACTGTGCCGATACAGAGCAAAGGATGGATACACACTCACGGTGCCATTCCTCAACGACAAACTCCTCATGTCTTCAGGCAGTGGTGCCACGCGCTTGCCAGCTTGCTAGGTCCCATGGCAAGAAGTGTTCCATGGGACTGTAGTGGAGAAATCACCGTCATGTCCTGTATCAAGGAGATTTCCAGACGACAGGAGTGATGAAGAGCTCTCTAAGCAGATTTTCACCATTCTCCCATTCAACAAACATCTATAGACCAAATCTACATTAATTACAGTGTCTGTTCTTTTATGGGCATCTCTCAATCTTGATGGATTAGCTGAAATATTTCCCAAAATATCACCTGTGATTTTTCTCAAACAGCCACCACTGCCCAGACGATTGTATTTCTCCACTTTTCACGGTACTCTCCCACCTCTTTTGTGACCCAGGGTGGGAAGTGACAAACACAGGAAAAAAAGGACTGTAACAGACCCCAAAAAACTATGGCTGGTCAATGAGAGCCTTTAGGGGTTCACATACAGTCATTAAAAACAGGACAACCCCAAAACAACTGTATTTAGACATAACTACCAATGCACTTGTACTGTATGCTACTAAAACTAACATAAGAAAGCTTATACATTGTACATGTAGGAAAGTCTGTACATTAGCTCATCTTTAAACACTTCAACTTAAGCAAATTGTATAGCGTCTATAAACTTAATTAAACAAAAGTTCCAAATTCCCCAGGCTTTCTAATCAGTCTCCTTTCTTGTATAAGAAATATCTTCTGACATAATCATATTTAAAGTACAAACTATTTCGGGAAAATATATTTCTGAGAAAGACTAAAACATCTTACTACACTCCAAACTTTCTGATGCATGAGAATTACCTGTGAGATTTGTTGACGTACAGATGCCTAAGGCCTATTGTTTAAGAATCTGATGGGGGTAGGTCTGGAATGGGGCTGCAGGAAATGAGAGATGAGAAGTTGCTAGCACTACTGATCCACCGTCTACACTTTGACTGTGACCGAATGGGACTTTGCCACGATCCCTCAGAATAGTTGCAGGTTTACACATTTTTCAGTTTTTCTCCCAATCTAGACTGTTACTGAGGCCAGGAAGTAGCAATTACACAATTGGCAAATCACATGTCCACCTAAATGCCTTTGATTTTATTCAACTTCTCTACAGAATCTAGAATTGTAGCTCTAGTAATTTTTCTAAATCACTCATTAGCTAAAAGGAAATAAGACTAATATCATGAGGTTATGCATTGCGTTCCATGGATACCTGTATTCTGATTTGGTCACATGTTCTTTGTCTTTTTCTTGGAAGGGCACTTGAGTCCTGTCTTTTTGTACTCTATATTACTAATTATATTGCTTTCACTTGAAAAATATGCCTATCTATATTATTATTATTAATACTATTACTAATAAATCACTATGTCGGTCTTCAAAATTTGCATGAACAAACGATATGCAAAACACCTTACAGGAAAAAAAAGAGAGCTAGCATGTGACATTATTCAAGCTAACCAGAAATATTTTAAGCTCCAGATTTTCCTATTTTTTAAAATATTTTTCCCTCCTTTACTCTCATCAATGTGGCATTACAGTATTCTTCTTTAAAGAATGTGTGTGTGTGTGTTGAGAGAAATCCAGAAATGAACCCATGCTTTTATTCACTGAACACTATCCCCTATCATTTAGAAGTAAACCCTCTCCAGTTCTCTTCCTTCTGAGGTGGTCTCACTGCCAGCAGCTGTACAGACAATGAGAACGTTGCCGCTAAGACAGCTTCTCACTCTCTGATGACACATCTAGTGGCCACGTTGGCAGTGTTGGGTCTGCTTTTAAGTGTATCATATATTTGTAAAGGCAAAAAAGAAATTAACTTGCCCCTGTGTGCTATCTCATTTTTTGGCTTCTCCATCAACTTTTGGGTCTCTGTCTATCCTTAAATAAGACTGTCCAAAACCCAGTGTGAAAAGGACAGACACATGCTCATACCCAACGCCAACCAAAGTGTATTTCACCTTTTCATGTTTCTGTGTCATTTAACCTAGTCATCTTTCAATCTTTGTTCATTCTGTTTGTAAGTGATAAATGTGATTCAAAGCAGAACTGAAACTCACTGGTATTCAGGAAAACAGCTGGTTTCTATGTGTACATAAAAGTTATTTCTTCTTGAATAAGAACGTTACTACAGTGATATTGTAATATAAGAAAGAGGACATTTTTCATCTTATGTTTTTATCTTATAATAATAAATGACATGCTAAAGGAACATTCTGCCTTATGAATACTGTATAACTACTGGTCTTGCATCATGGTTAATATAAAATAAAGCAGGGAGTATTAACTACAAATGTAGTACAGGCTAATGCTAATGATAATAAAGTAGTGTGCATATAAAGTTAGTTCTTTATATTTTAGATCTTAAAATGGACTGTTCTAAGAGCTACAATATTTAAAGGCCGTCCAAATACTACTTAAAGTCCTGGGGGGAGGGGGGTTGTTGTTATTTTTTAACATTACTCCAAATAAACGTAATACACAATTTTTTTTAGTGAGTGGTTGGCAGGGTTTGTATTTATATATGATATGACCACAAACATAGCTATCTACACATTTACTCAGAATTATGATCACTTAAATAATGTCATTAATTTTCTAGTCATTGAAAGCGTACTAGAATACATTTAAGATTTTATGCCTCCTTTCATTCCGATTCTTATAGAAAAGAGATAATGGCAATACAAATCACTCTTTATCAATACATCTTCATAAATGTTCTTATATAAACATTTAACACAAATGATTGATCATTTGGGCCATCAGATCTTTAAACTTGTGTATTATGCCGTATTGTGGCTATAATAGGTGACATATAAAAACAAATGCTTTAGAGGTGCAGGACTATTTTCTAGAAAGGTGTTTATAAGCTAAAATGTTTAATCCATATATATATATATGTGTGTGTATATATATATATATATGTATATATATATATATATTTATATTTATATACAATTTACCAGTGTAATAAAAATACACAGAGCATAAGCTGATGTGTGGGAACATAATTTAGTTGGCAAATTTTTAGAAGAAATTGAACATTGTTTGCTACAATTATAAAATTCAGATGTGTTGCTATAAAAGGATATTCTCGTGTCAAACTAAAAGGGAACATTTTAAAGGCTGTTTTAGTCCCCACTCCTGTTCTGTCATTTTATTCAGCCTATTAGGCTGTACCTAAAAAGCACGAGGAAAAACATTAAAGCTCTACAGTGGGTGCGTGAACATCTGTGGACTTCACTAAAAGCCACTTAATAATCCCAAAGAAAGAACTTTTACATTTTAAAATCTGAGTCCTCCGTATGCAAATCATTCTGCCTTTAGCCATTTCAAAAAGAAATGAAGGATTCTAGAGGATTTTACAGTTTTACACAACACTGGTGAGACGGTTGTCAACTTTGATCTTACATTAATTAGTTAAGATCCTGACTGGTCGTGTAGCAAAAGCAAACTCCAAAATCTGGTCACCAGCTAAAATGAAATACGGCCACAATCTCTGATAAAAATGTCCGCTTTATCTTACACTGTATTTTCTATGTTAGTGTATCATTGAATGGCATATAATAACATAACTCATCGTCTTGCAAAGTGATTCATAAAGATGTAAGTCCATGTTTTAACCGTATTATATAGACATCGAGCTCAATACTACGTTGTTGCATACGTAAGCCAGTGGGGGGTATATATCAAATAGGTATGTGTTTTGTTCTTTTTTTTTCTATTTGAAGACTTACGATTTGAGGAAGATAACTTTTCATACTCGATGCAATTATGGGAAATGAGGTTGTAGCTGTACTTCTATATATAACACGTGGACTTTAAATGAAATGAAGTCTATTGTGTAACAATTAGCTTTTTGGTTTTGTTTTCCCCCAGCACAAAGTGGATGCTGAGATCAAGCTTAGAGCTATATTTAACTTTTAGAAAAGATGACCTTTCTATTATATATGAGGAACGAAAATTTAAAGCTCACGAAACAGCCAATCCCCGCAAAGAATTTCCTTTTCCCTACAGGTAGCATGAAATGGAGCCCAAATGACAGGACCCCATCTGAGCCTCCCCAGCTCCCCCAGTCTGCACAAACCCACTCTATCAATCATGGCAGGATAATGCATAGTGGTTGCACCTGTGACAGGAAATGATTGAGTGCTGAACACAGGGCCTGCTTCGCCTGTCGCTTTGTGCATTTGTATTTCTCCGGGGCTGGTTTGAGAATTTTCAGAACTTGGGGGCGGGGAAGGAAGGATTCCCATTGTATTTTGTAAAAGAAATAATAATGCATTTCGAATATCAAGACATAACACAAAAGAGAAATTAGGCAGCAAAATGCCCCCAGTCCACTCAGGTGTGTGAGAGCTCCAGTGCAGCACAAAATGCAATATTATTAAGCTGTAATTTAGTTTAGATAAGTAGGGAATGCTGACCACGGCCATTCTTTTAGAGATGTCTCATTCACCCAGTCGCAAAACAGACATTTGTTCCTTCATGATCACATAAGAGAAAAAGAACACAAGGTCAGAGCTCACCGATGGTCCAAAAAGACTATAATCTAACTTAGTTTAAGATAGCAGGGGGAAAAAATATTTTTTTTTATCTTTTCAGCCCTTCCTGCAGTTTTTTGTTAATGTCATAATCGAGTTATTTAAATGGTTTTGTGTAAGTGCCATCATCTGTTTTTAAGAAATTGAAATGACAGTAAATACAGTTTAAATTTTCTGCTAATTCAGCCAGTTATTGAAAATATGCATTTGGTAAAAAATGTAATAGATGCTAAAATGCCTCTTTTACAGCATTCAGTATTTTATTCGAGTTGATCCTTCTGAGTAGAACAATATGTTTTTCTCTTATACAAGAGTAAAATATTGATAATATATTTTGTTGTGTTCAGTATTCACATAATTCAACTTTGGAGTTACCAAACGAATGCTTTTGTTAAAATACTGGGATTACCTGTGAAGATTGTTTTACAAAAAGTAAGAAACCCACCACACTTACCGAAAACTCTCTCCCCCAAAGGAGGAGGGAGAACAGTAACCATAAAAAAGCAACACATCTGGATATGTACACTCCGTTTCTCGCGTTAGACTTTGACATTTGGTCTGACCGCTCACTCGCTGTGTTACAAGACCCAGCCACACGCGGAAAGTTCTTTAAAAACTGGGGGAGAGAGTAGATGGTTTGCTGGACGCCTTTTATTTCTCCTATTCCCTGTTATTACCTTCCACCTGCCCTAAGTGTAAGCAAGTCACATTACGGAGAAATCCACGGACTGCAGCCCCGCGGGGGCCGGCTCGCTCTAGGACCATCGGCTTTCCCCGGGTAACGTTTGCACCAACACACCCGTCTCGTTTATTGCATTGTTTCCACTGCGGGGAATCTTTTTCGCCGGCTCTCCCCGCCTTTGTTGACCCGTCGCCAGGAAAGTTGCATGAACGTAAACAGATGGAGGCAGCTGATTAAGAAAGGGGGGCACTGACTTTCCCTGGGCGCCTATAGATCGATCACTGCGAAGGGGGCAGAGGTTGAGGGGGTTGAATAAACAAACTGAGGGCCAGTTTGGCTCAGTGAAACCTACTTCCTTCGACCCAAAGCGATTGTGGCTAGATGGGCGCGACTCTCGAGACCCCAGGCCTTTTTTTTTTTTTTTTTTTTTGGCTGTCAGCCACGGGACCTCAGCTACCCCGAGGGACCGTGGTGGCAGCTCTGGCTGCTCCGAAATGGGGAGAAACGCGGGCTGATGGGCCAGGCGCTGGGGTTCGGCTAAGAGTCCAGAGCCTTGGGGGGCGCTCCCGCTCGAGCCTGCGGGTTCCCGCCCGCCCTCGCCTGGCCGAGCGACAGGTCGCCCCCTCGCTCCGGGTCCTGCCGCACACCTTCCCGGGCAGGCGGGACTGTCCCCGCGCGCCGGGCCCGACCCCTCCCCTGCTGCCCAAAGGGCGGCCGCTTCCACCCGCCCGTCTGGGGGGCGCCTCCTCCATCCCCCCCGCCCCAGCTGAGCAGGACTCGGTCTGCGGAGCGAGGAAGGTCGCTTCCTGCGATGCTGGGGCCTGGAGGTGCCAGCGCGCCCCCGGATTGGGGAACCCGGGGAACGAGGTTGTGGAGCTGCCGCTCGGCTGCGCGCCCTCCCCTCCTTTTCCGGGGGGCTCCGTACCCTCCGCGACGCGGGTACCCCGACCGGCCCCACGGCCCGCGCCCCCGAGGGACACAGAGGGCAAAGGCGTCTTGGGACGACCCCTGGCTCGGGGCCTCCACTGTCCCGCCTCATCGTCCCCCGGCTCAGCCCCCGCCACCTCCGACAGCCTCTCGGGGTCCCCCTCCGCACCCCACGTCGTGTAAACTGACCAGGAGCCTTACTTTAATTGCAGAGTTAAACATAAATCATGAGGTTCAAAGAAACCTCTGTCCTCCCACTAATCAGCTAGAAAGGGAGGCCCGCGAAACAAAAGACGGGGAGGAAATGAAGCTACTTCTCGCTCAGCCTTGAACTTGGAGGTGGGGGAGCGGGGACAGCGCCCCGCGCGCGGAGCCGCCGGCGGCCGCGGGCAGGTTTTGCAAACCCACCCCGAGAAGGAGGAGGTGGGAAGTGGAGGAGGAAGAAAGACAAACATCTGGGGATTGGACCATATGCCGAAGCTTTGTCTTGTCCTTCAAAGTTCGGCTGCCCTTGAAGTGATTTGTCAGGCAGCCCACGGGTGACAGAGAGAATGTTCGGCGGGGAGCTGGGAACCGGAGGCGCCGGGTGGGGGGGGGGGACGGGGGCACCGGCGTGGGCGGGAAGGGAGGGGAGGAGAGGGAGAAGCCTAGGGGGAGAACGGGGTAGGAAGCAAAGTGACACCCCTGCCGAGGAAAAGAAAAAACCGGTATCCGCGGAGGTGCGGAGCCAGAGATGGGTGAAGCGACTGGTTCCAGGGGACACGCCAGGACAGCGGAAAAGATACAGGAGGGAAACAGAGGTTAAGGAAAAGGAAAGCCCAGTAGACTAATAATAATAATAATAATAATAATAATAATAATAATACGGAATCCGGGAAAAGAGGAAATAAATTGAAGATAGTGCCTTAAGAAAGGATGTATGTCCCATTTTAGGAAAAGTGGCTTTGAACTTCCATCCCCCCGCCCCCATCACCACCCCTTTTTTTCTTTCTCTTTTGCCCGCCAACCGCTGAACTGATTAGACTGTAATTAAGGCCGTAAAGCCCTCAGATTATCCACCTGTTTATTCACTAAAGTCGGGGTCTCATCAAGCAAATTAGCTGCTTCCAGGCTACACATTGGGCCTCGAGCTTGCCTGATTAATGAAGTTTATTGGGAGCTGTTAAAAGCATTAACTGGAGAAAATCTCAGCAATTCGTCATATTTAAGGGATGGAAATTAAATCTCGCTATGCAGATGAGAAAAAATGTTAAACCATCTTTTGGGGTTACTATCTGCATATTATTTTTCCTTAAAATTCTGTTCAGGATATAGGCATAAAAATATGAAGCATTATTGGGGCTTAAAGGTATCAAAAATATTCAGCGCCACCACATGTGGCATTATGATGAGGAGTGGAAAAGAAAACCTAAGAATACTCATGTTACCAACGCAAAGAGATTTTTTAGGACACCCAATCACAAAGCCAACTCTCACAAGAAACCCAATTTTTAAATTAAAGTTAACGTATCTATTTACAGAATGAGATTTGGGAGTAGTCCTCCAAGGGGTTCAATGTTTGATTTTGGAGAGAGGGTATGATGAAATCAACAGCTAACAGAGAGAAGAGGGGAGTTATGTAAGCACCCTAAGAAAGGAGCACATGTGAGGAAAACAGTATAGGGACATGGAAAAGCACCCCAATAAGTCAATATTCCTATAAACTGGCTATCGAAAATGTTTCTGTACTCAGTGTTTGTAACCATAACCACTGAGGTTCTTTGCACACAGGTCTGGGAAGATGTGATTAAGAAAATAAACAAGGACATGGGGGAAATATAACCCAGTGGAAAGAGGAAATGTAGTGCAAATTGAGAACATAATCCAGAATTTGTCACATATGTATTTACTTTAGGTACTACTTAGTAATATCATTGGCACACAAATGTATATTAATGGTTGCAATTATAGAAGTGAAGGGAGAGTGATTTCAGGATATTAGTTATTCTTGAAAAGGAAAAATCTTTTCTATAAGTGACAGAAGTCCATGGATGGGTGTATTCTATTTCAACAAACTACTGAAAATAAAAATGTGTAATGAATACACTATTTTAGTCAATGAAAAGTGTATGGTAATACAAATCTTTCAAGATTTATTTTTAAATCTTTTCTATTATTTTGTCTAGAGGCATTTTAAGTACTAGCACAGTTTGAAATATTTGCTTAACTAGTACATTGTATATTTGTTTAAAGACACTTTGTATGTTTCATAATTTCAGTAAAATATATATTAGAGTATATAAAATCTAAATGCTATCTGACACAAAAGGGACAGGCATACAGCAAATAGAATATTAGATCATTTTTAAGACTATTTATCTTACCATAACACTCATCTCTTATGGATTTAGTCCTAAAGTAATGGATAGACTTTTATAGTTTTTCTTACTAATATATGGTCCTTCAAAATTGATGTTTTCGATAATCCTAATTTTTTTATTTTAAAAACTAAAAATATTGAGATTTATTAATTTCTCTCACCTTAATGAAGTCACAGTTGGCTAAAGAAAGTAACAGTAATCATTTATATTAACATTTCTCTTTTAAAGGTGCAAAAAAGTCCAATTCACATCACCCTCCCCTTTGGTAAATATAACATAGCTTTGTGAAACCAAAAAAAAAAAAAAAAGTAAATTTGAAGTCTAGAAAATTCAATAACACCCAAAAGCATAAGTAACCTTGAAATATCATCTTCATTTGTCTTAATATTTAAAAAATCTTTAAATTATTTGTTTACTGTCTCTGCAAAATTCCAATATATTCTATATGTGAGCCACAAGAATCCTTTTCTGTTTCTATCCATACTGTGTATTATATTATTTGGTTTATAACATGATTATTTTGTAACAAATGAGCTGTAAACCTGTTTATTTAATATTGGAAATAAAATAATCATTTAAATAGTTTAGGTTACTGACTAAAACTTCCCGATAAGTGCATCTGATACTGCCCATTGAATTCTTTATAATACCTTTTATCCTTATGTTTTAATTATTAAGGCATTTCTCAGTTAAAAAAATGTGTATATATATAAATTTAATTCATTTTTGTTCACACAAATGCAGGTTTAGTAAGACTTATTTCTCCTATAATTTTGAAGTAACTTGAAGAAAAATATTTTTTGCACTGAAAATTGTTCATTTTTTAGGACAGGTTTGCTTTTCATATTTGACTTAAACTCAGAAATGAGAGAAGAGAGACAAGTAAGTTCTCTAAGGGCACTTAAAAACATATTGTGCTATAAACAAATTTTTAGAAAATACTTTGTCTCACATTTTTAAGATCAAAACATTTGAAAATGCTACTATGCTGGTCTTAAAATACTAGACATCATGGTATCATGTGCTTACCAGTTCATTTAGAATATAGATATTTTTGTACAAAGATAATTTGCCTGTGGAGTGTCCAGTCACACAGAGTTGGCTTCCGAGCTACAAACTAATGGGTATCAATTATTGTCAATTGTATTTCTGATCTCTAGAGTGATATGGATAAAGAAGGTCAAAACGGTCCCTGATGAAAAGAAACTTTTAAAACGTTTGGAAAAGTTAATGAATTAGATTTTCCTGCACTTGAAGATATTAGGATTGGGAGATAAGACTCCCATCAGCCAAATCAAGAATATTCACAGTTGACAGAGAATGCAAAGTTTCTTTTTTCCCACCAAAGAAATGCCCTCCCATAGCTAGAAGTGGTAATTGATAGGAATGATTATGTTAGGTTAGAATACATTTAATAAGCAATAAACTTGAAGTATACTCAACCTAATTTTGTGGTATTTATTTCATGTAGCTCTTCATAAGTGCTTGAGAATGCTTTCTGTATAAATATCCCTTTCACTTTTTAAAACATGTTTTCTGGCTGTGAAGAAAATTATAATGTTAATAAACCCTAATTATTGTTTTTTTTAATCTTTGCAACAATAATGAAAGTTCAATGAAATGAACAAAACTAGATGAGATGTGTAACACTCCCCTTTTTTCTTCAATAGCCTTTAAATGATTTATGAAATAAAAATGCTACGTAAGTTTGCCTTTACAAATCAGTATTTTCTTCACCCATCAGTCTCTATCTCCTTAAATATTCAAAATATTAGGATATAAAAGAGGATCTCTGTCCATTTGTTCTTTAAGACCGACCACATTTTTTATTGAAGACACCAAAAAAATGCAGAGTTCTGATGCATAGTTTATATGACCAATTGGTTTTTTTTTTGTTTTGTTTTTTATTTATTTATTTTTTTGACCAATTGGTTTTTAAAATATTTTTTGTTTTCATAGAATAGTATATGGAATAAAAAAATACGGCATATATTTTCAAAGAGAAGTCAGCTTGTCCATAATACTCAGAAAGTACATTCAAAATGCTACATTTCATATTTTGGGTTCTTGGAACTGATAGTTTCTTTGTCGACACTGACGTAAATGTTAGAATTTCCAGTTCAAACTATGTTTTAGTCACTTTAATACTGTACAATTATTAATGGAAAAATAGGTACAGGAAGATAATAAAGTTCATAATAGTTTCATCCTCAGCTATGCAAATATTGCTCAAATGAAGCACATTTCATTACTATATATTTCCAGGGCAACATTTTGAGTCTAGAAAGGTCAGTACTGGGATTTTATTTTGATACATGATATGACCTCATTCTTTCATGTTTTGCAGAAATCCAAAGGGGGAAGGGGTGCCTCTATCTTTTCTTTTTCTTTGATGTAAGTCTAAATTGCAACAGCTACCCTGCCTTCCCATAATTGTAACGAGATCAGTGGGTTTTAAGTAGGGGATGAATCAATTATTGTAAGCAGAGCCCCTGCTTGTATTACTGAATGCCAAACCAACCTCAGGATTATGAAATGAACCTTTGACAAGTATTCAAGCTTTCAGCATAGTCTCAATAATGAGGATTAAGTACTGACGATGGAGTGAAAGCAAAGTTTTATTCACTTACTAAGGAATATGGACATATTCATTAAAGGAGATCAGATTGAATGAGGCTTTTAAAAAAGGGACATCTAGTAGCAGCATTAAAGGTAAAAATCAATGGTAAATATGTGGCGTTTATGTTAACAAGAAAAAGATTCCAAAAGCACAGATCATGAAACGGCAATATATCTGTGATTAAGAAATAACAGTATTAACAATGAAAAATAGCAAAGTAGTTTCATATATATATGTTAACGCTTTAAAAATAATAATAAAAAAAAATCAATCAAGGGGGTTAGCATGAAAGAAATCAGGAGTACCCATGGTCAGGCTTAGAAATTCTTGGAATTCTAGTATTTTTCAACTCAGAAGAACAACAAAATGCTGAGGTTTCACAGAACTAAAGTCAGAGAAAAATCTTTAACTCCAAGAATCAGAAAGATTCTAACAGGTTAGGGAGACACAGTTTAAATAGGGTAGTATCCTCATGCATATATTCCAACAGTCTCCTCGCCCCTCCCCTCCCCTCCCCCCTCCCCTCTTCTCCCCTCCCCTCCTTTTTCTATAACTCTAACTTGTTGTTTAGTAACTTTACAACTTACTATTGTAAATAGCGAGTCAAAAACATAAACTAGTGGCATATTTATGTGTCCTTACCAATTAACTAACATGTTTTAATGCTTATGATAGGGTTTATATGTGTTTGTTTTTTGTTTGTTTTTTAAAAAAAACCCTTATGAATGATCAAAACAACATCTGCTTTTGCCCGATTTATTCTGTTTCCATTACTTCATGAAATGAACTTCTGCATCATATAGGATCAGATATTAATTAGAACAGTAAATAGTAAACTTAAAATCTCAATACACATAAAAACTAATACCAATCAATTCTTCTATTATTCACAAATATTGTTTCTTATACTGCATTTCTATTTAAGCAGTTCAGGCATTATACACAGAAATAAAAAGCATGATTTAAAAAAACATCAAATAAAGCCTTACCCTAAATTAATTCAATTTAAGCAGTTCAGGCATTATACACAGAAATAAAAAGCATGACTTAAAAAAACATCAAATAAAGCCTTACCCTATATTAATTCAATATTCACAACACTCAGTAAAAGGACAAATTTATATTTTAATAATTTTTATTTATTTGGGCCATAGTATATACAAAAGAAAAAGGAAGTATAGTACTCTGATATTTAATTTTTACCAGTTAAAATTATGTTAAGTTAAATATGCTAAATCAAATTATACTTATTTCTCTAATGAAAAAATTAAGAATTTTGGCATAGCTGGTTTTAGATATTTGTGAGAAAATAACATCTATTTAATAGATTTCATGTAAAAAATACAATACTTAAATACTATTTTCCCACCATATTTCTTTAATCAAAATAAACTATTTTGAGATTGTTAAATTTGAATTTTCCATTTTTCTACATTTTGTTTCAAATATAGCCCGATTGTTCTAACATATTTAACATATTAACAAATCATTGTTATTTTCAAGCTAAGAAATCTATTACTGGTGTGCATGTATGAACATAAATAGATGTCTCAAAATAAATACAAAACTCACAAGGGTGAATTGAAAGAGGACTACTTACATAGAAATTATAAATGTATGCCTGAAACAGGTACAATCAGTGTCTACAAGTGTAGATTGAAGGCAAGTTATTAAGTCGCATGCTAGAGTTGAAAAAGAGACATGATATCGGGGTAGTAACCACTTACAAATAAACAGAGCTGGTGTCTACAGTGCAATGAAGGAATTTAAATTTGTAGTAAAAGTCTGACATCTGGTGGTAAGAATGAGGAGCATCAGAAAAGACAGTACCTCCTGGCTTTTATATAATGAAAACCAAATCAAAAATTATAAGAAATTATTTTTTCTATATTTTAGACATTTTACATGACATTTTTGCTTTCTCCTACTGATTTCACCATGAGTCCTCTTTTATATCTCTAAATAAATTATATCTCTATTTCCTAAATATTTTTTGTATTAAAAATATGTTTCTCAATAGGATAAAAATATTGGTCAGCAGTTAGTTTTAAAAGAATAATGTATATGCACTTAGAAATAGTTCAATATTATCAAATTGATTTATAGAAAGTTAGTTTTACATCGCATCTTTGAAATCAAAATGAATCTTTCCTAAATCTTTCTAATAAACAAATGAAAAAATTAACAAATTTAAAGTCATTTTGAACACAAAACAAGAATAACAACAAAAAGATTTTAACCTTTCAGTTGAAAGGTAATCCTAGTTCCTGATAAACATTAAAAAGACAACTCATAGAACAAAACTCCTGTAACACCCTCTTAGCCCATAGTACTGTTTTTTATTAAAATGGTCCAAAAGAATCAGAAAGTTGCTACAGCATGCTATGTTCTAAGATTAATTGCCCACTATCGTCAAATATGTTTATACTGTGCAAAATTAATCATGGTTAAATGATGCAGGAATTCACAATAACAATTTAAAAAATAAAATTAGTAGTATTAATGTTTCACAAAGTAGGTATTTCTAAGGTATTTCCTCTTTTAGTTTTAACATGGCCCTCAAATAATTTTTTAGAATATTGCTATATCAAAATAAGAGCAACATGAGCGTAAAAGAAAGACGGAAACAAGAAAAAAGAGCCCCACAGAAAGGTCTTTAATAGCTGTAGGAGGCTATATTTTCCAAACACGTCCACCATAGTATCTCTCAACCTATATGCTCTTCCAGAAGCTTGCCACTCCCCCATGAAGAGATGGAGTACAATCCCCTTCCCCTGGATTCTGGGAAGGCTTATGGGCCACTTACAGAAGTAAAATAAAATGAAGCGAAAATGCTGCGGGACATCTGGGCTAGATTACAAGAGGCAATGTAGCTTCACTTGCTTCTCTCCAGAAAACGTCAACTGCCATGTAAACCGTCTGACTACCCTGAGGCCACCGTGCTGTGAGGGAAGTAGCCCATGAGCAGAGGTCACACAGACAGGCCCTGACACCACAGGAAGACAGCGAGATGCCCAACTGGCCCCTAGCTGACCGAGGCTCCAGCCTGTTCCCTGCCATTGCTCCAGGTCTAGCACCCAGCTGACGGCCACCGGAGTCCCTTAGTCAGAACTACCCAGCTCAGCCCTTCCCAAATCGCTGATCCACAGCAATTATGAGGCTTAATAAAGTAAATGCAGTCTTAAGGCAGTAAATGTTGGGGTCATTTGTTATGCAGCAATAGATAACCACACAATGACGTTTGGAAACTTAGTGCTGAAATGAAGGTAATGACAGATAATCTTATTCTATACGCAGCTTTAGAAGCAGTGTAGGCTGAGATTCAGAATTCTCTGCTCCTCCCGAAAGGTCCACTAATAGCAATTGTACTATGGGCTGGATCTATAATTATGCCTTATTAGAATTTATTAAATAGTATGGAATTTTATAAAATATGTATCACATTGTATAATTTCTTAAAAATCCGTATCCATCTTTTTATTAAACCTCGCAAGAAATTTTATTATTATGTCCTGTAATGGTAGGTGGCCTAAATGCAGGCCTTTCAAACTTTCTAAAAATACGTTACCCAAAAAAACATGGTAACTCCTTATATAAAACAGCATGTATCGGTTAAGATTCCATCAGCAGTCAATGATAGAATTAGTCAAAGCTAAGTCACGTTGGCTTAAACAAAAAGGAAATTTATCTCAAGAAATCCAGAAGTCAGGGTTCTACAAAGATGGTTTGGTCTCTGCTTCTTTGAGTCTCTTAGGTTGGTCTCTTCGGTGGGCTGGCTTCATCATTATACCAGTAGCAAGATGGCTGCTGCAATTCCAGATATCGCACCCAGACACAGAAATGATCTTGAAAGAACAGCCTCTCCCAAAGAATTCTTATTTTGAATGAAAAACTCTTTAGCATTTAAAATCCATTCATTCAACAATGCTTTATTCAGCATTCGATAAATGCCAAACATTAGCCTATGTGCTTCTAGTATGAGCAAAAGAGTTGACCTCCCCTAATATCTCATTGGACAGAAACGGGTCACACAGCACCCTGTAGTCAGTCAACGGAGAGAGTTATGAGACTCCCATGATTGACTGAAACCCAATCTAAGATATTTCAGGGAAAAGGATCACTCTCCCCCAAACCAGTAGGAGAGAGAATCTCCTGAACAGTTTGGGACTGTTCCAGCAAGTATTTTAATGGAGAAAAGGATATTCAGCAGGCAGCTAACAGAGTCTGTAAATAAACCTTATCAGAATATATTGTTATTCGATCTGTGAAGACTATGTAATAATGTAGAAGTACCTTGGTATATGATGTGAGTTAAATAACCAGGTTTTTAAAAAGTATATATAAAATGATCACAACTACATTTTTTTTAAATCTTGGCATATTCAAAAAGACCAAAGAGCAATACTAAAATGCCAGTAACATATTGCCTATAATTTGAATGATAGCACTATGTGTATTTCTATGTCCTGCTTCTGTTTCTACTGCCCCCCCCCATTTTCCTTAATGAGCTTGTTCTTCTTTAAATAGTTCTTTAAATAAAAAATAATTTCTTGTCAGCTATGTCCAGCTACATTACCTACTGCCTAATCTAAATCAAATAAAACAAATTTATGGAGCCTGCAGTTACCAAGTCTCAGATCATAGGAATGACACCTTTTTTTTTTCTTTTTTTCAGTACTTCAGCTCAACCAAGAGAGAAGCAATTTTAAATAAAGAGAAAGGACTCCCTTGTCAAAAACCTTTAGGTCAATGATCAGTAATATATGATATTTTATAGTTTAAATATTTATCAAGGATTAAAATGATTATAAATTCACCAAATATATATTCTTCCAACTATACTTCATTTAGGTTAATGTTAACATATCTCATGGTTGAATTAATTAATGATTTACTGGAAATCCGTTTTATAGTATAAAGAGAAAATCCTTTTCTTTAAGCATCTATATATGTTATGCTTGGAGACTTCTAATGTCAGGCCTAAAAGTGTATCAGATATAGTCCATCCATCTCTCCCTACATTATTCTTTGGCTTCAATTTTTGAAGTCCTTCATGTTTGAGGGGCTAATTATGACCACACAGGCTTTTGGGGGACATACATTCTCTTGGGAAGAAAAACTAGGAAGAGAAAAGTCAACAAGCCTGCTCTCTCTCACTGCAATCAGGCTAACCCACAAACGACACTCAGTAAGAAGTGTTTGCAAGCTAAAAAAAAAAAAAAAAAAAGGAGTTCATAGTTTCTGAGTTGCCCCAAAATACCGATACTCATTAGCACAGCTCAATTTAAGAGTTCGAAAAACTAGTTACGGAAGGTGAGCCATTCAGTGCTTTGCTTTCTGAAGGTGACCACCTCTAAAGCAAACGTTCATGACAGATGTAAACTGATAATCCCTTGCATGTGTCTAAAGGATAGAAGCCCGTAACTAGTTGTGGAGATGTTTGTTGACCTCTCAAAACTATTTGCAGGAACACAGTGAGCACCGCTTTCTCCTATCAGTTTGACACCTAAACAGCTCAGAGCTGATAGGATTCTTCATCAATCACCTTGATCACAATGGCTGTATGGACAGGGTATTTATGAGAGCTGATCTGCTCTGTCACTTTGGGCTATGTGAAGAACATTGTTCTTTTTTTCCCCCTTTCTTACTTTTCTGTAGGCCATCTCATCCATCAACCAAACTGCACAACAATTGAGAGCTAACACTGAAAAACACATACAATGACACTTGGTTAAATGATTGGGCACTGCTAAACCCACGAGGAATCAGACTAACAACGCCGTGTGATTTAAAGAACCAGTCTACCAGTTGTTAGATACTCGTGTAAACAACTGAGCACCGTGTAGCTCCAGTCTCTGGTATTGCAAAAACTTTAAATATCCAGTGTAACAGGGGTACACTTTCAAAATGAAATCGAAGACTTGGACACCTTGGAATGAATATCATTCTGAATAAATCAAAATGGTACATTCCTGGGGGGGGGGAAGTACCTGAAGATTATCATAGTTTTGGTAAGTTTCAAAATGTGGACCGGATGCAGGAGTGTGTAGGCTACAAGATCAAGTATAAGCGGTGGTTAGATGTGTCAGCCCAAGAAGACGCAGTGAGGCATCTTTGAGTAGCACACGCAGCAGAGCTCCAGAGGTCCCGTGCACAGCCAGGGACTGTCTGATGCCTTGGAGGTCACATCTCCCTCGGAATTTAAAGGTGCCTTATTTTGTCTTTTACATCAGTGAATATGATTAAACGCCCGCTGTTGTGTTAAATTTCCAAGATTGTAAAAAGTCAGGGGAATTAAAAAGGTCACTGCAGTATTTCATTTCACCTGCAAATCTGTGGAGTGTTAAAGGAGGACATAGGAAATGGCTTGAAAAGAGAAGCGGTGTCCAAATTCTGGGAAACCTGAATGAGAAAACTGCAGTGGGGGGAAAAAAGCTTTTTAGGTGTGTAAATACAAAACAAGACTCTTCACTATGTGGTGTTACACAGTGGAGAAAATTAGGATGCCATTTTAATAGCAAAAAGAGGCCAGATTCTGGTCACTTCATGTGACGATTCGCTAGGAGTTAGTCATAATCACCTTTCTGTGAGCATGTGGTTTACAAATTAGAAATGTTGACGCTAGACCTCAGAGCCATAAACAATATAACCCTTCCTATTTTGGTGTGCTACCAAAAACAGTGGTTTTACACAACTAGATGTAAAATTTTGGAGGTAACTATAAAATTAAGAAACAGTGACGTCAGCTAAGGTGGAACATATACATGAATGACCAAGCCTGCATCCACTCAGGACAAAATATCAAACGTTAGGTGATGTTTTTATACATCACAATTGATGGGAAGATAGATATTCAGGTTAGCCTGTAATAAAAATAAAGATACAAGATCTCTCAATATGATTACTAAATCTTTTGTTTTAAATGTGTTTGTGGACGAAACCGAAAGACGCCTTGTGAGTACTCGTACGGCTGTCTGGGTCTCTTGAAGAGGGATCACTTCTCCACTTATTGTCAGAGACTGAGGATTCGCTAGTATGCTGACTCACTCATTCATGGTCTGGACCTCCCTTACTGTAAGATAGTGATGGCGTTACCATACCATTTACTTCCATACAACAAATGTCTTTAACAACGTCCATGGGGGGCAGAGAGGTGTTCGGTAGAAGGTTCTGAATAAACAAGAAAATATTGTAGCTCACACACTCTTGAGGTAAAGACATACCTAGCTGGAGGAGGTCCTCAGAGCCCTGGTACCTCTCTTAGATTCCGGAAAAGCTGGAGGAAATGAGACACATTCTTATACACTCCCACCCTATATGTCAAATTACTCTAACTTGTGTGGCTCACCCCCACCAAAGTAGAGGCCTGAAAGGCTGGTGAGTATTTTCTTTCCATGATAGGAAAAGGGAAATGAACATTAATATTCAAGCCCCTGAATGTGTTTTCTAAATGCCCACATCCCAGCCTCAGAATAATCAGTGTACAGACTTTGAACTTAAAACTTGGATACTAAGTGATGTCTTGCCTTTCCTTTTCATATTCTGTCCTCGTGGGTTACATGAGCAGCCCTTGGGCAGCAGAAACTGGATCCTCCTGTCCACCTACTCCCTCCTCCCAAATTCCTTCACTGTGTGCCTAGAAGATTCAACATTCATGATTAAAGGGAGTCAAATCAAGTAAAAGAAGAAATCTCCCCAAAGGATGGAGTTATCCTTTCGAATGATCTGTCTACAGATAGAATAACAATGGAAGGGAAAAAAATCCTATATTTTGAAGGCAGTTTGAAGAAAGATTTTACATGCTTCTATTAAACTACAGTGTGTTGCACACAGACATATTCGCTCAAGGTTATCTATTTTATTTTGAGAAAGAAATTTTCATTTTTACACAGAGTGAAACAGTAGATAGAAGAAAGTAGAAACCTAACAGCCATGATTATAAATGTTTATAGACATAACTAAAGGCTTATCTAAAGTTCATCCTGTTTAAGGACGTGTTTTATGTTGTACAATTCCTCTTAGAATATCAATCTAATAAGCACCAAATGAGGCTGCAGACAATGCTGTTATAAAAAATGGAGAAAAATGATTAAAATATGATAATTATACTGACAGCTTATATGCTCAATCTAATCAACCAAGCTTCCAATTTGTCATAATGTACACTCACTCATACATTATTGCTTAATTACAGCAACACTTCTATTTGGAAAGGTTGTCAATCATGTGAACACCCATCATTTTTCTTCTTTTATTTTTTTCCCTAAGAAGGGACATATTTTAAGCAAGGATTTGGGACCACTGTGCTTTTGATTTAACCGTTGGAATACTTTTTTATGCAAAAACTATAGTTTACGTGTAATATTTTTCTTTACACACATATTACTATGTTTATATTATGTAACGTTATTCTTGTAAGTCAGTGTTGATATACCACATTCTAAAGTGAAATTAAATATTGGTAGCATTTTGTGATTTTATGGTTATTAAAATACCTATGTGTTTGCACTATAAAACAATACATATTGTTAAAAAAAAAAAGGCAAAATTTAACCAGTGTCCCACTTTGCCTGCAATCCATATTGATCAAGTTTGAAAAGAAATGGCAGTGAGGGGGAAATGTAGATAGCTCTTTGAAAAAGTACATGACTGTTTGTGGAAGTGGACTTAGCATAGCAAATTGAAAGTAAGTGATTACCTTTTACTTCATAGCTCTGGCTCCATCGTTCTTCTTCCAATGAGTGAAAATGTTTAACATATTGCTAAAATAATTATACAAGTGCATCTGCTAGGATCACTTACTAAGCAAGAGTTTCGTAACTTGACCATATAACCAAATCTGCTAGCAAAATGAAGTGATACATTGAAACCATTATTCACATTATTGAAAAGACTGAAACTTTATCTCAACCAATTACTTTAAACATATTACTGACTTTATAAGATATATACAATATGTACGTGCATATATGTATACGTATCATATATACATATACATACATACACATATATCATCCTATGTGTATATCGTATATGTATATATATTTTAACGTAATCTACATGTATACATATAGCTATATAGGTATACAGTATATTCTCAATTTTTTAATCTAGATTATTTAACAGATCATTTTCAACAGGAAAGTGAGATTATTAGCTAAGAATTAAAAAATACATTCTTACTGAGTATGGACATTTTGGGTCCTTCGGTATGTGGATAGTTGTTTCTATTACCCGTTCAACCACTATGGTAGACAAGTCTATGGAGCCTACTTTTTATAAATAGAGAGAGAGACTTTTTTCTCCTTTATTTCTGTAAATATTCTCTTAGTTAAGTGTAATATAAAGAAGCAGATGTTCCTATTTGCGAGCCTCCATTATTCCTTAAAAGCTAGTTTTGTGATGATGAAATACCCTGATATGTACAATTGCACTTGTGGAATAGGAGCCCATATGTCAGTTGTACCACAGTTCAATCACTTTTCTGAATTACTAACTCTTAAACAATTATGTGAAATGTTTTATTCTTTAAGCCCTTAGATAGAATACAAACTGTATCTAAGAACCTGACACTTGGCACACATCTCACTATTTTCAAAGGATTTATTTAAAAATTCATTACAAGTGTTAAAATATAAAAATCTAAAAGCACAATTAAAAGTGAATAAAAATAGTTTCATGTCACTAGGAACTACTATTATACCATTTGCAATCTTTGACCAAGTTCTCTATACTGAGCTGCAATCGTGCCTTGTACCATAGGTCAGGTTTCACAACCAGGTGGTGTCATTTCTTAATTTTTAATTTTTTAAAAATATTTTCCTTTCTAAACTAGAAATTCCTAATAATTATAGATCGTTAGAAATTGGAACAAGTGACTCTAGCAGATAGATAGGAATATGAATGGTAAATTAAATGGTAAATTCAACTTGAACTAAAAAATAATGGAGTGCATTCTCAATGTCAGTTATTTTCAATGCTCTGTCAGATACTAAGTGAATATGCATATTGTGTTCAAAAACTGGAAGGGTAATGTGTCAACTTGAGAGTTATCAGCCAGTAAAATCCTAAACCTCCTTTTGGTTGCATTCAGTTCTGGAAAAAATGTTTTCATAATTTTTTCCAGCATCGGGATGCCCATCGAAAAGAAGTCCAATATGGCAACATGTATGAACATCTACAATTTACTTTGAAATGTGTCAAAAAAAAAAAAAGGGCAAGAACAGTAAAATGTTACTTGTGGAATCTAGGTGGTGGATGTAGGAGTTTTTCACTCTAAAATTCTTTACACTTATCTGCATGTTTGAGTGCATACAGATTATTTGGTAATAAAATGCTGAAAAAATAAATTCAACAATAATTTCTCTCCAAAGTAACACAAATCAGTAGAAAAGAGCAGCTAAAATGTTGGCAGTTGACCTGTGTTCTCTATAAAATCTGTAATAGTTCAGCCCTAAAGTAATAAGTTCCGGCAATTGAGGATACCAAACCCATCATGGTAGCAGGCCATTTGAAGTCACAGGAATGATCAAGATGATATCCATGGTGTGATGAAGACAATTTATTCCATCACACCATGTTTCAAAACCTCATGTGGGCACCTTCCCCTCCAGAGCCCAGACATGTTTACATGGAAAAGGTGAGGTTTAGTTTTCTTCTACTCGCTTAGTGACTACAACCAGACTACAGTGTCAGTTTTCATTATTTCTTTCATTTGAAGTTGAGGGTATATTGTTTATTTCTATCTGTTCTCTATAAATAATGTAGTATGTGGATTTGGGTGCAGTTATAACCTCTCCTAGATTCTTGGCAGTGCCTTTCCATGCTTACCATAGTTTCTAAAAAATGGCCACAGATTCTTTCCCAACTTTTCCAACCAGAGATAGGGTCTCCTTCCCCTCTCCTGGAATCTGAGCTGAGCTTAGAAACTACTTGTAACCAACACAATGGGTTGATGTGAAACCATTTGACATCTGCGGCTAGATCAGAAAGGCCATGCAGTGTCTCCTGGTTCTCTTGGGACACTTGCTCTGGGAGAATCCAACTGCCTTGTCTAACTACCTCGAGATTGTCATGCCACAGAGGCCGTGTGGGGTGCTGCGATTGACAGTCCCAGCTCTGCCCAAACTTCCATCCACCTTACCAAGACATCAAGCGTGTGAAGGAAGAAGCTGTCATGGACACTCAAAGCAAGCCCGTCTCCCAGCTGAGTTCTCCTAAGTGACTTTCGTCAATGAGATGAGGACCAGAAGAATTGTTCAGCTGAGAACTGCATGAATTCCCAACCTATGTCATCCATGCAGTATAATGAAATGGCTGTTGTTTTAAGCCATTGGGGGACAATTTGTTATACAGCAATAGTAACTGAAACACTACAGAATAGGTGTTATGTCAGTTTTGATGCCAACTCACCTTTTCATATAATATCCAACTTCTTCTGATATTCAAGAAGATTATCATAAAGAATTTAGATTAGGTGTAAGAAAGAACAACCTGACATGGAGACTATTTCAACATGACACTAAACTCCCTAATAAATTTAGATCAAATTTCAGCCAGTTGGATTAAGAGAAAAAAGTTCAATCAGGCCATTTATGTGGTGGTATTAGACCTATAAAGACTATTAGTGATTTACTGAATTCTGTATTAACTTGATTAAATTTATCACGCAGTTTGATATCAACATAGGTGTGTGTCACTAGGTAGTAAAGAGAATCTATAATCTCATTCCATGGAGAAGTTGAAAAATATAACTGCCTTCTTTTCTCAAAGAAAGAGGCTGTCTTTCTAAAGAGAAAAAATAAACAAGTGTATACATTCAATTTTTTTCTAGAGTGGAATATACATATATATACACATATATACATATATGTATATATATGTATATATATACACACACACACACACACACACACACATGCCTATATTGATATCAAACTGTGTGGTAAATTTATAAGGGACATTAGACTTACCAGGGGGATAAGTGATATAAATGTCTAACCACTATACTGTACACTTGAAAACAATATTAATGTCAACTGTAATTGAAAAATTAAAAAATAAAAAATAAAATAATTCCACACACATTTATTGGAAACCTGCTAGGTACCAGGTATTGTAAATAAGGACTTTTACATCCTCAACCTTGTTTAACATGTTATTAAATAGTCATTTTCATTTTCTTTCTAAAAAAATAAAATCTAATCCCTCTGTAGCCTGAGGGAAATCACTTAACCTTTATTCTTCAATTTTATTTAAAATCGAGATGATAATATTTACCTCCCAAGGTACTATGAATACTAATTAATTAATGTTGGCAAAAAAAGATCTTAAAGACCAAAAAGAAAAGAAAGTTCTAAACCTAACATTATTATGTTTTTGTTCTTCACAGTGCTCTCAGTATTAGTTTCCTTCTCCATTCTATTCCCTATCACTAAGGAAGCATTTCATTTCGAATAATTTGACTTGGGCTATACCTACCAGCCATGATCAAGATCAGTTGCCAAGAGATAGTATTTATATTGATGTTTGTATATACATACCAAATATATGTATTTGTTCACTATAGGCAAATTGAACTGAACATAATACAATGAAATTCTTCTAACATGGGCTCCCATGGGCTTTCAAATAGATATAAATATAAAGCATGGATATAATGTTCTGCCTTTTATATTATCGTGATATGAAATGCAGTTAACCCTTGAACAACGTGGGGGGTTGGAGGTGCTGACGCCCCTCACAGTCAAAAATCCATGTATAACTTATGACTCCCCAAAACTGGCATAGTTCATCCCAAGCTCCAAAGCCTTAGATCCTGGATAACGGTGGCTGATGAAACCATTTCTTGTGTTCCCTTGCTTTTCCTGGGCAGCCTTGATATAAACGCCTGTCACAGGAAAAAAATGAAAAACGGTATAGACAGACAAAATCAATTCCATAGAATTAAAGAGTTAACGCTTATAAAAGAAAAAAAAAAGCCAGAAATCAATGTTTTTTTAGTCTCAGTATACCTTAGTAAAAAGTAAAAGAGAGATAAATAATGAAGACTATCAGAACATCTGACTAAATGAAAATTTAAGCCATCTATACCAAAACATATTCATAAAATTAAAAGGTCGAAAGCAATAAAAATTGGCCCAAAAAATGAAGAGTTAAGTCCTTACTTTATAAAAATGACTTTCAAATCAATGAGAAAATCAAGAACACACAAGGGACATGAACAAGAAGTTTGGGAAACTAAAAACTGCCAATAAGCACATGGTGAAAGAAAGCTTCGCCAGTAGTAATAAAATGAATGAAAACTTTTCAAATGAGCCATCATTCTTTACGTCTATAATTTAAAATAGTAAATTCTGATAATATTATTAAATATTATGGAGGGTTCAATCATCGGGTATCTTCAGGCACTTCCAGGGAGAGTGCACTTCTATACGACTTATCTGGAAAGCAAATAGGAAATAAGAATTTGTAAAAGGACACAGCGTTTTTCCCAGTAATGTGACTTCTGGAACCCTATTCAAAAAAGAAAGAAAGAGAAAAAAATTGAACGATACCCATATTTATCGTTCAATATTTATAAACACATATTTATAACAGCCAAAGTTTGGAAATAGCCTAAAAATTCAACAATAATGAATAACGCTATATCCATTGTCTGACACTTAGTTTTATTTCTTTAGATAATAAAATTGTTTCAAATTGTTTGTTCCATTGGCCGGGGAGGAGTGGGAGTGGGAGAGAAAGAAAATAAAAGTAGAGAAAGCAACACATATCCTGGGAATTTTCCTCAATGAGGTGAACAAAGGATCCCTGACTGGTGAGTCTCTCTAGCCACATGTTTGGATTAAGCCTTTTACCAGTATCGATACGCATTCTCCATTTCACTTTACTCATTATCCAAAAAATGGGAGAAGGAAAAGAGAGACCACGAAAAGAATGACAAATTGAAATTCAAGATGAAATATACATACATGTATATATAGAAAATCTCATTGGGTGAAATACATATAAATAGTTGGAAACGTCATTTTAATTACTACCTTGTGAGTACAAAAGTATTTGACTCAACACTAATGATCTTGAAACTGGCACTGAACCATAACTAATGTCAAAAATTTGCAAAATTTCAAAGAACATCACCTATCATATCAATGTGTCCTAACATCAAGGTCATTCTCTAATGATAAGGATTTTATCCACTTATATAATTTATGTGTAAATGAAGAGTATGGATGCTTTATGTTTCTGAAGGAGGAAAAAAAAAAAAAAACTTCTAACCAATTCCACGTTTCTGAAGCCAGGCAAGGCTCTTATTAATATAATTCCAAATGATATCACATTTCCAAAAAACTCTCTTGAGAGTGAGTTGAGAGCTGAACCACTCTCTCTAAGAATTACCAATTACTGTCTTTCGCACTTCCTCCTGAGCTGGATAAAAATTATCTATCTCCAATTTATCAGCAAATACATTATAGTTCTGGGGCCGAGAGTCAAAGAAGAAGCTTTTCCTCAAATTGCCAGCTCTCAGGAGCCTGGCCTATTCTAAGGGTTAGAAGATTGAGCCCCCATTACCTCTGCCTTTATCACTTTGAAGACTTTATCTGAGGAAGCAGCCCAGCCACTGTCCTCTTTACCTTGGGTTCTCCTGTCCGTTTCCTGTTTTCAATCAGGACAAACATGTTGTCACTCAAACCAGTGTCAAGATGCTCAGATGGGATCGTGGGAAAGCGTTTAGTGGGGTCACATAGGCTGCAGTGCGTCACACACCTTTTCAACAAAGATGGCTGCAAACGTTAGACTACACTTGTGCATTGCGTGAGCAAGCCTCCTTAGCTTCTGCTTTCATTCCGTTTGTTTTTATTTAGGATCCACTGCAAAGCTCAAAGCCCTGATAGCTAATTGAGAGGAACAGCAAGTACAAGGGGAAAAGTCCATTTGTTAAGTTACCAGGGCAAAGAAAACCTAGTAAGTTCCCCGTGCTGAGGTGCCTACGCTGTGGTAGGTAGACATGGTCTCACTTGTAAATTCGCACTACAATCCTAGAATGAAATTCTTATCTCTCTTTTCTCTTTTCTTATCTCTAGTATCTCTTTCATTTATCTCTCTTAGGAAGATGAGAACACTGAAGCTCAGAGAGGTTCAGTAACTTACCTCAAGTCACAAAGCTGCTATGTGGCTTTGAGGCAGGATTAAACCCCTGGTTGGTTTGTTACCAGGATCCCTGCATTTTAACCATCTACCTAAGAAGGAGGGATATTCCGGCATGTGGAACGCTGTTCTCACAAAGAGGGTAGAGAATAAAGAAATCATTGAACCCCTGAATTCAAAAGCTTCATTATTGTGAAGAACAGAGGAAGTTCTATCTCGCCATGAATAGGTCTATGCTTTGTGGTTTCTGAATGGGAGGTGCCCAGGTCGAGCAGAGGTGACACAGGGGGGTGGGGTGGGAATGAAGATCAAAGTCCGAAAGGAGCAGAAGATCAGTCATACAGCAATACAGTGGAGGGAGAGCTGCTGAGAATGTATGAGGAGCAGATGAGGGGAGACCAGCTCAGCTCAGAACTGTGTTTTCAGCCCTGGTTTAAAGCAGCTGGTATTAGGCTGCAGGTAGCGATGGTCATGCTTTCACCTTCACATGTAGCTCTTCCCCCAGAAGATCATTCTCTGAGCGGAAAGAAATAGGAGTCAGGAGCTGTGCAGTGGTGCATGCCTGCTCAGCTTATTAAAACATGGGAAGAAGGCAATATTTCACCCCCCAGAAATAAAAAAAAAAAGATAGACAAGTGAGAGCAGCTAATCCATCGGAAGAAATTAGCAGGCAGAGTATGTAGCTGTTTGAAATGATGAACGAGGCTGAAATAGCTACATAGGCCAACATCCAGTGGGATAATTATTCCAAGCTCTCAGGCTAAAATCTGTCTTGGAGGAACTGGGAAGCTTTGATGACTCAATTTCAATGGGCATGCTTATGAAATACATAGTAAAACCCATTAAAATTGAAATTGTTCTTGGTAGGTATTCTGTGACTTGGCTGCTGACCCTGTCAGGCGGCTTTTAATAAGGTACACACTATTTTTATTCTCCAAAGTGGCATGTTCTTTAGCTGCCCACATACTCAGTTTTAACCCTATAGTAACTCGCTGTGTGAATTGTCCATATACGTGCAATGTATGTATCATTTCCTTCTATAAAATCGTGAGTTTCCAAATGAAGGTACACATTGTTGGCTTTGGCTAACCAAAAGCTGCTCCCTTTATTATTCTGCCATCCAGTGTCCCAGCTTCAGAGATAAGCGTTTGTTAAGGTCCATGGACTACATGTTTCCAGAAGACATCATTGCTGACCTAAAACAACTTCGTTTCCCCCTGGTGCTTATTGTGTTATGCCACAAACATCATCAGATGACTCCTGTGAAATATATCCAAGTATAATCCAAATCAACCACCGCCTTCATTCTACTATGAACGGGAATAAAGTAGATTCCACAATCTACATGCCTGGCCATAACCGTTTTAGGAAAATTCTCAAAGTTAAGAAAGAAGCTAGAGGATCGCTCGGGCCGTACTACTCAAAGTGTAGTAGATTCTCACAGCAGCTCTCAAGGCATCTGGGAGCAAGTTAGAAATGCAGACTCCCAGGCCCACCTCAAACGTGCTGAATTAGAGTAATTAGAATTGCATCTTAACAAGTCCCCCTGGTAATATGCATTCATGTTTGAGAAACACTGTTCTCAGGCACACCTGGTTTGAGATTTCTATCATCACTCATCATCTAAGCAACCTTGTACTCAGTCAAACCTTTCTCAACTAACACATCTTTGGAGGGAAACAACTATAAAGAATCGGAAGAAATCCACTCAAACTCTCTATATTTATAAACCATTCTTTCATTCAACTATACTGAGAGTCAAAACCATGATATGATTTGAAGAAATCAAACAGCATAAACAGGTGCTAAAGGAAGCATGTAATTCAGAGAACAGGAGAGAAAGCTTACAAATTTCCAAATAGTATCTTCACAGAGAGCTGAGCCAATTCTGCAATTCGTAAAAGAAGGAGCTTCTTTGAGAAAAGACCAATGGGGGAAAGAAATAAATGAGCTCTAGTGAATTAAAAATACGATGACTGAAATCAAAATACGATAAAAAAAAAAAAAACCACTGGAAGTTAAGGCTAAAAAAATTCCAGAACATAGAGCAGAAAGACAAGGGACAGAAAAATGCATCCATTTACTCCTTTGTTAAACAGGCATTTATCGTGTAACTACTCTGAGTCAAGCAAGGGATGAAGAAATTGCAGTGAATACAACTCAGTATCTGTACTCTTGGAGCTGATGAGGTGAAAATGAGGTGGATAAAAGTTAAGAGCTATGGAAAAGGAATTAAGGAAATTTGATATACATTCAAAAGGAGTTTCAAAAAAAAAAATTTATAAAACCCAGAAACTAAAACAGGAAAAGCTAAATAACAAACAAAGAAGTGAATAAAATTTTCCAGAGCTGAAGAGAAACATGATTTTCATATTGAAAAAGCTCATTAAATTCCTAATTAGGATATATATCTAGATAGGTAGATAGATAGATAGATAGATAGATAGATAGATAGATAGATGATAAAGATAGGTAGATAGATAATAGATAGGTGATACATAGATAATCCATAGATATATAGATAGATTGATTGTATCATACTCATCCCTATAGGAAATGTCATAATACATACCAAAAAAATCTATTATCTACGAAGAAATAAGAATTCAATAAGGAACAGAGTTTTTATTAGTAATGTTGTATTTAGGTAGAAAACACTGAAAAAATATTTCAAATTCTAAAGTAAAATGACTTTGAATCTAGAGTTCCATTTGCAGCCAAAGTTGATCAAGAGTAAGGGCAGCGTGGAACACCTAAAATAGAGCTCGTGGACACACTTCTGTAAAGTAAACTCTGACAGTATCAAGTCAGGGCACAGCTGAGAGAAGTTCAGAGGTGCAGATGGGAAACAAGAATTTCCTCTACCATTAGTAAAATTCCTGATACAAGAAAACAGACGCCCCAGTACAGGTTACAGAGGAGAAGAAAAAAAATCAATAGAAAATACAGAATCAAGGTGATGAGAGAGAGCAAAAAGAAGATCCATGCAAGATGAGCCCAGACATTTTCTCTCGTCCTCTTCTAGTTAGGGTTACACCAATGTGGTAGCATGAAAGCACTAGGAGTGACTTGGGTCTATCATACAGGGTGTTTGTAGATTTAGGGATAGGAAGAAGGGGTATTTTCAATATAGAGCACAGATCTGGTCGTTCTGACTGAATCCGTACTATCGCTTTCAGAAGCCCATAGTAACTGAGCCCTTGAGGTATCCTTACGGGTACAGGTGAGCCCATCTCACTTTGAGTTTTTGTCATCCTGTGCATTCCACACCAACACTAATCAACCTCCCCTCAAAGGACCTTCTTCTCACTCCCCCTCATTCTGCAGGTTGATTCATCAACTGCTACTTCTAAAATGTAGTCACATAGTACCAAAACACTAATGGGGAAAGTGGTTTAAAGGTGTTTCTATTTTATAAGCTCTAAGACGCTTATGGAAATTTATCTATCTTCAAATCATACTTGGTTTCATGGAGATAATATGCAAAAATTACCCCTCGGTTCGTTCAATAAATATTTGCTGAGTATATATGCATCAAGGATTTTTCTAGGCACCGGACATACAAAAATAACAAATACAGGCCGATGAGTTAGAAAAAACAGATAATTTCCATACAATTCATCAGAGCTACAAAAAGGTTTAGAAAAGGTTATAGGTTATGAAAGACAGAGGAGGAGCCATTAGTCAAACAGGAATGTTCAGGAAAATCTTTCTGGCAGAAAGGACTACTCGGCTAGAACTGGAAACAGCATGTTCTTACCGACCCCAGACCCTGTGATAAAAGTAATTCATTTGTTACATTAGTTTACCCTTATATTCTAAGTGATAAAAGTCATTCATGTATTTTTAAGGTGACAAACAATATTTTAAATTCTCCATTACTATGTGGAAACCAGATGAATCTGGAAGTGCTCATTACCACACAAGTGCCTGCATACCAGTATCTTCACCCTTTTAATCGCCGGTGCCATTTGAGCCTACCATTATAATGAGCATAGGAAATAACATGTATCTGATGGCTGGAGCATAATGCAAATATTTTATACTTGTTAGCTGCGTATGTGTGTCAGTACTCTTGGATCTCCATTCAGGATGATTGGCTATTAGTGAGAATTTAAAAAATATATGAAAACACCCTAATAATCTAACCTGAAAGAGTATTTCATTACCTGTAGATTGTAGGAGACATTTCTCTTATTAGTATCATCTACTAAATTAGGGTTTTATGCTATTAGAGTATTTGTGGCTAAGGCAGAGTTCATAAGATAGACAGTAGCCAATAACGGAGAGGAATGATTTATTGGCAAAAATCCAAGTCTCTTAAGTCTTTTTTTAATAGTCACGTAGTCAGAAATCACTGAGACACATCTTTTCATATCTCCTTCAGGAAAAAGGAAAGACTAGACTTTCTTTTAAGTCATGGACTTTTACAAAGAATAGATGTAAATTTAAAGACCTCCAACCTTTTATACTGGACACTAAAATTTCATTTGTACTGATTCAAGTACCAACTAGAGAGACATATGTAACACGACTTTAAAAAATCATTTTTCATTAGTTCCTCTTGTTATGTTTGCTAATTCTACCATCTAGAGAAGGAAATAATTTAAGATGGGCTGAGATATTGAGTCGAGTGTGTATTAGCAACCAGGATCAGCTAGGAGTTAGTTTTAATAAATCATCCAAGATATTGTGCTATTATCCACTCACCACAGTGGATCACAATAGCTACACACACAATAGCTATATCTGAGGATACCGAGTACTTCCACAGGTTTCACTGACTTTTTCCAGCTCCATCAGCTGCAAACACTGAAGCTCTGCCTATGCAATACAGATAAATTGGACAAATGGACAGAGTGACTCACCTAGAAATCAATATACAGTCATGCATCGCCTAAAGACAGGGATATATTCTGAGGAATGCGTTGTTAGATGATTTCCTCGTTGGGGTACATCCGTACAGGCACTTGCACAGACTGAGATGGTCCAGCCGACTACACACCTAGGCTGGATGGTACAGCCTAGGGCCCCTGGGCTGCAAACCTGTACAGCGTGTGACTGTACTGCGTACCGCGGGCAACTGTAACACCATGGTCAGTATTTGTGTATCTAAATATCTCTAAACATAGAAAAGGCACAGCAAGAACATGGCATACAGCACTTTCATATGACTGGCAGCACAGTAGGTTTGTTTACACCACCATCATCAGAAACATGTGAGTCATGTGTTGCATTAGCGTTACGACAGCTATGATGTCATGGGGCAATAGAAATTTTTCAACTCCATTACAATCTTTTAGCACCACCATCACATATGTGGTCCGTCATTGATCAAAATGTCATTATGTGTCACATCACTGTACAATAGAGGTGGTATTTTGAGTCGGTGAGGAGATGACAAACTATTTACCAAACTGTACTGACCCAATCATTATCCTCATTTTACAAATGAGCAAACTGAAGCACAGAGAAGCTAAGTAACTTGCCCATGGTCACACAGCTAGTATGCAATCGACCTACGACTCAAACTCAAGCAGGCTTACTTCAGAGCCCAAGCCTTTACCATTACATTACACTGTCTCTTCCTAATACGTAATTTTTACAAAAAATAAAATATATGTATATATTTTTTTTACAAGTAAAAAAGTCAAACAATAGAAAAGTAACTTCCTGAGATCACATGTCAAACAAGAAGCAGTTCTAGGATTTAAATTCAGGCCATCAGGGTACTTATTTGGTTTTTCAAAATATTTTGTACTCATTAAATCTGAATGTACAATAATCTTGATCTTTTCAAGTCGTTAGATCATTTTTCTAAAATAGTTTCATCAGTTATTATAAGCTACCTAATATACTGCAAATTTTGTGTTTGGATGAGAAACTGAAAAAGAGGAGATATCTAACAACATCTAATATGGCCTTGCCAATTTAATAAAGACACGGATCAAACATATTTTTATATCGCATAAAGTTCTCCACAGAAGGCCTGCTTCCAATTTTACCTCCTTTGAATATTTTTGGGGGGACTTTATTCTATTTTCAACCCCAAACTTATGACAAAATAAATTGTTCCCTCCTCACTGCGCAATGTTCTGTTTTTTCCTACCTCTAGTTGAGTACAAACCCCACCGCTTTATAGCTATCTGTAAAAATGTTTGTTGTGCCAAGATATCAGTGGCAAAGAAAGAATTATTTATATTCTCAGTGTCTATAACATTGCCTGGCATATAGCAGAAAGCCCAAAAAATATTGTCCTGAATCTGTTCATCGGTATTTACATCCTTCTACACAGTACAAAACTGGAGGCTCTTTGGACCTAGAAGAGAACCCTTAATCCATAACATCCAGAAGCCATAAGGGAACAGATAAAACACCAGAAATAAGAATTCAAAAATCTGGCTTCAAATCTTGGTGCTACAATCAGTTTAGCTACTGATCACTGAGCTTCCTTTATCTTCCTCTGAAATGCCAATTATAATATTTACCTCCAGAGTTTTTGTGAGCAATAAATGAAAAAAATTTAGTAGAAAGAGCAATTATAAGGTCTATTGCTATGTACTACTGTTCAACAATACTTATGCCATTCACATTAATTTAGCTATTTTTAAGCTATCTTAACATATCGCCTCTTCTGCCTACCACTTTATGTGTTATATCATCTAATCCTGACTGTGCTTTCATTCAGCAATGAAGTCCTCACTTGACAGGTCAGGAAACTGAGATTACAGCTAGAAAGTAACAAAGCTGGAATTCCAACTCTGAAGTGTCTCATTACAGCCCCTGCTCTTAGCCACTCTAATTTTTTTCTATAAAGCAGTATCTTAGAAAAATTACAAATCACTATACTCCATGTAAAGCTCTACTCTAATACATATTTATATGTATGGAGATATGGAGATTTGGGGGAAACAATAAAAAATAAAGACTTCCTCAATGACTTAAATTTACAGAGTATTTTGGAGCTGAAAAAGCCTGTACTAATAGAGTCAGAATTTAGAGAATGCCAAATGACTTCTAATGGCTGTCGCTAGTCCAAATTGTCTTTCTAATCTACCGGTACAAACTACTGAATATTTCAGTTAGATGTCTCAGAGATTCCTTAAACTCAACAGATCCGATATTAAATTAATCCATCTTTTTCTTTTACTACCACTTTTATAATGCCACTCCTTCCCACCAAAAAATTGCTTTCCTATGTTGCAAATATCAGTGGACTATAATTCCATCTCCTCGTCATGGCCCAACTCAGAAATCTGGAAGTCCTATGGGAACCTTTTCTTTCATAACTTTTTTCTCAAATCCCTCCATTTCTCCCCCTTCCAACTATGACTACCATACAGCAGCCCAAACTGGTGTCCAATGCATTCTGCACACCGCCATCAAAGACTCTTTCCAAAATGCTCTTCAGATCAAGCTGTTCCTTCAGGCAAATGTTTGAAAAGGTCCTCTTGGCCTTGAGGTGGGGGTTGGGGAAGCCAATCTTTTAGCAGGTTTTACAGTCCTCCACAAAGCTTCGTCCGACCCACCCTACCTGAATCTAGCTGACTGCCCCACTGACTTCCAGCCGCACGGAAATACACCAAACTCTCTACCTCACTGCTGGTAAATATTTATACTGAATAACTTTTTAAATACAAATATAATGTTTAGGCAAAATGTATTTCTTGCACTTCAGTCCCTCCCAATTTAAAAGTAGCAGTTACGTCTAAAACACCATAGAATTTTGGTGTGACCACATTGGGGGAAAAATTCTGTAGTTTATCCCTTTGTTTTTGCCTTCTCCAAAGGATTAACTATCTTGAAGTCAAATTCTCAGCCCAGAAGTTAATTTTTATGAAAGCTAACTACATATATTTGTATTTACGTAACAGAAAGATTGTGAGGAGGTATTACATGCCGGACACTTTGACTTTGCTAGATCCTAAGGATAAGCAAAGATTTATGAAACAAGATCTCGACCACTAGAAGCCCACAGCGGATGGAAGCTGATAATATTTACATTCAGTGAGATAACATGTGAGAGTATCTAGTTCCAGGTTTGCTCCATAGAAGACATTCGATTAATGTGTTAGAAGAAATCATAAGAACATGCTATAGTAATCACTACCTTACTGGTTTCTATAGAAACCGCATTCAGCTTCCTCCTGGCAGCTGACATTATTTTACAGAACACAAAGTTCCAACAGATTTACCAAGGATGTTTTGATTTCAAAAAATAATATTTCTATGTCTACACGCATCTGACACATATATCAACTTTAATACACCTTAACCTATTTTGGAGGGATAAGCAATTAATGCCATGTTAAATAAAAAGCAACTGATTGTTCGAAGGACATTCACCAACCCAAGTAACTAATTCTCTGAGCTCCTTGGTTTTATTCTAAAGCTAATATCACTGAATTGTTTTAAATGACTTTAAAGTGGCAAGGTGATTGTTTTGTCATGGATTTGGGGGAGATGATGGTTTACTGGCCAACTCACTGACCTTCCAAGATCTTTAGCTAAAATCCCGTTAGCACAAGTTGCATTCATGTGAACTTGATACAGAAACTCAGAACCTGAGAAAGGAGAACTCAAAGGCACCTTCCTAAAAAACAATTGATTTGCTTCATTTCTTTGAAATGGCTAATGCTTTGATGGTTCATATTTACAATGGCTTGTCCTGCTCTTCAGTGGACTTGATATGTTAGACTCTTTAACACTATAAACTTGATCAGAACTTCCTCAGTAATAAACAGACTGGATTTAAGGGGTGTGCCCCTCCCCACTGGGCCTCTGGAGCCCATTTGCTTACCAATTTGTAGCTAAAGACATAAGAATGGTGTTCTTCATGCTCAACTGCTCCAGGTACTTGAAAATCGTTCTGGGAAGCTCAATATGCAAACTAGTTTGGGAGCCTGAAAGACTTCAAAGAGAAGAAAATTTGACCTTCCTTAGGAAAATGCTGTGGCTCAGTTAAACTCATTTTAAAGGATGGACTTTCCATAGCATTCATAAAACACACGGAGAACGGCCATTTTCCTTGTAAGCCACTTCCTAAACAACTTAGAAAATCAACAAGCTGGTGTTCTAGTTTGTAATTTTTTTTTTTTCTAAATGTCAGTGATGTGTCAAATTTCACCGTGTCTAAAGTTGAATCTCATCGTTGAAACATGTGCCCCTTAGAGAGCAAGGGACACTCACCTCTCATCCATGTAAGGAGCTACTGAAGGGCCTGGAGTTGGTTGACTTTTCCTTTTAAAATGCTGATCGACTCTGCCCCTCCACCCCCACCTTTTTCTTTCTCCAATATCGGGAAGTTTCATTGAACACGTATGTCCCAAGGTACAGCGTCTCAGCCAGCTTGCTTTCTTATCAGTTTGCAAAGCGATTTTGCCATAGCAGCAATTGGGTGGTTTGGTGAGTTCAGGGTTAACCTAACTATCATCAACAAAAATTCCTACCCAAACCCTCCATGGCAAGAGAAGTCCATTGGGGTCATTATGCAGTACCCCCAGATGGAAAAGTTATCCTGAGCAGGTCTGCAGATAATCTGACAATTAATACCATCCCAACCTCTCCACACTCCTGCCTGCAAAAAGTATCACGTGCATTTCTTAGGGAAAATCTGAGGCCAAAAATTAAAGGCTCTTTTTCTATCTTATAGTGGATTCCTCCTCAACTTTTCACCTAGATTTCAACAAAGTCCTTCCATGATCCTCAGCCCTACTTTTAGTGCATTTCTTTTCAATTTATCCTATTTCTTTTCATGATGAAAAATAACTGACTCACGGGTACTTCATAAAATGATGGCGATCACAGTAATAGCATGATTAATAACAGTAAAAGTCATTTGTGCAGCAGACAAAAGACAAGATGAAGTAATTTTATGTCAGGATTTCTACACTCTTTTTAATTTGAATAAAAATAAGCAGCTTTTCATCATATTTGAAAACAAGTCCCAAACTGAAAGATGGATCAAAAAACTTTCGTATGAAGCTGTTGATTAGCAAGAGAATATTACCAAAGAAGAGTTGTACCTATTAAAAAGCAAAATCATATTTTAAACCAAATTAAACCATAAAATTATAAATTTGTTTTATTATTTTAATGTATATTATGTCTGTATACCTGTGTACGTATATATGAGAATAGGATATGCTGTTTTTCCATGTTTCAATGATCTAAATTGTCCAGTAAGGAATAAAAATGAAAAATTTAAGATGTTCTTATTTCTAAATATTTCAATATTTTTGTCATAAAATAAAACATACAAATAACTTTTCCTCTATTTTTTTTCTTTAGGAGCTTACATGCCAGTTTAATGAGAGAATTTCTACACAAACCAAAAATTAGAGGATAATTAATTAAAGCTAAGGTCTCCATCCTGGTTTAGTAATCTGAGTATTTAAGGTTATGTAGCTACAAATAATATCATTAAAAATGAAAAATTAATCTGATAACTCCAAATGTTTATATATACGTGTGTGTGTGCGTATTTGTCTAACTTATATGTATAATCTCTCAACTCAATCAATTAATAATGGCTTGGCAGAAAAATCATGGAAGCCCTTTTGCACTTCAACAATGGTTCCTAATCACCACAAAAATACTCAAGAAAATTTCAGATCCATTCCTGACTATCTCACTGGATTGCTAAATTATACTTCAGGCGTCACTTATCTTTCCTAGACCTGTCTCAACTAGAAAATGGGGCGAAAATCCTTCCTTCTCCATAGATAACTTATATAAAATGCTCAAATTAAAAGTTATATATCAAGTATAAAACCAAGGCAATTGTCATAGTCCTCTGCAGAAGAATTAATGTGAAACACAATGGGAAAGGTGAAAATTTAAAGAGTCATCATTGATTGCTGTGAAATCCCCAAAGCTATGCAATCCGATCAGACCAGGGAAGAGTTAAAATCTGAGAACTCCCCAAAGCGTAGATGACTTTGGAAACACAGATCAAAAACAAAGAGACGGAAAGTATAATTAACTCCATTACTGTTCAGTCAAATGAAAACAGCCATGACATCCTTTCTTATTTATGACACCAGCAAATAGCTCAATTCCACCCTGGATATTGCTCAGGACAGCACTGGTTCCACAGCAGGTGATACAGAAACAAGCTGCTGAAATTTATGTCACTAGATCATGGTATAGATAGAAGATTTATGCAGAAGTCCCATAAAAACTAAGTAGCTTTTATATCTTCTTATAACACTTCTTTTCCTCTAGCAAAAAAAAGTCTATACACAGAATGCTGGAATCTTCCTACGAGCATTTAGAATAACGATAAAGCCTATTTATTTAAATATATATTTTTGTCTCAGATATGGGAATATACCAATAGCAATTTTTTAAAAAAGTTTTTGAATAATCGAGCCACCTACTGACACATGTGAAATATTTTCATTTCTGAGTTGCCCTTCTTGGTACCTGGAACATTCATCCATGTGGTGTATTTTCACCATTGTGCAGAAGGGAATGTGCAGGTCACTCACAACCTTTCTCCCTGGGATGTCCTCCAATTACTCTCCATCTCAAATCTTGTCTTCTAAATCACTTTGGCATTCCCACTGCCTGGGACAGTACCCACCATGTAGTATTTACTCAATAAATGTATACATCCACAAAGAATTTGACTGTACTATCCTAATACTCCAGTTCAGATGGTAGGGACGCCCTTATATTTCTTGTATCTATCACCAATGCCTAGGACATGTACCTTAGTCTCACAATAGATGTCCAATAAATAGTAGTTAGTTGACCAATTTCCCGGTTAAATAGTTTTACAATGATATAACATTTTTTCTTCACTGCTGGTGGGAGTAGAAATTGGCACAACCATTTGAATGGTAATATATTTTTTACACCTTTGGTCAACAATGTTCTTAGTGGCATCGTTAATAAGAACAAAAAAGAGTAGGGTGAATAAATAGTGGTATATTCATCTAGGGCAAAGTTATAGAATAGTGAAAAAGTTTCAACCATCATTACACGGGTCATCATGATTGACTCTCCCAAATAAAATGTTGAGAAAACATAACCAAATTGCACATCATTTATATAAAGTATTAAAGCACGAAAGCAATACTATCTATTGTATTATACACTACACATTGTATTTATTTTAAATGCATGGAAATGAAGAGCACACATTCAGGACAGTGGTTGCCTTGGGATAAGGAAAGGATATTGCAGAACACATCATAATATCCAGTCGTGACAAGGGTGTAGGGTATAAAATAGTAATACCTAATATTTATTGAGCATTTAACATATACAACATACTGTGTTAAATGCTTAATATCGGCTGTCTCATTGAATTTTCCCAACAGTCTCATAAGTCATTATGCCTCCTCATTCTAGATGAGGAAACTGAGATTTTGGGAGATAATATAACCTGACCAAAGTCACATAGCTCGGGAGTGCTGGACCTGAGATTTGCACCTGCCCAATGTAACTCTGAAACCTACCCTCTGAAATCATTCTCCCATTCTGCCTCCCGTGAACATACTTTGCAGGGAGTAGAAACTGGTCCGAGTTTTCATATGGCATCTTGACAATGTGTATCTAAACTTTTAGTGTGTATACTCTTTGACTCTGAAATACCATTTTAGTTATTTATGCTGAGAAACAATGGTAAATATACCCCAAGCAATATGTCAAAGGACGTTCCTCTCAGCAATGCATATAGAAGCCAAAAAAAAAAAATCAATATCCATCAATAGAGAATTGATTTTTTAAATTATGATATACTCTTGCAATATAATCCTCTCAATCTATTTTTATTTCCATGGAAGATTTACATTAACACAGTTAAATTGAAAGGGCAAGTGGCAAAAAATATGCATTTATGATCTTGTTTCAGTAAAAAATAAAAATGTCTAAACATATACATAGAAAGCAGCTTGGAAGGCTCTCCATTACAGTGCCTCTTCCTGGAGAGATCAAGCCTAACAGCTTGACCTAAGTAGTGTTTCCGCTGTTGATTTGCCATCATGAGTCTCTGTTCTTGCCTTCCATAAAAGTGTAATACATTGTCCTTTGTTTGCATTCTTGTTTATTATGTGTTTTTCACCAATGTTATGCTGAGTAAGGGCAGGGCCAAAATCTGTATTATTTACCACTCTTGACCCAGGCCCAAGGGGTACAGAGTATGTGCTTCAGAAACTCTTGTTGAACCAAAAAATTCATTGCTAGGTGATTTTCACTTTCTACTTTATGCCTTCGTCCATTGTTTCAGCTTTTGCAAGGAGAATGATGGGCATTGTTTTGTATAATTGGGGGGAAAATAGGAAAGCTATTTGTGTTGTGGTAAAATCAATCAATGAATCAGTCAACCTAGCAATGCAGAAGCAGTATGGATGAAGTTAAAAACCCTCCTAGATTTGCATCTGCAAGACTGGGCCTGTAGGATGCCTTCCGGTTCAGGCATCAGTCCATGAAACCTACCCCACAAGTTCTTTTCTTTACCTCTCTCTCTCTCTCTCTCTCTCTCTCTCTCTCTCTCTCTCTCTCCCTCCTCTCTCTCTCTCTCTCTCTCTCTCTCTCTCTCTCTCTCTCTCTCTCTCTCTCTCTCTCAAGTTTTAAAGCATAGCTCTGTTACTTTCATTGAGAAATTTATTCCAATATTCATTTGCAGAGCAAAGTACTGAGTTGCCTGCCCTTAGGAAGCTAGAGAACCTTCCAGTTCCTGGCCCCAGGTAGACCAGGTAGAACAAGGAGCACAGGCTACAAAGGCAGGGCTGCTGATCATTTGGTTTTGGGATTTTTTGTGTTTTGGGTTTTTGGTTTTAGGATTCTTTGTTTGTTTTGGTTTTGGAATGCCAGGGAGTGGAAGCCATAACTTGAAGGGCTGCAAAGCTGGCTTTCCTTATTATTCTTCACCAAGAGAATGGGCTGACCTAGCCCCTGCCTTCCACTGTCAAAAGAATAGTCATTCCATAAATATTGGTTGCAAAAAAGAATGAAGAAGTGAACATGTAAAACAATTTTTTTCCATTGGTCTTGCTGTAGCAGTAAAAGCCATAAAAATCATAACTGAAAAATGTTAGGATTTGATAAATATTGCATTTAGAGAAGAAAAAAATGTATTTATAAATTAACTTGTTTTCAATAGAAAGACCTTGTAGGTAAGGTTCCAACACAGTGAATTTTTACAGTGAAGCTATAAACTCTAAAATGGGGATTATGAACATGGACAATATAATTTATAATACTTGCACAGCTTTCAATTATTCAGGTGCTCAAAGCCCAACAAACTGAATAATGAACAGGGTAATGAATTGAACCCTGAGAAGACGATTACAGAAAACACTGGGTAGTCACCACCGAGGAATTCACATACAGAAGCAGCCTGAAAGAAACAAACTTGTTTGAAGGGCACACTTTCTCTTTCAAGCCAAAACACTTATGGAACAGTCATGCAAATAGGAATTGCTTTTAAGAAATACCCACTAAAGGTATAAAGCTGCTAAAATAGTGTATTTCAGATGACCAAACAGAGAATTAGAATCATAAATTGGCCTGTTACGTTCTCTGAGAGTGCAGGTTGTCTATTTCATTATTTTTAGCAACAACTGAGAGGGGGGAAATGCAGTCATATAAATTATTAAAGAACCATCCCTTCAGATTTAGGCTTGGAAGTGTGTTGATATTCCACAGATCTTATAGCACAGAGTTCTTAACAGTATTTCATACAACACTACAGATCAGAAATTTAAATGATGAGTGGCTTCTGAACCCGCTGTTCAGACCCCGGTTGGCTGGTGCATGCTTTTGGGTCTGTAAGTGAAGGGCCTGAAGGAAGGGTGCCCATTGAGCCTTGCCCCCACATCCCTGCTTCGGGGGGGATACTGCAGATCAGCAGCCTATGAAGTTAGCAAGCATCATGGAAAGATTTGAATTAAATACAATTAGCTCAAGTCTACAGAAATGAACGGCTCCCCTCACCTTTGGCCCCATCAACCATCACAGGGATGACTCAGTCTGCACCCCCATTATCCTACGCTGCTTCGATACATTTCAGATTATTGGGAGCATTCAAGGAGATAAAATATGCAAAACATTTAATACAGTAAATTATAAGATATGTAAGTGCAGGAACCTCTTCTACTTTTTTCAATCACCTATATAACGTGGGGAATGCATTCACTGTAGGTTCCCACTAAATACTGCTGAATGAATGAGTTCTAAAGGGAAGCCTTTCTAACTATTGTAGCCGATGAACTCTGAACTGGTAGAAAGCTTGAATTTTGTTGTTGTTTAAGGATGACCTGGAACAACAGAAGGAAAATAATTCACAATATGACCTTGGATAAGTCAATTAACCTCTTTGGGCCTGGGTTTCTTCACCTGTACCAGGAAGGGTTAGCCAGGATGGCATCGACAGAGCTTTCCGGGTCCACCATTCTCTGATTCTGTGTTGCTTCATTACCATGGTTTCCCTGTACAGCCTTAGGTTATAGCCATCGCCCCTTCTAATAGCCCTTCAATCTTACTTCTAAAAGCCAGGTCCCCCGGTGTCGGAGGGTGCGCTGCTTGTTTGCAGCTTGCAGAGGAGAATTCAGTGGTGGGGAACAGATGAGAATCGATACCCACAGCTGGGACGCAATTTCAACCTTCGTGAGGGGGTGGGGAGGACATGCTTTGCTTTGGGGCCGGCAGCCTTAAGGACCACTGGTAATACAAGCTTTGTGTTTGGTGTATCTTTTGCCAGGATGTTACTCTCCTCTAGTGAGTATTTGGTCTTGTTGGGGGGTGGGGTAAGGAGCGGGGAAACGAGTATCTATTGATCAGCTGGCATCTGGAGGCTTCCTTCCTGATAGGCAAAATACAGAAATCACAAATATACACAGAAATACAGAAATCCGTGAAATCACGGAGAAACAGAAAATCTCCCCTTCCCCCCCCCCCATCCCTAGCTCTTCACTCAAACTGAGATTTATGACGAGCATCAGGAGTCTTTGTTCTACCCTCTGGAAACCCTCAAAGTGCACAGAGATTGAAAAAGAACTAAAACTCCTCCCCCAAATCATAAAACTGGGTTAACAGGCCTGCCTGTACAGCAGGGACGCAAAACAAGAAGGAAAGAAATTTGGTTAGGTAAGAGCAGTGTGAATATTCTCCCCAAATAAATCTTATGAGGTAAGGATATAGCAAAAGAAACAGCCAGGAATAAGAGAAATACGGTGACCCAACAGCAATTCTAAAGAAGAAAAATGTTGCACACTTTTGCAGTTGAAGATAAGTTTGAAGGTTTTATTTAGCACACATGTTTCATTGACACAGTAGGGTTGTACAAAGACAATTGTCTCCTTGGACAAAGCTATGACTCGTCCAAAAATCTAGAGAAAGAAGAGTCCCGTAGCACCTGCAATGACAATCTTCTCCTCACCCCCATAAACCCCTTTGCTATGTCTTTTTCCTAAATTGCCTGAAGGTTCCCCATGAACACATTAGTAACGTTAAGAAATGGGTTGCAAGAATAAACAAGCCCTTAGAAAGGCATGTCTATTTGAGAGAGAAGGGTCAAATAAAATCGATTTCAAAAATTGAGCAATGTCAAATGATCCCTTTTGCTCTTTTTAAAGATCAACAACTTCACTTGGAAAGTGTGTGTGTGTGTGCGCGTGTTTAATTTAACAACAGGTTAGAAATCTCATTGCTAACACCCTAATTCATTCATTTACTCTCTCATTCTCTCAATAAAACACTTTAGGAGACAATAATGATAATTCATGTAGACTGTCTATTCTTAAGTTGTCAAGTCTATACCTAACTCATCAGAAGGCTGGAATATTGGCTCTTCTTATAAACCAACTGTGGGCAAATAACTTCAACTCTTTCAGTCTCAGTATCTTCATCTATAAAATAAAAATAATAGCATATTTCTAAGATTGTTGTGGGACTGAAGTATTTTATATATGTTTGTATATTGTATACAGAGATATGTACTGTGTTAGCTGAGACAGTGGAGAAATGATTTGATTTCTGTGGTCCTCATTTTGAAAGACAGGTTGCAGTGGTAACATGAGACCCAGGTTTAAATCTTTGCTCTGTTACTAACTAGCTGTGTAGATTTGTACACGTTATTTAATTTCTCTGAGTTCAGGTCCCTCATCAATAAAGTGGGTATAATAATGTTTACCCTAAAATTTTTAATATAATGCAATTAACACCTCACATGTAATAGGTGCTCAAGAAATTGCAATATTTGTTGAATGATTAATTCATACTATATTTTGTTCTATTTCTTAAGTAGAACAAAATGCTCACAAATAAATGTATCAACTAAGGGTTGATAAACATATCAACTAAAATTGTCAATGGATAACTGCAGTATTCATTGTATTTGTGTATTACAGCTTGATTCAACATGTCTTTTATAAATGACATGTTTTCATTGCATTAAAATGAGAACATGTAAAAAAAACACAAAAAATAAACATTTTCCATTTCCTACCAACATAAATTAATAATGATTAATACTTTGCTGTCTAGATACTCAGATATTTTTCTGAAACTCTGGGACTATACTGTAAGTAAATATTGTTTTGTAATTTGCCTTTTTTCCCCACTAAACAACATACTGCAAACATCTTTATATGTCTATAAATATATTCCCAAGGCTGCTTTATTAATGGCTGTAGCATATCCCATTGTATGGATGTCCTGTAATTCATTTAACCAATCCCAACGTTCACATTAAAAAGTAGCTGCAATTTTGTTTCTTTGGAACTCTAAGCTGTACATACAAATCCAATCAGTCACCAGACTTCAATAGAAAACAATTTTATATTCAATTTAATAAACATCTCCAATTTATAGATGTCACACTGAAAACAAAAAATAGGGACCCAGTCATTAAATAAACATTTGGCTTGTATCTTACCAATACCCAAGCTCCTGCTGGGAACGTTTGTTGATTAGAGAAGTATATTAATACCAGTGAGCTAATGGTACTCTCATTGCTCTGGAAAACAAATCAGTTTGCAGGCAAGTAGAGTTAGACATCTTGAGCGGAAAGTGAGAGGTATCAGTAGAGAGGAGCAACTTAATCCAAGACAAGAGAAGGTTGGGGAAAGTGCCGCTGGGGCGTCTGGACAGCCCCTGGCCTGAAAACGAAGCACGTGACCTACAGAGCCAGCCTGAGCAACAGCAACTGTTTGTATAACCAACTTCTTCTTCATGAGGACTCCCTAACAATTGTCCAGAGAGAAAAGCAGAAATCAGAGGCCAATACAACTCAACCCAAAGCTGTGAGGTGTTTAGAGAGATGAGACCCAGAGCTTTGGCAGTAACAACACACCAGACACTTACTGAGGCCTCACTGTGGGTCAGGTGCTATACCCACTGCTTTAAACGCATCTAATTCATTTAGTTCTGACAGCAACCCCAGGAGAAAGGGACTAATATTAGCCCCATTTTCAGAGGAAGAAATGAAAGTTCAGAAAGGTTACGAGAATTGCTTTACATCTCATAGGGGTAGGAAGCACGTGGCAGTCTGGTGTCTAAATTGGTGCATGTAAACCTCTCCTGTCCAGACTCTCCAACATGAGATATTGTTCTCCAAAATAAAGCTTCCCTTTCACTGCCCCTTGGTCCCCGAATTGGACTGCTGGGTATTTTAGCCTCACCTTTTCCTGGAAACATGGTGACTGTTGTTCAACACATTAACTGCCTATATGTGTTGGACCAATACTTGATGCGTATTTGCTCTAGCATGTGCTAGTATTGGTTCAACTTGTTCCAGGGGAATCTGTGCTCCTGAAGAGTAATATTTTTATTTGAAGGAAATATTAACAATAATAATATGATGGCAAATCCTGTCATGAGCGTGCATCCATTCATTCAGAAGATACTTATTGCAGTATAATTTAGTGATCTAGGGCACAGGCTCCAAACCACACTGCTAGTATTCAAATATTAACATTACCCTTCTCTAAGTGGCTGGTCTTAGGCATATAACCTTTTTGTGCCTCAGTAGCCATCTTCAACATAGGTGTAATAAGATAATAATAGTATATAAATCATGGAATTGTGAGGATTAGTTAATATTTGTAGACTGTTTAGTGTCTGGGACCTAGTAAATGCTCAACATATGTTAGCTGTTGTCTTAGTCATTTAGGGCTGCTATAACAAAACATCATAGGCTGGGTGGCTTAAACCGACATTTATTTCTTATAGTTCTGGAGGCTGGAAGTCCAAGGTCAAGGTGCTGGCAGATCCAGTATGTGTTGAGTGCTCTCTTCCTGATTTACAGATGACTCTTACAGATGTTCTTTTCCTTTATTATTTTGAGAACACTAATGCCATCATGAGGTTCCCACCCTCATGACCTCACTTAAACCTAATTACCTCCCAAGTGTCCCATCTCCAAATACCATCACATTGGAGATTAGGGCCTCAAGATATGAATATGGGGGGGACACAAACATTCAGTCCATTGCATCTGTGAATATGGTTATTGATTCTGTGACTTAACTCTGTGCCCCAGTTTGTACTCTAAACTTAGGCTACAGAAATGGCACAAGGGAATGGCTAACTTGCACAATTCTTTTTAAAAAATTATCCCATGTAAAAGAAAAATGTGTCTTTGTGAGACAGAACAACGTCCCTGTGGCAAAATCCGTTCTCACGAAGAAGAGCTAGAACTCATCTTTGGAAGTTTGTGGGGAGGTTGTAGGAAATTACCTACGTTGGTAAACGAGCAGATTCTGGCTAAATCTGTCCAAGGCTATGGAAACCTGGATGACATCTTCCTAAACTGAAGCAGCTGTGACTTCCATGGAATGGGTGAGACTTTCTGAACTGAAATATAAAAGATGTAACCAACAAGTAACACTGTTCAAGGCATTTTGTTTTCATTTATTTATTTCCCTATTATAGAATTACTTGATATTTGAACCGACTCGGCAAATTCAGACCCACATAATGGATTGCTTCAATGGTTGTCCGAGTCAAGGCATTTTAAAATCATGAATTAATTCTCACAACAGCTCCATGAGTTAAGTACTGCTATGATCCCTTTTATAAAGACGAGGAAACGGGTATGAAATGGTGAGGACTTAGGGTCATACAGCTGGTAGCAGACCCCAGTTTGGGTCTTTGTTCTTAAATGTATACCTTAGTGCCTCTTTATGATTGAAGAGACTGCTTAAGTCTCTGACAATTAAGCGATTGTGCATATAGACTACGATGGAGGAGGCTTTACAAAAACTATGGAGGGCAGAAATTCCATGGTCAGATTCATGAGCATTCTTCAGGAAGGGTTTTGTTTTTGTTTGACTTGGGTAGAAGTAGCAAAGTTACACGCAGACTGATTCTGTCTTTGCCAGCAATTCATTTAGTACAGGTTCGCTGTGGGAATTACAATAACTTCATAAGCCAATGGCATACAGGACAATATCTCTTAGTAAGCTAAATAAAGAAATAGCATACTCCAAATATCGGATAGATTAATCACACTATAGTTCCAGGCAAGGCGAGATGAGAGGAATAAAGTCCAGATTTTAACAGAGGTGTACCTTTTTATACCAGGGAGCACTCAGGAGAAAAGGGGACCAACTGAGATCTGATTTCCACTCAGCCAGAGCAAAATAAAAGTCTTCTGTTGCTAGGGAATGAGGACGCTGGTGTTGGCAGACAGGCTCAATTCCTTCATGTGGTCACTGTTAAGCTTTTAGCCACTGCCTATAAGAGAGCAGCCCTTACCACGGCAGCAGTTAATGCCCCAAGCATCTTTGGAGAATGTTTAAGCTAGTGAAGAGTCACTTCACTCAAACCAAAACTCTCAAATAGCTCTCACAGACTCTCAGTATTTATCTAAATGTCTCCCAGCCATATTGCTTCTCCGCATGTTCTTATCCATAAGCCCCCAGTGAGGCCCCCTCAGCAGCTGGGCTGCTGATTAACAACATTTTCTTTTGTTACTTAGTAACTTGGTGCTGACTGCATATCCTAATGACCAAATAAATTATTGTCACCTACAAAGGATGATGACACTTAAGTTTTGTTAATGTCCATTTGATATAGTAACAGTTGGCCTCTTCTATATTACTCATGTTAATTTTATCAGCAATTTGTATGTTTATAGGTTTTTCCTTTATTTTTTTCTAATAAGTAACATCCCCAAGAACAATATCCTCATTTACCTAAACCGAAAATCTGTTGATATGGAATGAGGAGGGGCTCTCTTAGTCAAATCACCAAAGAGAAAATGTCGACATCTATAGACAAAAAATTTTTTAAATAATAAATGAAATTCTAGACATGCCTGCATGATTCATGGCATTGAATAATATTCACTGAGTCCTTTTATCTTTCCAAGCTAAAAGGGGTACAAGTAGATATTGTGAAGGTAAGAGCAGTTTCTCCTCAAGTGAAACATACAAGTATTATAATGACTCAATGAGGCTTTCTACTCAATAATAAGGAAAACATATGTTCAAAAAATTATAAAACAATGTTCAAAGCTTTATGGATAATAGTAAACAACCTAAATCTCCATCAACATGTGAATGGATGAACAATTGTGTTGTACGCACACAAGAAATATTGCATGCCAGTAAAAAGGAACAAACTGCTGATACGCACAAAAATTTGAGTACATCTCAAAAATAATGTGATAAGCAAAAGTACGCCCACTGTATGATTGCATCTACATAGTGTTCTAAAATAAGCAAAACTAAGTTTTGGTGAGAGAATTTGAAACAGTTGGGCAGTGGTGGGAAACTGGCCGAAAAAAGTATAAAGAAGGTTTAGGGATGAATGAATCGTTTCATAGCTTGTTTGAGGTGGTGGCTATATGGGCAACATATATATATATATATATATATATATATATATATATATATATATATATATATATATACATACATATATATATATATATATGGGCTGGCTATATATACTGTTGTCCAATCTCATTAAACTGAGCACTTAAAACCTGTGCATATATAAAGAGTAAAATAAATTCACAATTAAATATTTTTAAAAGAGTAAAAAGAAAATGGTCACCTTTATTCAAACTAAAGTTACTCCGTGTTCTTGTGTGATAGCTTTGTCTCTTCAATCTATTGTACAGATATTTTAACTCCCCCCTCTCCTTCCTAATTCATGCGAAAGATGAGCAGTGAATGGCCTCTTGATGACCATTTTCACTGAACAGCTGTTATTAACTGAAAATATAGATGGGGATTTGCAATCCACTCACACTTTTCCATCATTTCTACAATATTTTTATCATTTTTTTGCAGGTATTCAGTGGTGATGAATGATTTTTCAAAGGGTAAACAATTAGTATATAAGATTCAGCACATTAAGCAGACTTCATCGTCTCTCTATTAGTCTTGAACTTGGTAATTTCTGAAAATTTTGAATCAGTGGGTTGCTGGTTCCTTTCCAATGACATTTAACAGTTAGACTTAAAAATACAGAAGAAAGCATTGTAAGTTTTATCCAAAATGATTATGGCCGTCATTTGAATAAAATACAGATTTTGCAAGCTGTAATGCATATCATTACTATACACTGGCCTAAGTGAGGTTTGGTTCACAAACTACACAGCTCTAACCAAGTCATTAAATCTGTCTAAAAGGGCCTCATTTGAGAAGCAATAAAATTTTTAATCATTTTATTATTAAAAGAGTGTTTAATATGTAGCTAATTAAATGCCAAAGGCAGGTTATCTGAGTTTAACCTTCAAAAAGAAAATGATGTATCAAAGTCTGCCTCTAGCATCATGGGATAGAAATGTCATCCTCATAATCATTGCGTGACAACTAGCTGGTGGCCTTTTCTAGAGCTATAGTTAAATTACCTGATTAAATTAATAGCCATTTAGATGTTTTAGGAACTGCACAGACCTATACTAAATGAAAATTAGGTCCATTACATTTTCTGAGTGGGCTACATAGACCCTAAAATAAAACGCGTATGCCATTGCCCACATTACTTAGATTAAGCAATTAAAAGCTCTTTCTAAAAAGCGACTAATTCCTTATAATGTACGGACAACTGGATTTACACTAATGACCAGAGGTAGATTTTTTGTCTGCTTGTTTTTCCCTATCCTAGGACAAATTGTGTGTGTGTGTGTTTGTTTTAAAAAAAAAAAAGAGTAAAACTTGAATATCTCACCTAGATATGTAGCCAGATAACACTGCTGTGATTATATTTCTCTAAGGCAATGAACAGTGATTGTATGTAAGACACTTGATTAGAATGATTAGAAAGAGAACAAAATCATCGTCATTGGGAATTCAGCAAAACACCACTGAAGCATTCTAGGAAAGAGCTTTCAAACTATTCGGTATCAACTATTTGGAAAAAACACAAAAAGAACTCATGCATTCTTTCGAAATCCAGATTATCAAGTAATTAAATATGTCAGAAAAATACAAACAGTATATTTATTACTATTCTTCCATCGTCCTCCAGTTGCAAATGAATACATTGAACATAATTTTTAAGATCAGAAAGTTTGATCACTGCTATGTCCCCAGGACCTAGAATAGTGTCTAACACACAGTAGGTATTCAATACTTTTGGATTTAAGGCAAGCCTGACATTTTTTCAGTTTTCACTGTCATCTATTTAAAAGTCATACTGAATTATCAAAATCCTTCACTTTGACAACTTCATAAAATTAAGTATTTGGCAAGGAATTTTTAGGCCAGTGCCATCTCAGATGCAGCCACATAATAAATGAACTACATAAATGAACTTAAAAAAAAGTGTGAAGACTTTTTTTATTGATAATTAAACTTTTGCTTCATTTCATTTCATACGTTTCAAAGATACCATGTTGTATCCTGTTCATGGACATTGGTTTCAAATAGACACAAATTCTTAATACATATTTCATTTCAGCATCCCTCCTGTGGCTACAAAACTTAGATCTACTGTAAGAACTGGTGATATTTACAGAGAAATTCCACCTGTGACATGTTAGTGATATTTCTAACATTACACAGGAAGAACGAAGGCACTGAGCATTGATAAGAACCTATGAACAAATCACTCTTTGGGAATCAACAATGCTTATGTCATAACTTGGTTGAATGTGTGTCAGTCTTGATTCATTGAATCAATATTTAATGGGGGCCCACAGGGTGTCAATAGACTCTAGACTCTGTAGAAATACAATGATTAATCAAACAGCCTACCTCTAGTGTAAATAAGTAAGCAACACTGGGTATGAAAGAGTAATAGTGAAAGACTGTACTTACGCAATATTAGAAATGTGTACAAAGTACGATAGCTATAGTGAGAAAGAAAAGATGAACTGTCTCATGAATGATTGAGGCAAGCTGGAAAAGGAGTTGTAAAAGAGATGTTGAAAACTGACATATGAGGAAATGAAGAAGGAAACTGGTATGTGAGAATGTCAAAAGGATATAAAAAAAAAATACCATAAAAGATTTGTGAGAAATTAGATTTAACTTAATACAGATCCTTCTTAGAAAATGTCAGAATCTGATTTAATGGATTGAGATTTTTAAAAGTTGCTTTATTGGTGTGTCAAAAAATATTCCAATTGTAATGCATTTCACATATTATGTGATTTTCCAACATTTTCATGGAAAAGAAACTCCTATAGAGGGACAGCATGGGAGAATTTCCTAAGAGAAGGTAGAGGAATGTTGTTATGTTTATAAGGAAGTCCAGAAATAAAAATTTAAGACTTTTTTGAGTTCATGATTTATAATTTTAGACCTGAAAGGGAATTCTGAGATATTCTAATCTAATCTTCCCAATATTATGTTACACATCAAGTCAATAATAGTTGGACTGGAGCTCAGTACTCCTAACCCTACTTTTCTCCACCATCTTTTCTGTTTCCCAAATGAATTTTCCCAGAGCTACTATGTATCCCCGAACATAAGACCGGGTCTTATGTTAATTTTTTCTCCGAAAGACGCATTAGGGCTTCTGAAGTTCAGGGGATGTCATCCTGAAAAATCATGCTAGGGCTTATTTTCCGGTTAGGTCTTATTTTCGGGGAAACACGGTAGTAAAATCGCCAAAATGTGTCCTGCCTTTGTGTCTCCCATATGAAATAGATGTGAAGATCAGTAAGACTTCTGTGTCTATAGCGATCTCAGAGGTTGCTTATGGGTTTCAGTCCATCAGTGGAAACAACAACAGAAGAAATACATGTACATTTTGGTTCCTTTGCTCTACTTTTAGAGAGAAAAAAATGAGTATGAAAATGTGTTCTTTCTGAGATGTTCCCCGAGGTATTTCTTTTTTTATTTCTCAGGCAATGTTATTTGCTGTCTGAATGGGGATATAGGATTCCATGGTCTTTTTCACTCACATGCTATGCAGTCAGTCAATTCCACCATTTAGAATTTAGTGCATCTCTGGTGAAGCCTGACAGGTACATCGACAGTTGAGGGAGGTGGGTTGGAAGAAGGGAAAGGGGCTCAGAAAGCAGCCATATAATTTACAATCCTCGTGTCCATAAAAGCACAACAAGCAGGTAGGGTCGAGTGCACAGTCACAGGGGCACTAGCCAGGCCTCCAAAAGCTACTGCATCTTATTTCATTATCCCATAACCTGCATCGCCGTGCACAAGCGTCCCACTCCAGGACCGTAGCTAATGTACTGTGACAGATAGGAAAACAACCAGAGAACTCCGCAGCTTCGCGTCCCAATCTCTGGGAGGCCAAGTGCAAACGGAAGAACTAGCATGCCCTGGTGTCCAACCTTCTTTTGGAGAACGGCAATGACACGGTAGAATATCCAGAACCTGTGATCAGGCTCTGGTTCTGTGACTTTGTAGCTTTACACAATGCTGCAGAGCTATTAAGTGTGTGGGGCTCTGGGTTCAAATTCTGATTCTGCCATTTGTGGGCTGGATAACCTGAACTTCTACATCTGAGTTGTAGCTTCCTTAACAATAAAAATGGTCATCAGAACAGAGTCAAATGCTTAGGGTTGTTAAGAGAAATGAAACAAAACTAATCCATGTAAAAATGCACAGTACAGGGCATGGCCCATAGTAAGCATACACTAAATACTAGCTTTTATAATTGTGATAGATACCTGACCAGCATATCGTTGATATACCAGGCTAATTTCTTCAGGTCAGCATATGTATATATCACCATTTGTCTTTAGCTACTGAAGAGACTGTCCCCAATTTCTACAGGTTAAGCTGATGAATTTGGCAAGTCACAACAAATAAAAACTCATGCCTTGGCCATATCATCATAATTATCTGAATAACTAAGGACATAGTTACAAATGTGTCCTGAAAAGGAGAGCTTAACAAAATGTCCCTGCCGTGTACCACACAGTCTGCATTCTTTTCTGATAATCAGTTCTTACCTTCCCCTTGACACGGCTCACCTCTGAATAGAGTAAAAAAATCACAAGGAAGATACAACTAAAGAAAAATAATCTCACGTGCTGTCTTGCTATTTGTGAAACACGATGACGCTTACAGCCTTTCACAAATAGCATCCCACAGTAAGGTGTTCCACTCACATTAGAGAAATGCTGCACATAGATTCTGAAAACTGAACTCCTGGTTCAAATTGGCCTTTGTATCAATGAGTTCTTTTGTTAGTGGACAGGCAAATAAAGGAGGTAGCAGTCAGCATTCATCCTTTACTTCTTAGATTTCAAAGGAAAATGATCCATGGGGTTGGTTTTGATCTACAGTGAAATGTAATATTCTGTTCAGGAGTTGACATAAGTATCACTACATTGAGGGGGTCAGGTGGGGACAGAGGAGACCCTGCATATTTTTTGCTTGTTTCCTCGCTCATCAACTGGAAATGTGACAGTGTTAGTAGCGAACCTTCTATCCAGTGTATAAAAACCAAGCACTTAGGCATTTTTGAGTGATAATTCAATAGGATTAAATTACACTCATGTGTCAGCTCAACCCCACTAATGAGGTACATTTCAGTAAACTGTTGACAGAACTGTCTGGAAGGTTTCTTTAATTTACCAACATGTAACAACATGGGAAAAGCATTAGTCAACTAGATGAAGATGAATAAACAGTGAGGTCTAGGGATATTTTACATTAATACCTGACAAACTGAAAGGGTTTTTGTCACCTGCTCTATTTAGCCCAAGGCAGGCACAGAATAACTGGTATGTGTTAGTGTGATTGACTTACCAAAGCAATGAAAGAAATTATCTTGAAGAGGGCTGAGTAGAAAATATGTCACAGAAATTTCTTTTCCTTCCAGTTAACAGGAAGCGTGTTCCTTGCAAAGTGGTTGATGGTCGCAGTAAAGTTGAAAGAATGTTTCAGATCTTTGCAGATGGCTACACCAACACTGTCATTTTTCAAATTCTTTGAGTTCGACCTTTCGGATGAAAAAAAAAAATCTGTCCGTATATTTTTCTAGTCAGGTGTTGATTGGGAATAAAGTAAGATTATCCTTGCCCAACTGAATAATTTATTCCACGCCAAGAAAAGAAAGAAAATCTAGGGAACATGGAAGAGCGGTAAAAGGAAGACAAGGGAATATGCTTATTAAGACATCAAATACTTATTCAGAATCATTTCTAGCTAAGATTGTGCTGCCCAATAAGAAGAGGGCCATGCAATCATTTGCATCCTTTGAAAAATATGTTCAACTAACAATGTTCCTCCAGTGTCTGGCAGGCAATATGGCTGAGGAGAGAAAGCAGATTAACTCTACCTAAATGAATGAACATGATAACCATTAGGGGGCGCTACAGATTCCAAAATAGATACCATTGGGATTCCAAGATCTACTTGTTTCAATAGTTATTCTCTGTACCTAATCATTCTAAAAAATTTAATTTATAGATGTATCCTCAAGAGAAGGCGTTCCACAAAAGGAAGGTGGGAACAAGGATGGAAATACCATCTTACCGCATCTATTGGCCAGAAATTCCCCTAAACAACTGAACATTTCAGAAGAATTAGGAGAAAAAAAGAATTAACACAGTACAGTAGTGACAACTTTAACTCTTGAGTATCAAACGTATTAGAGGGGATTGTTGAGTTAGTTAATCCAAATTATCAGCTAATCCATAAACCATACCTATTTAGCTTTAAAAGCAGAGTAAGCTTTACAGGGTTTCTTTGTAGCAAGTTACCTTTGTCATTTCATCTTGATATCGCTGTCATTCTAGTGATTTTGCATTTCCAGAATACACAGTGATTTGGTGGAGGCCCCTGGGAGACAGGCTAGGAGGGAGATGGCAGGAAAACTTAGAAAGAAACTGAACTTTAACAGCTCAAGGTAGGTTACCTGAGTGGTAGGTAACAAAGGAGAGAAAACCACTCTGTGATATTGTCAACACATACATATATAAAGTTTGAAGCTCAACCCTGGAGAAAGAGAGAGGTTTTTCCAATAGAAAAGCTCTGGGAGGTCTGACAACAGTGACAAGGTGTTTCCCTAACAAAATCAGAATTAATAGTGAAGTTTTTGGGGAGAGTCGAAAGTTATATGTGGATTTTCGACTGCGTGGGAAGTTGGCAACCCCCCCCCAAGTTGTTCAAGGGTCACTTATATTACAGAAAGTCCAACTGATTCCAGAGCTGAGAGGTGTGGCCTCGATGCCAACAAGACTTCTTTTACTGGCCTCAGATTCTATCTCTGACTCTTAATCTGACTTCCAGTCGCAATAACGATCATAAGACAATAATTACTAAAATTTGCCCATGCTCTTTTATTCACACACAAAAAAATCTTTCATCACCTCTTTGCTCCTGTGAGGTAAGGACGGTCAGTATTTTTATAACACTTGATATACAAAGAAGCTGACTTCAGCAACTGCCCACTCAGGGCACAAAAGCGGCCAACGAAGACACAAGCTCAGGTCCCCTAAGTACTTTATTCACTGTGCTCAACTATCCCCAAATGTCAATTACTGGAACATCTGGTGGAAAAGTTGCAGACTCTGAGGAGCGCTGGTACTATAGCAGTGGGAATCAAATATCCCAGGGGACATTTGATCTGAGTAGTCCTCGTAGAGAATCCTAGAGGAAGGATTCCGACTTTCCACAGTCAGATGGGGTCTCAGGGAGACAAGTAGCTTTAGTCTATCTTTCCTTTACTTTTTCCCAACCGTGTAAAAAATGGTGGCAGAGGGGGTTTGCAAAGTAGTGGAGGCCAACCTTTCTTTTTGAGTTTTTTCACATTACAAAACAATACACAAATAACAATAAAAGCAAACTAGCTTTAAGAATTAAAGAATTCACACCTATAATATATCTTACTAGAAGGTCTCACCTGAAAATACTCACCTGAACAGTAGTATTTTTCTCACCCAACAATGTGTGTAAGAGTCGCTGCTAAATCTTGGGTATTACCTACTTAGAAAGTAGTTCTAAACAGTGTGAGATCGAAAGGGTTGTCTGTCTATTACTCTGACCAACTCAACTGGCAAGTAATAATTTGATGTACATAGTTTGAAAATTAAAACTAAACCACTGAATTTTGTCCTAGGATTGACTCAACGATCCAATCAATTATTTTGGAAAGTTTCAATATTAATAGTTGATAATAGCTCAGACTTTGTGGCTGCTTACTCTGAAATTTCCAAGCATTATGTAATGTTATACCCTCATGATTCTACAGATGTCAGTGCTGTTATTAGTCACAAAGAGAAGATGAAAAAAGCAGACTGAGAGCCTAGGTAATTTGCCCACATTGCACAGCTAGTAATCAGTAGAGCCGCTATCTGAATGCAGGTCTGTAATATTCCAGACTCTTCTCTATACTGGCTTAACTATATCTTAGTTTCATCCTGTTTCTCAATTGACTTCCTAATGCTCTGTTATATTAATAATTCTGGTTATCTAACCCAAGGATAGCTGGATTTGGACAGATGGAATGAAGTTGAGCCAACTGGGAGCAAAATAGAATCCATATTAATAGGAAAGCCCACTTTCTTATCAATGAGAAAAGTTGGTGCCAAGTTGAGTAACCTGTACCCGGCCAGGAATAGAACCAAAGTGGTTCTTTTCAAATAAGAAATTCGTCTTCCACATAAACTTGAATTTGGATACAAAGATGTATTATAAAGATTTTAATATTGTGTGTGACAGGAAAACAAAGAAATTTAGATGGAACCAAAGGAATAAATAAATTATAGCAAATACATGCAATAAAGTACTGTGTGACCATTAAAAATTAAATACATTAATGCATGCTAATATAGTTCAATGGCCAAGACATGGTAAGTGAAAAATCAAGGTGCTGACTAGCATATCTATCACATTACCAACTGTATCTTAAAAGATAGACATACAAATTTATACAAAATAGAATATCATTAGAAAGATCTATAAAATACTGGTGTCAATTGTCTCTGGAGAAGATAACTGAATCAGAGAAAAGAGAAAGACCACTTTAATTGTGTAATTTTCTATTGATCTAATTATTTTTATCATGTGCATGCATTACTTAAAACATTTTAACATTGATAAAACATAATAGGTGCTCAGTTAATGTTTGTTGATTTGAACAATAGAACACATGGGTCATTCTAATCCAGAAGCACTGGACTTGGGAACAAATATAAATTTTAAATTTGGCTCTGTCATAGACTAGCAGAACAGGGTTTCTTTATGTAAATACTTAATCTTTCAGTCACAATTTCATTTATGGGAAATTGGTATAACAGTATCTTGCCTACCTCTCACAGGTTCATGAGGATTAGATTAGATTATCTACAGCAAAGCATCCTCTAAAGTGTAAAATTGCAAGGAATTGTCATTGCCATTGTTTATTGATGAGGCAGGCTCTGGTTCAGGCTTATCATGCAGAGTTTGACTTGCTACATTAAGCAGATGAACTAAATATTTTCCAAATATCCACTTCACTTAGTATCATAGTCCTATTGTTTTGCAACTAGATGTGAAAATGCCATTTTCCTCTAAGAAAGGGGACAATGTTTGTTTGTTTGGAGAAACACTTGGGTGATTCTTTGGAGCAGAAGGTAAACCTGAGAGTGGCCTTGGTGAGATAGAGAGACATGATCTCGTCCCTTTGAAAATGGAGGTGAAGAGGAGAGACGAAAGGAAGAAGACTGAGATCGGCAAAAGATCAGGGGCTCAGCCATGGGCACCCACCACACCACCCGCCATTAAAACCACAAAATGGCGGAGGTGAGTCAAGGTAAAAAGGCTGAGAACAGCACTGTTAGGGTCTCTTGTGACAAAAGGAGAATAAAAGTGAGCCTGCGAGAGAGATGCACAAGAACATAAAAACTCAGGTCTTCTCAGGAATAAAAGGAAGAGTCTTGGACCATCACGTACCTGGGTTGAGATCTGGGCCAGGTTTTCCTTAGAAGTCTAAGGGGCAGGGGCCTCAGCTGACTTCAGGGCGACATACTATTCCCCCAAATAGGTAGTTAGCCATTGCAGTTCAATATGCGTCTCCAAGACAAGCAGCCCAGTGAACCGATTATCCACAATCAGTAGGAGCATTTTTAGGTGAACTGCAAATTGCTTTCCTTGGTACTTGACCCTTCCAAACCATAATAATAATTGCTACTGCATGGCAAGCTGGGCTTATCAACAACTCAGGGGTTCGTGCCCTCAGGAAGGCTCCCAAGTCTTAGGGACTGCATACTTCTGATCGTGACACATGACTAGTTTACCTCGTAATCAGTGCACAGTAGTAGGGTTTTTTTTTTTATATCCCCAAAGCAGAAAATGTCATGCCTCTCACCTCAAAAAAATAAAATAAAATAAAATTCTCAGTTTCTATATATTACTGGTAAGAAATGAGATCAGTGCAATTTTCATCACATGAGCAGTAAATCAAATATCAAATCTAAAACAATGAACTACAAAGAGCCTCCTCAAAGCCACTTATATTGATAAATTCGTAATGTATTATTAAATTATTCGCATCGTTTTTTTCCTTCAGACTATAATGATATACCGTACACAGCTCCGATAATTTACTTAGGCTGAGTCCATTCATTTAATTATGCTGCTAAACTTGGTAGGCCAATTGGTCATCATGAGAGTTTCCAGGCAAGCTAATCACAAATATATAGAATATGTCCCTTATTGTCCCCAGCGGCTAAGTGCTAAAATGCTATTTAGTGCTCGGAAGGTTAATGTCCTGCTTATGTAAATTGTCCAATTTAACATTCAGCAGCAGTGTCATAAATTCTAGCTCCAGGATTTCATTAAACGTATGTTCAAACTAGTTGACCTTAAAGGTTAACAAGCACAAGTTAAGCAGGACAATTATTTAACTCACTTCTTATCAAGAGACGGGAGCGGACTTGCCATTTAATAGCTCTGCACACTTCACAATTAGAATTCTTATAAGGTCTCTGATAAAACTGCAGGTCATGAATTTTCATAAGGATGTCAGATAATAACTATTTATCTGAACTTGTTTTTCTTTCTTATAAACTTAAACTTTGATCTTAACATTCAATTAGAGATGACTCCACAGAGAAGGGCTAGGTGACTCCAGGAGCTCCAGTTCTCTTTCCTTTGGGTCTGCATGAGGATTTAAAACATTGCAGCTGCATTGTCACTGATGGAAATTAATGTAAATAAGTCACTGTTAAGTGGCCAGAGCTCAAATGAGTCATTTGGCCCAACACTGAGCTACAATATTGCTTGTTGTTTTGGGACGTTAGACCAAACATTTGATTCTTTTCTTAAAAGACCCCAAATGCCCATTAACCTACTGGAGTAAATGCGTTCTCCTTTGCATTTATATTATTATGGGTTTTAATATGCTATAAAAGAAAGGTAGATTATTCAAAGCATCCTTTTTCTAGCCAGCCTGTTCTCCCTCCTGGCTCTCCTTAGGCTCTGGGGGTGACTGCCACAGCCCCGCTACCTAACGCTGGGGTGATATATGGAGAGAAGTCCATGGGTGACATTTCCACGCATTTCTCACTGGCAGGAGCAGGCAGTGGCTTTGGGGATACATGAAATCAGTACCCACACACCAGCAGTCTCAACAGTTGACAGCCACTGTACACCAGGAAAAGCGCGGGAAACATTCTCTCCCTGCAGGTTCAGACTGCATGCAATTTGGAAGAAAAATCAGCAAATAAGAGCAAACAGGTTTTTATTAATAAATCATGAGCTGGACTTCTGTTAGGAGCTGAAATGGAGCAAAATATGGCAAAATTATCCATAGGTACATTTATTGAGTGTATAATAAGTCACTTTTAAAATTTGGTAATGTTCATTAAAAGTAATTAAATGTAATGATAGAAAAGAGATAGCTAGATAGCTAGATAGATAGATGATATAGATGATAGATGGATAGAAGATGATAGATAGACAGATAGACAGACAGACAGACAGACAGACAGACAGACAGACAGATAGATAGATAGAAATACCTATCCTTGATCCAGTCCCTCATTCTGCACTCCTTATTTCCCTAGAGGTTACTGGATTGTCAGGAATTGTTTAAAGAAATAACATAAGACATATTTTCCAGCCTGAAAAGAACGTGACAGTGTTTTATACCCTCCTGTGTTGCTCTTCATCCAAACTTCATCTTTCAAATATTGGCTTCAAATCCTCCCTGAAAGGGGACATAAATAAAGCAAAATGGCTAATGGACTAAAAACACTTATGATCAGGTTTTCATAACTAACATTATTGATAGCTTCTCTCGCACATGCACTCACACAGTGCAATATCCATTTGTAAAGTAAGATTTAGAGCCCTATTTGCAATAAAAAGGCTAGCACATGCAAATAAAGAATGCAAAAGTGAGGCCAAGGATGGCATTCCCCTAGAGAGGGAGAAACAAGCTCCTCGGGAAGGCTGACCAAAGCACAGGGGGACACAGAACACTTTCAGATTTCAGATGTGGCTTTGCTTTTCAGCATGTCCCGGAATGGCTTTAAGGGACAGAGTTGTTAAGTCCTTACCTTAGAAAGGACCACTCCTTTCTACTGAATGGCACTAGTATTTGAGCTTGTTCATGCAGATAGGTTTGTATGTCTGTCCATTGAAACACTCAGGAGACTGTCATGCAGAAAATGTGACATGAGACCAGGAGGCTGGCAAGATGGGAATATTTTCATGGGATCTGGTGTTTCCCATGTCAATTGTAATGTGGTTTTCCTGGTTTCCTTTTTCCTCCTTAAGATCTCTATTTTAGCAAAGACGGCTGAAGGAAAGCGTTTTCAATGCCTAGAAATGTATTTTGTGCTTAAGAAAAGTTCTTATAAATGACTCTCTTTAACAATATTTTAGCTGCAATAACAAGGAAAAGATGCTAACAATGCTGGAAGTATTGTATCTGCTTCTTGCTATTTTGATTGAGTTTTCGGAGCATAATTTTCTTAAATTTTTGTTCCTATTATTCCCATGTCAGCAGAGAAAAACATTTTCTTCAAAATGTGAACTTTATTATTCCATAAAAATAAAGTTCACATCACGCTGTAAACTATAAATTATGGCTTTATTACATTAAATCACTTAGAAAAAGCATATGATTTGTGGGATTGGTATAGTTACTCATGTTTACAGCTTCTATTACCATAGGATCCCTCCTTGAATTGTATCAAAAATATGAAAACACTGGAATCACAGTAACTGTCCCATTGGGACTATATTAATTGTAGAGATTGTTACCTCTACACTGCCCAAAGGCTCCTTGGGGAACAAATTCACTGGGATGGAGAACCACTGGGCCATTATATCATGCAGGGCCTGGCAAACCACGTACAGGAAGGAAGTATAGGAGATCCTAATTGCATTGTGAAAAAGTCTCCCTATCTGCTGAGTAGATAGAGACCCATGGGGACTAAGGGGAGGCCTCTGCAAAAAGTCCACTGGAAGAATATGGAGGTTTGGACCAACATGGTGGCAATAGGATGGAAAGAAGCTGATACATTCAAGAGTGAAATGAAATATAAGTAGTATCAGTATCTTGCCATGTGTCTTTTTTATGACCATTTTCACTGTTCTACCACCCCTCTCCCCTCCAAGGCCTGGGGCAGAACCAGCAGAGCAGGGCTTCCTGTTATTACTTATCTGATTTCAATTGGTCACATTCTTTCTCAGATTCAGGTGCTTTCTTTTCTTGTTACTCTGAGTTTATCATTGTAATTTCTAACTGAGCACTTTGTATTATTAAGGTTGACCTTGGAACTGTCTGAGATATGAAGGACAATTGTTTTCATTTCCTCTGGCAGTGACACTCGGGCCACACATGCCCCCTTTGATGACCTACCTGTTTTTCCTGGAGGCAGGATTACTAGAAGCCTGTCAAAGCGGCTCCCATCCTTCCATCCTTCCACTGATTTCCATTTTACAAGGAAAACTCGGGGAGAAATCCCAAATTTAAAGGGAAAATGTCATGGATGAGTCTGATCATCTGCTGACGTTAACGGAATGGTCTTCAGGTTATTTCACAGAAAAATCAACAGTAGTTAGAATGTATTTATTACCATATTTGGTGGATTTCAGTAATGATCTCATTATGACCACCCTCACACTATATATGCCCTTCCTTTTCCATTAGTAAAAGAAGGAGTAAATGGTCAGAGTTTCCCTGAAGCCTCTATTCACTAATTAAGGAGACCCTCTATTTGGTGAGGCTGAGCATATTTGGGCCATTACCAAATCCTACTACAAAATAAAAAATACAGTTGCATTCTCGTTGGCTTTCCTGGAAGTGAGACACAGATCATCAATGGCTGTTCAAAATGGATATCACTGGTGGGTTGTGTAAGTGTGAAATCCCAACGCCAGGGACTTTACTAATATCCCTCATATTAAAGAACCAAAATGGACGGGCAGCCATTTGGGACCTGCTTCTTGTCCAAAGCCATTCTAAATATCTATTCTCACAGTTATGAACATTTAATGGCAAGCTCAGGAATATTGACATTGAAAACTAATTTCTTCAGTAAAGACACCAAGGTTTTCTTAAAGGCAACAATGTTCCAGGAACAATTTAATATGAACCCTTCAAAAAACATCTGTGGGTATATACTCGTATGCATGGAAACAAAGTCAGTGGTACCCATTTCCACCCAGGGCTATATGTACTTACCTGGTTTAGTGCCTCCAAATCTGGCCTCAAGTTCCTGAGAGAATCAGATGTTTCATGGAGACATCTTTTTGGAGGTAAAGCTAGCTACCAAATTCTACTGCAAATCCTAACATTTTTTCATCCCTTGCTCTTTTCTCCTGGACAATGGTAAGGCCCTAATGCAATGTATTTGATGATGTCAAAGCCAAATGTTGTCCAGTTTCTGTCTTAAGGAAATTAAATTTCATGCTTACGACTTTCACATGAACGCGTTCATTTGAAATGATAAAACAAACAAAGCTTGAAAGGAAATTAGAAAAGCAATGTGCTGTAGTTTATTTTGAAAGTATTTGCTGTCGTAATGGCCATATTTTCATTTGCTGTGATGATGGCTATCATTAGGCTTGATCGAAAGTTCTCTCTATCCATACTACAGCCACTCCCCAAGGTAGTGGAGTCCAAGAAACTGGAAAGTCAGTATTTCAATAGATTGGGTTCTCACTGTCACAATGAGAAGGAAGTGACAGTTCCTTGTATCCAACTGGGGATGCACTTTCTACTAACAGAAACAAGAATCTGAAACTCTGGAAGGATCAACATAGCCCACTTTGCTCTTCTGTTTTCCTGATCATTCAGAAATCCTGGGCAAATCTTGTCATTGCTGATTAATACTGCCTAAGAGACAATTAACTCCCATCGTGAGGTGAGTTTTTAATGGGAAGGTTTTATGCAAGGCGGAATATGTCTCCTTGATGCATGATACTTCCCGTCTCACTAATGCAGGCTCTGAGACCAGGAGTCCATGAGTCATTTGTTCAAATGAAATAAAGCCTATTAGTCTTGCCAGTATTCACCTGCTCCGTTGTTTAACACCAACCAGATGATGTAATCTGTCCCTTTCTTGTTTACAGCCATGTTTCTAAAGAGGCAATCAAACATTGCCTCAGTCTGGGTAGGAATAATGAGGCCACTGCCTGCGTCTTAATTACACCCCAAGCAGGAGTTCAGTGTTAGAGGAAAGGAAAGAGAAAGAGGGAAACTATCCTTTTTTAAAAAGACGTTTCAAAGGATTCAGAAACACGGGTCTTTAAAAATAAAGATTATAAGACTCAGAAACAACCATAGGAACACACAGAGTCTGGAATGTTTCTTTAAGAGAGCAAAATTACCTGGTCTGGGAGAAAACGGAGTTCTAGCTACTTGCTCCTTAATGAATTTCAAAAGGTGACACACATGAAAGATTATTACTAGTAATTTCTTGTCCTAGAGGTCAATATCCAGAGAAGACACAGAAGCCATACACTCACAGTTCTGTGAGTCCTCTTTTCCAGGAAGGAAGGTTTTCAACTTTGCTGTGTTCAGAGAGCCTTTCTACACAGAATTTATGTTCATCTTTATATTCTCTCCACCCTGATACTACCTAAAAAAAATTAAAAATCGCAGCGCTCAGAACAAACCAAACACATGATGAATTTTAGATTACTGCTATTGAATATCTTTGCGGAGGCCTGCATTTTAGTCCTGGATAATGGATTTCAGAGGAAGGGTTTGGGGAAACAAAGTGCATGTGGAAATGTATTCCATAAAACCGTAGAAATGTACGCTGAAAAGATTGTTCAAGTGTTTTTAGGCCAGCCCCCTCATTTTTAAACATGAGGAAATTAAACACCTTTACTTTCTTCAAGGGAAAGCCACTTGACCACGGTCTCCTCGTGTATCCAGAGCAATGATTTGGGGATGCAAGGAACAGAAAGTTTGACTTATTACAAACTGACCTCAACAATGACTCAATTTATCTTATTAAGAGGAAGGACAGATATAAGGTGGGAGTATTCGTTTTCTAGGTCTGCCTTCACAACACACCACAGACTGGGCTGCTGAGACAATGGCTGCAAGTCATCAACGAGCTTGGTTTCTCCTGAGGCCTCTCTCTTTGGCTTACAGATGGTCAACTTCTCCTGTGTCCTCACATAGCCTTTTCTCTGTGTGCTTCCCCTTTGTTCCTGTCCTCTTAAGGACACCAGTCCTATTGGATGGAGGCCCACCCCTCTGCCCTCCGTTAACTTTAGTTATTTCTTTAAAGGCCCCATCTGCAAATAGAATCATGTTGGCGGTTAGGGCTTTCATATGTGAACTTTGGGGAACAATTTCGGTCTGTGACAGTGGGTTTTCGCCTCAGCTGATGTAGCCGCTCAATGATATCGTTAAAGGTCCAGGTTCTTTCCACTGTGCAGTGTACTCTCTGTGTTGGTTTTGACCTCAGGTGACAAGAAGGTAACTGCAGCAGTTTCAGATTTCACCTTCAGACACCGATGTCGTCCAGGGGAAAAGGAGAGATCATCCTTACCCGTGGTTCTACCCTTGGAGTCAGGAAACTGTCCGTTTGGCTTCCTGTCATGTCCTATTGGGTCCCATTTCTCTTCCTGAGCCAGTCAGTAGCAAAGATCATGGGCTAACCCTTAAACCAATCGGGCTCAGCCCTGGAAATTGGCTAGCGGGGTGGGATCCACTTCTTGTGAGGCACACAGCTGTGAAGGGGAGGAGTTAACCAGAGAAAACTAAAGGAATGAAAGGAGGAATGGATGTTGGGTAGACATCCTACTTTTCGTATCTTGTAAGAATGCAAATAGGGCTAGAAAGCAGCTTTCTTCATATTCATCTCAATATTCTTTTCCTATCAAACTACGTACCTTTCTTTATCATGTGAGAATGGTGTCTGTTTCTTCTGGGAACTACCTCATTTTCACCAGATAAAAGAATATTGTGTTATGTTTTGCTGATTAGGCATTTAAGATATGCTAATGCTCTGAGGCTTTCTGGTCTTGGAGAGTGTCTCACAAGCACACTCTGATCAGCACTCCCTTAAATTCTTGAGGGACCTTCTTTGCAGATCTCCTGAGTTTTCCCTCCTCGCTGGTACTCGGCCCTGCTGTCTCCTGTTGGTCTCCCCTGACTCTCAGCTACATCTTTTCAACTCGGAAAGTGTTTCAGGAATAGCTTACATTATTCCCTCCCTGTGCCTTAGTCTGGAAACTTTCTCAAAGCAGTATCTGGGGTAAGTGTGGGGGTCACCTAGTTTCTTTCCCATCTCTTAATGGTCATGAGACATCATTATCTAATGTCCAGTTCTTGAAAACTGTTGCTCTTTTTATTTTGTCTATTTTTTTTTTTGGTTGTTTCTGATGTAAGGATAAATGGCAGTCATATGAAATCTTTATGTAATCATCTTAAACCCAATTTTCCACATTCTATTTGCATTTAAATTTTGGTCATCTTAGATATATAGTTTTTATATGATTAGATGTATTGTTTCTTTTTTTAGAAATTACCTCCATTGATTTTAAATTTGGAAAGTTGTTCCTACAATCCCAATAAATTAGATATTCACTTATTTTTCTGTTATGTTTTGTTTTATTTCCCTTACATTTTGTTTCATAATTTAGTTCTGGAATTGATGTTAGGATAAGATGTGAGCCTCCCATTTCTTTTTCTCCCTAAGTTGTTAATTTTACTAAAATAAGTTTTGCATAATATACCCCTTCTCTCTTTTACTCATGAAATTTCCTACATAATATTTTAGATTTTTACATATTCTAAAATTTGTTTCACCTCCACTTATTTTTTGTTTTGAGCTGTACATTTTAATTATTGCAGCTTTAGAGCATATTCTAGTATCTGAACAGGTAAGCTTTGCCTCAAGTCTCCTCTGTTAAAAAAAATATTATTCTCATTTACTTATTTTGAACTTTAGAATTATTTTATTAGACTTCGCTCTTTGCTACCCTCCTCCCGAGATTAATTCCAATAGGATTTTGGTTGGAATAAATAAATATCTCTAGAATATTTGATCTCAGAAATATGGTACATCATTTCATTTTCAAAAAGTTTTTCTTTACGTCTCTCATGAAAGTGACAAATCAATTAAACGTTTGTTATTTCTTTTCCTTTGAGACCATAGTAGAATTTGACATCGATGACAGTCTTTTCTTTTGGAGAATTTATTCCACTAGTGTTTAGGGATTTAGCTCTGCTCTTCTTTTAACTCTCTGTCCTGGTCCCTCATTCTGGTTCCTTTCCACACAATTTTACTTTAAAACGTATTGAGTTTGGGGAGGTAATTTTTTTTTTCTTTATATGAACAACTGGAATGTGTCAAACTGAGAGGTTCATACTCCTTTAGAAAGTTTGGGTATTAAAGACCAAGAAACCTTCTCTATCGGGAAAACTCTTAAGCTTAGGGAAAACCTTTAGAATACGCCTGGTTTATAGCACACGATGTCAGATTATCTTATCCGTCTGATTCATTAACCTTGTCGATAGTTGCATTCATTCATTCATTCATTCATTCATTCATTCATTCATTCATTCATTCATTCATTCATTCATTCATTCATTCATTCATTCATTCATTCATTCATTCATTCATTCATTCATTCATTCATTCATTCATTCATCCATCCCTTCCCCCAAAAATTTTTGGGCTCCTAATGCAGGCCAGGCCCTATTGCGAGCCCTAGTGGTGGCGGGGGTGGGGAGCAGGTAAAACGGTGAATGGGATAGGGGCCCTAAGTACTTTCAAAGTGCCAACAATTTGGGGGGCGGGGTGCGAATTGGGGGAGGGAATGGGGACAGATTGCGGCTGCTGCTTTAGGGAGCGCAGGCCCGCGGAAGCACGTGGCAGGCTGACTTTGGGAGACGCTGGCCCAGGAGGGAGGCAGGGGCGTCCGGTGGAGACGGGAGCTGCAGAGATCCCTCAAACGCCGCTGGGTCCCCTGACACCTGGGTCCCGCGGGAAGACAGCGACAGTCTGTGCGACTTGCCGTCGGGAGCCACTGACGGGCTTACTCAGAGGGAGGGGGTCTGAGGACGTTTTAAGAAAGGTCTCGCGCGTGGCGTTGTGAATCGTTGGCGGTGGTGCTCGGGGGAGACGGCATGGTATTCTCCCATTGTGAATTGCCGCCCCGAACGCTTTTTCCTCGCTTCCTGGCTCCCAGCGCCATTGCGAGGTACTGAAGGGTCATTTGTGGGCCACCTGGAGCCCATACGAAATAAGGCAGCGGTTCAGGAAGCGGCCGTGGCTTGGAAATGAAAATGGACCGGGACGGAGTGGGGCGGCGGATCAGGACAAAGGCGCCCTGGCTGAGGGGTCGGCTGAGAACGTCCATTTTCACTGATTTTTTTATTAACTGGAGCTGGCTTGTCCGCGAGTCCCAGTCTGAGGCTCCAGGCCGGAACTCAGGGCCACATGGCCCCGCCCCGGAACCTTGTGTTGCCGGAACTAATAATCCCGACCTTCCTCTCATCCCCACCGGACGCAACTGTCGGGGACGCTTCCGGCGAGGAAACATGGCCGCGACTGTGTACGACCCACGTGTGAGTGCGGGGAAAAAGCTGAAAAAGTCACTCAAGAAGAAACAGAAGATGAAAATGGCAGCCAGGTCCGTAGCATCGGAGCTGGAGGAGGAGGACAAAGACGCTGCTGACGTTGGAGGTAACGGACTAAGGCTGAACTGTGGCTGCTTCGAGGAACGCCCCCCCCCCTGAGTTCGCGGGAAGCAGGGGATGCGAGTGCGTTTGCTGCTTGCCGCCCGAGTTTTATCTCGGCGTGGCATCGTGGGGGCGGCTTTGGCTCGGGGAGGAGGCTTGGGGAGACGGTGTTCGAGGAAGGGACGCTGTCGGCTGACACATTCGCGCTGACACGTCCTTTCACTAGACCTTGTCGGGGTCCCTGTGATTCACTAACTTGCTGCCGTCTACGCAGCAAAAAAACACACACAAAAAAGAAGCTCAAGGTAGCACAACGCGGAAGGGGGCATTTCTGACATTGCAGGACTGGGATAGGTCTCACAGGGAGTGTGAGGAGCCAAAGACCAAAAGAGGTAAGTGGGACACAGATGACAGGCACCCTTTTCTTGTGTGACCGGCGCGGGCTGGTTTCGGGGTTAGAGACCAGACAGCAGCGAATGGAAGAAGAGGAGGTGGCTAAAGTAGAATCCGTAAAGAAAAGCAGCAGTTGATAACTGTCTTTCAGAGACGCTTGATGGGGCAAGGACGATGTTGCGCGGCCGGCCTCCTCTTTCCCGCCTTTCTCGCTCCCCTGGCCTCTCAGCTTATAAGGAGGTGCGGACGCTCCTTGACTTGCTCCTGCCCAGACACTGCTCCTTGGTCCCAGCGAGAGCTTTGCAACAGCCAGAGCTGTTCTTTCCCAAGGTGCCTCAGCTCGTGTCAGTTACCTGCTCAAGGTGACCCAGGGGCTCCCGGTCGCAGAAGGACATCCCACAGCCGTGGCCTGTGTGGTCCAGCATTGTCGTCTGCCGCTCCGCCCCTTACTGACCAGCACTGTCATCTAGCCGTGTTGATGTCCTGTGATTTGTTTACCACATCAAACGTGCTCCCACCCCAGGGTTTCTGCACTTAGTGGCTTCAGTGCCCAGAATACTTTTCAGATGCTTGTATGGCTCTTTCTCCCTCGGTTCCTTTCATCTCTGATCCATTCCCTTATCAGCAAGACTTGTCCCTGATAACCCTAATGTACTAGCACTACTCTTCTCTTTGCCTCCCTGCCTTCACTTTTTGACTTAGTACCCTGCTCTGTTTTGCTCAGGATTTCCCAATCTGCCTGCCGTATATTTGCTCTGTCTCTCTTCCAGCTGGAATGTAAGTTCCATAAGGGTAGAGATTGCTGTATGTCCGTTGCTTGTTGAATAGTGGACAGTTCACAGGTGTTTAAGTCAGTGAGTGGATAAACTTGGGACTTCCAGGACCAAGAAGAAGAAACTGTCATATGCTACTGCTGTCCCTAGGTACTCATTACCTCATTACCTGTTAAAGGACTTAAGGAAAACAAGCCTATTTGTTTAACAAGAATTAGAACTTATGTTTCTGATATATATGTATTTTTAACTCAATAGACTCGTCAGAGAAAGAATCACTACTACATTTGGATACATTTATCAATACTGTTTACAAATTTAGGTGGAAATTAGATTTCCCTTTTCAAGGTCTAGACAATTCCAAGTTAGAACTGTTCTGACTTCTCACTGCATTATTGTAAATACTGATTAGGTAATTAGATTCTAAGGTTCTCTTGCTAATATAATACAGATCAATGACAGTGTGGGTTAAGGCTGTTTGCTAACATGGAAAGCTAATTATCCAGTTCAGTTCAGTGAATACTTACTTGTGCTCTCTTATATTCTGGTCATCCTATAGGTGTTGAGGATACAAAGGGTAAATAAATTCCTATCCTAGAATTAGTCTGAAGAAGACTAATTACACAGGACTTGTATTACACAGGACTGGAATACAATGTACTAAGTATTAGTAAGAGGTTAGTTATATGGTTATAAAGGTAGCTATCATGATCCAATTAGAAATGGTAAGGATGGAGAAGGAGAAATCCATATCCGATAGAACCCAGCCTAGGCATTGTTTCCTTCTAGTTTACACATGTTACTCATAGTGTACTATATAGTATTTTACTTGAACATGTCTCTCTCCTTATAAAGTTCTCTAGCTTACTGGTGTCAGAGTATTCTGAGCTCCGTTTCTGAAACACAGTATGCTCTGTCTCCTTCTAGCAGTGCTGTTGCTGTTCTAGCATACTCTTTTTTTTTTTCCACTTTCTCTTAACCAGCTTCCTTGTATCCCTTAGGTTTCAACTTAGTTGTCTCCATCCACTTTTTCTTTCAAGATTAGACTGTAGCTCTGCAGTAGACATCAATAATAAAGGGCCTTTTAAATAAATTCAGTATTGTAGATCCGTTGGTTATAAAACGGAACATTCTCCTTTGTTTAACTCAGGATTTGCTGTTTAAGAAATGTAAGAAATTGCTCTTTTCCTCTCATAAAATCAGATATTTCTGGAAAGGTGACCCATGGAAACAGCTTTCCTCGTTCAGATATTGGTGTACATGTGGACTTGGCAGAACTGTTTAAAGTTACCAAAGATTTTCAGCTACAATACTAAGAAACTATAAAAGCAGACAATTGAATTTGGCTTCAGACACAAGAGGACTCAGTATGCAAATTATAAGCTTATTGTGTACCTGCTCATTTTATCAGGAAAATGAATCAGAGACTTATCTTTGAATATTAATTGGATCCTAAAAATTGACATGACCTTATATCAATATTTGAAAGCAACTTCCTTTAGCAAGATGCTACTTGAATTTCATAGAAAACACACAGGTATAACCCATGTGTGGTTTGTTTTTTATCGTTAGGCTTTAATTTCTTTTGACAATTGTATAAGAAAGGTAGAAATTGTGCTTTTATGGGTATGAAACTCTTAAGTATTGTTTGTCAGACTTTGCAGAAGTTTCCTAGTTCTGTGAGGAGAGGCCTTACCAGCTTTGGTAATGGCTATTTCTCAGAACTTGGCATTGAGACTGATACATATTACTCAATATTCATTTATCCATTGAATGAGTTGGAAACTTCTCACAATGTGGTTTTTACACGGTTTTCTCATGTACCAGATATCATTGAGGGTAAAATTAACAGAACTTGTATATAATATAAAGTTGAATGATAGCAAAACAATTCAGACTGAATTTTTGGTAAGTTGTAATACTCTTCCAGAGAGTTTGAAATTTGGTCATAGTGAAATCGTAGGTGATCATGGATCAGAGGTATACCGAAGGTAAAATACCAGTCAGCATCTTAAGTAATAGATAGATATCAAGTGTTGTAAAGGGGAGAAGGACACCCCCACATAGTTAACCTTGAACTGCTCAGATTTACTGAGCTGATACCTTGTTCCAGGTTGAGGTGCAATGTGTATGCACTTGGCTGTTATGGTTGTAGCCTGAAGAACAAAACAGGTGCACACAGCCTCCCTCGTCAGTAAATTAACTCTGGTGAAGAAATATAAACAGTAACTGGTGAAACCCAGTACCACAAGGGGAGGCTGATGCCCTCTATCGCTGAGTTAGCCTGAGCTACTCAGGTTTATTGATCTGATGCATTGTCAGAGGTTTAGACAGATACTAACTTGATTCGTAAGCTTGTAGTCTTAAAGCTTTTGTAGTCAGTGTATCTATCAACCCAGGTGAACGAATCTATCAACCCAGCTGAACAACCGAGGTAATCATCATCCTGTGCCATGATGAGATGACCCCTCCCGCATAGAATGTGTCCATAGGACTGTAAGCTAGTAGGGAGGAACGGTATGTTCATGTTTTCAGAATTGTTCTGGTCACATATATGAAAAATGGCCATATACTTCTTACACACGACTTGATAACAATCTAGTTTACAAGGTCCTAGGAGCTCTCCCTTCATTTTTGATAAGCTACAAAGCTGTATTTAAGATATAATAACCTAGCAGATAAATGTGCTTTTCATCAAACTGTAGCTTATAGCCTCCTTAATCATTTAAGTTACTTAAAATAGCAAAGGAACATGCCTAAGAAATGAAGTATATCATAGTCCTACTTGAGTGGTTTAGCAATTTATAGGACGGGCTCAGGAAGCAGGCTGCTTCCAGCCTCTGTCTGCTTTGGCTTGCCCAGAGAGCACATGTAATCACATCTGACAGTTGGTCCCATGGGAGCAATTTATTTTATTTTTGGTTATTTTCATGGAAACCTGGGATTGCTAATTTTTTTTTTTCAGAGGTAAGTGCTTCTTAAGTTTTAAAGCATCAATTTTGAATATTCTAAATTTAGTAACAATTGGTAGGAAAGTTCATGTGACATGAGCAGACAGATGATTTACAACTGGCGTGGGGAGCAGTAGTTTCAGAGAGCTCCCCCCCTTCCCCCTTAGCCCTCTTAATAACTAGGGAAGTGTGCATTTGAGGCAAAATCAGAATGGGGATGAGAAACGGGCTGTGGCCGTGAACTGAGGTTGAGATAGCAATTCCTTTTTCATTCACGTTTTGTCAAACCTGTTAATGAATATTTTCTGTAGTTCAGTGTCCATTAGTCTGAGTTGAATCTTTGATTCAAAGCTTCTAGTGCCTCAGTTGTCCAACAGCCCTATTACTCTGCTCCGTTAACTCCACGACTTCTGCTATGTTTTTAACTTTCCTAAGTTTCAGAATCATCCCCTTTGTACATAGAAGAATAACAGCAACTCATAGAGTGTCGTGAGATCAAATGATAACGCATAAAAAGTGTTCTAAGTGGTAGCTAGCTCTAAATAACATGTTAGCTCGTTAGTATCAGCCTGATTTTAACCAAGATCGTAGGTGGAATGACAGTGGATGTACAATTCATTTTACTCCGCTGTTCTTTGACATTCTTTTTTAAGCGTTTCGGGTCCTCTCCTGTCTCCAGGTTCCGAGGCTCCTGGTCTGTCCTCTGGTTACTTACTGTCATTTATTTCCTGCCTACTCTGTACTGGGTCTGACTAAGTGCTTTCCATGTGTCATCTCACTTAATCATCATGACACCTCAGTGAGGTAGGTACTATTTTAATCCCCATTTACCAAAGAAACAGACATAGAGAAATTAAGTAGCTTGCCCAAAGTTATGGTGTTGGAAAGTAATGCAGTCAGCATACAATGGCAGGTCTGTCTGCTTGTATAATTGGACCTCTTAACCCTTCTGGTCATCTAAAGGGTCCTATTCAGCTTCTCACGTTGTGCAGATTCTAGCTACCAGAGGTATTCCTTCCGTGTTCCTTTCTCCTGTTCCATAACCATATTAAAATTCTCGTCACGTGTGTCCTTATCCTCGGTTTTGCTTTCTGTTGTTTCAGTTACTCACAGTGAACTGTGGTCCAAAAATATTTTGAGAGAGAGAGAGAGAGACCACGTTTACATAACTTGCGTTAAAGTGTATTGTTATAATTGTTCTATTTTATTTGTAGTTCTTGTTAATTTCTCACTGTGCCCAGTTTATAAATTAGACTTGATCATAGGTATGTATGTGTGTATAGGAAAACGTGGTATATATGTGTGTGTGTGTATATATATATACATATATATATATATATATAGGGTTCGGTACTATCCATGGTTTCAGGCATCCAGTTGGGGTCTTGGAACGTATCCCTCAAGAATAATGGGGGGGACTACTGTATATGTATGTAATCGACACAAATGTTTACTATGGGCTGGACACTATTTTAAGAACTTTATATATATTAATTCATTTAATTGTTACAAAACCCCAGTGAAGTAAACACTCTTTTATGGCCATTTTTACAGATGAGGAAATTAAGGCACAGAAGTTGGAAACCTTTAGAAAACTCATAGATTTGTGTCTGGAGTTGAGATTGAATTCAGGCAGCCTGACTTCCACTTCCTTTTAACCCGGTATTAGCTGATCTCAGTCAGATTTTTATAAAATATTCTATTTGACTTAGAGTAAATTCTCAAGGTGTGAAGTAAGTTAAAAGTTAACCAATAGCCTTCCCAGATGGTATCTGTATTTTGAAAGGACAACCTTCTTAACTCAGTAGAGAAACTTTTGAAAAGTACAGACATTAGGTAAGGACCATGAGAAAAACGTACGAGCAGTTTGGCCTCCTACTAGAAGCACACAACTGTAGTGCACAAGTTTTAAATTATTTGGTTTTAAGTTGGCGGTTAATATATATTTTATATCTTGGTTCATAAATCAGACCAGCTTTTTTAAAAAACCAGCCAGTTTTTTTATACTTAATTCTTACCATCCAATCCCCAAATTTCTGTTTTTAGCCCCTGTGAACTAATTGTCATTATAAATCTGACCTTCTTTAACATTCCCATGGTGTCTTCTGCCTGGAATGCCAATGGTGATGATGACAGGAATCATTTTAAATTTCATGCAAAGCATTGACTCAAATCCAGGCTGTTTGGGTTCTAGATTCAGTGATCTTGCCTGCTACCTTTTTCAATGGGCTTGGGTCGTGGAATCTTACTTCTTTGGCCTCCCTTCTTTCATTCAAACCTTTGTTTTACCCTTTAAGAAACAACTGGAGTATCATCTTTGTAAAAGATATCCCCAAACAATCACTCTTTTTTTAAAAATTGCTTTTCTGTGAGAAGAGCACTTACAAATTTTACAAATCGCAAAACCCAACTTTTCAGTGGGTTAACTGATGGGTCTATCCTACTAAACATCTGATTTCTGTAGACAGAGAAGCCTAGACTGAGAGTTTTCATTTTCCCCTTCTTTCCTCATCACTCACGAGTAGTCAGTAAATACTGAGGGATTGTGAGTCTTCTTGAAACTTTATCCCAGTTCCAAAGGCTCAAGAAAGTGTCGTCCTTTCTTGCTAGCAGATAACCATATGTGGGGTCAGGGGCAGGTGGCAAGTTTGAAAGGAAGCTGAACTTGGGGGAAAAGGCAACAGGAGATGAGAAATGCCTGGGTCTACCTCAGTGCCTCAGAGGTCTAACCCTGACCTATCCAGTATGGGACCCACTAGCCACATATGGCTTTTTATAGTAATTAAAATTCGTTTTAAAAGTCAGTGGTTCAGTTCTAGCCATCTTTGAAGCCCTCGATTGGACAACAGCTCTGCTAATAGAACCTTTCGATAATGCAGAAAGCTCTATTGGAACCTGTAGTCATTACTTCCAGTAAGCATTCTTTGTGTTAAAATAACACACAGGACTGCAAAGGAGTTTTTCAGTTATCTGGTGCCCTTAGACCTCTGGATGTATTCACTTCTGTTAAAGATCCGTCAGTGGAAAATGCAGACAAAACCCTCGTCTTTATAGGACACAGTACATTTGTAAGAACCAGTTCGTCTTTCTGCTGTGCACCGTGATTATCTTTGGTATCTTAGAAGAAAATCCTGTGTTTCAGTATGCTGGAAGACCTCATTACATTGCCATTTTTAATTTGTTTACGTAAAACATCATCATTTCCATTTGCAGTGAGTGTCTGAAAACTTCTGGGCTAGAACGTCTTAAAAAAATAAAATAAAAACTATGATTTTAAAGAATTCTTCTGGGGGTTTTTTTAATTGGAGGGGTGAGTGCTGGTTGTGTAAAATGGTGTTAGAGAACTTCTCACGGGTTTGGTGTGTTCCCGTCGTAGGCATGTTGTGGTCAGGCTGGGTGCGAAACCCCCCAAAGGAACATCGCCAAGGATTATCTGAGTGGCTTTTACAGCTGTACAGCCTTGTGGCTGCCTTCACAGTGCAGCTGAAAAACGCGGAATGTGCTGCAGTTGGGAGTGAATTCATCAGGACAACACACGGCTTGTCAGTGTTGTCATTTTGACATTTTACCAGGAGCTGGGGAAGAGAGTTCACTGCCAGACTCCTAAGCCACCGTGCCTCTTGACATTTCCATAAATGCTTGCTTACTAGGAGAAGCACCTTTCAAATAACTGTTTATTTTGTTACTATTGCCTGTGCAGTGCTACTGACCCTGTGGGATAAAGTGTATGGGCTATTAATATACTTATTTTTCAGCTAACTACATTCTCCAAATTTTGTTTCTCAACATACTTTACAGGGAACACTCATGCTAGGACTAGACAGATACTTCTGGGGTGAAATTGTGTGGCTCTGGAATCTGGTATATGGTAGATACTCCAACTCATTGAATTGAATGGTGGTGCTGTCAGCTTTTGTTTGGCAAAATTTGGGTACTTTTTTTTATATTGTGGGCAATAATATAGTTCTTATATCACCTATATTTGCAGATCAAAGCCTAAAGTCATATGTCCTCAGGTTTGTTAAATTTACCCAGCTTACAGGATGCAGAGAAGGCTTCAAATTAAACATGTGGCTAATGAATTTAAAAAGAAAATCTATCTTTACTAAGAAATATGCAGTGCACTAGGGCAGTAGAATTATTAGTGATGTCTGCTTTTATCATACTTTTTTAAATCATCGACATACTGTTTTAAGATTGTGCTTTTTAAAAATATAAAGTATTTTGCTTTCTGTGTTTAGCTCAAGTTTGTGTCATGTTCTGTGTCCTTTTTGAAGCTACTTTATTTTTACTCAAGCTTGAGCTTTATTTTTATGTATATGTATAAAATGTTTTACATGTTTTTATTGGTTATTTTCACACATTTTTTGAAATATATTACGTAGTTTTATTCTTCTCATTTCATGAATTCTCAGCACATAAAAATCAAGGGTTTATGCAAAAGTAATACCAAAATTGCATGTATTGTGATGACTCGCTAAGAGTTAGCCTCTTTCCAGCAGTTCTCTCTTAATTCTTGGTTTAAAGTCAAGAGATTAGAGAGGGTCACTCAGAAGTTAACAGCTGACCATACATTCACTCCTTTCACTTTGATCCTGGCAATAAGCTCTGTTTGTTTGTTTTTTTTTTAGAAGAAAAGCTGAATGGATATTTAGAAGTAAAATATGCACATTAGTAGAAATAATTTGAAAGACATGGGGGGATTGGAGGTGAAGAACAGATAAAAAATTTTGAAGTAGCATCAAGAAGCAATGGGTGGGCTCAGGTAGCAGCAGAGGTTTGGTTGGGATACAAAGCTCTGGGAAGGCTGCGTGGATCTGGAGTAGAATCCTGGAAGTGAGGTGCTCTGGGCTGTGGATTCCTTTTCAGTCCCATAGGTTTAGGTGACATTTCTGACCTGGATGGGGAGATGTCAGAATTCAGTGAAGCAGGGGGCAGCAGGAACCCTGTTTGTGCCCTAGGTCTTTTTTCTTCGTCACCTAAGTCAGTATTTACAATTTTTCCTAAATTACTAATATTGATTTTTAGTAGAGCTATTTTGATAGAAAACGGCGAATTTAATGGCATGGTCAGTATTAATCTGTGAGACTCAGCTAGTTCTGGAGCCGACCGAAGAAAGCACGTTTGTTCCCCAAGGACGCTACTGCTGAGTGACAGTTGTAGGCACATCGCCAAGGCTTTCTTCCTCTTTGGTAATTCCTCAGCCTTCTTTGCTAGCTCTTCTCCTGCTTATTAAGAAGCGTTCCCAGTTACTCAGCTGTTGGATGCCTTGCTCCTTTGAAGTATTTCCTAATAAGCCCCATAGGTTTCTGAAGAACAGAAAACAAGCTGTCCGAAGGCTCTGGGCCATTCAGATGCATGCAGACTACGCCGGCTGCTCGAGTCTTGTTGATAAAGCACAGTTAACTTCAGGGTTGAGAAAAGCTTCACAACTTCCGAGTACCCAGAGCTTCTCAACAAGCTGGTTTTCAAGGAGAGCCACCAACTGGCCTCTGTTCTGCCATTCCTCTGAGCCCTGCCATTTGAGTCTTACGTGATGAACTACTTTGCTGGTAACCTGTATGTGCTTTTTTGAGGTGGTTTTGTGGGATAAAATTCACACCATATACTTCTGTGTCTTCAACTCCAAACTTGGAATTCTCATCCAGGAGTACAACTGAGTCTTCTGTAACTTGGGAACGTGTTGCTTCATTAGATTATTTTTCAAAGATGTTAAAACACCCATTTTATCAATTTATATGCAGATTTTATAAAAGGAGCCTGGGTTGTTGTTTTTTGGGGTTTTTTTTAGGTTTTTCTGCACACAGATTCAGAATTTTGAAATATCTGGGCCAAATCCCTCAGAGAAGTTATTCTGACTTCTCTTTACTATGGAAATACTGTACCACTTTCTTGATAGATTAAGATAGTTTTTTTGTTGTTATTTGTTTTTAAAATAATTCACTATTATTTCTAAGTTATTCTCTTCTGATAGTTGACTTACACAGGTACGGCCCGTGGACTTGAATGCACCCTGCATTGGCCCTGTGCCAGCATCTGTAACCACCTTGACAACAGGGCATGGTGCGGGCTGTTGGGTTTCTGCCACTGCAGCCTCCCGTCAACATGGCTGGGCCCGGTCTTTAGAGGCAGTGGGATGGAGAGTCCCACCATTGCTGCTCTGCTGTTACTGCAGCCATGAGACTTGGAAAAGTCCCCTCTTGCAAGGATGGAGACAGATTGAGAACAGATTAGCTTCATGAAGACTTCCGGCAATGGCCTTGGCCTCCTCTGCCTCTGCTGTTAAAGTTTATTTTGTTTCCTCTCATAGGTCCTGTAGGAATCTGTAGATCAGAAAAGGATCACTTTTCTTCTGATGATGAAGCCATAGAAGCTGATAATGAAGATGAACTTGAACCCCACGACAATCACAGGGAAAATGCCACAGAAGCTGGTGTTGGAACCAGTGCGGGCTGGGCAGATGCCATGGCTAAAATCCTTAACAAAAAAACCCCTAAAAGTAAACCTACCATTTTGGTCAAAAACAAAGAGCTGGATAAGGAAAAAGAAAAGTTAAAGCAAGAAAGACTAGAGAAAAGAAAACAGGTATGTCCCCAGTGGTTTTGTAGATTAGACTGTGTGTCTAATCTGGTTCTTGTCTGTACCACATTGTACCTTGCAGTGTTTGTTCAATTAACATTTCAGTGTTTTAACTTGCTTTGTATGGGCTCTGTTCAGGGACCTAATCAAAATTACTCCGTTAAACCTGTTCATGTTTTAGTCTCCTAAGCAAAGCAATCGAAAAAGGAACTCCAAGGAAGTTTATCCTTTTCAGATCAAATAATTACACATGTAGTAACGACACCTGTCATTTTATTCATTTCAGCTGTTTATACGTTAACTTTATAAGGTACTTAACTAACAGTCACAGTAGTTGCTTTTTCCTAAAACCTATTTTATAATATAAAGCTGTGAAGACACCATCAGAAATTGGTTGTCGTTCTGAAAACCAACTATTTCACTGTGAGATAACCCTGAATCCATTATACCTGTTGTTAAACCTCTGGTGGTAGAAGTTAAGACTAGTACAGTCTGCTCATTAAAGGCCAGAAGCTAGACTTAAGTTTGCTGTTGCATATTTATAAAGATTAAGGAACAGTAAGGATTTTTGCATCCTTTGTCCTTGATGAAATATTTCTATGTCTAAAATATTTGGTTATTAAATAAGTATTATTTTTTAATGAAAGAAAAATAACTTTCTACAGTTGTACTGCCAACATAAAGGTACTAATTTCCAAGAGGTACTTTATAGGTGGAAGTGAAAAGGACAAACAAAACAGGTTTGAATTGGCTTGTATTTCCTTTTAAGTTCCTCATCCCTTTATCTTGTTTTCCTTGTGCCTGATGGTGGTTGCTCTGTGTGAAAGGCTATGTAAAGATGGAACTTTTCCAGCGTTGCTCTTAGAAGCAGAATGTACTCTGTTATTAACTTAATATTCTCATTGCTTTTTAAGATAAATCTTGTCTCTAAATCGTACTGATAACTTTTCAGTTGAAAAATTGAATGTTTATTATATGGCAAAAGCTAGAAGAATCCCTAAGGACCTCATCCCAGTGTGGCAGTGAGAGTAAGAACCATGTTTGAAGCCAAGAGAAACGGGTCTCGAACTCCACTCTGGGCCAGAGCTTTGCTGAACTGATACTGCCCACGTAATGCGTGAAAGCATGCGTGTTGCCCCCAGAAACACAACACAACAGCTGCAGATGCTTTCAATATACATTTCTGATTAGAGTCGATGCAAATTATCATAGTTCCTTAATGTTAATAATTATTGGTTTCCAGGATATTGAGTACTTATCTCTAATCATAATTATGGAAATATATTTCAAAGTTAAAAAATATTTGGGGATAATGCGTGCCTATTAATCCCTTGGGTTCTGTAGATAATTCAGAATTGATGGCTTTAAACTTAATGATTTTTTTTTATTTTGGGCATACTCTGGTAGTGAATTTTATAACAGTTAAATGATCTGATTTGGAGAAGAATCTGTTCCTTTAGAAAGTGCGTAGGCTAATCTATAAAGATTAGCTTAGGAAGAGTAGGAATTTGGTTTTACTGTGATTAGACCTTTTTATTAATACAAAATGAGAGATCAGGTGAATGGAGAAAAGGAACAGAGAAAGGAGAGACTTTTCACTGGCTCTTGTCACTGGTTTTGATGCTCTGCAGCTTCTTGGTGGTTAGTTCACCATAATCAGTCTATTTGATACTTGGTGATGTGCTGACCTGAGAAGGGAGCCTGGAGAAGCCGGGTATCTAATCACGTATCTGAGAGCACGATGCTTGCTCCTCGAAGACAGTTTGGCGTTAGATTATGTTGTTTGTGGGATTTCCTCTTTCCGGCTCCCCTGACGCCTCTGCATGCTAGCAAAGAATCAGTTGGCTGTACTTTGTAACTGAAGTGCCATTTGTGACCAGGACCGTGGTCAGATGTGCAGTAAGGGGAAGTAGATTTAAATGATTGTGGGAAAAGAAAAATAGTCACTGTATAAACAGAACACATCTAGATGTGAAGCTCCTCGTTTTAAAGCTGATACAAAAGCAGTAATTCTGACTGCTGAGGAAATCAGTTTCTAAAAACAAAGAGAAACCGTGCGTAACGTTGTGGTTACCAAGGAGGGTGGTTGGGGTCTTCCTGACGCCCACCCCTGGCGGCCTGGTGATGGCAGGTCGGGAATGTGGCTGGCCCACACCCCACCTTGTCCTGCCTGGCTCCGCATGCTGGCCGCGCTCCAGCTCCCTGCTGTCAGACAGCCTGACAGAAACTCACTTGGTGCCTCTCACATGACACGCTGAGTGCTAACCGCAGGCTCCCCGAGCTGAACCCCTAAAAGCAGGGCTGTTTTTTAAAGACCTCATGACAAACTGAGCCAGAATGATTTATTACCTTTGTCCTTTCACAGAGTATCATATCAAAGTGTGCTGCACTTTCAAAAATGCCTAATGTTCTCTCACATAACAATATTTGTAACACAGCTTGATAAGAAGCGGGAGTGGGAAATGATGTGCAGAGTAAAGCCAGATGTCAAAGACAAAGAAGCAGAGCGAAATCTTCAGAGAATTGCAACGAGGTAAGACAGCGTGTTTGCCCTTTAAAAACCACGTATACTGCAGCTTTGGTAGTGATACACTTCTGACGAGATTTCATTTGTAAGCTCTGCCTTCTCGGAGCCAAGTGATTTTTATCTAAGCCTATTTAATACCGACTTCAACGTAAGATTTTGCAGGTCTTGTGACGCAAGACTGTACTGTGCTAAGTGTGTGTTTGCTATGAACCTATTTCAGGTAATCTTGTTTTTATAGTCACAAGAGCAGTATAATCAGAGCGTGCGCTGCATTTCTCTCGTGAAGGTTGCCTGAATGTATGGCCTTAGATGATTATTTTTGTTATCTTGCATTGTATTTATGGCATAACATTGCACGAGAGCAGCTTCATGCTGTCCTTTCACACTGCATTTTTTATTAGTGGCACCAAACATTTATCCGGTGCCCTCTCTGTCCAGATAAGTAGACTCTGGTGGCTGCTGGGTGGTCCTAGCCCACTCATCCGGAGGAACTAGAACCTCCCTGAGAATAGAGGTACGTGTTATGTGTTGGGGAAGTTGGGGAAGGTTCACAGAGGAGATAGCATTGGGGTTCCTACCTTAAGGATACAGCAGTTATATTCAGTGGAGTTACTTTTCACGTCCTGGTTACCTGGATGACTTTGGTCATTTTTGAATTCACCTGGGTGTTGTCCAGTGAGATAGTGAGGGGTGATGGTTACGAGGAAGCAGCAGAGCCTGATTGCCAGGTTCAGATTCCAGCACTGACGTATTAACTGTGTCCTTGGGCATGCTCCTGCATTTCTCTCTGTCTCAGTTTATCTGTAAAACCAGGAGAACATTATCCCTGCCCATAGGCTTTCTCGGAAAATTAACTGAATTAATACATATAAAGAGTTCAGCAAAGTGCAGGGTTGGTGCATGAGAGGAAGTGCCTCTTAAGTTGTATCCCTGAGGCTCCTCACTTTTCCTCCCCTTGGTGCCAGCCCTGCTATGAAAGGGATGGAGTCTTACCTTATTTAGAGCCTAGTAAGAGAGCCTGTTAAGATGTCTTGGGTGGCGGCAGAAGACAAGAGACTCCTGGATCAGAGACAAAGGACTCCATTGCTCGTGGCAACAGCAGCGGCCAGAGCTGGCTCCCTTTGTCCCTAGACATACGCCTGCTCGTGCAGTGGGTCATGTTACAGGAGGGGAACACTGACCTTGGGACTCTGCTGCTTTCACGGTGAATGGTAACAAGCCTGCTCTTTGTCTGGGGGGAGATGTTACCTCATTCCTCCAGGTTGCATACTACGAACACAGCCCTGAGGAATGCCCCGGGTCAGAGCGGTCAGGGCCTGGAATTCTTGAGAAACCTGCAAGAATAGGGAGGATGGTCAGGGCCCACGGCGATTGCCTCTCCGTTATTCTTAGCAGGACAGTTAATAGGTTATAGAATTTTAGAACTGGACGGGAGAGTAATGGTCTAAATCAGTGCTGTCCAGTAGAAATATGTGAGCCACATATATAATTCAAATTTTTCTTGTAGCCACACTGTAGACAGTGACAAGAAAGAGGTGAAATTAATTTCAATAATAATAATATAATCAAATGATTATTTCGACATGTTATCAATATAAACAATTATTAATGAGATTCTAAAATTCTCTGTTTTATACTACGTCTAACAAGTCCAGTGTGTCTGTTAACTTGGCGCGCGGTGCTGGTTGGACGGGCCATGTTTCCTGTGCTCATGAGCCGCGTGGCTGTGGCTATTGTATGGATACCACAAGTCTTCTGCTTCAGGGTTTGTCTGCATGAACTTAGCTGCAGAACGAAGGATTTTAAGTAAATGGTTTTGAAAACAGGATTTTAAAATTAGTTTTATATCATAAGTGTTACAGATAATATACCTGAAGCCTTTTTAAGATCCTTGGGTATTATTGTTCCCATTTACAGATGCAATTAAGATCCTGAAAGTCTTTCCTAGAGTGAAATGTTTAGAGAGCTGTGATGGCTGTGTTCTTTCTATTACACGCTAATGCCTTCAACTGGTACTATAATTACATTTCGAGAAATAGATGTTTGTGTTAAAGGTAATTGTGAGTTCTAATTGCACAGATGTTGATTTAGAAAGACCAAAGCTGAAAAGAAAGTGCATCTCAATCCACATATATTTGTTCTCTATTCAGAAATTGATAATAATTCCTTTTTCAGAAGTATCTCACCATTCATTCAATTCTTTTTCATTTGAGTGCCTGCTGAATGCGTGCCTCTTTCCTAAGCAGTAAAACAAAAGTACATTGTTCCCGTCCTCGGACCTTGTACTCCAGTGTCACGGTTCTTTGACTGCGTTGTTCTGGTTGATTCATCTGTAGGGGTGTGGTGCAGTTATTTAATGCTGTTCAGAAGCATCAGAAGAACGTTGATGAAAAGGTTAAGGAGGCGGGAGGCTCCATTAGAAAGCGTGCTAAGCTGATATCAACGGTTTCCAAGAAAGGTTTCATCAGCGTTCTGAGAGGGATGGATGGGAGCACAAACGCGACAAGTTCCACGGGAAAGAACTCAAAAGCCAGACAGGTAAGACTTTCATACAGGATTCCACGCAGCAGACACTTAGTTCTTACACTGAAGAGTTTTGGGGTGAAAAAGCACACGATAGAGTGACAGTTGTTTTTTCTCTCCCAGATTTTATTAAAAGTTCGACATGCATACTGCCTAATTTAAAAGTTTGGATTCTCAGGTTTCATGACCCTTTGTTCAGTATGGAAGTTGCCAGTTACAGATGTCATACGTCTGCCGTTAGAACCCAGGAACCAGTAGATTCAGGTACATTTCTTAGAGATCCAGCTGTATTTCTCCTCTCCGAAATCCTGCCTTTTGTGTATTTTAGAGACTAGGAACCTAAGGGAGGAGGGCAGCTTCAATGCAGGACTTTTACGCACAGAGGTAATTGTGCTGGTGTGTAACTTCTAAAATATGAAGAACCAGAGCTTTGGGAAGTAAGGTGGAAGGTCATCCTTGTGCTGAGGCAGCTTGGGGATGCTTGGCTGGGAGAGGAAGACCGTAAATACTTTTCCTGATCTGTGACATGAGAACTGTGCTTCTCCAGCAGTTTTGGCCAATGGACCCCAGTAGTTTTCTTTTTGATGTCCCAGGTGAAAGGTTCTGAAATGTGCTTTCATTTCAAAAGAACTGTTTTTTTGTCTTTTTTAGATAATGAAAGCAAAGTACATAGTTGTATTTGATGGCTTGGTTTCTGTTGCCAACAAAAAAAAAAATACTTCAACCAGGAAACGAGTTTCTGTCATAACTTTTTTGTTTGTGTTTTGGGAAACAATTGAAAGCCTGGCAAGAAGAGCATTTACAAATTTCAATCTCGCCTCGGTTTGAAGTGTTTCTCAACTTTCCTGACTCAGTTGCTATTTTACCTGATTTTGACAAACGTTTTCTGAGCTATTTGTCTATCTTGAATATTAAAGGACCCAAATTGTATATTTATATAATAATGGTGCTCACTAGGCCTGCTGTTTCGAAGTGTTTGTCAGAAGTAATTATAAACACATGAATACTGTGTTTGGGTTTATACTTTTTAGTTAGAAAGGCTAACAGGCTGTGTTCTCACTCATGTTATTTTACTGCAAGAATTGGAGAAAGGTCCAGCAGCATTGGATGAGAAGGAGCTAGTGAGAAGTTGGAAAAGGAACAACTTACTTTTTTCTTTTTCCTGTTGGTTTCAAAATAACTTTCAATAGAAACATTTGTTTTTGCCTTGGGGTCATTTTTTTTCATGAGTTATGAAAGTACACGAAGGATTCTTTGCAATAGCATCATTGCATTTTTTTTTTTCCTGTCATTTGCACTTTTATCCTTTCTTTCTACTTCAGTGATCACGGGCATAGGTGAAAAATTGCCTGAGAGTCAAAAAGTGGCTTTGCTCTAAAAGTAATTTGTTTCTAGAATTCCATGCCACACCAACAACACCCTGGCACATTACTTGCTTTTAAAAATGTTTTGTTTCATATTTATGGAAAAACCAGACTCGTTTTATTTTTCCAATTGCGCTGGATTTTACATCTGAATAACTATAACAGTATTATACTATTTGTGATTGGGTCACTTATTAATATTAAAAATATTTAAATACCTATTTGTACCAGGTGCTATCCTTATGTCTTTCACAAGTCTTACGATTCAGATAGGCAAATGACTTCAAGTAAATAAGTAAACAAGATTAATGTGAAAACAGAGAAGTTCTAAATTAGCACGTCTAGACTACATGTTATCATTAGTTCCACTAGGTACAATAAAAAATAAGTGGCTGTTGCTGTTTGTGGGGGAAAGTAGCTGATAATACTTGTGTAGATCAGTAAATCTGTGTAGTTACTTGAAATAGGTGGACTTTTAAGGACATTGAAGAGAAGGAAGGAAGGCAAAGGTGGGACTAGATTCTGGTTGGTGAGCCCAACTACAGAATAATTGCGTGAAGGTGGTTCTTTCCTTGGGGAATGCCCAAGTGTCAGTTTCTATAGTCTTTATTTCTGGAGCCCTGTGTCTTTTCTGGAAAAGAATCCTACAGTCTGCTGCCTGTGTGTGAGGTAGAACACTGCTGCCAGCATTCTTGGGGCAGATGTAGGACCCGTCTGTGGGGACCCCGCCTCAGTGTTAGACTAGTCATTATAAGCTGTTGCCGTGAATCAGTGTCCAGAGCCCAAGGCCTCTCTGCTTAATACCCTCAGGAACTACATGACCTGCCCGTGTTCCCCAGAAGCGGGAGAGGGGACCTGAAGCCGAACTGCTGCTTACACAGACTGTCAGCCAGTTTTCTATTTTTGTCACACACTTCACTCCACCTGCCTCATTGCCTCATTTCTTTATAAGTCACACATCTCTGATTTATAAGTCTGTTTTAAGGGCAATAGGTAACCGTGCACTACACATCTACCTTTCATTTATTTCATGTTATATTTTTATATTTACTGCTTTTGTGACCTGCCACTTCAACTGTTAACTGTGCTTGTTCCTTTTAAAACCAGGATCATCTTCAAGGCGTTCGGTGCTTAGATCGGAGGGTTTTTTTTTTTTTCTATTTTCCCAAGACTACCTTTCATATTATTGGCTATTTTTCAAGATGTTTTTAATCCTCTGATCCTGCTGACCTGAATAATATTGTTGCCCTTACAATTTTTATCTTTTTTTCCCCAATTTTATTGTATACAGTCATTATTTCTGTAATAAAGTGCTTGGGAACTCATGTTAGAAAGCCTTCCTTAGAGGCCAAAGGGTGTATAATTGCTTCTTAAAGATCATTTTTCAGGAAAGAGATTTTGAAAAGACGTACGTATTTTATAAGATGCCAAACTGATATATTCCATTTGAGTCACTAGTTTCATTATGTCACAGTAAATCTTGTTATTAGGGACTTAGTTTATTTTTATTTTTTATTTGATTTGTATTTTTGTGAGATAGAGTCATGAAAAGGAACACTGATAGTGAAAAGCCTAAAAACAGGATGATTCTTAGCCAGAAAACAGAAATTTGCGGTAAAGGATTGAATGTCGAATTCAGTGGAGGTTTGGTTCTTTGGACTACGTCCATCCACCCAATATTTTGTGTGGAAACAAAAAGAGAAAGCATTTGCAAGATTGTTTTAGTAAGTGTTCCAGGTAATACAGATGTTGCCCATGAAATGAGAAAGTCTTACAGTTGGAAAAAAATTTTGCTGTTAAGATGTGACTCTCCGGGCATGTGCTTCAGAAAAATATCCGAAACTTCGCTTTACTTTCCAAATGTTGCTAAGCAGAAGCAGGGGAGGCACTGATTCCTCCACTGGACTCTCCTCGTCTGTGGGTGGGGCTTTGAGTGTCTGAGGAAGCATTGCTCACTGAGTCGCGTGCACTCAGATAGTAACAGGGCAGGAAGCCTCTGTGAGTGGTGCTTCTGGTGAATGTCTACCTTCAAGCTAAAAAATCTCATCAAGGAAGTCATAATTAGAACACGTGTTCAGAGTGTATCAAAGCAAAGTCTTGGAAAACATTGAAAAGAAACGAGCATCAGAGAATGAAGCCATCACGGACAGACATTCCCACTAGTCATAATTGGGAAAGGAGGAGGTGCATCTAATTTTTCATATTCTTTATGATTTTCTTCTTCTGTGGACGTTGGAATATTAGGGTTTTTGCTGATGGGAGGGAGCTGGAAGAGGGATACTGAGGAAGTAGGTTGCGATCAGGTATTTGTCTCATTTGCATCTTCTGTTAAGGAATTTGGATTTTATTCCTCAATCAGGGCCCAGTTGTAATTTTTTGTCAGATAAGTGATCTGATCAATTCGGTTATTTTTAAGGAAAAGAAGGCTGGCTGTAGGGTGGAAGGACTGTGTCAGGAGAGAGGGAAGCGAATGCCATAATCAACACAAGAGGGGAGACCCCAGACTAAGGTTGTGGGAGAGTGGGGGGTGAAGAGAAAAGAGGAACCAGACTTGGGAGGCAGTTTTCAGGTCGAGATGGACTTGATTTGGGAATAACAGGATTCGGAAGGACAAGGGAGAGGGAGGAATTGTGGATGACCGTGAAGTTTACAGCTTGGGAGATTCAGATATGGGGGAAGCTTTCCCAAAGTCAAGACTAAGTGGTGGGACACGTTTGAGAGGCACAGGCTTTCGGAGGTAATGTCTGTGCCAGGTTGGAGTCAGCAGCAAGGAGGATGACGGGAAAATCCCGTGGAAAGCAGTGGCTCGGACAGGCACTTGGTTGTACAGGAAGCAGCCCAGACGAGCCGGCAACCAGAAAGGTTGCTGTTACCCAGCAGGACAGGTGGATAGTGTACTTGAGAGTTTTTCACATGGTTAAATTGACATGTTTCTACGTTTAAAGGGTTAATTACCAGTTATTGGGAGGGAATTCTTTCATCCAGAACCTGTGAATCCCTTCCTTGAACCTGCCCGCGTGCAGCAGTCACGTGGACCGAGGCCTCAGGCACGTTGACCTGAGTGACTTTTCCAAAAGATGAAATTGTATTTAGGACACTCCGTGTAAGGAAGCAGCAAAAACTTTTATTTTGTATAAGAAAGGTTTTCATGAAAAATTGAAGTTTTAGTCCTTAAAGGAATAACAGTATCTTCCTTTCCCATTCAGAACACACACCTATCTGCAGTGATTTATTTTCCGACTACCTTATTGAATAATCGGATTTTAATTTTTTTCCTTATGTTTCTAAGTTGTGATTATTCCTCTGCTCTTTTCTTGGAAAGCTGGCTAAAATCATCAAATTTCTTGGAATGTGAGCATCTCTTTCCTTAAAGGTGGGCCTGAAGCAGTTGTGATGCATTTTAAACCTGTGAGTCCTGGAGGAGAATGTCTGCTGATAGGGAAACACCGAATATGTTACTTACGCTCTTGAATTACAGCTCCCTGCAGGGTTTTCATTTATTTGAAATTGCCACTGTATCAGTTTCAGCTTTTGTTTTCTTATAATAAACCCACAATAATAACTTGGTAGTAAAGGAAGATGATAGCTACTTTGTTAGAAAGTATTTCTTTCTCGACTACAAGGCAACAAATTTCAATAAAAAATCCCCAGGGAGAAAAGTTACTGGGAGAGACGAGGTATTTATTTATTTTCTGATTTTGTGATCTGAGCACTTTATATTAAACGTCAAACAGAAATAAGTTATGGGGCTCCATTCTCATACATGTCTCACCAATGGCAACCATGTACTTTCTGCATCTCTAGGTATTTAGTGGCGGGAATGCTTGTGAAACACCTGGCTTCTTTGGTATCTTAGTAACAGACCTAGACTCCAATTGCTGGAGGCTTTTGAAAGTGTGTATTCCTTCTGGCTCCCAGATGGACTGGATTCCTGCTCCTAAGGCAGAAGCCTGGGAACGGAGGGGCTCCTCACACAGGCCTGAGGTGGTCCCCCAGCAGTTCTCAGGACTTGGCTTTTACATGGAGCTGGGGGTGTGGGAGACGGGCCGGGGGCTGGAGGAAGACGCTGTCCCTGAGTTGCCCCTGCATGATGGGCAGCAGTGTTTTTCCTTTCACATAAAAGCTGCTCTACGAGGAATGTGTGGAATCCTAACTCTGTAAATAATTCAGCCTAGTGTTTGTTTACTGCAAATGCCTAAATAGATTAGTTTAGACAAAAGAGAGACGCCAAGTTTGAAATGAGAACGAGCATGGCTGTATACATGCTGGTGATGGGAACGGTTTAAAGCCCGTTTCTCATTGTAGTCACTTCTTTGGAAATAGACTGTTTAGTTCTTAATGTAGGTGGCTTCTGATCCGAACAGTTCTTGCAATCACAGAACCTGTGTTTGGTACGTGCAGACACGGGGGGGATATGGGTACAATGAAAAATAAGCACTAATTACAGAGCTACTGCAGAAATCCGTGGTTACAATAAAAATTAGTAACGGCGCCACACATCTGGCCTTCTTTGAAGACTTGCTCTCTATTTGAAGTGGCTGCCTGCACAGGTTTTCGTCAGTGAGGTGGGGGCCCTTTTTAAAGATTTAATTGTCTTGCACAAACACTTACACTTACGGTCCATTTTTAAAATTCAAAATAATATTTTGTTTCCTGCTAAAAAAACATTACCTTTGAGTGGTAGGCAGTTGAGAATGTTGATGTGTTAAACAGAGCAGCAGAGACCACAGACTCGGGAACCAGACTGCCTGGGTCCAGAAGCCCCCGGTGCCACTTACTGTGTGTGGGTTCCTTCCCCACATCGCGCCTCAGGTTTCTTCCCTGTTTGCAGGTAATCATTCTAATGGTAACAACCACCTCACACCAACTGGGACAGTCCAGTGAGTTAGTTAATCCACGTAACGTTCTTAGAACAATGACCTAAGAACAATGAGCGGCACGCAAGGAAACACTATATAAATGTTTGCAGTTATTTTTGTTTTGGGTGGCATGTCATTCGAATGAGTTCCTTTTATTTAGCTCTTATTTTTTTTCCAAACAGATAGTAGTCAAAGATGAATCTGTAGTGGGAAACCAGTTTGAAAGGAAACTGTTACTACTGAATTACTGGATAATCCCAAAAATGATCCAGTCATTTAGTACAAGTTGTGTTTAGGTTTAGAAAGTTCCCTCTCAGTGTAGGTGTGTCTGGTCTGGTAATGCATAATTCTTACAAAATAATAAAACTAGGTTTTGAGGGTCTAGAATGTGTCCGTATTCTCTTACTCCCCATTTCAAGCTATGGGTGAACTAACTATATCCTTTACAGGATGTTACTTTCCAAGGAAAGTTTAGTTTTAAATGGATGCTGTTTTTCTGTTTGAATGTTCTCATCTTTGTGAATAATGCACAGAGCATCATTAGAAGATGACAGATGTCCCCCTTTGGGGATTCTGTGGGTACAGACAGCTCAGTAAGTAGGGATAGCTGTAGAGAGGCCGGAAGGGGGCTTATTATTGTTTTCTTCGTGCCAGGTACTATGGAAGGTGTTTTATTACATAATCATCATTTTAAGAAACACCAGAACTCTTATTTTAGACGTAAGAAACCCAAAGTCGGAAAGATGACATGACTTCCCTCTGGCCACACTAATAGTAATTGGTAGCATCTGGACTCAAACCCAGTCTGTGTGGTTCCCAAACTGTTTCAGCCGTTGGCACCTGCTGCTTATAACGTCTGAGGCACTTCATTAGAAGCACAACAGAAAACTACCTCCCTTCCCTCACTTAGATGAACTAGAAGTGGCGCTGGCTAATGAGCCATCGTGTCACCCACCGAGACAAGGAGGAGAATGATGAGCGCCTGAGTTTGCAGTGCGAGTTTTCCTAAGTCTTATGACCCCTTCATGGGAGGCATAGCAGCACATGGAGACTGATCCGTTTTAAAGTCTTATTTCTCAGAACTGTCATAAGGACGTAAAATAAAATCTCACCCTAGTAACACATTTCAGAATTCTGAAACTTGCAAGAAAATTTATTGTTAGAATTGACTTTCTCCTCAGTTATCAAGGAATTAAAATATACTGGATATCAGATGCGTCTTATGTTTGATCATTGTTTGCCTAATAGAAATTTTAGAATCCTTTTTATTTTTCAGTTCCTTTATGAAAGTTTTCAAACAGGAAGTAAGTAAGAAAGGCCAATATTTCTGGTCTTACATGGACCTGTATTTCCCACCTAGATTCTAAAACGAATCTTGTTCAAGTGAGTTTGTTTTATGTAGCTCTGCCTATCTTTGTCTCCATCTAGTTTTTGTTTGTGAGGGGTGATTATTTGAAGGTAATAAGCCACCTTTGTCCCAGAGATTCTTGTTTTTAGAACAGCTTTATTGGGGTATAATTCACATACTCTACAATTCAAAAGATTCTTTTTAACTGTGAGAACCAGAATCTAGTCAGGGTTCATACCTTACATTTGGTTGTATTTTGGTTTCTTTTATTCTAGACTAGTCCCTTGTTCTGAATTTGTCTGATTGTTTCATCCTGATGTCTTTTAATTTGTTCCTTTGTGCCCTTTTCCTGTAAGCTGGAAGTTAGGACTAAAGGTTAGGTTTTAAGTGAAACTTTCTTGGCATAACTGTTTCATAGGGTGTGACCCTTAGACGCTGTGTACTTACTATTACTGCATCGTGTCAGGAGACACATCATCAGAATGTCTCGTTTTAGGGATGGTAGTTTTTCTGTTGTTTAAAGTGATAATAAATGTTTCCTTATTAAAGGTACGTTTCCCCCCTACAGTTAGACAGGAACTTCTGGGAGGAGTATTTGGGAAGGTGCAAATGTCCCTGTCCCCATTTCTCTGTTGTCTTTAGCATCAATTGATGCTCCTTGCCTAGCACAGTTGTGCCAGGAGAGTTTACGGAATGATGATTTTCTCATGTTCCATTTTAAATTCATGGACATAGGAACTTTTATTTGTTCAGTATTTTACAATCATTAGTTTTCGGAATTTGCAAATGTGGCAACGGGAACCAGTGCAGCCTGGCTTTCATGCCCTTTTGACATGACCCCCTTTTTCTTCGAGTACTTGCTTGCTTTTGGGGATAACAAAATGTCCCAGACCAAACCTCGTCCTTGCCGTGTCCCAGACCTGGGGTCACCCATTTCTCACAGGAGCTCTGCTGAGGGCACGCCACTTGTTTTTAAATCTCTTGTTGATGTCAGTAGATTGATAGTACACATATTCTTTACTAGATACAACTTCGTTTTGTTTATATAGGATTTCTTAGTCTGACAAAGAATTCGTACATGTTTTCTCCTTTAAGCTTATTATAAAAAATGTGTTATTAAAACATTGGTGTGTATTTTCTAGATGAATTCACAGCTCTGCTGCTGATTTGTTTATAATTCTGAACACTCATATAAGTGCTGTACTGCTTTGGCAGATAGAAGAACAAGACTGTGCTTTAAGAGACTAACTGGCAGACTGTGTTCTAAGTACCTCAAGCTCCTAATTGAGCACTTGTGTCAAGAAGACTCCGTGAGATGTTACATTTGTCTTTTTAGGCAGGGTAGTCAACTAACTCATTAATAAATAAATCTTAAGAGAATGTAAACAGTGAGGAGAATCAGAGTTGCCTGATGTTTCCTAAAACTTCACTCTGTGGAGTTAGATGTATAGAAGAGCGAATTAGAATAGGAACCTCCAAATAGAGCCGCTTTGAGCAAGGACTTAAGTGTTGAGCGCATAGTAAAATCAAGGGCCCAAATGAAATTATCACAAGAACCAATGCAGTGGATGAAAACATAATGCACCAAAGCAGTGTGTTCCCAGGGATAATGGGCCTGAATCCGGGGGACGCTAGACAGAATTAGGTTTTCTTAGAGAAGTCTGCATTTAACCTGTGCTCAGACTATAATTAAAGGTGACATAATTTCAACGTCTTGGTCTTTTTTCCTAGGAAATCCTACCAAATGCTTTTCTAGTTTGCTTGGATCTTACAAATTACCCATTTGAATTTGGAAACTATATACGAATCTGGAAACCATACACCGAGTGAACAAAACCGAAGCCCAAGTGGGCTTGTTGCCTGGGACACCATCCTAGTAAAACAGTTAAAACGAGCTTTTAATAAAACAAGTTTGTGAAGGAATAGCGAAGGCAAAAAGTGGGCAAAACAATTAGGAATGGCTTATTAAGAATCAGAGAAAAGTTGAGTTTGTATTGATGTGGAATCTTCCACATAATCTTGAATCTGTAGGTTCATTGGAACACTCGTACATTTCACGTTGAAAATTTTTCAATCCTTTATGATTATTGGGAAGTTGTAATGTCTTGCATGGTTAGGAAGCCATTGAGATCTTATTCAGATGCTAAAGATGTGGGGCTGTATTTATGTTGATTTCTACTGGAATACATTTTTTATATAAAGGGATTTCCCATATATTCTTCATTTTATGGACAGGCCTTTGAGATGAGCTTTAATCAGTTGTAGGGGAGATTACTAACTACAATTGCAAACAGCTTACTGAAAATTTGCAAAAAAGGCATTAAGTTGAATGCAGCCAGCGATAAGGAACTTTTTTTTAAATTTAGGTGAAACTTAAAGTAAAAACTGAACAGTCTTCTTGGGGAAAGCAAAGAAACCTGGAATTGCTGATTGCTAAGTATAGATGTGGTTATGGTGTTTATTTTTTTAGGATTTGACTTTAATTTTCCACCTTCAAAATTGAAATGAGGTTAAGCTCTTCATTATCTGGTGTTAGACTAATATTAATAAGTCATTCCAAACCTCTGTTTCCAGTGTTCTTTTCAGTAGCTGCCAAGGTATGTTTGAACGTTGAAATGAAAGCTGATTAACATTTTGAAGGGTTGTCTTCATCTTCAGAATTGACACAGACCGCTTCTGTATGATCTTGATTAAATATTTGTGTAAAACCAGGCCGGCGAGGGTGGGCACTGTCTTGTTTCCTTGCCTCATGTGGTTTGCATTAAGGTTTTGCGTTTAATCGGCCTTCCTTTTCAGTCGGTGTAGACTCGTGGAGTTACCTTGCAGCTTGCTTTAGGTGGTCAGGTCAGTGCAGTGGCCCCCGACAGACCTCATAAGCTGCTCATTTGGGGCCATTCGAGTCTATGCTCAGATGTTAGCACAGCTTCCACTTGATGGTAGGTAGGAAATACCTGTGCCTACCATGTCCAGTGTGGTTAACTGTACCTGACCTTACATTCACACCAGTGGTTCTCAGGCTTTCGCCTGCCTCAGTGTCACTGGACGGCTTATTCACGCAGATCCTGGGCTCCACCTCCAGAGCTTCTGGCTCAGCGGGTCTGGGATGGGTCCCAAGACTTTGAATTTCTAACAGGTGATGCTGGTGCTTAGCCTGACCTGCGGACCACACGTTTAGACAGCGGGACACAGACTGTATTGGGGTGGCTTAATAAACAGAAGCACCCCCACCAAAATCCCACAGTAAAGCTGTACTTCACTGCTAGTCTTCAGATTGGATAGCTAAGAGAAGCTGTGGATTGAGTCTTGCTGCTCTCCGTGCATGTCTGAAGTGCATGTTTACAGGACCGTTTTCAAGACAAGCGTGTGACACAGTTGGTCGCAACATTTTAATGAGTGAATTCTTTCCTCTGGCCCACAGTTGTTCCTTTCTTTCTGAACTACAATAGTTCTCCCCCACCCCCACCCACAGTTTGGCTTTCTGCGGTTTCATTTACCCACGGTAACTGAGGTCTGGAAAGGTTCAATGGAAAATTGCACCTCCCTTCACCTCATCACATAGGCATTGTATCACCTCGCGTCATCACAAGAAGCAAAAGAAGGGTGAGAACAGCGGTTAGTTGTTATTCTCTTACTGTGCCTAATTTATAAATTAAACTTGATTATAGGTGTGTGTATATATAGGAAAAAACATAGTATATACAGGGTTTGGTCTTCTCTTTGGCTTCAGGCCTCCACTGCGGGTCTTGGAACTTGTTCAGGGTTTCGGCCCTGTTCTGCCCTTCCCCCTTTCCTCAGACGCCACCTAGTAGAAGCGTACTTCAGGCCCGTGGAAGTTGGCTGTCTGGTGAGCTCTCGAGGAGACACGCGGCAGGGGGCCAGCAAGTGGGGTCTGCCTGCTCTCGGCAGGTACACGTAGAGCATGCCGGGTGCAGTTACCTAAACGTGGAGGCTGGGGGTTGAGAATGTGCATTGTCACGTGTGAACACACAATGTCAGGACGAGTCTTCACCTGTCGGTAATTTGCATATGGCTCTCCCAGAAAGCATGTGCTTTTTAGGATTTAATTGAAAACTTGGAGTGAATAATTTGGCAGGAGAGCTGTATGTTACAAGTGTAGCTTCCAAGTCGATCTCTGTTCATGGTGAGCAGCTCTTTCTCTTTGAAGGTGAGAAGACTGCCGAAGAAAACTTGGTTCGAGGCAGGGAGAGGGGCATTTTCTCCAGTTAGCTGACTTAATGTGATCCGAGCAGAAGTGGTGTTAGGAAGGTGGGTTTGAAGCTGTAGGCATGAGGGATGGAGCGGTTTGCGCCCCCATGATGGGTCACAAAGCACCTTCCTGCTGTCCGGCTGGCTCCCCCGGGTGACGGGGAGCGCTGGGCCTGTGTCACTGTTGGTTTGTAACTGGCACAGATGTTGTTTATTCCTTTATATCTGTTACATTAGAGTACGAAGTACACTCTGTGACTTGCTGGGTCAGTTCTGAAATCTTCACTCACGTTTATATGCTGCCCGGTTTTCAGATGACATTTAGGCACAAACCCGGCTTCCTTCTTTATCCCAGAAAGACAGGAGTGCACACAGTGGGACACGTGTCCTGTTGGCAGTAGCGTCCTGTTCTTCTAAGTGGAACGACTGTTTCAGGGCTGTATTTGTTTAATTAAAAGGTAGCTTCAGCAGAATTAAATAAATAATCTCTTGTAACCCAGCAAATATCTTTAATATCTTTTCTCTTAAAAATTGCTTTTTTTATATGGTTAACAGCCCCCATAAAAAATAATACTGTTTTCTAACCAAACGTCATGGGTTCTTGCATATTTAGAGATTTTTCTAAGATTGTGTATTTATATGACTGGCATAAATAGAAAAACATTAACTGTTAGCTCCATGAAGATGGGGACTTTGTTTTGTTTATCACTGTATTTCCAACACTCACAATGGTGCTTAACACACAATGCTCAGTAAATATTTGTGCGATGAAATCACCGAGCTGGTAGTTCTATCTATGTTGTATTACCTAGTTACGACCACAAGGTGGTACTGTTGTACCATGAAATGAGGCTGTAATTCTTAGGCTCTCATATAAATTTATAGCTTTACATAAATCCTATGAATAAACAAAATGAATTGTCTACCTATTATGTTTATTGCCTGCTTCAGTTATTTATAATTTTAGCCTGTGATTAGTCTTTTGATTTTGTGATTAAGTCAGGCAGTGAGTCGTAACCTTAAATAGAGAACATTTGGTTCAAATCTTTATCAAATGTTAAATGAGATAGCATTTATAAAACCCTATCACAGTACCCGGTTAGTTTCCTTTTCTCTCTTTTATTTTGGGTTAAAAGCCTTTGTTAAATTTCTGTTTGTCTTTAAATAGTTTGCCAACTTTTCTAATAAATTATCAGTGAACTTAAAATAATAAGACTGTTTTGATTATCAAAAGATTTTAAAAATTGATACCAAACCTAGATTTTACTATATTTTCCCCCACTGCAAAAACAACAACCAAAAATTGCTTTCATGATTCTTTTATGGGGTAAAAATATTTTGTTAACATACAGCTCTTCTACATACGTGTGCGTGTATGATCATAGTGTATAAATAAAGCTAGTCTATATTTTGTCTTGGTTTTACTCCTTTTGTAAAACTACGTGTTGCCAAGTTTGTTATGTCGCTTGGAATTTTAATTTTCCTGTGATTAAATTGACTTTTTAATATTTTGACTGTGTACCTGTCCTCAGGCTGAAGTGAAAGAAGAGGGGCCCGGATGGACGATCCTACGTGATGATTTCATGATGGGAGCCTCCATGAAAGACTGGGACAAAGAGAGTGATGGAGCAGCAAGTGACTCGAACACGTAAAACTACACAGAACACACAGCCTACAGCCATTTTGTTTTTCCTAGCAAAGCCCTTCATGCTCTGAAAGTTGGGGAATTACAAGGATACTGTTTCTAAGAAAACCAAAAGACTTTTTATGATGACGAACTTTGATTTTCTACATAAAACTTTGTTAAAATTGTGTTTTCAGACTTGGTGTAATTTTAAGCATTGTTCCTCAAGATATTTGTAAAAAGAAATATTTCTCCTTGTCCAATGAGAGATGCATTTTGCCAGGATCATTTTAGGTTTACATTATTGGTCGTGGATATTGGTGTTTTGTTTCAGTGTTTCTAGAAACGCAATACTCTGCATAATTAAAAGGAACTCCTTGAAATTAGTATTTTTCAACCTTGCAACTTACAGACCTCTGTGTTTATAGTTTTGGGGGGAAGAGTTGGTGTTTGTTTTGGTGAGCTATTGAGAAAACTTACGTAGAAAAATTTTAATTATAGTATTTCTGATTTGGGGTGATAATCTTAATTTTTAGATATTCTGGCAAATACGATATAAGAAACAGACCACATCTCTACTTTTCTATTGCTTCCTTTTCCATGCTAAGTAATATACATAAATAATGACTTAGCTTTATTTTTAAGTGTTAGGTTATTTTTGTATGAGAAATTTATGGAGGTGGAAATTCCCATGTTTAACTTACGCAGTGAGGTGATTTCTTAGGAAGCATATTTGACAGATTTTGGTAGTAGTTGTTGTTGTTGTTCTTCTTCTTTTTCTTCTTCTTCCTCTTCCTCTTCCCCTTCCCCTTCTTCTAACATTTAAGTTACCTTAAATTCTTTTATGGTCTGACTGACCAGTGAAACAGTAGAATTAGACAACAGGTGGTCTACATGAGAATATTGCATCTGATTTGAGATTTGATTCCTTCTTGTTGCCTTAAAGATTACTAAATTAATGGAGTTTTAGTATCTAGCTGTTAAATAAAAAGAGAAGAGAAAGAAAGACTGTAGAATTATTCCAAAATTTCTGTGAAACTGGGTCTAGGATCTAAAGTTTGTAGGGGAATTATTTAATAAATGTGATCTGGTTTTTTCTAAGGCTCCATCTCCTTCTCCATCTTTCCATAATAAAAATAGTTCCCTCTTACTACCCACGTGTACATATTGCCATCTGTTATATATCGAAAGATGATCCTCGCCCCAAACTAGCTGGAACAGAGATGTTTATCTTCTCAAACCCATTGGAGTGTTGTAAGTATTACGTAGGTAGCTAATCTTAAATTAGTCCGTAGTCTGGTATTTGTTATCATAAAGAAAGGTCTACACCTAAGATATCAAGTGATTAAACCAGCAAAGTTCAAAATGCAGTTTTGTATCTATTCCAGCTTTTGAACTTTAGTGTCTTATTAAATTATAGAACTGCCATTTTGTCAGTATAACATAAATGTGGGCAAATATTTCTCAATAGTAATACAAGAGGGCTAAATATCCCATTATAACTTGACACAGGTAAATATTTCAACATAACCTAACATAGGTAATTTTGAAAAAAAAAATATTTACAGCAGTTAAAAACTTTTTCTCCCCAGAATTAAAGATTAAGCTCTATTTTTTGTTATCAATCTCTTTCTGCACCTTACTAAAGCTTTGAGAAAATTCTTCTGCATAGTATATTTGGGTGATAGAAATGGGTAAATAATTTCTCATTTACTAAAATGTTGTTGAAACATACACTCATCATATAGTCCTTAGGTTAATTTAGAAAAATTGAACAAGATTTTCAAACTGAAAGGAAGAGAATATTTGCAGATTTTCTTCTTTCAGAAATTATTGTAGTCCAAAATAAAGTTGAGTTGCCACTGTAAGAAAAAATATATCGCTTACGTTAGAAGGCATATATATATAGAGGCTTATATAAATTAAATGACATCATTTTTATCATAAAAATGGGATATTTTATATGTACTAATATTTCTACATCTTGTCTGGAGAATATTGAAGCAAAATACTACCTTATATGAATGTGAATCTAAAGATGAGCATGTTATTTTAGAATCTAAGTGTATCTTTAGATGAATAGTTTAAATCAGGGGTGTCCAAACTGAGGCCCGCGGGCCAACTGCGGCCGCAATCCATTGTTAATTGGCCCACTCAGCAAATTCCAAAAATATATTTAGTTTACTTAAATAAACCAGGTGAGGAAATACGTACTTCACCTCGAGTGAGTGGCCCAGCTGTTTGTGTATTTTACCACATATGGCCCTTGGTAAAAAATGTTGAAAAAAGTTTGGACACCCCTGGTTTAAGTAATGTCATTCTGTCACCTCTACCCTAAATATTGTACCCACATTAAATTCTAACATCAATCGGATAAATAATTCTGCATCCATTCCATCTCCCTACATTGTCTTTGAACTTTTTAAAGAGGGAACTAAAAAGAACTGCCTTTCTGTTACTCTCCCCCCCCCGTACCCCCCTCCTCGCACCAATTTATCTATAACAATATCTGGATTTTCTCTCTGTTAACGATTTAGACTAATATAGTAATAAAGAGTTATTTTTATTTGTTTACAAAGTACTATGGAAATTTATTTATTACCTTACTCCTTATCTGGATATTTATGTGGCTGGGTGAACGTTCTCAGTATTTCACATAGTTTAGTATTGGTTATTAATTGTTTTTCAGTTGAAATCTCAAAAGTCAAAGATGATACCTGTGTTAGACGGACAGTAATGTAGATTATCTCAGTAGGTTAGCATTTTAACTTGGAGTTGGAGTACCGAATTTATTTTCAAGTTACCTAGCATTCATTCTGCATATATTTACTGAAAAATACACCATGGAAGCCCTTTGAATGGAATAGTTCAAAGGCTCTCACCTTCAGTACTTAGAACCTGAACTAACTCAGTGGGAGGTTCCAGAAGGTTTACGTGAGGGTAATTCCAAGTTCTTCCAAGTATTTTGTGTCTTTTACAACCAGTGGGTGAAAAGGGAATGTTTAAATTCTGGAAAACCTCGTAGGGCTTTTTAATCACTGTTTTGCACATAGGCATATACTTAATAGTGGCCACCAACTACACTAATCCTGTCACCTATGCTGGACAGGTGAGTCCAGTACTTAATTATAAAGCCATTTGATTACAGTTAAGAGATGTCCTCGTTAAACACACAACAGCAGAGAATTCCTCAAGTCGAAGTGTGAACAGAGCATGGAAGAAACGAAAGACATAAATTGTGTCGCTAAAGAGTTAAAGGTATAATGCCCAAGAAAATGCCTGTAAAGGAATCTTCAAAGAGCATAAATATTTCTGGAGAAGAGATAGGTGATCCAATAAATAAACTGATACTTTTGCATTCTTTGGATACCTTTTTCCTCCCTCTCTGTGTTATTTTTTGTTATTTTTGTTATAGATTTTCATTAGTACATATGTGAATCATAAGTGAAATTGAAGCTGTATTTTCAGCCTTTTTAATGACTCCAGAGTACCGTTATTATACTTCGTGCTTAATATATTGATACATTTGTACCACACAAATTTTACTTTTAAAACAAACATTTGAAAAATCATTACATATATATGTGCGTATACACACACACACGTAATTTTTTTAACATTTGTAGTTTATTGAGGAAGTGTGTGTGTGTGTGTGTGTGTGTGAGTGTGTTCGTCCCGGCTGCTATAACAATACCACAGACAGGGTGGCTAAAACAGCAGATATTCATTTCCTACAGTCTGGAGTCTGGAAGGCTAAAACCAAGGGGCTAGTAGATTTGCTGTCTGGTGAGGACCCTTTTTCCTGGTTTGCAGACAGCTGACTTCTTGCTCTGTCTTCACTTGGGGAAGAGTGATCTCATCTTTCTCTGTGTCTATTTTATGGGCACTAATCCCATTCAGGAGGGCTCCACCCTCATGACCCTGTCAGAGGGCTCCACCTCCAAACACCATCACACTGGGGATTGGGGCTTCAACATACGGATTGTGGGGGACGCAAACATTCAGTCCACAGCAATGGATAACAGCAAATTGTACATTTTTCATTCAGATGTAGAATAACTTCAGCTACAATTGTTTCTTGACTTAAATTTCTTAGAATTACAAAGTAAAGTATTTATATAGCATTAACTGAGCACTCATTCCAGGAACTGTGCTAGAATTATCTGAGTGACACTGCTCCTTATGGCAAAATAAGGCATAATTTTACTCCTATAAAGACCAAAACGTTGAATCTCCTCTGTCTTTTTAAAGTTAAATTACTGCAGTAGGTTCTCACTATGATTTGAATCGTGGGGCCATTTGGATGAAGTGATAACTTGAAATAAATCTGTGAACTACCATGACTTAAAAAATATTTGTTAAAAGATAAACTGTTAAAAAGCTCAGTTGTGCATTCACACGGGACCTAGAATAATGAAGCTTGTCTAGAATTGTGAGGAGGGTACCTGGTCGCTCCTGTATTGATACGTCCACTTCCTTTTCACTGGGAACACTACAGTGGGGGGAATTTGCTCTGTGCTTCCCTTAAATTCATCTGTTAGGATTAGGGTCCATCAGTGTGATGGATAGTTGTCTCCACTCGGCGTGTTAGTGATGGGGAGAGAGTGTTGAGCCCTGCAGATATTCTGAGTCTGAAGACTATTTGAGGTGAACTGGCAGGAACAAATTTTGGAAACAGGAGAGAGAACTACTCCGTGCCTACAAAAAGCTCTCTCATTCCTTCCCCAAGAAAACAGGACTTTGAATTCTGGCCAGCTGGATAGACAACTCTCACTGACTCTTGCAGCAAAGGTAGACCCAGTGAAGTTGCTCACTGGGGGAGCTTTTCTGAAACTTGATTCAACATATTAATCAATAGATTTGGAAGTGGAATGGTGTTTCACATAGGTGCTGAGAGACTTAGAATAGCGACTGACATTAAAGAAAATGCTAAGAGTTGTAATGAATTGTAACGTAACTCCCATGCTTTGGACTTAACACCGGGGAGCCCACTTATTTAAGAGGTTTCCCGAAGAGGTGCTGTCCGTGCAGGCCTCAGAGTTGTCCAGCAGCTCCAGTCTCTATTCCAGCACACACTCGGCATCCTGCCAGACCAAATGTAGGTTGCAGATTTGGGGAAAAACAAAACAAAACAAAAAACACAATGAGCGTTATTAGCACAGCCAGCTTAAAATGATGAGGTGTTAACCACATTTGTATAAATAACAGTTTCTCTAACCCCTGAATCATTATCCTGCATTTTTAATGCAATCGGTTCATAAACATCAAAGCGAGAACACCAAATTTGTGTGGGGTCAGGACCAACTGGGGCTCAAATGTAGAGACAGCTGAGAGCTGTGTCCTCAAGCGTGGGGGGTGTTGCAGCTGTTGATTCACCCTCGGGCTACTAGACAGTTGCCTCTTTGCGCCTGTAGATCCAGACTTCAATCTTAGGTAAAAATGTGTCCCCTCCCACTGAATGGACATAAACAATGGTTTGACATCAGCTCTGCAAACATCAGCGAGGCAGCCAGACACAGCAGTTATCCTAAATACTGAAGAGGACCAAGCATAACATCAGGGCTGTTTCTACATAATATTTGTCTTTGTACAATAACACTGGCCTCTCTTAAGTGTATTATAAATATAAAGGCTCATAGTCCAAAAGGTTCAAGGTGATATAATCCGTCTCTACAGGTGGGAGGAACCTTGGGAATCACTAGATTGCATCATACAAGACTGCCATATTTGGGTCCTTAGGAGGACTCCGTGAAATTATTTTACATCAACCATTTTCGGAAATAGTATTATTGTTAGATGACCGAAGGAATGATTTTGGAATCAGAACTGAGTTCAGAGTTCAGTTTGGACTCTGTGTGAACTGTGTCTTTGCCCAAATTTCTTAAACTTTTTGAAGCTAGCATGGAAATCAGACGGATACATTTGTTCATATTGCAAGGGTTTGAACAGTAGGCACAGTGTCTGAGGATCTCAGGAAATGTTCTCTTTTATGCATGTAGACTATTAGGTGGTTAATAGATTTGTCCTTCGTTTCTGATCCATGTAATTGTAAATGTTCCTTTTCTAGATTGAATCCCCCCGACAAAAGTTTAAAGTCCAGCAGGTCACACCGTGTTTCCCCGAAAATAAGACCTAGCCGGACCATCAGCTCTAATACGTCTTTTGGAGCAAAAATTAATACAAGACCCGGTCTTGTATAAGCAAAATGGCGTTGCATGATTGTTGAATAAGCTGTCGATGAAAACACCCAGAGAAAATTGAGCATGTTGGTTTTCTCCAAATAAGAAGTGGTAAGACATACCACTGCTGTCCTCTAGGTGGCATGATTTAGGCTGTCATTGAATTAACGGATTGATACCATTTTCCCCCCACGTCCAGAGGAGAAGCTAGTTTCTGAACAATTAGTACAACCACAGCATTGATCAGATTTGTTGCAATTGGCCAAAGGAGCAGACTGATCTTATAATAGTCTGTTGTTTAGTGACCTTAATGAACGTCACTGATCTGTTCAACAAAAACCAAAAACATGTCTAATAATCACTCAGCCAAAATAATTTGTGTGTATGGCTGAAGTCTCTGGGTCGTAGCACATACCTATTTGGGGATGTATTTCTTTGGTTTATAGCACATAGCTTGCCACTGGATAGCAACTGTAAAGATAATTGCCTTTGTACTTCAAAGGACACATCGATATAATGAACATAATCTAAAATGAAACCAGAACTTGTCGGGAGGCTGATCACAAAAATTTTCAAGTTAACAGGAAAACACAACCTGTCAGTCAGCTGAAGTTAACTTTCCAGGTGTCCCTGGTTTTGTGCAGCTTTTACTGTATATTAAATAGGAAAGATCGACGTGGAGAAAGTCAATATTGGGTGACCCATAAGCACCAAAACATTCTGTTCTTTTTTTCTGTTCACTGAAATGGGAAGGGGATAGAATTCATTCTTACTTTTTAGATTCTTTATCGATTGTTCATTTTCCAAAATTTAAGAATGAATTTGGCTACATGAAATGCTTCTTAATCCCCAGTCATTATTCTCTTTATCCTTTTTTTCCAGGAGGCAAATTGGCTTTCAGAGAGCTCAAAAGAATCTTGATGGAGTATCTTTTAGGGACTTCTGTTTTGGGGTGGTGTATGTTTATATAAATGCTGGAATTGTACAAGTAAGCATTTTTAAACTAGAGCTCTGATAGTGATTATTAGAATCTGCAGCATAGGCAAAGAAGAGAAAGGCTTGGAAAATATATCACTGTTGTAACCAAGAAAAGGTGAAAATCTGATGTGTTTTACAGATTCCGATTTTAAAGTGGCTTCATTTTACACTGAGTGACTCTGAGGGACAGTTCTTGTTCACCCCTTTTGTCTTGAGGTGTTCATGAATGGTATCCCCTTCACTCTTAAAAGTGCTCAGGTATGCGTGGTAATTATACCATCACCCCAGTTATAAGAACTTTCTTTCCTAAGACTTGAAACAAACATCAAGGAAAGTCTGTAGCCATAAGTCTCCAGGTTTACAAATCAGAACTATTCATGTAGCTTTGCTTTTAAAAATATTTATTAAAGTATACTTCCACTTTGCTTTTTCAAATACTTATTTATTAGTGTTTCTTTCTAACATGAAAAACTACTTCTAGGGTTTCTTTTTATGTGTAGTTACTGTTGCTTGTTAGTTTTTATTTTGTTATCATTTTTTAAAAACCGGAATAATTGAGGCAGCTGAAAGGTAAGGTTGTTTGAAATATAGATTGATAACGTTGCTAGTGGAAATTTACACATTCAGAATTTTACGTACTTTATGAAGCCCACTGAAATGATGACAGACAAATAAATTCATTTAAAGGCTTTGTCTTAAAAATAAAACTTCTGCTTCACGTCCTTCTCAATTATGAGAACATTATCATGTTTTTCTTATCATTTACCCTGTCTTTCCCTCCCTCAATTTTATTTTTATTTTTACTATGTGCACACTTCTTTCTCCCCATCACCTAATTCCGGCTTCTTGCTTTGTTGAAGTGTGTCTGTGGATTCATGGGGTGGCCAGCTAAGTGACATAGGAGTACAGATTCTGTAAGGGTGAGTGTCAAACACAAAACTAAGGAAAATTCTGCTGCTGGCTTCTTCTTATGAACATTAGTGTGTTATAAAGCATGTATCCATATTATATTGTGTGACAGCTGTCCCATAATGTTCATTTATTATCAGTCACTAAATACTGTTTATTTATATCAGTCATTAATGTGATTTGAGTGGATGGGTTTCACCAGGGGCAAGAAACCAGCGGCTGCAGCTGATTTCAGTAGCCCTGGGGCTGACAAAGCCCAGGTCACTGAGAGATTGCCTCCCAGAGAAAGCCTTCCTCCTTTTGGAACTCACAGAGCTGAAGTGTAGAGACCTGTAGAGACATAAAGGCCCAAAAGCCCGAAGCAATAATCCATCAGCTAATCACAAGCCAGAGGAACAGATAAATGTTCCTACTATGTTTCATTAAAGCGTGAGGAGTGTATCTCGAAAACCTCAAAACCTACTGATACCTCTGCTTTTTCTCGTCCCGTCTCTATAGTTGATCCCTTTATCTTTTACCGTCTCTCATCTTCTCCTTAAGCCCCTCTCCCTGCCCATTGTCCCCTGCTTTCTCCTTATCACTTCTTTCTTAGGTTAACAGATAGATACAGAAGGAAAATAACAATTGGATCACTTTTCTTGGAGAAATCACTAACCTTTCTACTTCCGTGTTCTGAGAGCAGAAACTTATTTCTCTAGAGAAATGAACATAGAACATGAGACAAAAATTGGTATAGACTAAATACTGTTTTTGAGTTGTGGTATCAAACATAAAGTTAGAAGTGAGAACCTTAAAGGCTCTTGGGGGTATTTTCACATTAAAGGGTTATGTTGCATTTATCAAGTGTCACTAGGTAGAGTATGATGTAATCCAGTACAGTAGGTTCATATATTTCTTTATCCCCACTTCCTGGTTCTTAATGCTTGAAAGTACTGGGGAATACTTGCAAAATTGTCATAAACAAAGTTATGCTTGCATCAGAATCAGGAAGGACCTGTTAGATCTTAACTCTTGCCTATGATCCATAGAGGTCTAGGACAGGGATGAACAGTTGTTTTGATAGCAAACATTTGTTTAGCCCCTTGCAGGAATTCCCCATCACTTAAATGAATAGATCCATTAAAGAGCAAAGAGGGGCCAGTGGTCGAAACAGCTGCACCCTCTACCTCTCTGATCTGGAAAACAAAGAATTCCATTTTGGGGTGTTACATAATGAGACTTTAATCTGGAATTTGGACATAACTTGACTTTGATAGTCATTTAGAGTTCTAGTCACCAAAACTGTATTTTCTTCTCCTTTCTTCCTACCATGACTGGGGTCAAAATGCCATTTTTTTTTTTTTTCAAAATACCATAAGGGTAAAGGAACTTAATGACCATGTACTTACAGAAACTACTTGGAGGTATAACCATGAAGCAAATTCTTACTGGCATTTTCCCTGGCTTTTCTATTCTATTTATATCTGAAGAAGAGTGGAGGCCACATGTGTTCTATAATATTATACATCCTCCGACAAAAATGAAGAAATGAGAGAATAAGAAAATGGTAGGTAATATGTAACGAGCATATACTCGGTGCCAGGCTGTGTGAGAAGTGCTTTCTGAACCTTGTGTAATTTAATCCTCACCATAATCTTTCATCGTTGGTACTATGTTAACCCCATTTCATAGATGGGGAAACTAGCACAATGTGTCTGAATAACTTGGGCAGGATCACAAAGCCAGAAAGTGACAGAAATTGGAACCAAGAAAACTTGCCTCTGGAGCCTGCCCTTTTAACCAATTTGGTCTCCTGCCTGCTGAAGATGGTCTATATAGATTACCGTGTTTCCCCGAAAATAAGACCTAGCTGGACCATCAGCTCTAATGCAATTTTGAAGCAAAAATTAATATAAGACCTGGTCTTATTTTACTATAATAGAAAATCAGGTCTTTATAATATGTAATATAATATATTATAGTATAATATAATATAATATAATATAATATAATATAATATAAAATACCGGATCTTACATTAATTTTTGCTCCAAAAGACACATTAGAGCTGATGGACCGGCTAGGTCTTATTTTCAGGGAAACACGGTAAAAAGCCTTTTACCATGAAGACTGTATGAAGTCCCTAGCACATGCCAAGATCTCAACAAATGCAGTGAATGTTTACTTCTCAGATACCAAAATGAAAAGACTCCAAAAGAGTTATTTAAGAAAGTATCCTTTTATGGTTGCCAAGGAGACAGCTCTTACAGTTTTACCTGTTATATCCTCAAAGGATTGCTCACCTGAGCTGTAGAAAGGGGCACCCACACACCAGAAGATTTCACTAACCATTCCCCTATCCTGCCTTCCTGGGCTTTGGGAAAATTAAAAAAAGTAGCCTATTATGAATAGGTCTGGGAGTCTAAGGGGTTGTAAAGGAAACACTGAGTGTTCAACAAACTAAGTAGCATGGACAAAAGGGTGTGTGTTTATGTTGGGAGGGGGGGGTTAATTGTCAGAAGAATTTATGGCCTAAGTTGTTTTTCTAGAAGTGACGTAGATGGACTTTGGTGGCTCTGTCCAGTGTATTCTGAATTCACTTAACTTTGGGTGTGTTTGTGTCTGTGCCTCGAAGGTAGGCTCCCTGGTTTTGAGGGGAGGCTGAACCTACGTCCTCAGCAGCCCAGGGTGGCTCAGGTAACCAGCCATACCCCAAAGTGGCATCGTCACTCAGTGGCTCCCATTTGCAGCTCCTACTCTGTTCCGTCATTGCCCCAGCTGTGAGAATATTCACGTTGCCCTTCTGTGTAGACCTGGATTATTGCACTTTTCAAAACCGAACTCAGAAGGGTAAAAACTTCACGAAACTCCTCGCCCCACACTCCCTCCTCCTGAGTTCCACTTTGGCTATTGGAGTGGTAGCCCTGTCGATCGCCTTTCCAGTTGCTTCAATTTGAAACTGGCCTCAAGGAAAGGAACCTGCTGGTGCTGATTTACACACAATTTTCAGAATTATTCAGAAGTAAATTGGAACAGTTCCTTTATTCCAGAGTTTTCTGATGTGTATTAATAGGGGGGGGAAATTCCATGTTCAAGGGAGTTTGGAATATACTGAGTTTTCTGCAAAATGTTCAGAGCGTTTAATGTGATGATGGGGAGTGTGATTCTGTAATGGAGGACCTAATATCTCCCAAACTTACTTCACCACAGAATCCCTCTGTCAGACATATTCTGCTACCAGTGTGCCGTAGTGGGTGGGAACACAGAGAGGGGACCCTGGCTGCTAAATCCAGCTCTACTATAGTCTTGAACAAGGTACTTCATGATGTGTCTCCTCATCTGCAAAATAGACATTGTGATGGCAATACCTCCTTTACAGGTTGTGAAGAGTGAATGACCACGTACACCCATCTCTCTCACTAAGTGTAGTAAGTGTTAGCTGTTGTTATAACTATCCAACCCTCTGTTGACTAATAATATGGGTCCCATATACATGTAAAGTGTAAATTCCAAAAGTTAGAGAGAGTTCCCATGACCTTTCTATAATAAAAGGAATAGTAATATAGAGGCTTTGAATTTGGGGGGAAACTCAGCCGAGTTTCCAGTTTAAATAATCTGTCTACTCTGTATGGCCAGTTACGATCCAGTGAGAATGTTCACTTTGAGTAACTGGAGATAAAATAAAAGAAGGAAAAGTGAACAGTGGCAAGAATTATTCTTCTATTCATCTAATTTGGACTAGGTTGAAAAAGAAAATATCAAGTTATGTGTAATGTATACCAGTAGACATCAAACACTTAAAATTCCAGCTTCCTGGATGTATGCTGTGGAAAGAATGAAATTGGTGGCTAACGTGTGGCTGGGGAAGAGAAGAGAAAACCGTATCAAGAAATGGCTTAGGCAGCAAATGAAGAAGATATCCATTCATTCAAACAGTGAAACAAACAAATAATGCTTCTTTTCTAGGTTAAAAAGATGGAGCTCTGTTTTGAGCAGTTCACATTCAAATAAAGGACTAGAGTGAAAACAACCAACTATAATAAGCTTTGGGAAAGAGGCACTAGCATAGCAGAAAATGAATCCACTAAAAAGATAGGAGGTGAATCTTAGAGGGGAAGGCCTGTTTCGGGGCTGGGCTGGCCCACAGTAAACTGATGCTTGTGTGTGTGTGTGTGTGTGTGTGTGTGTGTGTGTGTGTGTGTGCGTGTGTGTGTGTGTGTGTACACAACACTGGAAAGGAGACTTCTATTCCAGAGCAAGTGATTCAATTTGGGAGGCTGTGAGTGAACCCCACTAAATCCAAACGGGAGGCTTGATAGCTTGTCCTTCAACAGAGGGGTCCAAAATGACTATATAAAGTAAATACCGTAAATCACTGTTGTCAGGGCGCACACTCCACCGCCCCCTCCTTCCCCACAGCCGTTCTCATCTCCACACCCCCTGAACGGTGCAGGGCGAGCTCGTGGTCTAAGTAAACGAGAGGACTTCTGACTCTAATCCCAGCACGTCACTTTGTTGAAGGCAAACACGTGGTTCAGAGGGAACTTATAAATCTCTCCTCCCAGGCAAGATCGTGATGTTATCTGCTGGCAGCAGAAGGTTCGCTCCGAGGGGAGCTCCGGAAGCTCCGAGCGAGCGAGAGAGAGAGAGAGAGAGAGAGAGAGAGAGAGAGAGAGAGAGAGAGAGAGAGAGAGAGAGAGAGGGAGGGAGCGCAGAGCGCCAGTGGAGGGGCTGGGGAAAGGGATGGACACCTAGTATAACGGTCTAGGGAGCCATTCGGATCAAGCCGAGGGGCTGCCTGGCTGCAGAAGGGAGAAAGAAAGAGGGTCTATTTCAGAGTGCCAAGTGCCGACCGACCCCGAGCGAGAGAGTCTAAGCGGGGGAGAGACCAGGAGAGGTGGGAAAAGGGTAGCGGTCCAAGGAAAGCCCTTCGCATCCCCCTTAGGAATAAAGCTCCCCCGCCAGCGGTCCCAGGGGGTGCACGCCACGGCGGCGGCCGCCGGTCGTCTGTCGCCGGGTTGGCGTTTGGAGCGCGAGCAGAAGGCGGCGCAGGAGGAGGAGGGCGCTGGAGGCTGGACGCGTGCGCCAGCGACGGCGGCGGCGGCAGCGACGCGGAGTGACCGGGCGGGTCGGTGCGCTCCGGCCGGGGTGCAGGCCCCCGCGCGCGCCTCGCGGAGCAGGATCCTCGCCGCCGCGGCAGCCGCCGGACCCGAGCGCGTCCCGAGCGCCCAGCGCGGCGCAGCCGCCTCCCCGCGGCGCGGCGGGCTCGCCCCCAGCGCGCGCACACGCGCGCACACACGCACACACTCGCACACGTGGGCGCCGCTCCGCTCCCCGGCGGCCGCCGCTCCTGCTCTCCGCGCCGCCGTGGACGGCCGGGCCCCGCCGCGCCCGCTGTAAGCACATCAGTTACCGCGGCGCGGCCCCGCGCAGCGCCCCCGGCGCCCCTCCCGCCCGCCCGCCCGCGCGCTGCCAGCCCCGGGACCTTTTCATCTCTTCCCTTTTGGCCGGAGGAGCCGAGTTCAGATCCGCCACTCCGCACCCGAAACTGACTCCCTGAACTCAGTTTCCTCCTCTTAAATTTATTTCTGCCTAATAGCCGCTCGTCTCTTTTTCCCCCCTCATCTCGTCGCTCCAAGAAACCTTTTTCTTCCTCCCCCAAGTGAGGGTTCCCCCTGCCCATCGTGTATTCAATATTTCCACTTTGGGAAACTACTGGCCTTTTCTTTTTAAAGGAATTCCAGCAAGATACCTTTTTTTTTGTTTTTTTTTCTATTGGACATTGACTCGATTGTTTGCAAAAGTTTCACATTAAAAACAACAACAACAACAACAACAACCAAAAACAAAAAAAAAAAAACTACCTGATCTGTACTTTGAGAGTGGTTGGTTTCTTTTTTCTTTTTTTCTTTTTTTTTGGTACTGTTTTTCCTTTTTTTTTTTTTTACTATTTTTTTTTTTAACTTTTTCCATCTTAAAAAAAAAAAAATGCACTACTGTGTGCTGAGCGCTTTTCTGCTCCTGCATCTGGTCACCGCCGCGCTCTGCCTGTCTACCTGCAGCACGCTCGATATGGACCAGTTCATGCGCAAGAGGATCGAGGCAATCCGCGGGCAGATCCTGAGCAAGCTGAAGCTCACCAGCCCCCCAGAAGACTTCCCCGAACCCGAGGACGTCCCACCGGAGGTGATTTCCATCTACAACAGCACCAGGGATTTGCTCAAGGAGAAGGCCAGCCGGAGGGCGGCCGCCTGCGAACGCGAGCGGAGCGACGAGGAGTATTACGCCAAGGAGGTTTACAAGATAGACATGCCGCCCTTCTACCCCTCGGAAAGTAAGTACTGTTTTATGCTTCCATTCCCCCAGGCTTAGCGCTGCCCTAGGCTCTCCAAACGGCCACCACTCCAGGGACCGCCCTTCCCTCTCTCCGCGTCCCCGCTCCCTCTTTCCCTTCGCCTGTCCCTCGTCCCACCCACCTCCTTTCCACTTGTGTGCTTCAGAACATTAGGCTTGAAAACGTTGCCTTTCCACTGTATTTTCTCCATTCCTCCCTTCCCCCCCAACGCCTCTGTCCTTCCTAAGGCGTTATTCTCTTTTTTTTCAATCGCCTGAAATTCTTTGATCGGCCACCAGCTAGAAGTCAGCCCTTCTCTGTCACAGGAGAGGCGCTCCCTGGGTCTGAGTTCAACTGGGGAATCTTGGTGGGTTTGTTTTCTTGGCCCGGACTGGCGGGGACCCAGCCCAGCTGGTGCACGAAGGGTTAAAAAAAAGTGGCTCAAGACTAGCCTCTCCGGAAGGCGCCCCTTGCCGTGCCGACCTATCAGCTGGTTCCCCCAGCCTTCTCTATTGTCTTGAACTCCCCGAAAAATGTCAGCATCGCCAAGACAACCCGATTTGGAGAGACCCCTCGAAAAACCTACCTCCAGACCCCCAATTCTTGAATCTGTTACCACAGATGGGTGTTTACATTCCCCAAAGGCCAGCTCTTGTAACCAGGTCCTCTTTTGATTTCGCCTGGACTGGTGGAAAGGACAACGTCGTTTCTGACGATGTGTAAAGGGGTTTGAGTTCACGTTATTTTTCAGAATTCACTCAAACCTGCCTTGTTCAACTGGCCGGTGCAGCAGATCATTTTTCTCCTGCGTTTATCTTTTTCCCCCTTGAGCCCTATGATCCTGCAGTGGCTTTGGTGCATTCCTAAACCACAGAGTAGAAGACAGCCGATTAAAAACAAAACAAACAAAAACAAACAAACAAACAAACACACAAACAAAAAAACAAAAAGCAAACTGGCTTCTCCGAGGGCAGTGTCCTCAAAGCCAGTTGGCATACAGCAGCGAAAGGAGTGAAATGATTTATTGAGGAGCTGGGGAAGGGGGAGGGATGGAAGAGGACAGTTAGCTTAGAATTATTTCCAAGTTCTTAAAAAAAAAAAAAAAGGAAAAAAAAAAAAGGAAAGAAGCATCCAGTGATACCTGAGAGGGTTAAATACCAGGAAGAAGAAGAAAAAAAAAGCTTCAACATTTGTGAGTCCAAACCCCAAGTTGTAAACTTTTCATTGGTCGCCCCTATCTCTCCTCCCCTTTCCATGCCTTGTATACTTGCTCACTGCCTTCACAGAGTCTCTATCTTGCCTAAATAGATAACATGGCCATCTCGATACTTTTATCCTACAGGTTCTAATTGTAGGGGAGAGCTTTTCTTTTTTAATACTTATTTTTAGTTCTGCAAGTTGCAGCTGTGTGGCTTGCCATGTCTCCTACTTCAGGGTCTTAGCATGTCAGCCCAGGTAGTAGCTGACCCCAGTCTTCCTAGCTACCTTTTGCTGCAGCTTCTCCTCTTCAAGTTCAAGAGCAGAGCAGATGCAGGAGATCCTGGCAAGCAGGATGCTTTTATTATTGTAATTATAGCACTGTCTACCACAGTGGTGATAAATACACTCCACCCTGGTTATTCCCCGCGGGAAGTGAAGCTTTTTACCTGGGGTGGAGCCAAGGGTATATTAGGCAAGAAAGTTCATTGTCGTTACAAAACCATTGAGACCAAGTGGGGTTGAGTCAGTTTGCTTTCTCTAGCAAGTGCAAACTATTCTACTGGTATTTGAGTCGACAGGCAAGTGTGTTATGGGGGAACCGAACAAGTCACCCCTTTAGTGTTTACCTGCAAAAGAGGTATGAATGGCCAGAACTTTTGAACAGACAGGAGGTCTGGTTTCATCATTAGGTAGCTAGGGAGAGAGCAAGTTACCGAGGAGGGCATTCATTCTTTGTTCTTTCAGGCATATTTTAGTCTAAAGGGCTGAGATGGTCAAACCCAGGTTCATGGCCATTACCAAGCTGGAAACATGCTCAGCCTGTTAGGATTTCCGAGGACGGCACCTAAGATCAGTGTGTGGATTCTCTTCCCCATCCCACCCCCAAATAAATGAAAACTTCTAATAAGTCCAATATAAAAAATATATACATCGGTGTTCATGCAAAGAATACAGGCTTCTTCAAGACTATTGGGTATGGATATTTAGCAGGAACAGAAAGCCATATCAATAGCAGATTTGGTCCCACTGTGCAAGGACTGTGAATACTTTGATAGAAAGTAGGTGAACTGATTTTCCAGCACTTTCTAGTTACACTGGGATATAGGAAATCCTTCCCCCCAGATACAAATACATAAAAGTAAGAAAAGAGAAAAATCACCGCGCCGTATTTTTAAAGTGTAAATTGAAAGTACAGCATTGGCTTGTACACCCACTTTCCCTCTTGAGGACTTTGCAGTGGCTGTGGGGAGGGAGTATGCCTGTCATTTCTTGTAGTGAATCCGGCTAGGGGCATAAGCCTCAGAAATGAAGGCATGGGAAAGATCACTGGTTCATTTTTTTGACCACTAACTTACTAGCGTTCGGGGAGTGCCTGCAGCTCAAATATTGCAGAAATGCTCTAATTATAGTCAATGAGTTATATATCATTACATATTGCTGATAGGCCTTTATGGGACATTTTCTACAGTTCAGACTAAATACTTTTTAGCACTGTGGAGATTTAAAAGTAAAAATATAAGAGATATTGTATATGCCTTCAGGCATATTTTGTCTTAAATATTATCCTTGGCCCAGCGTACTATATAAATACAGTAAATATGAATAGAATTGGCCCATTGCCAATCTCCTAGGATGAATTTTAGTCAAGAAAGGTATTTATGGGATATAAATAATACTGTGTCAACATTTAAAGAAGAGGTTTGATGAGTTTTGAGTTTATTCATATTGATCTTTTCACATGCTGTTAGTTTAAGGCTCAAAGTGAAGTTATGCTAAGGTTTACGGATAGTTTGCCCAGTGGGAATTGGTGGATTTCTATTCCTTTTGACAATCCATGTGAATTTCAAGGCACATCTATTTAAAAGATACTGCAGAAGGACTTTAGAAATTTAGAAAGAGTAATTCCCTCAACTAGAGTAAGATGCCAAATGATTGACCATTAACATCTGTAGCAGCTTGGAGTATCAAAAAAAGGAAGAGACGAAAAGTTTCATTTTCTCTCTTTCCTCTGCCTTTTTTGTTGCAACAAATTGGGCACTCGTAGTGGTTCTATGTGTGGTGGTTTCACACACACCCTGCCCTCACCCCCAGGGAATGCCCTGAGAGGTTTCTGGTAGTCCTGTCTGCGAGTGGAGGAATGCTACCAGCATTTAGTGAGTGGGGACCAGGGATACTGCTAACCATCCTAGAATGTACAGGGGAGGGCCCCCTCCTCCACTCCCATCAAAGAATTATCCAGCCTAGAATGTCAGTAATACCCATGTTGAGATGCCCTGTTGACCCAGGTATTTATTTGGGGTTACTGAATTCTGTTAGGCATAGCATTTCAAAAGTCATCACCTAACAATAAAATACCTTTGTGATCAAAAGGACATTGAAGTAGCATTGAACAGAAAGATGATCAGAAAGTTATCTTAATTAATTGGGAGTATGAATTGGACCTCTCTATATAGCATGTACTTTATTATGATGATCTGAAAGCATGTCAATTAGAGGCATCCAAATGTCCCATTCATTGAGCCTAAGTAAGGTGGACCCACCCATCAGTAACTTCTGTCAGCTGCAATGGGATGTTAGTCAGAACAAAGAGAATCAGAAGTGAGGAATTATCTTGGGCTTTCTTTGCAAAGAAAATAAGCAATTCATGTTGATGAGGAGTGGACTCTCTAAGCCAGGCAACCGAAGAAAGTAAATAATCGTGTTGGTTTATTCTATCGTATTGAATTAGATAAACGAAAATATACAGCCTGAAACATCACGGTGAGGTTTCCTTCGTCGTTGCTTCACGTGAATGTTAAACGTTTAATACCAAACAAAGTCCTTTTCGATTTCCTCTGTCATTTTCCAAGTGAAATCCTAGAATGTAGAATGAATATCAATAGCACTGTGTTTGGGGGGAATGTGACTTGAGATTCTGTTCATGGGTACGTCTTTCTGCTTACGAATTGCTGGACTATTGGCCAATTGCCCAATGAAAGAAAATATTAGCCGTTGCTGGAACCTAGCAGTTCCAGCAACGGCTAGTATTTTGCTTGATGTTCAAGAATTTGATTTTTTAAGATTCTGTGTGTGGGTGTGTGAGAAAGAGAAACCGAGAGAGAAAGAGAGAGAGAGAGAGAGATCAAAGACAAACGGGGAACCTCTTGACTTCCACAATGATTGAGTTATTAATACGCAACAGACCCAGTTTAATTCCTGCCCTTTTATTGCATCATTGCTGGTACTAACTCTAAGCACCTAATTGTGGTTACGTTTAACCTAGGCCACATTCTCTGTCAGGATTTCCTCTCCTTTCTTTTACTTTTCAAGGACTAGGAAAAACCCTCAAAGAAATATACTGTTTATAACTGAAGCAGTTGGGCAGTCTTTGTTGCCAAGTGAGGTCAGCCCGCCTGGAGCCTGACTTGAGGACGTCCACCCCCATGGAGGCTGGGCTTTCTGAAGCTGGAGAGGCAGATGGGGACCACTTGACCTCCAGAGGGAGCAGGAGCCCTCTGTGCCTCCACAGCGACCCCTAGGGCCGACTCCGGGAGCTGCACTTTTTGAACTGACTTCTCCCTGGGGCAAACACGGTGATGTAACTTAGTCCTGGATTCTTTCATATAAAGATATGAAACAACGACAGATCATTTTTCCTAGAGGAAATGGTGATGTAAAAGAAGGGCTAATGACTCACTGTTGATCCCATGTCAAATCTGGGTGAGAACCCGGGAGGTCACTGACTCCTAGGCCTTCGCCCAGAGATGACAACACACTTCAGGCTGCATTTTTAGAAGATTAGGGAAAATAGAGTGGAGGGACCTGGCCCTGGGAGAGAGAGATGTGCAGGCTGTCCAGCGAGGTGGGACTCTGGTCCCACCACTGCCACCAGCTTTGTAGATTCAGTGGTAAGGTGAGCAAAGAGGCTGAATGGAAGAATCTGGAAAGAGCCCTTCCAGCTGTCTTGATGTAGCATTTCCGTAGCTAAGGGATCCTGGAGAGTGGACGTGGACTTGCCAGATGTGCTTGCTCTCCTTACGCAGCCCTTCTGCTGGGGGGTGGATTCCATTTTTCAGATTCTGAACAGCTTGATGAAATGTGCCTCTGGCCGAGATAAACAAATGTTTCCATTGTCATTTTGAAACCATATGGTGTGTTTTTGTTTTTCAATATTCTTTAAAGAGATTGTGTGTGTTGTTTTTTTTTTAAACCTAGGAATTCAGCGTTCTCCAGGTATTTTAACTTAAATAACATGCCAGGGATTTTTTGATGGGGGGTTATTTAGACTGAAAAGCTTGTTTCTCTCAATTGTTCAGGAGGAATTCCAGAGGACTTCATCAAGCTGCAACCAGAAATGTTTTTTTTTTTTTTTTTTTTTGGTGTTGTCCTTTGTTTTGCTTCTTTTCTAACTTCTGATATCCGGAAGTGGGTGTTGAACAGCACTGTAGGGTGACCACCCCCTTGCTTCCTGGGTTGGCTTGGAGGCCTGGACTCTGCATAAAACACCCCTTTGACCTCTGAATGCCTTCTTGTTCTTCACTATTCTGGAACATCTGCATGGGTGGCAGTTAACTTCACTGAACCAGGCCTCAGTTTCTTTCCTTGTAAAGATGAAGTGGATACCACTTCCTAGGGTTGTGAAAGATGGAGGATGATGGGTCTGCAGAAGCACCTAACTCTGCTTCTGGCACTCAGCAGGCCTGCTTTGCACAGCAGCCATTATTCATTGCATCTCAAACACCATTGATTTTAAGATCTCCCATTATTTTAGATGCCGCTAAGAAAGAAACGTCACTGATAATTAACTGTAGCATGCCATTGACTACAAGTGATGTGAAAAAGAGATATTTTAGAGATATTAAATTATGATTCAAAAACGGGTGCTTCAGAAACCACTCTCGCTAGCCTGGGATGTCTGGGGACCTCTATCTCATTCTTTTCATTGTAGCTTCCACTCAGTGGATCTATTTTCCTTGCACACTGGGATTATTCCTTTGGTGACTTTTGCCACTTGCGGGTCTGGGAACAGACTGGCAGGGCTAGTAATCCACCACGTCTAGCACTGTCTAGTGTTCCTCTAAGAAGGCCTTGAGAATTTAGCCTTCTTAAGTAAGAGTTCAGAATTCTTAGATAACGTCCAGGAATTTTCAGGGTCCGGCCCCGCCTCCTTGCTCAGCCCTCCCTCTCCCAGAATCTTTGCATGATACCTCCACTCTAACCACACAACCTCTCTGCCTTCACCAAATGAGTCATTTATTTTCATGCCTTTGGCCCTCTGGTTATGCTGTTTTTTCCATTTGGAGGTCCATCTTTTAACAATTTTGAACATCCATCCTTCAAGGTTTAATCAGATGCCACCTCCTTCTGAAACTTTCTTTGATTTTCCTACTCATATTGAATTAGATCTTTATCTGCACTCTCACAATACACGTATTCATCTGCATCTCAGCCTCTTTTCTTTTGCTGCTGTAGAATCTAACAGCATTCTGACCTGTCTTCACTGGCTTGTAAACTGCCTGAGAACAGGAATCAGCTCTGCCTTATCCGTGTTCTAACAGAAACTGGCACATCGTATCTGCTTGGTAAATGCTTAATAAATGAATGAGCATTTCCCTTTAGAGAATGAGACTGAGTCACCTGGAGAAGGATCTATGCATTCAAAGCATTAGGACCAGGAGATGTGTAGAAAGGAAATCGACTCACCATCGTTATCAGGGAAAATGTGTCTGATCGATCCTATCATTATGCTGAAGGCAACACGAGGCTTCTCATAACCATACATTTCCTGTTTCCAGCTTTATAGACAATAATGAAAATGGTGGTAATGATGATGATGACAAAAGCCAACCTTCATTGGGTACCTACTATGTGCCAAGCATAGTTTGAAATATTTTACATGTATATACTTATTTAATCCTCACAAGCGACCCCATAAGGTCCATACTAGTATTTTCCCTGTGATATATGAGGACATGGGTATAGCTATTTCGATCAGTGATGTCTCATTGAAAGTAAGGCATTTAGTTACCACAAATAATAGAGGCCCTAAAGAGGAGACCAGGAAATGGAGAGCATGACTTTCTTGCCCTTTTGCAAAGTAATGTAGCATCTTCATGAAAGTCATGACTGTCCTCTCTTCCTAGAAATTACATCCATCAGCTCTAGAGTCTTTCTCTACAACAGGAAATATCTCTGAATCCTTGCATCCAACGCTGGGTCTTTTTTTGTTGCCTCTAACACATTCGTCTTTTATCTCTGCACTTGGTTGGCTCAAAAATTGGGATTCATCCAGTCTATTGGTCTTGGTCTTTAACTGTAACCATTTTCTTCCCAAAAGTTATCATAAATTTGATTGATAGGGGATCCACCTTGTCTCTTTTGGAGAATTCTTTGATTTTTGGAACGCAAGATGGTGTCGTGCAGTGAGACCCAATGAGTAAAAGAAGGAGAATAAAGAAAAAGGAATCTCAGAACCTGAACGGGGAGAGATGGCATCAGAGACAAGAAGTCCAACTCCAGGCCTGTGGCAGTTGTTAAAATGTGGTCTTGTTTTGGTTAGCAACTTGGCTGTCTCAGTGCAAGTTATTAAAATGCCTCGTTGACATTTAAGTTGCTTCCTGCTGAATTCAAATCTTGGCTCTGCCATTAATGGCTTTGTGGCGAGGTTGAAGCCCTTTCACTTAACCCTACCTCAGGTTCTTCACTTGTAAAGATGAAGAAGAGAACACCTTCTCCCTAGGGTTCACTCCTAGGGTTGTGAAGGATTGAGGAGGACATGAGCAAAGCAATACCTGTATCTGAGCTGCTTCTGGCACTTAGTAGGCCTGCTTTGCACAGCAGCTTTATGCATTGAATCTCAAACACCACTGAGGTTAAGATGCACTGTTATTTTATATGCCTCCAAGAAAGAGATATCGCTGCTAGTGAATGATAACATGCCACTGGGGATAAAAGAGACCTGGGATTTTAGAGATATTAAAATATGAAAAATATGGGAAAGCAGTGAAATCACATACATGTTTGTGAAACGAAAGCCCGTGTTCACATAATAGGGTCTGTCCGAGAAGCACATTGAAAATAAAATGAAGTGGAGGCATGAGAGCTGCCCTCAGGAAACTCTTCCATGTAGTCAATGTTAAGAGCTGGCCTCTGATAATCTCCACCTCTGGGATTCAAAGCAGGAAATCCACGTCATGCTTTCCTCCCAGCCAGCGTCTTGCTATGCATTCGTTTCCAGTTTTGCTTTTTTTATGGGGGAGGGGGGGCACCCCAAGAGGTTACCAGTTGTTTCAAAGGTATATACATTTTTAGAGGGAAAAGTGGTAAATTATTTCAGCTGATCTCTCTGACAATGCTTAAGAGCCACATAGCCGTCACCTTTTCGTCCTTCTGGACCATACAATCTGTAATCCAACACAGGGATGAGGGGCTGTTGCTCCAAGAGTCACATGCAGAGTGTGCTTCTGTGTGACGTGCTTCAGAGCCTGGTGCCAACCCTCATCCCCGGCCCTCCCCTCCCCTGGTGATGGTCTCTGTTGAGAAGGAAGCCAGGACATTGGAGACAAGGTGAGGCAGGTCAGGCAGCTGTGGTTAGACTAGGGTAGACCTAATTTCACTTCCACAACCAAGCACCAGTCACAACAGTTTCTGAGCTGTCAGGTCCTTCATATAAAAACAGATTTTAGCAGCGAAATGACATTAAGGAATAGAAGTCTCAAAGAGGAAGATGGATGAGAGGAAGAGGTGAAGACGGTCCACAGTCACCGCAAAGGGTATGAGGAGGCAATGACAACCTTGGCAGGTAATGTCAGGGAGGAGAGGCCACACTAGGCCTTGGGTGAGGTAGCGTCCTGGCTTTCATGGAGCCACCCAGGAAAGCCACTTCACTGCTGTGAAGAAACATTGCTGTCCAGGAGGAGTTTACTGGATTTAGCATCCAGTAAAAAGGAGAGACAGACTCACGGTGCTGAGAAAACTATTCTGTGTGGACCAGGACCCTTCCTTCATTCTCTCAAATGACCACCTCGATTTGCTCCTGCCGGATAAGTCAGAAATGTGGGGCTTCCCTGTCCCTTTAGCCACCATAACTTGAGGAACTTAAGGCAAATGGAAAAAGCTTTTTGGATATTGAGAAGCCCCAACCTTCTGAAAATAGTTCGCATGCATTTCCAGCTGTTGGCTGTCAGGCCAACGTGTCCTACATGTCCCTGTTTACAGGGAGAGTGTCACTCTTCCTGCAGGCCTTCCTTGCTGTCTGCCTGTTGGTCATTATGAAGCAGGCCATTGCTGCAGAAGAGACCCATTTCTGAAGGAAGAGTCATGGAATGGCTGTTGGAGAATAAGACTGCATTATTTTGTTTTAGAAAATACTGTAACCTCGTTCCAGTCTTATGAAAGAAAAAGAAAAACGTTGTGACTTTATCCCACAGCACATTGACAGATACCACATTTGTCTTGACAAGGTCCCGTTATTTGTCGTTCCCAAATAACGACTCATCCGTAACTTCAGCATCTTTATTTGTTACTTCTTCCTGTGAACGAGAAATGCAGCGCTTGTTTTTGAGAAAGACACTGAAAGGACCGCAAGTCCACTGGTCTTTGCAAATCTCTGAGGAAACACCACCCCAAAGAGAAGACAGTGCTTATTCATGCCTTTTAAGAGCACTACACTTTTTTATTGTTGCCAAAACATAAATGGGAATTTTTCTGGGAACTATAACTTAGTTTTTAAGCTTTGGATTCATTTCAGTGTTGTAAAATTCGCCGCCTCTTAGACCAAATGCATTAGGGATCATTCTCCTAGACCATGCGTAGCAGTAACTGTCCTACATTTTGAGTTTTATTCTCATTCCGTCATGTATTTCTCCTATCCATTGCCTTAATCTCATTTTCACTTCTGCTTTCACATCTTAATGACAATACTCACTGAAGTTGTATTTCTTTATCAAAAACTCTTAGAATTAAGTTGTTGGCAGAGAAAAGCCCAAAAAGGTGAATGGCTTATTCTGATTCTACTTTAGAAGGAGAATTATAAATGATCACAGACTGAGGACATTTGTTTGGGGAAGATGGATGACTGGTAAAGGCACTGCCCCGTTGGAGGTCTGTCAGGGCATTCTGTGGGGAAATGTTTTACATGCAAGCTCATAGCTTGGCACTGGGGGCTTTGGAAGTTAAGGGGAGAGCAGAGGTGGGGGTGTGCCAGAGTGACGGCCTTGTACCCCAAAGCAGCCAGGCAGAACCAAAACTGAATGATGGCTGTCACCTCAGATTCTGAAGCAGCGCTGTCACCCTTAGAAGTGTCTGTTGATTTGAATAGCAATTCACCCTTAGAAGTGTCTGTTGATTTGAATAGCAATATCTCCTCATAGGAATAAGCCTTAGGGTAAGTGTGTTAAAGGAAATCACTGGTCACATCTATGAACTAAATCCTGAACAGCCACTGCGTCACCCCCTAATCTCATGCTTTTCCCCTCCACAGAATGAAGCTAACTGGTGCTAGTTTGTCTGAGAGGGAGATAGATTTCAGAAGAATTCCACTGTCAGAACATATCACCATCAATAACAAAACTATGTGTATAGAGTCATGTCTAACTTCATTAATTCTTTGGCACTAGTGCTCAGATTCTAGAAGGAGGGTCTTGAGCCACACTGAACCCGAGTACATTTGGGATCAGAAGTTTGCCCTTTCTCAGTAATATTTGCTGGGAATTCTCTAAGTGGAGTAAAAATTCATTGCAGCTTAGTGTTGAGAAGAAGTGATAGTACCCACTTATGGAATTGCTATAATCACAAGAGAGATGTCTGTGTGGAGAGTTTGGGACGGGGTGGGGCAGGAATTTAATTTGACATGGAGTTTCGTGAGCACTTTTAATGACATTTAATTCTGCTTAAGATATTATTGCAGCAAGAAGGGCTCTATCTCTGTCATGTAGACACTTGCACACAACATAAAACCACTACTTATTCAGCACAAATTACTTACCATCCTTGTGAAGGGATAATTTTTTCTTGATCCACCTAGTTGGACTATTTTGAGGTCAAATGAGAGTTAGTAAGAGGCCTTTCTAACCTAGAAGTCACAAGGGCCTACACCAGTGGTTCTCAATTTTTACCAAGCAGACGAATCACCTGTAGTGCATATTATAAATGCAGATTCCCAAACCTTTGTCCCCTCCCCTCTTTCCAGATTATTCAGTTGTTTTAAGGTGGACTCCAGAGACCTGCATCTTGACAAGATGGCCAGGTGATGCTTAGGTAGGTAGTTCAGAAACACGTTCTGGAAGCACTGTGTATTTTTGTGGCTGTTACTTTATTTCTTAGCGGTGTCATCACAGGCTGACATGAACCCCAACACCTTTGTAGTTAACTTCGTATTTTAGTTATTTTGTAAATTACCCCTGCAACCTTTTAATTCCGGGGCTGTTTCTATCTTATGATTTAGGTGAACCATAGTCCCTCATGATGAATTAGTGAGTGCCCCAGTACTTCTAGAAAATATGATTTCTTTCAAACAATTAATGTCTTACATTTTCCCCCTTAGGTTTTTACATTTTAAAAAGCATTTCACATATACCCCAAGCCCCACTGACCTGAAAAAGTGTATCCATACTGCAACACCACTTCAATCATACAGATTGCAGGATATATACATGTTTTTAAAAAACTAATAATTGCTTTCTTTGACCTAAATAATCACTATAAGCATCAGTTAGATTTCCATCCCATTTATGAATTTAACTTCTGAGGCACTAGATCAGGTCCTTGGCACCCTGTCCTTTGGCCTGGCTTAAAAACAAACAACATGCAAACAAAAAAAGAAAGGAAAGAAAGGATGTTAATACTGCAACTTTATAGCAGAGTGAAAGGAAATCAGAGGTGCATACTTGAAGACCGCTTGTTGGAAATTGCAAATGACAGTAGTTACTTTGCCTTGTTCCTGCACAGACATGCTTTGACCTGGGTGACCTGGGACAATTTCAAGGATCTGGATCCTGTTGATAGAATTGGCCTTGGTTTGCACCACAGCTTCCAGTGGCCTGAAGAAGGTGCTGTTTCCCAGGGAAAGTAGTTAAATCCCCCCCAAGACACGCAGAAGGCCCTATAGAATTAGAGGATGAAGTATTCCTAACCAAGCGACTTACGCTGCCCACCACTCTGCCTTCTCTGGCAATAATCTTGGAGGTTTTTATTGAAGATAGCTTTCAGCATCTCTTTTTAGAGGTCAGATGTGTGTGAGAAGACTTTGTTTGACTTGCTAATCTTGTGACGAACCGTTCATGCCCGGTGTGGCTTCCTGTCTTTGCCGACTGGTTATCTGAGGGAATTTTCTCCCTGTAAGGCTGGGGAGAAGGCTCTCAAAATAAACAACATGGATGCTTATTGGTGAAAACATGTGTGAGAGGATGTCAGTTGGTAACAGCATATGGTGGCAACAAGATAACAGCATGTCCCAGAACCCCCGGGTGTGGGCCCTTCCATACCTGTGGGCCATCCAGAGTCCACATCTGAGTTACAGAGGGCTCCGACTGGGAGGCGTAATCCTCGCACGTGTGAAAAGATGTCGCTGGGATCTTGTTAGTGGGCTGTTTGTTGGCGACAGTCAGTTACAGGGTATGGAAACAGTCTTCCCTATTGATTTTTAAATTGAGAGATAAAAGGCACAAATCTAGGAAAAAATGAGAGAGGACTCCATAAGGCCGCTGTCTTTTGTCAAAAGAAATTTTCGGGTCAGGCCTGAATAGCGACAGAGCTACTTCTAGAAAATATGACCTCCGCAAATGAAAAGTGCCTAGATTTTAAATCTGTGTAAAGTGCAAGGAGAGACGCATATTCATGCGAGGCCTCGAAGGCAGCCAGAGAGTCATCGGTCAAATGGGTAACTCATATTATTGCACCACTTGATTTCCTTTTATTTGTCAGTCTCTTTTACATGTATTCTCTCATTTCAATCTTCTAAGAACTCTCGGGGGTGGTATTATGTCTACTTCATCTTTGTAGAAACAGACCTGGGCAAATGAAGGCACTTGTGCCAAGGTTCCCAAGAAACCACTGACAGACAAGATGTTTCAGTCTGCATCTGCTCGTGCAGAAATCCTATACTTATCATTGACTCTACCACAGATAGGATAGCCTTTGACCACTTAGCAATGTTTCCTCTTCAATTTTTGGTATATTTTTTAATAAGAATATCACGGGCAACGTGTAAGATCTAGTTGCTGTTACTTTAAAGAAAGGGAAGTTCAAAATTTTAGGATGTAATAACTATCATGGAAGATATGTTTAAGCCGTCCCAAGGAGCCCCAGATATCTCAATGTTAGCTAAGCAGCACCAAACCAACATACACTTGTATTTTTGACTCGTTCGAGAAGGAGTTTTCATGTGTGGGTGAGAAATGATGACAGGTGGTTTTAAAAAAAACAACAACTAAAATCTAGGCCAACGTAATGAAAAACAGAGTTTTATTCTTAATAGGTAGGCTGTCTTTTGTCAAAGGAGGTCTAGGCCTTTCCTATTCGTCTTTAATAGAAGTCAAGCTATTTATTTGAACATTTCGGTATATAAATTGTACATTGTTATTTTAACACTTGAGCATGTTCAAGGGAGAACTGAATTCAGGAGGCTGACTGCTGGTGAAGGCATGACAAAAGATCTGGGACCAGAATCCAGAATCTCCCGTAGATGTTTAGGGTCTTATCCCCTGGCCCTGACTAGCAGGAGCCTTATGTTTCTGGGGGAATGAAAAGTGCATTCAGTGGGTCCCTCTTCTGCGATGAATCTTTGTATAGCTCTGTGGAAGGCATCTCGTCAGTCAAATAGCTAATGACTGTGCTTTTTAAAACTCCTAGCTGTCTGCCCAGTTGTTACAACACCCTCTGGCTCAGTGGGCAGCTGGTGCTCCAGACAATCCCAGGTGCTCTGTGGGTACCTTGGTGAGTACATTTGTCTGCTTTATACCTCGTTTGACGTAGTGATGTCAGTTTATCTTTAGTGTTTGTCTCCTGTGGGGAACTCGGCGGCGGCCACATAAAATTCTGAAATGCAGCCTTGTTGCTGACCAGTAGTCACGAAGGTGCCCCCAATGTTTTAGTCAGCATTTCTGTGAGAAACACTCATGACTAGCTTTGAAATCATATGATGACTCGATTGCAGTATCTGAAAGGATGGATTGTGGGGTACCTGAGATGTGTTCCAGGGGTTACAGTATGATTGGACACATTGACCTCCTGACCTCCATGGAGGATACACCCTGGAGGGTTGAACAGTATGGTCAGAATGTCAGGGTCCTTTTTTTTTTCTTAAAGTATCTTATTTATATCCATATTTTTATTTCTGGCACATAGTTGCTCAATTAACAAGGAGATATATGTATATTTTTTTCTCCTTTAAAATTCCAGAGGGAGGTCTGTGGGAGACTTGTGCCGGTGCCCTTATTTGTGACCCTCATGCTATCATTTCTGGGTTGCATTAGAAAAATGCGTTGTCGTGGGTTGAGACTCCAGCTCACTGGACCTGGGAACTTGCTACTTGCTCAAGCCACATAGCCCTGACCCTCAGAGCCAGTGCCATGTGTCAGGCTGGGGGGCACTGAAGCCAGTGGTCTCACTCCTTTCTGATGGATTAATTTGGAATGTTAGTCCATTCAGCTGGCTTTTCTTGAGTGCCTACTGGGTGCTGGGCGATGACACCACAGTGAAGAATAGCATTTCACTGATGTTGACACTCAAGAACTCAGTGGCCCACGTCGCTCCTGGCTCAGGCTCAGGAAGAGAGAGGGGTTGTTGGGCTTGCAGTGATGGCCTTGGTCCGCTTTGCATGTTCAAGGCCCTGAGAAAGTTTGGATGATAATATATTGATTCTAAACGTGGGCAAAGGTCCCAGATAGGGACAAAAGAATGCTTTGCTGACCCTCATAGATGTCTGATTCACTGGCTCTGCGATTTATCATGCCGAATTTTGCTTCTTAGGAATCAAGGCATAAAATTCACAGTGGCCTGAGCGGGGGTTTCCTCAGAAAGAACTGATTTTATTGAGAACATACATATATGTTAGGGTAGAAACCCTCACAGTGGCTAGAAGCTGCCATGTGAATAAAAAGAACGGAAGGTTTCATCCATGCTTTTAAAATTCTCTGTATATGTTGTATTCAATCTCTAAATTGTGTGTTTTATTTCACTGTCTTAATCAAGGAGTTAATTGTCTGATGTTTTTCCCCACTAGCTTTTCGGAAAAGACAAAGGAAGGGACTGAGAGAAGGAAAACATTTGTTGAACAGCCCCTGTGTTCCTGGTACTTAAGACACATCGTCTTACTCCTCTCCATGTTGGTTGGTGGGGAAGGGTCAGGGTGGTGATCCCCATTTTTCAGGAAACTGTGGCTTGGACAGGTAAATACCTTGTCCTCGCTCTTTGAGCTAGCTGGTGGCGGAGCCAAAATCTGAATTCGGGTCTGGCCTTGAAGCTCTCCACCGTACTGCAGAGACCCCAAACTTTGCTTGGCCTTCCTTTTGCTCTCCCTTTGGAATCCTGTCCCCTTAATTTTATAATTTTCTTACCTACTACTTTGAATTCATTTCCTTTTCACCTTTTCCTCCCACAGTAAACTAATGGAAAGACCTACCCTGGGTCTTTGTGTGGTTTTGCTTCTCAGATGCTCCTTCTCAACTCGGGGTTACTTTGGGTCATTTCCTTGCTGCAAACTTCTCTCTTACTTTGGTGAAAAAACCCTGGAAACCCACACTGCTCCCAGCAAGCGAGTCTGGGAAAGTCAGGAGTGTCCCAGAGGGTTTGGAAGGGGACCTAGGTGGAAGGTGCACCTAGATTTCCATAGGGGGTGGGGAGGCTTTTGCACAGGCTTCCAGTCCTGTGGGGAAACCCTGCAGACCCCTCTCAGACCTTCCTTGCAAGACTGCTGAGCAGTGGGGCTCTGCACTGTTGTTTTTTTTTTTTTTTTGTCTCTGTTCTTAGAAATAGTAATTGAGTAAAAATGTAAGTGAGCAGGTGCCAGGCGGCAGGCCTCCAGGGTCAGGGTGAATTTCTCCATGCCGAGTGTGATTCTGAACACTCGTTAAGTGGAGGCTGGCCTGTGCCAAGCAGCTCGAGGGCCATCCCTGTCACCTTGTATGAACCGCTTCTCATTCCAAGGAGATGTTGGGAGTGGTGGGAGGGAGCTCGGGGCCTGAGGCGCCTCTTGCTTTTCTCACTGGCTCTCTCACCTGGGTGTCGTCGATAACTGCGTGTTCTGACCCTGAGGATTGGACTGGCCGCTCTGAGGCTTCATCAGCTTTGCATAAACCCCGCTGGAGGACGCAATAGTTCTTGCTCTTCACAGGCCGTATGGCTGCGAAATCATTTTTCTGTTTTAAAATTCATTATCCCCCACAAATAGTGGTTAGGATGAGCTTAGCCTGACTGAATCCAGCAGATAAACAGCAGCGATGGTCTGTCCATGAACAAATGGAAGGCGAATTCAGGGTGTTTTGTTTTGTTCCCCTGCCACCCCCCCGCCCCCCAGTATCTTGGTTAAGATTTAAAGATGGTGCTTCTTAAAGTGTGGCTTGCATTTGTGTGTCCTGAGGTGTTATCAAAAGCAGATTCCGTGGCCTATCTCAGACCTGCAGAGATGGACCCTCTAGGGAGAGGGGGAGCAAGGACTCTGCACTTTTACGTACGAAGTGGCACTGCAGGTACTTCCTGTGTCACTAGAGTTTGCTGCTGCCCCAGGCCGTGGACACTTTGCTGATGCAGGTCTGTTTCCTCATCATCCTCCAGGGCAGAAGGACTCAGATCCAGTGGGGCCTCTGTTTAATCAGCTGGCCCTGCGAGTGTGGGACCCACAGTGCAGCCAAGTTGTCACCCTGCACTGTGCGTTTCCCCAAATCCAGTAGGCTTGTCAGCCACATCCATCACACATATCCCCTGCTCCCTGTTCACCACACAGGGCACAGTGAGTGTGCAGGAAGTAAATGCCTCATATGGAGCCTGAGTGGGTTTGGGAGTTTATTCCCGGGGCTGAATTCCTCCTCTAAGTGTCTTCAACAGGGCACTGGTGGAGTGAGAAGGGGATTTTCAAACCTGACGTGTCATGTCTAAGTGACATATATTTTATAATGGATAAGTCCATGCAGAAGGTTTCATTCCCTGAGGTCGTGTTTGGTCAAAGCGCTGCAGACCTCTCCATGGCCCGAATCCTGTTCTGGGACATTCCATGGAGTAAGGACCTAGCCAACAATGGAATGTAAACTCTCCTATCTCAGCCAAACTCCGCGTCGAATAACTGCAGCTTTCTCTTTCCAAACAGTATTTTTTTCTCAACCAGAGATTTATAGTAGGTGAAAATCTGACCTAGCTGTTCAAGGGAAAAGTTCATGATAAATTATGTGGTGTTTTCTTTGTGCGACCCTACGTCTCCTGTTATTCTGATGGCATTTTGGAATCATCCACTCTTCTGAACCAACCATATAGGGTGGATAGTCTACAACTGCTGTAGTGTTTGGGGGCATCAAACTGTTGGAGAAATATCCATGCCTCCTACTCTATGACTTAGCGGCCCACGTGGCTATTGAACAATAAAAAGAATGACTGGTGGCATTAAGTCCGCTTCCCAGCAAGCCTTCAATTAAGATATCTCAACATTAACTACAAATACAGATATTTAAGATAGATCTCAAATGCATGCAGAGAGATCATGGGCATACAAAGCTAAAGAGAAGACATTCTTACGACAGATTTGTTCATTCAACAGTATTTATTGAGTATCTGCTGTGTGTCAGGCACCAATCTGGACCTTGGTGATACCATCAGTGACTAAAACAGCAAAAAACTTTGCTCTCGGGGAGCTTCACATTCTGGAGGAAGAAGATAGACAATTAGTTAAAAAGATGAAGGATGGTAGAACTCCATCCATGTGGCAGGGGAGAAAAGTAGAGTGAATTGCAGTTCTAAATAAACTGGCAGGGAAGGGTTCATTAAGAGGGTGGCCTTTAAGCAGAGACTTGAAGGAGGGCAGAGAACAGCCTGGGGCTATCTGGGGGAGAGCATTTCTGGCAGACGGGACAGCTGGTACTGTTCCTGACATGTTCGAGGATTATCAGAAGTGTCCTGGGAGATGAGATTAGAAAGACCATGATAGGCAGGTCACGTAAGGCCTTGTAAGCCATTGTGAATTCTGGGGTTTGCTCCGACAAAAATAGAGAAAAAGGGTAGTTTTAGCCAACGGGTTCCTGTGACTGTTAAGTTGGGAATAATGTACAGGATGACCAAGGCAGGAGCAAAGAGCCTTGTAGGAGGTGTTTGTAGTGCACTTGAGTGGCACTTTGCAGCCTGTTTCTAGGTGAAACTGGACTATACCAAGAATTTCAAACAGACCTCCCTTGTCCTGAGTTTTTGCTTTAGCAAATAATTGGATCGGTAGGTTACAGTGGGTTATGTATATAGACTATGGTGTGTTTTGCTTTGTTTGGTTTTGATGCTCTTTCATTAATACTGCTGAGTGACTGGCAACTCATCCCCGTTCTTTCTGGAAAGAAGCTATCTTTGCACCCTTGTGTGTATGAAAATAACCTCTTGGGTCTTCTGCCTTGTGCTGACAAGTGTGGAATGACAGCTGTTGGAGTTCGTGCCTACACAGCACATGGCATTAAACTCACAGGTGACCACGCATTGGCCTGGGAGAATGACAAACTACCTTTCCCTGTGAGAAGTAGAGAGTCGGGCTTAGGAAGGTCTTTGGATCTGTCCAGCTCTGTCTAGTGCCTTTGCCTACACTTTGAAATGAGGTCGCCAGCCAAGGAATTTGTACAACTATGTCTCTTATCAGTTAGAAAGCATTTCTGTTGGACCAGGGTTTGCTTTCTAATGTTTAAGTTTTAAATATGAAGGCTTTCCACTGGGATGTTGATTGTATTCCTTCCTCCATCTGTACGAGAACTATCTATTGAGTCTACAGTACCGTATGCCAGATGCTATGCTAGGTCTGCCCATAGATGGAGGAATATAGCAGAGACCCTGCCTTCAGGAGCCTGCCATTAGTGAGGAAGCCCGGCAGACCAAACCAACTAAACAAAACCAAGAAGCCAACACTGTGCGGTTGATTGTAAGGAAGGGGTTCAAGAAGTCAGAAGAAGAATTGCTTACCTTAGTCTAGAGAGATCAAGAAAGCCTTCTCAGAGGAGGTGATATTTGCTCTTTGAAAGACAACCTTTAAAATTATAGTTTGGCTGACATCAAGGAGCAATAGGAAACTGCTTATGTTTTCTGGGAGGAGAAATGTTGTTTTCTTCCTCCATGAGCTTGCGTGACTACCATTTTAATGAACCATGCAACAATAGAAGCGCTTAGTGTGGCCTTTGGAAAAATTGATGGGTTCCTGCAGGAGACGCACTTTGAAATACTGAGGCTGGAGAAGAGGGCACAATTGTTATACTGAGTACGAGTTATTCAGAGCGGATACATTCAGAAGGCAGATGTGATCTGTCACGTATAAAACCCATTATAGCATGATGTCCTGAGGTATGATGGGATACTGTAGAATATGGCATTATTGTACAAGTTCAAGGTCATTATTTAGAGCTTTTTCCTTCATCCCAATGGCATTTCACATATGGAATTGGGGGTTGGCTGTGGCCCTGCTCCATGACAGCTTCATTCTGGGACCCAGGCTGAGGGAATAGCCTCTTGCCTCGTGGTCGCACCATGAGATGTGGCAGTTAGCCCATCTGCATTCCAGTGGCCAAGCCTGAAGTCACTAGCACAGGAAGGGGGCACAAGGAAGGGGCCTTGTGTTGCTGGGTCCAGGGAAGAGGGGCAAACAACATTCTGAACAAATATGACAGTCTACCACAGTGTAGGGGGAAGGGTCAGGGAAGAAAGAAAGGGTTCGCCCATGCTCAGAACGTTCTATACAGGAGCCCCCATTAACCATAGTTTCATCTGTTGAGGTTTTAGTTACTCACACTCAACCGTGGTCCAAAAATAGGAAATGGAAAATTCCAGAAATAAACAATGCATAAGTTTTACATTGCGTGCCATTCTGAGTAACATGATGTCTTGATGTCCCACTCTGTTGTGCCCATGATGTGAATTATCCCTTTGTCCAGCATCTCCACTCTGTAGATGGTCCCTACCTGTTTGTCACTCAGTAACCATCTGGGTTATCTGCGCAACTGTCATGGAATTTCAGTGCCTGTGTTCAGCACATCCTTATTTTACTTCAAAATGGCTCCAAAGTGCAAAGGTAGTGATGCTGGCAATTAGGATATGCCAAAGAGAAGCTGTAAAGTGCTTCCTTTATGTGGAACGATGAGTACAGTACAGTAAGATATTTTGAGAGAGAGAGAGAGAGAGAGAGAGAGAGAGAGAGAGAGAAAGAAAAAGAGAGACCGCGTTCACATAACTTTTACAGTCTATTGTTATAATTATTTTATTCGATCACCAGTTATTGTTGTTGATCTTTTACTGTGCCTAATTCATAAAGGTTATCATAGGCATGTATGGATAGGAAAAAACAGTATGTATAGAATTTGATCCTATCCATGGTTTCAGGCATCCACTGTGGGTCTTGGAACATATTTTCCACAGAGAAGGGGGGGCGACTGTATTGTGGATGTGACATGATTGAAGCCACAGTGTTGCTTTATCTATAGAATTATAAGGAGCTTTATAATGCGTATTTACTGAATAATTAGTAGGTTGACTTTATAAGACAGACATAAATGTCATTCTCCTCCATTTCTATACATGACTTGCTCCAACTGAGACAAATGTATCTGGTGTAAAAGGCACACTGGTTAGTGCTAGGTTTCTGAAGCAAGTCCTGATGTGTCATGTAAAATGTATGTATGTCAGGGAAACTCTGGAACACAGACTCACCTCCACAACATGTAGGGACACCCCTTAGCCTTAGGGCCTCAGGTTGCCACCACAGTCCTGGCGTGCACAGCTGGAGCTGGTAGCCGTTTTCCACAGCAAACATCCAGGCTAAGTTGCCATGAGAGTGTCAGTCTGTAGTGCTTCCCTGTTTGCTGGAGGGAGCATGGCTTTCCTATTTCTTATCTCTCTGTGTGAGTTCCATGCCAACGTACCGATTTAAACATCATGCACCATGCATATCCTTCCCTAGAATCCCATCTAACCTGAACCTGGGTCTCCTGACATTGACCTACCAGGAGACTGCTTAGACTCTGCTCCTTCCTGCTACACCGGGTGAGCAAACTGGAGAGTAACGCTGCTTGTCTTGGAGCATCTCCTGCGTAACTCTCCAAACAGTGACAGCCAACCATTTGCCCTGACCGCCCCTGAGCGTAGTTTGGTGCTTACAAGTTCATAATCATGCCCACAGCCTATTCTTCGTAGCAGCAGACACTCAGCTTTCCCATCCTGCTCTTGGGGTCAGTGGTGGGAAAGAGCAGGAAGAAATGAAAGCATTGTCTTGCTCATGGCTGGACATCTGTATTTCTGAATTGCCCTGTTGTGTGTATGATGCAGCTGTTGGAGCTGTTCTGTTGACTGTGAACTTTGTCCACCGGCTGGAGCCTAAATTGGCTTTGGATCCTTCTGAAATCATAGTGGTCAGACTGTAATTTTCTAACATTCAGTTGCATTGTATCTTTGCTCTGATGGAGCAAAGTGGATCTGACTCGTATGTATTCGTATCCACAGCGGGGGTTGCTTCTTTATTTTCCTGGGCTGTGTTGCTTCTTTTCCCAAGGCTGCTACTTACCTCCTCCCTGATCCGTATGGAGGAGAGTAAGAGGACAGCTCCCCCGGGGGAATAGGGCCACTGTGGCTTCAAGGACTGTTTACTGGAATGTAATTGTTAGGGAGAGACTCTTTTTCAGAAACTAAGCAGATGAAGCACCAAGAACAGCCAACCTACTAGGTACATTGGCACCGTGGCAAAGACTTGAATTGGCCATCAGGTATTAAAGCACTTGGGTCTCTTATTAGAAGTGTTCACCATCATGTCTGTGGGCTCTGTGTGGTAGCTCCAACCCAGAGAGTCTCAACCTCACGGTGCATAGAAGCACCGCTGGGGGACATTTAACATGCATTCATGCTGGGGTCCTCCTCCAGAAATGCTGACTCAGCTGGTCTGGGGTAAGAGCTGGCATCTTTAGTTTGAAAAAGCTCCCTGGGTGATTCTAATGTGCAGCCAGAGTTGAGAACTTCTATTTTGGGGGTTTACATAGCTTTTGCTGAAACTGATTTTCTGTCTGACTATCCATGCTAGAATATAAATGAATTTCTACACAAAGATAAGGTCTATGTTTGGGTGGGGGTGTTGATAGATAAGGAGGATGGAATCTGTCTTTAAAAATAATAAGAGGAATAATAATGATAGTGATGGCCATCTGTTATTAACTATTTAGATTAGACGCTGTGCTAATCTCCATATTATCCCTATAAGATAACACTATTATTATTCTCAGTGTTATAGATAAGGAAACTGAGGCTTACAGATATATAATTTTCCCACAGTCACACAACTAATAAGTAACAGAGCCAGAACTTGAACTTGGTCTGTCTGACTCTAAAACTCAGTCTACCTATCACTCCCTTAAGATGATAAACTTCAATATAAATAAGGTTTTGGATGAAAGGATGAGACGTCAGACAAGGAGAATCCACTGAGTGAGAATAACTTGTATCTATATTATTGGAAAATCCTTCTTTTCTGAAAAAGGAAAAACAAAGATATGTTTGGATGTCTTTGTTTTCTTCTTCCAATCCAGTATTTCTCTCCTACAAACCTCTGGAAAGTTAAGGCAGGCAGCAGAACCCAAGGGCCTGGATGCTGGTGTTGGAATTAGGCAGTGGCTTTGTGCCTAGCTCATCAATGTTCTCTGTATTCCCCACCTGAGAGGTGGATATGGTTTCTTCTTATTTGAACTTACATGAAATAGGGTGCACCTTACAGTTATTCTTTTGTCGAGAGTGGATAATCATTGGAGTGTGCAATATAAAATCCTACGGAAACCCTAAGAAATTCCATCTTCAGTTCCTGGCAGTCCTACCTATCCCCATATGCAGAGGGTGCCCAAAAAATGCATACACACTTTAAGAAAGGAAAACTGTTAAAATTGTAATGCTCAATATATACCGATAACAAAAGATGAATACAAGTCATGTGTATACATATTTTTGGCACCCCTAGTATAGAAAGAGTGTGCCAAAAAAATGTACAGCCACTTTAAGAAAGGAAAACTATTAAAATTGTAATATTCAATATATACCAACAACAAAAGATGAACACAAGTCACGTTTGACTTCCGCAATGACAAGAGGTGCTCAAAGTGGTTCCCATCAGCGTCCAGACACTTCTGATGACGGAGAACTACTGCTTGAGCAACACTGACCAACATGTCCATTTGTATCCATTTTTTGGCACACCCGATATGAAGACATGGTACAGATTGAGGCCCCCAATAAATATTTGTGAAATGAGGGAGGGAATGAATTTTGCAAATATGGGCCATCACAGAAATAGTGCTTTGCATATTGCTAAGTACTTTTTGGGAAATGAGAGAGGTCATAGTCCATTGTTATGTTCCCAGTTTCTCCGTGGGGCCACATGGCCTGTTAACCAATCCCCACTGCCTACCTGGGGGAACTTTTTGTACACGAAGCCTAGCAATATTAATGGACTTTAAGAAAAATCCTATCATCACCAGCCTCTGTTTCTTTCTCTCAGCCTTGATGAACGGATACTGACTTTCTCTTCACTCTCAGTAGCATTTTTATAAGATAAGAGAGGAAAACGTTCAGAGCCCCCAGGGCATGTGAGAGGCTGGAGAAAAGCCACTTGCCAGCCCGTGTGAAAGTGGAGACGCCCAACTCTGACCCATTCTTGCCATGGATAGTCCTGCGGGGACACCCGGATTAGACCCTGTTCCCTCTGTGAGTTCAAGCTGCTGTCATTGGAGTTATAAAGGGACAGTTAGGCCTGTGTTCTTGGGTACTTAGCCAGACAACACAAGTATTTTTAGGACTCTCCTTGTTTCAATCCGATTTCTGCTTGAAACTTTTAACACATGCAGGCTGCACCGAAATGACTTTTAAACTACTCTCTGGGTAGTGTAGGAGGAGTTGGATTAGTAGTACAGCCTTTAAGCAATTTCTTTTCTTTTCTTTTTTTCTTTTTTTTTTATTGCTAAATATCCAACAGGCTGAACAGAGGAAATTCAAGTCTAACCCTGGAGGGACCCCTGTTTAGTCATCTGTCTAGACAGACGAGTTCATATAATGGGCCTCTCTGTTTCTTTTGCTTTGTTATAGCAGACGGTGGTCCCTTCCTTTAAACTTTGTGAAGATGTCAACGTTTGGTTTTTTTGATCCCAACCTACTATCCATAAGCCAAGAAAGTGACTCACGCATGAGCCAAAGAAGACTCTGAGTGTGACAATTAGTCTGTGATACAGGAAAAAGAAAATACAGGCGTTGCATAAAGCAGACCTGGGTAAAATCCCTACTGGGTAACATTGGGCAAGTCAGTAACCCTCTCTGAACTACATTTCTCTCTTCTCTAAAAAGAGAATTAATATTTAAAAATCTACATCTTAACGGTACTTAAAAAAAAAAAAAAGATCTAACACATAAGAATGCCTTCCACATGGCAGGGAGTGAGCAAACTGTTGTTCATTCATTCACTGAAAGGTGACCAGAGAGGCGTATACCTTTTTTGCTTTCTTATTGTGAGAAACATAGGAAAGCCAGAAATTCCAACTCACGTTTTTAACATCAAGTTGGCATACCTGGAGAAAAGCAAGGGATCCATTTTCTTTAAAAGTCTAAGGAAAAAAATCGGAAGTGGTACCAATTGCTGTGAGAAGGAAATAATATCAGAGCTAGTGTTTAAAAAGTGGTAGAAGTAAATAAGGCAGAATGACATTCATTGTCTTATCAGGAGGGCTCAAAACTCTCAGAGATTGCCTAAAAAGACTGTGTGTGTTAGTAACTATTGCAATGAAGTGGTACATCTCTTTGCCTTGTGATGTTACTCTAAGCCCTGCTCGGATTGTCCCTAAAACCACTGATGTGGAAAAGTGTGGTTTTATTCTGTTTAATTTAATAAATATGCACCGAGTATACATTGCCTTCGGGGCGTGGTACCTAAATCACACAGGTGGATACAAAATGAGATAAGTAGGGATGGATCCCTCCAAGAAGAGGCAACGGGACAGCCCAGAGGAAGTCCGAGGACCACACACTAGTTCCAGTTGTATAGCATGGAATTGGGCATGTTTCCTTTTTAAACCTCAGTTTCTAATCTTGGGATAATCTTGGTGGATACATGCCCCTCAAAACTAGAACGATAGCTTTTGTTATTCGTATTCTTTTTTATTGTTATTATTATGTGAGCCTTTCCCTCAAGGAGCTGATAGCCTATTTGTGGAGACTGCTTTGTAAGTGAACTACTCCACACAAAGCAGAAAAATAAAAGAAAACACACTGCTGGAGGATATTTACAAGCCAAGGGCAATGGAAACTCAAAGGCTAGGTGGCTGATTAATAAAGTTAAGAGAAGCAGTGCCTTTTGTACCTGGAACGGGGTGTGTACCGGAGCAGTGAATAGCGGCAGCCTTACAGGAGAGAGACACAGAAAAGTCAGTGTCGTCCTCAGCTCTTAAAGGACAGGAGTTAATAGCAAAGCTTTTCACATTTCATGGTGTACAGTTCATGATATTCTCATACATTGAAATCCCATTAAAACCCAGTGCTTTACGTGGCTTCGGATATGGTATGTCTGAGTCATGTCTCTTTCAATACAACTGCAGTCAATAAAAAACCCAATAAAATGCGGTCAACCACAAGGACACCCCTCCCCAACAGCTCCACCCCCTTTTCAGCAGTGTGATTCATTCATTTCAGGGCTCCTTCTCCTCATATACTTTATACTGAGGGAGACTTATGCTTCTTCAAGTACAAAGAGCAGAAGTCCTGCTCTTGGATGGGTTGCCGTCCCCTGTGTCGTTTAGCTCACCCTACTTCTGATCCAGTTCTGTCCGTACCTTGGGTGGCTGTGGGCAGGGGCAAACTCTGCTAATGGGGATGCAGGATAGATACCACCAAAGGATGCAGTCTCAGGTCCCCGAAGGCCTTACTGTGTAAAACATCTTTCTCTCTCCCTACTACGTATAACTCTGGCTTCTTCCTGTAGCGTCTGTGAAGGGATTCCTGAGACAGGCTACTCATTAGCTGTCACAGCCTTAGGGTTCATTCACTGTGTATGTTGTAGTGCTTTTTCCTTCTTTCTCTTACACAGAAAGGACCCGAGGGAAGATCCTGAGCTGTGAATGCAGGAGGTGAAAAGGGGGGAGGAGAGGAAAGGAGGATGTGGGGCAAGTGTGAAAAGGGCACAAAAGTGGCCTTGACCTGCTTGCCCTTTGGGCCTGTGGCCGGAACCCAGTTGAGCAGCATCTTCCCAGGCCAGCGAAGCCAGAAGAGTGCCTGCTGACTCTAGTTGTCATGCAGCGTCCTTGAAACATGACCTTCTGTCACCCACAGGGGAAATCTGGCCTCACTATTACCCTTAATTGTAAAAGCAGACCAAGAGAATGTGCTATATTTTCTTTATTCTTAGGAAAATGTTGAACCTTTCTTTGTTCCTCCCTAATGCTCAAAGTCAGCTTTCATCTTTTTTTCCCTCTCAACGTTGCCCTTGGGAGGAGGTTTTATTTGAAAGTTCGAAGGTTAGGTATCTGGAAGATAAGATGAAGCCAGTTGAAAATGGTATCTTTTTTCTCTTCTTGTGACGGACAGATGTGGGGTCCTGACATCTGGATCAATGAAAACTAACATTTAAGTCCCTGGCTGTGATATAATCTAATTTCATCATTTTTCTCTACTTGCTTCTCATTAATGGAGCAAGATAGGGTCCTAGATCAGTCCCATTGCATTTGACTTCTTTTACTTACTTAAGAAACAAGTCACTGTTTGTTAAGGACCCATATCTAGCTAGCGTCTTTATTCACTCTTGATATTTGCTCAATAATAACAACGACTACAAGAATAATATTAATTGCTTCTATTTCTCTAGTGCTTGTTATACTCCAGTAATTTCAGCATGTTAGAGATTCACTGATCCTGGCAATCGTAGATACGTAGATAATTTCTGTTTTGCGTATGAGGAAACCAAGGCACAGAGTGAGAGATGAAATAACTTGCCCAAGATCAATAGCTATGAAGTGGTATCGCCAGGACAGTCACCCACCATAGCTGCCACTGTCATCGTGACTCACTCCCAAGAACTGGAAGCTCAAGTCCATCCCCAATTACGGGACACAGAAGCAGCAGTATGGTGGGATGGTTAAGGACACACATTCCAGAATAAAATAGCTTAAGTCTCTTGGTCTGGGGGGGAAAGCAGTCTACTCTGGACGTGGAGTCCACCTGGCCTAAAATATAAATCATTTCTATATTGCAAACTGATGTGCGTATATGCGTAGTGCTCTGTAGAGTCTAAACTGAAAAGAGCCACCAGCACGCAAAGTTCTCTTTCGATAGCTTAAAAAAAAAAAAAGCCCCTTTGATTAGCAAACAGTACAAATGTTTATAGAGTTGGAGGATTTTTAATATCTTTATTTGAATTGCACAAAGCAGCCAAATGTAGTTTGGCCCTGGGCTGCAGTGTGTACGTGTCCGGGTGCCAAGCATTCCAGACCTGTTACCTTGTAAGTGTAATATTTACCAGATTTTTGCTTCATCTGGAGATGAAGAGCAGAGCTGAGCAGAGTGGGGGTGGGGCGGGCTGTTGGGAAGGGAGCTCAGTGTTTGGAGAAACCCCTTGAGCGAGTAGGTAGCTGAGAAGGTGAACAGAGATTTGCCAGAAACAGCTCTTTTTGCTGGCAACTGGGAATCTAGGAAAAAATAATAGAGGCTAACATCTTGAGATGCTTACCACGTGCCATTGCTTTCACAGTCCTGTTTCATCCTCACTACTCGAGGTACATGCTACCTCATCCCCATCTTATAGATGAGAAAAGGACAGTTTCGAGAGTTAAGGGGATTGCCCAAGGTCCAGTTCCAAGATCGGTCTTGATTTTCACTTTAGTAAAACTGGTACAGAGAAGGGAGAAGAGGAGCCCGAAGGAGCCAAGACACTTCCCTTCACCCTCCCTATATTCTCACTTCCTCTAATATTCCCAGCAGCCCTGCGAGACAGGTGTCACTCACATTTTACAAAGAAGGAAACTGAGGCCTAAAGCGGTGAAGAGCATTATGCCCAGCTTTTAAGTGGCAAAGTCAGGAGTATAGCATCTGGGTCGGCTGAATCCCAAACCTTAAATCTCTGAGTTACAGCACGGCGTCTTCATTAGGCCCCAGTGCCAAGATTACAAACAAAACCAAACCCTAAACCTCTGGACAAGCACAGCTATCTGTCATGTCCCCGAAAGAGAAGGGGCTTGAGGCAGAGTTCCAGACAGTCTGTACCGAGCTCCGTATGTCAATAAACAGAGCTAGTAAATGAGATAATGTTATTAGGTGTGTGTGTGTGTGTGTGTGTACACACAGTGGAGAAATTATAAGCTAAAGCTGGGGAGAATTATTTTCAACTTGAGATCAGCAGTTGCCAGAGAAGCCCATGTGTCATGTCCCATATTTTATCTGGTGAGCAAATGGTGATAAGACAACCAAAGTCAGCAAAAGGAGATGGTGAAAGCTGGTTCTAGTTCTTTCTGCTCGTTCCAGGTGGGGGCTGCCATTAGGACCCTCAACATAGCTATACTTTTTTGGGGGGTGGGGGGCATTGGAAACAGCCCCTCACTCCCACCCCTGAGCGCTCAGGGCTGCCTTCCAACAAGGCTGAAAATAAAAGCAGAAGAACCTTCTCGCCCGAGGCCCCTTGCCATAAGCCCGCATTCTGCTACTGTTCCCTTTGTTTCAGGGGATGATGCTTTGGTTGAAGATCACCCAAAATTCAGTATTTTTAGCTGAAGGTGGAAAATTATAAAAGCAAAGGTGTGAAATAAAGCTCTCTGGTTAGTGTTGCCAGTGGAAGAATAAAACCCCCCATGTAGGGAGAGTGTACTCCAAGACATACCTTCCTTTCAGACGTGGGAGGGAGGGCACTGATTCATCAACATGCGAAACGGATAAGGTGCCTTCTGGAAGCCCTTGGTTTCACTTCCAAATTAACATAGGTAATCAGGTTATTTCTCTGTGGAAATTCAGATTTTTGTTGTTGTTGTTGTTGCTCTACTGGCTTCGTAGCACCACTGTGTCCTGTTGGACATTTGGACACAGGGATGGAATCCAAAGAATGTTTTCCCATCATTTCAAACCTTAAAGCAGAAGAGAGTGGAGTAACTTTCCTGTAGTGAAACAGCCAGGGTTTAGGGAAAAGAATACGGATTAAGTAAAGGAGAACCAAAGTGGCCAACTCCTGCTCCCAACACGATGCTAAGGCCATCTTCCAATACCACCTCTGGTTTCCGCCGTAGTCTCCCTCTTATCCACCTACCATCCGTCCTGTGTGGAGGTGGGCTGTGCTGTGTCTCTTTTGGTCACTCATCTCAGCTTTTGAAAATAAATGTTCATGGGGTGAGGAGGCCCTTGTTATATGGCACAAGCCGGCTGTAAATTATTTTTAGAGTCTTCTTGGAAATAACTGGGTTTTTGAATTCAACACTAGCTGCTAAGGAGAGGTTTTAAGGAAGACTAGGAAGCAGAAGGAAAGGCAGTTCCCAAGCAGGAGGAAAGAAAACGATGTGAGAGAGCCCGGAACTTTTGGATGCTGCCCAGGGATTATTCCAGGAAAGCTGTAGAATTGGATTTCGGATGTAAATAGAGGTTTGATTGGAAGACTGTGAGCAAAAATGAACCCACGTTTAGACAGGATCTGATACCTCTGTGTTGTCACTGTATGATCTTCCATGGATTTCTAACTGATTTTAGAAGGGACCAAAACGCAGGGGAAAGCAAGTGTCTTTTTTTTTTTTTTTTTTTAATGTATCATCTATTGTAAATGTGAACCTACATGAAGAAAAACACAAGAACATTTTGAGATGCAGCAACAAGACTGGTGATTTGCCCTGTAGTGATTCCTTTTCTTTCTGATGGGAAAGAAGATGACATGGGGGGCGGGTGGCCACAGGCCTTCTGTGTCACACAGGCTGCTCTTAGCTTCACAAACAAATAGAAATTCTTACCCAAGAGTGGCAGTCCTTGCATGAGCCGTTCATCCCATTCACCACGGTATTTGGGAGGTTTTCTTACTGAAGAATTTTAACACAGCTACATGCCAGAGGACGTGTGACATGTGGTCATATGTCCCATGGAGTTAGAGGTTTCAACAAAATGAACCACACGCTTCTGAAGAACTTCCCATGAAAAGCATTTTGGAGTAAAAAAAAAAAAAAGGCTGCCTTTGGACTTTTCTCACCTACAAAGGTAGAAAATAAACATTTCCTAACAACAAAGGACCACATTTTGGAGCCTCTCCCTAATTGTGAAATGACACAAGAATGCCTTCCCTTCACTTTTTCCTTCATTTCGACATCGCAGAGTTTGTCACACATGGTGATTTTGTGGTGGTGTGATTGTTCCATACAGATGAGATGTAGAGAAAGTTTATTTAAATAATATAAAGTCATTTACTGGGTATTTTTCCCCCTTCTCTTCCAGAACATCTTGATTCATTTAATATATATATATATATATATATGTATATATATATATATATATATATATACACACACACACATACATATACATATATACATATATATATACATATGTATATATGTATATAATGTATATACATATATATGGAATTAATTCATTCCATATACATATGGAATTAAGAACTATAAGTGTTTTGAATGCACAGGGTAGGGGTTTTATTTTTAATGACTGTATCCTATCCTTCACTATTTTATAAGACTAGAAGTCACAGTCCTTTTCATGTAGATAATTAAGATAGCTATGTATGTTGGAATGGAATGAAAATAACTTGAGATGGAAAAAGGTATGTGGGATATTTGAAAACTGAGAAAACCAAGTATGCCAAATGTTCTATGGATTATAAATGAGATTGGGTATAACAGGGGTCTCACCTTTTCAAGTGAAGTTCTAAAAATAGTCCATTGGAAGTCACTTCCACTCCGGCTCCATACTTTTTAGTTCTGTGACCGTAGATAAATTATTTAATCCTTCTAAGCCTTAGCCTCCCCATCTGCAAAACGGAAATGCAAACAGTATGCGCCTTGTAGGGTCCTTGTGAGTCTTAATGGAGAGAATCCAGGCATGGCTCATAGTTGCTGTTGGCACCTTATGTATTGGGAGGCTGACTTTCCAGGCTCCAGATTCACCTGGCTCTTGGCTCACCTCATTCTTCCTTCAGCTCAAGGGCCATGTTCAGTCATTCACTTCCCTCAGGTCTGGCCCAAAAGGGACAGAAGGCTAAACTCAAAGCTGTTGGGAATGAATGGTTAAAATGAAACGTGGAGGATGACCTGGGCTTGGGGCAGGTGACGGTGTTTCAGCGAAGCTAGAACAAATGAGGGTTGGCAGCAGGCGCTTCAGAGGCTGACCAGGTGATGGTAATGTAGGCTCTGTGAAGGTGTCATTCAAGAGACTGATGATTTTGTGACCGACATGACTACCCTGCGAGTGGCTCTGGTTCTGGGCATTGAAATCCGAATTTTCCATGTAGATAATTGAGATAGCTATGTACGTTAGAATGAAATGAGAATAACTTGAGATGGAAAAGGCGTTGCAGGTATGTGGGATATTTGAAAACTGATTTTGAGGTGTCGTGGTGAGTGGGAAGAACACCTAAGGGTTAGGACCTGGGTTCGATAATCGCTCACGAGTACTTCCTGGTTACAAGCTCTGAGCCTCAGTTTCCTTCTTTGCAAAGTGGGGGATCTACCTCCAAAGTTACATCTGGATTAGATCACCTCATGTAAGCAAATGCTTGTTCTCTTTGGATGAGCTCTGGGGATTTGTGGATCACGTGTTCTTCAGTGACCTGTTCTTATTCTTGGTTCTTCTTCAACCAAGAATAAGTTCACGTATAGTTATGGGCCTTGTACACGTTTATCATCTCACATTTAACAAAGCATGTTCACGTACATCATCACATTTGAGCCTGACAAGAGCCCTGTGCCCTGGTCACCAGTTCATAAGGCACAGAGAGGTTATGGGGTCTTCCCCAAGGCAGCACAGCTTTAGAGGCAAGTGGGAACTATTACTAAGTGATAGTCCTGGGAATAAACCATTCATCCCTTAAACCAGGAGGTCTGGGAATTTTTTACTGAAGGGTTTTAATACGACCACATGTCAACACTGAGACCAAAGTCTCCTTCCTCAGCTGCAACAGACAGCATTGTGTCAGGAGCTAGAAAATCACATGAAATGTCCTTGCTGGGTGAGAAGGAATAGTAACACCGGCCTCATGTCAGCTCCTTCAAAACCTACATCAGGCTTACCATGAGCTCAGTCTCTGAACTCTCAATGGGAAGAAAATTGAAGAATCAAACTGCCAGAACCAGACTTGTCTAGAAAGCACAGGGTCACAAGTCGTCTGGGGGAAGGGTTCACATTTTAAAGCTCGTCTCCTGGAATCTTTTAGAAGATTCTGACTGCCCCGAGGGAACTTATGAGCTTTTTCTGTGCATAGTTCTGACCCGTAGAAGGCTCTTCATTTACTGAGCTTGGGTTGTTCTTCTGGGACTTTCCACCCCTGGTCCTTGAAATACTACAGAACAAGGGGAGGGGAAGGGACATAGGGCCGTGTAAAGAGTGTGGACATGGGGTAGGATAGACTTGGCTTGCGTTTTCCAGCCACTCTTCTGTTCTATTTCTTGCACAAGTCACTCGCCTGCTCGAAACCTCAGTGTTTTCATTTGCACACTGGGAGTGGTGGCGTGTGTGACTTATCGAACATAAGCACTGTCAATGAGATAACACTTATGTTATAAATGAGATTATGTCCAAGGAAGCGCTTGGTAAATTGTATGTGAATCTGGGTACGTGCAATAGCGAATCACTAGAAGTCTCCTTGGATAGCTTATTTATATGCGAGTCATCTGATGGGTCAACAAATCCAGGGAATGTAAGAGTCATTTTCCAAGACATGTCCTACTGAGTCAGGCTCACATTCCTGCTAGTTATAAACTGAGGAGCAGAGGCAGACCCGGGACAGTACTGGTTTGTTTGAATCTGTGAGACAGAGAAAAGGCTGGTTCCCATCACAGGGATTTTGGACATTGCTGCCATTTTGACATATGTGACCTTTTCTTTGTTCCTGGTTGGGAGGTCGTATTGGCATCAGACTCTGAGAGTAGGTGCAGCCTTTCCTGCTCGGCTGCCAGTGGTCGTTAATAATATAAGCTTACATTTATTGAGCACTCACTGTGTTCAGATCCATTACGTTATTTCCCCCTTCCGAGCAATTCTTAGAGGGAAGAGTTAGTATTATCACATTTGAAAGGTACAGAATTGCTTTCATGCTGCTCACCTCTATCAGGTAAAAATCTAAAGGTTTTTATATAATACACAATATGATTCAGTGTCGGGGCACAAAGAAGGGTGCAATGGATTCTGGAAGAGCTGGAAAGTCTTCTGAAAAGAGGGGATACAACGGCTGGATGAGTAGAGTTTGCCAACATGTATGGGGTTTCTAGGTGAAGGACTAACGTGGCCTAGGCATAGTGGTGTCCGTCCCTGTCGCGTTTGGAGATTGGAAGTAATATGGTGCCTTTAGGGTTTGCGGCAAAGTCCACTGTGATGGGCGGGAAGGAAGACGGCAGCATGCTCATGGAACTGAAAATTAGGTTGGGGTCACAGGGTACAAAGCAAGGCATGTCATGAAGTTGTCTCTGAGGTATTTGAAAGTCGTCATCGAGACTTTCACTGGTGAGAGGCTGAGAGAGAGTTAAGGATGACTAAGAAGGAAATGGGCTTGTTTAGTGCCAGGATGCTTGTGTTGTAGAAAAGGCACGCCAAGCTATAGCAGAGTTGGTGATGTCGCATCTGGAACCCCCACAACCCAAGGGTAGGCATTGACTCTCCAAGCCTTCGATGGAAGAGTCTGGTCCAAGCCCAATATCTTTTTAGATGTGAGGGAACTGAGACCCGGAAAGTTGCTAATGGTCCATAGAGAGATCTACAGGGAAATTATAGCGCCCTGTCCTCTGCATGCTCACGTCTCAAAGGCCCCTCCCGTACGGTGCACTTCAAAGCCCTTCAGAGCCTAAATGGCCACTGTCCAAGACCCGTTCCCTCTTGATCTTCTCACTTCCCTTTCCTCACGCTAGACTTGTGAGCAAAGGTGGTCTGATTGAGGGCTGGGGACATAGGACTGACTCGTGTTGACTGTCTATGTACACAGTAGATGCGTAAAGGGCTTTCAGGATTCTGGGATCCTTTTAAGGTGCTGGACATGCCATGAAGTTCATGCCTCTGTCTGTGTCCCCTTCCCACTAACACTCTCCCCTTCGCTGTTACTCTTCATAGAAATGAGTACAGCTTGCAAGGCCCACTGAGAACCAGACCCTGCCTCCATGTCCTCTGCAAGACCAGAAGCTGGAGTTAGAGGACCCTGTGTACCCACAGAACAATGGAGAGGACAGGGTGTGAGGGCAGACAGTGTATAATTAAGTAGAGCTACGGAGAAGGCATCTCTGACTCTGTGAGGCCATCTTGGGGGAAGAGAGGTCACAGATGGTTCCCCACATCCAAAGGGAAATTTTAAAAGTGCTATAAACTCCTGGGCAATTGTGGAGTCTCTTTGAACACTGAAAACTGATTTTGTCATTGAGGGTGATGGTCAAAAAGCATCTCGGAGTCTTTGCTATGCCGCTTGTGGTCCAGTCACCCCTCATCCACCATGGAAGAAAGAGCAGACTGTTCTAAAGACCTCTTACATCCCCTGCTGAACCGCAGGGAACCTGGCTTCTCCCTGCTTCTCTCATCTCTAAGTCATTCCCAAAGTACCAGTCACAGGGAAGGGTTGTATGTCATCATCCCTGAGGTGGCTGCCTGAACTGAAGTCACTTTCTCCGTCTTGGTCCCTTCTAGGTATGCTCATCCTCAGGCTTCTGTGCATTTAGAGGACGATGCTTCCGCTCTTGGCACTAGGAGGGCTGTTCACAATGAGAAAGAGAAAACTGCTCTCCCCAGAGCGCCAGAGCCCAGTGAAAAGGCAGCACGTTCATTTCAATGGTGTTGTCTCTCTTCAAGGTGCAGCATCACAAAGGTCTCACAATCGGTCTCCCCAGGCTGCTGTGCCTTCACTTTAGAATGCATCCATCCCGTGAGGACCCGGTTGTTCCACCAGCTGCTTTCTATCTTACAGGGAGGCGATTCCTGAACTGGTGTCAGAGGTCGAGCGTTGCATACACACTGAGAAGTCCAGGCAATCAGTTAAATCAAACCATTGGGCCTCTGAGCTGTGGTGTCCTCAACAGTGCGACAGGGATGACACTACCTAGTTGTCGGGGTTATCAGGCTCAGATGAAATGATGTATGTGACAGAGCGCTGTGAAACATAAAAGCCTATGAAGGTGCAAGGGGTTGTGACTTAGCTGTTTGAGAACAGGATTCATTTCCTTTGGTTTTGTGATATTTATTGAGCACCTATTGTGTGCTAGGACGCTCTGTCCTAGGGCTGGAGCTAGGACACAGGACTGGGAAGATGACAGTTGCAGCCCCAGCGCTTGGTGAAATTTACAACGGTCCCTCCTCCCCCAAATAGAGCCGGGGCTTCCAGTACTGGTCCCATGTGCAGGCTTGTCAGGAAGGTCTAAAACCGAGCTCTCCAGGGAGGTGCCAGACGGCTAGATGTGTGCAGACGGCTCCCTTGCCCTCAGATCTCCAACCCTTACCATGGACATAACCCACTCCCTGCTCAAGAGAATTCTCGTGCTGTCTAAGTGCATGTATACAGAATTGAGAGCTGTTACCAAGGTTCCCTGGTCAAAAGTCCTCTGGCGATCAGTGTACCCAGGACAGTGTCACCTGGGTCCAATGTATTTTGCTCTTTATGGTAAACTTTCATTCACTTGCACACACGAAAGCTAAATTAATGTATTCCTATGAGATTATGGACCTGGCTATTTTCTCACTTTCCTGACACAGGAAAATCTTTCAGACATGTTAGCTAGCCTTTAAAAAGAACCTAATGATACACCTGAAACTAATGTAACATGATGCGTCCCTTATATCTCCATAAAGAAATAGTCTGATGAAATCAAGGTACTAGGGTAAGAAATGGGCGTCTTCAATGACGTAACTCACAAACCCTGACATGGTAAATGCTATTCCCGTGACTTCAGGGTATTCTGAGGGTATTACATGTAGGTAAGCCTGCGGGGTATGTGTAAATGGTCCATGTCTGTACCTTCGTTTGCTCCTTATTTGGTTCTGGTTTGGTATGTGTGCATACACCACAGTGGCGCTCGGGGAAGTCCATGCTTTCTCCCTAACACTGTTAAGAAGCACTGGCTTTATTCAAAGAGCTTTTCTTCTTTAAGGACGACTTAGGAAATGCTTTTTAAGAAGTGTAGGAGAGCCGTGGACTTGGAACTTAATACAGGCATTTATCCTGCCCCATCTACACAACCGCCTGGCAGAAGACAGTGCAGAGAGCTCCAGAAACCACCCGAGTTTTGACCCCTGTTGGCAGGAAAGACTTCTGAAGTCTTCTAAGGAAAACAGAGAGCGCTTTAAGACAGAGCTTAAACTTCCCTAAAGAGGAGAAACTCATTTTTTTTTCCTTAAGAATTCTTCTTTCTCCAAATTACAGTGCTTCCATCTTCGCTGGGGTATAAAATAAATTGGAACTGGTTGGAGTAACTCTTTGGACATCCTGGCTGTTATCATTTAATCCGTTTTCTTTCCCAGTGTCCCTAAGGACAGATCAAAATTTGTACGTTGTACATCCTCTCTACACCAAAATCACAAGATTGAAGCTCAACGGCAAGGCTTGCTCTCAGACAATTACATAAAAATCACACATTTTATTTAAACATTTTAAAGTCTGTAAGCCATGGTTTAGTTCTGCAGTGGAGATTCTTAAAGACGCTTCCTCCCCACCCCACCCCCCCCAAACGGTGGCCTGACCTTGAACAGAAAGCTGCTTAGCACCCAAATGAGCACGGTTTCTTAAAACAAGCCTAACTCGCGCAGCTCCGTTCCAGAACTCGTTAATGCCACAGTTCATCTGGATTCCTATAATTCCTGTACGTTCCTATATCTTAATTGCCCATAACCGTGTTGCCAGTACAAACAGGATGGGGGGCGAGTACACGCTCTTAAGGAATACATCGACCAACCCTAAGAAAGCACCATCCTTTGAAACTCTAATTGTGTTTGTCAGGTACTGCATGACCTACTGAAATGCTAATAGAGATCTCTTATTCCCTACCATCTCTCCATTCAAATTTCAAGGCTATCATTCAGCAGAAAGAACAACTCAGACCTTTCATTCAGCTTTTCCAGGCAGTATATTTGGAAACGAACCCTCAGAGTGCTGATTAATAGGGGATTAATGGGCATTCTGGGGTGAGGGGTCTTCTGGATCCTTCCTCAGTCCTGTCCTGTTGACTGTTTTCCTTGGTGATATGCAGTACGACACACCTGGTCTGCTCATTCACCTTGAAGGAAATGTGCCTATGCCTGGGCAAACAGTTTTGTCCTGGTAGTAGTGTGATTTCACAGCCCCAGGGGCTCTTGGCCTAGAGACTTGGCCGTCCCCCTTGGAGATGAGCATAGATAGAGAAAGCACCTCGGAAGGAAGTAGTTCTGTTATGGATTCAGGTCTGTGTTCACCTAACTAATCTTAGAAACTTTGTTCATGATCTGTGAATCTAGAGAATTGAATGAAATTGTTACTAAATATCTTTCTGATTTTAAGACTGTCCTCTGCAAAATCATTTAACAAATGAATGCACAGGTTTACCAAATTGAACTTTAAATCCATCTTAGCATATTTGAAACGAGGACTCAAGTCACATAAGTACACATTGAATACGGGTACGTTGTAACATTTGCACACAAAAAGCCTCAGAGTAGAAAACATAAGATAATGGCATCTGTAAAATAGTTTGTGCGGAATGACCAAAGACTTGTAATTTATTATGTATTCAAAACACATGGAAAATAAGATATAAGTGCAAAGGTTAAAAAACAAGAGAGAGAAAATAATTGTTGGGATGCATGAATGAAAGTTCCACAATAAAGAAGGTAACAGTTCTACTCTCTTCTGCTATGAGACTTATGTTCATATTGAAAGGTTCAGATTTAAGATTGGAGCAGAGAACATCCACAAAAGTAAAAGGTTTTCAGGAAAAGTAAAGAAAGGAAATAGGCATGTTTGCTTAGAAAAGAAAAAAAAGATGGGGCTGGGGGACATGAGAACTGGCTTCAGAATTTCTAAGTAGGGTCAAGTGGAAAGGGAGTAAATCATCTTGCCTGGCAGAACTAGCCCCTCTGGGAAGACTTGTAGGTAAGCAGATTTGAGCCCAAGATAGGGGAGAATTCTTGTACAGTGGGGCGTCAGAGACCATAGGACACCATCTACCTGAGTTCTGAGTTCTCTATCATTGAAGTAGTTCTGGGAGAGGCTGTCTTGTCTTGTCTTGTAAATAAAATTGCAGTAGGAGGAATTAGATACCAAAACACTGAGAGAGCACCAAACAGGTGCCAGGTAGTCCCTTTTTGGGTTCTTATTTCTAAGTGCGATGAAGAGCTTCAGAGAGAATGAATGTTGACCGCATTTGATTTTTTTCTGTCTCAAACTGGTTAATGCAGACCATGTATTTCTCTTCCTAGTTAGTCACTCCCAAGTCATGAATTTAATGCGTTAGGAGTAATAGCCCATGCCACTTGGTTAAATTGGTAAATAGCTTGCAATCCTAGCAGGGTGTGCCTTGCTGCTTATTAGCTTAGCTTTAGGGCATAGTCACAAATCAGCATCGTGCCTCAATGTAATTAGGCGGTTACCTTACAAAGAAGTTAGGCCACAGGCAAGAAGCTCATGGAAAACACAGAGCAAAACTCACAGTGCAAGACAGGCATTGGCCATTATATGCCTCACTGCTATAATTTTGGAAAGATTAGAGAAAGATTTTCGGGCTGGTAAGGAGCCACTACACCCATTAAACACGTCAAGCGTCCACCCCAATCATCTTCTTGCAGTAGAGCTGCAAGGAAAAGGCAGTAGTTTCTGGGAAAGGGAAAGTTGAAGTTTGTTTGGTCTGGGATAAGAGTGCTCTCTTTGCAGCAGTGAGTGAAAATGTCCAAGGTTGGGTATTTTAATCCTTATTTTGCCAACATTTTGCATCGTCCTGAAAAGATTTTACTCCTCAGTTTTCCAGTCTGTAAAAAGAGATTAAAAATTACGTGTGCTTCTCATCCGTTGGAAGATTAAAGATGATTCTAAATTTCCAAGTTTAATTCATTAGTGGAATCAATACGTGTTGCCTTCCTTCTGTTGACCTTGTAGGGAGCCATTGCTAAATTGTGGGCTAGAAGTATGGATAACTATGACGTGGAGCCATTGACCCTTGACATGCCCCTAGTGGACCCAAACCATGACTATTTTGCCCCCTGGATATTGCAGAGAAGGAAAAAAAGAAAGCAAAGTTTGAAGAGAAGTAAGAAAAAGAGGAGAGAAAGAATGTAGAGCAAAAGAAGGGGAGAGGATAAGAGAAAAAAGAATAACCCAAGCACCCCCAAAACCAAGAGAACTTTATGTGCTTTGAGGAATGAAATAGTGGTCTATTTCATTCCTCAATTGTCTGTTCTAACCATGAGAACAGCCTGCCATGGTGAGGCCATTCCGAAGACATAGGTCACATTTGTGGTCCACCTGGCCACTGAGTGGGAAGGAGCCCCGTCCATGTTCATTGTCCCCTGTAAGTGACCCACTGGCCTCCCAGCACAAGAGTTGGCCCGCCCCTTTCCACAACCAAAGATGTCACAGCGAAAGCCCAGCACTCTTGACACAAATTCCCTACGTCCTGAGCATGAGGAGAAATGTAGAGGCATTGGAACCAAGTAGCTGTCTCTTTGTAGGTGGGGTGTTACGAGGCTGATGGACATGTTGCAGTAGAAACTAGAAACCTCGAGTCTGTCACAGTTCAAGGAAACCAAACCACTATTATTTCGCTTCGCTTGCCCTGTGGAGGAAGGGCCCCAAACGCTCATGCCGACAGTCCCCAAGGTCTCAAATAGCAGCTAGATGAAGGCCAAGTCGCATACGCTGATGCTGACACAATCAGACTCCCAGCTGCCAACAGCACATCAAGTCTGACACCGTCCCCCTCGTGGAGACGCCCACTTCTAGTCGCAGATTCTCTGGTGCTGTGTTACATTTAATAGGGAGGATGGCCGGAGAGAACATCAGAAACCACTGCTGATGCCTGTTTATTTCTCAGTCATTTTGTGTGAAATTGCTGTGACTTGAATGTCAGCAGTGTTTGGGCTGTGGTAGTGAAACAGAATCCATCTCCAGTGTGCCAAGACAAATTTCAGGAAACCCCAAAACACAATTGTCTTGGTTTCTTGCTGGCTCTGCGCGCACACAAATAGAAGCTGGTTGGTCGCCCTCCGACCATTGGTGGGTTGCTTGTCTTACCGCCCACTGGGGGATGTCTAATAACCCCAAACTACTCCCCTTAAAGTTGGGGATGTTAGGAACGAGGGGCCACTACACTCATGAAGCATGTCAAAAGTCCACACCAATTACTGTAGAATTACAGGAAAAGTACCGTCATTTCTGGAAAGGGAAATGGGGAGTTTGTTCATTCGAGGAACTTGTGGATAAGAGCCAGTGGGTACCACGGGGCCAGGGGCACTAGACACCTCTGAATGGGGGTCCAAAATATTCTAAGGAATACTGGTATCAGCCAAGTGCCTCTGCTGGGGGAACTTTCACACTGAGTTATCCCCCAGAGGTCGTAACCAGGGCCATTTTTTAAGGAGCATCAGCGAAAATGCCGGGCCTTGCATTCAGGTTTCTTGAGCTTTATTGCAACTTCAAGGTGACCTCTAGTTCAGAAGGAGCCACATTTTGGTGCCTGTTTTTGCAGCAATGTTCCAACGCAGGTGTTAGTACTTCTGCCTGGGGTAGTATTCATGTCCTCTGCTGGGGTGGGGGTGAGGGGACTCCTCTGTGCAGAAGGCAAGGCATTATGGTGAAAAGCCACAGTTTTGATTGAAAGGCCAACCTCACTCTCCTTGCTCTTAATTGTTTTATCTGTGAAATGAGGAGCAAAAACACCTGCTTAGCACAAGTACAGTAGGTGAAGCTGTTATAACAGGGGAGGGAGGCATAGAGTAGAATTCTGAGGCTGCAGGCCACACTTTTTAGGGCGTGGATGGTAGGCTAGAGGTATTTTATTCATCCCTAGCCAGTTGATGACATGGAGTAACACGGGAAGGGAAGCCTGGCCAAGTTCGTTAGACCATAGTCTAGGGCCGTTCATTCCCAAACCTGAGGCTAAAACAGAATCACGTGGGATTCACCCAGTAGGTCTGGGATGGAGCCAGGTAATACGAATGTTAACAAGCTCCCCAGGTGAGCCTGACTGGGTGGTGAGTGGTAATCACATAACAGAGGATGTAGGAGAGAAAACAGTTTTGGGAGGCTTATCCATTGGAAGCGTCAGAAGGAGAATGATGTACTTGACAGAGCCGCGAGTGAGATGGATGGCCAGCTAGCTCAACGTGCCCCCAGATGCAGGACACCCCACTTTCAGGGTGGTGGTGGGGGGCAGGTGTATCTCGACAACACAAGTTCTTCCAGAGAGTTAAGGGTTTCCAATGTTTTTTTTTTTTTTGCCTTCCTTTTTCCCCCTCTTTTTAAAAATTCATAGACAAATTCTTTATATAGTAAGGCAAAATATGACCCTCTGGCTCTAGGGAAAGTAACAACTTCTCTATGAAGTATTTGGAAACTCCGAAGGAATTTGATGGCTCACCTGTGGTTCAAGCTGAATATTATCATTTCCTGCCCATGCATGAGAATCACCCGAGGAACCTAGAAAAATATACCCTGGTCCAGGGAAACAGACTCTCAGGAGCTGGGTCCCAGGCATCAGTATTTTAAAAAGTTCTTCAGTTTGGAAAAGGTGAAAGGGATTAAGAAGTACAAATTGCCTGCCATAAAAATAGTCACAGGAATGCAAAGTACAGCATAGGGAATATGGTCAATAATATTGTAGTAACTGTGTATGGTGCCAGGTGGGTACTAGACTTATGGGGGGAATCACTTCGTAAGGTATGTAAACATCTGTCGGATCACCAGGTTGCACACCTGAAACTAATATAATATTATGTCGACTGTAACTGATTTTATTTTTCTATTATAAGAGCCTTAGCACTCTTGGGCTGCTTCAAATTCTTCTCTGCCTTACTCTTTTTTTCTATGTGGAATATCTGGTCAAAAGTTTAGATGCTTTTTTTTAATCATTCAAAAGTATTTATTGAGCTCCTACTATGCTCGATGGACTTTCCTAAAGACTTTGGCTACTTCATTTACCAAAAGAGACAAAGATCCCTCTATGGAGTTTATATTCTACCATCAGGAGACAGGCAATAATAAATAGAAGACTAATTAGATAAGTCAATTTTATATGTTAGAAGGTGATCAGGGCCTTCAAAAAGTAAAACAGATGTCCCTTCATATTTCTATCTTTGTGGATTTCTTTTGTTCTGTCCTTTATTTCAGGGGTTCTCAAACTTTAGGGTACGTAAGAATCGTCCAAGGAGTTTGATAAAATGCAGACACCCGGGCCCTACCCCACGCCCACGCTTTGAGAACTCCTGTATAGCACCCATCCTGTAATAACAGGAGCCTGGGCTGCGTGGTAAGCCTCTTGCAACTTTTCCCCTAGGAGGGAGACGAGCTTGTATTTAAAGTTTAGGTACATGCTGAGTGTGTGGGCAGGAAGACAAACAAAACCTCCAAGTCTCTAGTGATTCCTTTCATACCCACACCTTCTGCCTTTCACTTTGAACTGCTGACCTTCTGCCTTATCCAGGAAATTCCCCAAGGACACTGAGATCAGTGCCCAGTTTCCCTTGGGGGTTCTGCTCGGTGCTTGCTCCAGGGAAGCTAGTGGTAGATGTTAAATGCTGTTTTCTCTCACTCCCTGGCCTCTACCTATCAGCTTGTTATGTGAACTGGCATTACTCTCACCAGCGAGGAGCCAACCAGTATTTTTTGCACAGTGGTTCTCACACTCTGACGGTATGTCAGACTCCCCTGGATAACCTGTATTTGTCACAGGTTCCCAGGAGAGGCTGATGCATTAGGTCCGGGACCATACTTGGAGAATCACTGCTTTAGCAAAGGCAACAAATACCCAGAGATCCTGGACCCAAGATCCCAACGTCTGTCACCCTTTCTTTCCTGCCATTTTTTTTGGTGTCACCAACCTTGTCGAGAATAAACAACAGTTAGATGGTTGAGGCCTCGCCTCTTTGGGCATCCTGGGGAGATTTCTTTCAGGCCCCATATCTATGGTCTCTGTCAAAGCTCATCACATATTGACGAGGTTGTAAGACCTTTCTTCAGTTTTCGCTCTTAACTTTTTTTTTCTTTTTTTAAGTAATGGTCATACAAGTATTGTAGTGGGAGGTGGAATTGCTTGATGCAGAGACATTTGGGGGACAGTAGGATTCTCTTGTCGTCCTTTGTGATGATCAGGGTTTAATAGAAAGATGGAATATTACAGGATGGTGGTAGAGAGTCAGTGAGACTATGTTGGTGACTGTAATTTCTTTCTGCAGGGGAGAGGAATTAGAGTATATAGAGCCGTTTATAAACTGCACAAGGTGCTTACACTGGGAGAAAATAATATACAATGAGCTAATAAATGATTTGGAACAGATAAGTCAACATATAATGCATATTAAGTAGCTTGTGATGAAGTCTTATAATTAGGCTTTCTGCATACTGTGACTTTGCAAATAAGTCACCAGATAGATTTCCTCATGTTCCCCCCATGTCCATTTCCCCAAAGTTTGATTCAGCAGGGATGTGTGGCCAGTGTTGAGGTGAGGGGATCACCATTCTTTTGATGACGTTCTGGAGTCTCCTCTGTGTAAGATTTTCCCTGAGAGGAAGGCACAGGGGAGCACATGGGAGGAGGAACAGAATCAGCCCTCTGATCTGAATCAGTCCAAAGTGTGGAGGAAGGAAAATCTATTTGATTGAACCAGAAAAAGTGGGTCAGAAATGGAGAGGAAAGAGCCAGCCAGGACGTGAGTGTGGGTAAGCTGGCCAAGGTGAAGTACAAGTACCCGACCACCTGGCGATGGGGTAGGCACCAGGATGGGAATTGCAGAGGACTTGAGAGAGGACTCCCCCTCCCTCTAAATGAGTTCTTGGAGAAGGCAGAGGAAAAAGCTCCATTCTTCCAAGGCTAAGTGGGTGGAACGGGCCTGCACAAGCCATTAAAACCTACCCTGCCGCTCTGGTGCCCTGAGCCGGGAGCGAGCCTGCTGCGTCCCGGCTGGGTGTGCGTGGACTGCTTTCGCTTCTCCCCACACCAGGCATCCAGAAGCTTTTCTGAAGTAAGGGCAGGGTCACAGACCAGGCTGGAGCACTTGCCTTTGATTCCCCTCCCCCTCTCATCCCCAAACACAGACACATTTGGCAAATCATTCAAGTTCCTCAACCAATCAGGGGGCTCGTGACCCATAGCAGATGACAGCAGGGGACAGCCGTGACCCACCTTTGGAAGTGGTGATCAGTTCTTTGGTTGATAGTCTTTATAAAGTGAGCTGGAGCTGAGATGTGTGGATGGCAGCTGTTCTTTCCTGCTGGCCTGGTTGCTTCACTCTGGTGACAAGACCAAAGCAGAGTGGCTGGGGGCGGCGGGGGGCTGCTCAGCCATCATTTCATCTCGTGCAGTCACTGCTTCTACTTATAAAACAAGGACCAAAAACGCGGATTTGTGTTATCAGGCAGTTGAAATAGAAACAGCCGAAATGGTTATGCTAGCCAGAGGGGAGGTGGGCTGTGTGCCAATGTGTAGGGAGCAGAGCAGAATAACCACACTTCACTATCAAGCTACTCCTGTAAATATTTGCAAACGTCCCTTCAAAGCTCGAAAGCCTAGGACAGGATCATTGGACGATTTGCTTAGAAGAAGAAGAAACAAAATTGACCTCATGGTCCGTGACAGCCATAAAAAGAAAGAGTGTGTATGGGCAGAAGACCAGAAGGGGGGGGAAAGTGGCTCAAAGTTTAATAAACACAAAAGAGAATAAAAATAAATCTCAAGAGCACTTATTTACACACTTGATGGAAGGATAAGATTGGGGCTGGTGGGTGTGAAAGTGGGTGTTCGTGGAAAGACCTGTGGGGGTTCCACGGAAAGGGAAAGGGGGCAGGGAACTAGATGTTTACCCTTCCTAATGACAGGAAACACACTGACTGAGCTTTGCTCTTCCAGTAGGTTCTTCCAAAGCATCTTTGCAGCTTCTGCTGTCTAATGGGGAGGCCATGGGGAGAGGAATGCAGCCACTAGGCCGGTGAAAGGTTCTGGCCAACCTAGAGGGTGTGAAAAGCCAGAGAGCATGGCCTGGCCTTTCCCAGGCTTTCCTGCGTGGGTGTCCCGCCTGTTTTCAGCTGAGCTGGTTAGGCTGGTACCAGCCCATCCAATCACTTGGGGGTGTGCATGTACGGAGGAAAGATCGTTTTTTTCCTAGCAGCTACCTTTTCAAATTGCTATGCTAGGGGGCTCCAGAAACCTTCCAGCTTGTATGAATGTTTGCCCGCCTGAAAACATTCCACCAATTATTTCACGGTAGTAATGCTCTGGGCCATTACTGTGTTGGCACAAATACTTTCTTTTCTCCAAAACCTCTATGTTTTAGATTTTGGGGGTTTGTTTGCTTGTTTGTTTGTTTCTGAGCCTTCTGGTTCACGTGCTACAAAGCCTCACTACATACAGTCGTTTGTGAAGCAGTTATGGAGCCGAGCATGGATCAGAATTCACTGCATCCCCATAAGATGCTTTCTGGACCTGGGGAAAGGGATGGGGCCCACCTCTCTAGCTCTGAGGATAAAAAAGTGCAGAACTCTTAAGATGAGGAAATCTTGATATGTTTCTAGCATTTTTTTCCATGTAACCATCAGGGCATGGGTTTCCCAAGAAATCACGAAAGGTATTTATTTCTGTTTAAGATCAGCAAGATGGCTCACTTATCTAATAAGAAGTTAGTCTTGCCAATCAGCAGATGCCTGAGTCTGTCAAGGCTCCGTTGATAACCAGTTGTGCAAACAGTGGGTATGTGGTGAACTCCATGTGTGACAGCCCAGTCGTAGGTATGTGGGGAAAAGAAAAGACTTGGCAAATATAGTCTCTCTCTGCCCTCAAGATTCTTCAGATTTCATGGGGGAAAACAAAATAAACCAACATAATGCAGAAGTAATAAAAACCTTTGTCAAGAGCCATCAACCACTGTGAATGAGTCTGTTATCATGAAGCTATGTCACTGAGGAGGGGGTCGAAGAAAGTAATGGAACCACCTGAGGTGGCTGGTGCGAGGAAAGCGAGTTTTCAGGAGAGTTTGGAAGAGGAGTGTAGACATATCTGTACCAAGTGGCCTGCCCAGCGTAGGTGCTCAATAAATGGGTGTTGTAGAGGAGGCATGGGGACAGACTAGGACCTGCTTTGTTTTTGGTGTCGCCTTAGGGACATCTTCAAAGGCAGTGGCAGATGACTGCAAAGTAACAACAAAACTCTAGCAACCCATGATATTGTTGTGTGCGCTACGTCTATGTATTTTACATGGCTCAGAATTGAAGGAATTGGGGCTGATTCTTTCCCTTCCTTAGGCAAGATTCCCCTCACACCAATGGACATTATTCTGAGTAAAGGATTTTAAGACTGTACTGGGTATAGCCAGTATATGGGTATAGTTTCTTTTTTCTTTTTTTAATTCAAATTTCCTCACCATAACTTCACTAGAGGGTGTATTTGGTCTCATGTCTGTGAAAAACCCAATGATCGAAGCCAAAAAAAAAAAGATGCAATACACGAACCTGGAGAGAATAGGACATTTGGATGCCAACAGTTCAAGGAAAAAAAATATACAGGCAAACTGTTTGCCATTAGAAGCTATTTTCTTGGCACATATGATTAAAGTGTATGCAAGTCCGACAGCTCTCTCCAGGCATCAACTGTCATGAACGTGTTCCAATGCATAACCATCTAGGATTTTCCACTGCTATGTCAGCTTTCAAAGGATAGGGTTAACTGCATGCCCACAAATGGAGTTGGAAGTGGTTTGTTAATCTCTATTAATCTGCTACTCCTGTAACCAAATGCACATGTTTATTTTTTTTTTCTGGTTAAATTGTTAATGGTATTAAATTGGCCATTGAAAATGAAATCATTCTGTAGATATTTTCCTTATGGTTTCTTGAGACTGTCTCATGCTGCCTGGTCTTTTTTGAAGAGAACAATGGATTTTTATCAATTTCAATGATTGCCCTAACTTTTTACAGATGCCATCCCGCCCACTTTCTACAGACCCTACTTCAGAATTGTCCGATTTGACGTCTCTGCTATGGAGAAGAATGCTTCCAATTTGGTGAAAGCGGAGTTCAGAGTCTTTCGTTTACAGAACCCAAAAGCCAGAGTGCCTGAACAACGGATCGAACTGTATCAGGTAAGTTTTGCTTGGGTTGTTTTAATGGACAATCAGCTTGAAGTCTTAGGGTAAAAGTCTTTCTACTGTCTTAGATTTCCTAAGCTGATGATGTAAACCATTCTGTACATTCACAATCATGACATAGGCCCTCATTTGTCATGTCTCTTACAGGGAGAGCTCATTCCTCCATCACTCAGGTAGTTAGAACCGTTAGAATGAAGTGGCAAAGCTCTGAGCACACTTCAGTGGCATGAATGGCTGGAGTACCCAACCTTGGATGGCCTTTAGTCCAGAAGTCCATCCTCTAATCTGGAAAGTCAGATTACGTAGGTCCAATTCCACCCTAAGGAGAGAAGACAGTTGACCTTCCTTTTCTCATCCTATGGCTGTTGTCCCTTTCTCCTCTTCTTCTCTCTTGTTTTCCTTTCTACTGTCGTCTCGTTCCCTCTTTTGTATTCTGTTTTCTTCCTCTTTGCTACCTCCTGTATCTTCATTGACTTTATCCTGTCTCCTTTGGCTCTCTGATTCTATCTTCTCTTTCCAGTGCACTCCACCTCTCCACCTCAGCATATACATTCTTTGTCATCCCTGTCTTCCATTGTTTCAGGCAGCCCAACCATTACTCTCATTTCCCTAGGTCACTGGATAGTTGTGTCAAAAGATGATGATGATGATGATGAGGGTGGTGGTGGTGATGAAGAAGTGCCACGTGATTGAGATTCCAGAGGTGTTCTTATAAGCTTTCTACTGAAGTGGAGTATACAGGTAGTAGCCTCCCCCTCACCTAGAAGCTGTGGGAAAGGCTGACTCTCAGACCCCACCCCAGACTCAGTAAATCACACCTACATTTTTAACAAGATCTCCAGGTGATTCTTAGGCATATGAAAGCACTGCTGTAGGAGCCCTGAGACTGTGAGGGAGTAGACCTATAAGCAGTTCACGTAAATGTGTCATCGTGTCATAGGAGCAATGTGTGTGAGCACAGAGAGAAGAGCTTGGAAGGAGTTCACCAGGGAGTTGGTATCTGGGTGGGGCCTTGAGAAATATCTGTTAAGACAGGATGAGGGACGGTCAAAGATAGGGTCTTGGGCAAAGATAGGGTCTTGAAGGAGTTGGTTGAGGGTACCTGGCAGGTGGTGCCCAGTGACTGGAGGTCAGGAGAGACTGGCGAAAATATCGCCCTCCAAGCAGACTGAAGAGGATCCTTGAGGACCCCGTTTCAAAAGGAGGCACGTATGACAATATGACTAATGAGTGGGCTGACTTAAGAAAATAAAGGAATTGACACTGTAGTTGTCCTGGATTCTAAACATTTGGAAATTTCATCAGGTTGGATAAGAATTGTCTTTGTATTTATTATGAAAATGGGGAATTACCATAGAAATAAACATTGTATATGAGATCTCAGAGAATACATTTAAAGTTGTGTTTTTTTTCCTTTCCAGTCATTACCTTTTTAAGTTTAAAGTTTTAGAAACAGTTTTCAAAGACTGCTTTATATGTGAGTTCATGAAAAATAATTCTCACTTATTAAAATGAGTCCTTGAGGATCTCTCCTTGGAGACCTTCAAATCTTAAAGTGAGCACCGTGAGTGGGAAGGTGACTGGCAAACCCACCACTGCTTCCTGTCACCTAATGGAGTGTCAGATAGAGTTGGCTTCCTGTGTACCAGACTCTCTGCTAAGCACGCCATAGGTATTGTTCCAGGGAATACTCACAGCCACGAGTATACTATGAAGTTTGTATGAAGAGGTCTTCTTATTTTTTTTCCAGAGACATAATTGACACATGACGACGTTGTATTAATTTAAGCTGCAAAACGTTCTCCATTGGGAATCATAGATTTAAGGTGTATCCCAAGCTTTGGCGGCCATTTTGTCCCATAAAATATAAAGGTACTCTTTCTAGAGTCAGAATACTGGTCTGGAAGGACCTAAGACAGCATTTCTGTGAGTGAGTTCAGAGTTTGTCTTGTCTAGAGCTGTGCAACTATCGATCCTTCCTGCTTGGGAGAATTAGGACACCTGACTTCTTCGGAAGTCATGTTTAACTTGGCAATGGAACTCAGGGTTCTCACCACTTTCTCCTCTCTACAGGATAGTCTGTCAGAACTTTGAAGAATGGTAGTAAAATAAAACCTTACTGTCTCCTGCTATCTCTGACTTCTGTTATATTAATACACTCTAAATAGCCTATACTGGTGTGATCATGGCACGACTTCAAATATGTACCCACATTGGATGGAACTGGAGAGGGATAAAGCCCTGTGGTAGATGAAGGGAAAAAGATGAAAAGGAACTTTTTCCAAATAGGAATGACATTTAGGTTTTTAAAGCTTTATGCCAAAGGCAGCCTTTATTGGAAAATACTCAAATAAAACTTCAGTGCTCTGGGGATACCTTTGAACCTACAATATCTAGTATAACTCTCAGCCTATGTGGAAATTTGAATACATCTTTCTTTGATTAAGTTGCTCCTGTATTTATGATTAAAAGCATGCCCAGAGTTTTGAAAGAGAAAAAACAGAGAAGGGAGATCTTCTTCAAATTGAGTATCACCAATATGAGTAAGGGTACCCACCATCTTGGAGTGCGGCAAGTACCCAATTTTACAAGTGAAGAAATGAAGTCCTGAGAAATTAATAACTTATTTAAGGACACCCATAATACCATGGCCCTATGGAAACACCAAAGAATACTTATGTTTATATGTGTCGACGTCAGAGGACCTTGGAGCTCTCATATTTTTAGCTTCCTCTCTCCAACTCATACCCTTTTCACCAGTATTGCTCGTTTCAAACTTTACCACCTCTAGAATAATAAGATTTGTACCTTTGTAATTATTTCAATGATCTGTTTGCTGAATAACAAACTACGCCAAAATTTGGTGGTCTTAAATAAATAACAGTCATTTTATTTTATCTCATGATTTATTCCATCTCATGATATTACATTTCAGAAACTTGGGCAGGGCTTGGCTAGACTTTTTCTACTCCATGTGGCTCTGGGGGGTCAGTTGGTAGTATTCAGGTAACAATTGGTTTGGAAGATTTGTGAAGATTTTGCTCAGATGCTTGGAACTTGGATGGCATGATTGGCAGGCTGGGCTCAGCTGAGCCCCTCCTCCTCTCCAGGTAATCTCAGGTGTCTCCACAGCGTCTTCCCAGAGAGAGTCAGGCTTTTTACGTGAGACTCAAGAGATCAAATGTCCAAGGCAGAAGCTACCATTCCACTTAAAGACTAAATTCAGAACTGGCAGAGCATCACTTCCACCTTATTCTGTTGATCAAATGAGCTATAGGCCAGTGCAGATTCAAAGGGAAAGGAAATAGGCCCCATTTCTTGATGGAAAAACTGTCAAGGTAGTTGCAGCCATGTTTGCTGTACTAACCCACTGTGTGGAGTAGTAGTCAGCACACTGTGAGGGTCTCCTAGTGCCAGCACCATAACTGGTGCCCCATCTAGAGATAAATCAGAGTCAGCCTCCATTTTCCAATTGCTCAATGTCTGGTGGAGGAACAGACTTGGGAATGGTATCTCATCCATATGGTCTTTCTACTAATCAAGATATACCCAGGGCACTCTTAGAGCAAAATCTGGAGGATCTAGAGAAATGACTCAGAACTCATTCTTTCCAGAAAGAGTAGTGAGAATTTGGGGGCAGTTCGCCATCTTGGTTGCACTGCTTGGATGGGCAAGCTCATAATTCCAAGGGGCTGAGCCTTCTACCTAAATCAAGAGATTCCTTTGAGCCCAACAGCGTTTACAGCAGACATACCTGATTAAATCAGATTGAGATAGGAGCAGGCTTAGATAATTAATAGGCATAGTATTTTCTTGAATCTTTGTTTGAACTGTCTTAACCATGTTTCACTGACACCCTGGGAATTCAGAGTTATATCTGTTGTCTGTTCACCCTTTGTGAGGCAGCTTGGTGTAGTGTTTAATCGCACAGGCATTGTGATCTAAACTTTCTTAATAATTCCTGATTCACTTGGTATTTATTGTGGGGGCAAAATAAAACGATGTCTATAGCTGCCCGGTGGAGAGTGGGAACTCAGTGAATGTCAGTTCCCTTCCTTCCATGTCATTTCTTAGATTTTGATTTCTAAGCCTTTGATTACTCCAAGAGGAAGAGCCCTCTATTGAATTACCTACTCAAGTCAGTTGTTAGGTTAAGAGTAACTTATTAGCTTCAGAACATTAATAAAATCATGCAAAGATAGTGCACTGGGAGGCCCTGGGATGTACTGGGTTATGTATCTTATAGCATCAAGGGAAAAAATCCTTACATGGAGCTGATGTAAGGCCGCAAATGTTGGTGTCCCGTAGCTTGGTAGAATACAATCTGCTGATGGGTTCCTGTTAACCAATAGAAGATGAATGTACTGAGATGAAATAAACTCCGTGAATTTGAAAGGAACCTTAGATTTCCTGGCTGTGGCCTTAGGAGGAGCAACAGAGCTGTTCCTTTTTGTAGAGAGATAGGCATCCAGCTTCAGTTGACACTTTTGCCTGACAAGGGAATTCCCCCCTCTATAGGATATAAGAACTTGGACAAAGGAGAGAAAAATAAAATCCTGTCCTCCTGCTTTCTCTGACCTCTTTCTTTAATACTTGCATTTTAAGGCCTATTTGAATTTGCGTGTAGACAGTCACTAGTTTGTCAAGTGTGATGAAATCTCATTTTTAGAGAGCAGTTACAAAGGATCTACAAAACAGTGGCTAAATCCAAAGCCATTTATATCCATTTCAAATTTTTGGCTGCAAAGCTGTATGGTAAATGTTAAATGATTTTTCAGATTAGAGGATGACAGGGTGAATTGATGTTTATGGAGCAAAAGAAGTAAACAAAGATTTTAGTGGGGAAGCGTGAATCACCAGCCACTTTAATGGACATTTTATGTACATATATATCGTCTCTGCGAAAGATTTTAAACTACACATGGCTCTAAGGCTTTACCGTGAAAATGCAATATAGATGATGGAGGCCTGTTTTTAAGGGACTCTCTTGCTGCCAAATGAAGCTTGAAGATCCTCACATTTTGGGAAGCACAGCACTGATGGGGTTAATTAAAGACGCCCCCTCTTTCTAACCCCAAAAGCATGCATGTGTGCATACGCATACACAGACACACACACATACACAGTTCAGCTTTCATTTCTCATATTGCCCAAGGGTGTGTAAAATAAAAGAGGTCAGCCAAAAAAACTGACTGTCTGTTCAATTAGACTTGCTAAAAATGCTACTGAAAAAAAAAAGTTATACTGTGCTCCTGTTGTACAGAATTTTACAGCGTACAATCTCAATACTGACCCTCACTCCGGCGCCACGTTGGAGACACACAGAGTATAGTAACCCACTTAAAAAAAAAAAAGCCTCGAGGTATAATAAACACTTTGTTTGCACAAGGCTATTAATATCTCAGTTTTTTTCAATCTGATCGAATGACATGCTTGCCTCATGAGGAAATCGGATCATTATCATGTGCATGAGGTATGACATCACCCAGGGTCTGGTAACCTTGTGAGCAGACAGAGTCCCGTGAACAGTAGTCCTGCCACGCTGTATTCAAAGAAATGTTAATAATCTTGCAAAACGGATAATTCTATGTTCCTTTGCATCATGTAACTCTAGCAGTGCTGATAATTATTGCTAACACAGCTTATTCTGTGCTAGGCACTATTTTAAGTGCTTTGTGTAGATTGATTTAATCCTTACAACAACCCTATAAAATTTTTTATCGTACCTATAAGGTACTGTTGTTATGTTCATTTTATAAAAGAGGAAACTGAGGCCCAGAGAAGTTCAGGAAATTTCTCCAGGCCTTGCAGCTCAAAAGAGGCAGAACCAGGATTTGAACCCAGGCCATCTGGGCCCAGAGGCTGTGCTCTTGACCACTTTACCAAACTAGTGGAAAGAACACAGGTATTGGAGTTGGGCCTGTGTGGGTTCAAGGTGTGACTTTGCCCCTTTTGTGTGTGTGGGGGCGACGGTCTGAGGAAGTCACATCACTGAGAAGATTTTCACATCGGTGAAATGTGGATTAAAGCACCTACTTGGCAAGGATCCCATGGAATGCATGGAAACTCCCAGGCCAGTATCAGTCAGCTCAGTGGTTACTATTATTATCATTACAGTTTCTAAACCACGGAGTTTGAACTTTTATCAGAAACAGTCTCTTAAATTTACGATCTGCTTAACATTTCTTAATAAAAAGGGAAACTCACCTTGGCCCATAATTCTGCAGGGTCTGGGTTCTGAGAGGCTGTTCCAGGAGTTTGCTTCAGACTTTCCTTCATTCATGTTTTCAACATGAATGCTTGTGGCAGCCTCATTGGTGATGAGCAGCCCAAAACAGGAAAGAGGAGAACTTTGTTGCCAGGCGGCCCTGGAGTCACCTTCCACCTTTTTTAAGGATTAGTTTTCGGGTCTTACAAATCACTCATCTCTCTGAGCTTCAGTTTGGCCTCATAAAATGGTGATAACATTTCTTGTCTACTGGTTCTGTGAAGGAGCACATAGGTAAAGTGTCTGGCACATTGGAGATGTGTAAGGAGTGGATTATTTCCGGGGTTTGGCTTGTCATCTAGGACAGAGTTTGTATTTCCCTGACAGCTGACTTGTGATTATAAAACGACTCCGTGATGATCTCAGGCAGTCTGGTTGGATGAGGTCTCCTGTGACCCATTTCCTATTATCAGTGGAGCATAACAGGGTTATGGTGGAGGAGGTGGGTGGGGGCAGCCATGGTTTCGGTGCTTTGTACATTTCCTTTATTAAAACTCTAAGGGCAGGAGTGGCGGACTGGAGACCGTGATGTGTCTTGCTTTCCTTTTTGAAGCATATAGAGTGACTGACCGCGGTGGGGGTGTCTTTTTCCTCAACCCCTATCCCATTATTACCTTTTCATATTGAACTCTTCTATAACCTCCACCAGGGCAAACATCATTTCGAGGGAGGATATATATGTTTATGTCCTGATACCAACAGTGCTCAGAATATTTTTTGGAACTTCTGTTCTAGAACTGTGTTCAGAGCTTACAAATACCATAGTGGAGAGACAATGCCTCCAGTGGACAACTCTGGATTTTTGAAATGTAGTGCCGATTTTTGAAGGCTGCCAAAGTTCTAGAGAAGAGGAAAACGCAAAATAATTCCGTTGATTTTCCTAGGTGACGGCAGTTTGTAAAAGACAGATCCGAAATCCAACCGCTTCTCACATCTCAGCCTCTACCACCCCTATCCCTTCTCTCTCGTTGGGGCTCTTGCAGTGGCCTCCTAGCTGGTCTCCCTGTTTCTGCCCTGGGCCCCTTTGGGGCTTTTGCATCATAGCAGGTAGCGTGGTTCCCTGCTGAGATGTTGGTCAGATCAAAACCCCCTGTTCAGAGACCTGCAAAGGCATCTTACCTCACTCTGTGTGGGAGCCAAAGCCCTGTACCTGACGAGGCTGTCCCTCACCTATCTCTCACTGGCCCCACAGCCATGACTTCCCTCAATCAGGCAGCTCCCCCATTCTGGCCTCTTTGATTCTCAAACACCCTGTTCTTATCCGCTCGGAGGGCTTGTGGCCGCTGTGCCCTCTGCTTACAGTATTGGTCCCTCTATCTAGAAGACTTCCTCCCTTCATTCCTTCTGGTTTTTCCTCGAATGTCATCTGCTCAAGAGAGACCTTCCAGGCCACCCTGTCCAACAGCTCAGGGTTCCTCTTCCCAGCAAACACTTCCTATCCCCATTCTACCATGGACGTTTCTCCTTCGTAATCACCACTCTTCATCATTTGCTACACTTGACCTTCTCCTCCATCTTTTCCTTGTTGATAATCTTATCTCCAACTCTAGAGATAATTTTCTGGAACAGTGTCTGGTACATTGTGGATGTCCAGTACATGTCTTTGAATAAATTTAAGAAATACTTCAAGATAAGGTTCAAGTGCAAGGAACATTGTTGAAATACGTATGGAATGTGATGGGGCGCCTCTTTTGAGAAACATTATTCATTTATTTGGATTTGGAAATTCTGCAACATTTGTTTTAAAGCCATCCATCTAACTATTTCCTATTATTTAATCAGAGCTAATGCTGCTTAAGTGGGTAATAACTATATAGGTAAAAAAAATAGAAATTACATAATAAGTTAGTGCAACTGCTATTCTTGGGTAACCCAGGAACTCTGTATGTTTGTAGAAAAACCAGGCACATCACTTTATCATTTTTTTTTAGACTCATTACTTTACAGTTACACCCCATAAATTAAAGTGCTCTACTGAATATAAGCATGGACTTAAATTGCAGTAGAGGCCACATGTGTTATTGGTAGCCAGGAAATAGGAAATTGGAAGTATGTTCCCCAAGTAAGAGTGTGTTAGTGTCAAGTTAGAGAGGAATTGGAAAGGAAGATCAAATTAGAAAATCAGAGGATATGACCCCTAAGAGCTTGAAGTCTTGTTGGGGACACTGGTTCCCCTCATGATAAGAAACAACTAGAATTATCAAAACTCATACCAGTCTGCGTAGTTCAGCCCGGGGGACTGACCTGACTCCTGAATCTGACTTAGTTTCCCTTCATCTTCTATCACTGTTGTACCACACCCCTCTCATTCCTTGCCTGGGATGATGTGACTTTTGTCCAGTCGAATCCTTTTCTCTGCTGTGTGATTTATACATGGTGGTATTATACACTGAACTGAACTGTAACATCCAAGAGGCTTCTGTGCACACAAAGAACTCCTTCATCCCTCCACCTGGAGAAATGAATTTACTTGTTTACACATGTGCAGTCAGCACAAAGGCCCATCTGTAGAGAAAGAAAAAAAAGGAAGGAAACAATAGAGGATTATAAGGTGTTTTCATCTCAGAGGAGAGGTTTGCCTCTGTGTGTGTGTGTGTGTGTGTGTGTGTGTGTGTGTGTGTATGTGTCTTGAAGACATATCTGGTGATATTGTCACCAAGCTCTCTATATGCCATACTTTATTGTAATTGCACATAGATAGGTGTCATATAGGAACTGTGTACCATAAAGAGAAAGAGTTAATACAGTAACATAATAATGAAGCTATCCGAGCTCCAGAAAGACGGTATTTTGTGGCTCTTTCTTTTGAAGCTGGTGTGTATTCTGTGGGAGTCTACTCTGCAGGCTCTCGCAAAGCTCTTGTGAAGTATCCATTACTTACAACCTCTCAGAGGGATGCAATTACAAAAGAGCCATGGCAATTACAGGACATGGCGACGGGACAAGCAAGATAAGTCCCAGGTCTGCTCAGCTGCTTCTGAAGGATAATCAGGCAGTGTGTCAGCTTGTTCTGCAGCCCCCAAGGTGACCCTGCATTGTTCAAAGATTTGCCATTAAAGAGGAACACAGGGCTGCATTTATGCCCCAGTGGAAGAAAAGCCATTTCCCCCAGGTTTGATTCCCTGTAAAGCCCCATTTTCTAGTACTTGGAAATTCTCTTTCTTGTTTATTTCTCCCTTACCTTCATTCCGCAATGAAATATAGTAACTATTAGGTTGGTGCAAAAGTAATGGCGGTTTTTGCAATCATTTTTAACCTTTTCAACTGCAGTTACTTCTGCACCAACCTAATAGAAAGGGTAAAATACAGAATACAATTACTTACACTATCTGATGATTCTTTTTGTTCTCCTTGGGGTGTGTGTGTGTGTGTGTGTGTGTGTGTGTGTGTAAAATTCCAAGAAGTAGTTTCTGTCTGTCACTCTAAAAAACTGACTGTTCAGGGGCTTGCACTTGATCATGCTTGTGTTTCTTTCTACTGAAGTCTTTTAGCCAATCAAGATTTACCAAGCAGGGGCTGTGCCAATAGCAGTCGAAAAGTCTCTGGCAGATTAAGGAAGAGTCAGAACGTTCTCTGCTCTGAAGAACTTCACGGTCGGATCAAACATTTAGAACATACTCTCCCCAACATAGTGTGTGAACACCGACTCATATGGGCTGCATTGTGTTTCCTCACAAAGGGCATGTCGAAGGCTCGATCCTCAATACCTCAGAATGTAACCTTTGAACGGAGGGTTGTTGCAGATGTACTTAGTCACGTTAAAAGGAGGCCATACTGAAGTAGGGTAGGCTCCTCAACCGCTATGACCAGTGTCCTTATAAGATGGCCATGTGAAGACAGAGATGCTCAGGGAGGATGCTATGTGAAGACAAAAGAGGCGGAGACTGAAGGTGTGCTGCTGAAGGCTGAGGAATACCCAAGGTTGCCCGCAAATCACCAGGTGCTAGAAGAAGCTGCAGAAGCCTGCTCCCCGGAGGTATCGGAGGGAGCGTGGCCCAGCCAACACCTTCATTTCTGGATTTTGGCCTCCACAACTCCGAGAGAGTGAGTTTCAGTTGTTTTAAGCCACCCAGCATGTGCTGCTTTGTTAAGGCAGCCCTAGGAAGGAGCTAATAAGCCCATCAGGCAAAATCTCCATCAATTCAAGCCTAGAGAACTTAGAAAGGATCAGAGGATCCTGAAGAGAAAAGAGGATGCATTTGTTGGTTCTCTTTCTAATGACCCAGCACCTCTCTATACCTGGACTGCTCTCTTTGTGCCTCACATCCTTGCCAGTTTTGGGTTGTTGATAATTATCTTTTTACCTTCTTCTTGCTCCTGGAAACCTTCCCTGATCTCACAAGGCTAGGCTAGACACCCAGCCTTGGTGAACTCAGTTGTGCCCTGGGAAGACATTGCTTTAAATTTCTGTTGAGATGTCTATACTACTTACTGTTTATATATATTAGGTCTATATTATACCTTTAGTATAGAATGAACTCCTTTAAAAGTCCTTTGCTGTGATGTTCAGCTATCTCTGAATGAATAGTTACGTCCACTGCCTGCGACATTCGAGTTTATCCCATGTGTGCAAAAAACATTTCCCTCTACTGTGGAGTTCAAGTATATATGCATAAACTAGTCAAAATACCAACTTTTGATTTTTTGTGGATTTTTGACACATTTTGAAACCAAAACTTGAAATAAATTAATGCAGCGAAAGGGTTAAGAACAGTGCCCATGCGAGTGTCCTGGGATATATGCGGACACCTTGTTCACCACTGGGGCTTAATATTTGTTGGACTACAATGGAGGCACATGAATAAATGAGGACTCCGGTGCCTATAAGACGCTCAGCGATTCTTCAGTGAATGAATGACAACTAAAGAAATGAACTGATCGTATTAAATATTTTAGTACATGTAGGGTTTTGTTGTTGTTGTTGTTGTTGTTTTGTTTTGTCTTGAGGGCAAAAGCTTCCTTCACAGTCGATAAAAGGGTTTCAGAGTCTGAATGTTGCAGTGGTATGTGGGAGAACCAGTTGTTTCTCCTGTGGATACGCCAAGACGTACCTTCATGAGTGTGCTCTGTTTGTCGGCCTGAGAGCACATGGTAGCATTATCAAGATTTCAACTCAGAGAGTCAGATGCCTCCAAAATGAAATCGATGAATATGTATTCTTGAAGGTGCTAGTGTCAGCTTCAGGGTTTGTGGAGGTTTAAATACGTGTGTTTCCCGCTGTCTTTGAGGAGCTTCCTATCCCGTTGGAAGAAACTGACATTTACATTTGTACACACATACAGGGTTACCCTTGATGCCACTGTGTGCAAAGAGCTAACCGCTGAGCATACCCAGTAATCGCTTGGGGAACCAGGACAGGAAAACTGACGTTAGAGTGAAAGTGACAATTTATTGAAAGGCTGTACTGAAGAAGTAAGAATAGAAAGTCTTGTTTTCGGTGTGTCTTGTTTTGAGGTAAAAATCAGAGGAGTGCGGAAGGCATTCCGATGGGGATCCTAGTCTAAACACACAATTTGAGACCTGTAATATATGTTTTAGGGATAGTATTTAGATTGGGCTTCCAGGAATGAGAGGTGAGTCTAAGATGATAGGTTGGTGGCAAATTGTGTCTTAAATACTAATCTAAGAAATCTAGAGTTTATTCACCAGCCAGTAGAAGCCTCTGGAAGATTTTGACAAGGTAAGGAACATGATTATAATAATAATTCACATTTATTGAATACCAGGTAATGCGATAGGCACGTTGCCTGCTCTGTGTCATTGAATTCTCTCAAAAGCATACAAGGTGGGTTTTATCAACCCTTTCATAAATAAGAAAATCACAGATCCAGGACGTGATAGTTTATGTTTGCCTGACTTCAAAACCTATGCGTCTTTTCACTATACTAATGATTTCAAATGCTCTTGGCAAACTCTATGGGTTCTTCAAAGAAGCCTAAGGGACCACAGAGGAAATGAAATGGATTGTCAGTTGGCAAAGATGGGCAGCCCTCCTCGACTAACCCGGGCCTCACACCTCACTTACACTAGCAAAGTTCTATTTTTTCCCCTCCTACATACAGCATAACACAGAGCGTTGATTAAAGAAACAGGGCCAACCAGGAAAGAAGTACCGAAGGGTTCAACAACAGGTTATGCCTTTGGCCTATGTTCTTTAATCAACTGGATGAAGACGTTGGGTGCACAGTTGCCGGGTACCGTGTAGCTGGGAAGGATAGCTTACATGTCGAATAGCACATTTCAGAGAGATTCCAAAAGGCTAACAGTGAAGGTCAAATTAAGAAGTTCAAAATTCGCAAAGACATATGTGTGCTTTGCACTTAGGTTCAAAACATGAATTGTATAAACACCGACTGGAGCAATGGTTCACAGAGTGGTCCCTGGATCAGCAGCTTGTACGTCACCTCGGGATGCATTAGGATTGCAAAGTCTCGGGCTTCTCCCTCCTTTTCTCCCTCCTTCCCTCCCTCCCTCGCTTCTTCCTTTCTGTTTAGTCCATGTCTTCGTAGAAAAGATTTGGAGTGAAAAATCTGACTTAGCACTTTGTGTAAGCATGAAGTTTTGGTTTCACAGAAAGTTTACTAAGGCACAATGCTATGATATGACTGCTGCTAAAAGTAAATACTTTGCATTAAAAATAGTGATCAGAACAGGAGAAGTAAGATCCACTCTTTTCCACAGGTGGCAGATTCCTTGGATTCTCCATATTCTTCTAGACTGTATCTGGGGTTTGTGGAGGAATTGATTTTAAAAGGGACAGTGAGTCGGGGCTTGACAGGAATGGTAAAGCACCTCTAACTCTGTCCCAAAGGAAGCAGTTATGGAAGCCACTGCTTATGCTTGGGGCTGACCTAGAGAAGAAAGAGAATTTCCCATCTTATTCCTGACAGCAAAGGACAATATTGGAAAGCCCTCTCCACTGATATTAACAGGGCAAAATGTTAAGGCAAGCTTTTCCTGTAGGGCTTTGATCACCCAGGTTAGTAACTCCGGCTTCTTTTCCTTCAGCTGTGGAATGTAGATAATAAACGCCATGATGTCCACCTCCCGGGGTTTTAGTGAAGACGAAAAAATGTGACAGTGTTAAAAGATTCCCAAAACTACAATAAGTGTGTGAATACGAGGCAATGGTACTTTATTAACGAAGACTGGTTGATGGGAATTTTAAGTCCAAGATAAAGAAGAATTCCAACACACACGTTGTCTGTACATGGGATGGCCTTTCTCAGTTAGGGAGTTCCCTGTCATGAGACATCTTCGAAGACAGAGATGTTAGAGAATGAATTGTGGGTTGGAGCAGATGACCCCTAAGCCTAATGCTAGTATTTTATGGTACTGAAGTTAATGATTCAAGGTCAGGCAGATCTGAGAGAATGGTGCTTGTAACAAGCAGAGTGCATGTTTAATTCAGCATTTGCTAATCCCTGCAAGTCACCGCCAACATTTGCATACATTTGAATAGTAAATACATTAAAAATATTAAATGCATTTAAAGACAGCGACAAGATGGACCTACACTAGTTAAGCTGATGTCAGTTTTTGTCTATAGCCCTTTCTCTTTCCATAGAAGTCTGACTGCATTGGCCCCTTGGCTTTGCTGTAGGTCTGTTGAAGTCCGAATATGCAAAGTATGATGGAGTTTTCAAATGCTTTCTTATGACTCTTTGCAGTATCTCCTACTGTTTTCCCGAAAATAAAACCTAGCCGGACCATCAGCTCTAATGTGTATTTTGGAGCAGAAATTAGTTTAAGACCCGGTCTTAATTTACTGTAATACAAGACCAGGTATAATATAACATAACGTAACGTAACGTAACAACATAAATAACATAATATAATACCAGGTCTTTATGGTATAATATAATATAATGCTGGGTCTTATATAATATAAGACTGGGTCTTATATTAATTTTGGTTCCAAAAGATGCATTAGAGCTGATTGTCTGGCTAGGTCTTATTTTCAGGGAAACACGGTAGGAGTGGAAGATGTTGCTCTTCATGTTTACGCCAAATCCTGGGTTGATTTACAGCATTATTCCTTTAAGACTAAGATTTCCTCTGGCTATAATTTTGCATCTAGATTTCTATTTCTATTATTCATTTTTTTTTTTGCCCCCAAACTATTGGGTAACATCAGTGATTTTCACCTTTATCCACTCCCTGATTGGCTGCTTTCCAGTGGCAGAGAAATGAATGGATCCTTTTGTGTAGGGAGTTTTGTAACTCACCAAGAGCTTAGAGACTTGCCAGAGGTAAGATGTGGGTATTTTTCATTATAGATAATGTGTATATATCAGTAATATAACGAAGGTAACATGGAAACATCTTTGTGACTAGTAGCTAAATGAGAGAGAACTAAATCTCATTTTCAAAGTTTTAAAAGCCCTCTTTTCTAATTCAGTTGTAGGAATTGTTGGTCTATTATTTAAAGAAAAAGTTAAGGCAGAAGATTATAGAAATGAGAAAGAGTGAGAGAGAGAGAGAGAGAGAGAGAGAGAGAGAGAGAGAGAGAGAGAGAGAATGCAAACCTTAAATATTTTAACTTAAAAATATGTGTTTACATATGTACACACACACACACACCATTTACTTGCTGAGTTTTTAACAAAAGGCCAAGGATTTGTCTTTGACCATGGCTCTGCCTCCTGCCAAACCCTGTCCGATGTTTTCCAAGAACCACACCATAGTGCATCATCTGCAATTTCTGTTTTTCAGTCTCTGAAGAAGAGGGAAATTTCAGCACAACTGCTGTGCAACCTGAGTGTAGGATCCTTCTAGTTTTTTATCATATTATTCGTATTGTTGTTGTTTTTTATAGCTGTCTATACCACATCTAAAATTAGAAAAACAATATGGTAAAAGACCATAACATATAATTTACTTTTTAACCATTTTTTTTAAGTATACAATTCATTGGCATTAAGTATATGTACTATGTTGTACAACCATCACCACTATCCATTTAGAGAACTTTCAATTATGGCAAACAGAAATTCTGTACCTATTAAATAATTACTCTCCATTTACCCTGCCCCCAGCCCCTGCTAACCTCCTTGTACTTTCTATCTCCATGAATTTATCTATTCTAGGGACCGCAGAACAAATGGACAGCACTGGTTAATCTGGCCAGTTAAATGGAGGCCAGTTAAGAGAGTGTCCACTGTTCAACTAATTTATCTTTGTCATGATAAGATGTATAAAGGAATTTAAAAGCGATTGTGGCTCTAGAAAACACACACACAACAACAACAGCTGCACATTCACGACTGTTAACACTCAATACACTTATTGTGGGGAGATTAGAGGAAGGCAGACAGCAAAGGCTAAAAGAGAATGGGAAATGGACCGATCTGGTCATTTTGTATAAACTCTTGAATTTAAGAATGTACTAATCGGTAATAACAGCAGGTTGATTTTCTTCCCTTACAGTTTAATTTAGCATGAGTGATAAATGGAAGGTAAATAGGACAGAGGAGGTTGTGCTTATTCTTGGAAAGAAGATACCTTTTAAGATTTGAGACTTTAAAATGTGATTACTATTTTTCCCGAAAATAAGACCTAGCCGGACCCTCAGCTCTAATGGGTCTTTTGGAACAAAAATTAATATAAGACCCGGTCTTATTTTACTATAATATAAGACCAGGTCTTATGATGATATGATATAATACTGGGTCTTATATTAATTTTTGCTCTAAAAGATGCATTAGAGCTGATTGTCCGACTAGATCTTATTTTCAGGGAAACAAGGTAGTAGATTTTTTAGGCAGGTCTGAAGCTGTGGGAAGAGTTCTTTTTCTTCTTAGCATCATTTATTCTTGTTAGCGACCCACGTGATTAAAGGTTTGATAAACTGCCCCACTAAATATGGGCTAAAGGAACTGGGTTTATTTAGGTTAGAGAGAGAGAGTGCGAGCATGCTGAGGGGACTTAATAATAGTCTTCAAGAATATGAGGGATATTCTATGAGTGACGGAAAGCAGCTGTTTCCTGTTTCCACTGAAGACTGGATAAGAAAGAATGGAGTTAAATTGCAACAAGTGGGTTTAAGAACTCCTTGGCGAGAACGTTCGAAACAGCAAACCCCTAAGACCAAAGGCACTTCTGTGTCTCAGAATTCTGTAGCTAGTGAGCTAGCTATCTTGGGTGGTTTAATTTGGCCTGCTCTTGAACTAGTAAAAAGATATTGAGGGCCTTTCACCCATGTGACGATATGAAATTGTCCTTTGTCAGAACATACGAGTGTTTGTCCTGTGGCTGAGGAAGCATTAATCTTTGAGATTTAAAAAAGAAAGAAGTTTCAGAATATGTTTGCTCCCCTTTGGTCTGCTTTTAAAGTAAGATCATCAAGATGTACTTATTCTGTGAGGTAAAGAATTTCCGTGGATTTACAAGTGTGTTTTCTGTCCATTTGGTCAAGATAGTCATGATTTTTTTTTTAAATTCTGTGTCTCCACTGAAACTGCAAATATATTTTACATATATATTATATATACACGTATATCTCATAGATAGATATCATAGACTTTTGATATATCATTGTATATATATAGTACAAAAATAGCATATTACTTACGTCAACAAAGAAAGCGATGTGTTGTTCTAGACAGTGTGTCTAAGTGTTAAGGATATAAAGATGAATAAGATTCATCTTCTTACTAATTAGGAATAAAGTGAACATATAAATAATTGTGAAATAATGCATAATTATAGGAGGTCAGCTAGGGGAGGAAATTTCAAGATATGGTAGAAAAATGAGTTCTGGATATATTAGTAGTTTTTAGACCATGAGGCTGATGGAAATGCCTGAATATTTCTTCCCCGTTGTACTATCATTGTTATCCTACATTAGGTTAATTATATCACTTATCCTGAATTGGATAACTGGTGTCTCATTTGCCCACCTGGGAGTGTTTTCCGGGTGAGGTTTGATTTCTAGAGGACTGGCTACTGTTAAGCTCTACCTTTAAAGTTATGAGTTCACGTCAGCATTTACTGTGTATGCATTCCACGTTTTATATTTTCATCATGGACCAACATTCATTATCATCGTATTAACAATCTTCACCTCTATCATTGAATTTTCTCTGTCATCTGGAAGGGGGTAAGGTTTTCAAACCTGAGTCCCCCAACATTATGGCCTTCAAACTCCAGCACTGAAGTGGGAGAAGGAGAGGATTACTTGGAATCCTCTCTACACTTTTCCTGTGAGGCCTTGGGCACATTACTCACCCTCCCTGAGCTTAGGTTTTGTACATCTACCTTACAGGAATATTTTGAGGATTAAATTCAATGAAATAACATGTGCCCAGTCCAGAATCCAGCGTACCAGCCCTCACGTCATGTTTATTCTCTTCCTTTAATTCACAAAGAGCATCACTTGCCTATTGGAAGAACCATGATTAGATGCTCTCCGCTTAGCGGGGTTTGTTGGACCTTAGGGGCAGGTCTGTAGAGTAGGGTTCATCTAAAATTCACAAGGGCACCTCAAAGTCCAGTTGTATGAATTGCTTTCCTTTTCTAAACTTACTTAATCCAGGAAAAAAACAAAGTTCTACTATAATGCTAAATATTCTAGGACACGGTTGTTGCCAAGTGACCTGCAACAAATCATGTACACGTGGGAGAGAAGTTCGTTTTAAAATAAATGGGAAGATTGTGCATTTTTGTTTTGCAAACTTTAAGTGAGAGTAAATAAATCTGGATATTCCAAGAGTCATTCCACAGACATTGATTCAATCAAGCACTGTGCTTCAAAAGGATATCAGATTGAAGACATGATCCCTGGGAAAGCTTATGAACTTGTTGGAGAGACCAAACACATATGTATGAAATGAGCACAGACGTGTGACACTCAGTGTCAGGAAGGGCCGAATAATATGACAGGGCTAGAGCCCCAAAGCCCTGAGGAAAGGCAGGATATGGTTTGGGTAGAGAGTTGATAACGCTCTGGGTAGACTGGGATAAAGCTGGGAGACTGAGAATCTTGGTTTGATTGGTTCAGAAGACACTGCCATTTAAAGACAGACAGAACTTTGAAAAACTACCCCAAATGTTCACTTCCTACAGAAATCCAAGCACGTACTGCCATTCTCTTTATTTATTTGAAATGAATGCATCCTTCTCAATCTCAGCATTCAGAATGATTTGCTTTTAGATTCTCACTACACATTGCATCAGACTTCTCCTGCCCAAATCCATTGTTAGTCTGTGGAGTATGGAATATCTTTATAAATCATAACAAGTCACATCGAGAGTAAAAATCCCAGCTAGAGACTTACCACAAAATCGGAGGCATGCCTCATTTTTTTATGTCAGTGGATGTAGGAACCAGGGTTATGACCCTTCTCTCTTTATTAGAAGGAGATTTATAATTCAGGGTCTACAGAGGTTGACCGCGGGTCCTCAGAATCGGACCCCTCCCCCATCCCAACTCCCCAGATTAAATAAGTGGGGAAGCAGAACAACAAAACCATTAAGTTAATAGCATAGAATTTATGGCTGCAATCTTGCAAAGCTTATGTCAGCAAAGTAAAATAATTACTGTCACTTTCTTTTAGACACTTGGCTTTATGGTTGCTGTCACCTTTATCATAACACACAGCTGATTTAGTAGCTCTATTTTTCATGGCAAATGGCCTGGTGTTATGTTTTTATGCATGTGGCCATGCTATTGAGAGGACAATACATGGATAGACTAGAACGGGGCTAAATTTAGATGAGTCGGAGTATAGTTCATGGTTTTGGTTTAGCTGCACTGTCAGTGTGCCAACTGAGCTCTTCGCGTGCTCTTTCCTTCTTTAGATTCTTAAATCCAAAGATTTAACGTCTCCAACCCAGCGCTACATCGACAGCAAAGTCGTGAAGACAAGAGCGGAAGGGGAATGGCTCTCCTTTGACGTGACCGATGCTGTGCATGAATGGCTCCACCATAAAGGTTACAACCACCCTCTCTTTTCCTCCCTAAATGCTCAGTGACCCTAAGTTATTGCAAGTTGACTGCAGATTTAAGAGCATAGACACACCATACAAATGACCTCCTTGACTTAATGTTTTCCAGACAGGAACCTGGGATTTAAAATAAGCTTACACTGCCCCTGCTGCACCTTTGTACCATCTAATAATTACATCATCCCCAACAAAAGTGAAGAACTAGAAGCAAGATTTGCAGGTAATTGAAACTTGGTCCTGCGAGGTGGGGGAGGGGAGGGCCTGTGTTGATGATTTCGTGGGGGATGAAGTCCGGTTGCATGTGAAAATGGGATCGTTTGGGGAGAACTAGGGAGTTTCATTTATCTGGGCAAAGATAGTGTTGGAGAAAGATATATGAAGGAAGAAAGTATGGAAAGAAAGGGATTGGTTTAAACTGCTCGATGCCCAGTGATGACTTGGCAGTAACTCAACAAGCCTCCAAACTATTAGAGAGTCAAGCCCTTTATAAGAATAAGCAAGCCAGCTTTCCATCCATGCTAATATTACAGAAGAAGAAGATAGCATGCATTCAAGGAAATACATTGATAACCACCCAAACCAACTCCAGGAACCCATAACTTTATTTCACAGTAGAATGGGGCTCCCTTGCTCCACAACACCTTTCACTAAACTTTCATGTGTGGGGACACTTCGCCTTTTATATCCGTTGCCCGATATTTTGAATGTGTTCCTTATCAAACTTTTATGATAGTTCATAAATGCATAGAAAGTTTTTAGTGTCCCCGTGTTCTTGCTCACCTGTTAGTGAATTAGCCAAAAGTCAAGGAGAATGAGGAGACACCCAGGGTTCCAGTCCCTTCACGAGTTAGATAACAAGTCATTGAATGATAGGAGGTCAGAGCAACACTGCCCCATGTGCTGGAGAAGCATTGGCCCCACACCACCAGGTCCGGGAGCTGATTCCCCTGCCCTCACTAACACCGCCTTGGACCTCCATCCACTTGCGGAAGGCTAACAGTGGCCTTTGCTCATGGAAAAATACTCCCAGAGGTCGAGCGATTTATTTCAGTCTCTAACCTCGTCACGATTCTCTAGAGTGTGGAGATTAAATGCTTAAACTGGCAGTCTCTTGAGCGTGCTTTGGGGAGCTCGGGTTTCTGAATCTCAGATGGAATCAGGAAAGTGTTGAGGATGCCATAAAATAAATGAAAAAGCCCTTTCTTCCCAGCTTCCCAAAATAGCATTAGGTAAGGGTGACTTCTGTTTCACTTGAACCTAATTCACTGCAGTTTAGTGTAAGTCTCAGTTTATGTTCATTAGGAAAGTCTTTTGAGTTTAGTAGTCCTAAGAAGAGAGTGAACCAGCGGGTGACAAGGCGAGTTCTATTGCTGTGTGTTCAGTTGTGGAGGGGTTGAATACAGCCTAAACTGAGGGCTGACTAAAATTAACTGCCCGGATTGCCCTTGGACTAGAGGTCAAAGCCTTCTTCTGTAGTGACTTGCATAACCAACAAGCCCTGCCTTGGACCCTGAACTGCCTTCTGACAAGAGCCCCATTTAGAAGTATCCCTCGTCACCTGCAGTAGTCCCATTCGGCATACCTATTTCCCAGGGGGAATGACTATAGTCTGCTGAGACTGCCATTGTGCTCATCACTGCGGTTTGTGAACATAGACAAACGAGAGAGAAAAAAATATGGCTGATTATCTCTGATGAAGGTGAAGCTAAATGTTTATTACCCAAATGCATTTTTTCAAGGTATTGATGGCACCTCTACATATACCAGTGGTGATCAGAAAACTATAAAGTCCACTAGGAAAAAAGCCAGTGGGAAGACCCCACATCTCCTGCTAATGTTGTTGCCCTCCTACAGACTTGAGTTACAGCAGTCCAGCCGGCGGAAGAAGCGTGCTTTGGATGCAGCCTATTGCTTTAGGTAAAGGACTTACACACACAACACAGTCATTGCGTCTGGTAACTTCTCGTACTGCCTTTGCGCTTTTCTTTGACTACAAATTGACTGGAAGTGCACTCAGTGCGTAGGGCCAGGTATAGTACAGAGTAGCTACTGCATCTCATTGCATCTTTTTGCCGTAGCTTAGTATAGTTATTTCTGTTGTGTGTGTCATCTCTTTAGCAATGAATCGAATGTGAAGGGAGAAAACTAGCCCCCTGAAGTTTTCCCCCAATTCCCTCTGAAGCCCTTTGAGGCTGAAGAACAAAATGAGCTTTCTGCTCCCCAGAGCAGATGAGGTTTATCTGAGGGGCCTCCCTAATTAGGGAGACTCACCATCTGTATGAGGCCTTCCTCACGGCAGAGTGCCCATGGCCATAGCTCTTTCACAGTAACACAAGTGAGAGAGATGGAAGAAAGAGGCTCTTTGTCATGTCTTCAGCTATAGAATAGGAGAGAAGTAAGGGTGACAAGAATTTATTTCCCATTGCCATGTGAGTTCATGGAGGGAGAGTGGCACTGCTCTTCCACGGTTTCTCATCAAGCCTGTTAACAGGAAGCCTCTTTCTTTTTTTCGAGAGCTGTGAGGCACTGAGGGGTCCTCACTTATAGAGAGCTGAAAGTGTCAGCGTTCACAGGTACAATGGTGTTTTTTGGTTGCCAGAGCCAGTGGTTACACGAAGCAAGGTTCCGTGATTCTTGATCTCGGTTCCTTCCTAGATCAAGAAACGTGAGATGAAATAAAGGATTTATTTTCAACTCAAAAAGCCTTAGAAGATGCTCTGAAAATAGCTGTTGTGTTTCATCATTTTGTATTTGAAAGGGCTGTAGAGGCTGGAGAGCAACACTGCACAGTGTTGGGGGAAAGAACTTGGCCTCTAGCAGCCACTTCTCTGCTTGTATCTAGTCATTCAAGGGAAAGCCTTGATTTTTTCAGGTCACATACAGGGGCTGAGAAGGGAAAGTAGTCCAGCGAGTCACCATACACCCCCTCATGAAAGTCACTTAGATTGCAGTAAAACCATCAAAACCTGGCCCGTGACATTTGCTTATAGATATTTGTTGAATAAATGAATGAGTCATTTTTCTGGTTTGGGATGAGGGTTGGGGGGAAGTCAGCTTTAAAATCTCCACTGCTCTTCTTTTAACAGAAACGTGCAGGATAATTGCTGCCTACGTCCTCTGTACATTGATTTCAAGAGGGACCTTGGGTGGAAATGGATACATGAACCCAAAGGGTACAATGCTAACTTCTGTGCTGGGGCATGCCCGTACCTGTGGAGTTCGGACACTCAACACAGTAGGGTAAGCGTTTGGCTAACTCGTTTCTTCTCTTCTTGGCTTGTCAATGTGTAATGCTGATAGTACAGCTGACCCTTGAACAATGCAGGGTGTTGGAAGCACTAATCCCCCTCGCCCCGACACTCAATCGAAAATCCACATGTAACTTTTGACTCCCTCAAAACTTAACTACAGTTTTCCCTCCGCATCTGTGGGATAGTGATTCCAAGACCCTCCACAGATACCCAAATCCTCAGGTTCTCAAGCCCCTTCTATGAAATGCCGTAGAACAAAGCCTACAGTCACTGATGGAAAATACTGTGTTTGATCGGTAAGTTGGTTGAATCCAGGGATGGGAAACCTAGGGATACAGAAGGCTGACTGTATATGTACTGAAAAAAAAGTTTGCATATAAGTGGACCCACACAGTTCAAATGCACGTGGTTCAAGGGTCAACTGTATTTCTAAATGAATTCTAATTGGCCTGGTGCCCTTTTTTCATCACACATAACGGGTGCAGGAGAAATCCTTTTGAGCGATGAGGAAGAAGGTAGGTGGTAGGTGAAATCAGAAAGTAACCCTGATCAGTTTGAACAGTAAGTCTTCCCTTCCCAATTAGATTACAAGCACCTTGGGAACCGTTTGGTTTATTTTTTGCTTTGTTCTATAGGCTTAAGAGCTGGAAGCATAAATTGGTAGCTAGGAAAAACTTTTGGAGTCAATGTATCACATAGTGTCATGTACAGTGAAGATGTGCAGGGATCCAGGTCCCCGTCTAGAAAAAAGGACCTGTTATCACCTACATTCAGGGACTATCATATTAGAGAGAACACTGAGGACGTCAGGAGATGCTTTGGCCTAGTGAGTCAGGAGTGTATGACAATTAGAAAATCATTTCACCTCTCTGAACCTCATTTTCTTATCAGTAAAAAGGAACGTCTCTGTTAAAAATTATCTTCACAATAAATAATGCCAAACTTGAGAGTTGATGTGAAGAACAGAGAGATGATGTATGTGAAGATGGTTTGAAAATTCGTATCTCCAAGTCTTTTTGAACAGAATCCAAAGTAAACAAGACTCTGAATATTTTGTCAAGTTACTTCAGTGAGGAGAGAAGGCTAAGTCGGGAGGCAGGTCCTACATGGGTTCCCAGGCAGATTAGCAAAGCCTTTTTCTATGTCATAATGATATTTGTCCAAATGCTTCTTCCCGATGCCTCATGATGGAAAGGACTTCAGACGTTATCTTGTCCAAACCTTTTACTTTTCTAAAGAAATGGGAGTCTAGGTTATGTAGGTGACTTGCCCGAGCTCGAACTGCTTGGTGACAAATGAAAACTTGGAAGGCAGGCCTCTGTGTTTTACAGCTAGGCCTCTGTTTGCTCGTCTTACTGTGTTTCATTCCTGAAATGTAGCTACCCATTGGGGTTACGCCTCTGTAAATCTCCTTATTAAAGAGGCATTAGAAAAATTGCTTTCACTGCGGGGTAGGAAAATGAATCTGCTGCCAACAAGATCACATAATGCCTTCAGCTGAATAAAAGAGTTACGAGGTTATCAATTATTTTAGACAATCCGTATTATCCAATTCCTCTTTAATTCCTATGAAAAATCGTGTGTTAGTGGAACGTGAAGTCTATTTATTTATAAATGCCTACATACGCTAGCCTTTAAATTGACAAATATGGCTCCCCTTCCTTCAGCTGTTTTCCCAACTCCCCTGTAGATTTTGGCACTCGGAGCTGACCACGTGCTTGGCCATGTGAGGGAAGCTTGCTCATGCTTGTCCCTTTGTCGGAGCTCTTTGGCCAGGCGACTTCATCTGGGCTGTGGCAACAGTAGCTGTAATGTGGGCAAGGCCCAGTTGCCAAGTAGAAACATAATTCCCCTCCCTGATACACAGAGGGGGTGTGTGAAGGCTGAGACCATGCTTGTTTTTCAAGGAGAGAGGAAGAATAACTGTCATGGTCACAAATATGTGGTTTGGACAGTTCCCCAAGAAGCCAGAGCCCGCTAATAAAGTACTCAGTGTTGCTGCGCTGAACAGATCTTCTGTCTTAGGCTGAAAAAATCGCAGTGAATCTCGAGGAAAAGGTCACTTACTGCTTGACTAACACATTAATGGCAACCTTGGAAATGTCTCTTTATCATCACTGGGGAACCTACACACTTCAATTGGTAAAAGTCACATTCCCCTTTGACAGAGAATGAATGGGGTTAAAGGTACAGGACTAATTATAGAACTTCCTGCTCATTCGGCTCTGGTACAGTTCCAACTCAGCCATTACCATTTACCACATGGAAAGCTAAATGGAAGGCTGATTATTATTATTATTATTATTATTATTATTACTATTATTATTATTATTATTTCTATTGTTGTTTTAAGCAAAACATAAGGAAGTGAACAGTTAAGAATACAGATTGCTTTTAATGTCATTCCTAGCATGATTGTATTCGTGAAGCAATGATAAAATGAAAAGATTCTTTAATCTGTTTCTCTTTTAAATAAGAATCTAGGTGACATGAATTCGCCCTGAGAAGACCCTTAGCATAGAAAGATTTTACACTGAAGACAGGTGTCTTTCTCTCTTTCTCTGTACCTAAGGGTAGATTCAGGCTCTGATGGGAGTTTTAGTAAAAAAAAAAATATTCTAATAAGACAACAATATGGAATGGTTCTTTAAAAAATAATTGCCTTTTTTTTTTTTTTTTTTTTGTCTTGTCCTATGTTGTCTTTTCTCTCCTGTGTCCTTTCAGGTTCTCAGCTTATATAATACCATAAATCCAGAAGCATCTGCTTCTCCTTGCTGTGTGTCCCAGGATTTAGAACCGCTAACCATTCTTTACTACATCGGCAAAACACCCAAGATTGAACAGCTTTCTAATATGATTGTAAAGTCTTGCAAATGCAGCTAAGATCCTTGGAAAGGTGGCAAGACGATAATCACACGATAATGATGATGATACGACACCAAAAATGACAATGTTTGTAACAAGAAACATAAGAGCCTTGCTTCATCAGTGTTAAAAAAAAAAAAAATTGAAAAAGCGGTACTAGTTCAAACACTTTGGAAGTTTGTGTTCTGTTTGTTAAAACTGGCATCTGAAAAACAAACAAACAAAAAACACGTTGAAGGCTTTATTCTACATTTCGCCTACTCTGTAAGTGAAAGAGACAAGAAGCAAAACCTTTTTATTTTAAGAAAAAAATAAACACTGGAAGAATTTGTTAGTGTTAATTATGTGAAAGAAAAACAAAACAAAACAGGAAAATCCCGTTAAGTGGAGTTGCTGTACATACGTTCCTATGCCTTGCCTCACTTGATTTTTCTGTATTGCTATGCAATAGGCACCCTTCCCATTCTTACTCTTAGAGTTAACCACGAGTTATTTATTGTGTGTTACTATATAATGAACATTTCATTGCCCTTGGAAAATAAAACAGGTGTATAAAGTGGAGACCAAATCCTTTGCCAGAAACTCATGGATGGTTTAAGGAACTTGAATTCAAACGAGCCAGAAAAAAAGAGGTCATATTAATGGGATGAAAACCCAAGTGAGTTATTACATGACCAAACAAGTCTGCGTTAAGATAAAGACCCTGAAAACACATGCTATGTACCAACTGCCTAAGGAAGCTTCTTGTTAAGTTTCAAAACGGAAAAGCCTGTTAATAAAGGAAACTTTCAGTCAGAATAAGTCTGTAAGATTTTTTTTTCCTTTTTAATTGTAAATGGTTCTTTGTCAATGTAGTCAACCAGTGAAATGTGGCAATGTTTTGATATGTACTGGTCAAACTTCAGACCTTAAAATATTGTGGTACAGTTATGCTATAGGTTTTTCCTTAGTTTCGCTCTATGTAACCATGCCTATATTATTACAATACATGGGTATAGAAGCCAGTATAATTGGAAACACATCTGCAGATCTTTTTTTTTTTTTTTTACAAACTATTAAATCAAAACATTAACTACTTTATGTGTAATGTGTAAATTTTTACCATATTTTTAATGTTCTGTAATAATGTCAACTATGATTTAGATTGGACTTAATTTGGGCTCTTTTTAATGATCGCTAGGAATTGTGTGTTTCCTTTCGCTGGCCAGTACTTTTGAGTAAAGCCCCTAGATTTTGACTTGCACTAAAAATACATGTGTTATAGTATTTGTTTCACCTGTGCGTCATGACTTGTCCCTTATTATGACATAAGCTACCTGAGCCCATGTGTCCTTTTTTTCTTTTACTAAAAGGATAGATTTGAGTTCAGTTGTCTTAATCCATCTTCTAAGCATCATTACTAATCAATTCAAACATTAAAACGCTTCTATTTTAGGAAAATTGGGGAATATTATAGACACATAGATAATTGAGGTGAAATATATTAGTTTTAGTAAGGGCTTGAGGATTTGACTGAAACTCAGAATTATTAGTGACTGAGTTAAGAAAGTTTTCTCTAACTTGGTTTAATCAGTATTTTTACAGGATACTATAGTTACTCAAAAGCAGACAGTTCATAGGAACCGTGTTTTTCTTTAATCAGGTTTTTAGTGTTCGGGGGAAAGGAAAGATTTACCTTTTATTTGATTCTTGGAGCGTAAGTCATTTAGTTTATTTCACTGAAGTTAAAGTTTCTATAGATGTTCTTTGAAGGTTGAAAAGGCACAAGCCAAACTCTCCTATGATCAAAAAATTCTTTTTTTTCCTTCTCTGAATGAGAGTTACTTAGATCTGTGGCTAGAAGTTCCATTGCTTCAATAAATGATTTGCCCCATCACTGCAGAGGAGGTGACTGTATGTCAGGGTTTGTAGGCTGTGTCAGTTTGTCAGTTGTCTCTTATTTAGCTTCAGGAAAAAAATTCCTAGGTCAAAGGTCAAACAATGGAATATTTGCAGTTTCCCCTAAAAAGCAGCACCGTGAGGTGTGAACCTCAGATGAAGTTGTTTAATATAATAAACTTATTTTTTTCTGGAATTTCCTGATCATTCATTAAAGTGAGGAATTGGATTTGCAAGTTGGAAAACTGGAAAGGCAAAAGATGGAATGCCACAATAGTAAACAGCCCTTGTATTGGATATAACCCAATCCCAGATTCGAGTGTGTTGACTTTTTTGCTCTCCCACTTTTCTATTCATTCTATTAAGTCTATGTAAATCACTTTATTTCTGCAGGTATGTTCCTCTCAGATAGAAATGACATTTGTTTTGTACTATTTTGTCTTTCCTCATGAATGCACTGATAATATTTTAAATGCTCTATTTTAAGATCTCTTGAATCTTTTTTTTTTTTTTTCAGTTTGGGATTCTATAAGGTCTTTATTTTCCATTAAGTAAATATTGCCATGGGAGGGAGGAAGGGGAGGGAAAGGAGGTTGGGGGAAATGTTAGTATGGGGTTGGGGGGGGCAGCAGCTTTTATGTGTTAAGCAGCAGTACAATTTTATGGTTGGCATGGTTTAAAAGATGGAGTATAAGAATAGCTGTTTTGTATTTTGATGACTGATTACGCTGTATTTTAACACGATGTATGTCTGTCTTGTGGTGCTCTAGTGGTAAATAAATTATTTCAATTCTACGTCGATGTGTTTTTCCTCTCGTGGCATCATCCTTGAGACTAGAGAATGCCTCTGACTCAGTGGCAGTGATCTCAAGCTGGGAAATACGGCCATCTTTATTAAGTTTGTGCTTTTTCTCACAAGGATACTCACTCCAGAAATGTCATGCTTTATAGCTCGAGAGCCGGGGTGTATCTGTCAAAAACGGAGGAAAGTCCTGTGCAGTCTTTTTAGTCTCTTGTTTATTGCTATTTGGTAATTGTTTGAGATTTAGTTTCCATCCAGCTTGACTGTCTACCAGAAAAAAATGCAGTGAGATGTTTGGACCATGCTTTGGCTTTCTGGTTCTATGTTCTGCCAACCCCAGGGCCAAAGAACTGGTCTAGACAGCATCCCCTGTAGCCCCATAACTTGGATAGTTGCTGAGCCAGCCAGATATAACAAGAGCCACGTGCTCTCTGGGGTTGGTCTTTGGGAGCTGCTACTCCTCTCTCTATTTCACCCATACCACTGCACCAAAAAAAATCCTATTTCCACAAATTTCCTTGGCTGTTCCCTGTAAGACTAGATTTCACACATGAGTTGCCAAACTCTTAATAAATGGGACTAATAAAAAAGTAGTTGTGGCTCCATCTGGTTGTCCTGATTTATCTAATGAAAGGAGGAGTTTGTGCCCGTTTTCTAAACATCACAGAGAAACAAACCGTTAACGCAAGTGTTTAGAGAGCATAGAAAATGGTTCCCTTTTCTACCATCTGTGTTTTAGTGTTTATACTCCCGCTCGAAGATAGAGGAAGTGTTACACTTTAAAATGATTAGTTCACGCTTCTCTGCAAAGGACCGGTACCCAACCTGTCACCTCAGTCAGATCACCTTAGTGCTGAGAATAGGAGGCTGACACAGGGTAATGAAAAGAGTTGCCTGACGTCTGCATCAGCTTTGGCAAATTGTCAGCTACTCTCAGCCTCCATTTCTTTACTCTTTAAAATGAGGATCAGAGGACATGCTTTACGGGGTTTTGTGTGTTTGTTTTTGTGCCCTTGCTGTTAAGTGAATGGACATATGAAAAGTACTTTGCTCAGTGTTTGGCCTAGAGTTGATCAGTAAATGACAGTCCTCACATGATTTCCCAGCCTGGTCTGTTTTTGGCTTCTTGGCAATCCTGTTTGTAATGAGCTTTTGATATTCAGCCTGTGACCTGGGCCCACCCTTCTCCATCTTGTTACTGAATGTGTGAATTCTCCAGACCCTAATCTCATCAAACCATCAGTTATCCCCGAGAATATTCTGTAATGTTATTTGTAAACCTTTTGGTTACACGACTGACCAGAAATTGTTTAAAATAGTGGGGAAATGTTCATGTCAAGCTTTGCTTAAGTCTACCAACTGAAATGCAAAGTAAAAGAGACAACGTGGCTAGTTCTCTGTTAACCTCACGTTTCACCCTGTGATGTAGGTTTTTGTTTTTTTTAATGGATATATATATATATATCCATTTTACAAGAAGAGAGCAGACTCAGAATGGTTAGAATGCATGCCCAAGATCATTTCTGTTTGTAAGAGGAACATCTAGAACTTCCTTGTCCAACACACTAGCTGCCAGCCATATGTGGCCTTCAATTGCAATATGGCTGAACTGAGGTATGTCCAGGTATAAAATACAGACCAGGCTTTGAACACTTTCTACCAAAAAATGTAAAATATCTCATGAATTTGTTTATATTGGTTACACATCTAAATAAGACTATTTGGACATATGGGATTAAATAAAGTATACAATTATAATTATTTTCACCTTTGTCTTTTTACTTGTTTGATGCAATTACCAGAAAATTTAAAATTATCTGTGCGGCTCACGTATATAAGGGAGGGTTTGGGCTGTTGTTGTTTTTAAAGAATCAAAATTACAAATACATAATTCGAGTCAGAATCTTAGAAAAGGCCCATAAAAGCGAAAAGCTGAAACGAATGTTAAGTTTCAAGAGCTTCACTACAAACCTGCCTCTGGGCTTTAAGCAAACGTGTGCCTGTGTTTGTAGCAGACTGTTACCTTGTAGTTTTAGCAAAATCTAGTTCCCATCTCTTGGCTGCTAATCTACTAAATTGGTTGTTCCTGGTCTCTGCCCTCCTCTTGTCTCTGAAACCACATCTGAGCCGAACAAAGGAAAATACGGTCCCGGTTTTACTAACATTCCAGGTCAGAAGCAACAGAGCAAGTGTTATTTTTATCCCTCTTTTGAAATAGAACTAGATCCTATGAGATTGGAGAAATCGTTAATATAAATATCAGATATTGTATCCATAGATATGATTACCTGTATATGAAATTGCAAATTAAAAAGGGTAAATGAAAAGCCTTCCCTTTGCAATTTTTCCTGATTATGTCTTTATTTCCCTGAAATACTTTGTAGTTGGTGTGTTCATTTCAGCAAGTAATGGCTGTTTGGAGGAGACTGATTGTGTTCCTGTAACTGGCCAGAGAAGTAGTAAAAGGAACAGAATGTACTGAAGGAGACGGTGCTGTTGCTCAAAACGAGGAAAATCATTCAGCCTAAGAGAACAGACATAATTAAACAGCGAGGCAAAAAAAAAAAAAAAAAAAAAATCGTGGTAAATAAAAAGGCTTAACATAATCTCTTAGGCTTTTCCCCTCAAGTGGGATTCTCTCTCCAGTAGATGCCAACCCAACTAAAGGAACACAGATGAGTTATTCTGGTGATATCATAAAGGTCTGGCCGGTCCTGGTGATCGCCATCTTCTCCTCAGGCCCAAATCTTCATTCGGAATCATATAGAAAGTTCCAAGTCTCAGGATGTTGGGAGCAAAGAGGCTAAGAAATTACATAATCCAACACTGCTTGAAGGGCAAAGTCGTGCCATTTGGCTTGTCCTCCAAGATGGGTGTAACACTAATTTCTTCATTTGAAACAAAATTAAATGAAACAGGACGAAAAACTGAGGAGACCTGGAAATCAAGGGGTGGTTGTTCATTTAGTGAAATATCAAATTTCACATCACCACGCGTGTACATCTTCTCCTTGCTCACACCCTGGTGTTCTAAGAAACAGTCAGTCCTACAAAGGTGAACTAGAGAAGCTGGTGTGGTTGGCTAAAGGACCCCAGGGAGGTCTGGCTACCCCCTGAATGTGCCCTGCTTGTTATAAGCTCTGACAGTCGACAGTGAGGAATTATTCATAGGACTTTCCCTAAGGAGATGGGTACACACATACGCGGGTATACAGCCATGCATTGCTTGATGACAGGGAGATGCTCTGAGAAATGCATTGTGAGGTGATACCATCATAGAGTGCATTTGCACAAACCTGGATCAGTACATGACACAGGGACACGCAATGAGCGAATGCTGTTGGAAAATGGCACCCTTAGATCTGACGCACAGCTGCCACAAACTTTTAATTTGTAAAAAAGAAACATGATATTTGTGAAGTGCAATGAAAGGAGATGTGTGTGTGTGTGTGTGTGTGTGTGTGTGTGCGTAATTTCTTAATTTCAGTATCCTTAGTGGTGCAGCACAGGAAACAACTCAAACTCAAAGGCAGTAAGATTGATTTTGACTGATTTACTCTTGAACAGGGATCTGGAATAGTGAGTGAATGTTTCAGGGCACCATGGAAGTGACAGGGAGGAGAGGTCAGGAAGGGAATGGGGAACACTGAGTGCCTACTTTTTGTGCATGGCACATTTAGTCAAGAGTTTGATGCCTGTATAGAACGCCAAAGCAACTAAACAAATGTAGTGAGAAAGTACAGAACCAATTGGTCAAGGAGGCTTAAATTCAAGGAAAAGATTAAAAGAGGGAATCCCACTGTGCATTGTCTTTCCATAGGAGTCTTTGAAAGCCAAGGGACTGGTTGCATAAATGATGTGACTGGAAGAAATGCCTCTTTGTCCTCCATCTGCCCTGCTGTGCTGGGTTTTGAGAATTGGTCACATCCTATCCCCAGGCGTCTTCCTCAGAACAGTGAGCCCTCCCAATCCTGTTTCCTATTCTGGACCAGTCCTTATGTATCTTGTGTTCCCAGCACCTAGTACATAATTTCGCTCATGGCAACTTAACAAGTATTTGGTAAAGTGAAGAAAGACAAAGCATGGGATTATAGCCCCAACAATGCCACGGACACACTGTCTGGGACCCACAGAAATAAATCCCTTATGTTCTCAGTGTCTCAATAAAACAAAAGTGTTGGGTTAGGGACCTATAATGTCTTTTGTAATTTTTTTTTTCTGATTCGTATGTTGTCCTCACATATTTTTCTATGATTATACCAGGGCCCAGGGAGCAAGAAGCAGCTAATCATCAATTCATTTATTCAACAAATAATTACTGAGCACACCCTATAGACCAGATTTTGTTTTGGGTTTTAGGTTCTAGGTTAACAAAAGTGAACCAAACAGGCCAAATCTCTGCCCTCAGTAGATTATGTTCGAGGGAGGATTTCAGTCCAGTGAAAACCTGAAAGAGGATTCTGTAACAGCTCTCATACACAGAGGCTTCGTTTACTGTCTCTGGGGGAGGCAGAATCGGCAGGTCACACTTTGGGGACGATTGTAGGGAGAGTGGAGAAGGGAGAGCCATTACTTCCCCAAATGCCCTCTCCATCAGAGGCTGTAAATGGGCAAGGGCTTTCACTCACCAATCAGAGATAAGTGAAACTGGCACACAGATCCTTGTGGGGAGAGAACCCAACTCCGCCAGTTCACACAAAAGGACTGGTGGGGGAAAAGGCTGCATAACGCTGTCTCTGTAGACTCAGTACTTGCTAACAGGGCTTCTGATGCTCGTTCTACCACCTACACTCCTCCTTAACACTCAGTAGTCACTATTAGGTTGGTGCAAAAGTAAGTGTGATTTAAGAGGTTAAAAATAATTGCAAAAATTGCAATTACTTTTGCACCAATATAATAGGTCTGCCCCCTCCCCCACCAGGAGCTCATAGCTTACAACAGGGGTGTCCAAACTTTTTTCAACGTTTTTCACCGAGGGCCTTATGCGGTAAAATACACAAACAGCTGGGCCACTCACTTGAGGTGAAGTACGTATTGCCTCACCTGGTTTATTTAAGTAAACTAAATATATTTTTGGGATTTGCTGTGGGCCAAAAAAAATGGATTGTGGGCCGCAGTTGGCCCGCAGGCTGCAGTTTGGACACCCCTGGCTTAGAGTGAAAGAAACAATAACCAAATTACCATCACCATCATCATCGTCATCATCACCTTTGCTGACAGCATTACCACCTTTCTCCAAATCATCACTATAACTTACTCAGTGTGTGTATCTCGATTTGCCTCCCACTGCTCACTTGTTCTGTTTAGACCACTGATTCTGAATTAGGAGCGGTTTTGCCTGCTGTGGGACATGTGACAAGATCTGGAGACATTTCTGGTTGTAACCACCCAGGAAGTGCTACTGCGTCAAGTGGATAGAGGTCAGGGATGTTGTTATCATGCTGATAAAGAATGATCTCTCCTAAAATGTCAATATTGGTGAGACTGAGAAACTCCAATCTAGACCAAAACTTCTACCTTTGGCAGGTACCAAGTATTTCACGAGACAAAAGAGAAGAATTGTGAACACATTTGTGGAAATAAAGTATGACTAACTGACGAGTTTCTGAAATAACCCTCTAGTCACACAGAAGCAGAAGTGAGAATATTTCCACAAGCATTTACCTCAACCTGAGGGTCTCTTAAAGCAAATGCTGCTTTAGTTTGTGTCTGTTCTAAGGCAGAAGTCTTAGGTCTCTGAGGGAAAGTAGGCTTCCATGTTTTACATTCTGGGTTCATCTTTATGTATTTTCCTCACAGTCTTTAAGGTAACTGGTTGTGGGATCTGTGTTTGACAACTAGGGAAAGGGAAGTGTATTGTCATCTTTATGAGTAAAAAAATGTATTGGAGTGCATAAAGCTGTCCTCCTCTCTGACTGGATATTGCTTAAACCCTTAGAAAAGGCTACTTCTGGACTCAATTGATGCTGTTCTGAAAAGATAAACAGATCTGCCAGCCTTTTATCCGGTCCCTCCAGCACATTCTTCACAGATCAACAAGAAGATCTTTCTCAAGCAACGCTCCGTGTCAGCCCCTGCTTAAAACCCACCAATACGTTCCCATTGTATAGACGGTCAGTGTTAATCCTTAGCTTAATTTTAAAGCTGTGCATGCAGATATGAAAAAAGGAATTTTATTTTTCTATAACTGAATCCACTTATGAGCCTCTCATGTCATTTGGGTAGCAGAACAATTAAGCCAATTAAACAATTAAGGTACGTATGTCACCTCCCTTTAAAAGCTGTCTCTTTTGGCTAACTACTCAGCTCAGTCATTTTGCTCTGCCCACGCCTTCTTGTTCCCTGTTCCCTGAGTAGCAGGTGGGTCCCAGGGGGAGGCCTCCTTATCTTCTGGGACCTACAGGAGGCACATATTTGATCTGTGGAGCTGTCCTCTTTTCAATGGTCTCTGGGGTATACCATACCCCCATCAGATCGTAGAGGTGGCCTTTTACATCAGATAGGGTCCAAACAGGAAAGTAAAAACCATTAGCATTTGAAATAGGAATTTGATGTACGAAACTGATTATCCAGGTGATGAGAGAGCGAAGGAACCAAACAGGGGACTTTAAGGCACTCTAAAGATTGGCAACAACGGAAGCTAGCACCACCCTTAAGGCAGAGGGACAGGGGATAGAGCAGTGTTAACGGACTGGTGTTAGAGTGGGCCTGTCTGTGGGGCGCTGCACCTTGAAGCTGTGAAAAAACCCAGGCCACGTGAAGAGACCATGTTTAAGCGTTCCGGCCAACAGCCTCAGCCGAAATCCTAGCTGACTGTCAACATCAACTCTCAGGCACGTGAGTGTAGGAAGCCTTCAGATGGCTCCAGGCCCAGCGTTGACTTTCTGCACAAATAACTTCCAGCAAAAATTGCTTGGCTCAGTTCAATTAATATCCAAAACCACACAAGGTAATAATAAAAATTTTAAAAATAATTATTGCTATTGTAAGCCACCAAATTTGGGCAGATCGGTTACACAACAAAAGCTAGAATAATGACTACTTTTGCCTTTGTCATTAAGAAGTTAGCTGCAGGACGTATAAGTTACTAATGAAACTAAGAGCCCTTGCAAATAAAAAAATTTAATTAGATGATCTGCACGGACCTTTTCACCCAAAAATAACCTTTCTTTTGTGAGTGCAGTCATTCATTAACTTCTTATATTACCAGAAACCACTCAGCTCCGTCAGTTTTCCACTTGCTCCACCGACTATAACTTGCTGGCGATTCAGAGATGAGAAATCCACCATCTCTGGCCACAAGGTTTTCACAGTCTTCTAAGACACACATATAAATATCAGATACAAGCTGAAAGTCGAGAACAAGTAATTCATCAAATATTGACTGAGCATCTACCATGTGACAGGCACTCTACAGGTATTGGGGATACAGTGGTGCTGGGAAGAGGAACACGTGGAAATGACACTAATGGGTCGTACTAATACGTGCATGAGCTGCTCTGGAAGTGTATCAAGGTTCTTAGTAACAACAGAAAATGGTTCTGGCAAAATTATTAGGTTGAACCCTATGAAATTGTTTCTTTTGTAGGTCAAAGTGATTGACTATCAATCATTTTGTATGAGGTTCACAAAGGCAATGGGATCCAGGGTGACAGGCGTGGGGATTAGCATGGATGAAGGAAGCCATGGAGGGCCGTGAGGCAGGAGGGGGCATCCAGCTCCTATTGCAGAAATAGCCAGTAGAGATGCTGCTGAGCCAGCCACCAACCACTGTGGCTGCAGAAGGTAAGAGGATGGCCTCCTAATGTTTCCTCCATCTGTGCCTCCCTCATTCTGGTTGGAAAATTCAGAAGAGAGCATCCAATTGGCTGGGCTTAGGCCATGGGCCAATTCCTTTGCTACAGCAGAATAAGTGATTTTAGAGGAAGAATCCACTTCCCTTGGCTCTGTGGTGGGAGTAGCCGTAGCAAGTACTCCTCCCAGCTAGACTGCTTACACTCGGGAAACATAATTACACTGGAGAAAAGTTAGGTTTCCTACGAAGGTAGGTGGAGGCTGGGCCACCAAATATTGACTAGTTTATGTATTAGTTTACTAGGGTGGCTATAACAAAGCACCACAAACTCGGTGGCTGACAACATAAATTTATGGTCTCATAGTTCTGGAAGCTAGAATTTCAAAATGAAGGTGTGGGCAGGATTGGTTTCTTCGGATGGTTGTGAAGGAAGGATCTATTCTGGGCCTCCCTCCTTGGGTTATAGATGCCATCTTCTCCCTGAGTCTCTCATTAATCTCTGCCCTCTATGCATGTCTACTTTTGAGTCCAAATTTCCCCTTTTAACAGATACAACCATCGTATTGATTAGGGCCCACTTTAATGACCTCATTTGAACTTAATGACTTCTGTAAAGACCCTACATCTGAATAAATTTGTGTTCTGAGGTCCTGGGAGTTAAGACCCCACCTTATTTTTCTGGGGGAACATAGTTCAACCCATAGCAATTTAACTCAGAAATAGAGAGCATAATGACTAATTATTCCTGGGGAAATACAAGGAATGATAAACTATACACAAAATAAAGTTTACCAATCTGCTAATGGTGAGATATTTTGGCCAAAAATAAGAGAAAGATTTGGGCCAGTTAGACCAAACTCTGTTACCCAGTCTCCTTTGTAAGACATTTTGAGAAGTGTGCAGTTGTAGGATGGAGCAGAGCTCTCACACTCCCATGTGGATAGGCCTTCTACCTCTCCTCGGTGGTGCCAAGGCAGGGTACACTACTGAGACACCTCAGGAGAACTTTTTCTAATTAGATTCCTATGTCCACTCCAGGCCTACTAAATACTGTCATTTTTGGAGATGGGAAGGGGATTTTTATAGGCAAAAAAATTCTTCCAGATAAATCTGATGCACTCCAATGCCAGCACTTGTCAATTACTGTCTAAACCAAAGGATATAAATTTATGAGCAAATGTTCACAACACTAAGACCATTCTGATGAGAAATGTGAGACTCACACTCACATCTCCGGGGACCTTGACTGTCTTCCCTCTTCCCTTGTACACAAGCGTACAAGGAGATGCTTGTATTATCTGTTTAGCTCTCCAAAAGCAATGCCATCTGTCTCTGAAAAAAAGAAGCATATTAATCTCTGTTCTATTGCTTGGTAAGGGTAGGGTTGCGTCTCTTGGGAAAACGTCAAAAATCAAACATAAATTGTTTAGAAGACCACAGTTTGTCATTTCCCCAAACAGATCCCAGGACGAAAAGGAGAATTGTTTCTTCACATGACGATGGCTGCAGGAGGTTGAAATGGAAGTTTAGTAAGTGGGGCGGTCTGTGATCCGTCATCCCAACTAGGCATTTCCTGTGGGCCTGACTTTGTCTATGGGAACTTTCTTCATAGTTTCTCTTATAGAGAGTCCTTCCCTGGTGACATGGCTTTCTTGTCTGTCCCTAGCTGATACAGAGTTCTGGCTTTTCTGTTACTCCCCAGGCAGCTCAATCTCTCATGAGAAGAGGAGCAACTCAGTTTTGCTACTTTTTCCCCCCAAAATTAAATCTGCCAACTAGTTGATTAGTCTTAGGTGGCCAAAGTAACTAGTTTTTTTGTTGTTGTTGTTGTTTGTTTTGTTTATTTTTTTCACTTTTCTTTTTTTCTTTTTTTTTTTTTTTCCAGTTACACTTTGGGGGCTGCATAGGCTCCTTTAATGAGGACTGTTTCTGAGGCAAGACGAACATTATCTGACTTCATGGCATATGAAATGAATGTTTTCCCAACAGTGTTCTACTATGTGGTTTAAGCATCTGTTTTCCAACCTTAGCACCTGTCTGTCAGGTGCCGAGGGAAGTGGAACGAATAAGCAAAGAACTGAATTATCTGTGTGGCTCAATATTTACTGCTAATTGGTTCACAGAAACCAGGTTGCCACAATTTATTTCTAAAGAAAACAGACCCTGTGTGAGAATGGGAGTGATTAACCTTTGGCGTCCTGAGAAAAAAATTGGTAAAAATGACGACTCACAGGGCTTGGCATATCATAGATGCTCAATAAATTTCAATGTCCTTTCTTCATCTCCTCAAATGCATTTATATCCTGATTTCATAGCATCGTTCTTAGTGGCAAATTTCTACCCACCCCACCCCCAACCCCCGCCACGACAGCTTCCATGCTTTGTTCAAACCTGTTTCAACATGGCTTGCTTGACAGCTATTACCTGCCCATCAGGCAACACTTGTGTAAGTCGCTCATCAATTAGGAGGCTCACCCCAAAGCAAGCCCAGGTCCACAGATCCCTCGTCTCTTCACAACTCTCCAATTACCCACTTCTTTTGGAAAGCTGCCCTGGCTACAACTGTGCCAGAGTACCCCCAGGGTGCAATTGGCCATTGTCTCATGTCCTTGGAGGGGAGAGGAAATATGCTCTTTTAGGGGCTGGAGGAGGTAGCAGTGTCTTGACACGTGTTGAAACTTCGGCACCCTGGGAATTCACTTAGCTGGTCCTATAAAGGGTGTCTGCCCCTTACCACAGCAGAACACAATTGCTTTTAAGGAATGTTTGGATAGAACATTTTCCAGGCCACATTTACCCCTCTGCAGGACTATGTTATATGTGACAACCTTCCAATTTTGAGGCATGACTTGTGCCAATCCACACAGGCAATTAGAGCTGACACATTCCATGGGCTATTGGTCAAGTCCTCAATGGACCAGAAAGAAAACCCACAAAGGAAAACTTTACCAATAAAGGGAACCGATTGGAGTCATGCATGGAACCATAGAGTCGAAATTTCTTCATCATGTCGTATGCTGGGCTACTTACTATCTTACCATTTCTCCTGCGTAAATCCCCCCCAAGGCTGGGTGTGTTGGGTGCTATGTAATGTGGCTGACAGTGGTGGGCAGTACTTGGACGTGACCCACCTGAAGCTGAATCTGCAAAGCTCATTTGTGATAGTTTCTGAGGAGTAGTTTAAAACTGGAAGCTACCTCCAGGGAGGTCACAGTCACTTGAAAGCAGCTGTCACACCATGGACGTGGTCAGTGGGTGCTGTAAAAAGGATCTCACTGCTCCCTACTGCACGATGGAACCATGGCTGTCATCAGATACACTGCTAAGTGCACAAGTTCTGGAGTAAACTATAATCACTCTTGGAAAGCTTGTGACGTCATTTCCTAATTACAAATCCTGTTAAATCTTACTCGACAAGTCTCACAAAGAAAATGCTACCTTGAGGTTTCTGTGACCTTTTGCACCATAAACTAGCTGTTCAAAAAGGAAGCCTGTTCCATGGTTGGGTTCGGGGTCTGATTCTGATCACCGACCTATTTTTATCCTCTCAGAATCTACGAGTATGCACCTTGAATTATGGGAATTTATTAATGGAGTCATTTGAATTAATAGATAATCTAAATGTGAGATATCATTTAAAATGCACCGTTCATGTATTCAAAGTGCAGTGACTTTAGGATAAATAAAGTGTTATATGATAGAAGCTCTGGGGGACTTAATAGAAGCATAATATAGACAAGACACAGAAGTGCAAATTTTAATTTTTGTCAGTGTTTGGTATGTACATAGCCTGTGAAGTGCATTAAATTATTCTTCAAGTCTGTTTACTAAGCTCAATGCAATCTTGTCTCTCATTTATTTTTTTAAGCTTTGTAAAGAGTTATTGTTTCTGATACTATAATCAACTTATGATGTTGGCATGATTTTTACATTGATGTTCTCTTCTAAAGGGCAATGAATTCATGCATTGCATCTGTTAAAGTAACCAGATTGGGCCCAAGATGGAATCCCTCATGCTCAGTCCCCATGTCAGCAAACCAAAACTTAACTAAGTTTCCATTCTCAGCTCTCCAAGAAAAGGAAGGCCTAGTTCAACCATTATGCTTGTCTGCTCAGCACAAGTTACCTGACTGGGCTCCAAGACTTCCCTTGCTCCCTATAAGGCAGTAACCTCGCAAAAACTAATCTGCTTTTGCCCAACAAAACTTCCTTGTTCCTGTTCACTTGGGTCTACAAAACGTTCTCCAACTGTGTAACTTTCCATCTGCTGCCCCATTCATAAATTACTGAATAAAACTAATAAGATCTTTACAATGTACTCAGTTGGATTTTGTTTTTTAATATCCCTATCAAGAGACAGGGTAACTATGATCAACTATCCGCCAACAAATTAGACAATCTGGAAGAAATGGATAATTTTCTAGGAGGATACAACCCTCCAAGTCTAACTCAAGAAGAAACAGAAACTCTGAATAGACTGATTACTACTAGGGAAATTGAATTGGTAATCAACAAGCTCGAAACAAACAAAAGCCCTGGACCAGATGCTTTAAAGGTGAATTTTACAAAACATTCAAAAAAGAACTATCACCTATTCTCCTCAAGCTATTCCAAAAAATCCAGAAGGAGGGAAGGCTTTTTATGCGGCCACCATCACCCTGATCGCCAAACCAGACAAAGACATTACAAAAAAAGAAAACTACTGACTGATATCCTTAATGAACATAGATGCAAAAATCCTCAACAAAATAATAGCAAACAGAATTCAGCAATACATTAAAAAGATCATACACCACAATCAAGTGGGATTCATTCCTGGTACGCAAGTTTGGTTCAACATCCCCAAATCAATTAATGTGATACACCACATAAAATGAAAAATAGAAATCATATGGTCATATCAATAGATGGAGAAAAAACATTTGATAAAATCCAGCAGCCATTTATGATAAAAGCTCTTAAGAAAGTAGAAATAGAGGGATCATATCTCAACATAATAAAGGCCATATATGATAAACCCACAGCTGACATCATACTCAATGGGGAAAAGCTAAAACCATTCCCCTTAAGATCAGGAACAAGGCAAGATTGCCCACTTTCTCCACTTTTATTCAACATAGTTCTGGAAGTTCTAACCACAACAATCAGACAACAAAAATAAATAAAAGGCATCCAAATTGGTAAGGAGAAAGTAAAATTGTCAATATATGCAGATGATATGATACTATATAGAGAGAACCCTAAAGACTCCACCAAGAAACTATTAGAGCTGATAGATGAATTTAGTAAAGTAGTAGGATACAAAATTAATATTCAGAAATCAGTTGCATTTGTATACACCAATAATAAACTATCAGAAGGAGAAATTAAGAAAACAGTTCCATTTGCAACTGCTTCAAAAACTATAAAATACTTAGGAATAAATTTAACCAAAGAAGTAAAAGACCTGTACTCAGAAAATTATAAGATACTGAAGAGAGAAATTAAAGAGGATACAAATAAATGGAAACACATATCGTGCTCATGGATAGGAATAATTAATATAGTTAAAATGTCCATACTGCCCAAGGCAATATACAGATTCGATGCAATTCTTATCAAACTACCAAGGACATTTTTTCACATAAATAGAATATATAATCCTAAAATTTATATGGAATCATAAAAGACCCCAGATAGCCAAGGCCATCTTGAGAAATAAGAACAAAGCGGGAGGTGTAATGATACCTGACATGAAATCATACTATAAGGCTATAGTAATCAAAACAGCATGGTACTGGCATAAAAACAGACACAGATCAATGGAACAGAATAGAGAGCTCGGAAATAAACCCATGCCTATATGGTCATTTAATCGACGACAATGGAAGCAAGAATTTACTTTAGGGTAAAGACAATCATTCAATAAATGGTGCTGGGAAACCTGGACAGACACATACTAAAAAAAATATGAAGCTGGAGCACCTCCTTACACCATATACAAGAATAAATTCAAATGGATTAAAGTCTTAAATGTAAGATCTGAAACCATAAAACTCCTAGAAGAAAATATAGGAAGAAAATTTGCAGACATTACCCTTAGTAATATTTTTACTGATATATCACCTTGGGCAAGGGAAGTAAGAAAAAAATAAACATATGGGACTACATTAAACTAAAAAGTTTTTTCATAGCAAAGGAAACCATCAACAAAACAAAAAGGCATCCCACTGAATGGGAGAAGATATTTGTCAATAATACATCTGATAAGGGGTTAATATCTAAAATTTATAAAAAAAACTCATTTAACTCAACACCAAAAAAACAAACAACCCAATTAAAAAATGGGCAGAGAACATGAAGAAACATTTTTCTAAAAAGGACATACAGATGACAAACAGACATGAAAAAATGCTCAACCTCCCTAATCATTAGAGAAATGCAAATAAAAACCACAATGAGATACCACCTCACCCCAGTCAAAATGACTATCATTAATAAATCAACAAACAAGTGCTGGCGAGGATGTAGAGAAAAGGGAACCCTTGTGCACTGTTGGTGGGATTGCAGATTGGAGCAGCCCCTATGGAAATCAGTATGGAGGTATCTCAAGGAACTGGACATGGAACTACCTTAAGACCCAGCAATTCCACTCTTAGGTGTCTATCCAGAGAAATCCAAAACACTAATTCAAAAAAATTTATGCACCCCTATGTTTATTGCAGCACTATTCACACTAGCCAAGACATGGAAACAACCAAAATGCCCATTGGTAGATGACTGGATTAACAAACTGTGATACATTTTTACAATGGAGTATTAGCCATAAAGAAGAATGAAATCTTACCATTTTCAACAACATAGACGGACCTAGAGAACATTATGCTAAATGAAATAAGTCAGACGGAGAAATACAAACACCATATGATCTCACTTATATGTGGAATCTAAAGAATAGAATAAATGAACAAACTAATTAGAAAAAAAAGACAGTGTAAGTAGGAATTATCTATAGCAGTCAAATAAAACCACACAGACTTAGGATAAAGCAAGTAGGTGCTACCAAATCAAGGACAATTTGTTGTATGTGGGGTGATTTGAGTTTGTTTTTACAAATCGGATTCAATTTAACAGCCAATGATTAAGTACTTGGGAAGCACCAAGAGAAGATAAGAAACATTTGAGTTTTGGGTCAAAATATAAAATATAACTCTTACTATATTTTTTATGGTTCCATATGTGAAAGACTATTCAGTAATTCCTCTTATAGACAACTGCTAACAGACTATACGTCTTTCTGGATGTAACAGGAAGATTTCTTTAATGAGATTATGAGAGAGAAAATACATTGCATCAATTATCTATTTTTATTCTGGCTGCCAGTGAGCTCAGAGCTAAATTGTAAAATCAATCACAGGAGTTTCCTTAGCTTAGGTTGCCAGGTTGAATTTCCCCCTCCTTCTGCTCTGCTCTTTATTACTGAATCCCTACCAGTTATCTCTCTTTCTGCTGTGACACGTCCTTTCTGGAGATTAGCTTTTCCAACCACCCTATGAGATTGATTCTATTATAGCCCTTCTTTTTCTGATGAGAGGTTAATTAGATTAGCCCCAGGCACAGAGATCTCAAGTGGAGAAGCTGATATAAAAGCAAGCACTGTCTCCCAGTCTGTTCTCTTAATCACTGTGAAATTCAGGGAGCAACATACCCCAATGCTAATATGTCTGAGGAGGAGAGAGTAGTTCTTGTGTGTGTGTGTGTGTGTGTGTGTGTGTGTGTGTGTGTGTGTGTGTTTGCCTTATAATCTTCATATAGTAAGCATATATTGTCACCAATCTCTGGTTTGTGTGTCTGATGCTTTGAAAGTCCCAAACTCAAAATACCAGAGTTTGGAGTAAGAATAGGTTTATTGATGGAGAAGGTGCCAAACGAAAAGATGGGAGACCTAGTGGAGCCTCAAATTCATTTCACTTGCTGGATTAGGTTAAGAGTTTTAAGGGGTTTGGGGAACAGATATGCAGAAATACTGGTGGGGTAAATTTTAAATAGAGAACCTTGGAACTTGGCCATTTATGGGAAAGAGGCATCAACACCGGCCCTTCCTGGACAATGGACCCTTGGCTTCTGAAAGGGTTCTGGCATTCAAGTTTTGGTTATGTCCTGGGCCTTTGATTCTGTGTGTGTGTGTGTGTGTGTGTGTGTGTGTCTGTAGGTGAGATTTTGGTTCCAGGTGCAGCTGGAAGTCAAAATTCTCTCTCCTCTGCTCTTGCTTCTGCTGCATGACTTGTGGTTTTGGTCTGTTGTCTCTGAAAAGCAACTCAGTATTTCATTTAACTGGATAGAACCATTTTGAGCTGGTTCTGTGGTTACAATATTACCATTATACTGAGAAATAATTTTCATTCAAAAGGCAAAATCATCAAACAACATCAACAACCTAAAGCTATTTAAGTAGTACGTATTTCATAGAGTTCGGGAAGAATTAAATACAACCTGAAAGGCTCTCATTTTTTGTAAGGAAATGTAACGATTTTGCTTGAATTGTTGTCAGTGTGGGCCCTTGATTTTTGTTGCTGACTCTCTGAAGAGCCATGAGGCAGAGGGCATGAGATCTGAAAGGAAATTTTGTGGCGCTTACTTAGGCAGGTGGCCAAAATGGCGGCTTGGCCAGTATTGCAGCAATGACACCAGAGGAAAGTGGATCTAGGATATTTGGGGATAAGGTCCAGTCTCTCTGAGTCCCTTCTATTGATCAATGGGTCTATTTCTCATTTGTCTGTGCCTGGAGTCTGGAAAGGGTCTTATTCTGAAAATGTTTTATTCATTAATAGTAGTCCCTGCCTACTCTTCCTAAAAGTGGATCGGTGTCATCCACGTTTCTGACTCTCTCTTTCTCTCTCTCTCTCTGTCTTCTCCTGGAGGTCCCCTGGGCAAGAATGGAGTCACTGAAGCTTATGAGACATGGCAGCAAAGGTGTCCTTGTCTGTACAAGGCACGGGTCCTTCCTTGTCACAGAAATGGGAGTCCAAACCAGACCCAATAAAAGGCAGTTGAGGAGCTTCACAGAATCACAGCAGGGTGTTCAGCTTCATACATACTTTTGAGATGACTCAGTACCAAATGTTTCCTAAAAGAGACTCATTAAACTATGGTCACATTTTAGAATGGTATTTATAGTACTTGGACATGGACTCTTTCTGTGCACCACCACCACCTCAGCTACTTCTCCTTGTTCCATTTTCAAGTCTTCTTTGTCCTCTGCCCAAAGGCAGAGCCTACAAGAGACTGCCCTTTCTGATGCCCTCGGGATTCTGCAACTGCCCCACTAGCAATAAACAGTCTCTGAAATGCTCCCATTTCAGCCCCTCAAACTGGACCCCCTGATCTGCTTTGTTACTTCCAACAGTTCTGTTCTCTGTTTGTTACCAGTTCAGATGGATTGTCCTGACATGAGTGGAAATGCAAAGGTTATTTGTTCTGGTTTCCTTCCACTGTGTATGCTCCGTTTCATGGCTGTCAGTTGGTTACTGAGGATATGGTTGGGAACGCAGTGGATTGTCTGGGAGCTTGGGGATGGAGTCTCTGGGATGCTGTGGAGCAGGACTTATTGGTCAGTAGGATGGTGACCTACAATTTGAGGGCCTGATGAACTGTTCAATGACCCCTTCTGAGCTCACTCCAGAGCACACTGAGTTCTGCACACATACACCTATTTTGGCTTTCCCTCAACTGGTTCTATGAATTTATATATCTGCCTACTACTAGGCTATGGAAATCTCTAAAGCAATGATCACATATTATTCTGTTTGCGCCCAGCAGTTCAAATCATACAAAAAGTGCTGAATATCGGTAGGTCAGATACATCCCGAAATGAACACTTGTTCTGTTTCTTTTGGACTTGAGATAAACTCATCATCTTGCATTCCATCAACGGTTTTGTTAAAAAATAAAACGAACACGTATTAATCACTTATTGTGTCTGGACCTTTTGAGATATAGTAACTTCTTTAACCTTCACAACAACACTGTGATAAAATATTATCTCCAATTTATATGTGAAATTACTGAGTTCAAAGAGATTAAGTAATTTGGCCTAAAATCTCTGTTGGTAAGTAGTGAAGCCATACATTGCGCCCCTGGATGTTTCACTGTTTACACTGCCCTATAATGACCCTCTCACCTTCTGCCCCACACTAGGTTGCAAGCTTTAACTGAGAATTAAACTAGGAAAATACGCTTTTTCAAAAGAGTCACTCAATGAGTTGATATGAAGAGACATGAATGACTACATACAATTTCAAAAAGCTTTGTATTACGGAAAATTTCAAACACACACAAAAGTAGCAAGAATAGTACAATAAACTCTCAGGTACTCTCTATTCAGCCATAACTGTTTGATCTACATTTCTACTCACCTCTCCCACCCACCAGACTAAGATTTTAAAAATCATTAGTATCACGATTACTCCTTTCTTGAAATATAAACAGACTCTGACAATTTGAGTAAAACCGACTAGAGAAACCTATTCTCTCTTGGTTTCAAACCCATCCGGCTGCTTTTCTTTCCTAAAGAATAGGGCAAAGATTTCCCCTTGTCCTTAGATTCCGTTAATCCTTTAGGGGGGTGACATGTGTCCTAGATTAGTGAAAAACAAAAGCTCCATTAAAGTGTACTCCATATTTTAGATCGAGTCACCGTTGGGGAGCAAGCATGTTATTCTACTTGTCCCCTGTGGAGCCTGAAAAGAGTGCCTTAAGTTAGTACACATGAATTAAACTTTCAAGGGTTCCTACTTTCTTTTCCATTGCGAATTTTACATGCCCTATCACGTAAGGGAGCTTTTTCCATTCTTTTCAATGGCCTCTCTGTCCATTTTTCCAAGGTTGGTTGTTGGTAGTAAGAACAGGAAGGATAACATCTATATTTTCCCATTCCACCCTCAAGAGTTCAAGACTGCTCTGGAGAAATGACTAGCTTTTCAATGTTCATAGAACAAACATGCAACCACTCCAGTGTTTGTTAGAAAAGTTTTGGGAGAACACCTTAGCAGGAATGGTCTTTTACCTACAGGAAGCAGTTTGATATTTCTCCTCCTCATCATAGTTGGGTTATGATCAATAAAGAGATGTGAGGCGTGTGTGTGTGTGTGTGTGTGTGTGTGTATGTGTGTGTGCGTGTATGTGTGTGTCCATAAACGCACCAGACCAAGGAGAGAGCGATCTGGGAAGGTGACATGAGGGGCATGTCCACTCAGATGAGACCATTTTGGTATCTGTAGCTTTATATACTTCGGAATCTCAGGTCTAAAAATAACCCCCATTTGGAATCGTTGTTGTTTATCTGTATCCTGGGCTTTCCCATTCTTAAAAATACCCTGACATGCATATAAAGACTGTGTTCCAAAGGTTAATGCTCCTTAATCCTGAAGGGAGTGGTGAGTAAATTCTTTATATATCAATCCAAGAATAGTTCTGAGAGTTATTCTCGTGCACGTCATGATATGAGTGTGGTTTCTTCTTTTTTTTTTTTAAAGGAAGCAAATAGCAATGGATGGGGAAGGGGAAGATTCGAAGGAAGAGATGAATAAAAGGTTTGGAACCAAATAAAAATTACCCTTAACATCTGTCTATAGCTTAAAGGAATCATTGCCCAGAAATAGTTTTGTCTGAGAGTAGAGAGAAAAAAGAAATTGTAGGAGAACCCCCTAACCCCCCTCCACTGTGGCATTTCCATCTGAAGCCTAACCTGGAAACTCTGGAAAAAACTCCAGAGGAAAAGGAGTATTAAAAAAAAAATATATTAAGGCTGCTTTCTACTCTGATTTTTTGGACTCAAGAGATTCTTATTATTTCCTCTGCATACAAGGATAATAGGCCCTCGCCACGTCCAGCTTGCCCTCTCAACACAGAATCCTTTCGTCTTTCTGTTTCCAGCAGAATGTCTGGCAACCAGACTCTCTGAATTAGTGTTGTTTCTGCACGACTGCTCCTGATGTGCTAGGGTCCAGGCAAAGAGCAAAATAAAAAGAAATGAAACTAACTCAACAAGCCCGGTAAAGGTTTCAGATAGATCCCAGTTTCCTCTCTGAATTCCCTGCCCTTCTCCATGCCCCTTTATGCTTCCAGCCACCTCCCCCTGGGCTGACAGATCGCCTCTGACCAACACCCAACCGTATTTCTTCACAGTACCTGTTTTTGTGGTGAATTAAAAACAAGCAAAATTTTAGAACAGTATACATCTGAACAAGTTGGAAAGGTCAACTAGGTTTTGTTTTTGTTATTTTTTTTAAAAGGATATATTTCTGTATGACTCACTGGGCCTTCTCACTTCCTGCCAGAATTATTACAAAATGAATCTGGGAGACAATGAGCCTGTTGAAGAGTTCATGGAATATTGACAGGCCTACTATATTCTTAGGTGCCTCTTTGTCGGTGAGCCTTTCCTTGGTCCCCCTCCAGAGTCACCAGCAAAATCACAAACTGCATAGATCACAATTCTTCCTCCAAGCCAGCTTGCTACATATGGCATTTTGGGATAACTAGTGGCCATTGATCATGATTGAGACTTTGGTTCATATGCAGCCCTAATTGAAAAAAAAAGGATTATATAACGGGTTGTAATGACATTGCTTATGGAGATTGTTATTTTGAAATGTGTTCTGTGACAATAACACATTTTGGCACTCTTGTTTAGATTTCAAGGTCTCAAGCAAAATCGTATATAGTAAGGAGGGAGCTCTCTGCCCCTAGAAACCTCTTGTTCTGGTGTCATGACTATAATCATATTTGTTCCATAGGTTATTTAGATGTCTCCTGAGATAATCTTTGCTTAGATGCCATGATCTTTAAGACATTTTCCACCCATGTGTTTTGGTCTCACGTCAACCAAGTAACATTCATATTAATAACCCAGCTTCCGAAGCTACTCAATACTTGGAAAGTGATGTCTTAGATGGGAGAGCCAAGCATTCAGGACACTGGACATAGAGATCCCCCATAATAAATGAGTAAACTGACCTTTTGGTTCACACATTAATCTCCTGTGATGAATTTAATGTGTGAGTCTCTCCCCAAGATTCTGACTACGTCTGGGATTATTGATAAGGTCCAGTTGAGGGACTGAAAAGGCAGAGGGCCAGACTCTGTCCTGTGGCGTGTTTACCAAAGCAATACCATGTTGGAAAATGCTTGACCAATAGCTAAATGGCTTTTCCCCTGTGACATCCCTATTTTGCCTCAAGCTACTTTTTCCAGTTTCAACATATCTTAACATTGCAAGATTTCAAGTCCCATCCAGATTCTGGAATTGTCTCCCCCTCCTTTTTTTTTGTTTTTATCCCCAAAGTCCCTTGAAAATTCCATCCATACTTTATTTAGAAATATTCTGATTGGAAAAAAAAAAAAACCCACATGCAGCTTCTTTTTAATAAAGGAAACTAAATAGGAAGGTCAAATTGCTCTTAGAACTTTTTATAGGCCTGGCAGCACTGGAAACATTTCATCATTAAAGAACGTGTGACAAGTCACTGGGACCATTTACTGAGGGTTTCTCAGGGACAGACCGAGAATAGAAAAATGGATCTTTTCAAACAGACTCTATGGTTTGATTTGATTTTCCTGAGAACAGCTAGGACTAATTAGAAATAACTTACAGCTTGTATTAGTTACATCTGAGTATTTGTTAACAAGTTCTTGTGTGCACAACAAAGATAGATTTCAGTTGATTCATCACTCCAGTTCTCTTTTCATGTTCGGCTTCCATCTTTTCATTTACATGCAAGAGTTTCTTGTGTAATGTCATTAATTAGCAGAGGAAGTTGGGATGAACATATTTTGAATGCTCCAGCTAATTATAATCACAGTCATGAATGCTGGAGAAAATGTGGCTCCTTAATAAAAAGAAAACAGTCTAGAACAATATTATGCAGTTTATAAATTCCAGTGAACCACGGTACAAATAAACAATGCTACTGAATCACACAACAAATCATCTCACAATTAGGCCACACAAGACCAGCTGCTTTACAAAGGAGCCGTGAGCCAAAGAGAAAAACTTTGAAGATAAATATTGCCATATGTGAAAAGAAAAAAAAAAATTCCCAACAAACCTTAATTGCACAGAGCATCATTTTCAAATGCTATTTGCCGTGGGAATAAAAGACCCATGAATCTTGCATCTTGTGACCCATGAATATTGCAAGCATCTCCTTCAGTATGGGGGATAGAATTACGGATTTGATTGGAGGCAACATGGGCCTAAATACATGGGAGCTGTGCCTCCTTCTTGCTCCGTCTCTTCTTCCTTTTCCTCTCCCCACCGGTATTTCTCATGACTCAACCTATAAAATCAATTCTCTGGTAATTTATGTGGATTGTCCACTTTGCACCTCAAATGAAGAGAAATGTTAAATGAAGGCTGACCTCTCCAAAGTATGAGTTCTTGGAAATCCCCAGGGCATAGACTCATTTTAGTATTTGTTAGAGTTCAGTAAGAAGGCTCCCTAAATTTGATGATCCATTCCAAAACCAAGCATTAATGTTCTTTGGCTTAACTGCAATTCTAAGATTATCCTTACATTTGACAGTAACTGTGGTTCTTGGATTATTCTTGTCACCACTTCTCTCTGTCTTTTTTAAAAGCCTTGACCATGACTGCATTTCCAATTTCATTTCTCAACTATGTTGAATACGAGAGAGGGAGGGACAGTCACCACAGGAAAAACCGGACACATGCCCAGGGTGACAAAAGAAGGTAGTAGTACTAGCATTTGGAGCCTCGGCCCCCATTGTGAAGCTCAGAGAGTAAATGTCAACCAAAGACCAGAAGGAAAATTCTTGCTCAAATCTCTCTGCATTCAACAGTCTAATCTTTGGAAATGCAATGCTTGGAGAGCTCTTTGAAAGAAACTCATTACATCTTGTTATTATTATTTGTGAAATGTTGACATGCCTACATCTCTTTATTCTTAGGTACACCCTTTTTCTGCCTCCATGGAGTCTCCCTTTGGTCCATGATTGGTGAAGTAGTAACAGTAACAGAAAAAACTGTGCTTTTACAATGCCATATTTCTACTCTGTTTTCTAAGATAAGCTCCCCCACAGCCCTGCCCTTCGCTATCATCCTTTACAAAGGAAATGCTTCTCTTTCCTTTTACTTTCTCCTTTTTTGTAGATTCAGGGACCAAATCTGCCTGAATCAAATTAAAATCACCCAAAGGAACAACCAAGTATATCAGATAGTTATAGTTTATACCATTTGTCAAAATTTGATGCAGAATGTTTTAAGGTTCATGGTGGAATAACTTATATTTTTGAGCAATTACCATAGTTTGTATAATGTTTTATTTTAGACAGCCTGAGAAGAAAATTATAGAGTTAAGAAGAGGTTGAATACTTTGTTCTTTAGCAATGCGAATGCATCATTAACAGAAATGGTTGGAGAAGCTATTTACTTAAAAAGATATTTAGAATTTAAATTATATATAATTTGGGAGACCTTGTTCTCCTGTATAGTTACTAGTCACAGGTCATTATCTCCAAGAGTGTAAATCAGGCATCTTTCATTATCATTTTCTCAGGAGTTGCTTGGGTTACAGCTCTTCCATTAAATCTGCTTCCTATTTGAAATCAGCAGTGTTACCACGGTAAATGTCTGCAGTGATGTTGAAAAGAATGATGGTTACCTGCTATTGCCTTCTATACGAAATATAATGTTCCTGTTTGTTGGACACTTTAATAGCAGTACAGCACACTAGTGAAGATGAGGGCTTATGAAGACACACTATTTTTGTGAAAAAGTTGTATGTGCATGGAAGCACTCTATCATTCAATGGAAGTGGTGTAAATGAGATCAGGTTAAAGCAGGTCCTGAAGGCAAAGGTCAGTCGCAAATGTACAGGCACAGATGCTCTTGGGACATCTTCCTGCTTCATTGCTTCTTCCCTCTCAACACAAATGTATGACCTCCTGGGGGCTCCCTATTATCAGTTGACTGAGAAAGGAATCACTTCGGCTTGGTTTATAGATAGTTCTCATGCTGGCAGATAGATGGTATGCTGGCACTACCCAACGTAGGCAGATACAGTCCTCTAGTGCCACTCCAGGGTCGCCCTAAGGATGGGGGTAAGCCTACCAGTATACAGAACTTCAAGCAGTGTCCTTGACTGTTCATTTTGCTTAGAAGGAGAGTGGGTAAGAGATGTGGATATATAATGATTCATGAGCTATAGTTACTGGTTTGCCTTGGGAAATTAGTGACAAAGAGTTCTGGGAAAAAGTATGTGGATAGACCATTAATAAACAGCAAACCAAATAGAGGAGGAGGACCTTAGTGATCAGGTGTCAGGTGACCTGTCTTATGGACGCCAGTCATTTTCTCTCTCCAGCTACCCCTGTTCTTGCCCATAGAGCTCTATGAACAAAGTGGAAGTAGGGGCAGAGGTCAGCTATGGGCTCTGCAGCATGGACTTCTACTCACTAAGGCTGATTCGGCTTCAGGCACTGCTGAAGATGTGTTCTGCCAACAACAGAGGGTGAAACTGAGCCCCTAAGATGGCAGCATTCCACGGTGGGTTAACCAGTCACTTGGTGGAGATTGATTATATTGGGTCAGATGAGGGACAGCACCTGGACTTCATTTTCACAGAATTAGACATTTACATGTGCTCCTGCCAGTACTACCACCTATGATGTACAGGGTGCCACAATCACTATGCAACACTGATTTGGACAAAGGAACTTCATTGTACAGCAAATTAAGGGCAGCAATGGGCTGATACTCATGAAACTCACTGGTCTCACTAGGTTCCTCATCTCTCTGAAGCAGTTGGCCTGATAGATTAGTAGGATGCCTTTGGAAGACTTGTTACAGTGCCCGCTGGATGTAAACAGCTTGGAAGGCTGCAGTAATATGCACCAAGATGCCGTAACTGCTCTAAACAGGTGATCGATATATGGTACTCTTTCTCTGCCAGATAAGATTTACCATTCTAAGAATCAAGAGGTGGAAATATGAATGTTTTTTCTTATTATTAATCCCAGTGAGAAACTAATGAGATTTTTGCTTCTTGTCCTTGGTTTGTTGGTCTAGCAGTCTTAGTTGCCAAGAGAGTAGACATAGTAATGATTTTCTTGACCTGGAGCTTAAGAACCTGGACAGGCGCATGTGCAGTGTTGTGACACAGTGTGCCAGTTCTCCTGCAGGTGACATGCATCATTGCTCTTGGAGAGTTGGAGGCAGTCAGAGACTAACACTGGTTTCAGAAGTTCATCCTCATAGATTCCAGCCTACCCTCATGGATTTAGTTTGTCCTTGCTCTCCCTTACTCAGTGTCCACTTTTCCTTTCCTGAAAGCCTTTCCTTTCAACTTCAGGCCCAGCAGAACATTTAGCCAGTTCTTATAATTGTTTTGGTCAAACATATATCACTCTGGTGATTTTGTTTCTCTGATTGAACCTTAACCAACTGATTCAGTTAGAATCTAATATCTGCCTCGAGCTATACATTTGATCTCAGGCAAACCTCTCTAAACAGGTGTTCTCATCTATAAAATGGGGGGGAATATTAACTATCATAGAGGATTATTGTAAGGATAATATGAGTTAAGAGCTGAGCACTCTGCAAGGCATAGAGGAAGTACTCAATAAATGGTTACGATGACCGACAAAACTTGACTTTGATTCCAGATGATTTTACACAGTATCCTGGAGCTTGTAGGCTGGAAGAGATTTTGAGAAGTCCCCTGAACCAGTAGTTTGCCCTAGAAAGACCAAATTTCCCAATCTTTTAAGGGTAGAGGTCTTGCTAGTTTCGTGTCACCATACTCAGTGTTATTTATAAGGAATATAATGGAGAGGAATTCCTTCAATGTTTATTACTGCTCAGAGAGGGGTTTTAAAATGAAATATTCAATTTTACAATTCAGATGAATGCTATTCTTCAAAGTAATCTTTCTGAGTCTTTTTTTCCTTCTTCTTCTGTGAATGAGGGAAATTTAAAAAATTGATCTGCAAAGTCCCTTCTGATTCTAAAATGTTATAGGGGTTAGTCAACGGGGAGGCTATTCATTTACCCAGTGAAGATTCCTTTGCTTTTGGGGGACAGGGTAGTGTTACTGCTTGGACATTGTCTTCAGAATTGGCGTCTGAGGTCAGTCCCGAGAAACAATCATTACATTATAGTCAAACCTTGTTTGCCACTCAGACTACGCTTGTGGTATGAGCCTCGGCATCAAAGGATTTGGGGCTCTTTCCAAAAGCCAAATCTATTTTCGAAGGAAGGAGATGTCCCACTGTTGAAGATACTCTGATAGCCATTTCAAAATGGGATCACAAAAATCTTTAGGGTAATATTAACATTATCTTGGGATATTAGTTGGATCTAATTTGACAATTTACATTGGCAAATTAGAGGAAGCAGAGACTTAGTATGTGCTCTCAACTGTAATGTGTGAGGAGTTAGGAAGCACAAGTTTAAGTTCTAGTTCCAGCACTCACTAGGTGTCTTCTGTCAGGAAGCCATTTTATTTGAGGATGTTTTAGGAACTTCATCTACAATATGGGAACCATGTACCTATCTAGATGTCTCATAGAATTATTATGAAGCACAAATTAGATAGTCGATGTGAGAATGCTTTTTTCCTTTGAAAGCACCTGAGACTATAAAGCACAGGTTATGACCTATGGATCAGGGTCAGCCTGTTGCCTGTTTTTAGCCAGTGAGCTAAGAATGACGCTAATGAATGTTTGCCCCAGTTTGCTGGTAGGGAAAACTAATTTGAACCCTAACGATGAAAAATGCTACCACCCCACCAAGAATTCCTTTATTCTCATTAGTAGATATATATTACAAAAAAATTGCACTCAATTGATATTATATTTTGAATTTCATCAACAAAGATTTTGTGGAAATTGTCTTCTCTTTTGTTATATAAATACCTACATAATGTCTATTTTGCTTCTTGGCCCATGATTTTCTTGGCCTAAAGAGGTTTACTATCTGATTTTCACAGAAAAATCTTGCTGATCCCTGCTATACAGTATTGAGCAAAGGAATATGAATTATTAAGAATAAGCATAGTCATTGCTTACAAAGTTTGCTGCAAAATATTTTCTTTTCCTCCTGGTTATATTAAATCTGTTTATGTTTTAAAATTGTATAACACAGCACTCTTCCAGATAGGAGAGAGAGAGAGAGAGTGTGCGCAAGAGAGAGATCTGTTGACTAGCTGAATTATAAACTAAATTTTATAATTTGAATTATAAAATATCAAAATACAAAATTTGTGAAAACTTGAAGAAAAATAAAGAAAATTAAACAACAGCAGCAACAACAAAATCGGAAGAACCAAATCCAGAGTAAGGATGTCAGCTTGTCCCATGCCCCAAAAGGTCTCTTGAGGGTTTCTGTGATTGCGGGGTCCTGGGCGACCCTCTGAAAAAGAGATGGATTTTGAGATAATGCACTCAGGTGTGAGAGTAGGAGGTCCCTTACTTGACTCAGATGGGAATTAATGCAGCAATAACATCTTTATGGGTAAAAATAATCTTAAAATTGGTTTTGTATGGGAATGATTTCAGATGCTGATGTCTTTATTGGAACAAAAACTCAAAGTAATCTCAGGGGCCCCAGCTTCCCTTATGTAGTTTCATGACACGTGTTGATATCTTTATTCAAGGCAAAAAAGAAAAAAGAAAACAGGGAGAGAAAGGAAGGGAAGAAAATATTTTAAAATGTATACCATTCTTTTTTAGTGTTGTTTCAAATATTTGTCCCACCGTATGCTTGTAAGTGGCCACATAACACACCTAGAGTGCCTTGGTTAGAGACTAATTAGGCCAATTTGATTTTCTAACCTATGAGCCAGAATTGCAAAGGTGGTATTTCTCATCTCCTGTGAAGGGGAAGTCAGGGAGAGATGAAAGAGAGAATAACCTTTACCTCATCATTTCCCTTCCCCTCCTCTCTGTGCAAGCCACATTAGTCTCTCAGTCAAGGTACTTGGAGAAGCTTGCTAAAATTTTCCCTCATGCTTGAAATTTACTTACCCTGGGTAACAGGAAATGTGAGTCTTGTGATTAGATTGTTATACCAGATGGTAATCTTAGCACATGCTATTTATGTAGATCAGCCGTGTGTGTGAGTCATCCATTTGGAGCTGACCTCAGCCACTGTGAAATTGGGTCCCATACCACTGTTATTAATAAATAATAATAATAATGGTACGGGTTATGCATCATTTTGATGCACACTTAATGAGGCCATTACCTGTACTTGATATTAAATGTGGATTTTTTTTTTTTCCTTTTTCTAAATCGTATTTTCTTACCAACTGGCTATATGTTAGATTTCTGTTTCTTCCTGGCAAGGACAAACACAAAATTTAACTCAGTTAAATTAGATAATTAAGATATCGGCCGGCGGCCAGTTGGCTCAGTTGGTTAGAGCGCAGTGATCTTAACACCCAGGTCGCCGGTTCGATTCCCACATGGGCCAGTGAGCTGCGCCCTCCACAACTAGACTGAAAACAATGACTTGACTTGGAGCTGATGGGTCCTGGAAAAACACACTGTTCCTCAATACTCCCCAATAAAAAATTTAAAAAATAAAATAAATAAATGTCCTAGACTTAAAAAAAAAAAAAAGGTATCTGTCTTTTGCATTGAACTCTTCTTTGACTGCCCCAACTACTGTGTCCTTCCTTTTAAGCAAGTTTCTATCTTTACTCAAATTGTCCTCTTCTTAGCTCCTGCGCTTTTGAGTTGTTATTTTACTGCTGAAGATGAATTTTGTGGAGTGGCCCACACCCTTTCACTTGTCCCCTTTAACCACCGGCTAATTCAGCCATGGATAACAGCGTCATGTCACTATTACAACTTTGATTATCTAGTGGTTGCACGTAAGCCAGGTGGTAAGGGCTACATAAAGATGCAAACATAAACTCTTAAAGTCAGGAATTCTGTTTTCCTTCCTTCCATCTGACTGTCCCTTCAGCCTTTCTGCCTTTAATCCTCCCGGACTTCTCTTCTGCCTCCTTTTCTGGCGCTTTTCCCTTGACAGTGCCTCAAACTGGGCTTTGCACACAATCGGTCCCTATTCTTTTGGCCTTGTAAAGGCCTACACTTGGCTGCTTGCAAGACTTCCCACTGATGTCCTGTCTTCTCGGGGACCTAAGAAGCCACTTTCCTGCATCTCAGACTCCCCCTCACATTTCACAGCACCTGAATAATGTGTCTCTTCTCTCTTTCCTTTCTCTTCCTTCCCAGCTGTTGTTTACTTCTAAATTTGGTCAGCTCTTGGGCCTAAGGAAAGAGCAAAGCTGAGCTTCACTGCTCTTGGACATTTCCTCGGCCCTGCTCTTACTCTCGGCTCCCTTAGTTATGGCACATTCTTTCCCAAACTTCCTTCTGAGAGGAACCCATCTTTGCCCTCTTTTCTTCCTCCTTCCTCCTTTCCCCAGGACTGCTTTCAGAATTTAATTCAGTAAAGGATCTGTCTACACAGGTAATGGCATGGGGTCACCCCACCTTTCTGGAAGATTTCCTGCTTGTGTCTTTGAGAGAAGCACTAGCACCGTTTTTCAATTTTTTTTTTTTTGCTTGGTTTCTCTCACTCCAAGATAAAATTTCTGACCCAACATTATTAGGTAAGGACCCTAAGGGTTCATGGTAATGAGTTTCCACACTCCCCTCTCACCCTTGGCCTCTGACTATGACCAGAGTCTATCATTTGCTGACTGAATTTGGATCAGTAAACAAAGATAGCATGTCCATAAGGAGTGTTAAGCTGTACAAAGGTCCGCGGCACAACGTAATGGTTAAAAGTGCAAAAGATACAAGTTACGATGGGAACTAAGAGGCATTGGTTGGTCTCTTTCTGGGGGGAGTGAGGGAGGGGGCTGTTACTGAAGTTGTGCTGCCAATTAGCTGATTTTTTTGTTTGTTTGTTTTACTTGCCTGACTGAGTGAGGCATAGGGCTATGAGGCCTCTGGGATTCTTCAGAGCAAGGTCCTTTAACATCAAGAACTTTCTAGGCACAGCCTTCTCTAAGGGTCTGAGCTGTTTCTTGGCAGTTCACCTTCCCTTTCTCCTACTTTCTTGGGAGCACCCCTCATATCTCAGAGTAAACAACTCTTTAGTTTACTAAGGTCAAAACAAGGGTTCATCTGAGACAGTCTCAGCTCCCTGCTGGGTGGGGCAGTCTCCCCCAAACCAGCACAGACAGCAGGCTCTGGAATCAGAGGAATGTAGGTTGGAGTTCCAGCTCCAACCATTGTGGCATCTGCCCAGTAGCCAAATCTCCCCTGGTCTTAGATTCCTCATGTATTAAACAACAATAATAGAGCACCCATCCCATCAAGTGGCTGCAAGGACTCAATGAGAGCATCTTGAAAAGTACCTGGCACCAGCTGATGGCAGCTATTTTTAGCTATGATCCAGTAGGTAGAACATTTCTGTGCTTTCCCCAGCCTGAAATGGAGATGCCTTTACATCATCCTTCCTGACTAGTCTTAATTATGCTAGTCATTTGACTTTTAAATGGCCATTATGCTCTTTCTCTCGAGCCCAATGACTATCAAACAATAGGAATAACTATTGCAGGAACAGTCTCTGCAGAGATTTGGGATCCTGAAACTGTCAGGATTTCTAGAGCATCAATTATCAAGGCCACTGATGAGCATTCTGAGTCCAGGATTATCATCAACATGAACCATCATCTCTCCCCTGCCATAAAATGCTAAGCGTTTACAGTCATATGAGACACCGAGATAGTAATGTACATGTAGAGTCAAGAGATGTATGTTTCAGAGTTGGCTCTTCCAGCCCTAGTATGCTATGACCCATAACCATGACCTCCTTAGCTAGATTATAAACTACTGGAAGGGCTTATTGATTTCTGGAGGGAGGAGGTGGGGGTTAGAATTTACTGTGACCTGAACTAGAATCAATTCATATATTGCTTCCTGGGCTTATGGGAAAATTCCACTCCTCTCTGAAAGTGAACTGGTCTCCCCAAATAGTGAGCCTTACTATAATTTCTACATGCGACAAGCGGCTATCTAGTGTCTCACAGAGCCCTCGTGCAAAGCTCACGCTTCATGTAAAGGACTTGCATACTGATTTCAAGGTGATTATAATAAACTAATTAAGGAGATACACAGTTTGATCTTGAAACATGAAGAGCACCCATTAGAAAGCAATTTGTGGTTACCAGAGGGTAAGGGGGGAGGGAAGTGGTAGATGAGGGTAAAGGGATCAAATATATGGTGATGGAAGGAGAACTGACTCTGGGTGGTGAACACACAATGGAATATATAGATGATGTATTACAGAATTGTACACCTGAGACCTACATAACTTTACTAATAATATTCACACCAATAAACATCAATTGAAAAAAAAGAAAGCAATTTATGAACACAGACGGTACTCAGTCCCCTCAATTTTCCTTAACATATGGAGTAATAAATCCAGGCCACTTTTTTTGTTTTGTTTTGTTTTGTTTTGCTCTTTTCTGAAACTTTTTTCTTTATTCATTTATTAAATTCCTAAACATCATAAGATGTTGTAGGAAATAAGGATTAGAAAATTACTGAATACCATTATGATAAGTGCCTATTTTAAAGGATAGTGATTTGGTAGTTTAAGATTCTATGATTACAGATGTCACCATGATGATCCTATTAGAAAATGCCAAGAATGCAAGGACACTTGTGTGATGAGTCACTGTCATTGAGCTTCTTCTACAAATGGTCTTAAATCAGGACTCTTAAATCAGCAAAGGATAGTTGCTAGAAAGACATTTGCAATTTAGCAATGAAGTCTTGATATATATTTTTTCTATAGGCAATTCCTTAGCCTATGGCATGAATTTGGTGTCTGGAGGACTTAGAGATTGGGCTCTGTCCCTATCCAATGCATAAACTCGCTCCATACTGGAGATGATGACCCTTTAATTTGTGAACACACCAGTGCTGTCCACTTGAAATAGAATGTGAGCCAAATAATGAAGCCACCTATATCATTTAAAGTTTTTTAACGGTCACATTAAAAAAGGGAAAAAGTGAAATAAATTTTAATACTATGTTTTATTTAACTCAATATGTCCAAAATATCACCACGTCAGCATGTAATCATTACACAAGTTATTAATGAGATATTTTACGTTCACTTTTTTTTTCATACCACGTCTTCAAAGCTCAGTGTATTTTCCCATTAGAGCACATCTTAATTTGGATCAGCCACACTCGAAGTGCTCACTAGTCTCATGTGGTTTTGTGACGACTGTATAGGGCAGCATAAATCTATCTATATAGTCACAAGGAAAAATTCACTCCAATACCCTCGGACCCTCCCCCAGAAACACATTACATGTGTGAACAGCTCTGGGTGTCAGAAAGCTTTCTTGTGTCGTATTGATACTTTCTGCATACTTTCAGTTTCTACTCTATGTCATTGTTCTCCCTCCTCAATCACTCTTTGAATACGTACTACTGAAATTTCACACTGGCTTTCCGTCGTGGTAATATACACATGTCACGATGTAATCCTGCTTATTTTCAAGTTTGCTCCTCGGAAAGCGCATGTCCCCAGTTTTTACTTTTGAAGTTGGATTGACTTTAAATCCGCTATAGAATTTTCTACTTAGAGTTAGGATATTTCACCTTGCTACTTGGCCCATTGTTGCTGATTGACAGAAAATCTGTTTTGGAACAGAGATGTCTCACCTCACAGCTCTGGCAAATATGCGAACTCAGACAAGGCATCTATGGCTTGCTGGGAGAATCCTTTCAGTTTAAGTGCCCTCCAAAGTCACCCACTCAAGTTACAGTCATTTGAGCAGTTATAAGGTCACCAACCAACTGGTCATTTCAGTTCACATTTCTTCATCTTCCCCAGATGGACACCATGACTCACTTTGCCAAGTGTCCTCTCCAGACAAAGTCCTTAGCTGTCAGTACAGGAAAGACATGAACACTTCTTGCTTCATTCAGGTAACCCACGGGGAGCATGGTCCAGACCCCATTTTTCTCCCTCTAGGCTTCTGTCACCTTTTGTGTTCTGCATAGTTCCTCAAAATAATTGATAATGGTTTATGGTTCTCATCTTTTGGTTTCCTCATTCCAGGGATCTTATATTTAAAAAAAAGTAATTGGTCTTTATTCATTTGCAACATGAATGCTTTCCTATGACTATTTACTCTGTTCTTTAGGTCTAAAAATTATTTTCAAATATTCTGGCATAGGTTATATGACTTAACTTTTAAATCATTTTTATGATTTAAAAATGTTAGCCTACTGAAATAGGCTCATATGCATGTATGACTCTGTGTGTGTGTGTATGTGTGTGTGTGAGAGAGAGAGAGAGAGAGAGAGAGAGAGAGAGAGAGAGAGAGAGAGAGAGACAGAGAGAGAGAGAGACAGAGAGACAGAGAGACAGAGAGACAGAGACAGAGAGACAGAGAGACAGAGAGAGACAGAGAGACAGAGAGACAGACAGAGACAGGGAGAGAGAGAGAGAGAGAGACAGAGAGAGAGAGAGAGACAGAGAGACAGAGAGACAGAGAGACAGAGAGAGAGACAGAATTTTCCTGGTGGTGAAAGTTTCTGAAGTCAGAATGTCTCCTAATTAGGGTGATGAGAAGATATTTACTTTTTCTATGTGAGGAAGAGAGAGAACAAGCTTTTTGCCATAGAAAGCATGATTTTCAAGGGTCCACTGATATTGCTTTCTTTTTTATCTTCCTCCCACCCACCACTGATTCACTTCTTTTTTTTGGCAGTACTGCTTGTTCTACAATTCTCTTCAGTTTTTTTGCTATTCCAACTTGTTGCTTTTCCTTACACTAAAATGGTAAGCATCATTTTCTTTTCCAGTAATATGACCTATGGATCTGAAGGTTTGTTTTTTCAAAAGCACAGAAAAGCAACCAAGCAGAGGCCCAATGGAAGCAGATATATTTCGCCAGCTCCTTCTAAATGCAGGTCGTACATTTGGCCCAAAGCTGGGATAGGTTGTCCACTCATGGACTATATTGTTTTAATTTTGTTTTGTGGGTATGAATCACCTACTGTTCCGTGAATTCCTGGATGTCAAGGACTATATTCTATAAATATTTGCGTTATCAGAACCTTAGGCTTAATAGGTATTCCATAAATACCATGCCAAAAGTGACAAAAATACTGAATGAATCTCTTACATGACACTTATATAGGACTTCTACTGGCGTGCTTCCTGTTATGAAATACTACTTGGCTAGTCAATCTATTACTATGTTGGGTAGCTTTAATGATAAAAAGCTTTTCTTTTGTATTAAACTAAAACCTACCCTCAGAACTTCCATTTTCCCACAGAAAGCATCTTTCCCATGTATTTATTTTAAATATGAAAACGAAGGCTTCGGGCCTGATGAAGATAGCAGTTTTGTTTTCAGCAGGAAGTCCTGTGCTCATTCCTTTGCTTGTTCAACCATCTTCATTCCAGTGGCATTCCAGTGGCAAGCTTCTGGCATGCCAACCACACAGGTCATTTAGGGAGAAATCCAAATTCCATCTAGACAGATTTTGAACTCCTCTAAATATTGTACTTTCTCAGGCTTCCAGGGAGCCAGTGTTTATCACTGGATGAGTACAGTTACAGAAAGATCAAGGACTTCGTTTATTCTGGGTCACGTCCATTAAAACGGCCTGTTTTAAGCCAAGGAGGCTTCTTGTTCCCAACCACTTTCCTGGGTCTCAGAATGAAATTTTCTGCCAGGTTCCCCTTCTGCCTGGGATGAGCCCACGTGCCCAGTTTGGGCCTGCTCTCTCTTTATTCGAGATCAGCAGTGCTGGGTGGCATAGCTCTCTCCTGCCCTCATTGCCAGACAATATAGTATGTGGAACCCAGTATCTCACACTCAAATTTGGCTCAAGGCTGGTTTGTGAATCACATGTCAGAGCAGAACTTTAAATCTCACGTCCAATGCAAAAAGAGATGACGCCAGTGCTTAGAAACGTCTTTTAACATAAAATATGTCAATTTAGTGACCCCTCTTCCTAACCCTGCCCCCCCTTTTTTTTCCCTGTATTTTTTTGGAGATGTTTCGAAGTGGTGTCATCTTTGTGAATTATGATTTTGGGATAAAGTATGTCAATACTGTGAATCTACACTAAGAAAATACTGCAAGGAACATGCGAGCGTGATTACGCCGGCTTTGATCACACTGATTCCACTAATTAAAAATTCCACTGAGGAGAGTTCTGTGGAATCATGTAAACCCTGTGAATTACCTAATAATGATAGAAATATTCAAAGCATTGGTGATTAATGAACAGATGTGAAGAGGCAATGCAAAGTTGTGGGAAACCATTTGTAACGATGATGTCAGCCAGGAACAATTTGCAGACATAATTACCAAAAAATTATCAGAGACTTCCTTGTCAAGTATTTTGTATGTTTATAAAGCTGTTGGTGACTCATTTTAGAAGTCTGGGAGACTTATTTGATTTGGAATCAGGATTTTATTATAGCTTAGCTGTTATGTAATAGTTTACTCAGACTGATGGGGAGATATTCTTTCATGTCAACATTGCTTGTATGTGTGCAGTGAGATTTCCTTGTAGCTATTTCAGCAATTCGTATCTGAATGCTTTCCCGTGTTTTCATGCCTGGTGCAGATTCTCAGTTTGTAAAATGGAGCATAAGAATAGATGCAAGATAAATTATTTCAGAGATTACCACCAACTCTAGTGGATTAGGGTATTGGAACAAAGTGGCTTTAGACTGTGAAGTTGGTAATGTCACGTGGAGTGGCTGCCTCTGGCATGCCATAACTCAGGACAGAAGGTTTTTGGTCATACCTGTCTCGTGCACCTCAGCCCAGTAATTTGAAGTCCTCCCTGGCTTTATTCAGGTCAATACAATAACTAGTCAAGGCTTACCCTCATCCAATTCTAGGGCTTGAGTGCACAGTCATCTGGGTATGTCCAGGGTGGCTGCGAAACTATTGTTTGATCAACACCTCTGGTTGCTAACTAGAAAGAAGCACTTCAGGTGACATTTCCAAAACATTCACAGCAATCAGACAGCCATGATGTCTGCCCTTCCCTCAATTTTAATGATGTTGTTGTCTCTAGAACAATTGCAAAAGAAACATAGCCTAAAAAATGTGGTGCTTTCCAAGAAAGGTTGGGTGTTATCTTTGCTCTGAAGAGGATAGTGTGGAAAAGTAATTAAATGGAATAAGCAGGGAGGGCTCCTGTATTCCGCTTCTGGCTCTTCAACGGTCAAGCTGCTCCTGTACCATGGATAGTTTTTCTGGTTTCTCTGTCTCTGTAAGTTTCTTTTATTTTTAATTAATTAATTAATTTTTTAAAACAGTGTGTTTCTCCAGGTCCCATCAGCTCCAAATCATTGTTCTTCAATCTAGTTGTGGAGGGTGCAGCTCAGCTCCAAGCCCAGTTGCCGTTTTTCAATCTTCGTTGCAGGGGGCACAGCCCACTGTCTTATGCAGGAATTGAACCAGAAACCTTGTTGTTGAGAGTCTGCGCTCTAACCAACTGAGGCATCAGGCCAGCTCTCTATAAGTTTTTTTTTTTATCTATTCACTCAGGAAAGCAGAATTTAACCATGCAGCTTCATAAGTAGTCTAACTATTTGCCTACATGGACTTATATGCAGACATGGGGTCTTATTTAAACACTTGTGAATGGATTTATCACTTGATATCCAATTTAATAGTCCTCCTGTCTCTCCAATCATATGAACATGGAGAGGAGCAAAGGAGGAAGGATAGCAGAATGGAAAAGAAAAATTTGAAACAGCAGATGAAAAGTAATAGACTTGCTCTTTTGGGTAAATGAAGGTCAATAACATATCTTGGAAGATAGCTACATAATTCTTCAACACTAACAACAGAAATACCTCTGTTTGGTAGTTGTGGATCATGAAGAAGATTTTATGACACAGAAAAGTCACAGTCCAAAGACACTACTTCCTCTTGGCCACATTTTCGTTTGCAATAAACAAAGCTTCTATTTTAATTCCTGAAGCACACATGGTCACGCAAGATGGTCCCAAGAGGAAGGAATTATGCTTCCTTTTGGCATCTGTCAGAAGTTCTCTAAGACAGTGATGTGGGCCCACCATTTCATGGTGAACAGCCACCCATGAACTACTTTGTGGATTAAGGCTGAGGAGTCTCTGGTTGGTGCCATGTATGCACAGGCAGAAATCACATTTAGTTCGTAGCGTGGGAGGATGGCTTGGCGAGCTGGGTAGCAGCACAATCCACGTCTCAGGAGATGTTAGAGAGCTGACATGCAGTCACGATCAGTCAAGCACAGAAGAGGATACCTTGTCAGTGCCGGAGACAGGTGAGGAGCTGCAGTTTTCAATGGTGCATTTGAAGGTAGCTCTCTGACCATTAGTGATTCTCACTGTGCCATTTGCAAGGTGCTGCCCTTCTAGCTCCAATAATCCAGAGGCTGAAGAACCTAATTTATCAACAACACCCATTTCCTCTTGATCTTTGCTTAAAGGGTGGGCAAGACAAATAGCAATCATAAAAACAGCAGTCAGCCTTTCCTGGGTCCTTGCTATGTGGAAAGCATTCTACTCAAGGGTTAACTGTATTAATATTATCTCATTGAGTCCTTTCCACCGTCTTATGAACGTGGTATTATGAATCCCATTTTAAAGATGAGAAAACTGAGGTTTAGAGAGAGACTTGCCCAAGGTCACTAAGCTAGGCAGCGGCAGAACAGAATTTCAAACCAGAGCCCTGTGACTCCAGAGCTGATGCTCTTAAACATGACTCTAAACAGCCCCTCACATCCAGAACTTGAAATGTTTTGTGTCAGAGCAGATGGATGTTATTGGTTAAATGGAGAAAGGCATTGAGGGAACTGTAGATTCCAAAAGCAAACCTTGCACATGTCACCAAGTTCCTGCTTTGCATTCCCATTGTTAGTGCTAGAGTTCAAGTAGCCAGCACCTCTTACTTGAACTTCTTTGAAAACTAGTATTTCTTGCTATTATTAAATTATTATAAACTCATTGTAAAAATATGGACAATAAGGAAAAGTAGGTATCAGAAGAAACATCATGTTTCCTGAGGACAGAGTCCATGATATATTTATCTGCATCTCCTACAGAGTGCCTACAAAGTTCCATGCATACACAGGCACTTAATTATCCTCACAGGAGTTGATCTGTGCCTCCTGGATTTCCTTGAGTACAGGAAACTATGTGTGTGCTGTAATTTAGGCTAAAATGAGAATGACAGGGTTTTGGATTACTGAACATCCAGTGTTGCCCAATAGATGCCCTATAGGACTTCTGAAATACGAGGGTATTTTCTGAAGCATATACCATGCTAATGTTGCTGACGTCCTACAACCATGTAATGACAGAACAGTGTCGGATTTTTGCAGCCTCTGGATTTGACTGGTTAATTTTATGGATTAGAAAAAAGGGCCAGGGGTGCCTAGTAACATCAGCCATTACTGTTAGAGCAGGGACCTGCTGGCCTGTCTTCAGGCTGAGTTCAGGGCTCATTTGTTTTAGCTTGCTGCCTCGACTTTTCCAGAACAGGAAGATCAGATTAAAGAACACGAAGTCTCTGACCAGATTTAGGTACTTGTTTGCATCTGGCTTGGGAAAGCAGTCAGCTTTCAGCAAAAGTAGTTTTCTTGTCATTTAGTTGCAACTCTCCAAGAGCTCTTAATTTTCTGTCACTGGTGTTGTGAAGTGGGTATTTGCATGAGAAAGCGTGTCCCTGCTTCTTCAGGGCACTTCAGAGGTCAAATTTCACTACTAAACTACACTTCCTTCAAAATAGACTTTTAGGTGCCAGAGATTCCTTCTAGCTGAGTAATGAACATTTCTTTTGTATTAAATAATCAGTCATTGGAGGTTAGAAAGGATCTTAAGACAATCAGCTCCAATGATCATATTTTATATTCTGGGAAACTGAAGTTTAGAGAGGCCCTGACTTTTTGAAGATCGTCTCCCCTCGCAGTCAGGACCAGGACCAGAAGTCTTTGAAAGACAACATGCAATTATCATTCTCTTTGTGTAAAGGCAGAAGAAACGAAAGCACACCTATGTCTTGCCCTCGTGGGGGTTATATAATGATGTGACAGCTAGTGAACAACTCATTCGCTCATGAGCATAGAAGAGGTATTTCCAAAGTTCAAACAAGTAAGATTCAGACACTGGCTTGAGCTGGATGATTCAAAGATGAGTGTTAGAGACATGAAGGGGGGTGACGCTGGAGAGGGAGCTGTTATGAAAATAACCCCAAGCTTTGTCATGGCCACACCCTCCAGCCAGTGAGCTCACTGATGTCTGGCATCTTCTTTCCCTTTTATCACCAGCATTTAGGACACTTGTCTAATTCAACTTAGTGAATTAGTGTTGGATGAATGAATGGCCTCATGACACCTGGATGGCTAAATGTAGATCTGTTGTTAAAAAAAAGAAAAGAAACCAACCAAACAAAAAAAATAACACAATTCAAAAATACCCCAAATATATCTCTGGTACTGGGTTGTAAACACTTAAGCTATTATTAAAAGTTTTGTTAACTAAATCTTGTTTGAGCAATTGGACTTCAATTTACTTAGGTATGAAAAACAAGGGGAAGATAAATAAATCATACAGTAGAAACCACAGAAACAGTATGTGAAAGATCAGATATGATCTACCCAAAGTTGTCCTGTCAGGTATGTTTGCTCATTCATCCATCCATCCATCCATCCATCCATCCATCCATCCATCCATCCATTCATTACCTTCATAAGTGCCCTTTGGTGGGATACAAAAATGTCAAGCTGACTGCCCGTACGGAGTTCAGAAATCTACTCCAATTTTTTCTCTTCTGACACCAAAATTGTACGTTCTATAATATAAAATAAAGTGGGAACATGCTGAATGAAAAACATCTTTAAAAAAGTTCAGCATGAATTACCATTATGTGTTCTTACTTAGACTTTGAAGAGGCTGTCTACTTAAATTTTGATTTAGTCCCCAGACCTGGGAATTTGAAAATGATTCTGGAATTTTCTCCAAACAAGATACTGTTCCATCAGAGGCATTTGTGCCTCTTAGGAATGCAGCAAGTTGTGTGGTTCGTCTTCCAGCAGGCCTAATGTCGTTTAAATCCAGCAGTAACCCTCGGTGTGGTCGGGCACAATCCTGTCCCTCAGTCAGCCCTTACGTGGGCAGAATTGTGTTTGTTCTGTGCCTGCGTCTCCCACAGATTAGTTAAGGAAACCCACAAACACAATGGTTTGGCTATGAGATATTATTCCATGAGGTTGGTGCAAAAGTAATTGCGGTTCTTGCAATTATTTTTAACCTTTAAGCCGCAATTACTTTTGCACCAACCTAATAGTTGGCATGGCCTACGGTTTTTAAAAATGCCACATCCAGGAACTCTGAATGACTACCCTGCATGGAGACAGAGTGAGAGAGGGATGTGTTTTAGTTAAAATTAATCAATAATCAGAACATCGCTAATCTATGCCTAATGTTCTAAATCTAGTGGCTTTTTATTTCGTTGTTGATGACCTCTATACAAAAGCAAAGATTCTCAGGAAATTTTGGTTCTGTATACGATGACTCTGGGTAAAAATCATGATTATAATGAAGAATTCTGAGCAGGAGTGATCCTTCAACTTTTCACGACTGGAACTGCATTAAACAACCAGGATAGGTAGTGACCAGAAACAGCTGCTATGTTTGCACTGGTGATTATTGGTTATACATCAGCCCTGCTTCTGTGTCGCATGTACTGAGCCGCTCCACGGAAATGACACTTAAATTGAACCTATGTAGCTTGTGCAAGTGGAGATCAACATTATATAGAAACCCAAAGATACTAATGCTCCTTGTTCAGATGGATATACATTTCAAACACAAATGTATTCTGTCTCACTTTGTCAGTTTTTCCTTCTCTAATAGATGATTTCTAATCGGTACAAAAGCATATTGCATTAGATCTTCCTAGTTAAACAAAACAAACACCCGTCCTTTATGCTGTACTATTTTCTATCTACCCCATTCTATTTCTTTTCATTGCAGCAAAATATCCTGGGTTTTCCCACATTCATAGTCTTGTCTTCCTTCATTTGCTCTTCAGTCCCCTTCAGGCACGCTTTCTTCCCTCTTTTCACAGTCACCCAGGATATGGTCATTGCCGAAATGGATGGGCTCCTGTCAGACCTCTTCGGGTGAATGTTGACACTAGTCGGTGCAGGTGGTTTCATTCTTCTTCTCGAAATGCTTCCCTTACTCGGCTTCTTGACATGACTGTCTCATGCTGCTCCAACCCTACTCACCACCCCTTCCCAGTATTTTCTGAATCCTTCAACTTCTTTGCTTTGGAATGTTGGAGAACTTTTGGGCTCACCCCTTGGGCCTCTTCTCGGTTCAAACTGTACATACTCTCTGGGTGATCTCGGCTTCCAGACTCCACGGACTATTTTTACGCAAGTCTCCCCATCAGGAGAATTTCCCTGACCCTGCTCTCTGCAGTAGCAGACACTGTCAGTCTTTAGTCACTTGTCCTGCATTGTTGTTCTTCATTTTACCGATCGGATATCCTATTCGATATCTAGCACATCTCTATTATTCATTTATTGTCTTCTGTGTCTTCCACTAGAATGGAGCTCTAGGAGGATAGGAACTGTTAGTCCAGCTCACTAATGTATCTTAAGTATCTAAAAAAGTGCCCAGCACACAGTATGGAGTCAATACGTATTTGCTGAATAAATAAATGAATAAGTACAAGTGGGGACTGAAAAAGACTACAGTGCAACAATGGAGTAAGAGAGACAGAGGTGATGTAGGGCCTGCAAAGCTGAAAACACGTACTATCCAGGCCTTTCTAGAAATTGTTTATGTACATTAGGGAGGCAACATAATGTAAAGAGTAAGAGTGTAGCTCTGGAGCCAGATGTCCTGGTTTCAAATCCCATTTCCTCCCCTGACCAGCTGTGGCCTTGACTAAGTCACCTGTCCTCTCTGTGCCTCAGTTTTATCATCTGTGAAGTGGAGATAATACCAACACTAGCCCCACAGGGTAGTTGTGAAAAGAAGATGAGTTCATATGTGTGAAGTACTTATCGTCTTCTGGAAACACACTCATGAATGTTACTGTGTGGTGAGAATGTAGTGGAAAGACACACATCTAAGGGGAAAGATGTGTGTTTAATTTATCCCAAAGGACAGTAAAAATGACTAAGCACATTTCCCGTCTTCCCTGGTTCATTGTCTTGAATTTTGGGTTAGTCGGTTATGAGTAGATGCACTTTCCTTCTGTTGCAGATGGAAAAATTTATGTGCAGACTGTGTGTTTTTGCTAAACTCATCTTTGCGGGTTACATACACAAAGCAAATCGATTGATGTGTGCCATCTACTCTATGTTTTGATGGCATTCAGGAGAAGCCTTAGTTGAAATCAGTCTCACAGACATTTCATGTGGGTGTTTCTATGAGGATGTGTCTAATGCTTCTCTTTTTTAGGTGTTTTCCCACTGTCAGGTGGACAATGTCAAAGGCATCTTAGAACGACTCCCCAAGCCTCCTTCCAAATTCCCTCCCCCGGTTTTCATACTTGAAATCTCTATGTAATTTTTCCCTCTCTTGGGTGTCCCGCTCAAGTTCCTCTTCTTTTGGGATGGCTTCCCGACACTCCTAACTTCCCAGGTCCAGTGAGCTCTCCATTCTTTGAATGTCTGTGACCCACTCGGTTCCTAGCAGAAGACAATTGTTAACTTCTTTAAAAAAAAAAAAAGTTTGCATGAAAATGTCCTCTTTTCACAAACTGCAGCTCTGTGTCATTGAGGCGAGGGATTGAGCCTTACCATCTTGGTATATTCAGTGCACCGAATGGTTCCCTACACGGAATAGCTGCTCCGCAGTGGGCTCTGATGGATGGTACTTCTCAATATGGCTTCTGAGGGGCTGCAGGAAAGAACTGCTGCTGACGTCGCCAGTGTCTCATGGATCTGCTGTTTTCTTTCTCTGCTCCTGCCGCCATGATCTTCTTTCTAAATTCCTTCCAGCTGCCATGCTCTTTTCCACCTCATGCTATTCCTTATACGCACATTGCTCTTTCCTTATGTTTGGCTGACTGCTACTCATCTTTCAGATATTACTTCAATAGTCATGATCCAAGGAAGTTTCTGGAACAGGACTTCTCACCCTTGACCAGGCCTCTTTTTTATGGCTCTACTTTTACCTTCTTGGTTGTTTACAATCATGTATGGCATTTTTCTTATATGGTCATCTGGTTAACATCTACCTCTCTACTAGACTGACCTTTCCATATCAAAGAACAATGTCTGCTTAGATCACATTTTATGCCCAGAATCTCGTGGCGTGATTGACTCCTCAATTTTGAATGACTGAGTGGTGAATAACAGACAGAGATGGAAAAGATAAAGGGATGATTACACTCCTGTTTAGCATGCAAATATATTCAATAGATTTTTGCTGAATCTCCTCGATGTGTCATCACTGTGCTAAATATTGGGTATGCAGCAGAGAATAAGGCAGGGGAGGGCAGAGGTGAGGGTCAAATAGATAACTTTGTACCCTGTATCTGTGCATAGTCTAGTGGAGCACAAGGGTGAGCCTAGGCCTGGCTGTCTTAAACGGAGGGAAAGTGACTATTTTTGTCTCTCATCCCCTATCAGGGTATCCCAATATGGTTATTAGTGAGAAGGGATTGAGTTCACAAAGCTGAGGTTTCATATCAGGTACCCCTCAGAGTTACTGCAGCCAATTAATAGCTTTGTATGCAAGATTTTCTGGAATTTTTCTAATTGGTTTATATCTGTCTTCTCTCCACATCGCCAGTCGTCTCACGTCAAATGCCAGCAATCTTGCTGCTCTTTTCTCATTATCCACATTTTACTAATCCGTTGACTCGATACATTATGAATTCTGAGTTTTATTGGTTTGATGATTCCTGTTCAATTTCTGTGCATAGTAAGTAGTCTTAACTTTCCCTCTCAGACTATCATACTGTGAAGACATGAACAATTCAGACTAACAGCTTTTAACGAATGGTAGTTAATTTGATTTCCACTTCTGTTTGTTTTGGTGTGTTGACTGTTATAGATAGAGGAGAGAAACCATCCCATCTGAAACCCCACCACAGCTCCATTGCAGAAGGGTGCCGATATCTGGTAATAAAGTCTCATAAGTCACAGACTCTCACAGTAGCAGGAGACTTGGGGACAATCTAATCCTAATATTTCTTTTCTTTTCTTTTCTTTTTTTTTTTTTTGATTATTGTTAAATCCTAGTATTTCGCAGATGAAAAAACTAAGGCCTGTTGAGGTTAGGTCATGAGTCTTCTGAGGCTGGAAGATCCCAGACCTCCTCATTCCCATTCCATGGGCACTTCCACTTTATTCCATGCCATCATATTACTTTTCATCATCTTTATGAAGGGACAGGTTTCCCCTTTTCTCTCAAGAGTAGACCTTTGACCAAAAAGAAGAAAAGAAAGGGGCTGTGAAAACTCCCCTCTGTGCTTTCCTGCAATGAGGCTCTTTTCACATGATTTAGAGAAAGCGGACGGCATTGCAGATTGCTCCTTTGTGACATTTCTCTGAGAGAACGAAGACCCCATGGAGCTGTTGATTGCCTGGTGTATCATGATTGATGAATATCAATGTCCATTTCCATATCTCTGACATCATCCGTTTGGAGACATGCCTCCACACACATGAAGTTGGCTGAGGGAGGGAAAGACATTTCTCAGCCCAGCTTGCTGACTAAAATAGCCATTCTATTCTACAGACCAAGCTGATTTTGTTTCTCGGAGCTTTTTCTCAAGTTGCTATCTTCGGCCTGGCCTGGAGGCACTGCCAGGTCCTTGACTTTCCTTTCCTACTTGAGCTGAGCTTGCCCCACAGAGAGTTCAGAGCTTCTGGCACAAAGCAAATGAAACCTCCCTGAATGGTGAGCCGGGAAACCACAGCACCTGACCTGCTCTGCCTCCCAATTCTCCTCTCCAGCACCCTGGGGATAAGTGCTCTGCAACACAGGAGCGGGTCTATGCCTGCTGCCAGACGGAGAACCCTGATTAGAATAATGCCCAGCAGGTTTCGCCTTTCTCTCCTCCTTTCCCTAGACTTTCCCACCCTTAAACAAACCAGAGGAGGCTGTTGCTAAGGCCCCAAATAATAAGACCAGAGTGTTTTTAATTGTTATTTCAACGAATGAAGCCATCATCCATGGGAAGCAAAATAGAAGGAGCTGGAAAGGTGACTGTGGCCTACTGAACTCAGTGGGTGAGAACATTTATTTAAAGGATGAACACATTTATATTGGGGATGAAACAGTCTCGATTTTCACCAGTATTGGCCAGATCAGGCAATACGTATGTATGCTCCGTAGTCAACTCAAAGTGGATGTTTTGGGGAGCAGGTGGGGCTGCTTTAGATGGGATTTGAAATTGGAGCTAGGCATGGCTTTGATTCTTTTAGTATTTTACACTTTTGCTTATTAATAGCGACAAGAGAGCTATTTCTCTTCCTATCATTCTCTTATTCTCTTTCCCATCCATTCTTCTTGCATTTTCCTCCTCTCTCTATCCTAAAGGTTAAGTGGATCCTGAATTGGAGGATGGAGAACCACGACTGTAGTTCCCATTTTCCTCCCCATCTCAAGTCCTACATAAAAGCAGTGATGGGAGTTCCAGAACAAAATGCCTGCTCACTGATGATAAGTGATATAGACAGATTTGAATATGTAATATGTATCAACTGGAATGGGTTCTCATCTATGTGTCTGTCTATCTACCTAACATCTATCTATCTATCTATCTATCTATCTATCTATCTATCTAGCTATCTATCTATCATCTATCTATTCATCCTCTTGAACATTTTTTACTGGGGAAACATTTTGACAAGAAAATGGGAACTGAACGGTAAAAATTAGACACAAGTAAGTTCGGGGAATTACAAGGTAGGTAAGAAAGTCAAAGGAGAGGCAAAATGGTATCTATGTTTTCGTAGGTAATAAACGAACAAATAAAAAACTCTAAAAGTATGATAAAATTAAAACAAAACCCAAACCAGACAGCATATTTGTCATCCAGAGTGGTTGAGCTGTTATCCTGGCAAAAGAGGTAAAGGTATTAGATGGATTGTTATGTTGTTTTGTCTACAGTTTCTGTTTCTCTTTTTCCCCCTTTTTTTTTGAAAAGAGAAAATCTCCCCTTTACAACACAGTTTGATAGAATGTCATACAGGGCGTCTGGCGGGGTCTCAGCTCCCGCTCCCCACATAAGAATGCAGGACATGGTGAGGCCAAAAAGGAACACCCACGGAGCCATAAGTAGGGGAGTCATATCACTATATTCTCACCGGCGGCATCCGCCTCTCTGCAATCCACTCTTGCTAGCCCCCGTTTTTCTGCTAGCGTAGCCACAGCAGTTACATTAGTGGCCAATGGCTCACGGGTTACAGCTGACGGCCAACTAGCCACAGCTGATGGCCCTCTGATCACAGTTGATGGCCATGTACCACCTGAGCCAGCATCTTTCTATGTGAGGCCAAGAGCCTGGAAACTGCTTTTTGGGGCTTTGTCCCCACATAGGAGTTGGTTAGAATACAGTGGAATGGACAAATGGAAGTGTTACGATGTTGGAGACATTACAGAAACTGGGAGCTTTAAAAGCACTTTAAGTTTTTCCTGTCCCTATTAGAGAGGGAGAGAGAGAGAGAGAGAGAGAGAGAGAGAGAGAGAGAGAGAGAGAGAGAGAGAGAATCTCATTCAATCCGTCAAAGGACTGCTACTCAGTCAGGAAGAAATCCTGGTCAGTGCCAATCAGTCCAAGTCAGTGTCAGTGATGACTTGTGCTCTAAGCATTTAGAGGAGGTTGGAACCCCACACAGTCCTGGTGGAAACCTTAGAAGGCAGTGTTCCCAGGGACAATACCTGTTAGGGCAGATATCGGCTGAGAATGTAGAGGACTAATGTTGAAGACACAATGAATCACTAAACTCTGTCCTCTGAAATTAGCCTGGAGTGTGACAGTATGGGCAGCTGTTGATTATTAAGTGATTTTTCCCTCTTGGGATCTTTGGAGAAGAAGAAAACACTGGTGTGTGTCTTCAACAGATCCTCCAATTTGTATAGCTCTGATATTTGATTTAAGGGAAAGGAAAAAAATATATATATGTGTATACACACACACACACTTAATGCCCATGTTATATACATGATATATGCACACGTACACACACATACGTATGTATGTGTAAATATCTTTGGTAAAACTTAGTAATGAAATTGATGTAATTATCTTTGGGGCAAAACGAAATCCATATATATACCACAATTCATTAGGACACAATTTTTCACTTTCAAAATAATTTTTCCTTCAAAAAATGATTCCTTCTAAGGTTGTAAATGAATGAACTGGTGAGATCCCATAGGTCCTTAAAATAGGATTTGCTATAGCAGCAGTAATAATAATAACATTATTATTATAAAAGCATCTATAAACCTTTTCTCTTGTGCCAGGTACTGAGATAAGAACTTTATATGAAATAGTTTATGTCGTGCGGGGTGTCAGGCGGGGTCTCTGGTCCCGCTCCCCACATAAGAACGCAGGTTATGGTGAGGCCAAAAAGGAACACCCACGGAGCCATAGACAGGGGAGTCAAACCAATATATTCTCGCTGGCAGCTGGGCTGGAGACACAGGAAGCAGGACCTACATCATCTGCAACCCGCTGTCCTAACAGCAATCCGCGCTTGCCAGCCACCATTTTCTTGCTAGCCCCCCATTTCTTCTGCTAGCGTAGCCACAGCAGTTATATTAGTGGCCAATGGCTCAACGGGTACAGCTGATGGCCATCTGATCACAGTTGATGGCCATTTACTACCTGAGCCAGCACCTTTCCATGTGAGGCCGAGAGCCTGGAAACTGCTTTCTGGGGCTCTGTCCCCACAGTTTATTTAAATGTCCCAATCACCCTAGGAGGCAAAGTACTGTAATGATTATCCTTACTATTCCCTGCTTTTTAGAAATTGAGGTTTAGAAAGTTTAGTAACTTTTCCAAAGTCACACCATTAAGTGGTGTAGCTGGGATTTGATCTGAGACAGTCTAATCCTAGAGCCTGTACTCACCTTTCTCCAAAAGCATTTCTATAGTTTGGCGTATCATGGCTCTTATGTAAAGTGACACACCTGCACAGACCACTTGGGACAAAACAGTGCACACAACTAAAGTGTGACTAGAAATGAAAATATTAATCCTTGGTTTGGATCCAATGGTCATTCATTTTGGCTAATGTTTTCCTTTCCATCATTAAGGATTTGGCTTTTAGGTTTGTTTGTTTGTTTGTTTGTTTGTTTTAAGTTTGGGAAAATCTGATGTCAAACAAATTCATTGAATCCATGCTGTGTAACCAGGTGCCCAGTGCTAGTCCTGGGCATGGAAAGACAGATGCAGTATTAAAAGATAGAATGTGGAGAAACTGCCAATCTAGATTGTTCTCTGTATAAGTACAGTTCCACTGATACGGAATATGCAGGGACCAAAGCTTTTAACTGTTGGGTAAGAAACTTGTTGATTTTGTTGTGGTGAACCAGCCCTCATGCACGGATCCTAGAGAAGGAGGCAAATTCCAGCATTTTGTGACGTTGCCCAAGGATAATTCAGTCCAGCACCCGAGGACTGGGGCAATTCTTTGGATCCTACATACTCTCCAATATACACATACCTCATATGGAAACAGCTATGAAAAATGACAGACTGGGAGACATGACCAATATGCATTCAGTTCATAAAATAGAGAATCATTTTCCTAGAAACACCAGCAGGGCAAAGGAAGACAGAGAGAGGGGTCCTGGCCCTACCAGAGGGAGGAATGGGTGTGAGAAAATGCGAGGGAGACTTCTTGTATAAACATAACTGAGGTCAAAGATCATTGCAGCCCCAGCCAGGCTAAAATATGGAGAAGATGAATGTGCCAGGCTGGGCAGGCAGAGAGCTGTCTATCAGGGGAGGTGAGGGGTGGGTAGGAGAAGGGGTCCACGACCTCTGCTTATCTATCAGCTGAAGTTTTGATGTCAAGGCTGGGAAAGACATGGCCAGAAATAAATGTTCAGGGCATGACATTCTTTCCACGTTAGGACACTGCATTCTTGCTCTTTGGTGACAAATGACTGAACAGCGAGCTTAGTCCCACTTATGATCTAATTCCATAAAAATGAAACTCTGGGCATCGGCTTCAGAGCACCCAGGAAAGAGTTAAAGCTGAATCTTACGCCCCTGCCCCCCCCTTCTTCCTTTTTGGTGAATGATAAGTGAGGGTGCTAAACTGGCTGCCTAGAAGGTGCTCTTTCTCCTTTCTCTGAGGTTTGTTTTCTGCTTTCCGTGGACGAGAAGAGCTCTCTCCCTTTCCTCTTTTCCTTGGCTCGAAACCACTCCTAATGAAGGTGTACCTCCTACCTGAAGACTACACAGAGAGGGTAAAAGAAAAGGACACTCATCCCCACTTTTGAAAAGCGGAGAGTGAGTGAGTGTGTGGGTGTGTCTGGATGTGCGTGTTCCGTGTAGGAAGCGTTTGAGTGGAGTCCAGCCCTCCTTCCTGCAATAATTCTCTAACTGACTGAACAAAGCTTCCAATAATACATAGTGACATTTACACAAATATTTGTGGCTGTGCTTTCCATTTCTTCTTATAGGAAACAAGTGAGATTTTTAAATGCTTTAGGGATGTGATCAGTAGACAGTAGTGGGAAAAAAAAAATTCCCTGAAACTTGACTTGCAATAAAAATAAGGAAGGAAGATCTGAAAGAACGGAGACTGTGGCAGCTAATCAGGATGTGGCACTTTCCGACATCTGGATGTCCAAACAAGTGGTTTTGAATTCGATACTATTAACATGTGTCACTTTAATGAATATTTTCCTTTGGAGCCGATTGGGTGGTTACATTGTTGGCAATAATCTCGCGGTCTGCTGCTTACATTACCTGACACACAGTCCATTTTCCTGGGGTTGGCTGTGGGAAAGAAAAAAAAGTGGAAACTGTCTCAGAACCTGGAGAACAGTATTGAGAGTGCAACTCATATTTGAATTGAACCACTTCAAACAGAAACTCTCTAAGGACCATCTTCTCACTGTTGGTGACATCACGTGTCACGAAAGAAGTAAGTCCTCTTTGTATCAAAAAGAGAGGGGAGAAGAAAAAAAAAAATCCCACCACAGCAGATGGGATTTTTCTGAAGCCTGAAATAGAAGGTCAGGTCTCTGCCTTCATCCTCTAGACTTAACAAAACTAACCAGAGACAGACAAGTTCCTCAGATCCAGAAGTGTTTTTCAAGAGGTCCATACTGAGGTATCCTCGTTGATCATTTCAAAAGCTCCCCCCGGGAGCAACACCTCATACTCTGAAAAGTATTTTTAGGCTTCTTTGCAGAACCTTTAAACCCATTGTGCTTTCGTCCTTGGCTAAGTACGAGAACCTTTATGAGAAGCTGGAGGGCAGGGAAAAGGGCAGCCCTCGGCTGGACACAGTGTGTGTGCACGTGTGAATGTGAGTGTTTCCCCTTAGACACTAGGCTCTGTGAGGTGGTTCATAAGCTTTGGAATCGCAGTCCAAGGGTAAAGTGCAGGTGCCATCGTGTCCCGGCTGTGCAACTTCTCATGGGTTGCTTCATCTTTCTGGGCCTCTGTTTCTATACCTGCGAACGGAGTGAGCAAAAGCGCCCGTCTCCTAAGGTTTCTGTGAGATGGTCCATGAAAGGTGATGTGCCCCATGCCTGCTGTAAAAGCTCTCAGTGGCAACCTTAGATATCATTTGTGGGCTCTTGCCTTCTTTCACAGTTCTTGGAGGAGCGGTGGTTTTGTTTTTCGTTTTTCAATAAAGTGGGAGTTCCATCTGTGTTGTGGATTCTCTGAGTCACAGCAGCATGTGGATTCTTGTCTCCGAGGAGCCGTCCGCTCGCTCTGTTGGGAGAGGCACGGTCCTCCTCCCGGTTCTGTCTGCACCACTTCCCATCGGATGGCCCCAGGTGCACATGGCACACAGCTCGGTCATGCTAACCCTGAACTTGTCTGTGAGGAGAAGGGGATCCCACCTCCCAACACACCATCCGGTCCAAGGCACAGAGAGTCCTCCCCAGATGGGAAGGAAGGAAGCCAAGTCTAAGGAATGCAACGGACTCTGGGTCCAAGGGCTCATTTGGTTTCAAACTGACTTTGAATTGCATTGAGTAGCCTCTTATGTCCCCATGTGTTGCAGACAGCAGTAAGACAGAGACCGAGAAGCTACACTGCTGTCTACCCATAGCTCCCTTCCCATGGTGCTGGGGTGAAGTACGTTCTGGTGGGATATCCCCTCTGGTTGCCCAGGACAGTCACTTTCCAGCTCCCTCTCATATCTTCAAATTCTGTTTTCTAAACTCCCTTTGGAGGGAAATGTCACATTCCGAAAGCTGATTCATCAGTTATGGTTTCAGGATGGTTTACTTAAACCTTCAACAAGTACTCATGTGACACCCCCCAGGTGGTAGGTGCTGTGCTAAATACTGAGAGAAGAGGGTCTTTAAGATGTTCACATTTCAGCAGAGGAGAAAGACCAGTAAATGGGTGATCTCAGTGTGATCTGGGGACTGTCGGAATGGATACTAGCACAAGGTTAGAGGGGTGGCAGGCAGAGAAAGGAGAGGCTAGTGACATACCCGGGGTCATTCCCGAAGCTTGTGAGGGGTGGAAATGGGATTTGAGCCAGTTTCTAGGACTCTGACACCTGACCTTAAGATATATGCCACATCCTCCTGTGGCCCACATCATAGATTTTGAAACATGCCTCATACATGATCGATTCTGAGAGGCAAATAATTCTATAATCATGTTAAGGTGGGTTATGTCAGTGAAAAAATTTTAAATTACACATTATTTTTAAGAAACACAATTTTGCAGTGAATAGTAGTGATTGGAACCAGGCTAATAGAGTGGTGAGGGCTGAAATATACAACCAGATGGAAAAGAAGAATTCTTTATGCGTCCGTAATGTCTGTACCAAATTGCATAGAAAAGGGACCTTCAGAGTTTCTTGTCAGTTAGGATTCCATTAGGCTGCATGTAACAGAAACCAGACTGCAGACGCTTCAAGAAGTGGCCGTTCAGGGCTGGTGGAGCCACTTAAGGAAGCCATCGAAAGCACTGGCTTTTTCTAGCTTCCTAGCCCACCATGTTTACCAGATGCTTTGCATGTTCATGGTGGAAGGTGACTGTTTAACCACGGGTATTGCATCTACCTGCCAGACTGAGGAAAAGGGAGCTGGGATGAGGGCACCCCTGCCAGTGAGCTTCGCCCTTTTCATTAGGAAAACAAGCCCATCACCTTCCACTTTCCTCTCATGGCCCCCTGCTGGGTAACACAACCACCTTGAGCTGTAAAGATTTTGGAAAGGTAAAGGTTTTTTTTTGTTTGTTTGTTTGTTTGTTTGTTTGTTTTTTTTTAACTAAACTGCTGCCCTACACAAAATCTGGGCTGTGGTAGTAATGAAGAAAGAAAGAATGCATGTGAGTAAACAGCCAGCACTGTCTGCCACTTGCCCTCAAGTAGGTTAACTATTTGCTCAAACGCTTGTTGTAAACCATTTGGTCTCTTGCAAAAGTCCTTAAAAATATATGTCGGGTAAGAATACCATTCAATCTAGGCTTGTTTGAATGATCACACAGTCAAAATTAGTTGAGTCTAAATTACAGTTGACTGGATAAAGGGAACAGGTATCTTTTTAGGTTTCTTGTGTTGCCACAGGATCAAGTTTCTTTTTGGTGAAAGCGAACCAGTGTCCTAGTTATTTTATGTTTTCAAGTGAAATATTACTATGATTCTCATATTATCTGGTTCTTCTTTTATTCCAAATTTGTGCCATTAGTTATTTGCATTGGGTTGTAATAAAAGTTTTTATAAAATATGCCTTGGATTTAGAATAAAAATTAACAGAAGAAGAACTGAATACAAGTTGAATACAGAAACCAAAGAGTTCAATAATGAATCACTCAACACATATTTATTGAGTGTTTCCCAAGGCCAAGGTAATTACTTTATAACACAAACCTTTATTATTTCCCTCGGCACCTGGCATACTGTACGATATGTGATGGTCAATAAATGTTGCTGACTGACAAAACTGCGTCTACCAAGGGATTTAAATGGGCAGAAAAATAGTGTAATTTCAGCTATCACCATCATCATCACCACCACCACCACCACCACCACCACCATCATCATCATCATCTTTACAACGGGAAATTGCAGAATGTTATTTTTTAAAATGAAATGACCATGAGCTAGAATTGTACAAGAGGAAGAATGAAAGTTCTGGGCTGGTCAGGAGTCCAGAAACGAGAAGTGGAAACGAGACTATCACCCACGAGGGCCCGGATGAAAATCTTCCAGACATTGGGGTGCTGCCACGTGAATTGCTCCTTACTTTTGATTACATTGGTTATAAAGCTGCTAAGCCTTGCTTCTGACAGAAACATGCACAGCACAATGAATGTTTTGCATTAAGACATGCACAAAAGGTCTCTGTGACAACCCATGTCAAAACCCGCCCATTTGCAATAGATGCGTCTCCCTCTGGAGGGTGTGTGAATCAAGCCCATGTTTAGAGGTGTGCTTGAGGTCAGTCAAGGAGAACTGAAGTGTGAGCACAGTTTGAAAGATGACATTGTAATACAAATGTCAGGTGATCTGTTCATTTCATTTTTTCATGCCACAAATAAGCATCGAGGGCCTGCCACGTGCCTAGTGTTATGTTATATGCCGTGAATACAGCAGTGGACAAAGAGCAAGTCCCTGCTTCCACTCTGGTGAGAAGAACCAGACGATTAGTGACTAAATACACACACACACACACACACACACACACACACACACACACACACACACACACCGATAATGCTAAGTGTTCAGCAGTAAAATAAATCAGGTCAGGGAACTGAGAGCTGGGGGTAGGGTACTATTTAAGGCAGGCACCCAGGCTAATCAGGGATAGTCTCTGATAAGGGGACATTTGAGCAAAGACCTGAAGGAACTTAGGGAGGGAAATGTGTCTCTTTGGGGAAAAACACTTCCATATAGGAAGGCAAGAGAGACAGGAGCTGCATGACTTGTTTGAAAAGCAGTGTGTGGAGAAGATCCAGTAGGAAGACAGGGTGACACTGGGTGGCTCCAAGGGCTGCTGCTGCAGTAATCCAGGCGCAGGATGGTGGCAGCTGGGGCCAGAGCGGCCGCTCAATTAAGACAGTCTGTATTGACGTGGTTCTGCTTTTGCATTTTTTAATTGTTTGGGGCATTTCTATGATGGTTTCTGAACATCTCAAAAGTGGGTACCATTTCACCTCCTATACCCAGTAAGTCTTCCCTATACAGGAAGCATTCAGTGAATTGCTAGTGGCTAATTGAGAAGCAGTTCTCAATCCTTTCTGCCCAGGCCAAGTCCAAATACAACTCTCTCACCTGCTACACTGACTGCTGTGCCTAGCCACCTGTCCAGGCCCTGCCATCAAAATTCTTTCATGCGGACATCACTATGTGCGGGCACAAGTATGGCTAGAGGCATGACCAAAAGCACTTCCCACGCTGAGCACGCACGCCTTTGGTTTGCAGCCAAAGGCAATTATGTGTAGAATCTGGAACTGTTTGTGATTCTAAGTTTCATGTCCTTTATGCTTTTCTCCAAGAGCCACCCTATTTCTAAGGGATTAGCATCAGGTCAGCCGTTGGCCACTATAGATGTTTACCAAACGACAGAGCTTTTGCATTGTTTGAAGTGGTGTTTAAGTATGCATTTTCTCTGCTCACCTGAATTCTAATTGGCTGATCTCTGCTAACCATATGTCACAGCCACATGGTTCTCTCTCTGAGTCTGAGCTGTACAATGCAGCATGGAATTGTGAGCTAACTCAAATTGTTTGGTACTTGCTTCATGTCTGTATGTAACTCCTGGAGGGTGGAAAAGATTCTTTTATAGTCCTACCACGTCTGGTATGGCTGGTGATCACTCAATCTTTATGGCTTCGCTGACGGACTGGACCAACGAGCGATGGAATTATCCAGGTATCGGAGGGAAAGCTCAGTCAGTGGTTCTCATATTTTAATGTGTCTTAGAATCAGCTGGAGGGCTTTTTGTTGAAACGCAGATTGCCAGGCTCCACCCTCAGAGTTTTGGATTCACTAATCCTGTTAGGTTTGGGGTTGGCTGGAGAATTTGCATTTCTAGCAATTTTCCAGGTGCTATTGCTGCTGCTGCCCCCGAGGCCATACTTTAAGAACCAGTGCCCAAGACTATACCAGGAGTCCAGCGTTTCCTTTGGAAAAAGGCAGAGTGGGATCTTGTCTAGCTTCAAGATTCTGGCCATAATTCATGCACAGAGAGTGGTGGTCCAATCTTCCTTCCACATGTTTGTGGGAATGAACAAGTTGTTTGGTCTCCTTCGTGAGCACTTTTATTAGTTCACCTCTGAGTCATGCTTAATATACTTGATTATAACGTTAGCCAGAAACACCCAGCTCTAAGCTCCAAGAATGCTTCCAAATATGTCACCACTGAAAAAGTGCCAACGCAGGCAGTTGGGCTAGGATTGTCCATCTATTCAATGGCTGGAAAATTTACCTGTCGGCTTTAACCATTTTTGCAGAATGTGAAGGAAGAGGAGAGCATGATATTGTAGAAAGGCCGAAGATTTTTGGAGTCAGCAGCCGTGTGATCAAGTGATTTAAACACTCTAAGTTTCTGTTTCCTCTTCTTGAAAACAATATACAATACCTCATGGAGCAAGTGTGAGGAATAATTTTGCATAAACTTCCTCCTTTTGTATGAGACACACAGTATTTCTCCATGACTGGTGAGTTGGTTCCTATCTTTGTAACTTCCTGTCTATCCACTCTATATTCTGCCTGGTGCTTCCGTGGGGACTCTGGCCACTCTGCAGACACAGCGGTACTTGTTATGCATCTGAAAAGGCAGTGGTGGCTGCACATGCTGGCCTTCATCAGACCCTCTCAACAGTAGATCTGGAGGTCAGTGATGTGCAACATTGTATAGAAGTACTACCTGAGAGTCTCCACGGCATAGCAACTGGGCACCAAGGGTGCCCGAGCACTGCCCTGAAGAGGTGCTGCTTGTGGCTAGGACGGGACCAGCCTTGGCAGGATTAAAAAGTCCTCCACATTTATCTGCAGTGCCCTTGACCTCCCCGCTTTATGGCTCCTTTCTCCCAGTGTCTATCTCTCTGTCAAATCTCATTCAGTGAAAAGGAGTTGCTGTTAGGAGATGCTCTGCTCCTCTACCCAACCTCAGCCTGGGAAGAATGACAGTCGCCAAGAGCCCCTGTTGTGCATTGTCACATCCTTCAGGCGCCCTGAGGTGGAAATAGAACAGGTGTCTGCTTCCGGGAGAACCATTGTCTTAATCGGAGGGTCACTATGCTCAGTTCCATTTTCATATTTATCCTGATCCGCAGATGGTAATCAAAAGGCTGTGTCCTCTACATGTAATGTCCAGCATCAACAAGCAGGTAACGAAGAATGAAGCACCACGTTTCCCCCAAAACAAGACCAGGTCTTATATTCATTTTTGCTCCAAAAGATGCATTAGGGTGTATTTTCAGGGGATATCTTATTTTTTCATGTACAACCATCTACATTTATTCAACTACAGTCATGTCATCTTCTTCTGGAACATCGTCATAATGTACTAAACATGTTCATCTGGCTGATGATCTTAACTGGGGCTTATTTTCGGGGAAACAAGTACCTTGGGCAGCTACCCCATCCACATGTGGATAATATTGGCTCTGGGTTTAAATTAATACTGAACATGTTGCTACTTTCTGTTGACATGTGGCATCAGAAAACACACACACACGCGCACACACACACACACACAACACACACACACACACACACACACACACACACAGCTTCCATTTGAAACCCATTTTTCTCATTAGAGAAACCTCCAGGCCAAGCCTCCTTTACGTGGACATAACATTTTGTCAGGAGAAAAAGGCTCTTCAACTTAGAGGAAACGACGTCTTTGTTTTTACTACGTGAACCTCAGAGAAGAAACTGCAGACCTCTCAGGAAAGAGAAGGGACCCCTTCAGCTCTACTGGGATTCCCCAGCGTGGGCTCCAGAATGTCTGGGGATTTCAAACCTGATGGAAAGACCACTGCGCAAGGAAGGAACCAGTATCAGTCCCATGATAAGGGGGAAGCTTAAAACAGGAGGAACAAAGGCGAGCTTAAACAGTTCATAGAATACGAAGTGATGACAAACAGGGCAAAATGTAGTTGAGAGTGAAAAGGAAATCGCACAAGAGGGCAGGAGAAAGAAATCCTGAATACCCCTAGCTTCAGTTTCCAAGAGAGAAAAAAATTCAAAGACTACCCCTACCTTTCAAAGGTGTTTGTTCAAACACAATGACCCCACTTAGCCAACGTGAGCCCTTTATCTCAGCTATCTAACCCACTCAGATTTGCTCCTGAGAGCTGAAAGTCTCAGAGGCATTCCTGGGGAGGTTTTCAAAGACTCTGCTGCAGGCTTGAGGGGGAACGTCATACTTCGTTGTTTGGTGACTGCTGGAATGGGTGACCAGTTACTATTTCCTCTAGCTTTACAGTCAAAAGGTTTCTTATACACACTTGTTTTCAGCAGAATTATGGGGAGCAATCGGGGGAAGGACAGGGATAGATTCACTCTCTATGGTGAATCTAAACCATCTGGGTATCTATTTGAGAAAATGCACTTTCTCCTCAGAAACATCCTCTACTTGCTGGTTAGCTTTATCTTCGTGGGTACTTTGGGGAAACCTCTTAATGTTTGTAAACGACAGAGCTAGGATTCAAACAAAGACCTACTTACTCCAGACACTGTGCTGGAAGCTGTATACAATTAACTCATTACCTTCTCCTTAAAACAGAAGGAGGTAGCTATATATGTTTGGTCCTGTTTTGAAGTGAGAGAACTGAAGCAAAAAGAAATTAATTTGTTTAGCCCAAGGTCACACATCTTCTCAGCAGCAGGACTCGTACTGTGGTATCTGAGATTACAGATGCCTGCGTTTCTCCTGGTGGCACTGAGATGTAAGCAGCGTAATCAGCCAAAGTCTCCGAGAGGAAACAGAAAATTAGACACTTGTTGAGATTTGGTAATTAATCAGTTCCTTGTCTTCCTCTATGTTCTAAACCAGATAGACAGTGGGATAAAATAAATGAATATCAGCTTTTGGATTAAAAATGGATGGGAAACATGGCTTAAAGGAGAAGCAATAATCAGGGGTCCTAACTGCTTCCCCTGCAAATTGAAATGATTTACCAAGCTGCAGGCCTGTGCCTGGCAGAGCAAATTCTGCCCACATGTGCTTGCCACATGGAGGATGAGAGATGGAGAGCGTGTTTGAATCTGTGGGAAAGGGCTGGGTAACGTGTGTTCGGTTCCTTCTTTCCTTATTGCCAATCTGATAATTCATTCTTTCGCTCTTAGGGAGTGAATGAAAGAAAGAACAAAAACATTTTCCTCATTTTTCTCTACTTGGGCGTGAAATGGTATTTTCCTCCCTTCCAAGGAAGAGTTAGGGCTTTAAATGTCCCCCTACAATTAATGAGACTATATTTTTAGAAGTGTCCGATTTGAATTTGAAGGAAAGATTCAAGACGGTTTCTGGTTGAGCTGAGTTGATTTTCAAGATGATACACACCGTGGTCATTAGCCACGCTCTAGCTTCTGACTTGGAAAAATTAATGTTAGTGCATCTGCTCAAAGTGAGATAACTGCACACTTTGGGCATCAAGTGAAATGGCCAGTCATCTCAGTGGAGGAAAGCAGTGAAGCCAATTATTTAACTGGATTGACTTAAAAAGACATGAGAGGAATAGATTTCATATGTAAGTCATTTGCTTCTGTTCCTAGGTGGAAAAAAGTCATCAGTCAAGACCATTTGGTGGAGAATGAGAGTCTGAATGCTCATGTAGGTGAACACAAAGGGAAAGCAAAGGAGAAAGACATACATATTTTAAAAGATGGTGTAATAGCTGAAGACGGAGACCACATTAAAGATGACTGATACAGGTGAAGGATGTTGACTAATTGGGTTGAGTCCTTGATGAGGAGACCACATTAGAAACACTTTTTACCTTGCTCAGGGATGAGCTTCTATGTTCAGATTGCATAGCACACTGGGAGTGAGCCAGCCGTATTACCTTTATATTTATCACACAACATTTGCTTTACTCAAAGAAGAGGTAGATAATGGTAGAGTCCTAGCTAGACACTTTCTAAAGAACATTAAGGCTCATATTTAAATTACATGGTATGTTTTTCATGTTGGAGCTGCGGTTTTTACTGGGATAAGGTCAAGAGTGTGATTTTAATATATTGTGAACAGTCTGGTGATCTATCCAAGATTTGTCTAGTGAATTTTGACATTTTGTTGATTAATATTTACTGAGAGTTCTTCTCGTACTCGTAGTTCTTCCGAACATCCTCTGACCTGGTTACTATTCTGTTTCATCCTGAAAACACATAAATCAGCCCAACCACATGAACCACTGGCCCCTGACTGGAATCAGAGACTGGATTCTAGTTTCAGGTCTGACATTCACCTCTGTGAATCGAGAGGAGTCACTTCATTGGTTCTTTCAACAACTATTTTTTGGCACCTACATCAGGCACTGTTTTCGGCACTGGGCGTGATTTCTGCCTTCATGGAATTTAAATCTGAGTGGAGAAGACAGACCGTTAAACAAATCATTCCAATCACATGCAATAAGTGCTATTTTTGGGGGGCAGGCAGGAGCCTGTGGCAGCACAGGGAAGAAGATACATCTGCCCTAAAGGGTCAAAGAAAGCTTTCTCATGCTTTAAGCGGAGACTTCAAAGGTTCAATGAATATTTGAGGAAAGCATGTTTTGCAAAGGAACTGCATCTTATTAGTCAGAGAGATGAGACAGCTGCTAGCATGGCACGCTAATTCAGAGAATTTCAGTTTGTGGGGACCCTGGAGTGTGAGAAGGCAGGTGGGAGCCTGGGGGCAGTGAATGTGGTGAGCAATGAGTCTGGAGATGGAGGTAAAATCCTTGGTTTCTTTAAACACAAAATCCCAACAGTAGTGTCTACCTCACACACGAACTCTGAGAATCAGAGAACAGGTACACAAAACAGTTTTGTACAGACACAAGATCCTCGTGACTAGTGTGTTGGCTATAGATTTTGGTCTACTTTTCCAGGAGCTGAATACTTTTGCCCAGCTCTGTGCACCAATGGCCTTTTTGACCAACGTTGCAAATTGCCAGTAATATAGTATATTTGTGAATTTGTTTTCAACCTCCTTCTACAGTTTCATAGATGTCTTTGCTAATTAATATCGGCAACAGTGGGTCCCCCAGACCAACCTAAGAGGCATTTCCCAGAATCCTCAAATCACAGCAAAGAGACAATCATCTCACATAGAGGTGCAATGGCTCTCTGCTGTCACGGGAAATCCTAAGCCCTCTCCATGGAGAAGTGGATCAGGCTTAAATGTTTTTTAAAGACCTAATTCCATTAGCTCTTTCTGGTCTTGTTCCCAAGAAGAATACAATTCAGTAACGTGTTGTGAGCAATTTTCTTCAGAACAGCCAGCTAGTATTTCTCCTCTGTTGGATAAACCCAAAGACTAGGATTTTGCACTCAGCACGTGCCTCATGTCACTGGGTAAGCCTACGGTTCTTTATTTTCATGTTTTCTTCCTTTGATAAGAGAGACCCAGGACAGGTAAGTGTTCAGAGCCTATATAAATGCTTCTCTCTAACTTCAGGTGGATTTTGTGTTTTCTAAAGAAAGGTATGTGTTGTGTGCATGACATCTTTCACTAGTTGGATTCCAAGCTGTCAATCTTCTTGAATAGAGAATGTGAGCAAAGTCCAATGTCAGAGGGCTGTTGAGAAGAGATTATTGGCTTTTCAACTCTATTGCTGACAATTCCCATTTTTCTCTTAAGGACACAGAAAGGGAAGTGCCTGAAAAACAAAACATTATGCTCATGACTGATACTCTGGTATTTGGTAAGGCTTATCTGTACTGTATTTTGGGGCACCAACTGGCTTTATTATTTTGGGATCACTAAGGTCTCTTTAACGCTGACGTGTTTCCCTTTATGCCTGAAAGACTGGGGAGCTCAGTGAGGTGTTTGAGTGTGTGGCGGTATCTGCATTGGAAGGCAAGTTGGGAAGAGAAATGCAGTATTGATGGCAGCTACTCAGGGAAGTTGGGAGAGGATGCAAATGATACATTTTCTTCTCTTATGGCGGCTGGTTAGCTTTGGCTTTTGAGAATGTCACTCTGGGAATGTGTACGTGTGTACGAGTATGTGTATGGCGGGGAAAGGTGACAACAAAGGGGCCACGGCAATGGGATTCAAAAGAGGTTTTGAATTGAGCCCCTATCACCAAAATCATTAGAACTTCAGTTCCCAAATATCTACTGCCCCCTCTTTGTCAGGATACCTGGGAGGCTCAGATGTCCTTCTTGGAAGCTAGTGAAATCCTTTCCTTGTGGTTGCTGAGGCTGCTTGGTCACCATATTGCATGGAACATACTGTTGCTTCTGAAGCTCTGGCTGGTAGCATTGGGGCCTCTTTAGTCACCAGTGATCTGGCCTGCTTGAGTGTGCCCTGTCCCTGATGGCGTTGGCTTGTGAGGCTCTGATGGTTGTGCCACCCCTGTCATGCCCGTCCTTACGTGGTCCTCACTGGATTCCCAGACATTGATCTGCCTCCCTCCCGGAAGGACCTCGCTCTCAGTTTCTTACAGCGCCCCCTCGTGTTACCACGCTTTCACTTGATTGTCTCCCATCTGCCTCTTGACGGTCAAGCTCTTACAAATGAGGATTGGGAATCGCCTCCCACTGTCAGATTTAGCAAAATCATGATGGGAAAAAAAAAAAAAAACAACTGTATGATTCCACTTGTATGAGGTATCTAGAGTGGTCAAATTCAGAGAGACAGAAAGTAGAATGGTGGGTGCTGGGGGCTAAGAGGAGAGGAGTTGTTTGATGGGTAGGAAAACGTTTTGGAGATCTATTATACAACAATGTAAATATGCCATACACCATTAAACTGTACACTTAAAATGGTTAAGATGGTAAATTTTATGTTATGTGTATTTTACCACAATTTGAAACAAACAAACGAAAAACTCCAGCTTCTTGATTTTTTTTCTCCCTAACACTATCTAAAAGCATTATTAACTCTCCGCTTAAAATTTATTTGGCCAAGTAAGTCCCTCAGATTACTCAATTACATTAGAAAATCAGTCGAATGGGGACCTTTCTATTCCTTCCTACTGCACTTTTACCCCCCTTTCTTTGGTGGTTGGATTTAATCTCATCTCAGTGTCAGTAACTGCAAACATGCTACTTCGACAGTTTGGATGCAGAGAGAGGAAAAAGGTTTTTCCCTTATTTACACATCATTTTGAAGTGAAAGGTTGACAAATTAGAGTAATAAGGGAGATGTGTGGCTAAGAATTCCTGAAAGCATTAGGGAACATGAATGAGACCATGCGTCTTAGAAGGAGCTGCATGGAATGAAACCAGCCCCCGTTCCTTTCACCTTTACAGATTTTGCTGACATATATCATTCCTGTAACCCGCAGCCAGGCAGCAGATAACTTCTAGATGAAGGGAAAGAAGAGATGGGAAGAATCGGATTCCAACTATAACCCCCTTCAGAGCAATGATAAAATGTAAATTTAAATTTTGTTGGAATAAATCATGATTGGAATTTTAAGAAGTTAATCTGCAGCTCCCTAAGTGTTGTCTTTAACATGTAGTTAACCATCCCCTTTCAGTAAACTGTTCTCCAGATAATTCCCATCTGATATTTTTCTCTAAGAGATCATTTTAGTGCCCAGAAAAAGATCACTTTTGATAGTTTTTGCTACCAAAGATGGGGTGACTCCTTGGCTAGCCTCACAATTTAAAGAAGCGGTTTTGCATTCGCAAGAATTCAATGTCATACAAGCAGGTCATGTGTCTCCAAATGGCTGAGAACATTTGGGCTTCCGTGTAAAATATTTGGGGAAGATATGTAAATTGTTCAATATAAAAGGTTTCAACTTGGGTGCTGAATTGGTTTAGGCAGAGTGGAGATTAAAGTAGAAGCCTGCAATTTGCCCTGTTTACTCATTCACACGTTCATTCATTCACTGCATACATATAAACTAAGTCTTTAATATGTCAGGAAGTATTCCAGATGATTTAGGTAGATGAGTAATCAAGGCATCCTTTGAATGGAAACACAGTGAAGCTTTTTGTTTCTCCAGTAGTTTTTCTTCAGTATAAATGATCTAGATAGTTGTTGAAAGTTTTGCATTAACTTTGCCTGTGGCATGAAGCAGACAGCCTGAGCCGTGGCACTGGGATTTGACTCCAGAACACTGAGAAGGAAGAGGGCACTGCTTCTGGTTCTTAATGCCGTAGCTTCCTGCCCACAAGAGGTTTTTGGGCGCTGCTTCCATTTCCTATCCCACTGTCTATCCAAGCCCTTTCCAGGGTCTCTGCTATGCACAGAGCTTGCTGTAAATCCCAGATATGGTCACAATCTGAAATCTGTCCATTCTTTTTTTTTTTTTTTTTGTCTGGACAGAGGAAACACTTCCCCTTTTAGAATTCAAAATTCATTCCCAGCTTCCCTACTTGACAATTCTGGTAAACATGTTTATTATCATTCCCATATTTTTCTCTAAACAAACTTTCCTGGGATGCTATTAAGATTCTGGAAGTCATGGCAAAACTACTGGAATAGGGCCTCCAGGAATGGGAGGGAAACAAGGATAGGTCCAGTGTGGGAAAAGTCAAATCACTCTTGGCCAATAAACAAAGACGAACAAGGGGAAGCCAACTGACCTTCCATGTTTTACAAATGAAAGAAATAACCCACTGTATTCCAGAAATAGGAAGTAATGTCCATAAAGAAAGAAATGCTTCCCGTTTTGTTCCATCAGTAATAAAATCTCATCACATGAGTGGTAATCAGCCTGTAACTTTAGCCACACGATGCTTCAGCCTTTGTTCTGTCTCTTTCTTTTCCTCTGCATGGTCTCTGCCTGGGAAAACTTTACAGTTCCACTGGGAAAGAGGGGGAGAAAAAGATCCGCTTGGTCCTCTTTAAGCTTTTAAAGAACATTTACTTTATTTTTCTTTTCCTACAGACCACAGCCAATTGCTAGTTCTTCCCTTTGAAAGAAACCTCAGCTCTTTCATCTCCTATGTGGAAAAATGTCTATCGGCTGGAAGCCCTGTGAGTCTTAATTTTCAAGGATTTTAGTTGTAAGCCGTTCAAGGCATGAGCTAAGGTTTCAGGTGAAGGTAACTTCAGTCGTTAAGCCTGATTTTTACCCCCACCCTGTGCCCTCCAGGGCTATACGGGTAGTTTTCTGTGAGTGGATAAGCTCCTTAGCTAAGATGTAAACTTATGTTTTCTCATATCTGATAAAGGTTGCTGGAAACCAACACAAAAAAAAAAAAAGAAAGAAGAAGAAAAGAAAGGAAAGGAAAGGAAAGGAAAGAAAGAAAGAAAGAAAGAAAGAAAGAAAGAAAGAAAGAAAGAAAGAAAGAAAGAAAGAAAGAAAGAAAGAAAGAAAGAAAAGAGAGAGAGAGAGAAACTGAATCCAAAGGCTTACAAGGGGATTAGAAAAGTACACTCCAGATGGAAAATTTTATGGGAGCTGGAGAAAATGTATAAGTGAAATATCAGTATCATAAAATAACAGGAAATAGTGTAATCTACCTGATGGAGAAAATTGTCACTTTAAAAAAACTATCCTAATTTCCTTCAAAATTGTTCTTGTTTTTGAGCCAATAAACTACAGCTAAGCTGACCACAGGCCTTTCTTTTGCCAAACTCATATTTGCCAATAGAACTTCGGTGTGTTTACAATTGAAACTTTTCCATTCTATTTTTTTCCTTCTAATTAAAATAGAGCCACCCAGGGGCAGACAGAAATCATGCAATAAGGAAAGAAAATTGCTAATGATCTAGGTGAATTAAAGTCCAGAAGTTTAGAGGAAAATCAGAGTGAGTGGTAGAGCAATGGCCTCAAAGCAAAGTTGGGGTCAACCAGAAGAAATGTGGGAGAGGGAAATCCTGTGTTTTCCTTTAATAAGTAATAATAATAATACAATTTGTCTTAAGTATGTGCATGGTAGAAGATAAATCAGAAGATGAATGCCTAAGGCACTTACCCTGGGGAAATATGATATTGATGTTATTTTTGCCTTGTTCCCCCTCCCCCCTGTCTCAAACCTAGAGGATGGATTACATGACTTTAGTAAAGCTATTGCTGAACCTACAAGAAAAAAAAAATGTTCTCTTGCTTAGACAGGGTATTATCAGGATTAATTTCCTATCTATGCATATTATTTTGATTGAGATAATTAGGGCATTTCCAAAGGTAATGGTTTAAATTGATTTCATAAGCCATCATCTACACACACACATTACCTATTCAACAGCATGAAGGCTGGCCAGGCACTGGCTAAGTACAGTGGAGAAAAGGAAAATGAACTAGAACTCAAAGAAGTAAGTCCGAATGTGAGTGTGCTTCTGGGTAGAAAGTGATAAATGTCATAAGGGATGGGCAGATAAAACTTTATAGAAGTTCAAAGGGTGAAGGGTGACTTAGGGGTGGAATGACGTCCAAGAAAGTCTTCTTAGAGGGGCAGCGTTTACAGTGTCCTTTTAAGGCGGGATAGAATTGAGACATGATCCTGAATAGGTTTACGTGAATTTTAAACAGAGCTCTGCACATTTATTGACTCATTCATTCATTCGACAAGTGTGTGTTGTGCTGTAGGTGCTCTAGTTTCTGGGGAGAGAGCAGGGAACCACTCAAGGTCCCCCTGGAACTGGTAATCTGGCAGGATTGGAGGGGTGGCGGTGGTTGTGTTGGGACATGTTATTTTCTTGAACATTTGTTGTCGTTGCACTACTGGTATTTGATGCAAGTTGAGAAAATTTGTCTCTCCAGCAAATCAGTTGGTGGGTATTGGGAGACTTTAGACAGGAGTCAGGAAAGATACTGAGATAAGGTTCACGTACGCATACACAAAACTTCAAACAAAAACTAGAGAAGTATTGTGCATTTCCCCCGAAAGCATAATTTGAAAAGTGATATAGATTGGGCACAAATTGGAAAGAAGTTGAGGAGAAAGGTAAATGACAGAGACTAAGAGAACTTTGCTTCTACCAGAGATAAAGAACAAGAATGACAGCAACAGAAAAGAAGTGATCCGCATCATTTGGAAGGTAGGATATAGAGCAAAAGGGGTATGAAATGTATTGGAATAGTTCACAACTGTATGGGATTAGTTCAAAAAGTAGAAGGTTAGATTTGGGAGAAAAATGCTCCTAATGGCCAATTTACTATGAACTAGTCTCTCGATACTTTGAATTGTCTCTTGATACTTTGCAAATAACTTTCAAGTTGTTTTTCTTACACCCAGGAAGGAGAGCAATTGTGGCAAAACAGATAGCTAGTAACAGTTTCTATATAACCTGCAGAAGTAGGACTCGTCTGTGAAGACACACGTCATGAATAGACTAACATGGATACATGTTTGCTCATCGGGCGTTGTATAATCACGAGGCAATGGTTTGTCAGTATTCAAATAAGTTTGGTTTTAATATATAGAATAATCAAAGAAGATTTCAAAGAGCAATTAATCCAGTTTCTTCTCTTAATTTTTTTTAAAAATCATAGTGGAAGAAGAATCATTGAATATTCACAAATCTAGCTGTTATATTCTGGACCTTTAGAAAACAGAGACTGAGGCAAGGATTACAATGCTAAAAACTGATTTGGAAGGTACACGTTAAGGACAGCAGGTTGAGGAGAAAGGTGCCCTGAGCCGAGGGAAGATGGGCAGCAATGTGATGTGATGGCCATCGCTTTCCAATAAGTTGCAAAAATACATAGTAGGTTAGGCAGGAAATGTGTTCACTTGGGTCATGGGGAAGACATTTCTGATGGGTTTGCAAGGAGGATCACATCTCAGAGCCGTCTACGGAGGGGATCACGGAGAGAGAAATTATGTATTGAGATCCCTCTGGTCTCTTGTTTCCTATTGGTCAAGGTTCAACCTCTGGGGAGTTAATTTTTCTGACATTTCAGATTGCGACATCTGCCTCTCTGCAACCTCTCGGGATGTCAGATTCCATGCTCCAGAACCAAGTTAGGAAGGGGAGTGGCAACTTGGCGCGTGTGACTAAGAAAGGATGAAGGAGGCAGAGGAGGCACTCTGAGAAGATATATGAGGTCCGTGTTTAATATACCAATCAACCAATAAAGGGATATTAACAAAAGACTACCACCAGGTATCTGTCCTTTCTCTTTGGGTCCTCTGACTCATACAGTACATGTTACTCTAGCCTACCAAGGCCATTCCAGTGAAGCACTCTATTTTTTCCCACTAAATGAATTATTTATATATGTTTTTGTTTCTCTAACTAGACCTCCACAAACTCCACAGGAATGAAGGTTGATTTATTTCTCCATCTCTAGCACCCAGCAGAGGTCCTGACATATAGCATTCCTTCAAAAATACCAGCACGAAGAGGGTACATGGTAAAAAAGAAGCTAGGAGTTAGCTGGTGGCTGCAAATATTTATTATTTCACTTATCTTCCTTTCCATCGAAGGTGTGAAACCATCAACCCTGTCAGGAGTTACTTGGTACTTTATAAACCAGGGTCCCCAATAGGGGTGGGCAGGAAGTAGAGGAGAGAGGCATATGTATATGGAAAACTCTCCAGGTGATTATGGTATGACTTTTCTCTCCACAGATGAGAACCAGTATCACACCCCAACCCACTCCCAAAAGATATTGACGGATGTTTCTGGCAAAGAGAATAGCACATCCAAAGGCACGGGTAGGGGGAAATATAACATTCTGGGAAAACTTCAAGTAGCCTGGTTTGCCTGTCTGTCAGTTTTTACTCCTGACCTCTTAATTATGTTCATTAGATTGATTCCACCAGAACAAGGTAGAAAAGGTCTTCTGGGTGACATCTAGTTTTTTCTATCACCTGGAATTTCTTGATTGTGGTTAGGTATACTTCCATTCTAAGCCAAATGAAGAAGGCCAGATACAGTCTCCTTCCCCCACATAACTTTAGAAAGAAAGCATTCCTAAGAGAAGCTATTAGTTCCCTAAATTGGAAATGGGAGTAGGAAAACCATAAATGACTTGCCAAAAATATGGGCTGTACAAATACAGGACGCTGGAAGTGAGACTTACTCTTACATTACAGCCAAGCTATGGGTTTTTCTCCCTGACCAGGTCACTGTTGTCAGCTTTCTTGGGGTTAAACATAGCCCAGAAACACGTTGCTACCAAACAGAATGGAAAACACCAAGCCCAGTTTAACTCAATTTCTCTGGATCACGGTGGATGAGTGTTACCCTGAAATAGCATACGGACAGCAGAATTTTCTCAAAGTCCTTCTACCATATTAAATTACCAAAATAAATAGCAGCTATATTTTATGTGCAGTATCAGCAAGATTGTATAACACAACGTAGGCTGGTATCACTTAACAAGCTGGGCTTAAAACACACACACACACACACACACACACACACACACAAACCCCATAGTGGAATATTGGAAAGCACTGGGCGCTAACGCATAGCACAGCATGTCTAACTCATTACCGTATTATGATGAATTAAAGCTTTAGATCTGACTAATTGATTCAGAATCCCCATGCTCTGCAATGTGATGCCCTCTCTTATAAACCAAATTTTGAGGCTGGTTTCTACAGCTTAATGCAGCAAAAAGGGCTGCCTTTGTGGAATGATTAGACTCCTCTGGGTTGGCGTAAGATGTGTTCAACAGTCCTCTTTCTTTAGCACTTGAGAAAGAGTGAAATACAGGTAAAGTTACTTCACCAGGTGAACCAAGAGAAGAAAGGAGAAGAAACATACTAAATAAAAGGTGAAAATGTTTCATGATTTTGATGTATTGTCAATTTTTAAATACAGCCAAACCTCCGTAGCTAGAAATTTTAAACTCACTGTTAATATTGTGAGTCAGTTTTCTGGCACCTACTCTATGAGCTCCTCCCACAATGGGGGGGGCACATGACATTTCATGAAAATCTATAGGTTAAATGCAAAATAATTTTATGACTTTTCCGTTTTTTATTAGGTATAATTGACATATAATACTATATTAGTTTCAGGTGTAAAATGTAATGATTTGATATGTGTGTACATTGCAAAATGACCACCACAATAAGTCTAGTCACCATACACAGTGATAATTTTTTTTTCTTTTGATGAGAACTTTAAAAATCTACTCTCAACTTAAAATCTATCAACTTTCAAATATTCAACAAAGTACTATTAAGTATAGCCATCATGGCATATATTATATCCCTAGGACGTATTTATTTTAAAACTGGAAGTTTTACCTTTTACCACCTTTATCTATTTCCCCCACCCCACCTCCCTACTTTTATTACTTATAAGGACATATATCACTTAAATAAATGCCAGTGAAGTGCTCCCAAATTCCAGCATACCTGCTAACTAGCCAATTCTTTCAATTTCTGTCAGTCTATTATTAAAATGTTCATGTTTTTAAAAATGATTTACTTTCATTTTTAATAACCCCAGTAATCTTATTGATAACATAAGATAAACATAGTTCTAAGCTGAGTAGATGCAAAAAAAAGAAATCCTCAAAGCGTCACAATCTCTGATTAAATGATACAAAAATGTTACTTTTAAAGATACTTCCATTCTCCTTTATGTGGTAGTTGATCGTAAGTAGATAGTAGTAATACACTCATTAAAGAAACTAGGGTAAGCCTATGATCACAGAAGCAAAGAATTAGAGTTCGAAGAGACATTCAAAGGCATCCCTTTAGATAGCTGAGACCATTAAAAAGTTCTTTCTTAAGATGAGCTAAAGCCTGCAAACCTGTAACTTCCCACCTGCTTGCCCTACTTTTTCCTCTTGGAAAAACACAAAGTAAACATGAGTCGTTTTCTATATGCTAACTGTCCAAATATTTGAAGACCTCGACACATTCCCCTTTATATTTTCCTTTTCCTTTTCATGCAAACCAAGATCTCTCCATTTTACAATTCTATTATTGAATTTAGGGGAAGCAAATGTGGTAGAACTTATATTTTTAAAATTTCAGTTTGTCAGAGGAAATACAGATAGCAGACAAACTGTAAGAAATAATTCAATCTCATAAGTCACAAAAAAGTAAAACGATTGAGATGCCACTTGTATCCTATACAGGGACAAAGATTTACACAAGATGAAACCAAGAACTTGGCAAAGGAGAAAAACAGGGATCTTCTCACACCACTAGGAAACTAAATCGATACAGCTTTTTTGGAAGGCAAATCAGCAATATCGAGGCCAACAATCATACTTTAGGCATTATCTTAAAGAATTATTCGTTTGGGGCAAATATTTACTTGTTCATGGTAACAAGTCCAAAATAACAAAATTGAAAACAATCGAATAGTAGGTAAGTAAATTCCAGAATGCCTACTGTGGCATTGGAAAATGATATTTCAGAAGAATATTTAATGATTTGGTGTTACATGGACAAAAGTAGGTTATCCAACAATATGTGTTGAGTGAGCCCTATTCTCTAAAAAAATAAAAGGGTATACCTGCGTGTCTCTCTCTATACACATATATATTTACATAAAAATAGAGAGAGAGGGGGGTAGGAATAACAGTGATAAAAACTGGAAGGATTTACACCAAAGCGAAGCCAGTGGTCATTTAAATCAAGCCCTGTTTTTGTTCTCAGGTAATTGTTTTATGTTGTCATTGCTGATATTGTGAGTCAGTTTTCTGGCACCTACTCTATGAGCTCCTCCCACACCCATCAGCTTTGTCCCCTGTAAAAGTGACAGACGTTTTGCCTTTGCTTCTATCCATATCATTTTATAAAATATACAACAAGACAGGGCCCAGGACTGAGCATGTTTCTTTTTTTGCCACCAGGATTGCATGGTCGAGGCAATGGGTCAAGACCTGCCAGTTTCACTGTATTGATGTCCGAGATGAAAGTCTATTAATTCAATCACATATCGTTTTATCAGATACTTTTGAAAACCCATCAGGCCTGTGCTAGATATTGGGCCACATGTATGGCTCTGGCCCTTGAATGAGGGTGCAAAAGATTGGATAACCTTGGTTGTCACTGGAATTAAAGAGCATGAGACCAGGAGGCTGAACTCCTTAGCTTGTGGTTCAGCTACACTCAGCAGGAGTTGCTATGACTTAAGTTCAATGGGAGGACACCTTCCCCATGCCTGATATTACATATGGATGTGCGGCCAAACCAGGGGGAGAACCCACAGCTTCTTTTTCCCTTCTCAGAGAGCAAAATGAGAATTGCTCAGTTTAAAGATAAAAGTAGTCTCTTCCACATCTAAAAACTTTTATACATATGTATATATAATATTTATTTATGTCTCCCATGTGGTGATTTAGGTACAAATGATTCTGGAACATATGGAGTACATTTTCTTTTAATGTAAACAGAGATTGTTAATATTCAGGAAAAACCAATGGCAACATGAGTGTTGGCTCCTCTAAATCCCTAAGAGTTTGAGGAAGTTACTAACTTCAGGTTACAAAAAAGGACTCTGTCTTTCCTGAGCTAACATAAATTTGGCCTGCGTGTAGGAGAAATGGAGGTTTGTTTTCAACCTACTCAAGTGTTATAGCCAGCTATGTGGTGATGTAATCTGTGGTAAAGATAGTGTAGTAGTGAATTTTAGATCACAAGCCAATCATATTAACATACGTAATTAGTGATCCTTGCTTGGTCCAGTGAAATGAGTTAGCTCTGAGGTTAATGGGATTACAGACTACAATCACACTCAGGTCTGAGCCCATTAGATTTGTTCTAATCCACGAACATACACCCTGTGCTTAACCTTACTTTGCACATCACAAACTATGTACTAAACCACATTTACACAATTCACTACAGTTAGATTAATGTTGTAGGGGAGGAAAATACTTTTCTCTACCCTCTTAAGTGCGGTAACTGGAGTTTGTGAATTAAACTGACTGACAGATTAACAAGAGAAAAGGCATGCACATTTTACTTGATACTAATATTTTAATATGTTTATGTGCATGGTGACCTTCACAAAAATGGAAATTAATACCCAAAGAAGGAGTCAGACCTTGGGACTTATATACCATTTTAACAAAAGGGTTTGAGCCTCTAGGGGTGGTATATTGTGGCAAGGTAAACATATGGGGGGAACTAATGGAAGATAGGGTTGTTTTTAGTAAGGTTCATTTGTGCAGACCTATCTCAGTGCTGACTTTCTGTCTCCAGTGAGAAGGGTTTTTCTCTTCCTGGTCCCAGAGAGGGGAGGGACAACACCGTCACAAAGGGAAATTTATGTCCTGCTTTTAGGCAGACAGAGGGAGAGCACAGAGCTCTTTGTACACTTGTTGCTTCTTAACTGCCTTCAGCTCAAAGTGCTCTTTTTGTCAAAGTGTCATATTTTGGGGTGGCATACACTGATTCTTATCAATATCAACTGAGATTTGGATACATAACGATGAATAAACCACATGTTGTAGCTCTGAAGATCCCACAGTCTACTGAGAGAGAAAGGCATGCACCCAAATGATCACAATAATGTAAGCGATACTAAAACTGTTGGACTGAAAGTCCAGAGTGAGTGTAGAAGCAGCATCGATCACTTACTTTTCTCTGGAGTAGTCGGGGAGGAGCCAGACGCCTGATGCCTGAGCTGAATTTGGATGACTGGAGGGATGCCATGACCTAGGGTAAGCGTAGAAGAACTTTTAGGCCAAAAGGAAAGCATGCTCAAGGTATGGAGACATGAAACAAAACAGTGTGCTGGGGGTCTTTTAACATTGCCACTGCCTATCGTGCAACTGGCAGGGGTGCCCGTGTGGGAACGGGGGAGTGGTTGAAGACGAGGCTGGTGGTTAGATAAGTTCATAACATGGGAGACTTTATATTCCATCTTGAGGAGTTTGGCATTTATTTTGAATTCAAAAGGGCATGATTAAAGAGTAAGCACTCATGCATTTCAGTTCATAACATGGAAGACCTTATATTCTGCAGGCAACTTCAATGACTGTTATTGAAATAATTGGAAGCTAATGTGAAGGAAGGGCTACAGTTGACCAGGTGAAAACATGTATTCTTTCAATAACAGTCATTGAAGCTGCCTGCAGAAGCAATGGCTGGAAAGGACATAGTTCCACGTACAAATTAACAGGGCTCGGTCATTGATGAGACATCGGTGACAAAGAGACAGCGAACTGACAATATCTCTCCTATTTATGATATAAGGACACTCAGAGGAGTGTGGTGTCATCACCTAAAACAAAACACGGAAGAGCAGACTTGGGAAGAAAGATGATGAGTTCAGGTTGGGATGTGTTTGATGCGAATGTGGTTGGAGATATGACGGGGGTGAGAAGGAAAGTTGAGTAGATGATTGACCATAAAGTGTAGTTGAAGGGAAACAGGACAGTTGGCTTCAGAAATCAGACATGAATGCAGGTCTTGTGGGGCCTGAAGGTTTTTAAAATATTAGGGATTCTCAAATACAAATAATACAAAATTACAAACACAAAATTTGGTGTGAATGTGAATGTTTAAATGAGAAAAGAAATGAACACAAATTAAATTTTGAAAAATAATCACAATAAAAAAATTAATAAAGAACATGATTTAAAAAGTTAACTGATATTCATTTAAATTAATTTTTGGCTACATAATCATTGATTATCTCATCACATAATGATTTTGCAATATATATATTTTTTCTATGCCAGACGTGGAAAGATAATTCAGTCTTTCCTCTTTCAGGGTTGATCCAAAATTATTTGTGGTATTGTCCATTTAACGTTGTTCCTTTCAGATTCAGAACTCATTCATGATGTTGTAAGTTTTTAGAATTGTTGCCAAATTGGGGAAAACATTTATCAAGTTTCTTGTCTATTTGAGCTGTAAGATTCAGAAGAATTTTCCAGAGATGAATTTTGCATTCCATCCATTTTAAACCTGACTTCTCCTGTGCTACCCACACTTCTTGTTTGCAACTGGGTGCTATAGAATGTATTTATATTGTGGTCCTGCCTCTTTTTTTTTGTCACAACTTGGGGGAAGTCATTAATGTGGCCTACAGAAATAGTCTTGGAAGCCATTCCTACTCCAGCATGCCGAGCAATCATTTCACTGTGTATGCGAGTGTCTGTGATCCACACCAATATATTCTACTAACAGCAAACTAAATTGATCTCAAATTCAACTTCTGATCAGGATCTCAAAAGTGCCTAGAGCCATCTCATAGTCACCTGACACACGGGGAAGACAGAGTAGATGAAATACCTTAGTTTCGTACATTTTATAAAAATATTTGACCACAGCAAACACTGTTAGAGACCGTCACAAGCTTTGAAAGAGCCTCGGGCAAGTGAGAGGTCTTGAAGTTTAAGTTTCACACACTGCTTCATGGAAAAATCATCTCTGTAGTAAAACTTAGGGGCCAATGAGAAGGATGGAACTCTCTCTCCTTCTATGGGAACAGACACTCCTTTCATGGGTCCTCCTCTTCTCCCTGCTTCTCTACTTACTCCTGGGATTCTAGGTAGGTCTGTTAAATAGATTCTATTTGTACTGATTGTAAGATAAGAATGGAGACCTCTGTCCTGCTGAAAGAATTTGCATTTGTTTAGAACCCATTGGACAAGTGACTCTCCTATCATAGATTATTGGGAGGAAATGGCTATTATCTAGGCATCAGTGAGGATAATTCCTTTAAACTTACTATTTCTAATACCAGCCATGGCTGTCTTTCTGTGTATGAGAAGGATCTTAAACATGGGTTATAAACCAGTATTTCAGAGCGTGTTTATTACATACTCAAGAATGAGGAAACTTAAAAATAAATATGAGCACTTGAAAATCTTTTGCAGCATGAGAAAAGAACAAAGCATTAGTTACTGAGAGAAAATGAAAAGTTTTATTTCATGAAGTATAAGAAATATTTAGAGAACATCTCGTTCTCAATGGGGACATTATGTCTCTTTTAAAGCAGGCAGAAATAAGAATTTTTCAAAACAAGTAGAATGATCAAAGTAAATTGTATTTTAGAATACTGAAGAGCAGGCTCGGGACTACAAATAAATATTAAATAATGAAATAGACAATAAACTGACAAGCAATCATAGAATTCAGGAGAAATTAGTATAAAGATAAAAAATATTATAGAATTGTTAGCAAAGATGAAGGCCAATTTCATGGCACCCAAGCCCTGAATAATAAGTATTCTCATTTAGACAAAAAGAAAACTCCAGATTTAAAAAATTATCTGACATTAATAGATTTGCCCTTTTCCAGCTTGTATTAGTAAATAGAGATTCACATGATGAAATGTGTTGATAAATATTCAAAACCTTCAAGTATAAAGGGAAACTAACTTCCGTAAGGAGGACTCAGTATTTATCATAAAACAAAACAAAACACAGTGGATCCTAAGTAACTTCAGCCATCTTTTTTTGAAACAACCAAATATGGGACAATAGCTACAGTGCTCTTTCCCAAAGGAAGCTGATCTTCAATTTTTCAAATAGCTAAATGGACACTCTCCTATCTGCAAAGTTTTATGAAATTTATCTGCTGACTACCACAAATACTGCTCAAAAATATAGCCCAAATAATGAAAGGATGAGTTAAAATGGGAACTAAACTAAAGAAATATGTGGTAAATTAGCTCTTCCATATTTCATACCACAAAATGCTGAAGTTCCAATATTTGAGCAGATTTATAATTTTTGTTTATTCTTATATTTTTTCTTTATGTATTTTAGAATAATATCCTGAGAATACTGCTTTCTATCATGCCTTTCTAGATTATGGGATATTGAATATAAGCCAGTTAAAAAGGCAGTGTTTTCTTGTTTGAGGTTTATTGATTGATGTGTGTGTGTGTATGTGTGTGTGTGTGTGTGTGTGTGTGTGTGCTCACTTGTGAATGAATATGTGTGTGTGTTAAAGGTATAAGTACAAACTTGTTGATAGAACTAGATTTTGTATGGACTAGACAAAAGCATAGTTTTATTTATTCCACTAAAGGAAATAACATATTTAATCTAGATAATAATTAAGATGTAATTAAAATGTAGGTAGTTCTAGGTAAATCAGAATGATTATTTTAAGATTAATTTAAATATTCATAATTTAAATACTGTTTATATGTGATAAAAATAAACTAGATACTATGTATGTCAACCAAAATAATTACATTTTCCCTGTATTTTTTGCTAATATAAATCAAACTATTTCACATGTAAGCTTTTAAAAATAAGAAACCACAATGTTACCAAATTTGTATGCCCTAATTTGTTATTAGAGCTGAAATATTTTGTAAGAAATGAAATTGGAAATTAACATAATTTTTGGCTTTAAACTGTTGTTACTTCAAAACACAAAAATAAACCCATGCCTCTCTTTAGTCATTTACAAACATTAACAATAGAATTAATAAATGATGGTTATAATGTAATTTAAAAGTTAAGAATTTCACTGTTATGTAAATCATAGTAAATAAAATGTACTGCATTGTAGGTCAGTTGAATATGAATTTCAAATTGTACGTGAATTTCAACCATCTAAGTTTCATCTTAGATGAATAATAAGTATTCAAAACAAATGTGCATCGATTGGTTTCTGTTAGATTGCCTCTTGTGTGACTATAAGGAAACATAAAGAGTTATACTACCAATTTTAAAAGTAAAATTTCTGGCAAATATAATTTAGAGAAGGAAAAGAAGAGAGTGGATTGATGTCAGGAAAGGCTCCAAGGTAGAAATTGAGCCTTTTATAGATAAAAACTAAATACTACTTTTTAAAAATAGCCTTTTCTTCTCAGTATTTCCTTCCTATCTCCCCCAGAGAAAGTGTAATTAAGGAGGAAGCTATCCACTTTGAGACTGAAACCTGTGTGATCCTTGGGGGGCATTCATTGGACCCTAGCTCTCAGCCAGCTTTTTATGGTACCCATCAGTCAGGTGACATCTTTGGGCCTCCAAAACTGTCCTCATTAAAATTAAACCTGATGATGGATATCTGAATTCATTTGATTGTGGTAATCATTTCACAATGTATACATATATCAAAACATGTTGATGTTACACTCCTTAAATATATACAATTTTTCTTGTCCCCCCTCAAAAAAAAATTAGACCTGAGCAAATCTACAAACATTGAAGCAAGACTGACATGAACCTTTACCGAAAATGCAAATCCAATCTAAATTGCCACCCTGTTTTTTAGGTTAAAAAATTCTGGCTGGTTATTTTTTTTTCCAAATTAATTTTGGATCATGAGATTCTATTAGCTGGTTTTTGCTGGCACCACACTGCTGAAAGGATGACAAGAAATAGGGAGCCTTGGAAATGTTACATGTCTGCCCTAAGAATTCCAGTCCCATTTTATAACCCCAAAAGTCTTAGATCATTTGGATCTGGCTTAGATAAGCCGACTAGAATGAAACCAAATCAGTGAATCTTCTAAGCTTCCCCCAGCCATCCTTCATTAAGGGAAGAGTCATTTTTGCCTTTTATGAAAAGGCAGAGCCAAAAGACCAATCTTCACTAACTTGCCTTTCGTCTGAAACTTTTCCCACAATTCGGCTGCCAACTCAAGAGCAGAAGTTTCAATTTTTGCATCACTGTTTTTCAAATACAGGAAAGTTATATGGGGACATTCCCTATAGCCTTGTTGGGCCATGTGGTTCCCTTCGGTTCAATGAGCTCCCAGAGGGCTGGACATCTGCGAGAGCTCAGGCACCAGCATGTCTACCACCAGAGATGTGCCAAGCAATGTATGTCTTTGCTGCTGAGGACTCAAAGAAGTCACCTTAAAGGAATGCTGCAAGTGTTATAAGCTCTTTTTGGTCTTTGTCAAATTCTAGCCAGAGGGGTACCTTGGGACTATCACAAGAGGTTGTAGAAAGATGTGTGCTTATTCTTACCTCTGCTTATTCAAGCTCTTTCTGCAAACTCGATAGAGCGGAGCATATTACAGAGGAGACAAAACAGTCTTGGGCCCTGACTTCCGGGAAATCTCATCTTAAAGGAAAACCTTTGGGCTCCCCATTCACTTCCAATAGGAAGGGTCCAAGACAAAGCAGCCTTGGATTAAATTCCAGCTTGCAGCAAACTAGAGAATCACAGACTATGCGAAGTAGAAGTTGTCTTTGGATTTTCTAGTCCAGTATCTGCATTTTATATAGAAAAAAATAAATGTGGTTCAGAGAAATTGGGTGCCTTGCTTTTGGTCTCACAGCCAGTGTGGGTCTGAACTAGGATTAGAGCCGAGGTTTTTCCATGCTTGGCAGCTTCGAATCTGTCCTTGGAGACTGATGGTTTCTTTTGGTCCTCATAAATTAGAAAAGTTCTGAATTGCAATCAAGTTGTTACTTTTGGTTCTTTATGTTGTTATATTACAAGTCTCAACCCTTATGAAGTTTATAAAACTGGCTTAAAATCTCTCTAACTTTCTCAGTGATGACTGTGAATATCTGACTACCTCGTTTGGCTAAACTCAGAAAGGGTCATTGATTGAGAGCCCATCAAATTCTAGGACGGGCATTGTCAAAGGCCCCCATTAGATTGTGATTTCCATGAGGACAATTAACTATGGCTGCTGTCCTGTTTAGGGCATAGCAGAGTATCTGGACATAGTAGGTACTTGACAAATTTTTTTTCCCACCAATTCTGCCCTCTATCTAACTTGTCCAATTTATCAGCTCAAGTGATATTGTCCTCCTACCAGCAACTCGTATTCAAAATGTTTCTGTGGTCAGTTCGCCCCCTTCAGCTGGTTCTTCCCCACTGTGGCCTATGACTTCATATTTCTTCTCATGACTGGGCCAGTGTATCAGTTGTACGCATTGCTCTGTTTTGTCAAATCATTTATTGAAATATATACACAGAAAGATGTTCCTATAAGCTTCCCACGTTTTCTCAAAATGAATATTATTTGGTTTTTAATAAAAAAAAGTACAAAAACCCTAGATCACGTTCCAATCATTGGGATGTTTACAATCTCTTTAAAATAAATGCATACATTAAAAAAAATGAGTTCTGCAAATAACAAGTGCCAAATGAATGGGCCAAACGATATTTGCAGGAAGAATTCAGAGAGAAAAGCCTGTGCCGGGATAGTCTGGGGAGATTTTATGGATGACAGAATTTCTGTTAGGACATAGAGAATGGCTATGAACTGGGAAAAGAAGCAAGAAAACATTTTCGTTGGAGGGAGAGATTGAATCAAGTGTCACCCTGCTCAATGTGAGGCCAGTAGGTGAGCAATAGTATAGAAATTCTGTTTGCAAAGATAGGATCATATACTTTATGCTGTACTGTGTCGGGATTATACTAGAAGGGTGAATTTCTTTCTTCCTTCCTTCCTTTCTTTCTTTCTTTCTTTCTTTCTTTCTTTCTTTCTTTCTTTCTTTCTTTCTTTCTTTCTTTCTTTCTTCCTTCCTTCCTTCCTTCCTTCCTTCCTTCCTTCCTTCCTTCCTTCCTTCCTTCCTTCCTTCCTTCCTTCCTTCCTTTCTTTTCTTTCTTTTCTAATAGCATGGGACAGAGGAAAAAGGAAAACTGATTGGGAAATGCAGACTGCTGTGGAAGGTATAACAATGGGATATCTGGAGACGTTCAGTGCACAATCTGTACAAAACTATGTGGTCATCCCAAGCGGCCTGACCTGAAGTGACAGCATCAGGAATGCAAAAGAAGAGACGCTGCGTGAGAGACTGAAAGAATCGAAGTGTTGTCAAACATAGCTTAATTGGTAGTAAGAAATTAAAGGCCAACCATGGCTTCATATGTCATTTCCCTAATAACATTTTAGGTTGAGCTCTTGATGTTTTAATTCCAAAAACTAACCTGTGAGTTTCACGATGAGGTTGGCCCAAGAGGTGATATATTTCTGGTCAAAGGCTTTTTTGATGAGCCTTAAGAAACAACAACTCCATACTTCTTTCATTTGTAAGCTTGACCCCATGGGGAGGTATGGGCCAGGCAAATAAATAACAAGAATAAGAACGTCTTTATTCCTCTCACATTCCCTTGACTTTGTCCTTTGTACCATGGCAAACTGCAAAGGGACATTGAAGCATTAATATGGCTGTGTGAGGCACTCACCATGGTCTCTGAGGAACAATTTTCAATATGTTACACTGTTATGTTAAGAAAGTTTTCAACCCAGATCATTTGACTGAGTTTCTCTCTAGAAAGAATCAGCAGTGTCAAGTTGCTCAAAGAATATTCACTAAATCTAAACAAATACGAGAATTTTACAAATTTTCCACTAAGATTTATTGGGTACCTCTTGAGTGGCGACCACTCTCGAGTGTCTTCCTGGCAAGTAAATTGGTGCTCAATAAATATTGGATGAAGAATTAATGAATTGGTGAAAACTAGCGCTTTAGGAGTCCAACTTGCTGGATTTGAAAGGAAGGAGGCCAGAAGCAGGAGAATAGACAAACTTTTGTGGCAATCCAGGCCTTTGATTGTGTAGGCTTAATTGGGAATACAAACGAAAGGGTAGGGGAGTGATACTCCTTGGGGATTCAGTGGTACATTGCGGCTCAGTGGCTGTAGGGAAATTACGAAGATGAAGGAGAAGAAAAGAGTCACAGAGAGTTGGGTATTTACAACCCAATAGAAGGAGTAGTCAAATTGATGGGAGTGAGCAAAAATACTATGTTCTGCAAAGAGATTTGTTTGGGGTAATGGCAGAAACCTTTGCATGGAGACCTCCTGTGAGTAGAATGCTCCAACTGGTGTCTGGGGCAGAGGATAAAAATATCCTCAACCTATCCATCAACGGAAGTACACATGTCAATCATTCAGTTAGATTGACATGTTATAATGCAAAATCAACCACATTAGGTAAAACAAAACAAAACAAAACAAAAAAACCAGAAAAAAACTGTCTTTTTCATCATAACCCTATAGTCTGGTGCATTTTTATCTAAACCCAGAGTACATATACTAATATGACTGCTACACCAACAAATCCAATTTTCTCCTGTCTTCATGTGGTGTCCCAATCAAGGTCAACGCCATACCTAAGTGTTTCTCGATCTTTTGAAATTACCATCCCCCAAGGAGCTTCTATAGACAGCTTGAGGAGGATGGTATTTGGAGTTAAGGAAAATTGATGACTACACCTGGAGAAGAGTGTGAAGAACAGAGAACCACACCAAGTGAAAGGTAGGAAATGAGGGAAACAGACCAAACAGACATGACACATTTGAAAGATTGAGGGTATAAGAAGATTTGCAAGTCACTGAGTCAGGGGAAAAGAGAGTTTTAACAAGGAGGTAATAAGAACTATCAAGTACTAACTAAAGGTGCAAGAGAAAAGTAATCAAGAAAAGGCCATTGGATTAATACTTTACAAACTGGACTTCTAAAATTCACGTCTGTGGCCATGCATATGTGACTTATTTATAACTAGTCAGATCAGTTACACATGAAATAGAAATCACGGCCTGCCCCTAGTTATTTGGAGCTATGTACATATATTTTAAATAAAGCTCTATTGACACTGAGTAGCTCGATCACAAGAATTTCGATCTACAGTCCCTTTCTTGGTAGTGAAGGCTACTTACTGTTAGCATCAAGGAAAACACAGTCCATCTCAGGTCGGGACATATTTTCAGAAAGGAACTGGCAGTTCACTCATTGGGTGGGTAACAAAGCATTTTCAGTGTAAGGACCAAGGAGGGGGATGGTCCCCGGGTTCCAATGTTCAGCTAGCCAGTGGACTCGGTGGTGGCTGAACAGGAGTAAAGACTCAGCACTAACCACACCGGGAAGATTTTCAGGCCACTGCTGTGTGGGATTTTGTTTACGGGTCAATTTTGCAAACAACTGCCCTCAGACCAAATATTCAAGTAGCTTAAGCTTGGAGATAATTAGGTGGGTGGTTCTGCTTCCACACTGAGTTCTGGACTTGACAGGGTCTGAGAGATCTGCTAGCTCAGCTCTCCCAGCCTATGATCTCTCCTGCTTTACAATATCACTGACAGAGCTCCTCAGACATCGTCTGCTTGATTGCTTCTAGCCAAGTGTCACTCACTACCTGTGAAGAAGTCCTTTCTGAAATTAGTGATCTGTACCTGAAAACTGTTGATAATTTCCTAAAAGTAACACTGGGATAATGCTTACTATCTGATATCTACTACCCATGGTTCCTAGCAATATGTACAGAGGGTGCCAAAAAAATCTATACACATTTTAAGAAAGGAAAAAATTGTATTAAAATTGTCATACTCAATATATACCAATAACAAAAGATGAATACAAGTTGTGCATATACATTTTTTTGGCACCCCCAGGAGGATATACTCATTTAATCTCTTTAACCCCATGGATAATACATCCATGTACTAAAGTTAATGCAATTAATAGCCATATTTTTAGATGAAGAAATTAAGGCATTGATCAGTATGCTTAAGGTCAGAGGGTTTGAACCCAGCACCTGAGCTCATAACTGCTTTGTTTTAATGCTTAATCCTTCTTGCTAGTTATTCAAATATTTGAGGACAGTTACTTGGGCTTTCCTCAGCATTCCTTTCCCAAGCTAACTGTTTTCAGTTAATGTAACCATTTTTCTCATGCCGTGGTTGTGATCTTCTGGAAAAGCATCATTTAGTTTGTCACTGTCCTTCTTAATATTAGTGCCCACAACTGAATACAGACTCAGTTACGGTCTGACTAACACACAGGATTGTGTGGAATTACACAATGGTTAGGTTCTCAAATCAGCATGCAAAACTACCCTTGAAAAAGCCCTTCACTAACTCACAATGGAACGTACATGTGATACTGTGTGTACAATCCTGTACAGAAATTCTTCTGTTCACTAAAATTTGAGAACCATTGTGGTTGACTGAAGAAGGAACAAAAGGAAAGTTGATAGTCAGATGCCTGAACATTAAAAACATTCTGCTCTTAAGGTAATGATCAAATTCCCCATGGTGAATGAAGGATGGGAGGACAATACTTAATTGATCCTGTTTTCTTGCAGTATTACTTCATTCTGAGGAAATATTAAGCTCTATAACTTACTATATGTTAATACATTTGTGTTACAGTGAGGATTAAACAAGAAAAGGGAGAGAAGGGTGTGTTCTAAAAGCAGTTTGTAAGTTTAGTATAATACAATGACAGGCCTTACCATCCAGCCTGCATTCTCAACAGGGGAGACATCACCCCCAAGGGGGGCAAAAATCTTAAAACAGTCACTATTTTTTCTATTCAATTTTTTAACATTCACATTTTTTTATCCTTAATGTTCTAAAGCTACTGTTTGACTAGTTTTTCATAAAATGCTATTTGTCTTTCAGAAATAAATTTTCTTTTGAATACATATGTGTGTGTGTGTGTATATACACATATTGACATATATTCTCTCTCTCTCTCTCTATATATATATTTTATATATATATATATATATGTATATATATATATATATACATATATACATATACTACACACACACACATACACACACACAAAGGGTGCCAAAAAATGTATACACATTTTAATAAAGGAAAACTGTATTAAAATTGTAATATTCAATATGTACCAATAATAAAAGATGAACAAGTCACATTTGACTTCTGCAATTATAAGAGGTGCTCAAAGTGGTTACCATCAGCATCCAGACACTTCTGATGATGGCGAACTACTGCTTGAGCAACACTGACCAAAGTGTCCACTTGTATACATTTTTTGGCACCCCCGATATATATATATGTGTGTGTGTGTGTGTGTGTGTGTGTGTGTGTGTGTGTGTGTATGTATGTATATATATGTATGTGTATATATATGTGTGTATATATATATATATATATATATATATATATATATATGTATGGGTGTATATATATAAAATACTGCTGTTCATCAGGTGTCTCTCCAAGAGGCCTATGTTTATGACTAAAAGCAAGATTAAAAGATCCAGAAAATTCTTCAGTGAGAGCTACAGAGATACAAAATTAACAAAGAACTTTTTTCCTAGATAGAAAACTATTTTCATCGCTTGAGCATATCTGTATTAGTTCTTAAATGTGAAGATTAGTTCTAGGGCCACTGAAACCTAAGCAGTGCAGGTCACCCAGAGAATTTCCTCGTATGAATGAGGCAGATTGCTATTTTGTTTTCCCTGAGGCAGAAAATTCAAAAGGCAAATATTGTGCTTCAGATGGTCATCAGTCATTCAGCCAAATACTTTAAATATTTGCTATGTGCAAGACAATCTACTACTCTAAGTTCTCCTATACTCAGTCTTTTCCCTTGGATCAAAAATCAGAAAGAGAGAATCAATTCTAGGAATAAAATATGCATTGAAAAATAAAGCAGACTATCAACAAGTGAAATTTATTATGACACCAGGAAAGCACATTTAACTGGTGAGAACAGTGGAGAAAAAAGTAAAGAATACAAGGAAGATAATGTAATGGAGTGATTCAGAGCATTCAGAATCACCCAGGTTTAAACTCCCATTCTGCTATTGATCTGCTATGTGACATTAGAAAAGTCCCCTATTCTCCCTGTGCCTCAGTTTGCATATTTGTTAAATGGACATCACAATAAGACTTTCCTCATAGAGTTCTTCTGAGGATTAAATGAATACATTAAGGTATGAAAAGTACCTGATTGAATATCAGGAATGGAATAGCTTTCAGTAAACGGCAGCTACTACTACTATTACTACTACTAGAACTATTACTTTATTATTATATTTAATAATGAAACCAAGGAAAATGTGAATCTCAAATGCAATTTGTGCTTGGACCTGAATTTGAGACTCTCATTGAAACTGGCCTGAATGACAAAGCAAGCTTGTTCCTCTACTAGGAGAATTTAGCTCTGTAATTCTCTAAAAGGATTGCATTTCTTAAAGAAACTCAATATCTAAGGTCTTAATCATTATATTTTAGATTCAATAAAATAATTATATTTAAAAACCTTTTTCTCTTGGACAACAAAACTAACATTTTTTCCTACAGTAGAATGGCCAAATGAATATGTATGCATTTAACTTGATTACACTGGCTTTTTTCTTATATTTTTTTACTGGAATAGTGTGAAGACTGAATACACAACCTATAGAGATAAGTTGGAGTTTAAAAATCCAAATTTGTTAAATTCAATTACTGCCTCTTCTTAGATTCAATTGAACAGCAAGCATCTCTTATTTAAGAGTTTGAATTTGTGTGCTATACGTGCAGAATTTCCTGGTCCCCTTGTTGCATTTAGGATTTCAGTGGGAAATTTTTGTATTCCAATGAGTTCCAGTTTTTCGGCCAACGGTCAAGCACTGTGTTTCCCTGAAAATAAGACCGGGTCTTATATTAATTTTTGCTCCAAAAGACATATTAGGGCATATTTTCAGGGGATGTCTTATTTTTTCATGCACAACCATCTACATTTATTCAAATACAGTCATGTCATCTTCTCCTGGAACATCGTCACAATGTACTAACAGCATCTGTCTGGCTGACGAGCTTAACTGGGGCTTATTTTCCGGGTACCATGGTATCTGCCACAATGAAAGGAAAAGGAGCTCGACCAAGGATCAAGAGGTGTGGAATATGAATCAGGAGGCTTGGGATTTTGGGTCCCGTTTGCTGCTCCCTTGGAAAATCTCTGTGACCAAAAGCAAATGGTTCCGCTTTTCTAGATTTTAGTTTTCCCACTGTATGCAATTGTGAATTTAGGCGATGCCACCCATTACCTACTAAGAAAATCATTATATTTGTAGTAGAGACAAATAAGAATGTATAGTTGATCCTTGAACAACTTGGGGGTCAGGGACACTGACCTCATGCAGTTGAAAATCTGTGTATAACTTTTGACTCCCCTAAAACTTTCTGAATAATAGCCTACTGTTGATTAGAATCCTCACTGACAACATAAACAATTGATTAACACATAGTTTGCACATTATTTGTACTAATGCTGTATTCTTACAATAAAGCATTCTAGAGACAAGAACATGCTATTAAGAAAATCATAAGGAAGAGAAGATAAATTTACAGTATTTATTGAAAGAAAATCTGCCTGTACGTGGACCTGCGCGGTTCAAACCCATGTTGTTCAAGGGCCAACTACATTACTGATGCGATTTATTTTTTTTAGGCAATTATAGCCAAAATGTATTGAATGCTTCTTGTGTAGGATATTAGGTTAAGCATGTTACAAATATGACCTCAGTTAAATTAATCCTTACAACAATATTGTGAGATTATTATTATGCTCACCTTATAGACAAAGAAATTGAGATAACTAGAAGTGAAATATAATGAAAAAAACCCGAAACAAAACAAATAGCTGTCTACCAGGATCCATGATTTCCTTAATTCCAAAGAGAATCTCTGAGTTACAGCTGACCACTTCAAAAAACACAAAAAAACTAACCAACCAACAAACAAAAACCTCTTCCCAACTACCCTTGCTGTAGGTTTTATTATATGGCAATATTCTGACAAGTGGGCTATAAATGCAAGTGTGTGGCAGCTTTCGGGAACCTTCCTTAAAGCCAGCCATGCTCGTCCTGTGTCCTCTTTCTTCTCTGTTTTTCTATCCTGCTGGAAATGCAGACATGATGTCTGAGGCACTGGATACCATGGCCTGGGGATGGCAGTGCAGTCTCTGGGGTTACCGGAGAGACGCAGAGACGCAGAGGCTCAGAGACTCTCTCCTGTTCCCTTTACTAACTCACTCCAGACTTTTAGACGAGAGAGAAAGAAAGTTGTCTAGCTCATGCCACAGATATTTTGGGTTAGAATCAAACCCACCCTTCACTAACATGAGTATACTGCCCACAGTTACACAGCTCGTGAGAGGCAGGGCTGGGTTTCCAACCCTGGTTTGCCTGACTTAGAGAGGAGGCAAGCACATTACCACAGTGTTACGTTAAGCGTACAATGAGGCCCTTCACTCTGTAATGTTAGATATTTAAAACAGGTATACTTGATCTTGGATCAAGGTGATTATTTTGTTTCCAGTTCGTCTGTCTTTCTAATTCCATTTGACTGGCTGATATTCAATTGAGTTCTATACCCTGAGCACATATACACAGTTTTTGGCAAGGAAAAGGCCAGTTTGACCTTAAATTTTTGTTGTAGACAAAGTGGATAATGCACACCAAAGCTCTTAAAAAATTAGATTTGCATAAGAATGATTTCCATGTGCTTTCTTTACTTGTATGAAGGGAGCTGAAAGGCTGCTCTGGGACATGCTGGGGTCTGTTTCTGCTCATGGAAGCTGGGGCTCCATGGTGCTGCCCACGTAATTCCAACAAGAAAGCTACTGTACGTTTCTTTGGCTATTTTAAATAAATGGATGTCGGATTTCAGTTATCTGCAAAATACCTCTGTCCTACACCCAACATCGTTAAGTAAGATGGTAATGAACTAGACTTTCTCCTTCAAGATGTTGGTAGCAGAGAAGACAGAAACTTAGACATTATTTACAGAGAATTTCATTTCATGGCTCAACATCCCAAAGGAACTAACTGAAAAGCTATTCAATTCATTAAGAGTTGATAAGGCGGACAGATATTATACAGTTGGAAATATTGGTAGTTTCCTGCATAATAGACACAATCACATGACAGTAAAACATTTATTCATGTGAGCAATCAAAAACAAAACAACACAAAGCAAGTGACCTTAACAGTAACCACAGCAATAAATATACCGGTCTTTTAGAAAGAAAACTTTGAGATCTCCTGAGAACTTGAAAGGATGACCTAAACTAATGAAAAGATATATTACATTCTTCTATGGGACAAGAGGTATTTGGTTTGCAACAAACCCAATACTTTGTTGCAAAAGTATCGGGTTTTCCAAATTAATTTATAGGTTATTTATGTCATTCTGATCAAAATTGTATTGCAATTTTATGAGAGAAAAATAATTCTAAAGTTCACCTGGCATAATAAATTAATGAAAACAGCAAAGATAATTATGAACATTCAGAATAATGAGGGATTTAGATTTTAATCTATATTAGAAAAATTAAATTATTCATGCAGTGTGAGATATATAAAAATATATGTAACAACTCAATAAATGGTAAAGAGGTAATAAAAAAATTGAGGGAGTAATAGATTATTCCACAAATTAGGAGATTGGCTATTTGGAGAAAAGTTAATTGTGATAATCATACATCTTATATTCACATAAATTCTGCACTTACTAAAAATTTGGTGTCAAATTGGGAAAACATAAATATAGGTGAATGGATGTCAAGATTCTGCATGAGGATGAATTTCTAAGCATCAAAGCAGTGAAACAAATAACAGAAATAAAAATGAATAGTTTTGACTCTACAAAAATTTGAGTTTTCTCTGTCAAACAAATATAGTAAAATTTAAAGGAAAATGGGAGTTTCGATTCCAGACTGGCAACATGAGGAAAAGCCCTTATGGACCCACTCTCCAGTGAAACAAGTGTAACTGCTGAAAATTATACATATAGTTGGGGTTATCACTTTGTGAGTTATGTAAATGTCTGATCACTGTTATTCTGTACGCCTGAAACTACTAAAAAAAAAAAAAGAACTAACAAAAAAATTATACATACAATAAAAAAAAACACAACCATTTAAAGTCTCTGGCAATTGTCCTAAAAACATACAGCAAGTGAAGAAGTATTTATTCAAGAGCATGTACTAATCTTAGTAAGAACAGCAAGAGTGTGTGGGGTTTGGTCCATAACCCACTCTCTCACCTCTACTTCCCCAGCTCAGACTGATGGAGGCTTCACTCTGGGCAGATGTGGCCAAATACAAATGAGTCCCTCTCCCTGAGCTCCCGTGTGGAAGTATGGTGTCTTAGCAAGTAGAGCAAGATGCAGCATTTCTCCTTCCCTTCAACCCTGAGATCAAGAGGCTAAAGTCCAGGTGAGTCTGAGAGTTTGGGAGAAATTCATCCTCCACTCAAACCCTACTCACATGATGGAGGCTCTATCTCAGATGTGGCCAATGGAGAATACTGGGGCCCCGGCTGCCCTCACCTCAGCTCCCCAGCGGTTGCAAGGAAATGGAACAGGAGACAAAGCCAACAAGATCACAGGCTACCATCCAAGCCACTGCCCATGACAGGGGCTCAGGAATTTTTCCAAGGAGGAGAGGCAGCACACGGCTTTGAAGCTCTCCCCAGAGGAACTGATTTTTATTTACAACGGAGTGTTGGGAAGTTCAAGCCTTTGGGAGCTCTTGAAAACAATAGCTCCTCTTAATGAAGAAGAGTAAGCAAAACCACAGGTCAGCTAGTTCACCAGAGAGAACCAAGGAGGGAAGACAGCAAAGGAGAGAGCCCTCTGGGGGCCAGAAGTCTCAGAGACAGGCATCAAACACTTCCCTTACCCTAATATAACTGGATCAGGCCACAGAGCAATTGGTGCCCCCAAGGCATTGTAGGAAAGTAGAGTCATCAACTAGCAATGAGTGACACCTCCCAGCTTCATGTGATACTCAATGAGACAGATTAACAGAGATCAGAAAGAGACAGTCCCTGAGTTTTACTAGTTGGGTAGCCCCCAAATACCCCAGCCAGGAATTTAGTCTAAAGTATTCTTGATTGGTAGTCTCTCTGGAGTCTTAACAAAAACCAATGTAAATCCTCTCTGGAAGTAGGCACCTTTTCTCTAGGCCTCAGCAGATTCTCAAACATAATTTGTCAAAGAGACTGGGCATCTCAGTCAAAAATGACTAAGCATACCTAGGGCTCAGACCTGGGTTTCTAAATATTCTTCCTTTCTTTAAAGGAAACAGGGTCCTGTGGGGAAATAGCTGGTACTAAGCCTGGAGCAGGGAAAGTAAACATGGAGTCTGCAACATCTTTTTATGTGAAAAAAAAAAATCACAAAGTGGTTTATACGAAAAGGTCACTGAAGCCAGCTTAAAGGGGCTTCCACCAGTTAAGTCAGGACAAATTTGAGCATCAAAACGATTATTCACAGCACTAAATTACCGTACACTGAATAAGAATCTAGCGTTCCTGTCGATGCTGAAAAGTATGAAATGCAAATAAAATGTAGAAGAAGCTTTATTTAATTTTGTTCATTTTTTGTAATCTATTCACTGTCCGATAACAAATACAGGAAGAAGGACAGAACTAGAAAATCACCATTTTGTAACCATCATAAGAATAACTGCTTTGGGTGAGAATCATCAATGAATAGAGACTAAAGCTATTTAGTGAAAGTTTGTTGGGTCATCCGATCCTCAGTCTCAGAGCATCTTCCCACAAGTTATTCATTCAATCATTAGAAAGTTATATAAGATACTGTCAGTCTGGAGAAATTCAGAAAACACCGCCTTAACTAAGTGATCAAAGTTAACATCTCTAAAAGTGAGACCAACTGACATCATGTGCCTCTTGATGAAGGACACAGATGACTTATGTCATATTCCTGCCGAAAAAGCATAACCTGAAACCAGCCGAGGGGAACCCACTAGACAAGGCAAATGGAGGGACATTCAACACCACAATTAGACTGCAGCCTCCTGTGAATTCGGCTTCCTTCTCATGTCTCCCATTCAATAAATCATCTTGTTCTGCGGATTTCACCTCCTAAATATCGCTAGAATTCATTCCCTTCTCCCCGTTCGCTTAGTTACATCATGCCACCTAATTGTTAAAACAGTTGCTGGCCATGGTCCCTGGGAATCCATGCTTCACAGGTTAGCTCGAGTAATCTGTCTACGGTATAAATCTGATCACGTCACTTTCCTGCCTAAAAGGTTTCTGTGGCTTTCAGTGGCTGGTAGAATAAAGGCAGACTCTGAAATCTGGTTCCCAAAGCCTGTCCTGATCCGGCTCCTGCTTTGCCCTCTAAACTGTATCCCTTGATACTTCACTGCCAGCACCGTTTTCTTTCCATTCGCCACTTCCCTTGATTTTCAGGTTGAGGTATGTTCTGCTTCGTGCAGGCTTTTACCCATGTCTCTAACAGTTTCACTTTCTACACTTCCTGTCCCACTAGTCTCATTTTGACATTGAACCCTTTTCATACTTCAGGCCTTAGCTTAGATGGGATTTATTCCGAGAAGCTTTTTTTACCCCACCGCCCTCATTTCACCCCAGTCTAGCTTAGATGTTCCTTTTGGGTAAACTCACCATACGTCATACCTGCTTCAGTCTCTTCACTTAACCTATGGCTTTGTCATTTCTTGTGTAAAGTTCAGCTCGTCTAGTAGACTGTGAGCCTCACAAGGCAGGGTCTGATTCTGTCTTGGTCACTGTTTTCTTAGCTAGGGCCCACCCGCCACAGTGTCTGCGACATGGTAGAATTTTGATTGAATGAATGGACAACATAGTTTCAGTGGGAGGAGAAAAGGGGCATTTCAGAAAATAGTAGTGAATGTTCTAAATGGCATGAACTGTGTAATGCCAACCTTAGGGGTTACTATCTCAGGATTGTATTAGCAGTTGAGGAGTGATTTTCTGAACTTCCTATTAAAATATATATATACATATACATACATATACATATATATACATATACATACATATACATATATATACATATACATACATATACATATATATACATATACATATATATACACACATATATATATACACACACACACACACACACACATATATATACATACACACACATATATATACACATGGTCAGTGTCCAGGTCTTATTTTCTAAATACCATTTTCCAATAAAAGGAACCAGGGCTCCTTGGAGAAGGGGTTGATTCCAGAGTTGGGGCAGGACAATATAAGTGAGCACGGAATATCTTATGAAACCTGAATGCAAGAACATTCTCAAAAAAAAAAAAAATTGAGGTGAAGGGATTAAGAAGTATAAACTGGCAGTTATAAAAATAGTCACGGGCATGTAAACTACAGCATAGGGAATATAGTCACTAATATTATAATAACTGTGTATGGTGTCAGATGGGTACTAGACTTATCAGGGTGATTACTTCATAAGGTATATAATGTCTAGTCACTATGTTGTACAAGTGAAACTAATATAATAGTGTATGTCAACTGTAATTGAAAAAGATGAAAAATAATTCTTTAAATGAGGTCATGTTGAAAGGACACTAGAGCCAACTGAAAACGATCCCATTGGCCAAAGCTGGAACAATTCGAGCAACAAAATAAACAGTATCAAACTATAGTCCAAAGAATAAAATAAATATCCACAAGCCCATATTGATGTAAATGAATTGAATAAACAAAAACATGGGGAGAAGACCTTTCACAGAAGAATTCTTACAGAAGAATTCTAATTAGTAAAGTTTGAGGGAACCAGGGAAATAGAAAATCACCATCAGGTAAACACTGCACTAATAGTTGTTACAGGTAACAAATCAATGAGGTCTAAAATCAATGGGCAAATATTTGAGGAGGAACAGAATATTTGTATGGCCTCACAATATCTTCTCCAAGACATTTAATAATGACAAAGGAAAAAGTCATGATTTTATACTTGAGAAACCTGGCGGACACCAGCCCCACGAACGGATCGAGGTTAATACAACCAGTAATAAGCGATATGGGGCATTGTGTACCCCCTGATATGATACACTTAAGAGCACAAAACCACACCTGGGTGGTATTTTTTGTTAAAAGTGCATAACCTAATCTAACCATGAGAAAATATAGAATGGAAAGTGAAGGATATTCTACAAAACAACGGAGCAATACTTTTCAAAAGTGCCAATGTCATAAAAGAAAAGAAAAAGACTAAGAGAGAGTCACAGATTAGAGGAAACTAAGAAGACATGACAACTTAATGCAATCTTGGATCTTGGGTTCTGGCACAGAAACAATGATATGAGTGGAAAGAGAAATCCAAATAAAGTCTGTAGGTAGGTTAACAGCAGAGACAAAAAGGGTTGTCTTAGCAACCAGATTATTGTGGAAGCAAGCAACTGTTTGCAAACAAATTTAAGTCTATTATAGGCGTAACAGTTATGAAATGAAACGTGATATTCAAGGTGTTGAAATGTCTGTCCATTCATTTCTAAATTGAAACAAATCCTTCCAGGTACCTGTCACTTGCCAAAGTGTGGGGAAGTCTAACAACAATCTTTTATTTCTGGTGTTCTCTCCCTCTCTTGGGTTATACCAGAACCCAAGGCTTATGCAGTTTATCTGTTTGCTATGGACTGACGGTCCTTCTGCCACATGCTACTGCAGTGTGCTGATCCCACAAATCTGGTCAGGCCTGGGGGACTTAGAGCAGAGCTCCATCTGAGGTTTGGTTAGCATATGTTTGCTGCATCTCCTGCGGTGCAGAAAGCCTTCCTTGTCAGCTTCACGGGGCTCGTAGGAATTATATACATGTATATGTGTGTGTGTGTATATATATATATATATATATATATATATATATATATATATATATATAAATATAAAACAAATATATATATTTGGTTACAGACACCACACACACACACACACACACACACACACACACACACACACACACACATCTTATTGGTTCTATTTCTCTGGAGAACCCATACCAATATAGTGGAGGTTTACATGGTGGTCTTTGCCTCTACGAAACTAAAACAAGTCTATCAACCACTCCTTGGGGGGTCAGTTCTGGAATACCAAGCTGTCCTCATGAAGAAATTAATTACAAATTTTAACTTAATTTAAAATTACAGAATATAGTCTAATATGAGCAATGGAAAGAGAATAATACACAAACATCCAACTAAAAATGTTAATATTTGCTTTAGTAGAAACTTTCCTGTTCACCTTTTTGCTAATAAGCAAACATTAGCAAAACATGAAGCAATTAAACTGTAATATATTGCTTTGCCATAGCAGCTTTCCTTTCCGTGCACATGACTTCATTTTATTCTCACGTATTAAAAAATAATAACACATTCACAAAAGAACTGGATTAAGAAACACTTTGAAGTTATTATACTTGAAAGAACTTGAGGTCATAAGTGATTTCTTTTCAAAATAATATTAACTCAAATTTTTCAAGTTTACCTTCCCACTAATTAATGAGGTTTACTTTTTATTTTTGCCCAAATCCAGAGGCTGCAGGAGGATCTTTCTATGACTCACTTCCTGTACCTTAAATGCTCTGAAGAGGTGATTTGAATTTATACTATTTTACTCATAGAAAATCAGTGCAGTAATTTATTCAGTGAATGGTGTCACTGCCCACATGTCTCCTGCATTTGTGGAAAGAGGTGGTCCTTTGGGAGGAGTGGTTTCAAAGGAAAATACCCTAAGTAGCCCATGAGTAAGACTGAACACATTTCAAACTTTTTTCCTAAATGAACAAGTCAAGTCAATTTACTCATCAAAATATGATCAACTCCATCCAACACTTTGTTCTGCTATTTTGAAGTTGACTGACCAACGGTTTGACGGAGATGACTGGCTTCACATCATTAAAATGATTAATGTGTGTGGGTCCAGGCAGTCATGGCACCGTTGTTCCTGTCCTTTGGATGAGGGACGCCTTGGTCAGAGGTAGTCAATACATCCTAGAAAATACTCCCTAGTTGGAGGCACCAACTACAGAAAAGAGAATCTTTCTTCATGATTGATGGAAACGAGAGTGATTTCCAGAACTCCAGTTCTTGGCTGAGTGTTTCCTGGAGCAAAACCTTAATTACAAGTTTAGATCCATTCCTCTCAATGTCCCAAATCAGACTGACTGTATGTAAAGGTTACCACATGGTTGACTAACGTTTCTGAAACTTGTCACTCTTTAATTGTGAAAGAAGGGCAGATTTCCTGTACTCCTTTTGCATTCTTTCCTCTTCTTCAGCGCCATTTACAAAGCTCACACAATACTTTTGATGTCCCCTGTCGAGTGGGTCAGGTTATGTCACCCCGTTGTTTGGTCAAACACTGGTTTAGACAGTGCCATGAAGGTATTTTGTGGATGAGATTAACATTTACAATCAGTTGATGGTAAGCAAGAGAGGGTGTTTTCTACAAGATGGTTGGCCTCATCCAATCAGACACAGGCTGTAAAAGCAGAAACCCTGCAAATTTCCAGGAAAAGAAATTCTGCCTCAGCTCAACAACATTGAAATCCTGCCTAAGTTCTCAGCTAGCTGGCCTGCTCAGAGAGATTTCAGACTTGCCAGCCTACATAATATAGTAGTTGTGTGAGCCAATTCCTTAACATCTTTACCCTTAAAATAAATATCTATTTATCTTATATATATATATATATATATATATATATATATATATATATGTTAATAAATAAATAGATAAATCTACCTACCTATCTATCTATCCATCCATCCATCCATCCATCTATCCATCCATCCATCCATCCATCCATCCATCCATCCATCATTTCTCTGCCACCTATCATTTCTCTTTCCTCCACCCCTCTCTCTCTCCTGTCAGTTTTGTTTCTCTGGAGAATCCTGACTAATATACCTCATTAAAAGCTTCTTTTTAAAAATTTTCTATCTCTTTCTAGCCAATACAAAAACAAAAAACCCTTTGTCTTTGCCACCAAAAAGTTATGCAATGCAATACTACCTTAAAAACAAATAATTTCTTTATTCATTTGTATGATGTGTAGATTTAGTTAAATCCATTTAAGTCCTTGGAGTGGGGATGGGAAGTCACTCATATTTTGATAGATATCCTCCGACCCCAAGACCACTATTTCATAACATCAACCTGAAAATACGGGATGTCTGACTCGTCCCTTTGGGAGAATTCTCTTAAGCTTATAACATCCTGATAAAGAGAGAAAAAAGTACACACACAATGTTCTAGTTTACAAAGCGTGAGACAGTAAGACCACGAGCATTTCACAGGTGATGAGAACTATCAAAGGATTCTAATATCTGACCAGTGAGAAGAGAAGGAGCTAAGACTTTGCTTTTGATGTTACATCAGCAAGATTTAAGGTGCTTTTATGCATGCAAAGACTGTGCTGTGGAAAAAAAAAAAAAAAGGAGAAATCGCAGTACTTTTCCTTATTGATTTTTTACTTTCCTGAGATTTTTTTAAATAGTCATTATTTTTCAAGCTCTCGAAATAAACTGCTTGGTCTCAAGACAACTCCATGAAGCCAAGTCATGAATTCTTGAAAAGAAGAGATTATATAAAAATGCATTCAGAGCTCTGTTGTATTAGCAAGAAAGAGATGTCAACACTCAGCTTGCTAGTCCACTTTCTGAGTTGTTCTTCTGGTCTTAGTTACAACACACTGGAAATTATTCACACAAATGTGTAACCTCCTTGTTTGCAGTTTTTGAATATGCTAGTCTTTTCCAGCAGCATTTCCCCCCAAATCAGGCTAATTTTGAAGAGGACATTTGAATGTGGGAATAGACATTGTACTCTAGAAGCACTTATTAGAAACACACATTGTTTCAGCAAATGACCCACATTCAAGGAGCAAGCACCCCTGCCTCTCTTGATGTGCTGTCTGAAACAGAAAGGAGTGCTTATTGAAAGTCAAATCGAATAAAGTACCACTTCCGTGGTGTCTCTGTGACTCAGCTCTGTACAGGACACAGAGGGGCTCACAAAAGAAGAAGCCAGTTGTGGGCCATTCATCTAGTGTCAACTTAATTACCAGATTGGTTCTTTTTGTCCATTCATCACTAATTAATCCATTTCCGGGATTTTGTTTTGTGACATTTGTTGGATTGAGCTGGTTGGATGGGTGTCATAGAGACCCAGTTTCATTTCCTAAAAGTGATAGTGTCAGGGCCGCTGAGTAGACGTATTTGCTGATAATGAATTTGAACATTTTTTCTGTATCTACCCTCCCCACTGCCTGACTCCCCCATTCCTAGCCACCTAACAATAAGTAAGTTAGCATGTGATTCTTATGACTTCAACTTTAAAAGTTTATGGTGCCTCTATTTATTTTTGTCCATTTTAAGAGTTAATGCAACTTCTTGAATAAATTGTCTAAGGGCAAATGCGGTAAAACAAGGGTATGTCTCCCCACTGAAATGTGAGATTTGCTTATATACAAAATCAAAACGGATCATAAAACAGCCACTGAAACCTTTTGCCAATTGTCTGTAAAAGGAGACCCCCAATGACCTGTAGCAGGAATAGAGAGGCAAGGTTGTACTTTGCCTCGTGCCCTGGGGAAGTTTTTGGCTCTAAGATTTTGTGTCCTTGCTGCCAAATGTGAAAGCCAAGTGCATTGCTAAAGCTTTAGACACATTTTCATCAATAAAATTTCTTATAAAACAGATCCTACAAATGCTGAACTTATCTGCCAAAGAGCCAATTAATTGTTTTACATCCTTGTTGAACAACGAAATAATTTATGATGGGTAAAGGTTTTACCCTCACAAATTAGTGGGCTGGAAACCACAAGGGCTAGCTTTCAATTAGCAAGAGGCATCACAGTGAGAGATGAAGAGAAGTAATGCTGTGTGTTGGAAATCCTTCTCACAGAGAAATAAAACTCCCGCGGAACAATGACCCAACTAATCTGAAAGAGCTGGGTTTTTAGAAAAACAGATCCTTCTGAAAGGGAAAAGTTCAAACTCTGCTCAGATGCCTGGACTCCTCAGGCTTGCCCCTCCCTGATGGCCCCTCCTTTTCATAAATTGCAGCTATTGAATTTGGACCACATTTGCCCATCATGCATTAGTGGGTGTTACTCCCAGTTCAGACACTCTTGAGTCCATGCTATCATTGACAGTCAACAGGGGAGGTTGCCTTCAATCCTCTGAACTTTCCAGAGCAGAGGATAATCTGGGCTGAAACAACACTCACATAATTGACCTTGTTTCTCAAGTTCAGGGCAGGTCCAGCTTAGAAGGAGAGGTCCTATAGGAGAGTGTGTTCTGGATTCCAGGTGGCTGGTTTGGCTCTTAATGCAAGCCATTTGCAGATGGTGACGTCGAACTGAAAGGGCTGTGTCATTAAATGCCATCCCAGAGTGAAATCAACAACCTGCAGGGAGAAGTAAGAAGTAGGCATTTGGGGCATGGAACAAGAAATTGTCTTTCAGGTTACATACAGTCCAGAGAGGGAGACTTCTCTTATAGATGAAATTCTTGAAACTTCTGGCATCCTAAGGAGAGTGGGGGAAAATGCAACATCTCTTGGATCTATTTCAAATGATATGTAATTGGATGAAGCTTGAAATTGAGAAGGTTGACTTGTTTTCTTGAGAGTTTCAATAGCCCCAATGTCGTCTGTGGATGCGTTTACTTCCGTAACTTTAACAACTTCCGGAAAGTAAATTTGCCCCCTTAGAAAACACCCACTCTCAGCTGGCTTTGCTTGAACAGAAATCCCCTGAGTTGTGGATCCTGATCCTGGAATCATAGGGGCGGCTCCTGTTGGAATTACTGGAAGCCACACATTTACATCAGAGAAAACAATTTGGCTTAGTCTTTTCCTCTTTACCCAGTCCAGATGAAATCCCATCCTTTCAGAAACTTGTAAGTAAAAAATGTTGGCAGGTCTTAGTATATGTGTTCAACACTTGTACCTTCTCCTGTCCCTTGTGAATGAATGTTTAGCTCTGGTTTGGGGCATGTTTTCTGTCTCGGAGTTGTTTGCCAAGTCAGAATCATCCACGCTACTTCTTCAAATCCAGCCATGACAGACTCTCCAGAGGATCTCTGGTATAGTTTTCTCTAAGGTACAACCCATCTTCTGTGATATCCTCACTTTACGATGGTCCAGGATATAGAGGAATTCACATTTACTAATATGATGAATTAGGTGGAATATAAATTTCTTCCTTGAAGAGTTTATATTTTATTAGTAGAGTAACAACCGGTTCCCTTAATAATACACTCCTTTAATACTTAATTTCTCTGAATCTGATTTCCATAAAACTGTTCAGAAACACATCTATGATGGATCAATTGCTAGTAAGCATTCTTTATGGAGTCAGCTACAAAGCCTTTGAAGCAAGTTGTTCCTAAAAATGTAATTGAAATTCAAATGTTTGAAAGACAAACCAAGCCAAACAAGAACTTACATATTATAAGGAGATTGTGTTCCCAGAGCAATAAAAACATCACGAAATCTCTGATTTGTTCCAGCACTGCTTTCCTAGTCTCAAGCCCTCCCTAGGTTGAGGAAAATCTTCTCAAGTAGGAGGAGATTTCTGCAGTGCCAGTTTTCCCTTGGGTCTGGGAAGTCAATCCAAACCCCTACCAGTCCCCAGGTTCACTGCAGAAGTCACGACTACAAATTAAGCAGTGCTTTACCTACACACCCCTCTTACCTGGATATGCTGGGTATTTTGAACCCCCATCACCAGAGTGAGGTTTCCTCTCTTTGGTGCACAGATGACTGTTCAGGGAGGGTGCCTTGGTAGAGAGAGGGGCTTGAACCAACAAGTTGAAATAGGGTGGAGGTTGAATGGACACTCACAGGGATTGATAGCTCCATTTATTTCATAAAGAACTCTGCTACCTTAAGGGTTCTGCCTCCCCAGCTTTGCTAAATTTGGCATTTCCTCTTCAACAAACATACACATTGTTTTGGTATTCTGTAAACAGTACCCTATTAATTATAAAATGCCTTTGTTCCCTTAACGATTACAACCATCTTTTCTTGAAGGAATGATGTAAGAGAAGTTTGAGGCAATTATCTCTCAGAGTCAGAAAGAAGGATAGACTTTCAGGCCGGATTTTATTATTTACTGAATCTGGTGACTGTGCAAGTCTTTTTTATCTCGGTGAGGCTCAGTTTCCTCGCCCTTATGAGGAAGCTCCTTCCTACCTCAATGGATTGTTAAGAGATGATGTGTGGGAAAGCACCTACGTAGCATAATTCCTGGAACATAACACTGACTAAAAATAAATACCAAGTCCGACGAACTTGTATTACCAAATGGCATTTTAGAACGAATTGTTTTGTTCTGTTCAATATGCTGCATTAACTTTCAGATATTCAGCTCTGCTCTATATTTTGGTTTGTGTATATGCGGAGGAGGGGATGGGGAATGAGGGAAAGGAAGCCAAAAATCCAACAGTGCCACTTGATGTACTTTTTTCCTTCTTGGGCATTTGGTTTATTTCCTGTCATCATCGTGTCTTTGTTTTTATCCCATCTTGTGGTGTCATTTTGGATCGGAAAGTCTCTGTGAGGTGGGAACCTTTTGTTTTGCAGAAGCCATCTCCCAGTTCAGCCTAAAAAGATGTCCACCTCTGAAAGACACCCACAGCTGGCATGGCTCTAGGAGTAGAAGTTTCTGAGAAAAATGCCTGGGTGGTTGGGCTTGACATAGAGACATCTCCAAGTTCCCCAGAACCTGGACAAGGAATAAAAGAGACCCAGAAGTTTCCAACAAGAGGCACAGAAGATAGCTGTGGCTGAGAGGATTAACTAAAATGTGTGAGCTCCAGGGTGGTCACAGCAAGAGAGAGGTGACTCTGTGGGCAGGATACAAGGGGTGGACCAGCCAAGGCCAAAACAAATGGGAGCTGCAGTCAGGCCTTGGCAACAAAGGTATCAGCAACAACTGAGCGAGAGTCCCTTTAGCTTCAGGAACACCAGGGCTTTGACTAGGATTCTTGAACAAAACCTGTGCTATGCAAACTTTGGACACATCGTGGAGGCAGAGGTTATTAGGAGGATCAGAAGACCCTTCGTCCCTTGTCACAATGCCTAACTGAAAAGAGGACAATTTATGATAGAACAATATCATCCTTCTCTGAGTACCTAGCTGGTCTTCTGGAATGAGGAACTGGGTGTATGGGGGAGTGTGGTTTGTGCAGGGTCACAGAGAGAAGGGGCAGGACCCACTAGAATCACTTCCCCTTTAAATCCAACTGGCTCAGTCACATTGGAAACACTGAGGCACTCAGACTCATTTTGAGCGCCAGTAACAGTTGTCATTCATCAGGATCTTACTGTGATAAATCTGTACCTTTAACACTGAGAAACCACCAAAGCCAAGCCACATAAAGCCACCTACAAAAAAGAAATCATAAGCTTGTGACGAAAAGATATACTTTGACTTGATATCTTTGGTTTTGGAAGCGATATGACTATTATTTCCTTAATATAGTTTCTTATGTACACTCTTTCTTCTCTCCTTCCGGATTCAAATGATGTATTTTAGGTCTATTTTACTGTGTTCCATAGGTTTCTTATTTCCGTTTCTGTATTTCTATTCTTTTTGGTTTCCTGCTTTTACCTGGATATTTTATTTTCCATCGATCTATCGTTTAGTCACTTACCCTCTCTTCTGCTGTGTCAAATCTGCTTCTAAACCCCATATCAAGGTCTTAATTTCAATTATTGCCATTTTTCATGCTAGCATTTGCATTTTATTCTTTTTATTAGTGCTTTTTAAATTTAGAGTCTAGTTCTCAGATGAAATTCTCAACCTTACCTATGTTTGATAACTCCAAAAATTAGGTCATATGCATGTCTGTTTTTATATTGTTTTTCTCTTTACACTGCTCCCAGGGGCCTATTACTTTGGCTCAATTGTGGACAGGGTAAATGTAGCAGACTGCCTTCCTCCAATCAGGGAGTGAGCTGGTTTGTGGTTGGGCTGCAGTTTTTATAAAGTTTTATATGTTGTTTATCCTTGCTTCTAGGCGATAGTCCTACAGGGGTCCCAACTGAAAGCCTAGTGTGTTTGCTAAGGCCACTCTTTCTTGGTAAACCCACAGAATTTGTCTAATTTTTACCATGTGACTCTAGGAAACTCTGCTTTTATCACCTTTGTTTGTTGGTTTGTTTAGATACTTAGCCTAGAGGAGCATGAGAAGGCAACAAATGTCTTGAGGGGAAAAACCATCTGTGTCCTCATTCTCATTAGATCTTGCCCTCTAGGTTCCTGGCTGCCTTGGTAGACCCAGAGTCTAATATTTGTGTCTCTGGCCCCATGACATTGCTAAAGACTCTTGACTCCTCTGTTTCCTAACAGCAGCCATTTGCCAAAATTCTCAGCCTCTACTTTTCTACTGAGAATCAGCAAATACTCCAGAGGGAAAAACACCTTAAAGACTATCAGCTGATCTGTCAGAGATGCCTTTGTCCCCAGGATCTGAACTCCCCAAATCTCGCTTTCCTTTGTAACTCACCAGTGACCTCAAACAAACACACAGATTCTATTTTATTGGGCTTCTCTAGTTCTTCTGGGCTAAAGCACTGGTCTGCTGCAAACTTATAAGAACTGGAGGTCAAAGTCAGGCTTGAGACTCCTTGAAATTATATGTGGGCGTGTTTACAAATTTGAAATCCAGTGTTATTGCTCCTTCCTCTTTTTCTTCTTCACCATTGGGTTTCCCTTTCACTATTAATTTGCACGACATACAAAGAACGAGTTAAAAATTGGCAATTTTAGGTCAGCCCTTGTTCACATAGACCAGAGTCTAGCCAGACCTTTTATTTAGTTACTTTAACTCCTCTTCCACACACCATGCTCTGATAGCCAGTAAATACAGGCCACTGACTCTGTACCTTAGTTTCTGACAATCACACAGCTCAGCTTCCTTGCTCTGCTCTGGAGCCTACTTCAGCTCTGACTCCTGACTTCTGTCCCTTCACCAGCCACACTCTTGCTTTTTGCACTCTAGCTTAGTTTCCCCAGTTTAAGTAATACAAGGTGTTCTCAAGTGGTATTGGATTAGAGTTACCCCACGGGTTGGGCTCATCAGTGATTAGTAAACTTGATAAAATGTAGGTTTCTAGTCTTTGGCCTGAGACTCTCAATCATAGTTGGTCTGAGATGTACCCCAACAATCTATATTTTTAGTGAACATCCCAGCAGCCGAAAAACACTTCGAGGAGTATGCAGGATATCCTAGCAGGCTCATACCCTGGGACCTCATGCTCTGGCAGTGGCTGATTTTACTGGCTTTCAGGTCTGTTCTGCCTCATACCCAGGGAAGGGACGTTACTCACTGAGAGTTTAACTAGTGTGGTTTTTGGCTCTTTGAAATGATCCCTGCCCTCTGGGGAAAAATAATCAGAGGATTATATAGAATTATCTCCCCCAAAGGCTATGAGGACATAGCCCATTATCCATGTTAGGTGGCAATATGGTGGATTATGTGACATTCTGTCTTTGCTAATCTCTGACTGAGAATATTTAGAATGTAAAGTTAAACTCAAAAACACCTGCCACTGATTGTCTGAATTATTTGTGGGCAATCTGGAAAACCCTTTCTCATCTGATACATGTAGTTTCCCTGCATCTTAAGCTATTATTCAGAACATTTCTATTCTTCATTTTATACTTAGGACCATGAGCCAAGCCAAGAAGACGTTTTTCCCTGTCTCCTCCCTTCCAGTACTGGAGGAACGTCAACATGAAAGAAGAAGGGATATTATTTAGGGTGGCCTGAGGGGTAATAAGTAGGATTAATGGGATGAAATTGAGCAAAGGAAAATTGAAAGCGAACCCCAGGAACATTTTCCGAAGATTGAGATCAATGATCCTGTGGAATGAAGGCCCCAGGGGAGGTTGTAGGAGCCCTATTACTTCAATCAGTTCAAACCAGACTGGACCAAATATTTGAATATAATCCCACCTTGGCAGAGAGTAAACCTGCAATGGCTGGAAGATGGAAAAAATGACCTAATAGGTCTTTTCCATCCCTGATTTCTATGAGTCATCCAATGTATGCTGTTGTGCGTCACACCGCCGGCCAGACCTGGGTCATTTGCTATACATTTCAGCCACAAAACCCTCAGATTCTGACTGTACCCCAGCTAAACAACTACCTCAGCAGAGGCTGAGGGCTCTCGGGGATTTCTGGTACATTTATAATCAATTAAATATCAGAAATGAAGGCAGACACCAGTCAGGAGTGGAGGGTGGTGAGTAATTGAGTTCTTGTCCCTGAGCAGGGGACAGAAATCTTTCCACTGCCTTGTCACTTGTGACGTTGCCCCTCGGGCTTGGTGGGCCCACCCACTTCCTTCAATTGCGTCTGTGGAAGGTTGTCTTCTCCCCTGTCCCTGCCAGGGGACCCAGCATTCAGAAGCACCGCTTCAGGACAGCCAGCTGACACAAGTCCCAGAGTGTTTTCTTAACAGTATTATTATCATTAGCTGTACCTTTTTTTTTTTTTTTTCCCAAATACAATTTTAGGAGAACACCTAAAACTGATCAAAGCAGAACTTCTTTGGATTCAATAAGAACTTTCCTTCTCGCCATGACCCTGTCTCCTCCTCCTTTCCTGAGGCTTTAGAGAGGAATGCACAGAAGCCACTGTCAGACACATACTCCAAACCACTTCTCCGGGCCCGTAGATGTGCTTTCTTGCCACTTTACAGTCAGTTAAATCCACAAAAGGCGAATGAACCAAATGCTGCAGTTCCAGGCCTTACAGAGCCCGGTGAAACGAATCCTGTCCTCTAGGCCTTAATTATATAGTCTCTACTTTCCCTCTTCTACTTCCCCAACCTCCCAAGCTGCTGGTGGCTGAACAGCGATTGGGGAAGGGAGCAGGAGAGGAAAACTGGCTAAGTGGTGCTAGCTGGAAAACTGGTGCTAACGAGGACATGTATTTTGTGTGGATTTCATCCGACCCTCACCAATGCTTTTCCTGCCACCAAAGGGATGTGCCTGTTCCCCCTTTCACATTTCTCCTCTCTTGCACATTGGTTTTTGTAGCTTCAAGTCTGCCCTAAATGCACGTTACAACTTGGTTTTGCTAGGCATGCAAGGAAGCATGGAGAAGTGCATACCAAGTCCAGCACCAGCCCTGAAGCTTTAGGAAGTTCAGGCAGCACCATGGTTTCCCCTAGAGGATGCATTAAACATTAAACTAATCCCATGAACTGGCCTCCATGTCTCAGTTTCCCAACTTCAGGTTTCCAAAGTGTCCTTAGCTATAATCCTAAGTCCTTCTAGCAAGCAGGGAGAGAAGGAAATGGATTTGAACTCAAACCTATCTGATCTCACAGCCCAAACAAACTTTAAACCCCTGTACCTTACACTTGCTCTCCCTTAACTAGGTGTCCTGCAGAGCAGCATTTCTTAGTTCTGTATTTCTGGTGTCAACCTTCTGCTCTGTGTAAGGTTCCCTTGGTGTAGCCAAGTCAAGGACGTCATTGGATTCATGTTTATTTCCCACGTCCTTCCTCTGCCATTCTTCCTTGGTGCTTTCAATTTCAAACAGGCTGAGATGGGAAGGGAGGAGTTAAAGGTTCAGTTACCTGTCCTTTCACTGAACTCCTGCTTGATCTTTCCCGGTATCGTCCCTCTTGTTAATTAGAGACAAGTTCCCCCATGAACTAGAGATAATGCTGTTGCTTAACTAGAACCTAAGGCTCCTTACTTATTTTGGTTCTTTCACTAATTTCCTACATTCATAAAAAGCAAGTTAGAAAACCAGTCAGCAAACCTGGAAGTCACTGAGTCCCAACTGGATGGGAAGGGTGTTAGAACCAAGAGAAGGGCCAAGAGAGATTTTTTGAGTCCTTATTTCCCTCTAACCCCTTCTGAGACTGAGAAAAAAGGAAACCCAAAGAGGCTATGCTGCTGTCCAAAGTCCCACTGCTTAAAGTAGAGATATAGGAATGAATTATGGTTTGATTTTGAAGTCCACCCATTTTTTTTTGTTTGTTTGTTTTCTCTAAATTGCATGTAAATTCTCACTTAACATCATCGATAAGTTCTTGGAAACTGTGACTGTAAGCAAAATGACGTATAAGGAAATCAATGCTACCACAAGTTAATTGATTTAAACCAAAGTTAAGTTCCTATGGCCTATTTCTGGTCACAGAAACATCACCAAACTTCTAAATAAAGGCCCCCAAACACTTCTACTAGTAAACACTGTGAATTATGCTACATTTAAGAATTACGAATAAAAACAAGATAATTCTTTTCCTACCCACTGATTCCAGCCTCTCTGGGCAGCTCAGGCCTCAGGTAGGACCCATGCTGGACAGGACGCCCATCCTTCCACTGCAGGGCCACTCACACCCACCCACAGTCACGCAGTTGGGGACAATGGAGACAGGCCAGTTCCCTAACGTGCATGTCTTTGGGATGTGGATGGAAACTGCGGTCCCCAGAGAAAATCCACACAGACATGGAGAGAACATATAAATGCCACACAGATAGGACCGTGGCTTTTTCCTCATCAATGTTATAAGGAAATGGCATTGGATGAAACGATGTTATTCAAGGACCTGATGTACTCAAGGAAAAAGTGGGGCAAAGTTTTGGGGCATGAGCTTGAGCAAAATGTGGCAACTTTTAGAGAAAAGGTTTGTACAGAAATTTCCTCAGAGGGCAATCTTTTATGAGCCAGTCCTCAGAGGGTCTTTTGTGAACACATCAGAGACATATGGATTACAAACATTTAAAATCCATATGGGTTGAAGAATGGAGACAGGGGAAAGATTTTGGCAAACACATTTGCTTTTTTAATATATGTGTGTGTGTCTATATATGTATATATATTATCAAATTTAAAACATTTGAAAAGCAATCCCAGGCGTTTCAGCCTAAACCACAGAGCGGTTCATCCATCTCCACTAATAAGTTCCAATCCTTCTGCTGTGTGGTCTTTCCATTCCGCGGGCTAGGACCCCCCTAAGCCTGTTATACTTCAACCTGAGTTCTGCCTGTTTTATACATTTCTAAGATAGGTATAGAGAGAGTAAATCTCACTCTTCCATACGGGAACCCAACTCCCTGGAGTCAGCATTTAGCCGAATGGCTTCACTGTATTTTAAAGTGTTTTAAGTCCACTTATAAATAAATTGGGCTATACCAGTGCTTTTGTAATGTACATCATGAAAAATGAACAGTCAGCTGAAAATAGGTTTTCTTTTACTGCCAAATGCATTATGTAAAAAATGTACTCCATCTGGCACGATAGACCGTGTGGTCGTGTGGATGGAGCCCAGATAAGGGAGCAGTCCTTTGTGTAAAGGGGACACCGCTCAGAGCCTGATCACTATCAGGACATATGCCATGATCCATCCAGAAGTCCATGATGGAACAAGCCATCATCTCTTACACACACACACACACACACACACACCCTTCCCTTCTTTCAAACAATGGCAGCCTCAATGGCAGGCTCATGAGTGAGCCTGGAATTAATTACTCATCTGCTTCCCTTTCTCTCTCAGTTTTCAATGTACCCAGATCAAGAGCATAAAATGGGTCAGTCTACGCCCCCCAGCCTGGCATCCATCATTTCACAACAATAGTTGACGCCTCCTGGGGAATCTTGACTCCGCATTTCTTCCCTCCAGCAAAGCTGACCACACAACCAACTTTTTACGTTTCTTTTATGTTGCTCCTTCACTCTCCAACCTGACACGCCCGTCTACTCTTTTCCCATGAGTTCATATCCATCATTTTCTTCAAGGTGCATAACAACATCCGGTTTGTTAAAGTCGTCATCCCTAACTCTATCCAAATGCAATAATCCTGTTCTTTGAATAGAAGTTCTCTCATATTCTCAAGCTTTTCTCCTCTCTGGCTTTCCTCTTTCCATTCTTCATATTTAACAGACACCTACTTGTGGGAGGAGATGGTAATTTAAACCAAATTTAACATGGCTGCTAATCTGAGTCCTACAGCCAAATGCTTGGACACTTCACTTCTTGAAATGCCTTGGTTTCTTTTCTAGGAATACTTTCTAGGATTATCTCCATATCTATCTTGATTACTATTCCTACCGGAACTCTGCTAATTAACGATCTCATTCCCACGAAACGATTAACCTATCACTGGTTAGAGTTTGGAGAATCCTGAGGATTTCGATTTTCGTGGAGAATCTCCAAATAAGCCAGCCTTACCTTAACTTTTTAACTGGATCCTTCCCATCCATACTATGTCACCCAATTAGGCCCTATCTATGGCCAAAGCCCTGGGCCATTTTCTCCATCCCTGCCCAACTCTGCTCAATCTGCTCTGCGCTTTCTCCTCCTAGGGGTTGTGTGGGTACAAGCTCTGACTCATAAGGCAGACAGAATTGACTTTGAATTTGGATTTCAAATTCTAGCTTTGGCTTGTATTAGCTTTTTGACTTAAATCTATCTGAGCCTCAGTTTCCTCACCTGAAAAATGGGGATAATAACAGTACTCTGTGCTTATTATGTTCTTGAGGAAAGTACTTGAAATAATGCACATAAAAGACTTAGCCTGCTAAAGAATACATGAATTTTAGTTGTTATTATTATTGTGGTTTTGAATCCTATTTTCAGAATTGTATTCACCCATCAAATCTGACAAATTGGTAGATTTTTCTTGTGAGCTCTGACTCTAGGCTTTTTTCTCTAGTTTTGATCCTCTTTATATGTGGTTTTATAGCTCCCTCTGTCCTAATCTAGGTGGCTTTCCAGCTTTGTCCTCAGCTTCTGTGTTCCTTGCTGTGGTATTATTCTATGTCCACTCAGAACAGGAAATGGTCAGGACTCACTCAGAGAATGAACCTCAAATGGAAGAATAGCCAGAACCTTCATATAAAATAGGTAATATACTTAGTAGGATACCCCATTCAGGCTATCGAAAGAAACATCACTTGATCACTTTGCCTACCACTCTCCATGACAGGTTCTGTTGGTACCGTGCTACCCATACAACAGGCAATAATCAAAGCTCATGGAGTGAGCAGGGGCGTGGGGACCAAACTAAAGAAAATCGTGGTAAGAGCATTCCTGCAGACCTTTTTGTCAAAACAATTAGTTGGAGTTTGTCTTGCCTCTGGAATTCTCCTGAACTGGCCACTGTCAGAAGCAGAGTGTGGCTTATTTTCAGCTAAAAGTCAGTCAGAGCTAGTAAGACTTTGTGATTTCCTCCTACAGATGCCAGAGTGAACCTGGAAGGAACGATGGGGCCAGTGGGTGAAGCCTGGGGAAAGGCTTCTCTCTTGGTGCCTGGAATAGGTTAGAAGCAGATGAGCTCCAGGGGCCTGGGGAAAACTCATAACCCAGTAGGAGACTGAGGTGGAAAGACCATCTCAGGCATCAGCACAAAAGAACAAGTTCAAGATGACGAGCGTGGAGGGGGCAGGATGGTAACATCAAAGGGAAGTTGAGAAAAGATCAAAGCAATTAGGAAGTGGGCGATAAACAAAGCAGAGACATAGGAGCCTCATATTCATTAGGGGCCCATAATGAGACAAAGTTGGTTTGGCCGTTTGAAGTTCAGGGTTGGACACAACTTTGAATTAATAGTTTCTCTCTCTCTCGCTCTGTCTCGCTGTCTGTCTGTCTCTCTGTCTGTCTGTCTGTCTCTCTCTCTGTGACTCTGCAGATACTTTTTCCTGGTATTGGCTGTCACTGGCTAATCAAACAGTTGTGAAATGTGAAGGTAATAGAATGATCATAGCCGATCTTAAGTAAATCTACCAACAGAAACTTCAGAAGTCTCTAGCAGTGATTTACGTTTTCTTTAGGGAGTTCGAAATTCAGTAACATCAGACCTTTCTATGAAGCACCTTCGAGCTCCTTGATTGCTGTTTCTCTTGAATTGATCAGAGCCCTTTAAGTTTATAATTCTACCCAGGATCAATATTTAGAAAGTATCATCTTTACGAACTCTTAGAGGTTGAATTGTGTGCCCCCCTGAAATTCATATACTGAAGCCCTAACCCCCAGCATCTCAGCAGGTGACCTTATTTGGAGATTAGGGTCTTTGCAGAGGAAATCAGGCTAAATAAATCCATTAGGGAAGGTCCTAATCCAACATGATCGGCGTCTTCATTAAACCAAGGGAAAGTTGGAGACATGCGCGTACACAGGGAGAACGCTATGCAGAGGAAAGCAGAGATTGGGCTGATGACTCTGCCAGCCAAGGAACTCTGGAGACAACCAGCAAACCACCAGAACTAGGAGAGGGGCATGGAGCTGATTCTCCCTCCCAGCCCTCAGATGGAACCAACCCTGCCGACACTTTGACCTTGAACTTCTAGCCTTACAGACCTGTGAGACAATACATTTCTGTTGTTTATGCCACTCTCCTTGTGGTACTTTATTATGGCAGCCCTAGCCAACTAATATTCAAATAAATCCCCTCCTTCTAGTTACAAATTTGCTGGACAAACTAACAGAAGACTTTGAAGAGCAGGTTAATTAAATACTTATTAAGAAAAGTATGTTGTGTGGGTATTCAACACCAGTGATTTAAAAGAAATATATCTATTACCAAATATTACCAAAGATATATATATATATATATATATATATATATAATTTTTCCCCCACAGGCTAGCAGTGAAATTATTTGGAATATTTTGGTTAGAACAGATTTCTACTTCAACAGAATTCCAACAAAGCAGTGTGAGTACGGGCGGTGAGCCAGGATATAGAAATGGCTTTATGATGGAGAACAGAAGCTTACAATGGGATTAAATTAAAGTTACCTCCATCTTTATTTAGCTTTTAAATGTAATCCTGCCGTGAAAGCATACAGCTGCATGCCTGGAACATAGTAAATGTTCAGTAAATAAATCTAAAATCCGAAACCTTTGAAGTCTAGATAGAGTCACCCAGTTTGATTTTAAAGGATACATGTTTTTTAAAAGCTGTTATATGAACTCTGCTGTGATCAATATTGGCTATTAGCATAGCTACTGAACACTCTCCATCAGAACTCAGAACGAAACTTGTGTGTATTCTCGTCCAGCTCCATGAAGACAGCACACCAGCCTATGAAATCGGGCTTTCTGGAGTTACCAGGACCGACGTTAACATGTTCTACTAAGGATGGGTTAAGTCAGGATGTTAGACCCTCCTTTCTTTGTGTTTCTGCTGCACATTCTGCTTTATTGCTATAATAGTTCCTAATATAGCTCAAAATCACTGTTGTGTGTGTGTGTGTGTGTGTGTGTGTGTGTGTGTGTGTGTGTGTGTTCCTATCAGCCTGTAAACTCTTCAAGGCAACTGGGGTCTTTCCTCTTTGTGACTCCAGCGCTTAACATAGTATCTGCCACATAGAGGCACTCAATGCAAATGGTAAACACGGTTATATGTTGAGAAAACTTCTGCAGGATGAAAATTATATAACAGCTGGTTTACTTTTCTGCTGTAAGGTTGTCTCAGAATTAAGAGTCACATTAACATTAGAACTGTGAAACTGCAAGTCTTTACATATGGTATCTTATTTGGTTTAAAAATAACCCTGAGAGATAAGGCAGGTATTACAAGTCCCATTGTATAAATGAGACCACTGTGTCACATAGGTTGATACGGATATTTATTTACCCGCCTAATCAGGCTCAGAGTATGGACCTCTAGTTCAGCAATCCTGTTTGGGCCATTCTGCTTCCTACAGCTGCCACACCATGTCATTTACTGGATGGCAATTGATACCACTGATGGTATGATTTTTCAATGCAGCCATAGAGACCACTGAAAGTTCTAGATCTGCTAAAGCTCACCCAAATAGCTTTGGTTGTCTACACAAAGACAGAAACTCACCCCAGGTCGATAAGACAAAGGATATTTATGAAGGAAAGACATTGTAGGCGGCGATGCTTCCCAGGGCACTCCACCATGGAATTAGAATAAGCTGTATATTGGAATGCCCTGTAGATCAAACATTCTTCTTAATAGAATTCCAACCAGGAAACAGACCAGAAATGTTAGAAATAGGCACAAAGCAGTCAGACTGACTCGTGTACTCCACATCTATATTCCTCTCAGGGTTTGTAGGTTAATTTCTGGCAGCTGCTTGTAAGCCTGGCCGAGCCCAACAACAGAAATCACTGGCCTGGGAGGTGATATGATATGATATGATATGATATGATATGATATGATGATATGATATAATTATATGATATGATATGGTATGGTATCATATACTATACTCTACATATTCCTAGTTAAAAGTATTACATATATGTACTGTGTATATACAATATACAATATATATTCCTCCTCCTCTTCTTTCTTCTTGCTTCTCTTTCTCTCCTCTTCATTTCAGTCATGGCAGTAATTCCGGTATTTTGGCTAAGGTAATCCTATCTTGCTCAGTTCCTAGGTGGATGTTGCATGTTTCCATTTGTGTTGCACGAGAGGCTTTGGCTTCTCTGCCAGGACGCTGTTTGGCCTGGCCGAGGGGTGAGTGGAGGGACCCAGGATGGTATGGGCCTGGGGTCAGAGGGGGTCTGCCATGGACTACTGACTGAATATACACAAAATATAGCCTGATGGAAACTGGATTGAACTGATTTGTGTTTTTTTTTTTTTCAGCAAGCAGCCCAGAATATGAAGAACAAGGCATTTCAAAGACAAGAAAGACAAAATCTTTGATTCCTCCAGATAATTTTTCAGGCTATCTTCTTTTACTCCCAGCACCCTCCATTCATATCTGAGTTACAGAACGCTTCACATTTAGTGAATATCTGTGTCTCTTTTTCCTTGAACTCATCAATGGCAGGTATATTTTACCTAACACATATACCGGGCTCAAAGTTGATACTCTGCAAATTTTTTTTTTAATACAGTCACAAAAACATTGTATTGAGTCAGCATGCTAGAGTGTAGACTTTCTTAAAAATTCACAAAGGTTTATTTAAGATGAAGAGTACTATTCTGTCATGTTTGATTACAGAGGGGGCTCTGCATGTGATTCTGTGCTTTTCAGTCCCTTCCACCTCCCAGGTCAGAGATTTCTGTTGCTGGGCAATGCATGCCGTCCTGTGACACTCACAGCTGAGACTTGACACTTCTACACTCTAAGATGATCGCTATTAACATATGTAAGTATTTCCAGGTAAACTTTATGGACCAAAGCGGGACAATTCTGTTTGTGGTAAAAACAAACAATCACAGATAAAAGTCAGCATTAGATTACATTTTCCTGGAAGGCTGAGCAAATCTCCATGTTGTCAGGCTATTGGACGTACCAGAAATGGGATTTCCAGGGATGGGTCATCACTCATCAGTAATTCCTTCCACTTTTAATCTCTGGGAAAGTACAAAAAGTGTCTGACAACTCAAACACGTTCAAAGAGGATATCCCTCTTTGAGAGACATGTAGAAAACAAGGACACCCCACCCCTTACAAAACACCTCTTAGAAGTACGTTTTGTCAAACAATAACTTGAAGATCTGGTGATTTCTAAACTTCCTATGATTCAGAGTTACTGCTTGAACTTGGAATAACTGTTGCTCGACTAACTCAATTCCCCCCCCCCCACTTCGAATTTATTTGCTGTGTAGACACAACTTTGGTGAGACCTGTTTGACTAGGTAACCCAAAGGAAATTTTCCGATGTGGTGGAACCTCCACCCATCCTTATCCAAATCTCTTAGTGGAATTTTGGAAAGCACTGACGAACTTTTGTAAACGTACCACACCTCAAATTCTCATTTTTCCATTCTGTGGGCAGTTCTTTCTTTCTGACCCTGTTCGCCATCAAAGCAAACCTGACAAATCCAGGTACTTCCCTTAAATACTTTAGCAGCTGGACTTAGTGCCTTCACCTGATCAGAGAAAGCAAAATCACCTTTGGTGTGCTCTCCTAAGCCACTGATTCTGATTAGTTCGAGGAAAAGTACAAATCACTTCCAGCTGAAGCAAGCCATAGCCCCATCCAAATGGCTCAAGTCGGGTGAAGCTTCTTGTTGCTCCCTGAACAGACTTAGTGCCTTCTGACCAGATCTTGGTTGGAGTTCAGAGAGTAGTAACGTGAGGATACTGCCTTCTTAGTCAACCATTACAGAGGGGATTCAGATAATTAAGTTCCCTAGTGTCTCTCCAACGCTACACAGATGCAGTTTTGTCATTGTGGGGGTATAAATAGAGCTGGGAATGCCCATATGACAGGGCATTGCAGTTAACTGTTCCGCCCTGATGGGTTGCCAGTAATCTGAAAATGTTTCCTTGTTCTTTCATAAAGGAGCATCCCCGATTTGCTTGATATTTTGATTGGGGAATCACAGCAGCCCACATTTCACAGATTCATTGCTTTTGATTAAGAAAGCAAATTCACCAGATGCTTTTTTGGATCTGCCTCTTTCTCTCCCAAAGCTCTCAGCCTGGCAGTTTTCTCTTTCATAATTTTGCTTATAAGAAACTGGAGAGTCACTGTATACACATTCTTTCTATGGGACTCTCTAGGATCCATTTGGGATGATTAAGTAGTTCAAGGTCAAAGTCGCTGAGGTATTGGGTAGGAATTGATCAGAGGATGCCGTCTGAGTATGGGTGTTATAATGCAGGGTCTCTGGTCCCGCTCCCCACACAAGAACGCAGGATCTGGTGAGGCCAAAAAGGAACACCCACGGAGCCATAGATAGGGGAGTCACACCACTATAGTCTCGCTGGCAGCTGGGTTAGAGACACGGGAAGCAGGAGCCACACGATCCGCAATCTGCTGTCTGCTTCTTTGCCAACCAACCCCACTTGCTAACTGCAATCCACGCTTGTCAGCTCATCCATGGCAGTTACAGCTAATGGCTAACTGGTTACAGCTGATGGCCAACTAGCCTCAGCTGATGGCCATCTACCACCCGAGCCAGCACCTTTCCACGTGAGGCCGAGAGCCTGAAAACTGCTCTCTGGGACTCTGTCCCCACAGATGTAAATATAAATTTGACTTCCTACCATCCCCGGAAGTGTCGTTGCACCGTGGGGAAACGCAGCATATCAGGGTGACTAGAATCACTACATGGGATCCTGAGAAACCCTCCAATTTTTAAATTTGCTTTTAGGCCATGTCCTCTTTACTCTTGCTAGATCTCTTTGGTAAAAACAAAAAAAAAACATGTGAAGTAGTCCCATCTGTCAAACTGCATTTTTCTGATCCACCTAACTGTCTCTACCAACACCACGTGCTCCATACATTCTTGAACAGACAAGCCAATGGAGGGAGAAAGTCAGTTAACTCTTTTTGGTGTCAGATTTGCACTGTTTTTTCCTGATAACAGTGACCATAAGTCATCTTGCTTACTACCCGAGTATGCAGCCTTTGTAAAGGAAACCCCACAATGAGTCCACAGAAATATAAGAGGTATAGAATACCGGAGAATACATGACATTCAGAAATATAGTCCAATTCCTTTATTTCACTGGTGCAAAAACTGAGTCCCAGATAATTGAAACGACTAACAAATGTCTCTGGGGAAATTAGTAGTGAAGGGGATCGAAATATGCCACCCTAAAATATGTCACCTTGGCATATCAATTCTTTTGCGCTGAAGGCAATGGAGAATCAACTAATGTATAAAGAACAATTGTTGGAACTCCCTTTATCTGATTAAAAGCAGAAACTTCTGAGAAATGAGACTAGCCGTAAATTCTCTTTCCAGAGGAGTTTTATGGCCGTGAAGATGGAAAATCTGCACTGAGATGTGGCAGCACAAATTAACCTTACTAAAATAACTCTTACTTTCTATATTTCCCTTATAGTTACCTTTCCACAATGTATTACCACTCGAGCCCCCAAAAACCCCTTTTGTTTGTCTAATCACTTCTCCACAATTCATTGCCCTTTATCAAAATTGTATATAAGCTTCCAAGTTTAACAGCCTCTATGGATTTTTACTTCTTTTTTGCGAAGTCCTTGTGCACGTAAAAATATAGACACCAATAAAGAAACACATACCTTTTCTTCTGTTAATGTATGTCTTGTTAGTTTAATTCACATTCCCCAGTGGCAGACTCTAAGAGGACAGAGGAAAAGTTTTTTTCCTCCCTTATAGTGGCAGAGTTAAGACCAAGACTCCCTGGTCTTTTGATACCCTGATTGGCACACAAAAGAAAATGAAAAAACCATAAACATATTCTATTTATGAAAGGTTCTTAATACATTACAAAAATTGTTTATCATGTTGTATAGTTTGTTATATTTCTCTTTCTTGTTGAGAACATTTGGAAGAATGAGGAGAATGAAGGAATTTAATTACGTTTGAGTCCACTGGGAATTATTGAGGGTACTATTTTCTTTGAATTCACTGGGCAATTTTCATATAGTGATCAACTGAGAAAAAATTCTGGTTTGCCTGTCCCACCTCCACCCCCACCCCCAACTGATAAATGTTTATGCAAATGAGTATAAAATAGTGTGTGAAAGCTCAAGCTTTAGAGTCATATAGACCCCTGTTAACCCATTGATTTATTACATAAAGACTGGTTTATCAGAGCTTTGACAATATTATTTTTACTGAGTATTGACCCAGTAGGCAAATTGCTTGAGAGTCTTGAAATCTCAATCTGATATTAATAAGCGGCATTGGTTCTACAGCTTCATTGAAGCGATGGTAGAAAAATCCAAGAGAGAGTGAGCAGAGTGAGCTTCAATATTTGGTTTTCCGCATTCGTCAGTGAAATCCAGCCTCTGCTTTAGAAAGAGCTCTGCAAGTTTTCATAACTTGCAGGAAGCTGATGGAATCCTTTTGGTATGGCGCAGTAGAAGTGAACCAACTTGAGAATGCCTACACTGCTTATTTATGTGTAGACTTTAATGCTAAAAGGTGCCATTAAAGGTGAAGACCACATCGAGTGTCAAAGCAGTTAAAATCTTAAACCTCCCTAATGACTGCTTTTAAGTCATTGCTATTCCTTACAAAAACAAACCCGTGCTAGATTAAGTGCGGGGGCACTCACGTGACAAATGATACCAGTCATCTGGATTTCTCATTATGGAGCTTCTGCCAAGTTCAGACTCTTTGCCAAGGATGATTTAACCATTCAGAGTGTCAAACTGACCTTGCACTTGGGGATGAGGGTGGGGAGAAGCCCAGTGGACTAGCATTGTTTTCTTGAACTCCAAAATGTTGAGGAGATGAAACCATAAGTTCGACTACCTTTCTTCACCCCCACAGTTAAAATCTACACCCGATGTAATTGCACTATTAAAACTTATGCTGGAGGCCTCTCTCGCTTTCACATATTAAATCAAACAAATAGTTCTTAAAAAGGTTTTAGAGGACAATGGGAGAAAAAAAGAGATAAATGGATGAGAAACCCAGAGTTGGCAAAATTAAATCATTTAATTGGAGGTGTCTGGTTATGTGTGCTTTTTACTGCCCTGGAAAACATTAGGCTGCAGTGGTAGGCCTGTGTAACAGGGAATGAAATATTGTCTGAGCCGTGAGTCCACGACTCTGATGGCATTCAAAAAGAAGGCCCTAAGTCCTTCTAAACATAAGTAAGCACAACTAGTATGTTTTAAATGCTTCCTTGTCACTCAGCTATTAGACTGGTAGATATAATCACTGCAGCACCAAAGGGACCAAACTTCACATCATCATTCCGGTAATCAGAAGTGTTACCTAATCACAGTTGTCATTAAATCTCCCTCTTTCATGCTGGACAAAATTGCATGTCAGGGGTATGGCTAAAGGGTTCTTCAAATGTTCTGGAAGTAGTTTGTGTTTTCGAGTATCTTAGATAATGCTTTTGGGGGGAGACTAGTAACTTTTGTTGAGTTCCCTGACACCACAGCGAAGTTACCTTTCTCAAAGCACAGAGCGTGGCCTAAAGAAAATTTGTTCTCTAGGAAGGAACTGGTAATTGGTGCTAAGTGAAATGCACAAGAATCTCTCCCTTATCCCAACTATTCTGCAAGTCATATGGAAACAAGCTCTCCATCTCAGCCTGGAATTTGCTGATAAGAGATTGTACTCCTGCTTTTGAGGTCACAGCTTGTAGATTACATATGCTGATGGTTTTCCTGACACTTTCTGGCTTCCCCTAAAGCCCACTGAAGTCCCCAGGAGACATCTGGGGCAATTCTATCTGTAATAGTAAAGCTGTTTTCCATGAGCCCCTACAATGTGTCAGGCACTGTTTTACAGGATATCAAATTCAATGAAGAAGGTTTTAACCGCATTTACCAATTGGGTCTGAAAGAGAATTTAAGTACCTTGCTTAAGATTACACAGGTAATATTTAGTGGACGTGAGGTTTAAATTAGGTCGGCCTCACTGTAAAGCCCAGTTTTCTGTTACATCCAGTCAATCACCCTAGTGGTAAAAGCAGGTCGTCGTTAGTTGTTATTTGCTTCACTATGTCTCATTTATTTACTTCTGTAGTTACGAGTTTAGAATAGGCTGTAGAATCTTTCATTCAGAATTATTATTATTTTTTTGTCCATTTTTAAATAAAAGCTAATTTGGAAGAATGGTTTAAATGTAGTGCTGCTCAGAGGCTGCTCTGTGAGCCCATGATTCCAGATAACAGTAAATGTGACATCTGCTTGTAAGGTGTTTGCTAGGAAAGGATTTGTGAACCCAATTAAAAGTTGTCACTACTATATGCTATATTTATTTATTGGACAAATTACTTGCTCTTAGGTTCTAAATAGGATTTTTCAAGTGGCCTTGAAGGGAAAGGTTACAAATAAAAAATCAACTATGCCAATTTTGAATAATCAGGAAGATTCAGGAAAGAATTTTGGAAGTTCTGATATGCACAGCCTCTGAGCATTTCAGTTTTGGCTTTTTTCTTTGTGTTCTTATTCTACATGTTCAAACACTTCTTTGTTTATTTTGGTGCTGAAAAAGTTTGCAACTCATTGTTTATACTGCTAAGAGTTGCTTCTTTGAATTGTCTTCCCCTAGTTGGAGGGCAAAATTATGCTAGGGGCAAAACTGTAAAAAAGGTAAAGTTTATTGTTGGCACCATTCTAATCTGCCTCACCCCAGCCCCCATTCTCAGTCTTTTCATAGGTTTCTATCACTAACGCTGAATGGTGTCATATTTCCCCATCTCCTATCCAGGATAAACTGTTCAATATACTCATTCATACTCAAGGGTCCCTAAATTAATAGTATACTTTCCAGCAGTTTTTTAAAAGAAAAAAAACCTAGAGAGAGGATCAATAATTATTTCAAAGTTATAAAGGACTAATTATAATGGACAAACGCTGTGTGTGTGTGTGTGTGTGTGTGTGTGTGTGTGTGTACGTGCATGTGTGTTTGAACACCCCCTTTGGGAAGACACACTTCTCCCACTCAATACCAGGAAAGGGCATGTGAGCAAAATGGGTTAATTATGGATGATCCATCTCCTTGGCACTAGAGATTAGCTCAAGTCTTGTGCTCTTGAACTACATAAACTCAAAGTCCTATCTTGGAATCAATATGGAGACAAAGAGAATTGTTCCTTCTGCTGGGGTTGCTGAAACAGGTAAGTGTGAAAATGAAGGACTCGGCAATCATGTTTGGCTGGGTGGAAGACGCCCCTATAAAATGTGAGAAAATAGAGTCAGCACACAGAAAGAAGAGCTAAGATATGGAGAGTCAGCTCTGTCATTGTGATTTCTTTCAAGCCAGTCTAGTCATACATGAAATTACATTTAACTGTACTGCTTAATTGGCCTCTAACTCTCTCTCTCTCTCTCTCTCTCTCAGCATGTGTGTTGTATGTATATGTTGTTCCCACAATTTCTTCCTTATGTGGAGCCACACTTTACCCACATGGTACCAACGTTGGGCTGTGAATCAGGATGGCTGAGCCTTCAGTTACAGTAAACTACCGATTTTCATCCCACTATTTGGAGGGATAAAGGTTGGGTTTTGAGACAGGTTGTTTCAAGTGTTTTTGTACTTGGAATTAAAAGGACTGACATAATTGCCAGGATTTAAGATATTTCTGAGAGAAATATTTTTGGGTGGACCATATTCTTGTTGCCTGTCCCCTACCCTGGCAATGTTGCTTTGCTATTACTTTTGAATAATAATGCTATATTGACAATGCAACCTGCAGTGATTTGCTGTTAGGCAGCTGTGATGTTTTTCACCATTTCTTGTTGATGTCTTCAATATGATTCAATTCAATTCAATTCAACTCAATTTAGTTTAATTAACCTGGACTAGGTGCTCCATGAGGTTCTTTTCTTCCAAGTAAAGTAGTAAACCATTTGCATATCACTCTGCAGTACAGCAGTCCCTCCACGTTCAGGGGTATGAAAACATGAGCAACCATTTTGGATTTCGAATGACAATCTGCACATCTTTTAAGTCCATCTGTTGAAAATTGATAAAAATCAATGACTTGCCTCGGTTTTAATCTTTGAGGCAACTCTGAGGTCCTCGGGAAGTAGAAGATGGGATTGGTGATTACAAGCTGATACTTGACAAATTCACCTAAAGGAAAAATGATCATTTACATTTATATTTCTAGTCCTGTGTGGTCGCACAACTTTTCCACATCATGCCAACACTCCAATTAATGAAAGATTATACAAACAGGAGATGAAAGTACGTTTCCTCTGGTTCTTGTTTTGAATGTCTATGTATTCTAAGTGATTATGACTGTGTATTTATTTATGTGTGTGCGTATAAACTCAAACAATGCTTCATAGCAGAATCTATAAATAGCTGTAATAACCACGCTCATTAACTATCACATGGATTCCAGTGGAAGCAAAGATCAAACTGGTAGGCCTGTTGTAACTCTCTTACTGCTCACTTCCTTTATAATTTTTGAATGTGACTTTGTTTTTGGTTCCTAGACTGTTGACCTTGAGGGTGACAAGGTCTTGGTCCTTAGGATCTTCCATTTTCCTAGTCACTGACTTTCGCTTTACATCTAGAAGCTGGGGTCCTCTCTGCACCTCCAGGCTGACTCCTGGCTCACAGTACAGTGAGGGGTCCCATGTGGGAGGCCCAATCATGAGGGTAGGCATGCCCAGTGGTAGCTGCTGCTGTGCGGGCACCGAGTCAATGTTTGAAAATGTCCACTGAGGACTTTCACAAACTTGCTTTTATGAGGCTCAGTCTTAGATGGGATCAAACTATAAAATCAGCTAGATGAAAAATCCAGGCAGTCAACTGGTACTTTCGTCTGCAGACTAGCATATAACCAGTTTGAATGATTTTTATTTTCTCTCCAAAATATGACTTTGGTTTAAGGCTGTAACTTATACAACAAAATTTGCTGTGATTAGCTTGACTGGTTAAGCTAATGTAGAAAAATGATGAATACAATTTGTATATGGACTCAAGTTCAAATAACCACAAATAACCACAGTGTGTTGCCACTGATTTGACTCGAATCTTAATTTTTTATGTCATCTATAACCTAAATGAGATAAATTCTGTGCAGAGTTAAAAAAAATCACTCATTATGATGCTTGAAAAATCAACTGGCTATCAAAATGGTATTTCCAATAAATTAATCATGGAATTATGTTAAATGCTATGCTATATAGTTCAATGGGATATACAGATATAAAGACTGTGAAATCTGGTTTTTGACATTAAAGAATTTATATCAATAAGCTACTTGAGGAGGATATGTGGACACACACACATATACACACAGGATAGACTCTAGATGACAAGAGTCAGAACTGCAGAGACCTGTGGAAGAAGTAGTCCCAGGGGGCTAAGGTGACTAGGGACTTAAAATGGGATTGGAAGAATGAAACAATTCATGTAGTTGAAGCGAAGAAGAAAATACAATGGGGGTGAAGGGGGGCTTGTACAATGCGTCCTTATTCCTCTCACAGAGGAACAGTGTAGCAATATTAAAAAAGTAAAGAAGGACAGGCTTTAATAAGAGGTCAGAAAAGTGACTTGATGTCTCAGAATCCACAGTATTCACAAGCTTTTCCTGTTAACATACTGATTGCATGTTTTTCATTAACCAAATGAATTACCTATTTGATTAACAGGTTAGCAGGCGCTCTGATCATCTATTGATTTATAATAAATCACCCCCAAATTTAGTGGTTAAAACAACAATACTATTTATAATCTTTAATGGTTTCTATGGGTCAGGAATTTCGGAAACGCTTCACAGGGTGGTTCCAGGTCAGGGTCTCTTGTGTGATTACCAGCATATGTTGGCTGGAGCTGAAAAAACAGGGTGAAGGACACGAAAGAAGTGGGGGGTTAGCCAGGCACCTCTTTTCGGGATTCTCAGAGCTTCTTCACGTGCTCTTCCCACACAGGGTAGTTTGGGCTTCCTCACATCACACTGGCCTGAGGACAGTCAGAGACTATGCTCATGGCTATACTATACAGAGACTATATATATGGCTATATTATGAATTGGAGCCCAGCCTCATAGTATTTCACAGTAGTTTTCTTTAGGCTGGATTTAATTGCTGGAGAGATGTCTTTTGCTAATGCCTAAGGCTACAAAAGTCAGAATTCTAAACCCAAAGCTTTGGTGCCTGCCTCTGATGACCCAGCCCTGGGAGTCACACAGCATCAGTTTCATCACTTAGTCACACTGTGTCCAGTTTTAAGGGGAGGAGACAGAGACCCCCCCGCCCCCAACATCAGAGTTAGTTCTGTCGTAAGAAGAGGGCATGGAATCGAGGCTGCTGTTTTAACCATTTTGGGAAATACAATCAGCCACAATAGATCATTCTGGGCATTTTGTTTGATCAAATGCTGTCCTTGAGGTGTAGGAGATTAGCAGAAAAGCCTTGAACAAACGGTGCTCATGTTTATTCGCTGAAATGTATAGATAACATGCACTCAGAAAAGTGGCTAGCATTCGTTTATATACTTGCATGACCACCCATACTCCAGTGACTGAAACACATCACCCACCCTCAGTTCATGGCGACTCGTCTATAAAAGAAAACATTTGGAGATTGGCTCCATTCATAATAGAAATGAAAAGTCATCTTCCAAACACATCACAGGGTTTTAATATTTTGTTTTCTTACCTATCCTTCATTTGAATCGGAGCCCAGCCTCGTAGTATTTCACAGTAGTTTTCTTTAGGCTGGATTTAATTGCTGGAGAGGTGTCTTTTGCTAATGAGATTGAGTAATCTAAACTGTAACCTGCATTCCTGAGATTTGGGCTCATGTATTTTCACACATAGCTAAGGGTTAAATACGCTTTTGAAACAGAATAGCCTGTTTGTGATTGTTGTTGGTATCGCTATTATTTTAAACATGAAGCTTCATGTTCCAAAAATATTTATGTCCTTTCGGAAGAAAGGGCAATCCTCCTTGAAATTCTCAAACATGAGCCAGAAAAGATATTACTGAATATCGTCCTCTCACGTCAATGTGAATGAGAGTTTCTCTTTAGTCCCCAGTGCAATATATATATATTTTCTCCCCAAGAGAAATATTCTCTTATCTCTGCTTTGGCTCTCTTTGCCTTGTTTTCCATTCTTTCGTGGGTGAGACATCAACAGGTAGACGTCACCTACTACTGCATGTGCTTAACTAGCAGGCAGCCCCATTTTACAAGGCACTCAGGACTGAATCCACGTACTTCTCTCAATGCTTCTCAACTGTCTGAAACTGCCATAAAATAAAAGTCATGTTTGCACACTTCCCGGGAGTGCCTTCACCCCTTCTCCAGCAAGGCCCTGCTACACGAGGGACCGCTGGTGTTTTATCAAGGGGGCAATCCCTATAACACAAACTGTTATTTACACAAGGGAAGCCCAAGAGACTTTACATAAGGTCCATGGCATTGACCTTGGCCTGTTATGAAAATCCCTTGTGTGGTTTTAATATCCAGAATGGAGACAGCATCCCTGGGGTTACAATTTGGAATGAGAGCTGCTTGGTTGGATATCAAGAATAGGGAACTTGGAACACACAATTTTCTAAGAAGTATGCTTTTTGAACTCTTAGCATTTCCCATCATCAGGTTAGACTAGATTGCTATTAGCTGAAATATTTAACTAGTAATTCCTTTAAATATTTCTCCTTATGTCTCCATGCTATCAGGGCTACAACTAACAAAGAATAAAACAACTAGAAGCGTTGATTAATTCATAAAAAGTTTATGATATGATATCTTCATTTCTGGACCTTAAAAACAGTACCAAAGCTCTTGAAGAATGAAACAATTCATGTTGTTCAAGAGGAAGAAAAAAATGCTTCAGTTTCCATTTTCTGATGCTAGGCATACAATTTCTGAGTTTTTATTGGCATTCTCCATGGAAATTAAAGAAAAAGTTGTAAATGAACCTCAGCCTAAACTTTACATCTTAAATAAAAATCAACTCAAAATGGGTCATGGGGACTTTGATATAAAAAGTAAAACAATACAAATTTCAGGGGAAAAGAAAGAAGAAAATCTTTGGGACCTAGGGCTAGGTGAAGAGCTTTTAGATTAGACACCAAAAGCACAATCCATAAAAAGAAAAATGAATAAATTTGACCTCATCAAAATTAAAAACTTTTGCTTTGCAAATAACCCTGTGAGGATAAAAAGATCAAGCTACAGATTGGGAGAAAGCCTTTGCAAACGATATAACCAACAAAGACCTTATATCTAGAGTATACAAAGAACTCTCAAAACTCAACAGTAATAACACAAACAATCCAAGTAGAGAATGAGCAAAAGTCACAAAAAAAGACGTAGAGATGGCATATAAGTACCCAAAAAGACGTTCACCATGATTAACTATTAGGGAAACACAAATTAAAACCATGAGACATCATTCCATGCCTGCCAGTGGTGAAAATAAAAATTCATGGCCACACCAAGTCCTGGTGAGAATGCAGAGAAATGAGATGGCTCTTGTGTTGCTGGTCAGAATGGAAGTGGCGCAGCCACTCTGGAAAATAGTTTGGCAGTTTCTTTAAAAACTCAACATGCACTTCAACCATATAATCCAGCAATTGTAGCCTTGGGCATTTACCCAGAGAAATGAAAACTTATGTTCACACAAAAATCTGTACGTGAATGCTCATAGATGCTTTATTGGTAATAGCCCCAAATTTGGGGTAATAGCCCAAAACGCCTTCAACAGGTGAACGGTTAAACAAGCTATGATACAACTATCCCAGGCACGCGATATAGCAATAAAACTGCTCATACAGGCAAAAACCTGGATCCACCTTAGGAGAATTATGCTGAGCTTAAACAACCAATCTCAAAATGCTACACTGTATGATCCCATTCACACGACATTCTTGAAATCACAACAACTTAAGAGAAAGCGAAGAGATTCACGGTTCACAGAGGTTAGGGAAGGGAGAGAGGTCTGAAGGTGGCTATAAAGGGTTAACGCAAGGGATCTTTGGAGATAACACAATTCTCTATCTTGATTTGTGATGATGGTTACATGACTTACATATGTAATAAAATTGCATAGACTAGGTAGATTTAACTGTGCCTAGACGCCTATGCACACACACACACACACACACACACACACATGAGTATGAGTGTCCGGAAAACTTGTGAACTTTGCATAAGCTCCCTAGATTGTGACACAGTCATTTTCCTGATTGTGATACTGTACTTGAGTTTTGCAAGATGTTACCATTGAGAGAAACTGGGTGAAGGGTATAGGTGAAGTCCCCCGTATAATTTTCCTGCAACTTGCGGTGAATATATAACTATTTCAAAATGAAAAATAAGAAAAGTCATGTGCTGGACTCAATTTAAGGTCTAGCCCTGTATTGTTAAGAAGGAGGTATTTATTTCTGCTAAGAGCAAGGGACCAAAGCTATCTGCAAAACAATATATATAAGAAGCTAGGAACATGCATAGTACTACAGCTGAAATTACTGGTAATTCATTGAGAAATGCATACATGGCAGATATGTTTGACACGTATTATGTTTGATTGCCTATTTTTTCCATGAATTTAATTATATGAGCATGAGAAGGAGAACAGAGGTAAATAGTGCTAAAACACATTGCAAAGCCTATATACGTAGTAGTAGTAGCAGTTTCTTCCAGTTTCTAAGCCCAGAAAAGACAATAAGAACAATTACAAATATTCAAAGAGTAATAAATGCATTTGTCCCCAAGTAGATTTAATCATATTTTTAAAATTTCCCATTTTATGTTATCCTTGTTGGTATTACTCTTAGGCCTCAAATCAGATGTCTTTTGGAGAAACAAGAACAGTTTGGGAACCAAAGGTTGAGAAACTATATATTCTCACTCTCACACAAATAGACGAGCAAAGTTTAAAACCTTTCTACGTCTTTTCAGTAATGTTAGTAAACATAAACTATACCTATAAAATTTTGGATGGCTCCAAAGAAAAGGTTATGCGTTATTAAGAACCCTCAAAAAAGTGTGTAAGTTGTGCGATTTATTTTTTTTAAATCATTATTTATTATACAGCAAGAGGAGACTTCTTTAATAATGAAACAGCCATACAAACAGTATTACGCTGGAAATTGGATATCACTATGGGGGATCCCTAGGAAATATTGTTAAGTAAAATATGCAGAATGGAGAAAAGTATGTAAAGCACTCACCATTTAGTTAAAATGGGGGCATACAAAAAGATGTATATTTTGAAAAACAAAGGAAAAACATAAAATTTTGAAAAATGATTACTTAGAGGGGAGGCAGAGAAAAGGTGAAGGTCACAGGGTCAGAAAATTGACTTCTCCATATATCTGGTTTGTAGATCTGACGCTGAAACCATAGACAGATTTCACGTAGTTTTAAAATAAAATTAAATAAAAAAGTAACCCCTTAAAATTGAAAAGAAAATGACACATATGGACCTAACTATGCACAGAGTTGCTGACGTAACCTCACATGGAAGCTCTCTCTAAGTGACTTGAAAGCACAGTAGTTTTACTGCAGATTCCGAGTGGCATGTACTTTAAAGATGAAATAGAGCTAGGAAAAAAAATCTTAAACATTTCATGATATAGTTTTGATGTCAGCATTATTAACATTGTTACTGAGCAATGATTGGATATTTGATATTAAATAATTATTAGTGTTTTTAGATGTGATAATATTACAAGTACATTTAAGAAGAGTCATTATCTTCTGGAGAAACATGCTAAAACATTTACAAATGAAATCATATGATGCTTAGATTTGTTTCAAATAATACAGGGTTAGAGAAGTGGGTGATGTGGAGTAGAAAATGGTCATTACTAGAGCTGGGTGATGAGTATGTGGGATTTCTTACCTTATTCTCTTTACTTTTGTATAAATTTGAAAATTTTCAAGCTAAAATACGAAAAACGTCCATCCAATCAGAGCTGAAAATTTTAAAATAAAAGCTCATGTATTGTTTCCTTCACTAACATAGAACACGGTCTCTATGGAAATCCATTGTTGGTAAACCCAGCATAATTTCAAAAAACTGCAAAAGCAAGTGCTTTTCTCTAATGCACTCTCCTCATCAAGGTTCATTGTTTTACTTTATTTCAGACAAGTATTGGAATCTAGTACAAGAATTTTTGGAAATCATCAATTTTGCAAATTTAGGAAAAGCAAATTAGTTATTTTCTTGGGCATGAAAGGAAATTTAGCGTGAGCTTCTTAGCTAGCTTGATGTGAGAAAACCCAGGCAAATACAGAAGCACAAACTTCTAGTTCCAGCTTCCGTGGTCCTACTGACGGAGTCTGCACCACCATTACTCTGCTGAGAGAAAGGATTGTGACTTGGCCATTGTTTCAGTCCTGGCTCTAATCTTTCTGAGCTTCATATATTTAACTGTAAAATGAGGAGACTACACTTATTTCATAAGGCATTGGTGAGGCTTCAATGAAAAAACAAAAAGACAAAAAACAACAACTTAGGTCAAGTGCTGAAGATGGTGGCTGGAAATCAGTAAGTGCCCATAAATGTTATATATATATATGTATTTTATTTTTCCTTTCCTAAGGGAATAATAGCCACTGCATATGGTTGTTATTAGCTTCAAGTGAAATAATAATGTATGTAAACGTGGTTGTTGTTATTACGCCCGTTATCATCAGGTCACCGGATGGTGAGTCCCCCACTCAGCAGATTGCTCATCTTATGCAGGGTTTGTTTTTTTTTTCTTTCAGGTATGGGGCTCAGAGTTTGGTGGATTTCCAGAGTCCTAAGTAGGCTGACGTCACCTATGGAATCACGCTTACTTAGGTGGGACTGTTGACTTGGCACTCACAGACACGCTTGTTGGAGTGAGTCTGCCCTTGATCGTTGATTTTGGAAGGGAGATACTGACTGACCCTGGGTGCTTGGGTTGCAAAAGTGTGTTCACTGAGGTGAGTTATGGATGGATGGAACAGGTTAAAACCTGGCTGTGATGGCGACTTATTACCAAAGCTACAGAATGATAAATCTTTTCCTAAGTTTATGGGGAACATTTAGATTCTCAATTCTCACTTTTTACATACCCATCAATTTTTCCTAGAAGTTGTCTCATCTAAAAGAAACAAATCTTACACCTGCCGATGCTGAATACCATATTATAGGGGTGCAGAATGTGTCACTCCAAAATACGCTGCTTTGGTCAACTGAGCATTTTGAATTAAAGGGATTTGAGAAAAAGGTGATGCAGGAAAAATACTCTGAACCTCTTTTGTCCCCCTGATAGCAAGAGATATAGCTCAAAGATGAAAGGTACCCTCCCTGTATCAGGAGGGCAAAAGGTATCCTTATCACCAGAGGGAATTTAGGGACAAGATGGCTGTACAAACAACCCTAGTTGCATCATCAATTTACTAACCCAGCTCACAACTCTGTCTGGTCAATTCTTCACAAATGTATAGTTTCTTTATCTAAAAGGTATGAAAATTTCCTACACTGGTCACTCCTTGACTCTCATAGTTTTGTTAGACTCCCAATTATGTACATGTAAATATACATAATTACATTTGTTTGTCTTTCATTCATCTGTCTTTTTATTACAGGTGGTCTTGGCCAAGAACTTAGAAGGCTAGAGGGAAATTTGTTTTTCCTCCTCTACAATATCCTATTAAATACAACAACTTTATGAAGTAGATATTGTTATTTTCCTTTTAAAGGAGATAAATCCAAAGCACAGAGACATTTAGCGTTTTGCCCAATATCAAATAGCCAGAAAATGATAGCAGGAAAGTGGATTTAAATCCATATCTGTGTGACTGCAAAGCCTAGACTTTTGACCTCTATGCAACTTCTGACTGTTGTCAGCTTTGTTAAAGCAAATGCTAAAACTGTTACAATTTAAAGTAAAGGAGGGAACGCAAATTAGTTATTCACTCACTCACTCACTCACTTATTCATTCATTCATTCATTCATTCATCCATTTAACACATCGATTGAGCCCCTATTATTTGCTAGGCAGTGTTCTCGATGCTTCCGAAGATACGAAGATAAAGACAAAGTCAATGCCCTGTCTTAGAACTTACACTTTAATGAGGAAGATTATAAACAAATACATGGAAAATATACTAATGTCAGATAACAATAAGTTATGGAAGTACTCTGAAGAAGAAATTTGTTAATTTCCTTGAAGAACTAACAATTTGAGGAGACAAAACATGGATATACACAAAGTTAAGTGATTGAAATTGTCAAGCAAGCTAAATGGAATAATATAAGAACTGGAAACAAGCCATCAAAGATTAATTTCTAGTAGAATATTGTAGGAAACAAAAGACACAAGTGTAGAAGAGGGGAAGACGCTCTGGGCTGCAGTGTTCTGGGAAGGTTTGGGACAGGAGACTAAAGAGTAGATAGGATTTGGCCAGTTGGCGGGAGGAAGGTATCCTAGGGTAGTGAAAATAAGTTAATTGTCTCAATGAGACAACTAAAAGTTCACTTTGTTTTGCTGATAGTTGCTAAACATGACAGATTTAAAGAGTGTAAGTTTGGCCCTCATGGCTCTTAACACTAAATCTGAAGCCCCATTCAATTTCATCAACTGACCTCAAAACCATCAGCAGGGTGCCTGGATGTTCATGCATCAGTCTCTGAACCTCAACAGATGGATATGCTTTAAAAAAAAAAGCAAACAAAACACTACATTTACCATGCCCTATAGAGTATGAAAACCTAGCTGACATTCTCATTTACTCATCATCCATCTCCTTTAATATGTCATCCATCATTTGCTCCCATTTCCCTTAAGAGCTTGTGCAAAGCTGGAGTGCAAATGGCCGAGCAGTCAAATGCCTTCCATTATTTCTCTGATGGGAACACAAGGGTGGGGAAGTCCAGTTCCTTTGACAACAATGGCTTATGCATGACAGAGTCTTGAGGCAGGCTTAGTAAGAACTTGAGTTTGAACTGGTGAAGCACTTCTGTGTTGCGTACAGCATTGCAATGATGGTGGAAAAGAGGGCACAACTCCGTATCTATCTAGGGACTGCTACATTTTGAAAGAAAGTGCGGGAAACTGACCATTCTAGAAAGGAGGCTCTTTGTCCACGCTCCCTGGAATGTGAACAGATGTCCAGAGGAGTAGGGCCAGATCCTTTCACACATTCCCTTGGAATCCTAAAAAGGTAAACTCAAAATTAATCTGGTGAGCCCAGGGGGCTAAAACATCTGTGAAAGAAGTGAGAGAATACACTTTCAAGCAATGAAAAGGAAGTAGTAGATGACTTTTTCCTCCTATGTTGATGGAGAAGTTGAGAAAAAAACAATGACATATATACATATATTTTTAAATGCAACCAGCACTATATGCTGTTATTTAACTTCAGTAATGTCTTAGGTGTCAGAGACATTTAGAGCAAGGGGAGTCAAATTTAATTTCCAGGGCTCTATGATTATCCATGGAGCCTTGTAACCCGAAAACTCAACTGCCTTCTGAACGGGCTGTTTTTCTACTTGAAATTTTTTTCAGGGAGTGTTTTAAGGGAGTGGGAAGGGTGGTATGGTGTTGAGATAAAGAGAAATTCACAAGTGTTTGTGATATATACACTTCAATGATTTTGAAATATTTGAACTGACCTAGTCAGAGGTAATGTGTTCTAAACTCAAAAACTTCCCAGAACTGAATATATTAATAATGCAATCACCAAAATAAAGAAACAAAATCAATTCAATGAGTTTCTATTATATGCTGAGAGTCTAATAAGACTCACTATGCCATGTGCCATAGGGTATATGATAAAGGACATGATCTACATCTTTTGAGAAGTACCATTCTTACTAATGTCCCAAACAGTCTTAAAAAACAACAACAACAAAAACCCCTTTGAAGAACCATTTTTACAAAACTTTAATGGCTGTTTTTGTACATACATTTGGTTTCCAAAATCTTAACAACACCCAATGTGTCAAATAAATTTTTCCATAAGGGAAGCCCACCTTACAGGAGGCTAGATTCTCAATCAGAAGAATAATGAAAATAGTAAAATCCCATTTTGTCTTAGTTGTTCATCTTCCTACCTTCTCATAACATGACCAACACAATCGGATTTTCTTTCAGCATTGGAAAAAGTTGCCAACACTTGCTGTATCCAGCAATAAGGAGTTGGTGTGTGTTTTGGGGCCTTACTCAGGTCTGCCCTTGGATCTGAGTGAGAGGAATCCCTGTCCTAAGTCATTTATTTTAGACCATCTCCTTAAATATTAACGCTTTTAAAAAAGAAAAATAAATGTATGAATATTAAAAAGACATGACTGCCTCTGTCACTTGGGATCAGTGCTGGTCCTGCATGATTCCCAACTGGGGCTGGCTATGTAATTGGTGGGTCCAAGTGCAAAATAAAAATATCCCTTTTATGAAGAACAGGAAAAGTGCTGTGAAAGATACATAGAAACACATTTTTTCCTTCTTCCTCTCTCTCTCTCTTTCTCTCTCTGGACTTGTAAAGGTGTTTTTTTATTTGCTTTTGTGTTAAAGTTTTAAATCATTGGCATGCATCTTACCTCTCATCTTTATATTGTGCAATGCCGGTTATAAATGTAAACACTGGCAAATTTTACTTGTATGTAGAATCACCAAAATTACATAATCTCCATTTTGTTGCTCAATCATTGGAGCTGGCCAGGAAAGACAAAACACCAGCCAGACGCGGAGAGGTGAGAGGAAGGAAGGCAGGATTCCCCCCCAGGCTTGGAGCCAGCTGAGGGAGAGAGAACCCTTGGTAGGGAGATACTGGTTGGGAGAGCAGTGTCTTCCTTTCAGATAGCATGGATGCAAGGGAGTCTTGCTTAAAGAATTGTTTCCCTGTAGCGTTGAGTATCTGTAGTCTTACTTCCCTTCCTGTCCCAAGTTATGGTTCTGGAGAGATTTAAGAAATCGTGTGATATTTGCAACAGTTGCACATGGTAGCTGAGACACCTTCACATTGTTAAACATTCATTTTGGTTTTAAATTTGTAAAATGTAGGTAGAGATATAACGTGCATCACATGTGATCGTGATTCTTTACATAGGCAGCCAGACGAACACCCATGCAGGAATTGTCTTTTTATTAAAATAAAAAGAAGTCTTTTTATTAAAAAAATCAATGGTTCAATTAAACTTTCAATTAAGTTCAATTAAACTTTTAATAAAAAGAAGTCTTTTTATTAAAAAAATTAATGGTTCAATTAAACTTTCAAACCTTTTTAGCTTTATTTACATATCTTGGTTTAGATTTTAGATACACATAAATTATAATTTATATCTTGTTTTTCCCAATTTTAATGGGAACCTTTTAATATTTTAAGAGGATATCTTTTAAAACATATATACAAAAATAACTTTCCTTTTATTACATTTGTCTTAATTTACATTTTAATCTACTTTGTATATACTTATAGTATACTTTCTGCTAGAACAATACTATATCAAAAAAAAAAATTGTGAAACTCTTGTCTGTAACAATACAAATAGTGATTTTACTGAAACAAAGGAAACAATAATAAATTTTTATGGGATAAATACATAATACTTTATGAATTGTGGATGTTTTTGCTTTATTAGTCATCCAGCCTATAAACAGGAGACCTTTATGTGCATAATAATAATTAACTTCCATTGTCTTTGATGTTTTGCAAACCCTCAGTCATATAAAACCATAGTGTTACTCACATTTGTTTTTTAACCTTTGTCAATATGAAGATATAATTTTTAATATTCAGAGGATAGCACTTTTTTTTTACTTAACTTTTTGTTAACTCGATTTGTAACTTTTAAGTATTTAGCTATATGGTTTACAGGTCTCCATTTGTAGTCCTATCCTGGTCATCAAATATAAGGTAAAGGCTTGTTGTTTTACTAAAATTTTATCCTTTGAGCTATAAAAATTTCACTCATAGAAGAGAATTGACTTTTGTGAATTGGACAGAGAGAGACTATTGCTTCGAATGTCTCTCTTCTCAGGCTCCCTCTGGAGTATGGACTCTGAGCTTGGAATAATTGATAAAATTACTTGCACTGTCTAGGTTAATTGTTTTCTTTGACCAAACATATGTAACTGAATATTATAAGTTAAATGTAAACATAACGCTACCCCACTGTAATGCAAATGTTTAAATGAATAAAGGGTTCATAGTTAGTTAATTAATTGTTTTACTAAATTCGACACGTTATAGTTTTTTTTTTTATCATTTTATGACTTCAGTGTTTTACCTTTTTACCTTCATTGATGTAGCCATTCATTCAACACAATTTTATAGTTGGGCATGGAGGACATAAATATGAATAAGATATTCCATTTTTACTTCAGGGAAGATGCTGGAATAGATACTATGAATAGGGTCTTTGCTATAAAACAACAAGTCATATCTTTTAATAAACTGTTACTTTTACAGAAAATAAGAGGAAACCCCAACATGTCCTTCCCACTGTCAAGAACTGTGAAGAGTCTGAGACATTATCCTGCTTCCAAACTAACAAGTCCCTGCTATAGTTCCATGGAGGCTGGTAGAAGACATGAGAAACCTAGGTCAGAGACAATGCACGTTATTACTCACAACATAGCAGGCAGCATGAACTTTGTGTTCTCATAAGTTCCTTCGTCCTCTAAACCTTGTGGGGTGGTGGAGCAGCCCAGGTGGGTACTGTGTATGTAGTGGGTTTATATTATGTTGGAGGAATGCTCAGATTAGGAAAACCCAATCTCTTAGAAGGATTACTAGCAAACTTGCTCAACTTTTGCCCTAGAGGGAGAAATTATGTTTTCTATTCTGGGTACATCTGCTGCCCTAGAGAGAGTGTTTACATCTTCCACAGCTGTTGGCTGTATAAAAATCCTTGAAAAGATAGTTCAGAACAAAAACTGTCAATGCCTCTACTCAGAGAACACACAGAAATGTGAGACTCATGAATGATTTTCTCCCAACACTAAACAAACAAATAAGAACTGGACAATAAATAGTAAGCAGATATAAAGTGGGCTTACTCTGACGGAAAATGCCTATGGTTGGAATACTAAGCTTTAGGGCAGTGACCAGGAAGGGAGTTGAAACAGAGAAAGCTGTAGACTGTAAAAGGCAGTTAAGTTGTCCCAGATCAATAATATCCATTGGTTCCCAGCATAAGCAAATGATGTTGGAAACAAACAAACAAACACCTGCTCTCATTTTTGGAGTACGTGAAATGTGCTTACCACGTAATAAGACCAAACGAATAGGAGCACATAGTTCAGAATCATCAAACACATGAGGAAATAAGCCACCCTGTGTGAGAATTATCAGAAACAACAAAAAATAGATTTATATCCAAAGTAATTTAGATATTGAAGATTCAGCAGAATATAAAATAATTGAGCATAAATTACTTAGAGAAATAATAGTTGGAATCACAGAAATAAACATGAAATAAAAGATTATGATAAAGTTATCAGATAAATCGGAATAAGAAACAAATATAACTTCTAGAAATGAAAATATTGGCCCAGGAGACTTCAAAGCAGAGTAGGCCAGCATAAGAGAAAAGTAAGTAAATTAGAGAAGAACTATGAAAAAAAAAACAACACACAGAAATAAACTCAGGCAGATATAGCGATGGAAACATGAGAAAAATTAAGAGATATGCACAATAGAATAAGATCTAATCTAAATCTAATCAGAGTAAATCTCAGTGAAGTAAAGAATAGAAGAGAGAAGATTTTAAAGAGACAATGACATGATGTTCTTGTCCTGATAAAAGTATTAATTTTCAGATAAAAGAAATCACAATTTATAGCAAATGACAAATATAAAGACATTCACAAGAGGCACATTATGATAAAACTGCAGAGCAACAGAGATGAAAAGATCTTAAAGCGGCAGGAGAGGAAATGTCAACTTGTGTACAAAGAGAAGAAAGTAGATTTATAGCATATGTCTGGATAGCAATTGTAAAATTAATATTGTAAAATAATATCTTCAAAAGTGCTGATGCAAAATAATCTTTAACCTAGAATTTTGCACCCAGCAACATTAGTTTTCAATGATGATTGTTGGTTTACATTGTCTGTTTTGTATTATTAGATGGACCTCTTGACTTAAGCTTTTAATGCATCACATTCATAAGTTTATGTTTTATATCTTCAATAACACTATGTGTTTATAAGACTAGGAACTATTATATATTTTTATATCAACAATTAGTATATTCCTCATTGGAGGGACTCAGTGGAGGGCTTGATGAGTTACTGCCTGACTAATTGTTATAGCTACAGTGATTCTCTCTAAATACCAGGAATTATGTGTCTACATCTTGGGTAAATTGCCCTTAGATGTTAATGGTGGGTTTTTTGACAGCACTAGACTTAAACATGAAGTTTGAGAATACCTATACATATTTGCATTAGGGATCTTCAATGTGATAACATGATCTGCTATTTTTGTTATTGCAGTTTACCTGCATGACTCACAATTCCAATGAAAAGAAGTCTTTCATATGAAGTGACTCTACCATTAATAAGTCATGTGACCTTGAGCAATAACACTTACCTCATTGGTAAGTAAGGACTAAATGACGTAACTTATGTCAATCACTTATTACAGGGTTAAGCACATAGAAACCATTCTGTAAATAAAATAGAATTACTTTTCATGTTTTCTGGAGATTACATCTTAAGTTTCAATGCTGAAGAGAGTGAGATCTGGGAATATTCACATGCTAAGAAGAAGAAAAAGATGATGGATATTAACTAAATTTATTGTGGTAATAATTTCACTATATATATTATATATATAGAGAATACACACACACACATATATATACACATACATATATACGTATGTCTATATGTATAGACATATATATATATGTATATATATATATATATATATATATATATATACAAGAGGTGCCAAAAAATGTATACACATGGCTTGTATTCATCTTTTGTTATCAGTATATATCAAGTATTACAATTTTAATACAATTTTTTCCTTTCTTAAAATGTGTATACATTTTTTGGGTACCCTCTGTGTGTGTGTGTGTGCATGTGTGTGTGTGTGTGTGTGTGTGTGTGTGTAATATATAGCTATATGCTATGTGCCTGAAACACATGCAGTGATATATGGCAATGATATCTCAATAGAACTGGAAAAAATAATGCTGCCATGAAAAAGAAAAGAAGACACTAATGAGAGTTGCATATTTTCCCATGTAAGTTCTCCATGGCTTATTAAGAAATGACAAAACTGGATCTGTCCCTTCCCAGATGTCACCAAATTTGCTGACACTCCTACCTGAACAAAAGATGAAGACTTAAGGAAATCAGATTAGAGGGTGACTCACCATGGTACAGCTGAGCTCACCGATTGGAGTCAAATAAAACTGTTCTATAGGAGTTCACACAGTTCAATAAACCAGTCACGTGTACCACTCTCATTGATGTAAAGGCCAAACTATTAGAAATTCTGTGCCTAGAATCTTAATTCTATTCTTCCTAACATCATTCTAGTGCCTTAATTTATATTCTGGTATTTAGTAACAATGTTTTCTCAGCATAGTTTGGAATAGTTTCAAATAGTGTATAGTGCTTTGTAATTTAGAAAGCACTGAAACCTGTATAATCTCATTCAATGCTAACATTTGACATATTGGGCTGGGTAAGAAAATTATTATTGCTTGTATTTTACAAGGAAAATAGCAAGTTCCTAAGATGTCAAATACATGTTCAAGTCATGTAACTAGAATTCGGCTGAGCTAGGATCTTTCCACCCAACATTTAGCACACATGTATTAAATATGATGACATGTATGACACTCTTTAAGATAGTGGAGGTATAGTGGAATGATTTTTCTCCCACTGCTCCTCATCCCAGGTTTTTATACACCATGTGATTTGACATTTCAGGAAGTTCTGCGACTTCTAAACTTGTCAGCTGCCATCAAACTCGTCTCTTAAGTTCTTTGGCTATTTTCTTGAGCAATTTTTTTCAAAAGCAACTTCTAAAAATACTAATAACATAGTTTTCTCCATAGCCTGTTGGTTACAGACTGATTTTCATGCACAGTCATGATTGGGTAAATCTAAGCCAGGTTTTCCTCATGTCTGTGAACCCAGCATCCAGCACAGTGCTTTGCACATGGTGGGAACACAATACCTATTTGTTCAATGAATAATGAGGACAGCATACGCAACTTATTGGATGATTTTGGCCATGTGTCTCCTTTGATGAAATCGTATAAAATACATCCAACTGAGCATATGTCACCGGCTTAGGCCCTGCCTGGTGGAGAAACAGCAGGTGAGGACTTATGGTTGGTGGGGAATCGTGAGATGAGTCCTTATGCTGTCCTCTTCAATATCTACCAAAATGCTGTTTACTCTCTGACTCTCTGGGCACCCACCTTTGCTCATTCTAGGGCTGATTTCCTGCTCAGCTTCTCCAGCCTGACTCATGGTATGACCTTCTTTCTAGGCTCTGCACCTTCCTGTGGGTTCCCAGACTCTGAGGGGCATTCTCCTTCCTGGCACTGAGCTTCTGTGAACAGATATCTGAGAGCAACCCCATCTTGACATGGCCTGGGGGCTCTCACCCTCCACCCACCTCCATCTCCAGCCCCTTCTCCCCTCACACACACAAAATTCCCTGCTGTCAACCATGATGGGTCTTATCCTGGGTCGCAATGATCTATTTTCTACAACTGCCAGATTTGTCTTTGTTCTTAGAACGTTTATGGATGCTTGAACTCCTTGTTCTTTTATATCTCTCTTGGTCAGTTTCATTAAACATCTTGCTTGTTTCAGATATATATCCAGCCAGTCTGAGGACAAACACCAATGCCTTCCTGCTCCTTGAAAAGCAAACCTGACCTGTCACATACTTTCTTTGTGTTAAAAGTTGTTGTACACAGGGTGGGGCACAAAACTACGATAATCGAGGCAGCTTCTGCCAGTACTTCTGGGTTGTCATCTTTTCATTTCTGTGTGGCAAAAAATGACAAGTATGAACTGTGTATACATCAAAAGATATCCTTGGATTTTTACAGCAGTCATTTTCTTAGAGATGGTGCCTATTTGTATTTCCATTTTTTTGTTGTTGTTGTTCGGCCAACTCTCCAATGCCTATATTCTTCAACAAGATAATATTCCCAGTACAGTGGTATACAGTTTAGAAAAGTTTGCCTGTGTGCCTCCAGCATAAGAATCCAAGTCAATGGCATTGTCTACTGAAGAAAATCAGATCTTGATTATGTGTTTGGATCATCTAGTGTTTGTTTGTTGCAGACTTTCCTTCCCAAAACCCAGCATGCTTCAGGACAACTCCAAGCATTGTCAACTCCTGCAGTTCATTATTTTTCCTCAAAGATAATGAAAATGAGCTCTAATATTAACTGAAGTAAAGCATAATTAGGTAGGTTGTTCTACAGAAAAATGAATTCCACAGAGCCACATGAAACAGAGAGGAATAATTCTGTATTATCCATTAATATTCCTTTCCTTTTTTGTGACATCCAGCTGAGGCAGGCATCATTTTGGAATTCCTTTTTGACTCAATTCAGAAGCCATAATTTTCTCCCAGTGTTGAAAAATCATTTGGAATGTGGCCATTTCCTAGCATTGCAAGCTTGGAAGAGATTTTAACGTTTACCTCATACAACCACCATCCATTGTTCTGGTCTAACATTCGTGTCCAGAGGGTCCAAAGTGGTCTCTGACGGACCACTTTGGGGACGATCTGTTCTCCGAAGCATGAACAGGTCCTCTTTCTGATCAGCTTTCACTTCATTCCTGGAGCAGCTGGATTGAACTGTGGTGGGTGGCTGATGGCGCCAAAAGGGTTGAAGGTAAGAACTGCAACACAGCCAAGGTCAAGTCTAGTTGCACACAATCAATTTGCAGAGATCTCTTTTTTTTTTTTTTTTTTCCAATTTGAAGCTTATCTGCAGAAGCCCGGGGAACCCCAGTTGTTCTTCTGTGTACGATACTAGCCCTGCATCCTTCAGAAGCAATGAACCTAAACAAAAAGGAATTTTCTTCCAGTGGTTTGCTCTAAGCACGTAGGAGCTGCAGTGCATTCCCTGTGAAGAAGGAATTTACTGGATTTCAGGGAAAGGCCCCTCATAGTTTCGTGCTTACTGTGTGAGCCTGAATCCCTCTATGTCCTAGAACTAACCCTTCGCTAATATTAACCATAAGCCCTGGTATAACTTCTTTTCTTTCGTAAGCAATAGCTAATACACTATAACTGCCATTGCAAAGAACTTTGCCCTATTGTACTAATTACTAGAAGGAATAGACAGCATTCTCATATGGTCTTTTAAACTTTCTTGTTGCTGATGGCATTAACTTATTAAAAAGCTAACTTCACCTGTCACTGGAGGCAGGCATTTGGGGAATAACAACTTGCATTTACAAAACATGTTTTGGTGTGAAACAATTTTTTCTTCCTTTCTTGCTGTTTTCTGTCTCACTGGTCAGAATTATAAAGAGGCAGCATTTGGAAGGAAGAACACTGGTTAATGAACAGCCACTGATTTCGTCTTTGGGAGGACTGAGTCTGGGAACTGTTAGTTACTCACGGCAGAGTAACTGGTGGTTCCCTGAGCACAACCACAGAACCACAGGCCTTGCAGAATCGAGACGCTGGTGTGAGCAGCAGCAACCCCCTGACTGACTGAAGGGTGAGCTGGAATGCGGTGATCCAGAATGGGCAGGAGAGAACTCCTAAAGAGAAGCTAACCTGCAGCCGAATGACTAACAAAGCTCTGTGGTGCTGGGAAACCCAGTTGTATGTTGCATACTGACGGCCTGCCTCCATAAAATGTGGCTTGTTTGTTCAAAAGGGCCCAAGTTTTGGGTTTAGGTGCAGGATCGGACCCATCTGGAAGATGGAGTGACCTGGGCCTGCAATTAGTAAGTAAAGTATTAGCACACGTGGAACAGATTCGTCTTTTCATTTCACACCTCTGTGAAAAGTCCCAACTTTAAAACTTATGACTTAACTTTGCAGTTGGGAAAATTTGTAACTATTCAATTATTCATTGGATGTGAATTCTTGTTAGGGTGATGGGACATGGCTACTGTGGAAATAATTTCATCTGGTCACACCCATGAGTTTCTGAGCCCTCCCAAAGGTGATTTTTTAGACACAGAATGGTCTGTGAATGTGTGCTCTGACTCCATCGCACTCTAGTATGAATACTTCTACCAGAACTGTTATTTCAAACAATTATGTTAGTCTGTGAGTGAAGGAATTTCTGTTCAGAAATGTTCCCCTATGAGAAAGATCCACTGAGATCTTTCTAGAAGATTGAAAAAAAAGAAAAAACACGAAACTCAGAACTCATAAGTTTATATATGTATAAATATATGTATAAATTCCAGAAATTAATATATGTAGGAAAATATAGTTGTGTGTTTATCTACATAGGTCAAAACTGAGATCTCAATCTAGATATGCTTTGTTATTATTTGACTGCCTGGGCTTTAAGGAAAGGTAGGAAAGGGGCCACGTCTATGAAAAAAGCCTCTTCTTATGTCGTTTTCAGTCTGGGTGGAATTCAAAAGTATCAGAGTTTTCACAAACAGCCTTCTTCTCAAAGGTTTCTTGGCCAAGTTTGGATACCCCAAGAGGCAGAGGAAAACATCTGACCTTCTGGGCACATACCACACTGTCCAAACCTTTTTAGGCTGACCCATCACAAGCAATGAGCTCAGCAAAACAGGCAGCACCTTAAGCAAACAAGACAGCTCGACTCGAAAGACAGGCAGCCTTATACTTTAGTTCCTGTAAGAAATGGTCAATTCAAAAATGTTTTCTTTTCACCGCGTTAAAAATAGCCGAAACTGAAATAGCTCATCCTATGAAATACTTAAGAGTAAAATGTGTGTTTTCCTTTTTTTACTTTCTTTCCTTAAAAAATGTGTTGCATTAGACCAATCAGGCAGCTGCAGCCAGGATGGAATGTTAACCATGCCACCGGATGGCAAATTGGAGGGGAACATACCTTTCATCTTAATTATAGGCTGGACAAGGGAACACACTATATTCTCTGCTCTGTATGAGCCGGAGAAAACTTTCCCAGGGTATTTTTCTTTTGCATTTCTGACTCTTATTGGATTGGAAGCTCGTTCCTGTGGCCCAGCAGGGTTCGTTTTCCATAATAAGGCTAAAAATATGCCAGCAATGTTTTCTTTAGCACAGTCTATGAGTGTGAAACATGAAAGAGACAGAGTTCCTTTTCCTGCGGATTCTAGTTCACCTTCTCCTGGAGAAAGTTCCACTGTTATCCTACCATTCTCACCCAATGTTATTCTTCTGATAGGCTACCTAACCTGGCGTGAAATCCAAAATGGAATTATTGTAGAAACATATTCCGTGTCCCTCTAAATTACAGATTTTGTTCTTGCTTTACGGTTTGTGTCTAATGACTCACCTTGAGTAAATCATAGCCCTGGAAATGTTTTTCCTGTAATGGGAATGCATTGTCACTGAGTCACTCATACTTAACCAGGGGACATTTGGACCTGTGCCTTGCACTTAAAATCAGAGGTCCTCCATGACTGTAACAGAATTCAGAGAACTGGATTACAAATTCTCAGGTTTTTATCACCTTGTTGAAGACACTTTTGATCACTAGGTATTATCTGTTGGAAATGCTGGGAGTACATAAAGCATAAGAGCCAATTAGAAAAAGTCCTTCACCACCTTCTAGCTAGAGACTATTTTTCTTTCGGATATACAAGTATTCCTTGATCTCATTTCTAGTCAATTGAATCAACTAGCCATCAATAGATTCCAAAATTCCATGGGTGAAACTGCTCTCACGGTGATTAGGAATATTGTCCTCTCTTGATTGCTACCCACAACTGTCATTCAAGCTCTCTAGACCCTTGCTTCTCCAATGGAGGCAACTTTGCTCCCACAGCAGACAGTTGTTTATGGCTATTACACCTTTGTTGTGGTGATTACTGTTGGCATCTAGTGAGTAGAGGCCATTGATGTCGCTAAACATTCTATTATGCACAAGACAGACCCCACTCCCCTCCACCCCCCACAACAAAGAATCATCTGGACCAAATGTCAATAGTGCCGAGGTTGAGAAGCCCTAGTTTAGAATAAAAGCCTTAGGGTCTGTTGTTCGGTCTGGAAAGATATCACAGGAGACATTCAAAGAACCAAACTTACGAAGTGTCTTTCCATGCCTCATTTATTCCAGGGAGCTTTGAGTGCCTACTGTGTTCTGAGCTGCCTGATTGGTGCTTGAGATAATCTGGGTTTCTGGAGCCAGTGTGCTTCTCAAGGGGCCAGGATGCTGGCTGAGGGGTAAAGGACAGATGGAGGGATTAACTAAATCCTCCTGATGGTAAATGCATGCATTTAATCCTAGAGATTAAATATAAATTAGAAGCAGCTTTAGATGGTTTAGTATCATTCCTAAGACTAAAGAAGAATTTTCCAAAGTAAATTCATCTCCAAAGCAAGTTGATATTTTTACCAATTTAAGAGGCTTTTAGTAGTTTGCAGTAATACATAGAAACCAGCCTGTCCACAGAACAGCTGCTTCTTTTCCCAATCCAGGGGTTGCCAGATGCCAGGTGTGGAGAATGCCAGGTTCAAGGCTTACAAAAATGACATTCACTTAAAAGAACTTAAAAGTCTTGTTCTTATTGAATTCAAAATTAAAAGTTAAAATTCTCTTTTTTTTTTTTTCAATTCAATAAAGTATTTTGTTTTAGCCTCACGTCATTTAAAGCTCTGAATCTTGCTTTAGTTTTCAGGAAGTGTTATCTGCCTCTGTCAAATGGCAAAGGCTGGTTTCAATTTAGAGATCTAAATTTATGTATAATCACATACATTAACCAATAATGATTTATAGTGTATTTTTTCCCCCTACATGTATGCAATAAGTGTTTTCTGGGTTATCCCACTTCTTGCTCACTTCTCATGCTCTAGGTGGATTTGTCATAATTTGCGTATGATGGCTTCCTTCTGATGTCCCCCAAATTAATAGGTCACTCAACTCACCACAACCAACTAAGGTGGTTCCATAATCAGAAGAATAAATGAGTCTAGCTTCCTGTCACTTGAAGTCTATGTTTATGGTTCATGGCAAACTGAAAAGTTCTCAGCCACATATTCTATTCTTGGCACTGAGAAATTATTTTGCTTGTGTTGGCATGTTCTATTCAGATGAAATTTTAATCAGTACTAAAATTGTTAGTGTTTGTTTGATGATTGATTGAAACTAGAAAAAAGTAAGGAAAGCCTAGTGTAAAATATCCATAGAAAGCTACACTGCACATTATTTTAATTGATAAATTAGTTTAGGAGCAGGCACAGTAAATAAAGCTGTGCGGTGGAAAGGCCGTTTGTAAAGGGAAATTATAGATTCTGGTTTTACTCCCAGATGTGAACTAACTAAATTCACTCAGACCTTCTCAGTGTCCAGTAACTCAGTTATAAAAACGGATGGGCTGAACGTCACTATCCCTTTTCAATGTTATCATTCTATAATTTAGTCAATATAACTCTTCATTCCAATAACTGACATTACATAGAAAAGAGGTCTAAAATTTGGAGCACATGTAGCCACTTGATTAAATAGTAAATTGTTTTTTAGCAAAAATGCCAAGAAGTACTGCTGATGTATGAATATTTGTAAGTCTGTTTCAGAAAGCCGCCACTGGTGGCTCCTACCACACATGGTGACATTCTTCTTGCCATATGAGGTCATTGCCCCATCACAGGTAATTCCATATTGAGCCAAGGAAGCACCTGATACAAAGGTAAGAATGTACACGTTGGCCAGTGGCCCCACTATACTAATGTATCTCTTTTATCAAGTGAATCTTTTGTCAAGTGAATGGCAACATTGAGAAGTTTGGTTTGAGGGGAAGTTAGCAGATAGTAGAATGTTGGGAAAACCAAGAGAACCATAGGGACAAGGCAATAAGTAGCAGAGATGAGGCATCAGAAGCCATAAAGAAAACAGAATCCATGGAACAATAAAAACCAGAGGCAATATTTGCTACAAGTAAGCAGACACCATCTGTGGCATCCCGCAGGACGAGAGTTGTGGGGAGCGAAGAGGGTGGTGCAGGATTAGGAAAAGACATTAGCTATGAATAGAGTTTAAGGAGACCAAGGGACCCCCAATCTCAAGGACTGGAATCCCCAAATCAAGCCTCGCATCAGCTTTTATTAGTTCGGTGGGGAAGTAAGGGAGATAAAGCTTGTCAATCTCCAGATCTGTGAATTCCATACATCCTAATAGGAAACCGATTTAAGTCAGTCACCCTTGCCTGCAGGCAGCTGGACCTTAAGTCTCAACTTCCCCAAGGGACAAAACCTATATGCATATGAATAGATGGAGAGTACCTCATTGAATCACTTCCCTTCCAGGTGTGGGAAGGAATGCAGCCACAGAGGCTGAGGCTTTCCTTAGCCTGAAGAAGGTGGGGGCTGTGCCCACCTTTGTGAACCCCATGGGTTCTCCTGTTGGTCCCCACGCAATTGCGCCTGCTTGTGTTGTTCCTTCTGTGAGGAATCTTACTCATCATTGACTGTCCAGTCGTCTTTCTGGGACCATACAGGCAGGCATAAGGGGCAAACACAAAGGTTTAGCAAAGTCCCTGAAAGGATCCCTGGGTCATACAGACTCTCCTTTCTTTGGGGGCAGGTACAAGGAGACAGACGGTTAAGCTGCTGCTTAGTGACACCCATCAAGTACCAATTAATGCTTAGTACCACATGTCTAGCCACAAGTGACATATTCAGAAAAGAAACACCCTTGGAAACGTATTAAAACCAATTTTTTTTAGGTTGTAAAATCGTCATGACTTTATGGTATCCATCACCTTAGTAAGAATGAAAGACTAGTAGAAAAAAATAATGGGCTCTTCTTAAATGGGATACCTTGTCAAAAAATGTTAGTTCTGTGCCTATGAGAAAGCTTAATCCAATATCTCTGTCAGTGTCCGTAGAGTTTACCTGCCCTATAGCTTTGACCTTGAGTTCAGTGCAGTTTGACATGAGTTAGTTAAAATGCAGTTGCCTCACTTCTGTATGGTAAGCCCTAGAACTTTGCTATTCCATACTGTTTCTCCTCTTCCTCCTCCTGCCCCCTCCTTTCTCCTTTTCCTTCTGCGTGGTTGTGTCTCACACATGTCTCTTTAGGCTACAGCACACTAACCATCACTCATTCCTCTTTCAATTCCCACTGCCAGCATGGTAAGGTGCCTCCCACATAGTAGGTGCTCAATAAATACAGGCTTAGGTAACAATGAGGTAACAGCACGGAGCTTTGCAAATATCTACAGCTTAGTTAAAGCACTGTATGAAATGCTGAAGGTATTTTCTCCATATTAAAAGAATTGACAAAAATGTGTGTGGATTAGACATATGAAACATTCTCTCGAATATCCTGGCTCTTGTGACCGAAAGCCATTGCTGGATCATACATTCATTCACCGGAGGTCAAAGCTTGGAGGATGAAGCTTCGAAGCTTCTCTGCATAAGGCTGTCATTTCAAGTTACTAATAACTCAGGAACACTTGATGTCTTTCCTTATTCTTGCCCAGATGAGTCATTTTCTTGGTAGTTTACCTTGAACTCCTCCTATTTATACACGGCAGACTCGCTGGCATGGAAAATGGTGTCCATCTGTCTTTCATATTGAAATATATTGCTATACGTATTTCTTCTCCCTGTACTATTTCTTTTCTCAGTGTTTTATTTCTCTAGTCCCATTGTGGGTTTTTTCTTTTTTTTTTTTTTTCCCCCCCGCCTACAACTAGGGAAGTTTCTTCCAGGGTGAATTCCTCCTAAATCGACACAGGAAGGTGGGGTCTCTACCTTTGACTGAATTTATTACATAAGAATAAAATAAAAAGACCCACTGCATTGTTTCCCAAAGAATTGTCCAGAAGAGTTTCCACTTTTCAGAGCTTCATTTTTTCCCCCCTAATCCCCAAAGAGAGATTTGACTCAGCAAAAATGAGCTTCTTCAGCAGCAGCGGAGCTGTGGATCTTGGCTCTGGGACTGGCCCAGTTATTCAGCAGATGCTGTCCCAGCCAAGGCCCCGAAACAGCTCTTAGCCACTGCCACAAATGCTGCCTACCAACTGTTGCCTAGGGGAGGAGAGCCTTGGCCATAAATCCTGGCCCTCTTCTCTCCCCCCCAATCTGCCTGATTCATTTGTTCACATCTCGCCTTCAGAGTGGAAGGTATGATTGCCGGACTTCTTGCTTGCTTATTCTTTCCTTCTCTCTCTCTTTCTCTCTCTTTATGGACCTGGCAAGTGACCCAGCCAAAAGTGGAATTAGAGAAGGCACCCACACCCATGTATCACCAACACACAAAATAAGAAAAACGACTGCTGCTTGTTTAAAACTGTTTTGGGGTTCTTTAACATTTCCTTCACTATTTTTTTTTTTCCTGAGAACATTTTGGGCTTTGAGCAAGAGTTTGCTTTTTGTGGGTCTGACTTAAAGGTTTGTCTTCTCAGACTCTATGTAGTTGCAGGAAAGGCAACTAGTTAATAAATGGTATGACACAAATCTCTGAAGCCATTAAAAAAAGATTGATAAATGTGACTACCTAAAAATGAAAGTATCACTACAGAGAAAAAAAAATTAAGGAAAAAGTAGAAAACACCATAGGTCATTAGTCATAAGACAAAATGAGGAAAAATGTTTGAAACTCATTTCATAGGCAAAGGACTCATTTTTTTAATATATAAAAAGCTCTGGCAAATCATCAAGAAACAGTTCAACAATTCAGTTAAAAAATTATATGTATAGAAACTTCAAGGAAATGAAATTAAAATGGCTTTTAAGCATATGAAAAGATGCTCAAGCTCATTCATAATATGGAAAATACAAATTTAAACTAAATACAGATACCATATTTTACTTATCAGATTGGACAAAAACAAAGTTTGAGTCCCACTGCACTGGTAAAACTGAATGACCAGACACTTTCGTGTGGTGCTGGTGGAAATACAAATTGTTACCACTTGTAAGGAACAAATTTGGCAAAATCTATCAAAATTATAAATGCACACACCTGTTGACTCAGCAATTCTAATTTTAAAAAATTATCCTATTTATATATCACCCTTGTGTGTAACATGGCACATGTATAGGGCCATTCCTTGAGGCAGTTATATAGCAAAAGATTTTAGACAACCCAAACGTTAAAAAAAAACAAGGACGCTCTTTGTGTACTGACATAGGAAGGTCTCCAAGATATTATCAACAAGAAAAACTGATGTGCACATTAGTATGTACAGTATGTTCTTATTTGTAGAAATAAAAAGAAACATGATAAACTGACACCGAAATTGATTTGCTTATATTTGCATTAATTTTCTGGAGGCAGGGTGTACACACACACACCCCTAAAATCCACAAGAAGGGAATAAAATGGATGGGGCATTTAAAAATGTGTATGCTATGTGAATGTCTCTCCTAATAAAAAACAAATTTAATTGAAAAGGTTATCAGGAAAGAACGTGTCATAAAATAAGGGCCAAGTACAAAAGACTGGCAGGAATACCTGAGATTCCATGCCTGCAAGGAGTCCTATGGCATGGGTCTCTTGGAACAATTGGCTGCATCATCCTTTATCCCTTGTTTTCGTTTGGAAGGGGCAACACGCTACCATAGACAGGTGACTTAAAGAACAGGTATTTATTTCTCAGTTCTGGAGGCCAGAACTCCAAGACCAAGGCACCAGGAGATCCAGTGTCTGGTAAAATCCTGTTTCCTGGTTTGCAAACAGCCCACCTTCTCATTGCATCCTTACTGGTACAGTAGAGTAGAGAGAGAGAGAGAGACAGAGACAGAGAGAGAGAGACACACACAGAGAGACAGAGACAGGGGGAGAGAGAGACGAAAGAGAGAGAGACAGAGAGACAGAGAGAGAGACCGAGAGACAGAGAGAGAGACAGAGAGAGAGAGACAAAGAGAGAGAGGGAGAGAGAGAGGGAGAGACAGAGAGAGACAGAGTGAGAGACAGAGAGAGACAGAGAGACAGAGAGAGACAGAGAGAGAGAGACAGAGTGAGAGAGAGAGAGAGAGAGATCCTGTCTCTTATTATAAGGGCACCAATCTTATTCATGAAGGCTACACCCTTATGACTTAACTAGCATTATATTGGGCGTTAGGATTTCAACATAAGAATTTTGAGGGGACGCAAACATAGTTCATAGCATCTTTACACAAGCCTTCTTTTATATTCCACTTTTCAAACTTCGCCTTTCTTTTTCTCTTATCATCAATTTTCTAAATACATGTTCTGTTCTTAAATTTCCTTACCCTATAATTATGTATTTATTATTCTATTGAGCTTATTCAGAGTTTAAACAAAATTAAACCCTACTTGTAAACTTCCTTTAGACTCACAGGAGACTAAACGAGGTTTTAAACCTGGAGGCCTTATTCAGAGGATCAGTGGAGAGAAAGTATGGATTTGACTGATGTAGTAGAATTGAACATAAATAAAATATTTAGTCAAGCTGATCCCTGATTGCCCAAGGAAATTGCCTTATAAGGAATTGGGCTTAAGCCAGGTATGTTGGCCAGGTCCAAAGAGATTGAGAAAACCTTTCAGTCCATGTCTTATTCTACTGAAATTTTGAAGAACTGCCACTGAGTAATAAAAGAAGATTTACGGATAGTCAGTGGGTTCCAAGTCACCATGACCAGGAAAACTCCAGCAATTAAGAAAAACTTACTAGCAATGTGACCTTGTTCAAATCACTAAATCTCTCACAATCCTCGCATCTTCATTTATACAGTGGGGCTGTTTGGGAGAGACCAAACAAATTATAAATAAAGATGACAGCAATAGCCATGGTGGTAACCAGTCTCCAAGATGACCCCCAATGATTCCTACCTCTTGGTATTTATATTCTTGTGTCACCCCTCCCTCATTGGACCAGGGCCAGTCAGTGACAAATATGGCAGAGGTAGTGGTATGAGGTTAGGTTATAAAAGCTTTTTGTTATGCTCTCTCCCTCTCTCTCTCTCTCTCTCTCTCTCTCTGGAAAGCTAGCTGCCATGTTGTAAGCAACCCTTTGGAGCCCATATGGTGAGGCACTGGGACTGCCAGCAGAGTAAACTCAGAAGCAGATCCTCTAACCCTGTCACATCTTCAGATGTCTGCAGCCCTGGCCAGCACCTTGGCGGTCGATATTATAAGATACGTTGAGCCAGAACTACCTGGCTAAACTGCTCCCAGATCCCTAATCCCACACACTTTGTGACAGAATACACGTTATTTTAAGTGGCAAAGTTTTGATGTCATTTGTTATGTTGCAATATATAATTAACACCGCCACATAATAATAACAATAATAATGAATCAATCCAGTCCCTTTCCTTCTTCATAGGAAGAACTGCATGGTGTTGCTAAGGTCTACATTTGGGTAGAGTGATTCCAATGGAATGATTATCTCTCTGACTCACCATGTCGCTGTCTGAAGCTACAGTATCCAACAACTCAAACACGTGTCACTTCTGCCATGTTGTCCCGATTAACTGCCAGTCCTGGTACCCAATATAGAAGTCTCACTGGCAGCATTTAGGAGGCCAAGGCCCCCAATGGAAACAAATGTTCTGTTCGTTGTGGTTGCTGCTGATAGTGATTTGTTGCACCAGATCTGTGGCCTTGATTCTGATTCAAGATGGCTTCCATGTCTACCCAGTTCTAACCTGCAACAACCATGCCCAGAACACACACAGGGGCTGGGGAATGACGGTTACTAGCAAACTCTCATCATTCACACCTCAGTCCTGAACCACTTCTTCCATCAACCTGATTCCTTACCTTTGGGGGTTTTCTTTCTTTTTTTTTTCCCCTTTACCATTTAAGTCCCTTTCTTTTCTCTGTTTCCCTAATTCTGGCTTTCTATCTTCCAGGTCACCTTCAACAAACATCCTGCTCTGTTTCACTTGGCCCTGACCTTTCTCTCTCGGTGCTATCTCCATTGGTAGAGATTTGGCCATGTTTGCCTTGGCACTATGAGCTGGACTCAGAAAAATTCTAGATTTGTTGCCTGTTCTCACCTTTAAAATGTTGCCTCTGAGTATCTGGTCTGAACATCAGCCTGGAGCTGGCTTTTGACTCTCCCATGGGACCTGTGTGGGATCATTCATTTGGGCTAGGGTAGCTTCTGTTCTTTTCTCCCTCCCAGGTTTCCCAGTTTTATCTTGTTCTTTATGCCAGAGCCTCTTGACGATGCTATCAGTCCCTAAATAGAGGCCACAGTGGTTCTCAACTGTGGTTGGCATTCAGGTGACTGGAGAGCTTAAAAACAGCATTCAGATTCCCAGGTCCTATCTCAGACCAATTGTATTAGAATATCTAGGTACAGAGGACTCAGGAAGAAATATTTATTAAAAGCTTCTCTGTTGATTTTCACGAGCAGCCAGATTTTAGAAGCAATAATGAGCAGCTAGGGCTGAGCAAGTTCAAATGCTATTCTCGCTAAACAAAAACCATCCAGGAGCCAGATTCACATTCAGGTGGCCAGTTTGTGACTTGTGACTAGAGGGTGACTTGACAACCTTGCGGGGAAGCCAGGGGCTTTGTCTGTGTACCCTATAAGATACTCCTGATGGGCAAAGCAAATAATGATCAGAGAATTCAGAAGCATTGAGCTCGTGTACATGCTCCCAGGGCAGCCTTGCTTCAAAAAGACATCTGATAGCCTGCAAACAATGATATGTTTATGGTGAACAAATCATCGTCGAAAGATGGCATCATCCCCATGTGTTGTTTAGAAAAAAATTGTTGCAGAGTTTTTGACTTGGAAAACTACTGCAGAGTTTTGACTTGCTAGGAACCCCAAGCAATGGCCAATGGTATTTTCCCCTGAAAAAAATTCTGTTTGCACGTACTGGTGTCTCCAAATACAGTTCTTAACCTACACATGCGAATGGCCATATTCTATTACAGTTGTTAGCTGTGAAGATAACTTCCAGAATACGGATTTGACCTTTCCATGAGTGGGAACAGCAAGATCCTCAGGATTAATAAAAGGTCATTTTAATGGCTTTCAAATTTATCTCCTCTACCACACTGATGTAATGGTAGCACTTTTAAGGGTTGCTTCTAATACACAGAGCAAATGCTTTCTGAATCTTAAAAAAAACAAAAAAAAAACATTCTGACTGAGAAGTTTAAGAAATTTTAATACAGCCATCATTACTGCTCTGCTGATTAATTGATAGAAATGGTATTGATAACGTTTAAAGATTTTAATTCATTCTATTCATAGGCAAGATGCATGGGGACGGACTAAACTCTATAGTCTTGATAAAGGAAATGCATGTGTCAAATATATAGTAACTATACTGAATATACATGAAAAATGATAAACTGAAATTTTATATTTGAAAGTGAGAGGTCGAAAAAATGTTTCAATATTCCAGACTTATTCTGGTGGATGGTATGGTCCAGGTTTCTGGGGGTGAGAGCTCCTGGTGAGGGTGCAAGGTCTGTTGGTCCCTAAGAAGTACAGGCCTGTGGACCTTCTTCTGAATCCTGCTTCTGCATACACTAGTCATGGGACTCGAGGCAATCACTTAACCTCTCACAGTAAATCTCCAAAAAGGTCATAATGTCTGTTTTCCCAAGTGATTGTTACAAACAGGTTTCATGAAGGCAAAGCACACACATGGCATTTGAGTGCTTCCTCTGAATAGACACTTGGTTAAGGGCTCAGGAGAGAATGAGAAGTCTTTTAGCAGCTGACAATATATTGGGGGAAATAAAATACAAAGAATTGAAAGACAGTTAATTAAAAATGCAAGGTACCCTACTAATAAAAAAAAAAATACAAGGTACCTATGCTAAGTTACAAAATAATATAATCACTTAGGTGCTATTAAAGTATATGAGTTCACATGAGACCATCTATCTTTCACAATCATGTATGTTGTATATAATATGCTGTAAAGTTCTCTTTTATTAACTAGTTCCTCTAATCCTCATCCTGTGTATAAAGACATATGATTTAATCCTCAAAATAACCATTAAGAGATATCATGTGATTGATAAGAAGTAAGCTAAGAGGTTTATCTTAACTGTGAGACATGTAATTACTCTAGGTAATTAATCAGAGATTCTGAATATGAATCAACTAAATGCTGTTTGTGGTACAGATAGGATTAATAACTACATCTGAATACTGGGAATGTGAGGCTTGGGATCTGTAAGCCACCACCGTCAATCTATGGCCTGCTGGCATGTACAGCCAAAGGAGCTGATACCTAGTACAAGTGCTGGTAAGCCCCAAAGTGGGGATGGAAGTCAGGTTTCCATAACTACCACTGGTTTGGTTGGCTGGCTGCCTTCCAAGGGCTGATCTCAGAGCATGTTGGTAAAACACCCTGCAGCAAAAGGTGGGGTGTGAATTATCTTAGGCGCAAGGTCAGAGTCAAGGAAACTAGGGTGGCCAAGCACAGAACAGGGATTCTGCACATCAAATCCTCTTTCGGAAGCAAAGGAGACAAAATAAGGGCATTTAATTTCTTTTCTTTTCTGTGACTTTTTCATCCAATGAAACTCTTCATTTTACATTAAGGGCAGCCTAGTACTAGTAATAATAGATCAATTTCATGACTCTTTCACAAGGAAAATCTTCATACAATTATTAAACATGATTGTAACATTAGGAGGTGTTCAGACACCGAGGTTGTGATTTTGTTTTCTTTGCTGTGTTTTCGAAGATCAACCTCCAAACATAGATCTAAATCCAGGTCAAAGGTCACTTCATGGATAAATGACACGATTTGTGGTGCCCTGAATTTTTGCTTTGTTCAAACAATACAAATTGCTTTGATCAATTTTATTAATATGTTTGATAAAATTTAGCAGTTGTATAAGCAAAGCATTTTGATGTTGTATAGATTAAAAACAAAATTTGATGGGTTATGTTTTCCTTTCCTTTTACGACCTGAAAAAGATTATCCCACAATTTGATGAATCATTTGATATTCACTAATACGTCCATCGTGTGAAACAAAGAACCCAGGACACGTGGTTTCTGTCCAAAGAAGCGATTTCTGAAAACGTACAGCTCTTTCAAGATAATAAATAACCCACTAAAGTATTTTTTTTCTCTAAAGATCTAAGCAAGAGAATGTGACTGTCATAAACGACAATTTTCATGTCTGAGGCACACATGAAACAGTGCCTTAGAATAAATTCACATTCAGAAAGAAGGTAACATTATTTGGAAATTATAGTGTCCTAAAACTAACGAAATTTGTGGAAAACAAGCCCTAGTCGTTTCCTTGGAAGGCCTTTGGGAAAATCTGTCTCCAAGCATTCCCGTGGAGCCAATATTTCAGAGACAGCGTAGGAACCACATGTCCTTGCTTGCATGTCCAGTGATGCCTAATGTGGGTGTTCACTGAGCCTGACAACCAGATTGTCCTTAAAAGCAGCTGATCTCATTCCCTGTGGGCGCCTAGTTCCTCTCTCCTGAAGTTGTGGATGAGTCCAGGAGCCCTGGCGCTGCCCTGTGACTCACCTCCCTGTCCACAGACCCTGCTGCCATCGAGCAACAGAACGGCCTCTTTTGCTATCAGACACCCCCAAGAATGCGGGTGCAACAGTTAGCTCTCTCTTAAGCCTCTGTGGTTAACATGAAAAGCATTCTTTCAGTTGCTGCAGATATGAAATACCCTACGTCTTCAAGTCAACAATTAAAAACCCAGGGTCATATTTTTGCAGGAGATGTTGAAAATGTTTGCGTTTGGGGGGAAAGCATTTAAAACTTGAGTGGTATGTATATTTATTCTGTGTCTAAATGTTGCAAATGAAGGAGAGATTTTTTTTCAGTTATTCAGGATTTATTAGGGCAGAGGAAGTCAAGACAGATGGTATGCTCTCCAAATAAAATATTTTTCATTTCATTAACTGAATACTTAAGAAATAGTTATATTTGTTAGTGTCAAATGGACCGCCTCAGCTTCTCTGCCCCTCAGCCCCCTCACCTGTACAATGGAGACAATAATACCACCTGCATGCCTGGTCCTACCCTATTTTCCCTTAGGAATTTAGAAGCGTAGCCAAAAGGAAGTGTGCTAACATTCTCTGTGGATTTGTTTTCTCAGAAGCCTTTTCTTTTTTTTTTTTTTCTTTTAAAAAATTCTACATCTCCACCCCCATTCACCTCTACGTCCCTACAGCACCTTCGCCATAATCATTCTTCTTAGGTTCCTAACAGTATCTCCTGGCCTCCCACTTTCACTCCTCCCCACCTCCTACTCTTTCGCCTGGAATGACCCTCTTCCTCAGTCAAATTAACTGCCTCTGCTGCTTAAGTGTCAGGTCAACTAACACCCATCTGGGGTCCCTGAGAACCCCATCAGCTAAAGATGCCGCACCCCTCCACCCTCGGCCTACCCCAAGGACCCTCCCAGCATTCCATGCACACCTTTGCCAAGACACTTGTCATGCTGAACTGTAATTGCTGATTTACAAGCCCGACTCACCCATATTTATAATACTATATGCATTTTGATTCTGTGAGTTCTGGCAGAGTGCCTGACACATAGTAAGTGTTGTTAAAAGTCCACTGAATCAACCAAGCAACTTAATAAAATTAGTCAGATATTTTGCACACCATCTGATTTTAATGACCTGGTGTTCTTTTTTTTTTAAAAAAAATATAGCTCCACAAAGGACAAATACATGGGAGAAATATCCATCCATCTGAGAAGTCTCTGTTCAATAACTAATTGGAAGAGCTGACAAAGGAACCTTCTTTGTGTGCTGTTTGGGTACTAAGCAACTCGATCCTATTTATTTATTATTTTTGGTAAAATATATAAGCAATAAAATTGAAAGTTATTTTACTAAAATAGCCACCACTAGATCTTCATGGATTAATTAATGTCTTCAGAGAGCCATCCTACATGGGCCAGAGCAGATAAACCTGTTCCTTTTAGGAAGCTGACCACCAGGAAGGACATTGTTTTTTGATTGGAAACAGAGTGGGGAGAAGGCCACCAGGTACCAGCAGCAAAGTCTTGATATGTGGGCCCAGAGCCTAAGAAATAGAGACACTATATGTCCTAGTTTGGCAGGGATAGCCCCAGTTTTGCAGGTTGTTTGAGCACAGTTATTTATAGCACTCTGTTTCCATCTTAAATGTGTCCCAGAGGGAAAGTGATGATCACTCTATTGAGAGGAGAAAAAAGATGGCAGCTCACATGCACACGACTCTATATGGCACACATTCCTCACATTTCTTGTCCTCAGTCCCCCAAAGAAGAGCAGGGTCTCTTCTGGTGGTCCCACTAACTAGACCATCCTGCACCAGAGGTAGTCACGTCACTCCTAACTAGTCAAACATCACTTCTTCTGTTATTTATTTTATTAGATAACTTTGAATAAACTATACTAATTATTTCATTAATTAAATTATATAAGTAAAATCAATGGTAATTTGACAAATATAACGATGGGCTTCCCCCACTCCACCCCACTTGAAGTCATTTTGCTTCAACAAGTTGGAGCTGAAGTGGAAGCACACAGACTCTTTCCTAAAGATAATTCTTTGTGCTGGATCTTCCAAACTAATAAGGACCAGTAAATTCAGAGGAAAAGTGGGGTGGGATCAGGATAGGCACAAATAGCAGCATAGAATAATTCTAACTCCGATGGCTACGCTTGTCAAAATGAAAGATTGGGTCTTCCCAGTTTAAAGAAACAGCTAGTGTGGTTGGCCAGCTAGGCATGGGGTCAAGATTGAGGAAAGGACAGCCACAGTGACTGTGACCTTGTCATCACTGAAACAGCCCTTTGGGTTCAGTGCACATGTACAAACCATCCTGGGAAAATCAGAAAGGTCAACCTGCAGAGTGTCCCTGTTTCAAGGGCAACAACCGAAGATTTCATCAGGCAGCTGCAATGATTTGTCTGGTAAATGGAGGGAGAATACACAGTGGCTGAAGCAGCTCAGATAAGTGTTGGAGGCTCTCAGAAATGTGATTACATGTTACTCAGACCTGAGGAAGCCGTGGCATTAGGGTACTAGAGAGGCTGTTTCTTGCAGCCTGCAGAAAGATCCTGCATGAAAGAGACAAGCCTGAGCTGAAGGTAGTGTGTCTCAAAGAGTAGTAATTGAGTGCCTACTATGCTAAGCACTGTGCCTATCAGGGGACACATTGTTGACAAGCCTCTGTCCACGGGGATCTAATGTTTTAATTCATTGAGAGAGGCTATTAGAAAAAATTACCAAAACAAAGTGACATAGTGACAAGTTATTGAGGAAAAAGAAAGCAGGATAAGGAGATAGGAAAAGATATGTGCTGTGACTATAGATAAGATGACCGACCAGGACAGCTGGGGGAAGAAAGTTCCTGGGCAGAGATTTCAGGAGGCATACATTTTTCAAGAAAGAAGCATGGCTGGTATTTCAAGGAATCAGAAGCTAGCGGGCCCCTGTGACAGAAGCATAGTGAGCGAGGGGAGGCAGAAACAGAGGAAGAAGGCCAGATCACATGGACGTTGTAAGTCAAGTTATATCTGGAGACTATTACGACATACACAGAGAACATGGTGGTAGAATGATTAGACCACCCAGGGCTGGGGGTGGAATGATCAGTTTTCCCACTTGCGATTTATTTTGAAGGTAGAGTGGACAAATTGCCTTAAGAATTGGGTATGGAATATAAGAGACAAAGAAGAGCTAAAGGGACATATTGCTAGAGAGCCCACCAGTTTGATCTGGCATCCTGCTGGGACAGAAATGCCACAATCTCCGCTTCAAGACGAGGTTGGTGACAACAAAGGCAGAGAGCGAGGAATTTAGGAGGAAATAAGAGTGAGACCTGGCTTCTTCCAAGCTTCTCCTGCTTTGCATTCTTTGCCAGACAAAGGGAACAGTCATGCTGTGAAGACACAGATGGGGAGTCGCCAAAATACAAGGAATATGTTATTAGGGCCTCCGTCCATTAAGGTAATTTTTCAAATTGCCTCAAGTAACAGGCCAAGAATATGGTTGTCGCCATTAAACAAGGAGCTGTGAGAGATGGGAAGAGCACAGAGATATGTTTCTAGGAGATAAAATGGCCTAGATTCATATGGCCATGAACTGACGAGGGAGTTGGCTTTGATGCTAGCCATGGAATTGATCACTAGCAAATAGACCCAAAGAAAATAGACCAGCAGCCTACTAAATTTTTAAGTGAGCTGTACTGCCAAAAAAACCCTACAACTGGCCAAAAGAGCCTGTATTTCTCAAACCCTAAGATAATCCCAAGGATCCAGGAATCACATCAACAGGAAGTGGGCTGCTCAAATAGTCAGGCCCCAGAAATTGTATCCTTTCCAAAGTCTATCTCCATGGAAGACAATAGACAAGGGAAATCCATTCATGGGTTAGAACCAGGGGTGTTCTCATTAGTTGACCAAGGAACACCTTCCATTGCCAGGACAGGTTGTCCTTGTTATTTATGGCCAGCGGATTATGATATGTGCCATGTACCAGCAATTTCTGCATGCTTCACATTGCCCACTTCTCCAAATGGAAGTTTTATTTCATTTATCCAGTTCTCTACTAACTTTTGTTAATGGAAGTGTCAGGGAGCCTGTGTTCCTCCAGAAAGTGAACCCAAAACAAAAGCATATGTGCTGTTACTTTATTAAGATGTGTGAATCATGGGAACGGGGTTGAGAGGCAAAGGGAGTGAATTAGGTAGGGAGGGAGAGCCAGTCTAGGGTAATAGTACTGAGTTGGCTGCGCTAAGTTCATGTATTTATTTTATCACTCTGGGCTGTCCTTTGGGAAGCCACATAAAGTATGGGTCATAGGCGTACATAGGTGAGATGGAGGAATGGAAAGAGAAAGAAGGAAAGGTTTTTCATTAGCTCTTATCTCCCAGCAGTCAAAAGTTCACCCTCAGGAGCTCACCACTTTTGCATTCTGAGTTGTGCATGGGCACCAAGTAAAGAGTCATGGTGTCCCAGGCACATCAAGAGGGAAGCCACAGGGCAGCAGGAGAAGTGAGGTGGTTATAACTTCATGATGTTGATACAGTGCCACTTACAGTATGGTAGGATGATAGGACAGGAAAAAGAGGCAAGTGAAACTGAGTGTATCTGAAGTGCTATAAAAGAGGGGTCTGAAATACTTTTGGAATACTGTCAGGATGGTAAGGAACATACTTGGGTCTGGTGAAGGGGACTATCTACTATTCAACAATCCTAGACTCAGAGTTGGGTTCACTAACTAGTTGAGAATTTGTCTTATCTCTCTTTTGATTTCATACAGTTTATGTAATTGAGAATTTTTGAAAGCATATGTACAGAAACGGTATAAACAATGCTGTGTAAGCCAGAGGTAGCCTGAAGTTGCCTCCCTAGTAACTATTACACTGGCCCCCACCATTGTGTAGTGCCTGTGTAATTTCTGTGGGCTTGACCCTTACACCCTCTTCCAGGGATGAGCTCCAGTTGGGATAAGCTCACCAACATTATCTCAACTCTTGGGGCCACAGTGATTGGCTCGGGTTGTTCCAAGCCCACGCCAATCCAACTTAACAACAAATGTACAAGACTTTTGTTCAGTGGGGAACTCTTCCAGACTGTGTGTTTTGCAGATGTGAAGCCTGGCACTGTGGCCACCACCTTGTTAATCATGAAGGAAGACAGTCTGAGAGTGAAGTCAGTTTATAGAGAAGGACAACAGTGAGAATATAACAGAAAAATATGGTTGATGCCCTAAACAAACTGCCTGAAAACTAGTCTACAGTTTAACATGAAGTAATGAGTTCTCTTTATTGTTTAGACCAGTTTGAGTTGGGTTTTCCTTCCCTTATACCTGAAAAACACCCTGGTTAATATACTCATTTTTTCGGTCAAAACTGAGGATAATTTTGCCTGGGCTATAAAATACTAAATGGTTCATTACAGAGTCATAGTGGTAACTCAGGAGACTATAAATGTGTGGTGGAGGTCTGCAAGCCACAAGTTCAGTTAGAGAATTATAGGTTCCCGATACGGTTATAGGTTCCCTAGGTTATAGGTTCCCGATATGGTTTCAAGAAGGCAAGACCAGGATATGATCTGAAACTTGCTGAGTTAAAACTGAGTCAACCAAATTGTAAATATACAAAGAAAGGATGTGTTATCCGAAAGGATATGAGCAGCATGTGACCTGGTTCCTAAGAAGAAAGGATTTTCAGTATTTATTTGATATTATCCATGGATCTGAAATACTGAGTTTAGGGTCATGAGTACTCTCATCCCCAGAATGGTGTATGAGGATTTCCAAATAATCATCAAGCCAATCTGTCTTGCTTTGCTTGGATTCTATATTTTTCAAACTATTTTTTGGGAAAAAAAGTATAAACTCTCTAGAAAGAAATACCTTCCAGAGTAAATTTTTCTTTTGGAAGAGTAGCTATAAAATTAATGCTAAAACTTAGGCATATTAAAATAAGGCCAGTTCTTTTTTCTTTCTTTTTTTTTTTCCAATTGGGTAGTTTCATGTATACTAATTAGTTCCAGTGCACTAGAGGAATGGTAATATTTTGGCATCAATTCACAAGCTAGTACTTCCAGGCATTTATCATATCCCTATGAAATGTAAACTTTAACAATTGTATTAGTGATTTGATAAATAGGACTCACATTATTATAACTGTGATTTGGTAATAAGTATATTATTTATCGTCATCTTAAAGCTGGGACAGGGGTCCTGGTGGTGATAGATAAGGCATACATAATTGTCTTCTCCATGATGTGTCCTATCATAAGTGCATTTATTCATCATATCACAATATACTGCATATGTTGTGCTCTGTAAATATTTGTAAATTATTTGGATAGGTGGGTTGATGGATGAACAAAATGAATAAATGGTTAAGCCAGGATCAAGCCAAAGCAAAACAAAATCTTAACACATAGAGTTATAACATTTACAAAGTACCTTTATGTATGTTATCATGTTTAATCTGCACAACATATAAGGTCAGTATTATTATCCACATGTAATAGATGAACGTGAGGTTTGATGAAATTCGCACATGGACACAGCTGGTGGTTAAGAGGGTGGGCCCTGGAGTGAGACTACTTGTATTGAAACCTAGCTCCCTCACTTACTGATTGGACCAATGCCACAGCTCCTTCATCTATAAAGGGGGAAAATAATGGCCTCTACCTCCTAATTCTGTTTGAGAGGGAAATGAGAAAATTCATGTAAATGCTCAAAGTAAATGTTAGTTATCATTGTTGTTTTTGCTGTTTAGTGCTTTGTATTATGTCACAAGCTAGGATTCTGATCGAGGCTTAAATAAAGAGGGATACAATAAAAAAATCAAATGATATCTCCTGGAAATAAAGACTCATTGAAATTCAACTGCAATAAGAAAGACATCAGGTATTCTGCCTCTCTCTCTCTCTCTCTCTCTCTCTCTCTCTCTCTCTCTCTCTCTCTCTCTCTCTCTCTCTCTTTCTCTCTCTCTCTCTGATTTTTGTTTCTCTCTGTATGGCCCCTCCATTACTTCTCTCTGCAGAAGGATGCTGTCTTCACACTCATCAGTAGCAAACAGCCAAAGGGACACTCTCAGCCTTAACTCCACATATTATTTCAGTCTATGTGCCTACCATTTTCTGCCTACAATGTGTCACTAGACTGAATTCTTCAACATGAGAATCCCATTGGTTTTCACTACCTACTAGTCTCTCCACTTAGACTAACCAGAAATGTCTGAGGGGATCACACAGTTCCAATACAAAGACCCACCCCTTCTGCAGGGCTTTTGTTTTCTTAGGGCAGGCAATAGCAGAGAGCTGGGCAGTCACCCCAAAACATTACCTCAGTGAATTATTGGGTACTGAAAACCAGATTGACTTTTGTGGCTCATTCTGACCATTCTGACTCTGCACACTCCCGTCTAACCCCATGGAATGCATTTTTGGAACTTCGTTTTTTGGATGGCACATAGATATAGTGAAAGCCCACCCGTTCTTTCTGCACTTCAGATGGAACCCTGTGCTTCCAACAGAGCGCTCAGATCTTAGCTGCTTGTATTTGTTAGCCCCTGGATTGGTGCCGAATCAAGGCCATGTCTTGCAAAGCTGGTTTCTGCCTTTCCTGGACTCCTCTCCAGGCAGGCCTGTGTAGTAGCCCCATCTGTCTTTTCTCACTGTTACCAGGGTCGGTACCCCTTTGTAAAAGAGGTGGTGCTGGCCTATTATTATTCGTGAACAAGCTGTTACTAGCACTGCGTGATTTTCTCTGCCTAGGAGCAATTTTCTTTTTACTTTCCTACATTTCTGGGTTGTTGATGTGCCTATTTTGAGGAACACGGAGTAAAAACTTGGGCCTTAAATGATCATCATTTTAAATAAATGTAGCTTCTGTCAGAACTTCAGTAAAAATAAATTTGACACCCCAGAGTTGCATATTTTAATGGCATTGGGAAAAGAAGACACTAGAATCTGTTAGACCCTTGAACCTCCATATATGGGGCCATATTGGGTGAAGACATAGTTGTTGGTTTTAGTTGGGTACTAGAGAGTTACCTTTTTTCAGGTACTAGCACCATCTTCTTGAACTATTCTGATTATTCTTTTCGTCAAATAACTTACATGACTGTGCGAATACTACTGGTTTAATGAATTTTCTCCCTGTGTTGACCAATTGTTTCAATAAACTGCCTGAAATTTGTTAATTTGTTAGTGCTGTGTAGAGAAAAACAATGTGAAAGCTTTCGGCACCCACTCTATTAGAGGAGTGAATCACCCTCTTCATCATAAACACAGGGATGTTTATTGAGACGGTGAGAAAATAAAAGAGTTGAAAGGGAGAAAATGAGAAAAGAAAACAAACTCCTTACAATTGTTTACTTTATCCAACTAGAAATAGAAAAAATAAGCAAATCATATTTCTAAATGAAAATATACGCAAGTCATTCTATCCAAAGTTCCAAACATAGAAAAACCTTCAGCAAAACCTACATGCATCATAAGTCAGTGTTTGAGATTGTTAAATACACGAGCCATGGGAAAGGAAAAGGGATGAATGAAACGCCAAACTGCTGGCTCCACTTGACAACCCATTTATGTCTTCCCTGACTGGTTTCCACATAGCCTCCAGCCACAGCTCATCTCAGACATGAATTTCAGTAATATGAAATACTTGGAGTTGTTTAAATTTATTATCTTTCTCCATTTTTTTTTCAGGTTCTTTAAAGCAACTCAGTAGTCACCTATATTTGTATAGGTGACTATATTTGTATGTTATTAAATCTGACTCACATGTTTTATTCATTGTATTACTTGATCTCTTAATAGTATTTGACACTCTTGTGGACATGATTGAATCGGCTGACCTGGAAACTCTCTCCCCTGGCTTCTGGGGCTCCCTGCTCTTTCATTCTTCTTCCTAAACTGGCTGACTTTTCTTAACATCCTATGTTACCTTTACGGAATGGCCTCATTCACATCTTTAAATACTGGAGCTCCTCAAGGTCAAATCCTGGGTCCTCTTTTCTTCTCACTTTATATCATACCTCCCTAGATTAAGCCATGATTTTGATTGTCATGAATTCTCTCAAATTTATAGCTTTACTTCAGATCTCTCAGCCGAGCTCTAGTGACTTAGTTCATGCTGCTATAACAAATACCGGAGACTAGAGTCTTAGCACTAATTCCAGTTCATTTGCTCATTCATTCATTCATTCATTCATTCATTTATTCAATGAATATTTATTAAGTGGCTGTTATTGAGGCTTTAGGAATAAAGGAATGAACAAAATGAAGCCTTTATCCTCACAGAGCTTGCCATCCAAAAGTTGGAACCAAAAGATCAATAAATAAATGTTTAATATATCAACGAGCAATACAGTCAAGAAAATGGAGAGCAACATTTGGGTGACTGTCGGGTAGTCTATGTTTATTGTCCTGGCCTAAATATTAATACCACCTCAATTCATTCTTAAAAGTGTCCTAGTTTGGACACTATATCATATGACCACCTTAGCAGTGAGTGGGGGAAGGAGTAACTATTTTAACTCAGTGAGACACACAGGGCTCTGTTACAGGTAACATTTGAGTAGTTACCTGGATGACGTAAGGCATGAATTATGTGTTTATCTAGGGGAAACAGAGCTCCCGGTAGAGGGGACAAGTGCAGAGGCAGGAGCACATTGGTGTGTCTGAGAGACAGTGACAGTGGTGTGTCTGAGGCCACAGTGGCTGCAGGACAGGAAGGGGGTCGGTATGAAAAGATGATGTCACAGAGCCAAGGTGGGCTCAGATCACACAGGGAGACCCTTGTGGCCATTACAGACCTCTACTCAGAGTGATGTGGTAGCCACTGCAGGGTGGTGAGGAGAGGAAATGCCCGGATTTACATTTCACTAGGCTCACTCTGGCTGATGGGATGAGAATAAATTATAGGAAGACAAGGGCAGATGCAATTCAGAAAAGAGACAACAGGAGGCTATTGCAGTCATTCAGGCTTGACATTCTACTTGGAGATGGCAAAAATCTAGTCAGAGTCTGAAGGTAGACCTGAAAAGATAACCTAATTGATTGGGTGTGGAGTGGGAGCTAAAGAAAAGAGTCAAAAGAAAAGTTGGTAGGAAAATCAGGGGCTAACATATGGATTATTCATTTTTAGGTCTCTAATAGACTTTTCCAGTGCTGCCAGAAGACCGATCCTGGGTCTTCACAGGCCCAGAACTCACCAAACTCTCTCTCATCTTCTTTTTACATCTTCCTATCACCTATCCCTCCAGCTCAGGTATCTCCCTCTGTTGGGGAAAGGTGGGGAAGAGTTCCTCCAATATATTCTGTCTCCCCTCACAAATTTCCCATTTATCTCCCCACAAACCATCTAAGAACTCCTAAGAGCTTAAACCTTTTTGGGAAAAAATCCAGAACAATTTTTAGGGACTTTGGCTAGTGCCCTGTCTCTTAACTTCTCTGGAGGAAATGAAGTGTATCACTCAAAATGTTCTCCAGACACATTAATATTACTTAGTATGTATTAAGAGTGTATTCCATTCCAGACTTGTGCATTATTTCACTTAATTGTCTCTATAAACCCTTGATTGATTCTGGTAGTGGCACTTACAGCTCTGTGATTTTTGGAAATTTTCCTGTTTGTTAAATCTCAGCTTCGTGGACTTTTAAGTGGATGGAATATGTATCCCCTTCTCATTGGTGTGAGAACAGTATGTGATGCTGGGTCTAAAGCACCCAGGAAAGAATTTGGCACTTAATCTATGGTCCTCAAATGTTAATTCTCTAGCTTATTTAAAGCAAAGGTTATGTTTCAAATGAAGTGTCTTTATATATATATATATATATATATATATATATATATACATATATATATATATGTTTTAATTAATAAAGAGATGATTATAGAAAATGAATTCTCAATATCATCATTATATATGGGATAGTTTGAGAAACAAAAAATACCGTGTTTCCCTGAAAATAAGACCTAGCTGGACCATCAGATCTAATGTGTCTTTTGGAGCAAAAATTAATATAAGACCCAGTATTATATTATATTGTCTAATATAAGACCAGGTATTATATTATATTATATTATATTATATTATATTATATTATATTATATTATATTATATTATATTATATTATTTTATACCCGGCCTTATATTATATTATATTATACTATATTATATTATATTATATTAGACTGGGTCTTATATTATATTAAAATAAGACTGGGTCTTATATTAATTTTTGCTCCAAAAGATGCATTAGATCTGATGGTCTGGCTAGGTCTCATTTTTGGGGAAATATGGTGGACAATGTCACCAAAGATCATCTAGTAAGTGACATTTAATGCACTAGTCCAGAGAAGGGGCCAATCAGGCTCAGACAGACAAAATGGGCAGGACTGAGGAAGTAGAAGGAACATGAGGCCTTTTAAATGTAAGGCATTGAGTGAAACAAGACGTGGAGAGGAAATTGTGGATGACTTGTTTGGAAACAATAGATAGACTACTTTGACCGGAGTGGTGTTTTGAAAGAAAGGAGCAGTGGAAAAGAAATAAGAAGGACCAGATTACTAATGGCATCTAATCCCAGACAAAAGGTTTTGGACTTTCTTTAAAGGGCAATAGGGTAATCATTAAAGGCTCATGAAGTAAAGATTGATAATCATTTATGGAACACATATTCCATGGTAGTTATGAAGTAACTACCATGCTCAAAAGTCTGCATCCATCAAGCGAAGAGACATCGTGAGGGGTTCATGTGGCATGACATTTCCATTTAATAGGATGGAGAAAAGAATGGAAACAAGGATCCCAATCAGGGCGAAAAGAGAAGAGCTGAGGTTTGAAATGATTAGGGCTGAGCTAGGAAGCCAACAGTGGCCTTCTTTAAAACAAAAAAAGAGAGAGAGAATAGGGGTGAGAGGCACTGAATACTAAGAAGTGATGTGACTCGGAGTGACTCGGAGCGGGGAAAAGATGGAGTGGGAAAGATGAAGAGGAGTGTCGGAGGTGATTTCAAGGTGCTCAGTTTGCGTGACTGAGAGAATCATGATGCCATGAACAGGAAAAAGGAAGGTAAGAGGAAAAGTTGGCTCGGAGAGGGAGACGATGAACTCTTTTTGAGGTAATAGCTGTCTGTAGTAGATAGTAATTTTCTTTCTATCCTTACGTAGAATGTTTTCAATCAGGTAGGGAAGAATGGTTTACAAATTAACAATGAAAATAATGCATGTTATTTGATCAGTTTATAAATTAAAATTAGGATTTGTATTATTACTTAAACTTATGATTTTAAAATAATACTTTTATTTTCAAAGCAAATTCCCTCTCCTCAAAGTTAGCAAATCATTCTCATCCTAGGTGATGATTAGTAGTGGTAGAAATGCCCCTGTGATATGGGTAATCCCTCCTGCCTCTTACGGTCATCTCTGTCTTTCAGATCTTCCCAGATAGTATATGAGGTCTGACAATTAAGTTTGCGATCTCATCCTAGAAAAAGTGCTACATACCTCATTGCTGAATATCGCTATGGTCACCTTCGAAGTACTCCCTTTGGGAAGCTACGCACTGATGTCAAAGTCTAGTCCACCATTCAAAGCAATTTTGGAACTCTTTTTCTGGAATGTCCATCAGAGCTGTCGTCATATTACCCTTGATGTCCTGAATGTCATCACAATGTCTTCCTTTCAATATTTCTTTTATCTTTGGGTAGAGAAAGAAGTCATTGGGGGCCAGATCAGGTGAGTAGGGAGGGTGTTCCAATACAGTTATTTGTTTACTGGCTAAAAGCTCCCTTGCAGACAGTGCTGTGTGAACTGGTGCATTGTCATTATGTGAGAACCATGAATTGTTGGTAGAAAGTTCAGGTCGTCTAACTTTATCACGCAGCCTTTTCAGCACTTCCAAATAGTAAACTTGGTTGTTTATCCAGTTGGTACAAATTCATAATGAATAATCCCTCCGATATCAAAAAAGGTTAGTGACATCATTGCAACAAGTTCGCAAACTTAATTATTTGTTAGACACTTGATTTAACATGCAGACATTTAATTAACGAATAAAAAAAAATCGCTGAAAAGGGAAACTGAGGGTCACATGGAAGTTGGAGGGACTCTTCCTGAATATCAAGTGCTGGTCCCCATTAGCATTTTGTGGTTTTGTTTTGTGTGTTGTTTTGCTTGTTCGTGGATTTGTTTTGAATCTAGATGAGTTCAATGACAGAATTAATTCCCTTCTAGCCATGTCCCATTCAACTGGTTAGAGTTCACCCTTCAGCGTGGTTTCCACACCCTCTACGTGGCCTCTGTCTATTTCTACTCTGCCAAACTGCAGGTTTTTTTTTTTTTTTTTTTTTTTATTAGCCCAAACTCCCTGGACTGCAATTCACCCTCTACACATGCCTGGTGAATTGTTCAGTTATTACTTTTCCAATATAGAAACAGTCTGAACTTAGAAGATTATGCCTCTTTAAAAGGGAGGGAGGAAAATTGAGATGAAGGGAATAAAAAGCTTTATCCCTTTCAGAGGCATTTTAACAGCTTTTTCAAAAATCCTCAGTCTTGTGCAGCGTTTACTTTTATCCTGAATTCTCACATACATTTAGAGGAAGGAGAATCCATTGCAATTTGTTTTCTTCCCTTTAGCTTCTCCAAGAGTTGGGGTATAAATAAACCAATAATTTTAGCACTGGGGGGGGTGGAATGAGTTTTTTTTATAAGTGGTAACAGGTGGAAACCATGCTCTAGCAACTGAACTGGATATATCCATGCCCCTTAAATTTCTAATGAAAATTCCATATGCATATTTGATCATTTTAAATGTGGTGGAATTTTTGACTGGCTCAGAGACGGCTTGAAAGAACAGATTAACTATGAGTCTTATGATTTTTTTTAAAGATAGAATTTAGTATTAATTTGATTTGTAAGGAGGATTGGGGATGAGAAAAATATGAAGTCTTTTTCAACTGTAGGGTCCTATTATTTAGAAATGCCATGCCATGCGACTCTAAAAGCTTACCAAAATGATTTTCTTTTTTTTCTTTTCTTTCTTTCTTTTCTTTCTTTCTTCCTTCCTTCCTTCCTTCCTTCCTTCCTTCCTTCCTTCCTTCCTTCCTTCCTTCCTTCCTTCCCTCCCTCCCTCCCTCCCTCCTTTCTTTCTTTCTTCTTTTTTTTAATGTTGGTTCACTTGGGCTGAATAACTTTTTTGTTGGATTCTGCCTTCTTCCTTTTCCTAGAATTCCAAGGCCAAATGTAAAAAGAAAACTAAGTTCAGAATTAGGATATAAAAGGGAAAAAATGCAGATAGGTTTCTGGCACCAGCTGCCTCAGAAATGCAGGCCAGGGAGTGCTTTGCATTTTGTTCAGAATATTTGGAAGTGGACCTAAATTTCAGAGATGCCTACCACTGGGAACCAAAGCACCAGGCAAAGAATCTGCCAGGGCTTGGGACACACTGTGAGGGGAGCCAGCAGCGCTGTTCCTGGGGCGCGGTGGTGGTTTGGCGTTGCCCACCCACATTGCCATCTCCCCCACACACCCCTGCACACTTTGCTGGGACCTGAACAGAATCAAAACTGGGCAGGGCCCTTTGCTTTGGCAGAGTGGAAAACGCATGATGAGGTGCTTTCTGGCTTTTGGAAGCTACAAGGTTTGGTGATTTACAGCTGCTCTGAGACCCAGAACAGGCTCTTCTTTTGAATGGAGGGCAGAAACTTTGTGTCCTGCCTGGAACGGGGAGGGGTGGTGGGGGATGGTAAGAGTTTAAGACAGCAGGCAAGAAGAGCCTTGACTTGCTTGGCTTGGATCCCGATTTGCACTGAGACCTTGAGACAAATTTGCAATGCAGTGCTTCTGTTTCCCAGTGCTTGCAGTCACTGGTTTCTCTGAAAGAAGCTTGGGGACAAGAGCATGGCTTAAATATTACCTCCAATTGTTGTTTGTATGTGTGTGTGCGTGTGTGTGTGTTTTTCTCTTCCTGTTTGCTCAAAACCCTACATCCTAGCCTGGCTTTAGGGGTCTGGTTTGGGGAGGAAGACAAGAAACCACATTAAACAAAAGGATGGGGAAAGGTGTGGTGCCAAGTTTAGAACCCACTCAAACTTGTGGGTTTGGAGTTTGCAAGCAACCTCCTGCCTCTTGAGCTTTCAGTTTGTTTATTCTTGGCAAAACGAAGCTTCCTGTTTTTAAGAAAAACAGCTTATAAAAATGCTTGAAAAGGCTTCTTGGACATCAAAACACCCTTCCCAAACAACATTTTGATGATTTAACATGTAAATGAGTCAAAACAATATGAGCAACATTTCCTCTAAAGTATGTGTGGGTTTTACAAATTAAGGGGGATAGTGCTTAGCTAAACATAACTTTGATTACTGAAGATCAAAAGCATGGGAAAAGTAGTTTGAGAGGTTTGCTAAGTCTGAGAGGAGACAGGTCCAAGCACTCTCAGCTAAAATCCAAGCAAACAATTTATTATTAAAAGGTCTCATGGATGTGATTAGGCTTCCGTCTCTGGGCTGGTGACTCTTGCAGGCAAATTAATCTTTGTGAACTGATTGGAATAACGCTCGTGAGCACACAGCCCATCTACAGAGAGGGACTGGTGATTGAAGGTACCTCAGCCTCTGGGCTCACTCGTGTTGGGGCTCAAGGCCGGTGTCGGAGATGGGATGTTCCCCATCATCGCCAAATGCATGGCTGGTTTTTCTCAGAAGGGAACAATATATCTATCAAATCTCAGATTCCTATTTTCCCATCTCTCAGTCTACTTCTAGTTTTAGAAACCGAGGAGGCTCTCATCCTGTTGGGATGGATTGGTCTTCAGATGTGTAATTTCTCCCAGTCAGAATTTTGTACATCGGTGGATTTATTGGGAAGGACACACATTCCATTTTATCCCCACCAAGATCTCCTAGAGAGCACCTAGTGACAACTATGGCAGACAACAGATTTAGGTTCTGGACCCATCCACAGATTTTATTAAGCATCTACTATGAATAAGATATCATAATAAGTAAAATTCTGAATAAAAATATGAGCTAGAGACAGTCTTTTTAACCTTAAAGAACTCTGAAACTAGCTGAGGGACTTCTGTGGCAGTAACCATCCGAGGCTGTGTGCTAGAACCTCATGGAAGAAAGATATCTATGAAAATCTAGATTATTTTTTTAGATGAGAAAGAAATTTCTCTCTTGAGAATCACCATAATGTTTTTGGAATGTGTGGCGCTTATGAGAAAGGATGGGTAAAGTTTATAGTCGTCCATGTGACAAGAGACAACGGCATTCAGGTGGAATAGAATAACTGCAGTCAGAGTCCTAAAGAAGTGAAGCATACAACAAGTTAGTGGAAAAATCTGGAAAAGCTGGAATAAAAGGTCAGCACAATGCTTTCCAGCTGTATTCCTCTGAGTAATGTATGATCCTTGAGCAAAAGAGTTATATGATTAAATTTACTAGGAAAGTCTTGTGTCAAAAACGCTGAAATCTGAAAAATTACAGGATTTTTGGGAACACTGAACAGACTTCTTTCCAAGAGAAGGCATAAAAGCACAATATTTATTTAGTTCATTTGACAACCATGTGTAGCAAAAAAGATGGTACATTACTTGGTGCATCAGAAAAATATAGTAGCTGTAGGAGTTGTAAAGACTTAATGAACTTTAATATGTAAATTGACATTATCTGTTCTTAAACATAGTACCTGGCACATATACAATAAACATTGTTTGGTTTTGTGATAGTGGTTGCTACTTAGACAAGGCACTTGACAAGGATTTTCATGATATCTCTGTAGACAAAGTAAATACCTATCATCTGAATGATATAAATAGGTTAAAAAACTTTGCAATTAGCTGAATGGCCAGGCTCGGAAAATGATCATTAACCCATAAGGGAGCCTTTGATGTTATGCCGAGAGCTTTAATCATCATCTTTCACCTGGTCAACATATTAATTAATGACTTAACTCACAAAAGTGTGCAAATCAAATCTTCACATCATGGAAAGTTGGGAAAGAGAGGCATAATGATTCACAGAGTCTTAAACAATAGTCTCGATGGACTGAATGGCCTAAAAATACATAAAACGGAAAAACACCGTCTTGTGTTTGAACCTTAAAATCAAGTAGACACAGAAAAATAGCAAAGAAGGACTTTTCCAGGAATAAATCAGAAAAAGACTTAAGGATTTACAGAGGACTATAAGCTAAATATGTGACAAGAGGGCTAGGTCACGTGTAGACAATGCCATGTGATTTCAGGTTGTATCGGTAGACACATGGTACCTGGATACAGGGAGGTGGCAATTCTCTCTCCTGCACAGTGTGAGGTCACAAGTTGTAACGTTTTATCTTGTACTTGTGAGAGGTGAAGCCTAATTCGAGCTAACTGGAGGTCTATGACCAAAACAGTGAGTAGACTTTAAAAATGGTTGACAGACAATAGACGTATTAGGAATTTTTAGTCCAGTGAAATGAAGATTTAAGAGAAGGGATGACAACTGTATTCAAACACAGTCATGCATCGCCTAAAGACAGGGATATATTCTGAGAAATGCGTTGTTAGATGATTTTGTCGTTGGGGGTACACCCGTACCGGCACTTGCACAGACCGAGATGGTCCAGCCGACTACACACCTGGGCTGGATGGTACAGCCTAGGGCCCCTGGGCTGCAAACCTGTACAGCGTGTGACTGTACTGCGTACCGCGGGCAACTGTAACACCATGGTAAGTATCTGTGTATCTAAACATTTCTAAATGAGAAGTCCAAAGTCTGTCTGATTCCTGATCCTTTGTATACAACCTATTTTTCTTTTTCATCTTTGGAAACTTGTAGGATCTTCTTTTTGTGAAATTTCACAAAGATTTGCTCTCATATTAGTCTGCTTTTGTTTATTTTACTGGGTACTTGGTAGGCTATTTCAATATGGTCCTTCCATTTTGGAACCTTTTCTGGAATAATTTTATTGATGCTTTCCTCTTCTCCATTTCTCTAGTTTTTTCTGAAACACCTGCATTTTGGATTTTGGATTCCTTTTACTGATCCTATTGTGCTCATACAGTTCTCTTCTATTAACAACTTCTTCCTTCCTTTAAAAATAAATCTATTATTATTATTACATGGTTGCATCTGTATTTCACCTCCCTGATGATCTTAATAAAAACTTGTAGATATTAAAGCTTTCTCCTCTGCAAATCATTGTTATAGCCAAACTGCTTTGTGTGATGGACTGGGGAAGGAGCATGGGTTCTTTCCTGTTCTGTATATTCCATAGTGGACACTTTCTTCAAAGGTCTGGTCATTTTTATATTTCACAGGAGGGCACCTGTAAGCTGACTGGCTATTCCGTGTGCATGAACGGGGACAGTTAATTGTCAGTTTCACTGTAGAGTGATCTGGCTGGGTGGTTTTAATGGAGAATCTCTGCTGTCGATATCTTCACACTCTTCTGTTTGTCAAAGAATTATCTCCCATGGAAGTTTTGTTTTGTTTTGTTTTAATGTCAGGCCTGGCACCTAGTGCTCTGAGAGCCAAGTGGACACAGAGAGCGGAGGGCATTTGCTTTCAGTGTCCATCGGGTTATTTTGTCAGTGTAATCACTGCACCATCATCTGTGCTGGCTGCTCCTTAAGACCCCGTTTTGTGCTTCTAGGCCATAAACTGGGGGGAATAGTCCAGCACAGTGAGCACGGGAACTGGTGATCTGCCCATGTCTTAAAAAAAAAAATACTCTCAACCAATTTTAAAAATTTGCCCCCTCCCCCATCTCCTACTTCCCAAGGTACCTGACGAGGCCAAATTTTGAGCCTTTGGGGATTATGTAGTATGTTGTCAGTTTTTCCTCCTGCTGGCCTAGTACTTCTAGTCTTTGGGTATCTAACTCATTTACTGTTCATCCATCTGCTTCCCAGCTTCCAAATGATTTCTTCTCTCTTGTTCTAATCCTTGAGAATATATATACATATATACATATACATATATATATATATATATATATATATATATATATATATATATATAGCCAAAAAATGTATACACATTTTAGGAAAGGAAAACTGTATTAAAATTGTAATACTCAATATAACTGATAACAAAAGATGAATACAAGTCACATTTGATTTCTGCAGTTACAAGAGGTGCTCAAAGTGGTTCCCATCAGTGTCCAGACACTTCTGATTATGGTGAACTACTGCTTGAGCAACACTGACCTAAGTGTGCACTTGTATACATTTTTTTGGCACCCAGGTGTGTATGTGTATATATATATATATATATATATATATATATATATATATATATATATATATATATATAAAATCTAGGATCAATTTTGTGCATGATCGGCGATGTTTGCAGAGAAAGCGACATTTGTGAAAGACTTTGAACAATACATCAGATTTTTGCAAGCCCTGAAATCACTAAAGAAGAACAACAAAAACAACACAAGAGATGTGAGAACTTTTATGGAGAATTCAATGAATGTGGCTAGGACATTGGATGCTTGGGGTTGGCTGTGGTAGTAATTAGCAAGACTGGAAACAGAGTGTGAGAGCACACTGTGATTGGATAGAGATGGGGAGAAAAGAGGAGAGTCAAAGATGATTCTGCAGCTTCCAGATTGGAAAACTGGGGGTCCAGCAATTAATGAAAACTTTGCGGGGTATTTTTTGCCACATCATTAGTCATACGTATATGTCTCTCCTACGATGGGCTACGTTTCCTCAAGATATGATGCACTATTCTTCTATGTAACTATTAAACCCTTAGATTGATGGTGGTAAGGAAAGTTCCAGATTGTTTGGCCTGTGAAAACAGCCAACAATTTTCCAGCATGCATATGCACATGTCCCTCTTTTATGCTACTTGATTTCAGGTAAGGTTTGAGAAGCACGGGGGTGAGGAGGAAGAGAGAGGAAGGAGAAATAAAAAGGCAGAGAAAGAAGAGACAAAGAAAAACCACTCACAGTGATGACATCATTGTTGTGTTGTAAAACTGAGCCTTAAATCTGTAAGAGTCATTTCTGTTCCATCTCAATAGGGAGAGATATGCTGAGCTCTTGGGGTCGTTGACTAACATGTCTACCAGATGGATCCGGGTTTTGGCGGCTGGAGGAGAACATTCCATCATGAGGTTTAAGATGCAACAATGCATTATTAAACCTGTTTGGAACACAATGAGCAAGATGACATCATGTCCCTGGGAGTGTGTGACCTCATAAGAATGTGTGCCCTGCTGTGTAGGAGAAGTGGAACTCCAGGATACAGACAGTGAGCTAGTGCCTTATAAATAGCTGTCCTTCCCCCATTCTTCTTCTTGCTCTCTTTTCTCAAATCCAAAATGTTCTTTAAAGGAAGAAGAAAAACATATTTTATGCAATCCAGCATCAAAAAGATGTAATAAAAAAGGTTGAGAAATAAGCCTTTGAGATGAATGAAAAATGGCTCTAGCCTCAGGAGACTGTGATTTTTAGTCTGGTATCTCAGTCATGGTCTGTCAGGAAATAAAAAAACCACTGCATATTTAGAACAGCAGAACCTTGATGCAGGGAACTGGCTATGGCAGTGGTAGAAGAGCTAAGAAGTTTAGTGAGACAGTGAGGCAACCCAGAAATTAGCAAAGGCAAGAACAGCTTGTTACCTCTGAGCTGGATGCTGGGAGCACAAGAACCTCTTAGGTGGGCAGAAGACATGCTGCCGCTACCAGAGACGCCACCAGAAGTACAGGGAAAAGTGCCCAGGCCTCCCTCCCCCTTTCTTGCTCCCTCCAATCTCCTAACAGTGTTTATTTCTCAAGGGCTGAGACCAGAGGGTAGCCAGTTGACTTAGGAGTCTGGGAAATCCAGCCTGTAGGGGGTCAATCATTCTACAAAGCAAAGCAGAACAGGGGAGGATAAAGAACAAATCTAAGGACACACAGGTCCACCACCAGCCCATCTGGAAAGACAGGTGCTGCCTACAATGGTGGTCACCATTGTCTGCGAAGCCATCACTGATCTGTGCACAGAGAGGAGATGACCATCCGTCAGACCCAAAATCAGATGTGAAGGAATGAGGAGGTCACTTTAGCTGTGCACTGAGGAAGGTGACCACCTCTACCACCTTCAAAGCCAGAACTCCGAATCCGATTTCAGCAATGGGCGTACCCAGTGTGACTCACTATCGTTTCATTACTATTCACTGATAACATTACACATGGACAACAATCACAGAAAACATTATTTTGGTAGGGAAATTAAAATTTGTGTTTTCAAGGGGGTGTTTGCATTGTCGATGTAGTTATTTCTAATAATACTGATGTCCGATACACATGCATTTCTTTATAACTCAATAACTCACTGCTGAGTAATCAAATTGTTTTCACAGGTCAATCCTGTTCCCAGACATTCCTACTGCAAGATTGAAGTAATTTGTTTAAAATTGATATTCGACAGTTGACTGTTGATGCAATGTTCTATTATTAACTAACATGTAATTAGTTCATTAGAAAAATACCTCAACTGAATAGCATGTAACTTAATACAATCTACCAAAGTGGAGAAACCCACGGTTTCTCACAACTGGGAGCAAAATTACAGTGCAGGGGAACTGGAAACAAGAAGATGCCAGCTGGCAGGACACTAAGTGTTTCAGATTACTGTGTGTTTATGACCTCTGTGTTCTAGAAAAAAAATAATTAGATTATGCTATTTGAGAATTTTGGAATGCTATGGCTGTATGCCAGCCTTATCAGAACCACACATCTGAAGTTTAATTAAGCTGTTTTAAATTTCACCTGTCTTTCTGAGCTTTGAAAAAGCAATAAATGTAGGAACTAATAAATAACGGTGGAAGAATGCTGAGATTCCCTCAGATGGCAGCATTCAGTGTAAAATTATGGGCTGTTTGAAAGTTTACTATACACTCGTTTTATTGAACATGAACGTGAGGTGAAACAGTGCTCTTTCTTCAAGCGTCCTTGGAAAATAAACATACGCAATGTGGGAAGTGTAATGGTAGGAATTTATCAAGCTGTTTGTGAAAATTCAAATCATTCTCCACTAGTATGTTTACATCTCAGGTTGGGATCAAAATGGGGAAAGGCACCTGAGTTCCAGCATAGGGAGAGGAATGCAAAGCGAGATTTGCTTCTTGTTCACCTGCATGAGAGAACTTTGATAGACCGACCGTCTAGCTAGTCATAATATGTGTCGGCTTAATTTTCATATTTTATTATTTTTTTATTATTTGCTTTTTAATTGTGGTAAGTTACATGTACCAAGTTGACCATTTTTAAGTGTATAGTTTCGTGGCGTGAAACCACCACCCACCTGTAGAATTGACTGAAAGTTCTTTTAATTGTTTTCTAAAAATTACAAAAACAACGTCCTTTTGAAATTTCCCTAGGAATATTTATTTGGTCACTTTAGCTAAAGGCTGAAAAGGTGCAGGCACTACATTTGCGTCCGCCTCTGTAGGAGCTGGAATGATCCTGCCTTACAGTCTTGCACTTGAAGTGTCTGTGGGGTTTGACTGTTATCAGCTAAATGAGTTGTGACTGAATAGAACAACTGTACAACCAGACTTACGGAAGGAGACTACTGACTCTTCTGGAGAAAGCAAACAAACATGACAGGACAGAATCTGGTACTACTGACCCCTGTGATGAACTTAAGCTATGCCATTCATTCATTCATTCATTCATCCATTCATTCATTCACCAGATACTTAAAGATCGCCGGCTTGGACTAGACATTGTTCAGGCAGTGAGGGATTCATGGTGAATAAAGATGAAACCCTCGCTCCCTCAGGCCTTAGATTCCGGTAGGAGACTTAGTCAGTCCTCAGACAAGTACACAATAGGTGCTGGCAGTAAGTATGGAGCAGAGAAATAAAAGCAAGTTTGAGTCCCTTTTTCCCTATTTGTTCCCACACATAATATTCCAGAAACACAAGGAAGAGACCTTCAAATGGAAATTCCATTCACCAGAAAAGCCCTTGGATCTAATGCTTTGCTGTGCCATCACCCTGGCACACAGGGTGACAGGCTAGGGTACTGTGAGGATGAGGCTGAGCTGGTCACAGTGCGAAGAACGTGTTTCTCTTTGCTCGGCTCTCCCTGTTTCTCAGGTTTTCCTCTGCATCTTGGTTCCTTTCCCGTTTCTTCCTTTATTTCATTGACCAGCCAAATGACTAATGCCAAGCGATTCCTTTTTCCAATAAGAAGGAATTGCACATCTGTCACTAGGGGACACTAGGTTAGTCGCCTAGGGAGGTGAGGATGAGGAAGGCACAGTTCTGATCCCCCAGAATTCATTGGCATATAGGTATGTAGTTGTAGAAGGAGGCAGCCAATGTCACATGTCATATAAACAGCAAAGGATTTCGGGAGATGCCAAAGAGGCATCTCTTGCTTAGAGGATTTCAGGAGATGCCAAGGTGACTTCTAGGAAGATAATCAGGGAAGAATTCACAGAAAAGGTAGCTCTAGAGACGATCTTGATGAATGAACCATGTAAAGTTATGAAAGTTAAGAGAAGGGAGGATCTCAACACAAAACAGATGAGCAATATGTCCACAGCTGCAGAAAAGTCAAGAGGACAGCGACTGAAAAAGGTTTGATTACAAGTCAGCGTCCTTTGAAACGGTATCTCTGTGGGGGGGAAACGCCTGGCAGAAGATTAAAATTCAGTAAATCAATTGCTTTATCTAAGTAACACCAACTCACATACCAGGCTGACTTCACGAAGCACATTCATTCATTCAATAGATATTAACATATTACCTCATTTGTACGTGTACTGGGGACACATACAGCAGTGAACAAAACAGAAGTCCCTATTCTAGTGGAGCTTTACAGTCCAGAGGAGATAGATTTTGAACTTAGCCGTAAGTATAGACTGTTTTAAATGGTTATAAGTTCCATAAAGAAAGGAAAAGCGCGTAACAGGGAACGGAGTCGTGGCCCTGAATAAGGTGTGTGCCTGGCATCTCTGAGGAACAGAAATGCCCAGTGTAGCTGGAACAGAGAAGAAAGAGGGTGACATAGTCCAAGGAGGCAGTGGTCAGGTCTCATAGGCCTGTAGGCTGACATAGAGACTTGGCCATTGACTGTGAGAGGAAATCAGCCAGGGTATTAAATCGTGGAGTGATATGCTCTCACTTAGATTTTAGTAGGCCAGCTCTGGCTTCTGTGTTAAGACTAGATTGAAAACTTTGTATAGTTGTGGTGTAGATGTACCCTGAAGGTCGCTGCTAATCTTACATACTATCCTTGGGCATTGGTCTTTGATTCAGTGAAGAAAAAAACAGTAATAATTCAGCAAGCTGGAGGTTTATTACCTCTGGGCTAATGATGAGATGATGTACTGGTATCAGTAGGAGATATATCAATACACAGCTCTATTTAAATAATATTAATATGGACTATATATGAACACTAGTAATCATACATAGTATAATATATTTATATTACATATCTATATCTACATTTATCTCTATCTACGTGGAGAGAGAGAAAGAGAGAGAGAGAGAGAGAGAGAGAGAGAGAGAGAGAGAGAGAGAGAGAGAGAGATTTTAAAGAACTGGCTTTTGCAGTGTGGGACTGCCTAGGCAAGTCCAAAATCTGTGGCTGCCAGGAAGTGCAGAGTCGACACTTTTAGGCAGGACCTGATACTCCGAACCACAGGAGGCATTTCTCCTCCCGAAGCACAACCTCAGTTCTGTTCTTAAGGCCTTTCAATGTCTTGGACCCGAGCCCCTCAGATTATCCAGGAACTCCTTTACATAAAGTCAACCGATTGCAGATGCTAATCACACCTACACAATACCTTCACAGCAACACCTCCATGAGTGTTTGATTGAATAACTGGCTGCTATCACACAGCCAAGTTGACATGACACAGAAGACTGATCATTGCAGATAACGCACCAGTTTTTACCCACTGGCACATTGACTGGCTCTGTATAGATTGCGACAATTCTCTGCTACCCTCCACTTTAACGGACTCTCTTGCATTTTGTAGACAGCCTCCGATTTGCGTTTCCTGTCTGACAGGCTGTAGGCAGGGTCCAAATGACACATGAAATGGGAGGACTGGACATAGTCTTGCTTGTGAACTCATTAGCACTGGGGAGCCTGGCTTCTGCATCTGGATATTCCAATGCTCAGGAGCTGAATGTCAGCCCCAAACAGCAGCCACTCTTAGGCCCAACCTTGTTGCCACTCGGATCGTCAACCCTTTAACACAAGAAGAATAGGACTACCGGGTGTGTTGCCCATCATTCCATATTTAAATGCCTGTTTGAAAACAAAATAGTGCCTGTGTGACTTTGTGTGGGTCGTGGTCAATTCTAGGGAAGACGCCTAACAATCATCCAGTTCATCCTATTGACCCCAATGAACTCTGCTCAATAAATATTTGCAGAGTGACCGAATGCCAAAGCATGCCTTGAGTTTATGCAACTTGGTGACATTTCCACCACTCAAACGGTGCTATTGCAAACTTTATCTTGGAGAACTCACCATAGGTGGTGAGGTTGTTCTGAACCTAGGAAGCTGCAATTGGCCAAATTGTGTGCTCTTGGAGAGGAACACTTCCTGTGTATTATAAAAAAGAAAGAAAGAAAGAGAAGACCCAACATGACTAATATGGTAAGAATGTTCTCATCTTCTTCTTCAGAAGATAGGAGTCAGGTAGAGCTTTGCAACAATCCTTGCTCCCAAACCTCAGTAGACACCGAGGTTATTAACTAACCACATGCTTGAGGCACATGGACTGGAACATCCCAGAGCCCTGAAACCACAGGCATCTATCTGCTGGATGAAAGGATGCAGTTTCACAGGCCCGAACAAAGAAAGGATATGGTGAATTTTCAAACCATCCTGATTTATAGACAATAAGGTACAAGCTTATGTGTGATACATAGAAAACCTGACCTAAAGTTCTCCTCATCACCCCTCTTCCCCAAACCCGGGCTGCTGTGGCTTCTAGGAAGATACCAAGAGTGTCACCATCACAATGACCATGCCAGGTCTTTGTTCCCATCATCCAAGCCACACATTTGGGCTGAGGTCATTGTTCCCATCATCCAAGCCATACATTTGGGCTGAGGTCCTTCAGGAAGAGCCATGAAACCTCTACCTTTGGTTAACAGCCAAGCTAGGGGATGGTATTTTTTCCTGTTTAATTAAAAAGGAAAAATAAAAAGTGAACCTATTTGCTTTCACTAGCTATCTGAAAGGTCAAAAGGTAAAGAACATTTCCCTCCACAAATATGCCATGGAATGTATTTGGAAATTGAGTTTTCATCAGCAGTCACTGCTTTTGAGCCACTTATTCCACTGCTAAGGAAGGAGAAATAGGGAGTTCTTTCCCCAAAGGAAAAAAAACCAAAAGAGCCATGTGATATTTATATTGGGGCATCGATGGGAGGGGCTGTCGGAAGGCAGGGTCATCTCTCAGGCATTAATATAAGTTGGGAGCTCTCTCAGACGGGAGGGAAATGTCCCCTTGGCACAGGAAGAGTTCACATTTCCCTTTGGAGGAAATAATAAAATGAATCCCTGCTCCCTTCAAGGCCTTCCAATGGTAGGTTATGAGGACACTTTATAAATCAACCTATTCTTAGTGAAAGACTCTTTTCATAAAATTATATTTTTTAATTGATGAGGATGCAAAGCTGAATGTCATATTTATTGTATAGGGCTGCCCACAAACTCCCCATAGGGACCAGGGTACCTGTCCAGGGAACTTTGCAGAATACTCCCAAAGGATCTCCTTGCAGGCTGACCCGTGGATAGAGAAGACTTTATGGAGGATATGACCTTTGCACTTTGCCTTGAAAATCAAAGGACTTGAACAAGATTGAAGGACATAATCTAGGTGTCAGCTGTCTGCCTGATCTCATCTTCTAAAATTATTTTTCAGTTACTGGAGAAAACTGGTTTGAAGCCCCATCCTTCCTACTATGTATGACCTTAGGAGACCTCAGACGTCTGTGGGGGTTTGCCGTTCTCCTGGTCACTTTCCTACCATTTCTTGCTTCCAATGAATTCTCCATCTTTTCTCTAAGTCTCATCTTCTCAAGCTACTTCTCCTTCTCTGTCTCTCTCTGTCTCTCTGTCTCTCTGTCTGTCTCTCTGTCTCTCTCTCTCTCTCTCTCTCTCTCTCTCTCTCTCTCTCTCTCTCTGTCTGTCTCTGCCCTACATCACTCCTATCTTTAGTTTCTTAAAACACCACTGATATGAGGCTGTTTGATGTCTGGATTTTAAAGTAATCAAGGAGAGTTGCAGCATGGCACACAAGTGGAAATATCTCAAATTTTGTATCAGATATCCCTCACCCAATTTTCTTAGATCCTCTGAGCTGTATGAAATATCTTACCAGCTATCCTATTAGAGGTGTCACTTGTCATTAACCTGGGCCTCAGCTAGAGTAAGGCAAGGCTGATACGATAAAAAGATCCCCTGATATTATGAGTCAAAGAACTGAAAATTGTTCTGTTTGACACAGCAGTCTGAAGTAAGATGTTCAGGCTAGTCTTTGGCTCTGCTCCACAGAACCATTCAGGGACCTGGTTGTTGGCGGGTCCAAGCCTTGTATTGCTCACATGATTAAAGCTGCCACTCCCCAGGGGAAGCGGGGGTTACAGCCAGGAGGAAAGCGGAAGAGAATGTTGCCTATGGCTCTCTCCCAGGAGTGGCACATCACTTCTGCGCACATTCCACGTGTGAGAATTCAGTCCTAAGACCAAGCTAACTGCAGGGGACAGTCACCATTGGGAAGTGGTTACCTCCCAGGTAGCCATGCACCCAGTCCCATCTCTTGTATTACCTAAAGAGGTGAGCATAATGTTGTTGGAAAGCTGGCAGTCTCTGCCACATCCTTGCCCTGTTGTCCAGTCTTCTCCCCTTATACCCATCTTATTTTTTCTCCACTTCTCAGCAGCCAACTTTTAGATCCCTGCCACAATTTTAATGAAAACCAATTTAGTTTCTTGTATTTTAATGCTTTCCTCCCAGACAACACTCAGTGGCCCAAATTTTTAACGTTAAAATAGCCAGTTAAGCTCTTTTTCTACACCAAAGAATCCTCTGCCTCTGCAAGGTGTGCTCCCTGGTCCTATAACACAGGCACCAAGCTGGAGTTTCACTATGTTTGTGTGTGTGTGTGTGTGTGTGTATGCACATATGTGTCCACTCACATGCAAGCATGTAAACAGGACTTGTTCCTTCAGTTACATGAGGGATTGAGTGCACAGCAAGTGAAGGAGGAGAGTAGTTGTTGAGGAGAAAACACTAAAGCAAAGCAGTGGAAAGAGGAAAATGTGGGCTCAGGTCAGGGGCAATTGGCAGGTCTACTTTGCCTGGCTCCTCGATTACATGCAAAGAGATTGGGGGCATTAGGACTCTTTCTAGTCGGAAGTAACAGAAACCAAACACAAACCAGCAGAGGCTAAAACGGATGACTGCATGAGAGCTCCCAGAGGTGGTTCTCGTTGCAAGTTTGGCAAGAGCAGGGTTTCCAAAAGAGTCATCAAGCCTTTGCTTCTATCTCTGAGCTCTTTGGCTTCTATCTTGCCACACAGGCTCTCTTCACAGGGGCCCCGGCATCTTTAGTCCATATTTTATCTGGGAAATGTTTAGGTTTCCAGAGAGTTGCCAAGGTGAAGTGAAGGTGAAATTCCAGACACAGGTCATCCTATGCAGAATTTGCAAAGTAAAGGACAGAGAGGCAGTTCCACTACGCTTGGTTGCTCCTGGCAGAATGAAGATTTCAAAAGGGGCAGCAGTGAGGGTGGAGGTGGTTCTGAATGTAGGAGGAAGGATTTCTGTAAAGAAATACCTTTGGAGAGAGCTCCTTTGCAAAGTCCTCCCCATGCTGTGAGCTCCTTTCCTGAGCCTCCTCTTAGAGTTCAGACTTGCTGAGGAGTCTTCTGTGGGACCACTGTGAACTGGGCACGTAGGCCAGTGATGTCTGAGTCACAGCTGAGCAAGCTGAAGCATAGATGCAGTGGGATAGAGGAGCTGCCTGGGGATCAGCTGACTTGCCCTAAGTTGGTTCCGATAAAAGATGCGTGAGTGTTTCTGATAGGTTAGAGGTAGGCTGGCTGGGAGTAAACCAGTGTGGGCTCCACCTGGGTCCTGCCCAATAAGGCTATTGAGAGGGATGGAGGGGACCTCAGTAGCATGAAACTACAGGTGAATGGTGTGTTCTTGGGGGCTGCAGAAGGACTTGCGAGAACTCCATCTAAAGCGGTCAGGGGAATGGCAGGAAATAGGTCCCCTGGAATGGGGAATAGCCAAAAAACCCACAAAAGTACCCACAAGAGGCAGCTATGGTTTTAAACATTTGCTACTCAGAGAGCACGCAGCTAGCTTAGCAGAGAATAATTTTAAATAAGAATTTTCCTCACTCTTAACATTGCTTCTCCCCCTATAACTCTGATTTCAGAGTCATCCGAAACTCGATAATAAGCTTGGTAAGTTGGCAGAAGTATAACATAGAGAAATACAGAAAACTTCTACCACCTCATGCCTTCCCACCCCCGTGTCTCCCTGCTGCCTCCCAGTCTGAAGCAGGCCTAAGTGAGGGAATGGGAGAATATTTTACTTTATGTTCAAAGTTTTTATTAGCATCTTGGATTCGACATTGCAGTGTGTAAAGTGGGACTGTGTCTGTGACTTCAGAATCTAATCATGATCAGAAAATTGGCCTACAGGAATTTTTGTCTAGGTCAGATATGATTTTGAAGGGGTAGTGGGACACAAAACATCATTGTATTTGATGACATGAAATGTGACTCTGAGTGTCCCTTCTTGGCTCAGTGCCCCCACTCTCTCACCCAACCTGTGAAAAGGGAGTCATATGATTATGAACAGCCCCATTTGAGTCACGTGCAGAAAACAAGGGGCGGATTCTAAAAGGAGAGGATGCAGGCAGCACCCAGACGTCTACTGTGACTGGAGATGATGGTACCGGGCTTCTGAAAGGCTGTAAGAATGGTCACTCCCAATGAAGAGAAGGGCCTGAGATTAAGCAGAACCTCAGATTCCATTGGGGGAGAGCCTGGGATCCAGCATGTTTGGGAACATTCCATTGAAAGTCCAGATCTAGGGTGTGGGATGGTGCCCACTGGGGGCTTCACTGTGAACTTGGTCATTTCCATACCCGTGTGGGCATGCATGCCACTGTCTTAGCCTGGACACAGAGGGTGTGCCCCCCTTCCCGATATGCCCACTGGTCAGGGTGATGGGCTGAAGATACAGCCATCCCTGTGGGTTGATCTTCACTTTATGGCACTCCTTAGTGGGTCCCGTGACAGTCAGCAGACAGGTGTGAAGACCATATACTTCCAAAGAGTATTTTAAAAAAACTAAAATGGAAGCACTTAATCCACATTTAAAAAAGGCATCTCATCCTTCACACACCTTGAGGTCACAGGTCCTTTCTCTTATTCCAAATATACACACAGATATCTTATACCTTGATTATGTGATAAGCACACTGTTAGGCTCTGGGAACATAAAAGTATTTAGAAAAATGTATACAAGTGTGTCTCCCTCACAGGATGTAAGTTCTACGAGAGCAGGGGTCCTGTCTGCCCTGTTCATTATTGAGTCTCCAGTGTCTGGAAACATGTCTGCTATATAGTAGGAGCTCAATAAATATTACTTGACTGGCTAAAGCCGTGTAATCACTGCCCTCCAGAAGCCTGAAGTCCAGTGGAGGAGGAAGACATGTGAACACAATGTAGTGTAGTAAGTTCAATGACACAGGAAACTGCAGAACTGTATGACGGCAAACAGAAGGTGGGCTTGTGGGAGGAGTGGCTCAGGCTTCCAAGAGCTGATGTAGCTGGGACACTTAAGGATGAACAGAGCACTGCCCCTTAGGCCATTGTGTGCCTCCCTTCCTCTTCCCTTTGAGGATTCTTGATTTCACATCTCCTCTTTTGGCGGGAGGGACGATGGGGAATAGAGCCAGCCCCCTGGGTCTGCTGTTTCCTGGGTGTGGTCCTTTCTGGAGCTGTGCCAGTGGCATGACTTTGCAGGATCTCAGCAAGAAGCCTGTGGGACTGTAGCTCTGCAGGATCTTGGCAGAACCTCTCCCAGTGCTAAGGTCAGAACTGGGGAAAGAGGGAGTCATCACCAGAAAGGCACATGGGCTTCAAGGCAGAGCTAGCATCCAGCAAACTCTTCTTGCAGGGAAGTGATTGGGAGCATTTCCTGTGTGGTCAATGTGATGGGGTTCAAATATTATTAAGCCTAAACATGTAAACAGCAAATTCCCCAGCGAATAGTGATGTAACATTCTGTGAGGGTTAGGCTGGATAATCGCTTGTTGCGTTGCCTCATATTGGAATCTGGTCCAAAATGTTGAGTCCTTTTATAAGTCCCGTAGCCATTCCCAGGAATAGGACGATCCACCAAAGAGAAGCCTTTCTAATGTTTCTAGTTTCAGTGAGACATTTCTTAGCACCACGTGGAAAAACCACAAATAACATTGGAAAATGGCGCATGTCTAGAGTGGAGGGCCATTCTCAGAAACACCAATGGTGCATGACTGGGTTGCATGAGCTCTACCTCACATCCTAACAGAGAAGAAAACCAAAAGGCAGCTCAACATAAAGGAAACACAATACCACACTGAGTTGAAATCACATCTAACTGGGGCCATGTCCCCATTTGTAATCCTCCACCTTTTCTGGTGCTCCTTCAGCTGCCATTGACGCCCCCACAGGATGGATTCTTTTCTCAGGACAACGAATGCTCAATTCATCAGGGAACAGAAGCAATGCCCTGTGCTACTTCTCCAAGATCCCCAAAGGCTTGCATACAAATGGGAACCTAAGATGTATCATTTTCAGAAGGGAACATATTTTCACTCTAGTGTCAGGATGTTGATCCTTAGCACTCCCTCCCATGTGGAGAGTGTCCCTGCTGTGGCCACGTTCCTGGTGACTCAGAGGGAGCCGGTAGGAGCCCCAGGAAATGGGCCACCCTACTCGGTTCCAAACAGTGTTTCTGACAGCGCTTACGTGCAAAAGCAAATGTGTCATCAAGGTAAGCACCTGAAATATTCAAGCTCTTTTCTTTTCATTTTTTAAGATCAGCTACAAGAAAGAAAAATGCTACCGGAAGCCATGAGAATAATGGCTACCATGATATTAACATGCAACATCTGGGCTTCCAGGCACTATGACGACAGGCACCCGAGTGACGCTACGGTCCAAAGCACAATTAAATCTCAACTCTGGGCCACTGAAAAACACTAGACATAGCTCTCTATATTTGCATCTGAGTCTGTTTTATAAAACTCTTGGGATAGAAACAAAGCTGGCTAACTGTTCCATGTTAAAAGGTGAGCTATTCTGTTATTTGATAAAATTATACAATAGACTCTAAGCACTAGAACTCAATGAGACAAAGACCCCAGAATGAAATGCTTGTTGTTGCTCACCTTATCCCTGGACTCATCTAGGGGAATTCTTATCCTCATAATGTCTCCTGTGACTCTGGTCTTGCAGCCAAAATGTCTCTCAGCTTCCCCAATGCTACCATTGGCCTGGGCTGTTATCAATGGAATAATGGAAAAAAACAGGGCTCTGAAGAATGGAAGTCTAGTCATCCTCTCCCCTCTGCTGATTACCTGGTGACAGGTTAGTTGGCTTCCTTCACCTTAATGACTTCCTGGGAATAATAATAGTTTGCGTGTCTACAGACAGGAGGTTAGACAAGATGAATGACGTATCTCGACTTCGTGTATACTTTATCTACTATTGCTTAAAATAGTGCCACCAACAGAATCAACCATATTGCTATGTGGTGAACACAGAACTTGCATACACATACCAAAAGAATTAGACAAATGTTATAACTCGAGTAATTTGGCTTACACCCATTTATTTTCACGTGAGCAACTTTCTCAGTTTATGGTGAGGTCTTCATAGCGTCAGATGATTCCTTGAGTTTTCATCCAACTGGAAGGTCCACAGTTCTATTGTGGCTCCCCCTCACCCCCCCGAAAAGAACTAAAATGTGAAAACAGATGGGCCAAAAAGTCAGGTTCATCACTAAAATGACTCTCTTTGTCATTTGTACAGCATTTCTTGCCTTGATTATGACAATAACTGCCTTACCAGGCTCCCTGGTTTAGGACTGCCGCCCTCCAATTCATTTCATACTTCGACCATGTTTTCTAAATATAGATCTAATTACCCATCTGTGCTAACCCTTTCTCAAGCTTGTTAGTATAGGCCTCTCTGAAAGTAGCCTCAAACTTGACTTTCTCATCTTATTTCCTGTCTCCTCAATATGAGATGTCTGACCGGCCCCAGGGGACACTGGTCACCCCACCCTATTCCACATCCCTTCTCACCTCCAAGGTAACCCATGTTATTACTCTCTGTAGGATTTCCTTCTGTTTTCTATTGCTGTAGAGGCTTAAAACAATACTCAGTGGTTTAGTGGGTAGAACAAAACACATTTATTATGTCATGCAGGTCAGAAGTCCAGGCCAGCATAGCTGGGTTCTTTGCTCAGTGCTTCATAAGTCTGAAATCAAGGTGGCATCTTCAGCTAGAGGCTTAATTAGGGAAAGCTCTGCTTCCAAGCTCCTTGGTGCTATTGGCAGATTTAACTTCCTTGTGGCCAGAGGACCCAGGGTCCCTTGGTCTTGCTAGCTGTTGTCTGGGGTTGCGTGCAGCAACTAGAGGCTACTCTCAGATGCCTGACACATGGCCCCCTCCACAGACTCTTCCAAACTCTTTGACCTCAGAAAAGTCCCACTCCCTTTTAAAGGTTCACCTGGTTAGATCAGGCCCACCAGATAATCTCGTTTGGATTGAGGCAATTGATAGGGACCTTGATTACAATACATCTGCAAAATTGCTTTTGCCATATAATGCAACCATGGGTGTCATATCTCATTATATTCACAAATTCTACCCACACTTAATGGGAGTGGATTATACAAGGGCACAGATTATCAGGATCACCTTCAAATTCTGCCCCACCTTCCTTTCCTTCTCTGCTGAGTAAACTACTATTCATCACCCAGGAGCTAACATAGATGCATGTCCTATGTTAAGTAATCCTGACATCCTCAGGCTGAGGTGCTGGCTCTGTGCTCACTGTGGGTCTCTGTCCCAATACGATTATATGTATCACATTGTATTTTAACTACCTGAGTACGTGTCTGTTTGAATTAAGACGTAAGAAGTTGGGCTATTGCTGAATTCTGTTTCACTTTGCATACTGCAGATCCCACATCTGTGGATACTGTGTCCTGTGTGTTTGAAACCCTTTTTATATGTTGTTCGCCCCAGTTTAACGTTGTTTGTCCAGTAGGGAATTTATTCCCAGGTTAAGGTGGAGGCTTAACGCCAAGTCCCTTCAGCATGGACACTAGCCCTGCACATTCCATGCAGGGACTCCAACATAAGACTAGAACTGCTGTTCACATTCATTCTGTATCCGCGTTGGCTCACAGAGAACTAGATTGGATGAGAAGACATTCTCAGCGAAGTAAGTGGAAAGATGCTGAGGAGGTATACCTTTTTTTCTTACTTCAACATCGAACCGTTATTTCGCATAGGTTGTCCCAATGAGTAAGGCTGGTGGTGTTCATAAATGGAATGAAATAGTTAATCAAGAGCACCACTGGCGTCTGCATAGGAACTTCACAATGGCCATTCGTTGTCCATTGTTTTTTCCCCTGGGCGGTGTTCCTTCGCAAAAGGAATAGAAGGCATGCCCATTGAATGTACCTGGTTCATCCATTGGAGAGCTAGTTCAGGTCCCATCCAGTCTGTTCCCAACTAGAGAATCCAGTGTTTTGTACCACTCCCTGTCGTCACGCACAGAGATGAAAGCCACGTGAGACTATTGGATGGCACGTAGGTGCCAACGTGCTGTCAAGATTTGGAGGAAGCAATTGCATCTGCCTGTTTAGCAATGCACAATACATCTTGCTCTGTCAACTTTCTGGGAAGAAAACTGGAATTTGGGTAAGTTTACACTAAAGGCTGAATTTCAGGATTCCTCATTTTGAAAAGAATGAGCGTGGGCAGTTATCCAGAACCGCAGCTCTTTGCTGCGATTCTCTGAAATAAGAAGCCCGAACTTCCCTCCCTGTATCCTTTCATGCAGGACAGCACGACTCAGCAAGTCCTCTGAGTTCAGAACCTCCCAGATAACAGCCCTGAGAAAGAAAAGCTAATGACTTTTTATATTTAAACGTGTTTGCAGAAAACTGGGTTCTCCACGGTGCCAGTGGAATGCTGGAAATAAAAGCACCGGTTAGGATAAGACTTAACCAAGCATTTTGACCTGGCATCCAGCTTCCATTAATGGAATTAAGAAAGATCTGCCAGTGTTCTTGGGAAGATGATTCCCACAGTTCCCCTCCAAAATGTTTTCAAATATGCAGGGGAAAAAACAAGGTGAATCAAGCAGAATACCTTGTGGACAATTTTTCTAAGCTGCGATAAATTACGTTAGCTTCTGTTCCCTGATCAATACCTCCCCAAGTATAGATGGATACGTCTATGGCTCTAATCAGCAGAGACAGGTGAAAAATTGATCTGGAAAGTCGGCACTTGACCCGGTGGCTGGGCTGTGTGTCAACACTTTCGATCACATCACATCTGGTCTTGAACGGTAAAATTGTTGGCTTATTCCACAGCACAGCGCTCTGACAGCTGCATGCATTCTGTTCACACAGCAGCTCCTCTTCCAGAAAGTCAGGCAACCAGGACAACACAGCTTGCATCACGACATGCACGAACCACCCAGAAGATGCTCATACGTTTCCACAAAAAGCCTTCTGGCTGGAGATATTCAAAAGGAAGGAGCACAAGAGAGAGTGCAGTGGAGGCCATATACTCACTTGGGTGTGGGGAGACCTTGCCTTAAATTCTAACTCTATCCAGTTATCCAAGAAGGAAGAAGACATTCACATTTTATCCTCTGGGCGGGGAGCGGTGAGGGGGTAATTGTAGGGATTGAAATAAAGTGCCACTATCTTGAGAATGCTGAAAGCAACAAAGGAACAAGACAAACAAAGAAACAAAAACTCAGAGACACAGACAATAGTTTAGTGGTTACCAGAGGGTAAGCTGGGAGGGAGGTGGTAGATAAGGGTAAAGGGGGTCAAATATATGGTGATGGAAGGAGAACTGACTGGATGGTGAACACACAATGTGATATATAGATGATATGTTAGGTTGGTGCAAAAGTAATGGCGATTTTTGCAATTTTTTTTAACCTTTTAAACCGCCATTACTTTTGCACCAACCTGATATAACAGAATTGTACATTTGAAACCTATGTAATATTACTAACCATTGTTACCCCAATAAACTTTAATTAAAAAAAGTAAGATAATAATGATATAACTTACATTATTTAACTCAGCATCTTCATATTGACCTGACTCTCTAGTTCAGAACAACTTGGTATTTTATAAAAAGACATATATATTCACTTATTCTACAAGGGTTTACTGGGCATCTCCAATGTGTGAAACTCATTGCTAAAAATACGATGCATAAGGGAATAAATAAATAATTTAACTGACTAGAAAACCAACCCTCTGATTTTAAACTATCATTTTATAATGCAAGTACTGTACGAGAGGTACTACATGAAATATTAATATACTTTTAGTATATTTCTAAAAGTAATAGACTAATACAAGTAATATACTAAAGTAATATAGTACATGTTATAAGTACTTATAAGTAAATGCTAAATTATATTCCTTATAAGTAATATACTCAAGTAATATACACTAGATACTTTATATATTTTAAATGTACTTTAATATTTTTACATTTATTGAACATATGTAGGACTATTGCATTTAAACCACATAACAATCACATGAGATAAAATGTCACTACACAAGTAACTGAAACTTAGAGGTCTTTAAGCGCATGTCCAAGGTCACACAACTTGTTGAAGAGGCGAACCATCCAGGATTCAAATCAGACATGTCTGATTGCACAGGGTATGTTTATCACGCCCACCATGCTAACCTCTTCAGGATGCTGATTGCTTCACAATTAACAATTTCAAAGTGCCTCACAGGCTTTCAAAGAGATTGACCTCAAGGCAGCACTAGAATAATCTGGAGTAGTTAGGGCATCTAACAAAAGTTATCTTCAAAGACTTTTAAGGCTTCCTGCAACTTAAGCTAGAAGTTCCATATGAATTTCTCATGACGGCCTCTACCTTTGTCCTCCGACCCAAGTCTAAGTCTCAGCTTCCCAAGGAGTTGGTGTCCCCCAGGCTCCCAGCCTTCCATGCACTTTGCACTCTGGTCACATCACATGACTCACCATTCCCCACACAGCTGAGCTTGTACATGGCTCCATAGCTCTATTTCCAGAGAAGACTTTCAGCCACTTTGTGACTACAGTAGCAGGATAGAAAGACTCTTTTTAATTTACACATCATAGCATTCGGTAGCCTTCCTTTCTTGTTGTACAGATTACATTTATTTTAATTACAGAATCATATTAAACTATAAATTAATTATATATTACCCATGTCTGTCATCTTAGGGTCTCGTACAGTGTTAGCATGTGACTTCATACATGCATATGTTCATGAAGTGAATGGAATGTAACATCTTCATGTTTCCCATCACTCTTCATCTCTTGTTTTTGTGCAAAATGATGTTGAAAGTTAAATTACTATAAGTTGAATAATATTTTCAAAGCAATACTTAGGGAGATTTTCTCAACATCTCTGGTGGTCACACATAAAACTGGCCAGTCATGTCCCCAAGTACATGATAGCATGATAACAAGAACACTCAGAATACTGCCCCCTGCCCCACACAGGTACAAAACCCCAAACACACCATTCACCCACTCAACTCATATTTATCAATGAATTTCCAAGGAATTTCAATCACACAAGAGGCTGAAAGATTAATTTTTCTTAAATGAAGGTTTAGTACTCTCAATTGTCATGACTATGACTAGCAGGTCTGATTTCCAATATTTCGAAGACACCTTTCATCTAAATGTGTTATGAAGATTCCCATATGGAGAAAAGATAGCAAAATAACAGAGGCTTTCTCCTCCTTTCCCAAATCCAATCCTGAATGTGTTAAAGGTGTAAGAAGGAGGTGAGATTCCTCCATCTGAGAAAATAATGCCACACTTTAAGGAACTCCTGGAAAGAAAGATGATGAATGGATTTTGACGTATGAGTGAATGTTCAGAGAAGATGAGGGTTATGTGCAATAAGGCGATGGTTTAGGAAAAACTCTTTCCATCACCTTGTCAAAAAATGGCAATCTCTCTATTGTGGCTTGTTTTGTTGTATGCCTGTCTGGTACTCCAGGACCTGGCAGAGGCTGCTGGCCTGACGTGCATTTATTCGTTGAACTAACATGAAAGCATGGCTCATGCCAGGCTCACTACTTTGGTTTGGAGATTATTATACACACAAGACCTTTCATCTGCCTTCAAGTCGCTTACAATCTTGTGGGAGAAACTGGAAAAAAGTACAGACTGCCAACAGTATCTTTAAAATGCTATCATAGAGACAGAGGGCTTTGGACACACATAACCATGTTCCCTAATTTAGCTTAGGGAGAACATGGCAGATTCTCCCGAGACATGATCTGGTGATTATGTCTCAAAGAGATGACAGAGAGAGAGAGAGAGAGAGAAGGAGGAGGGAGGGATAAGAAGAGAGAGAGAGGGAGGGAGAGAGAGAGAGAGAGAGAGAGAGAGAGAGAGAGAGAGAGAGAAGGAGGAGGGAGGGATAAGAAGAGAGAGAGAGGGAGAGAGAGAGAGAGAGAGAGAGAGAGAGAGAGAGAGAGAGAGAGAGAGAGACTTTATTGGGTAGGGAATGAGTCAGGGGACAGTGATACATGAAGCTACTGAGGAGACAGACATGCACCAATGCCAAGCTAGGAAATCAGTACTTTTACTAGTAACAGGATAATGAGAAGTCATGGAAGGATTTCAAGGAGAGGCCTGGCAGATGAGTTGTAAAAATCTTCCTCTGATAGCAATTAAAGAATGGATTAGAAGAGGGCAAGCTTATAAGGAGCTGGTTGCAAAATTAAAGTGAGAAATGATAAGCACCAGAACTCAGATTGTGGGGGCGCTGAAGAGACGATGTCAGTTTAGAGACTAAGGAGGTTGCCTTGACTTAGCAGGTTGGTGAATGGAAAGGGGTGAGTGTGGGGAATGAATGACAAGCAAGGGCCATTTTCCTTTTTTTTTTTTGAAGATGGAGGAAGTGCAGATTTGTAGGGGGAAGGTAGTAAGTTCATTTACAGTCATCTCGAAGTGTCTATTGGCTATCCAGCAGACAGGTACTTATACTTTAGTAGAGCTAACATTTTTTGGCAACCATATAAGTATATGGAGGCATGGCCAGGTTTCATGTAACTCAGCTCTTCAAGAAATTATTGCCTAAGGTAGAAATATAATATGCATCCCAAACACTGAGCAAAGAACAGGAAGTGAAACAGATGGGGGATTCTATGTTTTAAGGTAAACCAGAGTAAGTATTGATAGAGGGTCCAATGGTGTCCACAGGACTTTCCCTAGTGCCTACGTTGGTAACCTCTGTCTAATTTTTAGCACAGTATCTAAGAAGGGAGCCTGATCATGTGGCTAATCAATAATCAATCATTTGAGTTTTGAAAATGGACTTACTTCTCAGTTTGTAACAAGGAAAAGGCAGCATGGTCTCCCTTTGTTTCACAAAATAAATTAATTTTAACGTCTGCATTTATTTAGCTCCAATTCAAAGTATGAGTAGGTTCTGTGCAGTAGAGACCCTCTCTAGCATCTGAAGCTCTGTTGCCTTTCTCAGAAGTGATGAGGGTAAGCCTGTCTCTTTTCCTATCCATTCAGATTCACTTTTCCCAGGACCAGCTCTGCACAATCCATGAGGCAAGTGAGACCTGGACAACAACTCAGACAAGAAAGCACTGACAATGGAGGTGCAGCCCCTTGATTACTTATCACATAAGCAGATCAACCTCTCACCCTTAGGCTGAACCCACACTGCCCGATGCGACCCACAGTTATCCAATCACAATTTGTCTTTGAAGATAGCCTGGGGCTCTCTAGTTTAAACTGATCCTTGAGACAAAACTCCAGGCCATTTGTAGAGGTCTTGGCAATGGAACCCTCAGCTGTCAATGAGCAGAAGCAGTGAGTGAACACGAACACATTTGGTGAGATGAGGTTAGGGGAAGTCCACTTTCCAAATCTTACATCAAGACATCTGACCGTCCTGATGGCACTTCAGATTGAACCTGGCTCTCTCCAGGATAGATCTCCCCAAAGAGTAAAACATCTTTGTCTTGGATTCCTTGGATTAAAAATTCAGAAAGGAGAGTGACAGACATTTACTTTTGTACCGCCAAACTAAAAACACTTTGCTAAACAGAGACCATCGGACTTACAACCAGAAGACAGGAGTTCTGGTACATGTTCTGCCATCTGCCAGTGCGAAAGGACACTTTGATGACATGGTATATTTTCCTGACTTTATTGTCTTCATTTTCTAAGCTGAAATACTTATTATTTCCTTGTCTCTAGGGTTTTTTGCCAGACAGAGAGCAGGAGCTACGTGAAACAAATGGTTCCTCCCATCTTTTGTAAAAAACTGAAACTGATAGAAGAGAGTTTAGTCACACATTCTAGAATGCTTACCTTTTGCCTTAATTACATTCTGCCTGTCTTATGACTAGCACTTGCCAATAAAGTAATGCTGAAGCACAGAAAGAATGTCCATTAGTCAATGTAAATGTGATGGACATCAGTAAATGTGAGAAAGACCCATGACCACAGTAACAGACCCTGTTGGCAAAAACCTAACTTCTTTATCTAAGAGAAGAACAACACATTTAGTAAATAACCACTGTGGACCATTGTGACTGACCATTCAGTTGAAGATTCCTTAGTCTGATAGAATGTCAGAAGGTACCACTATCGCTCCCACAACTGGTTCTTGACAGCCATGAAACTGGTAACTAGACACGGGAACACTGACCATTGAGGCCACATCAATGGCATCTTGAAAGACATGAAGCTAGAGTCTGGACACTAGAACCCTGCTGCAGAAAACACATCTCCATGATCTTGTTTGGTAGCACAAATCAACCAAAGTAGCAAGAAGATGCCGTTGATCTCACTTTTGCACGTCAGATTTTATGTCACTGCAACTCACTGGTGGAACCGAGTCTGAAACTAATATCCTAGACACAGAATCTCCCCAAGTCTTTCTCACACGTGCCTTTTCAGTTTATTCTCATGGCCACTCTTTGATTTTATGTCTTCACTGTTTTTCTTTTGGACAATTCCAATGCGTAGCCCTCTTATCTGTGGGAGATATGTTCTCAGACCCCCATGGATTGCCTGAAACCACGGAGAGTACCGAACCCTATATGTACTGTTTTTTTCCTATACACACATACATATGATAAAGTTTAACTTCTAAATTAGGTACAGCAAGAGATCAACAACAATAACTAATAATAAAATAGAACAATTATAACAATATACTATAATAAAAGTTACGTGAATGTGTAAATGTGGTCTGTCTCTCTCAGAATGTGCACCATTTGATATTTTGGGACCTCGGTTTCCTGCAGGTAACTGAATCCTCAGAAAGTAAACCCACAGATGAAGGGGGATTCATGTCATCTCTTTTATTTTGATGTGCTTCCCACTCTCATGGGTCACCCACTCTATAGTCAGAGAAATTTGAAGGCAAATGTAATCATTTGCATTTCCCCTGTTCAAAATCTTGTAGGGGGGTCCACGTCCAGGAAGGCAATGTGTCTCTTCCTCAATGTGTCTCTTCCTCAATGCTTCCATTTCCAGATTTCTGCCTCACACTCACCCTTCCTCATACTTTGTACTCAATCCTTCTGGGTGAATTGGACTTCCCTGAAAATGTCTCCCACCAATTCATTCATCTACCTATTTGTGAAATATCTATTAAACATCTAATATTTATTAAAAACATAAGATGGTCAGGGATATGAAGAATCATAGTACTTGACATGTGTCCATAAGGAGTTTCTAGTTATCGTTTAAACAGATGGCTATGATACAGACAACTGATTTCCCTCTCCAGGGTAGATGGAGGGGGTAGTCAGAGCAATTTTCCTCACTTTGTGACACCTTCTACACCACTACTATCTACTGTGCATATTTATATTGCTCTATGTACCTTGCATTATATTTGCTTATATTTATTTCCATCAGACGCTAAGTTGTTAGACGGCAAAAAAGGTCATCTCTCTATCCTGGAGCCATAGCACAGTGAATAAAACAACGGGTACTCAATAAATTAGGGGATGCATCAATAACAAATTCAATAATTATTCCTTAAATAAAACTTAGACGATTTAACCGAATCAAAGGGTGGATTTGCCTTTGACATTTTGGGGCCGTTCTTTCAAGCACTGCAGGTTAAGATCTGCATGAGGAATACAAAATACCAACTACGATAGAGTTCTGTAGGATTTTTAAAACAAACAAACTTTTGGGAATCCCTTACCTGTCTGTATTCCCTCACAGAGGTAGAGACTGACTCAGTCCCCTCTCAAATGCCCTCTATTGCCACAAGGCATAATTGCCCAAGAATATAAATAAGGTAACAGAACCTAGTTTCTTAGGCTAGGAATGTAAGCTTCCTTCCATTTGGTAGCAGTTTATAGAGACATTTCCTCTTTTGAATAAGATGAGATAGGTGGTGATAGCAACAGTGTCTGAGCAGAGTCCGGAAGAATGTGAGGAGTTGGATCTCATCCGAACAACAGAGAGTTGTTTGCATCCAACATTTGGATGAGGAAATGAGAGGTGCAAGCACCGACTGCCAAAAGCCATCGTCTGGGGTCTGGCACTTTTTCAAGCTCCTTCAGATATCATTCATTACGATTTTAGCTCTGGGAAGGCTGGTCAGGATGGATGTAGTCGGTTTGCTGATTCTCAAGTCCAGTGAGGGTGAAAAGTTGAAAGTGTCACCTCATTAAACTCGCATTACTTTTAATACTGGTAATAGCAACAATAACAATAGTTCCTGGTACTGAAGATGAAGAATTGGGCCATAAAGAAATCAATGCAAAATATAACTATTCAGGTTTTATAATTTTCCTCATTGCACTGCCCTGCCTATTGGATCACAAATATGAAGGGGGAAAAGGGTTCTGTATTACATTCAGTCGCTAGATGTTTAAGTAAATGCATCCAGGTACATTCCCGTATTAACTTAGGCTGGTGTTGGAACTTCTCTAGAAGCTTTAGGAGAGCAGCACTATGGTTTATATGCCTCACCCTGTATCCCCAGCGCCAAGTTCAGTACTTGGCTAATAATAGGAACTCAATTTATATTTGATGACTGACTTTCTGGGGAAACACATCCTAAAGCTGAAAATACTAACAAACTCGAAACCAAATGAAATCACTGAAATCTACAGCTGGCGAACCTCTTCTCCCTTCCTTTTTCAGGAGATTAATTGCAGTACTTAACATTTGTAATGCATTTCTGACACATCAAAATGGCCAGAGGGGAATTTGTACTGAAAATCTAATCCATTATTATGAATAAATTGCCTTGTGGTCCCAACTATCCCCTAGAGATTCGGAGATGGGAGAGAAAGGGAAACTCACTTTTAATGTTTTTCTCAATGTCTTAATTTGGGAAAACTCAGAGGCTTTTGCAGTGGTTCATTCTGAGGTCTGGGCAAAGGTTCAAGCCCATTCCTGAGTTATCTAAACTGATTCATCCTCCCCCATCCAGAGCCAACAACTGCGAAGGTTTGTAGCAGGACCCTGCCTTAACTGTACTTAGTGCTGAGAGGTTTTTAATCTTTTCCTTGTAGGTCTCCTTATCTTCTGGTGCTTCTCTGTCTCATCCCCTTTTCCAGAGGCTCCCCACATAATCAGCATCTCCTGCAGCTGATGACAGACACGAGAAGCAGATGAACTAAAAGGTTAATGCAAGGGGAATGGTAAGTCCAGCGTGATGCAGAGAAAGAAAAGGCAACTGGAAGTTTAGCTGGGTTACACGCAAGCAGAGATAACTAGAAAAGGCTTCAAAGAGCTCAGACACAGGGCCAGAAAAATACATTCTACAGGTCAGCTGGTCATTCTCTCACCCCAAAGAAAAGTTATCGTCTCAGACGATTGAAAAAATATATATATATTAAAATTTTCAAAAGAGCTTTTGGGTCTTTCTTCTTATCAACATGTTCTAGTTGTTTGTCAGCTCCTTCAGTTAAAAAAAGTTTTCCAAGTGGTGATAATCATTTGTTACTATAATGTTTCCTGCCCAGCATCCACTCTTTCTTTTTCTGACAGGAATATCCGTATTTGATTTTGGAGGATGATTTCTTCGCTATTGAGTGCTGTCTTGGTGAGACTGCCAAACAGAGTACTCAGGGCTGAGCATGTGACCTATTGTGATCCAACTGGACTCTTTCTCTTGGGGGTTGGAGAATGGAGTGAAACAAGGATTAAGAAAATGATCGGAGCTGTCTCAACCCAATGAAGGTGCCCAATGGTGGTGCCCAATGAAGACTAGCAATAGCTTTCACCATGTAGAAAGAACCTCAGTGTGGCCTGGCTTTTTGTCCTTTCTGAGTTTGTTTATGTGGCTTTCTCTCCAGATATGTGCCCCACTCCCTATCTTCTCAACAAATTCTCTTTTGCTTAAGTTAGACAGAGTTCATCCCTGTTGCTTGCCCCCAACGACACCTAACAGGTAGACAGGTGTCCAGCTTAATCTTGTTATGTGATATTCTTGCAAGGAATAATGTGATGCTTGACAACATGGGTGTATTATGATACGTTCTCAGACAATAGGATGGAGCAGACAGAACATGCAGGCAGAAAGGGCTAAGGTAGAGGAGTGTTTAGAGGAAAGACTGAGAAAGGATGTTAAGATTAGACTGTGGAGGACCTTGAAGTTCAGGCTAAGGAGTTTGGATTTTCTCAACTAGGCTCTTGTAAGTTTTCTGAGTATAGAAGTAAGGAGGTGGAATGATGCTTAGAAAGGTCAATCTAGTGTGAGAGATAGGAGAGGGAAGCTTAGAGACACTAAAGGCAGAAAGAGCTGAGAACTTCTGATGTAAGATAAGGGAGGAAAAATATTATAACTCCAGTATCTAATTTTTGATTGCCATTTGTTTTGTTACCAAATTCCTGACATTACCTGGTTTTCTAATGGCTCTCCCATTTCTTCTTGGAGCCAAAGATGGGAACTTTCCAATTCATTGAGGATTCTAATGGGTTAGGATCCAAACTATCAAAGTTTTACTTTACTTTTATTGTTTGGCATTCATTGGGTGACAGACAGACTCCAGGTGCTATCATAGAAACACCAAGCTAGCCCAATGGACAAAGTCCTGCCATTTGCATTGAGGAATGGGGGTTCACCTTTTGCTATTCTTCACCACTCTTTTCTTCCCACATTCAGACGGATATTCAGTAAAATCACTAAATCTCTTTGGGCGCTACTGTAGTTTTTCTTGACCAATATCAGAAATTTAGGCCAAATATATGAAGAGGAAAATAAGTTTTGTCTTCATGTGACCTTCGATCAGTCATGCTGGCTAGAGCACTAAGCTAAGAAAAATTTGAAGGGTGTGTCTGGGCTCAGTGGGAAAGGGCCCTGTCTGATTAGGAGCTATGTTGGCCGTAAGTGAGGAGATGAGACCACTCTGCTTAGGGACTCTGTTAGACCAGCAGGGCTGGACGCACACTACAAAGTGTGATTTTCTTCACAATATAAACAGTAGGTTCCAGGAGAGCTGCAATGTCCCCAAGTATCCATTCAAATATTACTGGGAAAACTTAAAGTTGAACTAATTCATCTAAAGCACAAAACTTATATCCTTCTCTGTTACGTGCATGGGATGGGACATAAGTTCCCCAGGACTGAGGAGAAAGAGATAATCTTTATCCTGGAGATTAAAATGGAACTGGAACTGCTTTGCAAGCAAATTTTGTTTTAATATGATCATCTTTCCTAGACCAAAAAGCAGGGACAATATTGGACAGGGAATTTTTTTTAATCAAAAAATAATTTATGGTAACATTTTACAAAATTATAATGATTAAGTCTCATTTAGTTTATTAAAATAATTGAATGAGACATAACTGAGACTGTGCATGAAAATCACAACATCTATTTAACAAATGACAAAGAAAAATAAGATTTGTTTGGCAAATAGAAGAGATCATGATTATTATTTGACTTGGATTTCTAAGGCCTATAATGATTTTCCCGCTCGTTATTTGTTACATTGATAGATAACCTGGCTCATACTTTAGAATTCTGAGACCAGCAAGTAAAGCATAGAGTTTAAATGAAACTGCATGTGGTCAGATATAATCAATGATACAACTGTGTTTGACTTTATGAAAAGCCAATATTACAAATGTTTATAAAGCAGACTGATTGGAATCGGAGAGTCATATCGTGAAAAGCACAAATTGTTACAAGAAGGACATTTTCATCTTTGAAGGTTAAGTTACAGTCAAATAATGATGTGCTTGGTACAGGATTTGGAAGGACAGAGAGACATGAGAAGAACGTGGTGCACATTAAAATCAATCAGAAATGAGGACAAATGGATCTTCACGAGGATAATATCATCCTTGGTAAATTCTGGTGCAAGTTACGAATATATGATTAATAAAGAACACGTGGCTACTCTAACGTTCAGCCACAGTTGGTAACTCAACCATAAATCACAGGTATTGTCACTATCACTGGATAGTTTTTAGAAGCCCACCCCATAAGCTATCCTGAATTTGGAAATTTTCATCACAATCACATGGAGTAATAAAGTATTTCACAACGTTAATCATCATCATCAAGAAGCATTTCTTGAACACCTATGATGAGTAAGAAACTACATTTATACTCAGATAAAGGAGAAAGGCTCTCCTTTATCTGAATATAAATAGAGTTTATATGCTTTGCGTATGTAATGGCAAACCCGTGTGTTTTTTTTTTAAATAAATCAGTTTGGAAATAATAGGAAGGGAAGAAATACCATAACATCCAAACCCAGATTAGCCCAACAGAGTATAATAGAAATGCTTCTTCTAAAATGACATATACTATTCCGTCACGTCAAAGGCAGGCCAAAATGTATCTTTTCCATGGTACAGTGGTTGGGCCACTTGGTTTTGTTGTTTGATACCCTCTTGGCCTTGGCTGGGGTCCATACCCCCACCCACTCCCCACTCCTCCCGCTGCCCAGCTGGTGTTTGGGTGTGGGGCTGAAGAGTGGTTATTGCACAACACCACCCAGCAAGAGAGGGACGGGCTCTGGCAACAGGGCCCCCAGAGATCCAATCCAGCTGCTGTCAAAGGAATCTCATGGTATGTCCCCACCCTGCCCCTGACGAAATCACAAGTGGTCCTGGAAAAGTGACAAGACCAACTTGCTGATTTGTGCACATGTGTCACACGCAGGCAGCACACTGCCTGCAGCAGAAAAGAAAAAAAAAAAAAGAGAACCAGGGGCCTCTTAGGACCAACTGCACACCACAGTATTCTGTGACCCTGGACGAGGTATGAAACCCCTTTCGCTCTTACTGAACTCCAAAATGGACGCGAAAATAATTATTCTCATTTCTAGAGGACATTGTGACAACACTCCAGGAATATGAAGGGGGTAAGAACACGCGGAACGCCGTCATGAAAGAAAAATGAGAAACAATAAAAGTTATGACTATTTCATATAGATATGTTCTAAATTCCAGGAAACGTTTAAAATAAAGTTTAATAGGATGAATGTGGTATTAGAAACGTGCCAATGTAAAATGAGAAACTCTGCTTACCATTACCGAGGCATCTGATTAAATAATCATTCAATGTGTGTCGGTGGGGGCAGATTTCAGATCACAGTCTCAAATGGCTCTCATTTGATCAGTAGCCAGGTGGTCTGGGCTGTTGCCATCTTGTAATGAAAATACTGAGGTTCACTGAGTCTTGGTGATACAACACATCCATGTCATACCAGGTTTAGGACTAAAAGAGTAAAGGTGTTACTGGGTACGTGATGTCACGGACGGACCTTTTTTATCCTGAGGAATATTCTGGAAGAATCTACCTGGCATTTCACTCTAAGGTGTGGATCTGTAAATAAGCCAGAGCAAGGAAGCTCATTTTAGAATCGGGTCATTGTTCCTTGCAATGCTTATTAGATTGTCAGATTGGAACGTATGGCCATCAAAATGGACTTGGTATGGATATCTACTGAAAAAGAACCACAGCAACGGAAATTACAAAGCCAGTAGTATTGTTTTCTGTAAACCAGCAAGACACTAAGGGTTTGCTCTAGGAGAGTTTAGATAAGGTAGAAATGAAAATGTGCCACACAAAGGGCTAAGGGCGAACATTTTTCTATTGAAACTATTATTTTTCTTTTGCTCAACTCTTCGCCTCTTGCCCCAAACTTTCACTTGGAAATCATTTTGAAATGTAGAGAATTTCAAAGTATTGTGATAGCCTGTATCTCACTATTTTTTTGTTGAACTGTTCGTTAAGTTCCTTGCCGATATTATAACATTTTACTTCTAAACATGTCAGTTTGGATGTCTATAAAGGACATTTTCCTACCCAATCACAATACCTTTATCATATCTCAGATATCTTTAATATCATCCAATATCCACTCCATATTAAAAAAAAATTCAAATTATCCACAAAATATTGTTTGTAGCTTTTTTATTTTTTTTCTGGAAACACAATCCAAACTTCACATTGGATTTGGTTGTTACATTTCTTTAGCTCTTTTATATTAGAAGTCTCCCCTTACCTTTTTTTTTCCCCTGTAATTTTGACTCTTTGAAGAAACAAGGCCAATTTTCTTGCAAGCTGTCACGCATTCTAGATGTGTCTACTTGTTTCTCTCTGGTGGCGTTCAACTTGGAGTAGCCCTATATTTCCATTAACTGGGTGTTAGGTCCAAGGGCTTGTTTAGGTTCCAGTTAAACGTTTTTGACAGAAACACCCCATAGATGACACCATGTGGTTTATACTGCACAATGCCAAGGGGTCCTACTATTAATAATGCTAAATTTGATCAGATGAACAAATAGGACCATGAGATAAGTCTATAGTAAAGATACATTATTTTTTTTTCCCTTTTGGATTGACACATCATGTGTGGGAGAAGATTTGATATCATGAGAATGTTTTCAAATCAATAGCACTCAATCGAATATTTTAGTAGCCTGTCATAATCCTTACATACTGGTGATTGTCTAATGTTATCATTCCACCTACATTTATAAACTCATGTTATCTTTTATAAAGAAGCACTTACTTCTATCAACGATAAAGAAGCTTCATTTTATTAAAAATAACAGTAAGTGCCAATTTTTTCCTTTCCTTTAACTGTTGATTTTCAGGAAGTGATATAATAGTATGATAGCAAAGTATCAAAAGTTGAAAAATACTCCTTTCAAGTGTTCAGAAGTCCTGAGTTTTTTCTGAGGTCAAACTAGCAGTATCACCATGGGCAACGTATCACCATAAATCTACAACAAGATTTATAAACTCTAGGCAGAGGATGGTTTTTAGCAATAGTCTACTTGCTTTAGAGTTTATTTGGATCTGAGCAATTAAACAATTCATCTTCTACTCTGGAAGATATTAAGGAGAGGTGAAATCTGAGATCCTGGTTAAGATGGGAAGAATATGACCATTCAGAAATTGCAGGGAAATTTGGACAAAATTCATTGTTAGGAAAATGGCAGCTGTACCAAGTGATGAGACAGTTTATTACATGGCTGTGTACTGAAGAAAGGGACTGACGTGAGAAGAAATGAGTGACTTGAGATCATTTTTACTCTTTCCACTGGACTGATCCTAACCATCTCATTTTCATTATTTAAGTCATTTTGACTCATGTAAACAACAGAACTGAAGTTCCAGGAGAAAGAAATAACTACAGATTTATTTTTCCTCCTTTTTCTTTATTTCTTTTACCATAGGACATAAAGTGCATTGATTTCAATTCAGACCACAGTCCAGTGAGTAATTTCCCACGCCAGGACAAAGTTACCAAAAGGTCTGAGATGCTTTAGAAGATACTTGGGGCTTTCCTTGTCCTTCTCTGCCCATCCCACTCGCCAATGCTTCCTCCCCCTGAAGAAGTGTACTAAAAGCATTGAGAACTAATAAAACCCACTGAACAGTCTGTCTCCCTTTGTAAGTTGCCAGACATTGATTTTGTTCAAAACACCATAGGTGGTGCCTGCTTGTTCCATGCTCTTTGCCAGTTATTGGAATGGAAACCAGTGTGACAAGAAGGGGGCCCAGGGGACTCTAGGGGAGGGAGAGAAGGAGGAGGTGGGAGTCGGTTGTTTGACGATAATAGTCTGCTCCATTACAAAGCAGCCAGACTGTGGTTTTCAAATTTAGAGTAAAAAAAGAAAGAAAGAAAGAAAACATACTGTAGCGAGAGTGCCATAACAGTCTCTCCCTCTGTGTCTCATTTATTTCACTTTTTTCCCCTAAAAAGAAATGATCAGTTGAAAATAAAACTCACACTTTTGGGCCAAAGTGTCCGATCAAACTTAACTTCCATGTATGTGGGAATAAGGCAACATAGGGGCAAGTCCAGGCGAAGCTCAAGGGGGGCAGTCTGACCGAGGAAAGACCACCTCAAAGTTTCACTGTGGCAACCCCACTCGGGAGAACAAGCAGAAAATGAATGCCAGCACAAATGTTAATGTAACAGGATAAGTGGCGGGAAGCTGCCCTTGGCAAGAGAACTAAGCCTGTTCATTTTTATAATAAGAGAGAGAGTGTGAGAGGGAGATCGAATGCTTGCCCACCAGGTGCATTTTGCAAGCTTTCCCAATTCCCCTTTCATTAGTTCCTCTAATATTATTGCAAGAGGCTTCAAAGCTGTATATAAAGAGGTTTGCCATCCTGCTGTACTCATTCTGACTTCTGTTTGGATTTCATGGTTTGCCTACTTAATTTTTTTTTTTTTGTGTGTGTGTGTGTGTCAGTGGAAAAGAATAAAGCATCTCAGAAATTAGCGAGCTTCAGTTTACAGGGGTTGAATCCAAAAGCAAAGTCCAGGTGACATTTTAAAAAACTTCTTTGTCATGTGCTTGCATGGCTGTGGTCACGTGCAATGGATTGAATTTGTAGCATCTTTGTGATGTCATAACTTTTATTTACTATTGTCTTAAGAATTAGAGTTCCTTGGCAGAACATGTAGAAGCACGTCCTAATTTCTTGTCCTCTCAATGTAGTGAGATAATTTTTTTAATTTAATTTTTGTTTGCTCTTTTTCCTAAAGAATGTGATTTCTCTTCAGTATTTTCTGATAATTGTACCCTCTCACCTCACCCCATCCACCCGCTGCCCCCTCACTCTCTACTCTACTCCAAATCCGGCAAATGAGCATTCTGCCTTCATTTCCTCAGGGAAGACATGGCACGAAACAAATGCAGAAAGTCTGTCCATCTCAAGATAGAAGGCCTATCGTTTTGAGCTTCAAAATAAAAATTTCCAAACTCATGGCAAAATGTATAGTTTGAGAGTTCTTAAACTTTGGGTTTGAGGGATATCTAAAGCATTTGCTCGAGGAGAAACAGGGTGGAAAATGATCCCATTTAAAAAATCAGCCATTTTTCTCACTCTTAGGATATATAAATGTTTCATGCGCTGAGAAAGGAGAGGAAGGAAACAAAGTGTCAATAATAGGGTTGGAAGTTTCGAAGGTCCCTGAAAAGAAGCCTTGTATTCTGCTTTTCCCTCTGCTCCATCAGTCCCAGTTTGGGGGAAATGAGAAGTGCAGTTCTACTCCATCTTCAGATGAGGCCCAAAGAGACATCCAGACTCTAGTATCCCCCTTTTACACAATGGTTTAGGAGGAGTAAACATATGTGGAACATCTAGCCAGGGAGCATTCAGATAGCATGATACAGTTCCCTTCATAAGAGTGTGGCCTACCCAGAATCAAATGTTTTCCCCACATACAATCAGTTAAGACAGTCAAGGTCAAGGACCCAGAGTGAACTCTGTAGACCCATGATTGGAGTTAGATAGAGCATGATTATATCAGCAATACGCCAAGACTGATGACACGTAGGAATGTCGTTTATCTTGATACGCCTAAGAATTCCACAGTCACCTATGAGGTTTAAAAATGAATATGTACCCTTATGTTCATCGTAGCACTATTTACAAGATCCAAGATGTGGAAGCAACCTAAGTGTCTATCAACAGATAAAGAAGTGGAAGATGTATCTAACGGAATATTACTCATCCACAAAATAGAATGAAATCTTGCCATTTGCGACAACATGGCTGGACCTAGAGGGTTTTAGGCTAAGTGAAAAAAGTTGGACAGAGAAAGACAAACACTGCATGACTTCATTTTTATGTGGAATCTAAAGAACAAAACAGAAACAAATATGTAGAGAAAACAAAGCGATAGTGGCCAGAAGGAGGAAAGTGAGGAGATAAGTGAAAAAGATGAAGGAGATTAAGAAGCACAAACTGCCAGTTATCAAATAAGTCATGGGGATGTAATACACAGTGTAGGGAATACAGTCACTAATGTTGTAATAACCTTGTGTGGGGACAGATGGTTTCTAGACTTAGTATGGTGATCATTTCGTAAGGTAGATAAATATCTAATAATCATGTTGTACACCTGAAACTAATATAACATTGTAATATTGTATGTCAAATATAATTGTAAAAATCAATTTTAAAAAATCAATTGGATGGCAAAGAGAAAGGCCAATCTCAAGCACTCTCTGAAATTTCAAGGGACTGAAATAGGTGACCCATTTGGTTAAACACACACACACACACACACACACACACACACACACACACACACACAGGTTGGGATGAGTTGCTAATAAAAAGGAAAACACACCTGGAAACTTCTATCCACCCCATCCTTACTCTTACCTATGCTGTTTTCATTTTCGAGACAAGCCACACTGAGTTAAGTGGCTTTTGTGACAAGCAATTATACAATTGATATTTACAAGTACTGGTACTACCCAGTCCGGTACTTATTTCAAAGTCAGCTTTACTGCGTGTATACAGAGATGCAAAGTCTCATGTCTGAGCTTAACAGAGATCGACCAACAAGAGGTAAGGAAGACATTTCTTCTGGAAGAAGAAAACTTCATGGGAGGACAGGTGATAAGTTGATGGGAAGCAATTCTTTGAGTTTGGGAGAACACACAGTCAGCCTTCTTAGTGAAGACACCTAGAAATTGATTTCCAGGCTGTACTTTAATTCAAAATTAAACAAAGTATTTACTTATTTATTGATCGATTGTTTGTTTATTTATTTATTTATTTATTTATTTATTTATTTATTTATTTATTTACTAGAACTTTCACCAAATTATCTTCCTTTGTCAATCTGTAAAACTTGGAGCTGGCTTTCTCCACTATGAGTTGGTGCACACATAGGAAAACTTGTTTAATGCTAACCTCAGAAATGTATTATTTGGAATGTAAACCTGCTGCCAGGGAAGGAGGAAAAATGTAATGCATTCCAAGGAAAAACAGAGGTTTTGTTTTTTAAAATCATCTCCTGTATCAGATTACCTGGACCACCACTTCATTTTAATAGTCTGTAGACCAGGACACAAACTTATAAAAATGTTGTATATTACTGAAACTCTCTGAGTGTATAGGATGATATAATGTGAGTGACAAAAATGTTTTTTTTCCAATTGCATCGTGAGCCAGAAATATGGAAATGAGAGTATAGCAGGATGGTTTTAGGATAGACTTTAGGAATGTTTATAAAACCCTAGAAGGTATTTTCAAGCAAGGTCATGGGAATTATCAAGAAGGTAAGTCCTTGAAGTGGTAACACAAATACTAAAACTGAAATGATACTGAGAAAATGTTAGTTAGGCAATCCTCTGGGGTGACTGGAAAGTCATTATTCCTGGAAGAAGAGAATTAAACAAATAACACCTCAAGGCTCTAAGACTAAAGAATTTCCCACAACTGGGATCTGGTCTTTGACATGTCAGCCCTGCCTTACTGGACAAAAGCCGATGACTTAGCGAACCTGTGAAATCCTTCCTGTCTTCAACATCTGTGATTTATGAGACATTGGCAAATATTCTGAAAATAAACTTAATCCTCAGAATAAACCCCATGAAGAAAGTATTGGGATCATCCCCATTCTAAAGATGAGATCAAAGAAGTTAAATCAATTGCTTGAGGGTTCCCACTGAGTAGGTGGCAGAGATGGGATCCAGACTCTGGGCTTATTAATAAGCATGCTAGTAATTCTCAGTGGCATTATTTATAAGACTTATTATAATCTAGATCTCCAACAATAGCGAATGGGGCTCTTAGAGGATAAATGGAGGCATAGTACAAATTTTAAGAGTTCATTTGATCAAAAATCAATTCCGTTAGAGCAGCACTAACCCGGAAGGGGTTCTGATTGCTTAGCCCACAGGAGCCAGAAGGAAAGATTTACGTAGAGAAGATATGGGAGCAAATTCTTGACTGTAGCTTTAAGACAAGTTGGCTGTTTGTGACTGGTTCTCCTTAGCATTTTGATTTTATAATCTTGAGGCATTTACAGGCTTAGAAATACGGTTAGCTTATACATAGGCTGCCATGACATTTGAGCCGCCTCAGTCTAATGGCCTCCTTGTTTAATTACCTTCACTGGGTACATACATTATGGCTCATCCATGCAACTGAAAACCATGTTGCCATAAAATAATGTAGACAATTACTACATGGAAAAATAAAAGCAAGTGTCAAAGCCATATAACAGTATGCATCAATCTTAATTAAAAAGATACATAAAATTCTGTGAAATACATTTAAATGAAAATATAAATGTATAACCAATTTATAAAAATTGGGTAAAAATCTAGAAGGACATGCACCAGAATGTTAACAGTGGTTACATGTGGGTGATAGGAGAATGGGTATGTTTTTTCCCCTTTTTGTTTAAATGTATTTCCCAGATTTACTACAATAATCACAAATTTTTTAATTCAAAGTTCGATAAAGTAAAAAGTGTGTCTCTAAAAATAATTAGGCTTTTTAATTTTTTTTAATAAATGGAGTTCTTTTGTGTTAGGTGGCAGAAAAACGTAGTTTATATTACAGAATTGCAAATGAGCAACCAAGAAGGAAAATGCCCTTTGTGTGCCCACGGGAAACCCTAGAGAAAGAGGTGGGTGATATCCCCAGCTACGAGTGGGTTTCACAGACTTGCTGGGCCCTGGAATCGCATCTAGGCATTCACTTTCCTAGACATCATATCTCATAAGAGATGAAAACAATCGTTCTAAATTTAACTGATTGGAAAACAGGAAGAACCTTAGACAAGTCCATTGTGTAAAGAACTGTAATCTATGAAAGACACAAAAGCCCATTTTCTTATGGAATGCCCACAATGGAATTTTTTCAGGGCATTTTAAAAGTATCCTTGTCACTGACCCTTTACAATACTCTGGAAAATTTTTAATTTTCTCAACTTTAAAAGAACAGAATCAGTGCTTTCTTCTTTTTTTTAATCTCGATACTTAAAGAGAGAAAAATAATTAAAAAACACGGAAAAGACATTTATGTTTGTGGTATATAAAGGGGTTGTGATTGTTTGGTTGCAGTCACGATGTGGTCTTTGACTTTATAAGGAAACTTGGATATCCGTAGGGGCTAAAGAAATCCTCAACTGAGAGAAGAACAATGAGTAAAGGACCTAGACTGAGTTCAACTCTAATCCCAATTCCATTTATAAATACTTTCCTTAGCAATGTGTGTCCCCATTAGCTTTTCAGACATGGTACCATCTGGGCCCAGTCCTTTCTTTGCCTGTTTTCTTTCCTTGCTCTATCCCATCATGTCAGCATTTCCCAAGGCCCTCTCCTCAGCCTTGTATTCCTTTATCTCCTAGAGATGACATCTCACCTACTCTTTCACTTTCACACCTGCACAAACACTTGTCAAATTGGTCATTAGTCTTCGGACAATCAGAGAAGACTTCATGGAGGAGGCAGGTTTTTAGAGAGAGCATGGATTTCAGTAGGGAGGATGTGAACAGGGGAAAGGAAATCTCAGATGAGGGGAACAGTATTAGTTAAAATACCGGGGGGGGGGAGGGAAGAAGTTCTGGGTGTGTGACACTCAGTTTGACACTCTTGGAAATATTCTACAACGTAGAACTGTGATTTTATTTTCTTGTTAAGCCTCCCTGTTCCTTTCCTTGTTTCTTTGTCTCCAAGCACCTTCCTGGACAAATGAATGCTCCTGACCAATGTCCATGTCTTTTACACATTGATTATCTTTCTCACCTCTGAGTGGCTGACTTTGAATCATCAAGGCAAATCCTGATGTCCCGCTGGGGGCCACTCAGACAAGAGCTGATTTCTTCTCTTCCTTGTTCCCTGTTGACCACCAGACTTTCTTCTGATGCTCACTGGTCAGAGTCAGTTGCTTATAACACATGTTTTTTGTATAACATGGTCTTTTACTCACAATTTTAAAGATCCGCAGCTAGCAACGCTCCAATGACACATCATACAGAGCCTTATAATGTACTAACTCAGGTTGCTTCAGTCCAGCAGGAGGCTTACATCGTCCTCCTATTGTGTTGGTTTAGGATGTAATAGTCAACAACCAAGTCATTTTGTTTGGTGTAGTATTCTACACAACACCATGGAGAAAGAAATATTTCATAGATGTTTTTAGACAATTTTTACAACATGTGATCCCATCTGCAGTAAGAACTTTGAGTTCCATGGAGAACAAAAATTCACTTGACCTGGGAATCTCTCATACTTGGGAACTTATTTTAAGGACATAGGGGAGAAGGGGGGGGAGAGTTTTGAATGAATATGTTCACTAAACGATTTATAAATGTCCAATAAAAACAGTTTTAAAAGCTAATATATATATTGAGCTCTTCTCAAGGGCCAGACACGGCTTCAAATGCTTTCTACACATTAGCTCACTTAGTCCTCTACAATAACCCCATGATATAATCATCATTATTACCATTTCACGGATGAGGTAACTGGGGCATGTCAGTTAACATAACATGTCCAAGGTCATGTGGCTCATACATGTTCAACAATAGTTAAGTAAATTATATTACATTCACTTGATGGAACTATCGTTAATGACCATTATAACAACAACAACAACAACAAAAGAAATATAAAATTCTTACAAATTTAGTGAAATGTTCAACTATGTTATTGTATGTACATAACGATCAGTGCCATTTTAAAAGTATAGACCTAAACTACGTTAGTTTAGGAAGGAGAAAAAAATAAAATTACTGATATGTTAGTCATAGGATATGGTGCATTTAGTGTTGTTCAGTTCTTTTCGTCTAAGTTATTTTTAATGGATTTCAATGTGATTTTTAGAATTATGTAAAAATAAGATAAATGTAAATGGCAGTTAGCATATTCTTTGGGAGGCTCTCTTGTCCTTCTGTAAGCATTCTTGAGAATGATATTGTAGCATTCTAAGTCTGTCTCTTCTTAATCAGGATTTATCCACTGTCCACTCTTCTAGATATCTATTTCCTCTTGAAAAATGGAAAAGATGATTGAGAGGACAAAGATTTAATCCCACATTTATATTTTAGTTTTTTAGTATCTTTGAAAATGTAGGCTAAAAGATGCACACACACAAAAAAAAATTGGGATATTACCTAAGGAACCAGGTTAAGGTTGATTGCCAGTGCTGGTCTTTGTCGAAAGTGGACAGAAATACTGCTTTTATCAGCCTTTTCATTTTGCTCTGTAAATTGTTTTTTGTACAATGTGGATAGGGGAACAACTTAGCTGTTGACTTTCGTTGTATGCTTGTTGACAAGTTCTATGTAATATATTTGACATTCTTTGGGGTAGAGATAATTATGGCCTTAGTTTTCCACTCCACCTGACACACAGAAAGGAAAAGAAAAAAAAATGTTTAAAAGGAAAAGTACCAACAAACAACAGTATGAAGATCAATTTTATATATGATCCTTGATGTAAAACCTTATTTTGTATCACAATGAGGCATAATCCAAAATAGCAGAAAAGCAACACCCATAAAGTGAAATCATCAAAGACTGTTAAAAGGATAGCAGCCATTGAATAATAGCATTTAAAATAATTCAGGGGAACTGGAACGCAGAAGCAAACTCCACACTCACGGCTGCAAATCTCTGATTCCACCGGAGAGTCGAGCACATCTGTTTCCACACACATCTGGACCTCGACTTCCTGCCGCTCCTCCCTTAGACTGACACTCACCGAAGCCATGGGAATAACCTACTACCCAATGGGAAGCTTTCCTACTTGCATGTAGTATGAAGTCATAAATCCTACATTATTTCAGATGAGCAGTGAAAATGGAAACCTTTAAAGTGTGTACTTTCCACAGGAAGTCTCAATCCTCCTCAAACAGATGACTTTGATTTTAGAGGACACAGTGGGCCTTGCACTTCTACAGAATCAGGGACATGTTAAACTTCAAGACTCCTTCACTATCCTAAAGAAATGGCAATAAAACCACGTGGGTCAGGATTCAATTCTTTCAGCTTCAGAGGCCAAGAGGGATGAACGAATTCGGGCAAAAGAAGACACGACCCAACTCGTCGCCTGAACAGAAATGACTCCAAGTTGAACTTTTCACCGAGTTCACAATACTGTGTCATAGAAATTTTCTTAAAAGGAAATCCTGATTTTATGTTGTACATGTTCCTGTTCCAAATGTGGCTTGAAGTAGAAAGAACAGATTCCTTTCCTCTTTCTGGGCCTGGCCAAAAGTCCTGGGGGGACCAACGTGAAGTCGGAGACGATGTTTTCCTTCTAAGCCAAGACTGAAGCCATGAAGTCTGAAATGTTTAATCAAACTCATCATGAGCATTGATTTGGTTAAAAAATGAACCTTCAGGGAAGTTTACCCCAGTGGATCCAAGGTATGTTCGGAATCAAGCTATCTTAATATGAATTTAGGATACAATTTCTTTCAAGCAACAAAGTGATCCTACAAGCCATTGGAACTGACCATAGATGTCCATATAAGATATACTACTCTCAAAATAAGGAAATCAAGAACTACATAGATGGTGCCCCTGAAGTTTTCCAAGGAGTGATTATTTTTATCTTCCCTGCAGTCTGGCCTGTGAGCCTCAACCTGAGCCATAAGACAAGTGGCCTGTGGTTACTGTCTGGCTGTGGAAGAGAGAAAAAGTTACTAGCTCTGACAAGGGGCAATCTTGCTACCTATTCAAGCCTTTCATTGTGACAAAGACCACACAACTGCCAGCTACTTGGGAGCTAATATCACACAGCAAAAAGCAAACTCGGAGGCAGACTTAGAGTCAATTCCTGATTACACTTATGTGAATCTGGACAAGCTATTTAATTTTTGAGCCAACTTCTTTTAGTTTGTTTGTTTCTTTTTTAGTTCATAGATGAGTCAGGTACCTACTTCATTCCTTTCTAAAATGCCTACACAGAATAGGAAACAAGCAACCATTCCCAAACAGTAGTGGACACGTCTCAGATGATGCCCAAACTTAATTCAAGAAAGGCCTTAATTCCCTTAGTTGTTTTGAAAGATCTATCTTGTGTATTCTTTGGACAAAGAATTCAAAGTGTGCTCAGAAATGGTGGAGATAACTAAAAAAAAAAGTGGATCCAGAGAGTGGAAGGGTGACGCTCTTCAGGAATTGGTGGGTTCACGGACAATGAGAATCTGTCTGTGGGTTCCAGTCAGAAGGAGAGGATGATGGAATGCTGGTTAAGGGGAGACAGCAAAGGAAAGCCAGAGAGGCTAGAGACTATTCTTCAGTAGGCGTCAGGATGGGAGGGGATGTATTAGAGCTCTTAGTAGTCTTAGCAGTGACTAGCTCTTGGTGGGAGGAGGGTGTGGGAGACATGAGTGACTCATTTTAAGTAAAAGAAGATAGTGTAGGGAGGATCAAGAAGATGGGGATGTAATACTAAGTATCTAATTCAAAGAAACCACATTACAGAAATCCCCAGTAAAGCTTTCCTTCCTTTCTTTGTTAGAAAACAGGATTAATGCACAGTGATTGCTTAAGAAAAAGGGAATCACAGAGAGGGCAAGGATGTTGCTGAACCCAAACTTATGCATTCCATACTTTTTTAAAATATAAAATTAAGATGCCTATTCAGTGTCTGGGACCAATCAGATACCTTCAGCCATTTTTATGTTAGATGATGTGATTATAAATTTGACAAAAAAGGAAATTTTAATGAAGCTGGAGAGCAATGACAACTCTGTTCAATAAATTATTCTTTGCATTTTTCTAAAAGTTTGAGTTATTTCAAATGTTTTTCAATGAAAAGAAATTGTGAGTATAAAAGACACACATGGTCTTGCAAATTCAGATAATCCCAGTGGGAAAGTGTTTTAAGTAATTGATTTTGAGTATCTTTGGCCTGAAAGTGAAGTCTTACTGCTTTCCCAAGTAATCTGGGGACTGAATGGGAATGCAGATGGTGTGATGGAAAATTGTAAAGACTTCACCCAAAATGCTGTATTCTTTTATTTTACCTTGTTGACTGGAACAAAATAAATCTCCATGTCTGTGATTCCAAAAAAACATCTGTTTCTAGTGGATCTACAAGGTCTGAAAATATGTAGCACATGTTCAAATTGTACCAAGACATATGCCCACAGTGAACTCAGGTAAACCTCAGACATACGTACCTTGAAGGGCTTACGACCACATGTTTGCACGTAAATGTTTAGGAAAGGCCATGTTCACACCAGATAGCATGAGTGTCATCGTTTCTCTTCTACTACTGGATCTTTTTGTTATATATTGTCCTCTCCATTTTTCACAAGGGAATTGGGAAGGAGGAACTCACAATTCACCCTCAGTTGATACTGCTTTCCTAACCTGGTGCCTTTCTGTCCTCTAACCAAAGATTTTCACTGTGTTTCAACTGTTTTGCTACTTGGTAGACAATCTATACAAACTTGTTGACCTTCTTTTCTCTAACAAGTGATTTCTTGGTTCACCCATTTTTGCACCTCATAAGGGATTAGTCATATTCTCCACTGCCCACATCATCAAAAAGTCCTAATCAAAACCACGTTATTGCACTGTGAGTTTTCTGGGTTAGTTAACATTCTCAGCTCTATATATCCCACTTGATGTTATTCTTACACAAATCACCTATTCTCTGCACAGGTAGGCTAATTGCTCCTTTACTCTGCATGCAGGTAATCACACAGCTGTTACACTTGACCTTCCCAGAAAGAAAACATATTTCCTTTCAATCCCTGTATTAGGAAAGCCTTTCCGTTTTATTTTGTCAGAAGGCGTTCTTTTCTCCCTAAACTCTTACAGGGCATACTCAGAGAAAGCATTGGAAATGTATCCTGGTAGAACCTTCCCTGATAACAGATAAATGCAGGAACTAGGAGCCCCTTGGTCTTTCTCTTACCTTTGTCCCTACTCAGCAAGGACTCACGTTCAGATTCTATGTCTTGACGTTCTTACTGTTCATACTTTGGACTCCCCTTTATCTGCTCTGGTACTGCAGGCCCTCAGACTTATCTTATGCTCACCATGGGCATGGCCTACTATATATACCGTTAGAAAATGGAACTAACCGTTATGTAAAACCTACTGTAGTCATCTCTCCGTATCTATGGGGGCACTGGTTCCAGATACCTAAGTCCTCAGATGCTCAAATCTCTTATGTAAAATGGTGGCCTATTAGCATACAACCTACGCACATCCTCCCACATACTTCCAGTCATTTCTAGATTACTTATAATACTTATTACAGTACTATGTAAATCATTGTTATACTGTACTGCTTAGGGAATAACGACAAGAAACAAAGTCTGTACATGTTCAGTACCAATGCAACGATCTTAGGTCTAACTACCTAGTGTGTCAGCAACGATGGAACTTTAAAAAAATGTTTTTGATCCCCAGTTGGTTGCACCCACGGATGTGGAACCTGGGGATTCAAAGGTCTGACTGTATATGCCATGTTAACACACATCACAGGACTATATTTAGTCTTCGAGAAACATCCTATAAGACTATGGGAAAGGCATTTTTATTTCACCATGAGGAAACTGAGATTCAGGGGACCAATGCCTCACTCAAAGTCACATACAGGTCAAACAGAATTGGTATGAATTGAACCCAGAAATGTAAATGGTACGAGACCGCCCCCCATCTTTTCATCTCAGTGATATTAGAGTCAAATGCAAGCGTTAGGTAACCGCCATTGAAGACACGTGTCACCTCATGCATTACTCACATTTTTGTCCAGTGGGCAGGTGACAACAGATTTCCTCCTATTTAATTAGTTCCTTAGACTTGGGCCTTTGAGGCATTTCTAAGATTGTGAGCTTCTCCTGCTTTGAATTTGAAGTTACGGATTTAGTTATTTTCCTGGACACTTTTGGAACACTCAGTTTGGCTGCACACCTTCCTGCACAGCAGTGAGAAACACCCCTTCCCCACTAGGGCTCCCCTCCCCCTTTTCTCCCTCCCCCTCCCCCACTGGAGAGAGGCTCAGCTGCACTGAGATTAACTGGGAGCTAAATGCAGGCATGTAGCCAAACCAGAGTGATAAGCATCCTGGGTTTGATGGAACACTTGAAAATCATTTTAACTTTTCCAGACCTAATGCAGTTAAAGGCTGTGGGGGTGGGAGGTCTCCTTGTGGGTTAAACAAATAGCTTCACTCCGGCAACTCCTTTTAACCTAAGATTAGAAAGAGTTGCACTAATTGGGGAGAGGTGTCCTCCTTGTATCCAATTTACTATCGCATGGCCGTCTTCCCTCGTAAACTAGGTGGTTTTTATTTGTTTGTTTTGGGTGCTTTCACAACCTGGCTTGCTTACTTCTGTCAGTCCATTAGAAAATGCTCCATTCCTGACAGAAAGGCGATGTGGGCGCAGCCTGTCCTGGTCGACCGCACAATCTTTGGCTGCTTGGCTAGGAGGCCATCTTACATTTGCCTTTCTGTTTATGTGGGGGCCGTGATAAGAAGTGAGGCTGACAAACCCCAGTTCATTTCTGCAGATGAGAATGCTGGACAGGAAACGCTTTTCAGAGGCCTTCACGACAAGAATTTTCTCAGAAAGCTATACGGATGGTGGTTTTTTGTTTTGTTTTTTCCTTTTCTTGAAGGATTGTTGGCTTTGGGGGCTGTTGTTGCGTGAATGAGCTTTAGCGAACCATGTCTGAAGGGACAAGGCTACTCAAGATATGTAAATGAGAGTCTGAAGAGGGCAAGAGACTCATGCCCTCATTTTTGGATTATTACTCAAGCTCCACCCATTTACCAGCAGTTTGAGGAACAGTAGGACATTCTTCACGGCTAGGTCAAGCCCAGGCATGATTGTTTTCAAAGCAACCCTAACAGCATTGGGTATTCCCAATCTGCCTCAGTAAGCAGCCGCACAGACGTTCCTAAGACGATGGATTTCTAATTTCATTTCTAAGGTGGGGAGGAATGGTATTCAGCTGCTACAGGCTCATACAGCTGTAAGGCTTATTGAAACCCTGAGATGCTCCTGTAACAGCTGGTGCAGAGTTTCTATGATGGGCCCTCTGAGGGTCTTCCTGGTACCCTAGATCCTCCCAATGCTCAGCCATTAGCCAGCACTGCTGTTAACTAATTTAAATATTGTCACCTGGAGAAGAGAAAGCCTTTTAAGGTTTTCCTTGGGCTTGGCAGGGATTTGGGATGCAGAGTTTAAACCGACTTTGTCCAAACAAAGGAAAAAGCCTGGATCGGGGCCATGCAGAGGACCACAGAGTGCCTTCTAAAGGCCCAGTGAACCACTCCCACGATAATTAACAGGGGTGTACTCATTGTGTTAAAAGTGAAATGCAAGGGGAGCAGGGCATGTCAGCCACGTTCTTTACAGCTGTGTCACTTCTTTTCACTCTGAGGTGGTTGCAGAATTCTGAGTCTTCACCTCTTACTAGCAGTTGGGAAGACCTCCTCGGTGAATAAAGCAGGTTTCAAGGAGAATTCCGTTATGAAATTCAACCAGCGGGCCCAACATCAGGCCAACAATTCACATGCAGGAACCTGAAGTCATGCGCCCGGTTCAAATGTCAGAACGACGGCCGGAGTTATTCTCATGAGTGGATAGAGTATGTACTTTGGATCAAGCAGACTTTGGTTGGATTTGTGGTTCTCTCCATCACGAGCTCTGTGACCTCAGTCAAATTGTATAACTTCTCTGAATCTCAGTTTCATAATATAATATACCTATCTCTATCGCTATCTCTATCTCTATCTCTATATAATGAGAACAATACATAACTCGTAGGGTTGTTTTAATGATGCTGGTTTTTCTTCTGTACAAAATGTTAGAATTCTCTGTATAATCAGAGAATTGGGTCTTGTAACACTTCAGTAGTTTAGCATTGCACAGGACAAGGGACAGTACAAAAAGGTCACGGGCCTACAAGTCTCTCTCCTGCCTCTTATAGTCTGGTCTGTTTTAGACCAATCCTGCTTGGGTCAGATCAGTGTTTAGCTCCACAATGAGTCAATTGCTGTACTTGATTACATATCTTTTCAGTGCTTCTTAAATCTTCCATGTGTGTGAGCTGTCTTGCCTTTTATGTTGGAAACTACTTAGGGCTGAAAGCATGAGGCTTCTCCAGAACTCCAAGCGCCATTGGCCAACAGGGTCGGTGATTGACAGAGTGAGCCCTGTGCTATAAAGTGGATGTTTGTGCCCCCCATTCCTATGCTGAAATTCTAACCCCCAACATGATGGTGTTAAGAGGTGGTGCCCTTGGGAGGTGCTTAGGTCACAAAGGCAGAGCCCTCATGAATGGAATAAGGGCCCTTCCCAAAGGGCTCCAAGGAGTTCTCTTGCCCCTTCCATGATGTGAAGACACAGCCAGACATCAGCAGTCTGCAACTCAGAAGAGAGTTTTCACGAGAATTCAACCAGGCCAACTCCGTGATCTTGAACTTCCAGTCTTTAGAACTGTGAGACACATTTCTGCTCCCATCCTGTATGTGGCGTTTCTGTTACCACAGCCCATATGGACTAAGGCACAACTGGCTCTGTCCAGCCTAAACACAGCTCACCAACCTCTCCCCTCGGGGACAGCCTAGTCTGAATGCTGATTTGATCAGCACTGCCATTTATGGAACCTACAAGGCTAGAGCTCTGTTGCTTCCTTTACTCTCATGCCACACCCAGCGAGGGAAGATGTTTTTATCTTCACTTCATAGGAAAGAAAACTAAGCTTTTACAGATTATGTCACCCATCCAGACGGCAGAGATTTGGACCCTGCTTGTCTTGTGTCCTAATACTACGGTCATTTGGCTTTTTATCTCGCCATCCCATCACTTCAGGCATTCCCTTGTTCTCAGGCTGCCCAGATGGCAGCTTCTTCCTGGGGTAAAGCTCTGATCAATGAAATTGCAGTCAGTAGTTAGGACAGCACATAATTCCGCAGAGTCTAATCCTGATCACCTTGCTACCCAGAGCATTGCAAAAGAGGCCCTTGAGAGGGGTCATTAATGATCAGGACGCAGAGAGAGATGTCTAATGACAGCCCGTGGGTATGGTTGGGAAATTCAGAGGAGCAAGGGGCCTCCAGGAAACCTTGAGATCACACTATGTGTTACCAAATGATGTCTTTGTGTAAGAGCAGAATGTCATTGAGACATGACAGTAACAGATTCTTGTAACTGATCTTTAAAGTCCCCTGTGAATGTCCTGTGTGTGCCACCCACAGATGGAACATAGACACAGAGGGTGCAGACGGGTAGGGAAGCAGACAAAGAAGAGACACGCTCTTGTCTTTGTATGGATCTATGAACTGTTTCTATGACACTGAAACAATGTGGCCTGAGGGAGGAGGCAACCTCTGACCAAATCCCAGCCAGGTCATTCCCAAGGTGTGTGATCTTGACAAAATCACTTTGACCATCTGGGCCTCAGGTTTACTCACCTGTAAGATGAAGCTAATAGCCCCCACTTCCCTGGGTTCTTGTGGGTATTCAATGAGGTTCTATTTATAGAGCGCGGTCCATGCTCTGTATTAACTGGCGTTTCCCCTCATCTACCCCTTTTTTATATTTAGAGGCAAAAATGGACTGACCAAGTCATACGTGGAAAATGAATGGGAACCAGAGTCAAGGCAACTGGCATCATTCATTTTCTTAAACATGAATACAGACAAATACACATACAGAGTATATGACAGGATGGGAAGCTGAAACTCGGAATGAGATTTTATCCAGGGATAACAGGCCCAGTGTGGGTTTGGATACAAAAAAAAAAAAAAAAAAGAAATTGTGAAAAAGTTACATTGTTTATTTTGGAAAGTCACTTAGGGCTAATGTATTACCACTATGGTTATAATTTCCCTTTGGGTCATAGAGGTCTGTACATGTGTCCGAGGGATCCAATTTTCCCTAGAAATATTGAAAAAAAATGCACAATTGAACTTGTTTCTCTAACAGAGGCTGCAGTCTCCTTTGGTCTTCAAAGCAAGAGTGATAAGCTTTAAATACACGCACACACATGCACACACACACACACACACACTCACTGGGGGTGCCAAAAATATGCATACATGTGACTTGTATTCATCTTTTGTTATCAGTATATATTGAGTATTGCAATTTTAATAGTTTTTTCCTTTCTTAAAATGTGTATACATTTTTTGACACACCACACACGTATATATGTATATATATATTGCAGCTAGCTTTCGGGAGCAACGGGCAAGGAGTTTGGGCCCACAGCTCACCGGCCCTCCAGACTTGGATACTACCCCCATTATAGGATTCTGCTTGAGTTAATAATTTACCGAAAAGAAGAGGAAAACTAAAGCTGAGCCAAAAACAGCCCCCCAAGTCCACCCCCATCCCTGCTGCCATAAAGCTGATAGAGCAACTGGTATTAAAATGTAACCTGAACCAAGAGACTTTTTGCGAATAAGATGAAAGCTGCCATTTAAGGTTTTTCAATGGCACCAACTGGATTAGATCAGCTCTCCAGACGGGCGTCTTTTGACAATCCCTGGGAACTGTATCTCCTTACTGGAAGGCAGAGCTGATGCATGCAAAGTCAATTAAAAAACTAAATGCATAAAAGACAGTGGCTTGACACGATTCATGCTAGGCATTTTCCAAACAACCCTGGCTTTATTTATCAGGGTTTTATCCAGAGAAGTGGCAGTGTGGTTAGTGATTTGAAACTGAAGTCTGAAAATCGAGGAACAGAAACAACCAAATTAATGCCTCGCTGTAGAGGATCAGAGAAATTCTATACCTACTATAGATATTTCTATGAATAATAACTCAATTTTATGCAGGATTTTTTAAAAAATGGAGTCCTTTATATTGACCTCTCTCTCTCTCTCTCTCTCTCTCTCTCTCTCTCTCTCTCTCTCTCTCTCTCTCTCTCTCGTCTCTCTCTCATTAAAATCTTAGGTTCTCACAACTTGTGTCATTTCTTGCACGCTGCATCCTTTTTGCCGAATGCCAGGTGAGTAATTCCTTTGTTGTGAGTGGAAGCAGTGATGGGTAAGCTGAGCCTTTGGTCCATGATGCTGATTAGTTTTCGTTTTGAGGCCCCCTTACCTGTCTGCAATGCTCTCACAGACCCAAGACCCCAAAGCAGGTGTCCCCCCAGCGTTCTATACTTTCTCAGATTCCTCATTGGTAAAATGTGATCATCAGGAGCTGTAACAAATTGCCCTGGAAAAGATGCCCCTAGCTTTATGGAAGAAGGTCTAGAACGAATTCATTTCTTACGGAGTGCCTCTTAAGTATCACAGAGCTAGACACACTGCTAGGTCTTCACATATATTACACAAATATCCTGGGGATACAATGTTATCTCTATGTAACTAGAAATTTACAGTCAATATTATACTGCTTTCAAAGTATAACTTGGCAATATTTTAATTAACATATTCAATTAATTTCTTTTAATGTATAATCTTTACTTCGTCTAATGCTGCAGAGCTATGTTAAGTAGATTGTAAAATGTGTTTCCTACAAAATCTGAGTTTCAATACTAAACTAAGTAAAACTTTTTTTAACTGCAACATGATCTGAAACACTCCAATACATCTTTTGGCCAATGTGTTATGATAATTCCTAGTCAGCTGAGATTTTCTGTAACTTAGTTCTCTTCTCTTAGGGTCCGTGGCTTATCCTTCTGTCTCTAAATCTAGAACAATAGAAAAAGCTCGGGAAGAAGATGGTATTCTATTCAGTTCCTTTTGTCCTGTGTTAGAGCAAGTTCACATTTTCTAGTTAGTCCTTTTCGTACCACTCAACATGGTTAGCAAATCTGAGATGACAAAGTGATGTGGAACTAGGCCACCTTCAAAACTTTTTGGAATTCTTTTAGCAGATTTAACTTTATATACCATTCGTCCAACTTATATTCATGTTTGACCCAATACTTGGCAAGGAGAATGAGACTATCATGATTGGCTTAGACTGAGGTGCTGTCACTGGGAGGGTGGATATTTGATCAGACTCAGAATTCTTTAAACAATGAGAAAGGGGACAGATGTGTGTGGCGTAAGTGACCAACAGTGTCTGCTACGGTTTGCATAGGACTCAGGTCTGACCAATCAAAATCTAATATTCAGGGATGTGTACAAGATCCCTTAGAGCGGGAAGATACTATGAAAATGTGCAGAGACTTCTGGGACCCCACTGGCCATTCTTTTCCCTGAGGCATGAATCTGAACATTCTGGAGCCCCTTCCATCATCTTGCCCCAGGTGAGCCTGAAACCATATAACACTATGAGCAAGCGACCGCTCACTGAGCACATGGTATTTACTAAGTCAGCATTTTAAGTGGCCTGTGTGCTTCACACATTTAGTCTTCACGACAACCTATCAAGTATTTTCGTGCTACTGTGACACCATGTCTGTGGCTCTCTGAACTGTACAATGAAAAGAAGAACTGAGAGATCGAACCGAGTCCTAATGCCATTGTTTGAGCCCTGAATTTACTCACACCTTGGGCCAGCACTCAGACATTTCCATCACGTGAGGCAACAAGTAGTCTTTCATTTAGGCAATGTTCAGTTGATTGTTATGTCTATTGCCACCGAAAAAGTCCTAAATGACACAGAAACCATTAACACTAAGCCTTTCAACATGCGACTAAGGAAACTGATTCTCTCAAACGGAGGCAGCTGATTTGTGAGATGGGCACACAAGTTGCAGACGTCTAGCCAAATGTTCTTTTCCATTTAATAATAACAGATATTTATTGGGTGCTTCCTAAGGCCTATACCCATGAACATGCCATTACCTCCTTCATCCTCAGCAGCTCTGAGTGGTAGGTGCTATTAGTGTCCCCATTTCACAGACAGGTAAACTGAGACTTAGAAGGACACAATACTTGCCAGGGTTACACAGAACCTAAGAAGAGCTGGGATTCACATCCAGCTGTGTGATGTGAGGGTCTGCTAGCTTACCAGGGGCTTTCCTGCTTCTGACACTGTCCATCGTGGTCCCTGCATTCTGGGCATAAAGCAATGACCCTGACATTGGTTTCATGGGCTTATCTGGAGAAGCATCCAGGTTTGTTTGGTCTTTTATTTTGCATTCAGCAGAATGGGCTTTACATTCTAATTTAAAATTTTTTAAATAGGTATTATCATCCCTCAAAAAGTAATGCCACTTTCCATTCATGTCTGGTAATTAGTATTAATGTAGCCTTTCCTGCAAGATTGTACTTAATTTTAATTCCTATTTTGCAAGAAGCCAAAAAGAAAGTGGAAGGAAGTGGATGGTGCTGTTAGTCAGAATATATGGGCATTAGTGTTGGTTTTCCCAATTAACACCATTTTAAGTTGCTACTTAAATACTAAGACCTCAATTTTTCCCTCTAGAAAATTCAAATAATACACTGCTCTCATCTGCCTCAGAGTTGTCGTGAGGGTATCTGAAAGGGACACAGTGAATTAATATAAGACATTATATTTTACTGGAAATTGTTTTCCTAGTTTCAATTTTCACATCGGCATAGAAAGAGATTCCTGCCTTACAGTTTCTATGTAGTTCCTGTGAGATGGAAAGTAGACATCTGCATAAAAGTAAAAAAAAAAAAAAAAAAAGAACCTTAGTTTTCCCTAGTTTAGTGAATTGCTGGAGCTCAGAGGTTAGCATATAACCCTATTCGTGCCAAATTGGTACAAGGAGAATGAACACAGTCTTTGATATTTCTCATTGCCACCAGCTGGATTCAAGAAACTCATCCATCAGTAGCTATTTTTTTTTACCACGATTGTTGTCTGCCTCATTCAGATACAACATGCAAATATAGAACGATTCCAATTACAGAGCAGAAACAAATTGGGAGGTATTCAAAATGTCACTGATTGGCAATTCTGGAAACTGTAGTTTTCTCTTCATTCTCAAAAGGAAAACCAGTAGGCACGGACCCTCTACTGGTGTGTCCTGGTGTGTCACCTGTGATCCCCGTGGCAGAGCACAGGTGTAGGGAGACACATCCCACCTTTCTCAGCTTCCTTTTACTTCCTACTCCGCAATCCCCATGTCCACAAGCGCACATCCTCTGCCTTACACAGACCAAGCTGTGGACGTGGCACATCCGGGGCTCACTGTCAGCCATGGAAACCTGTACAGTGGTGTCACCAACCCTGGGCTCGCAGCCCATTCACCATCATCGTCATCCCTGCGAGTTTCCTAGTGGGGCTTTGTATTAATAGTTTACAACATGCTTCCTATGGAATGCTGCAAGACACTTGTCTGGTGAGTGGCGGAATGGTATTATCCCCGGTTTACTGCAAAGAGGAGAGAATTTCTCCTTAAAAGACCTGAGCTCAAGCTCTGGCTCAGCTCATCTACGTTCAACATACACAGGTGAAGCTCCTCTTTGCAGCAGGGACTGTACGTGGTGGTGGGACTTCTCTGAACTGAAAAGCAGCTCGTGTTCCCAGAGAGTCCCTGATTGACAATTCTGTCAATGGGCAATTCAGGAGCTGTCTCTCCTGCCACTCACAATGCTGGACTTTTTTTTTTTTTTTTTTTTTTTTTTTGTAGTTAAACCAATGCTTTTCACCTATGGGGTCCCACGGCCCGAAGATATTCACAAAGGTAGAAACAGAGTCCTCAAGTGATTGTCAATATTTCAAAATTATAACCTTTCCCCTGGAGAGTGAACCTTAACTCTGGAAAAGACGGCACAGGCAAATTCTCAGGTGAACAAACAGGACAACTCCTGGGTGAAACAGACTTCTCTGAAGTCTGGTTTTGCTTTCGACCAGAATAAAGAACACGTCACGTATCACGGGACGTACATTCAGAGCATCCTCTCATATGTTTGTTCGACCTTTTGCTGTGGTCCTGCCCAGCTCATTCAGTCCATAGAGCTCAAGTTTCCCCAGGCAGCACTTCCTAAACTGCCAGAAATTGTGGTGGTGTCATAAGGCTGCTTGGTGCACACAAGCCACATCATTCTCAATTTGTTTTCAACTCCAGCACAAATGTGTTTGCCGATCTGAATACTAGCTCCCCAGAGACTGCCAGCGAGTTCTATTTAGGGAAGACGAGAGGCTTCTATAAACTCAGGAGTTAGTTGAAAAATTTTCCTCTCAAGTCCACAAATATCCATTCTGCACTTGCTCTTTAAGTGAGCAGTATTTCATTTGCAGAAATCCATAGCGCGATTGCTGGAGTATGTGGGTGGCGATGGGGCGGAGCATCTGGCCAGGTTAAAATAACAGGGACAAGTCAAGCACAGCAGTTACTGTGTGTGGGGGGGGCAGGGTGGGGGGGGGGCAATGGCCCCACCTTGCCCCAGGTCCTCGCCCCACTGCAAACCTGAGTGAGCTCCAGCCTTACCACGTTATCCTGCCCCTTCTGCTGGATTAATGCCCCAGCTCTTGGTCACAGATGGAAGGAATCAGCCCCTGTAGAGTCCTATTCGAAGCTCAATGGAATAAAAAATCATTTCAGCCAAAATTAAGTAATGCCTTGTCAACTTTCAGTCCGTGGTTCACATAACTTGCATCCAAATGCATAAAGGGAAAAGAAGGAGATTCACCCTGAGGGTGGCATTTTCACGCCAACCCTGGAGCACTTGCAGATGTCAATATAAGGCAGTCACAGCAAAGATGGCTCAGGAAGAAGCCCAGAAGTTTCCTTTTCTCTTGTACTGCCTAGGAGTGGGTTTCAGGAGCACCCCAGTGGCTGGAATTAGCTGGCCGCCCTAAGGCTCTAAATCCAGTACCTTTCCCTCATCTGCCCTGCCAACGCTCACTGCAGAAGAAGGTTGCAGAAATCTTGTATGGAAGGGTGGCCTGTGTCCCTATGGCCTTGTCTGGTTTAATGACATTAGCAGCCCCTTAATATAGACAGCCATAAAACCTTTGATATTAAATGCTCTCTATTGTTGGACTAAATAATAAACAATTATCCTGGGGCTCAGTGAGTCCTCGTGTTGCTCTCTGTTACACAAAACCAGAAAAAGATAAAACTCGTGCTCCTTGATATGCAGGATAAGTTTGCTTCTGGTCTTTAAAATATTAGAAAAATCCCAAATTTCACACACAAAAACAGAATAACATTCTGCAAGGAAAAGAGTCTCCGTAATACCTTTTATTTTACCTACCCCCACAATTTTGATTGCATATTGAGATTGTCTAGGTGGTTTCATGGGTAATAGAACAGCATATTTAGTTTTTTTTTTTAAATTGAGGTAACATTTAAATCAGAAAAATGCATAGATTGGAAGTGTGAAGTCTGACGATTATGACAAATAGATACATTTATAACCAATACTCAAATCAAGATATAGAACACTTTCATCATTCCAGAAAGTTCCCTTCAGCGTTGTTCCGGCCAATTCCAATCTCCTTGCAAATGACCACTGTTGTGCTCTCAATCATCACAAGTAATTTTGCCTGTTTCTCAAACTTCATATAAGTGGAATCATACGGACATAGTATGTAATCTTTTGTGTCTGTTTACTGTAACTCGGCATCATATTTTTGAGATTTAGTCACGTGCATATCAGTTTATTCCTTTTTATTGCTAAGTAGACTCCATTTTACATATATATATACCATGATCTGTTTATCTGTTTTCCTGTTGATGAACATTGTTTTGGTTATTTGCAACTTTTGGCTACTATGAAAAAAGGTGGTATGAATATTTATTATACAGGTCTTTATGGGGACATATATTTTAATTTATCCATGAGTGAAATTTCTGGGTCAGGTAAAAAGTACGTCGTTGAACTTTAAAAGAAAATGCCAAATGTTTCCCAGCGTGATCGCACCATTTTTACAATCTTACCACCACTACTAGAGTCCTCATTGCTTCGCATATGCTGTGATGTTCGGTGTTTTCAGGCTATTTGCCATCTCAGTGGATGGAAGGTGGTATCTCATTATTCTTTTAGTTTGCATTTCCCTGATAATAAATGATGCTAAGTATTCTCTTAACGTATTTATGGAGCATCTGTATATCTTCCTGTATGAAGATTCTGCTTACTCTTTTCCTTAATACTTAAAAAAAAATGGTTTCTCTTTTTAATCATTGAGTTTGTAGAAATTCTTTATGTTCCGTGGACATAAGTTATAACTCAGATAGAGGTATTGCAAATGTTTTCTTTCATTATGAGGCCAGCATTTCCATCTTCTTAAAGGCATTTTTTTTGCTAAGCAGAAGATTTCGCAGATTTCGATGAAGTTCAGTTGATTAATTATTTATCCTATAAAAATCTTTGCCTCACTAAGATTTTAAAGACACTCTTCTATTTTTTTTTCTAGAAGCTTCTCAATGTACTTAAATGTAACAACTGAGACCCAAAATCCAAACCCAGAAGACAGCTTCTTTACAGGCTGCGATGCCAAATGAACTCTTCATGTACGAGGAGAATGTCAGGGGTTCAGTAATTTTGTGGGTCCCGAGACTTAGAGTATCATCCTTCGCAGCATGACCAGTATGAGGAGTTTCAAGGCCCTAATTGTGGTGTTATTTTTGGAGATAACTTGGGTTTCTGTAGTTTTGGCTTTCTGTAGGACCAGAGTCATGCTTTGTAGCAAGGCCTGCCAAGCTAAACTTTTCTCTGGGTGAGAAAGCACGTGTTTACCCACGTGCAAACCTGAGCTTTAGTGTCTCGCTGTAACTGCATCTGTAAAACCTCTTCCTCAAATATTACTCTTTGCCTCCGTGGAAAAACAGCATTTTGAGCAAAAGGGACAAGTGGGCAAAGGTTTCCCCCACACCACCAGAGGGGTAGCATTTAAAAATGGAAGTGGCTTGTGTAACCTACTTTTCTTTGGTTTTAAAATAACAGCTCACAGATTTGCATTTGTTTTTCATTCCTGGCCCTGTGACCCCTGCTTCTGTTTTACTTGATAAATTCCATCTCGCCTTCCTCAGTCAACTATTCCATCCTGAGCTTTTTCTAAAATGTTGCATCAAAATGGTTTTAGGTAAGTAACCCTTTCTCTAGACAGGGGATTTTTGAATTGAGAAGAAGAAAATTATCTTCACCACTTGGATTTCTCAGTTTCAATTATTTTTATAGCTTTCTAATATTAATTGCTACCCACAATTAGGTATCACATTGGATGTAACACATAACAGAAGTCCTGGCAGTTCTCTAAAAACGGGATTCTGTTGAGTTTTTGCTGTTCTAGCTTCATAGCCAACCCTGAGCTAAAATACAACAAAAAATAAATCTTGTAGACCACATATTTGCCTACTTAAACACACAAATGTGTACACACACATGTGTATGCATGCCCAAATTTTACGAGAACGAATATAGAAAAAAAAAAGAAATCCCTCTTTGAAAACAAAGAAGTGATTGCGTACATTGAGAATTATTGCCAGCAACACAAGAAGAGACATTGTTATGTTATTTGCATTAATGAGAAAAGAACAGTTGCTCAGTAAAAAGATATTAGGATCCCTGAGAAAGTCCTGGTGGATACATGACATGTAGATGGAGATTGGTACGCATATACCACACAAGCGCTAATTAAACATATTTTGTGTTAGTTTTTGAAATACAAGCTTTCCTCAGTGTTGTTTTTTTCTTAATTCCAAAAGTTTATATGCTTATTGTAAAATTTCAAGCAATACAGAAATGTATCAATTAAAAAAATAAAAATTAGTGACATCTTTTGTCTAATAGTCCCATTCCTGAGGAAACCAATGTCAATAGTCTCGTAAGTCTCCCTTTATAAAAACACATAAAAACATGTACACACAGAACTTACTATATTTTGGTGTCTTTCTCTTTGAAACAGAAATAGACTCATACTTCGTGTGTATTGCCCTGAAATCTGCTTTTGTCACTTACTGATATATCAAAGATATTTTCTGTATGTGTATAGAGAGCCTTTTATGTGTCATGTATCTATGTCTATTTATCTGTCTCTCTATATATGTATATGTATATGTATATATTATATATACATAATATATATTTGAATTATTCTTTTTAATGGCAGCATAAAGATGAATTTATTCACTGCATTAGTATGTTATGGCTGCCAAACAAAATAGCACACACTGGGTGGTTTAAATAACATAATTATTTTCTCACAGTCCTGGAAGTTCAAAGTATTCGCAGGGTTGGTTTCTGGTGAGGCTTTTTATCATGTCTTCAAACATCCTTTCCTCTGTGCACTCACATTTCTGGTATCTCTTCTTCTTATAAGGACACTAATCTTCTTGGATTTGGATCCCCTCCTTATGACCTCATTTAACCTTATTAACATCCTTCAGGTCCATATCTCTACATACAGTTACCTTGGGAGTTAGGGTTTCAACTTATGCATTTTGGGGGACACAGGTCGACACATTTTGATGGGGACTTCATTGAGTCTACAGATTATTTTGGGGAGAACTGACATCTTAACAATATTAAGTCTTCTGACTCGTAACCAAGGTATTGCTCTCTGTATTTGTCAGGGTTGTTGAAAGAAACAGAACCAATTCTGACCACGAACTTAAATAATTCCTTTAAATTGAACAAATATTTGGGAAGATCCTATTTTGTCTCAGACATGGTTTTAAATGATTTGTATACATTTTCTAACTTAATCTTCATAACAACTGTATAAGATGCAAATGAGGTATTAATATTCTTATTTCACGTATGAGAAGATTGAAGCTTAGGAAATGTAAATAATTTTCCCACTGTTCCTCAGATTATGGCAGAGCTAAGATTCAAACCAAAACCCCAATCTTTCTATTACACTTTATGGTCTCTTTTCCATGAACATACACACACACACACACTGCCCTGGAAGCTGGACAAAGAACTCCTTTTTGCTTCAGACCCTTGAATTTCTATAGGATCACATATATTCTTCAAGCAACAGCACTTACAATGATTCACTATGTTATGGTTTTTGGGGCACATCTCTCCCAGAAGCCCATGACTGCCTGGAAAGTAGGTTCTACATCTGTTCATTTTGGTCAACTCCATGGCAAATGTTGCCAGTCACGTGTAAGTGTTTTATAAGGGTTTCTTGGACTTACCTTTTAGGTTTTGCTGTCTTGATAGGTGTTTGGGGGAGTTAGTTGGGATATTTCTCTTCGGCTCCTCTCATCTCTCTACCTTTACTTTCTGAAATCTGATCAGGAAAGATCAAGGTCTGCATTTGTTTTACGGTGAGTATTTTAATGCACAAAGAATAAAGGCAGATTGACCTTAATTCCCAAAGTACTTGGATTGGGAAAAATGGGCCCAGGATCAGGGAGATTACCTGAGAAACCAGTTCTCTTGCTGAGAAATTAGAAAAAATGAGCACATGTGGCAGTTCACTTTCTTTTGATTTATTTTTTCTTCACTCCTACCAATGTTGTCATTGCATATAACATCTTAGGGAAGCAAGGATGTGTGTGTGTTTGTGTGTGTGTGTGTGTGTGTGTGTGTGTGTGAGAGAGAGAGAGAGAGAGAGAGAGAGAGAGAGAGAGAGAGAGAGAGAGAGAGAGAGAGGTGTGTGGGGTGGGGGAAGGTCAAAAGCAAGTCCAAAGAGTGAAAGTAAACAGAAAAGAGGAAGGGAAAAAAATCAAAAGTTGCATAAAGAAGAATAATTAGTACTTATGGCCACCTTGTCTTGGGGTTGTCCCCGGAAATATTTTTTATGAAGGCATCGTCATGATGAACAAAACATATAGTTGGCCAACATCTGGGTCACAGTAGAACAGCAACACTTAGATTAAATTAAGAGGGAACCTGAGAGTTGACTGGAGCCGCAAGGCTCGGGCAGGTCAGGATGTGCGGGACAAGAAGGGACCTGCTCCCTGGCCAGTCCTGACCCCTAGGCCAATCTGGGGTCCTGATCCTTACAACAGTCCCTGAAGATGTTGCCCCAGGAGAGAAGTGGAGTAGCTGCCAATATCGTAGCCACGAGCTTAATTGCAGAGATGAGGGCATGCACTGAAAGGAGAGGGAAGGCATGATGTTACATGTGGACATCCAGGAAGGTCAAGAGCAAAGGGGGCCACCAGGCACAGCAGGCATGGCCGCCTCAGGCACTTGAGGCTTCACAGTAATCTGCCCACTTCCCTGGAGCAGCCCTAGTTCTTCTCCTATTAGAATTAGGTCGATAGGCCCTAATTAGCCCAGATACTCTACAAGTATTAAGCAAATAAATTCATAGTTATAAATACAACAGTTACAAGAGGATTAACTTAACTCTTGCGACACTTTTTTTTCTACTAGCCTGGCAGATAGCCATCCATGTCCACACAGTGTGATATACTTACGGATGAATAACAAGACTCTTTTTTTTTTCAATAGTAATAGGACTCTAAACAAATGCCATTGGAAATTTAAAGGTGCCCTTGCATGGCATATTTCTTGTACGTGCACAAAAATTCAGAATAGTAGTGGGTGCACGAATGTGGATATTATTGCTAATATATCTATGGACATGCCTATTAATGCTGGTATACCTCACTTTCCTAATAAATGAACATTTTCTTTATGAAATGGGGAAACATATTCCCTTGGGGAAAACATAGGCAGAGAAATTATTAAAGAATATAGCAAACTTAAAAAAAAATGGAATGACTTTTCTCAAAAGAAATAGCAAAATTAGAATACAAAGTAATTAAGTCTGGCTTTATATTTGGAGCGATAAAATCCAAGAGGGCAAATAACAGTTTGATGAAAGGCATCCATATAAATACAAATTCTTCAACTTCATCTGCCCTCACCTAATGGGTTGTCCTTAAGAGAATATTCTGCTTTCTGAGCTGCTCAAGTTTTTCTCCAAGAGTCATATATAGGCTATGATTTTTTTAGAAAGAAAAAGCGGTATTCAGCATGAATGATACAGGACATCAGGGCAGAGCAGCTCATTTGCTTCAAAATGCACAGTAATCACTCAAGTATAAACATCCATACTGATATAAATAAATGATTAAATAAATAAATAGGGAGAAAAGACAAATCTCCCATACAAAAGGATTCCAATAATTTATGTAGATACTCAGGGGGGTGGAGCACAGTTTCTTACGTCTTACGTGTGGGCTGCATCTAGTAACTTCTTCCCAAAAAGGACAACGTGAGAAGAGGGGAAAAATAACTTCACTTGGAGAAACCTGACAAACACTCGCTCAACCCAGGTGAGCAAGGTGCTACCAACAGTCCCGAGTCATGGTGGTAGTAGCTAAGTCATGATATGATGTGACGAATAGGATACTTTTCTTCTATGCTCTTAACCTGAGTCACATCGTGAGAAAAACTTCAGACAAAACCCTATTGGACACAGTCTACAAAATCCCTGTTCAGTGGCTCCCTGGTGTCAGGACTTCCTGGATCCCCTGAGTTTAGGGTTTCTCATTTTCAGCCATTTTGTAGAGTCAACCATAACCTACCACCCCACTGGGAAAGGAGTAGACCTCTCAGCTGCCTGAAACTGAGGAAGGGATGTGGTTGTTTAATACTTTTCTTTTTTTTCAGAATTAAAACTGATCCTCCTGTATTCAGACCCACTGGCACCTTTACCTTCAAAGGTACCAGCAGCCTCTAATTCTTGAGTCTTTCCGAGGTAGTGTTGCAAAATTTGGCTCTATATTTTTGGCATTGTTAAGCATGTACTTAGCTTTTATTCACGAAGTTTAGTCAGGTACAACTTGTTCCTCTGCTTTCCAGCTTTTAAAATGTTGTAGATTTATTTCATTGGCTCCTCTTGACTGCTAGTCTATGTCCTTGTGGGTTTTGAGGTTTCTTTTTTGTCCTTTTACTGTCATTTTGGTGGTGTTTCAGGAGAGATCAGAAGTCACATTGCATCTTTTCAGTTTGCTCTCCTTGATTAGAATTGTCAGTTTCCTTTTATCTCATTCCGCCTGTTCTTGGTTTTGAGTTCACACTATTTCTAGACTTCCATAACTATTCACGATATTGACTCCAGAATCTAGTCCTCCAGCCTTGACTTATCCAGAAGTTATGATTTGATGCATCAACTTACTTCAGCAGGGTTTCATGTAAGTGAACCACGGGTACCTCAAGTACATCTGGACCAAAAAAGAACCCATTGTTTGCTTTCCCTTTGATGAACAAATATGTGATTATTTCAGCTCCCTCCTTATTCCCCATTTTAATCTATTACCTAATCCTATTGATTCTGTCTTCATGATTTCTAGGAAAGTTGACTTCTTTCTTTCTACTCCTATTGCTCTGCCTTAGATATGGGCAATCAGTGGCCTCCTAACCTTCCAGACTATTCTAAAAACATTTGTCATGTTTGGATTACTTTAACTTTACCACTATGGGTAGAACAAAATCTAAGCTTTTCAGCCTGGCAATTTGAGATCCATTATGATTTCACCCTAATACACCTTTCTGATCTTACAAGTATATTTTTTGAAACCCCCTCTTATTGATGCACAAGCTATTAATATCTCCTACCATAGAACCTCTGTATCCACTGTTCTGGGTGCAATACTTACTCCATATTTCCCCAGGTGACCCCTGTTTTTCCTTCAGTGTTACACCAATTGTCTAGCTCCATTATTTTTGTTTGTTTTTATCTTTGATAGAAAATCATTTCGAGATTCTTATTTCTATTCCTTGAGAATACTTGTTTCATTTTGGCTTTTGAATACTCCAATTACTTTGTTGGGGGTGAGGATTGAAGAGACAATGGTTACTGAGAGCTGATGATAACATTCTCCTAGCAATAAATTTTTCTTCAGAAGACCACATTTTACTGGCAAATAGGAAGATACCTTAAATTTAAGCTTCAGGTTTAGCAGTACCAGTGGCCAAAGAAGAGTGCTTGAAGAGAATGGCAGATAGCAAAAGCTGTGATTAGAAATCCTGAGCTGGTCATAGCCTTTTAAAGTGACGTCAGAACCCAGCATCTAAATCTTATGGCTAAGAAATTACCATGAATGATCTTTTGATGTCAAATCAAAAATTCTCATACCTGAGTGAAATGAAAGATTCTGAGAATCAAAACACGACTGGAAAATACCATACCATGAACCTGGTGTCATGATGACTTTACAATTCTTTATAGCTATAAACCGTTTAATGTTCTTCAATAAAAACTTAGAAAAGGCCGAATAGCATGCAATTTTCTTTGGCAAAAAAAAAAAAAGCCTGGTTTAAACACAGTGAAAAGGTTTGCATGGGTTCAACAGGGGTGACAAAGACACTGTTTTTTGCTATTATTGGCCTGCTATCAACTTTTGTGTCCAAAACAAATGAATCTGGATGGAAGTAGTTAAAAGACTGAAGCGAACTAGTCCAATTCTTTTAAAGATATTATTGCTATGCTATCCTCCCCCATGTGAAATCTGTGTTGGGAGATAGAGACCACTTCAACGCAATGAGTCAGTTCTACTTCCTCGCCAGAACAATTAAACTTCTTGTATAAAACATGACCTGAAGCCTGCCCCTTCTCCACATCATCCCACCTCGAAAATTCCCAGGGGTCAGCTCTGACATTTAACAGCTCGCAAATTCAATTTCTTAGCTGATGGGGCCAACTTCATGCTTTTACAAATGACTATTAGGTTATTGCAAATTTTCTTCAATATTTTGGGTAATATAGAAAATGTGTTGTCAGTTCCACTGCCAGCCTGAATAACATTACACATGCCTCTTTATCACGATGGAGATAGTATTTGTAAGTCAGCGACAGGGAGAATGAGAAAAAGACAAGCAAACCCTCCATCCTCCACTGCCTCTATTCTACCTACCAACCCCTAAGGAAAGGAAGAAAGGAAAAAAGACATACCCCAATAAATAGAGCTGCGCAAGTATTCCTGTACTAACCTACCAGTTACTGAAACCCTTCGTGCATTTTGTAAATTTGCTGTTTCTTTATTGTTAGCAGCTGAGTAGCTCTTCCCCCTCCTTCTCCTTTCCATTGTTACTGATCTCTTGCCATAGTTTGCATACAATCCCCAAACAGCATTAGCTCATTTTCACTCCAGTCTTGCTTATTAACTCATCTGGGTTATGTTCTTTGGTGCGGTGGTGTTGAGTGTTGAATACATCTTCATTTTTCATCTGAAAGGCATTCTCAACCACAACAGATACTTAATGAGTTTGCTCTTCTTTCACGTCATGTGTTTGACCTTTTTTACTAGAAGGGACTCTTAGGTTTTCACTTCTTCATTGGTTGGTATCTACAGCATGTGGATTTATGTGGAAAGGGAAAGGGGGTTTAGGTTATTTCCTTTATTTTTCAATGTTTCTGAAGCCCATCCTCTTCCAGGAATGTCTATTTGACTTGACTGTAATGGAAGTTCTATTGCCAATCAGATTAATGTAAGAAAGGCCTCTACCACTTCATTCAAAAACAGAGCTCTTCCTCTGTTTAACACAGTTCACTTTTTGTTTACACTTTATACAAACACACTCTATACTTCCTACTCAGGACTCACAGCTCAGTTTTAAAGACAACCGAATTTAATCAAATAAATTAACTCTAACTCCATGGAAACACCACTGCTTTCTACCCCCGATCCCAACCAATGTCCAGTGTTCACACCATCTAATTGCAAATTCAGTTACCACTCGTTTTATCCACTTGTCCCAATTTCAGATCTCAGAGTAAAGAAAAAGTCCAGTGCCATCCTGTTTCTGAGGTTTTTCTCCTTAGGTATTTGAAACATCACTTGTAATTCTCCATCACTATGTCTGTCTGTATCTTTGCCTTTATCTCTTTCTTTATGTCAATTTGTGTTTATATCATATCACTATCTATCTACCTACAGCATGGATGTATAAGTCTTTATGGTTTACTAGCTACCTGTAAGGGACTGGGCAAAACAGATGAGCAGGGCTCAGCGCCTATTCCCCAAGAAAGGCTGAAAGTAAGAGGCAGCGATGTTGAAAAATACATGTTTAATTAAATGGAGTAAGAGTAGGAATAAATAAAGTGGTAGGACACCCAATAGGAAAGAGCGATGAGCTCTGCTTATGAACTGGGGAAGGTTTCACAGAGTGGGTGAAACTTCCTGACAGATGAGGAGTCTGCAACACGGAAATGGGGGTGGTAGTATTAGAGGTAGAGAGAACAGTATGTGCAAAGGTGCATTTAGTTAAATGGTAGGTGTGTTTGGGGAACAGCGAGGGAGCCGGAATGGCTGGAGTTTGGGGTGTGTGGGATGGAATGGCAGAAGCCCAGGTTATAGGGATGGAAAAGACCTATGAGCTCATCGTCCCTTTTCTCCATTTCTTCCTTCTCTATCCACAAGCCAAAATGTCCATGGTGTTCTCATCCATGGCTGGCCCAGGAAACTGGATTTAATCTCTTTGAACTAAAAGAAAGGAGGTCAAGAATGAAGACAGGCTAGAAGCCAGGTCACAACCTTTCTTCTCAATAGCCAAAAACACTCTGCTTTTACATGTGAAGGCCTGTGTGCTTTTCAAATTTGAGTTACTCAGAGTTTAGGTAATGTGCTATTTTTAATCTGTTTGCTAAAGTCAGCCATTCCTCATCCTTAAATCCATTTCTCTAGATCTAAAAAAAGGATAAAATGTCATTTGATGTACCTTTATGAAATTGCAAGTGACTTATTATTTGAGATTCAGAGCTGGCATTGAGATGTGTGATGTAAAACAAATTATTCATTGAGTCTTTCCTCCTTCCCTATGCACACAGTCAAAACATTTTCCCTCCCCCAGAGCAACCAAGCAAGCTCTATTATAACCCCACGAGGGGACAATTTAATTTCTTATTCCATTTCGCCCAAGCATGACTGCATGCCTTTTAATTATAAAAGGTATTCCATTGCAGTGATGGCAGTAAAAATTGCATAATTGTAATTCCAGACAATAGTCACTAGATTTCTTATTTAGGGAAATTTTAAAATTGTGCTTCAAGAGATAGCAAGAGTTTAGTTCATAAGATTCTTTTACCAAGAGTACTAGAAACTTTAAAGAACCAAGTGCACTTTTTTCCATTTGTAAACATTAAGTTAACCATTCAACAAGTATTATGCTTTGTGAGATATCAAAAAATTAAGGCCAAGTTACTCTTGAAAATTAAGTTAAATGCCATGGATAGAGTTCAAAGTCATGACAAACAGTCCTGGAATAATCAAGAAATTTGTATCAAAAAAAGAAATCCAAAGGAAAGCTGCCTACTTGTTTAATTTTCTAGATGTTTACGATGGACAGGCCTGTTCAAATGTCAAAAATGGATCAAAAACACTAAAGAAAGTCTCATGCATATGACATGAAGCAAAATTCCTATTATAAATCACATAGCCAAATATGATGATGATTAAAATAGCACAGAAAATTAGAAATATAAAGTTTAATGTAGTATTTTAAATATAACTTGTAAAGTGTCCTCATTCACAATCTTATATAAGGTTTGATATTAAATTTACTTTCACATCTTTCACAAGATGATGATATGAATCTCAAAGTAATTTTTCATGATGCATAATTACCTATTTAAAAATATTGTAATGTAAACAGTGTAATTCATCGTTGGTGTTCATATACAAGTTATATTCTACTCTGGGACTATATTTTAGTTACCCTTGTGTCCATTTTCCTTTAGATAATTATATATAAATATATGTATATGTATATATCACCATATATATATATATATATATATATATATATATATATATATATATATCACAAAAGTAAAACAAAATAAACATAGCTTCATTCATTGTTAGTCCCTCATAAAGAATGCAAGGTTTTGTGGGTGTGATTTATAATTTATGAGTTACTACAGAGTAACTCATTTACTGAATTACGACTTTGTGCCGAGTGCTTTGTCAATTGCATACATCTATATGTTTAATGTAAGACTTAAAACAACTCTAGGAGATAGGCAACCTTAATCCCATTCTAAAAATAAGAGAAGATAAAATGACCCTGAGAATGTTTTAAGTAATCAGAGGAGGTTCAAAGCAGCAAAACTTGGATCTGAATACATCCATTAAGGTTTACTTCCACCCAAACTCTTAACCATTATGTATTACCTCTTTTCCATTGAGGAAGCGGGCATTTAATTCTTGGGTGACACGTGTAGTAGTCTTGATTTATTTTTCATTCTGAAATAAAAATGGGCAGTCATTAAGTGAGTTATCAACAGTAGAAACTAGAGCAGTAAGAAACTGAGAAATATTCAAATTAATGGTCTACAACTATAATATTCTATTCTTAATTATTTCCTTAGGAAAAAAGAAAACACTATTACCTTCATATCTTTTCTACAAAATTAACAATCTAAAAGTTGTCTATTTTTATATACCTAATGGTCACTCTTGCTGTCATTTAAATCAATTTCCTTTTTCTTGCATCATTTTGGGGGAGGAAACTAGTAATAATTGTTATCTACTGACTATACTATATGTTCTCATTTTAACTCTGGAGTCATTCTTTAATATTGGTTGTGAAATTCTGAGTTACAGCATCACTTTTGAAAAAGGGGAGATCATTATATATATAAAGAGCTGTATAACTTTTCAACAGATAACTTGAGAATGAGGTGTAGCCATGTATTTCATACATCCAAACTTAAAAATAAGAACTATTTTGTTTGAAACCTTTTTTAGGTGGGTTACACATTTTGCCACCTTCAGAAAGAAAATATTTTCAACACAATTAAACTCATTTTGATTCAGGACCATGGCAATAATATGGGATAATAGCATGATATCATCAGATGTAGGACTATTTTTAATGCTGTGATAGTCTCAGATGTTGATACTTTTTAAATTTTAGTGTCTCCCTTTCACTGTTAGCCCATTGTTATTAAGCAGTGGGAGTCCTGCCTGGCAGAACCTACCACAGGGCACTAGGAAAGACATGAACAGAGTCACTCCATTTCCAAAGCCCTGTTACCTATTTCACCTACTGATACATCAACACATCATTAGAAATGAAGAGGATCCTTAATAAGTATCCCCGGTGTGCTTCACCCCAGGCTGGATGAATAACGTGTGTTACCCCATAGAGTCCTAGCAACCCATCTGTGCGGCAGGAGTTCTTAGCTCTAATATTCAGATATTAGATACCAAGTAATTTGCATATGTTCATCTATGTCCCTGCGAGAAGTGTCCAGAGCAAATGGATATGCAGCTCTCCTCTGTGGATAGCACACAAGAACCCCTAATTTGCTCAAGAACTTGACTTTGCATTCTTCATGCTTGTGCTATGATCCAGATTGCTGATGTGGTTGGACGTGCACATATTTTTCCCATGATGTGGTAGGTGCACCCAGAAAACAACTTTTCGTTTTACAAAACGGATCCCTTTTTGAGGATATAGGGCTGGGCCATCAAAAACTGTGCACCTTTGTGACCAATAACTAACAAACACAATAATGATGCTAGTAAAAATGTAAGCACAGTTTTAAAATATCTGAAATTTGCATTAAATAAATACCATAAGAAATACTGGACTTTAGAAATAAGGTGAAAGAGAGCTTGATGGAGGGAATACTAAGGGAAAGATTATAGGGAAGAAGGGTGACGAGTTAGAGAGACAAGGGTAAAATGCATAAACAGCAGGGAGAACCACCCAGTAAGCACTCCTTAGACAGAACATGGCCAAATATATTGGGTGACATAGCACGGGGGATCACACTGTATTCCTTCACACTTTGCTGCATTTAGCTGGTTTGGCATGCTTCGCATTCTATTGCTGTGATTATATGGCATGAAGTACAGTGGTACCTCGGTTTTCAAACATGTCCGTTGACGAACATTTTGGTTTATGAAAGAGGTAAACCGAAAGTAAATGCTTCAGTTTCCAAACATGACTCAGAAGTCGAACATGTCACATGGCTTCTACTGAGTGCAAGATCTTGAGGCCTAGCTGTTGGCTGTTTTCGAATGTTTCAGAACTTGTGGATTACGTTAGAAAACCGAGGTACCACTGTATTAACACACTGGGAAAAAATTATATATGAACAGCAAGGATATTCCACAGTACTCTCATATTATTCCCAACAGTCTATCACTAACTGATGTATCAGAAACATTTATTGTAGTAGAGCAGACTATATTGCCTTCATGGGTAAGATATCTTTGTGTTTTATCAAATACTTTGTAGTATGACTATATGGCTGCCAAAAATACCAAAAAGCTTTGCACTGGCACAGTAAATCTTTAAGTCCTTTGATTTCACAAATATACAGAGGGTGCCAGATAAATGTATGCACATTTTAAAAAAGGAAAAAAAAACTGTATGAAAATTGTAATACAATGAATGATGCTAGCATTCATTTGATTTAATGTCATCTTTTGAGTGAACGTCATATACACATTGCTAGCGTAATTCAATTCAACTTCGAAAAGTAATAAATACATAAACAACATCTCTTAAAATGTGCATTTTGGGGGGCACCCCCAGTATATGCATATTTTTTTCAAACAGTATATTGACACTGTTTTGTCCCACAAGGTTAGATTTTTTTTTTTTTTTTTTTTTTTTTTAGTATTCCTGTGGTAGTAAAAGCAAAAATCTGTTGTACTCCTCACGCTGCTGATCTTTTGGGCTTCAGGAGGTTTTAGAAATCAATGCACAACAGGGGTCTCCAGAGAGACTTCATTCAACTGGTGCCAATAGTGAAGAAACTGCACAGGGTGCTCCATCACTTACTAAGCATTTATGGAGTGTTCATTGCATTAAAGGCGCTTCTTCCCTGACTCCCAGTCATGCTGGCACCATATTTTAGTGGATATCAGATGTACTGGTTAGAGAGGAACCCGTTTATGTCCTATAATGGGGATGGTTAAGAGAGCATGGCCAGGTTTCTGTAGACCATGTGATTTCAGGCAGTTGCTTTATATCTCTAAGCCTTACTCTCCTCAACTTCAATATGGGGACTAATAATCCCCTGTAATCCCTCATAATTATTCTGAAGCTGGTTTGTGAAAATGACTATAAAGTGCTTAGTGAAAAAGATTCATCACTGCAACTTACTAAAAGGTGATTACTACCCTTGTATCGAGTTGCTGATTATTACATGGATTTGATATGCCACCTGTCCGGTCACCTGCACTCTATCAGAGCTAATTCTATCACAGCATATTTCACTACAGCAGAATTGTTCAACTAGTTTATAACACTCAGGTCAGAAGTTTATTTCAACAAATTTATCTAATATCTATCAGCTGCTAGGCATTTTTGCTACATGCTGCATAGAGAATACTAAAACCTGTTTCTTATTCCGAAGGAGCTGAGGAATGAGTGGGAAATACTCTGTAGAAATTAGTGCTGTACAGCCACAGAAATGAACATGGTAGAAAGCACATGGATTACAGAAATTGACAAGTCTGGGTTCAAAAATCAGCTCCATGAAGAAGCTGGTTAATCTCTAGGTTTCTGTTTCTTTTAGCTTCAGGTAACTTGGACCTACTGCCTGTAGAGAGTTAAAAATAAAAGTATCTAAAAGATTGGCACTTGTGCAATGCCTGACAGGTAGTATGATGCAATGACTATAATAATCACATAAAGGATACAGCAGATCATTTTGATGGGAACAGATTAAGGAAGGGTTTTTAGGCAGAAGATGCGATTTGAAGTAGGCTTTGAATGGTAGGCCACTGTAGTGTCCTCTGCTTAGGAGATACTAATGTTTGTTTTCCGGTGATTGATTTTACATCAATCAAGATTATTTCAAAGATTAAAAGTTAAGTTCATTGAAATTTGAAAAGCTCAGATAAAAAAAATTCACGGTTGTGCTCGCTTTGGCAGCACATAGACTAAAAAATTCACGGTTGACTTTTATTTAAAAAAGGAAAAAGAATCAAATAAATAGGAGATGTATAAAGAGTCGATTTAGATACCTGTAACCCTGAAGTCACTTGAGGAGTCCTCAGCTCAGAATTGGGGGGTTATATTCCCAACTTGCTGGGAACCACGTGTTCGCACCAGCTACTCTGGCTGTTAGGGACCATTGGCCCAAATTCAGAGCAGAGTTCTGTGCTCCGTGGTGAAGAGACAGCAGGACAGGAGTTACAGGGGACTTGTGATGGATTTCTCCATTTTTAATTTTTTAAAGGGAGTGGGAAAAAAGTGTTCTAAGAGAGACACAAGGCTCAACAAGTTCAATTTGGGATTTATTCCTGGTATTACTTGGATTTTCAAGAATTTTTGGAAATCTTGCCTTTCAGCCACAGTACTCCTCAATAATATGAGTTATTTGCCAAATTCATTTCAAGTCTTAAATTTACAGTTAAAAGAGAAATAAAAAAGCCTTTCATTTGTTCCTAAGCTGCTTATTTTTCTTGTAAAACCAATTATAATGTCTCCCCAATAAAAAGAGAAATGCATGAAAGTTCTAACTCCAAAAAAGTTAATAGCTAAAGCCTGAAATATGCCTCCCTCAACCTCTCACACACCCCCACCCCCTGCCCCCAGGCAAAGCCAGAAGACATTTTAATGAGACAGAGTATTCGCTTTGAACTTGGGAGGGCACAATTGGGGAGCAACAAACTTGCTGAGAAAATTCTACCTTTTTCCTTCTCTAGAATTCTCCCCTTTAAGACAGACAGTGACTGAGTTTGGGATTGGAATTGCTGGCCTCTTAAGGCCCCAGCAGGTAACCCAAAGCAAGTAATGTCTTCTATTTTTTTTAGAGCACCAGGGAAATGGCTTAAAGCTTAGCTTGGTGTGACTGCTGTGCTGACAGTGATGGTGGGTGTGCCCTGGACCCGGCCCCCAAACCCTATCCCTGCTCTGTCTCATCAGCACCACAGTTACTGCTCATACACACACCCCTACATGGCAGACTGCAATGATAGCCAGGCTGGCCATCTGCGAATCTGGAACCACAGATACTAAAAATGTGATGAAATAGACTCCCTGCCTCCCCACAAAATGCCCAGAGCAAGGCTGATAGGTACCTAAGATGCAAAATCCTAGCAGAAATGAGGCAAAACACAAAGCCAAACCTAAACGTTACATCCTCCAATTCATTTCAGACCAACTAAGACCAGCACTGGTCATATGGGATCCTGTTTTGCCGAAAATTTGGACACAAATTAAGGGTTTTGTTTCTTTGGGTTTAAAAACTTTTCATCACTTTTTCCTTCTAGCATGAAAATACAACACTAACTATTTTACCAGGAGAAGCAAAAGTGTTTGAAAAATAATTTTGCCCCCTGCCAGCGCCTGCTATTGAGATCAGTGTCGGTTCCAATTTGTTCCTGACTCTCAAAATTATTATTTTTTTCTCACTGGGAATTTTCTCCTTAGGTCTATACAAAGGCAGAACATCTGTGGCACAGATAGGTAAATTAACTTTGTACGTGGAAGCTATGCTCTTCAGGACCACTTTCCTTCTGGACTTTCTAATCCCCGCCTTCTGATGATTTATGTCAGGGGAAGAGAGACCCAGCCGGGTGGACGCAGCTCGGGTGGTGGTTGGGCTCTCCCGAGATGGGGCGGAGACCATGCTTTTGGCTTCACCGTGAAATAACACACAGTAAGTACATTCTTTTCATCTTCAAAACACAACTTTACATCTTCATCCCTTCATTCTTCTTGTGGGGTGAGGTCACTGCTATTACGCCACCCCTTTCTAATGTGTTTAGCTACTTATCTGTCACTTGTCGCTTATCTCCTTTTACTGAAACTGAGGTATCAACTCACAAACAAAAACCACAAAACAAAAATCAAACAAAACCAAAGCGCAAAGGCAAAAGGAGAATGCTATCAAAGCTCTCAAACATGTTTTTCTTAGCCTTCTGTGTTGTGGGGGCCCTTGGGCCCCTCAATTTCTCTCTCATTGGTGGAAAATGTACATCAGAGAGTCATCAGAATGGAAACAATGCTCTTGGAATGAGGAGGATGTTTTTCTTTAGATAACAATTTGGGGAAATAGTCCACGATAGGACTGTGACCTAAGGTGACCGATGGCTATAAAAGCAGAGGGCACAGAAGCCCGGGCTTCGGTGCTTTTCAGGCCTGACTCAACCATACTTGCTCATGTTTGTCCTGGAGAAAGTTACGTAGCTGCTCTAAGTCATAATTTTCTTATGAGCAAAATGAGCATAATAACACCGCCAATTCCATAGGTCTGTTGAAAAGATGTAGTGAGATCAAAGATGTAGAATGCCTCACACCATGCTTGGAACACAGAAAGAGTCAAATAGATGTGAGCTGTGATTGGACGATGTGCCGAATTCACATGCTTGTCCATGCCTTTTTGCAAGATAACCCTGAAATTCTCGAAGATTTAGCTGCAATTTAACACAAGGCAATGGGACGGAAGTGGACTGAACATGAGTTTCCCAGAACTGTATGTGGTATCATTCCTTCCCGTGTCAGCTTTGCCAGTAGGTCTACCACCGTTAAACAATATGGCTTCTTTGAGCATGGCTCCCTCTGAGGGTTATCTGGGGACTGAATGAGATAACATAATTAAATTGTTCAGCTCACAGTAGACTCTCAGTAAGTATGGCTTTCCTCCCTACACTTTTTATTCTTACAAGCAGGGATAGCTTAGGGCTTAGCCACTCCCATGATTGAAAAAGTTCTTTTATGCATTTGCTTCCTGTCATCTTTTTAAGGAACACTTTTAATGAGCCAGAAATAATCACGCCCATTACCCTTTGTGAGGGATACAAAGAAGCCAACAACACTGACATCGGTTGGCTTATGAATAACACAATTTAATGAAGACTATTTTAAGGTGTTTGGGCATCTAGCTAAAGAACTTGGATGACAACTAATGCCTGAAAACTTTTCTTGATTAATGATAAGAAGCAACAGTATAGACAGTAAGGTCTGTAGGAGTTCAGGAAACCAGTTTGGCTAGCTCACGATGGGGGAGTATGAGAAGATAAGGCTAGAAAGTTTGAAAGATTGAGTGAGTGGAGCCGGATTATGGATAACTCAGGAATTTGGACTTTATCCTGCAGCTAGTTAATGAGAAATCATACAGTGTTTCTCCGAAAATAAGACCTATCCGGACAATCTGCTCTAATGCGTTTTTTGGAGCAAAAATTAATATAAGACCCGATCTTACATTATTATACTATATAATATGATATAATATATTATAACAACATAACATAACATAACATAATATTATACAGGGTCTTATAGTAAAGTAAGACCCGGTCTTACATTATTATATTATATTACGTTATATTATATTATATTAGACCGGGTCTTATATTATAGGAAAGTAGGACCAGGTCTTATATTAATTTTTGCTCCAAAAAACGCATTAGAGCAGATTGTCCGGCCAGGTCTTATTTTCAGGGAAACATGGTAGATGGTTTCTGTGCAAGGGAGGTAACACAGAGATCTGGTTGAGGATTATTAATCTGGTAGCAATGTGTAGAATGAATTCGATATAGGAAAGCAACCAAAAGCCAGAGGAGAACTTGAGGGACTATTGCGATAATCCAGGGTGGGTATAAGAGCCTGGACCAGGCAGTGAGGATGAAAAAGAAGACACAGGAAGAATTTATTAAAGACCTCAAATATCCGTTTTTAAAAATGAGAATTAAAATGTTAAGTTTGTTATTGGGAAATTATGATGAAATATGTGAATTCTTCACAAGGAGAGATCATTGTCAGAAATCAAACATATTAAGAAATTAATGAGATATGATGAAATTATAATTTTTTGACACTCTGCATTCTTTATAAGTGAGGAAATAGACCTTCACCCAGACCAAGTCATTTTTTTTTTTTTAATAAACATCCATGTAACATGATTTACCTGATATAATTCTTAGCTAGCACTTATATAAGAGAATTATTCTGGTAAGATAGAGTTCTGAAAATGGAGAAAATATGGAGGTCACATATGGTTCCATTTCCTAAAGTCTAGGTTATAGGATGTTCACATATTGCAAAGGCAAGACTTAGAAATTCTGAGCAGAACAACTAAATTGATTTGTGATGTATTGACATTGGTGTTGGATTAGCAACTGCCATAATTAGGCAAAGCTATCATGCCATTATGAAAGAATGCAAAACTCCTGAGTCTCCATCATAAATATGACATTCCCTCTGTAGAAGAACCTCAGGCTTAGCCAAATTGATATGGTTTAAGTTAATATCTAACTTAGCTAGTTTCTTTCTTCCTTCAGTTCATTGCAAAGCTTTGCCTGTGTCAAATAGTGTTCCTTTCTCTCTCTTTCTCTCTCTGTCTCTCTCTCTCTGTCTCTCTCTCTCTCTCTCTCTCTCTCTCTCTCTCTCTTTTTCTCTCTCATCAGGTGGGCAATCCAAGAATACCATTCTTAGCCTTTGAGTTGATTCTCAGTCATCTATGGAAACCAGAGTTTAAAAGCTTTAGCACGTCATGAAATTCCATCATTCTTCCCCTAATATAGTATAGCAGCTTTCTGTTCTAATCACTGTAATAATAATAATAATAATAATAATAATAAATTCAGAGATTATAATCAGTCTAGAGAAGTAGCTCATCTACTGGAGGAAAAGTTCTTGGCATTACACACACCTTAATTTGAGAGTGGGAACAGAATGATTCAGCCAATAGTCACTCTCCTCATGGAATAGGAGGTAGGAAAGGGTTTAGGTAAAGCACAGGTTTTGGAGTTAGACTGGCAGGAGTCCCAATCCAGTCTAAACCATCCATGAGTCGTGTACTGTATGAGTTTGCTGGAGCTACCATAACAAAACACTACAGCCTGAGTAGCTTAAGCAACAGATATTTATTTTTTCACAGTCCTCAAGCAGAGAAGTCCAAGAACAGTGCTTGTCAGGCTTGGTTTCTTCTGAGGCCTCGCTCCTTGCCTTCTAGATAGTCATTTTTGCTCTGTGTCTTCATGTATCTGGGATCTGTGATCAAATTTCTTCCTACTGTGTTTCCCCGAAAATAAGACCTAGCCGGACCACCAGCTCTAATGTGTCTTTTGGAGCAAAAATTAATATAAGACCTGGTTTTATTTTAATATAATATAAGACTGGGTCTATAATATAATATAATATAATATACCGGGTCTTATATTAATTTTTGCTCCAAAAGATGCATTAGAGCTGAAAGGATGGCTAGGTCTCATTTTCAGGGAAACACAGTATAAGGACATCAGTTCTATTGGATTAAGGCCCATCCTCATGACCTCATTTTCACTTAATCCCTTCCTTCAAGGTCCTATCTACAAATAGAGTCATTTTCTGAGGTACTGGGGGTTAGGATTTCAACAAATGAATTGTGTGTTGGGGGTTGAGGGGGAGAAGACTCAGTTCATTACATGTATTCTCAGGCAAATGACTTAGCCATCTGTGTCTTGGTTGTTTATTTGGAATGAATTTGGACACAGTCAAGTCTGAAGAATTACAGGTGTTGACTGTGAGGTAAAGACCATGCCTGATTAGCCCAAAACAGAAGCCATTGTTCTAACATAAGCATATTCACAGCAATCTTTGCTTTGCACCTTGAAAGCTAAGGTTTATGTTTGATTGGATGTTGTTTTTTTAAATAACAAGAGTTTCATATGATGAATTGATATTCAAAGTATACAATTAAATAAAACACACCTGTATTTCTTAGAGGAACTGCCAAGGGTAACATATTACAAATATTGGGATATTTACCTAAGTTAAATCTAGAAAGGTATGAGATTTATTTAGAATTCACATCCTTGGAAGTTGCAGCATACCAGGCTGGCATCGTATCCCATCTACCTCTATATCATGATATTTATTGATTATTTTATTTCTTCTTTACCCTCAACTTCCACATTAAAATACTTGCTATATCTACCAGCATCTACTTGCTAAATATCTGGATAACATATTCTTTCCTCTCTATCTCTGTTGCTCCCATCACAGATCAGGTCCCTAGCAAATTTTTGGTGGCTGTGGTATGAGGTCTGAACTATTGCAATAGCCTTTTCACTGTCTTTTTCTCCCTCCAGTCCTGCCTTGTCAAATCCACAAATACTACTGCCAGGTTAATCTTTAAAACTGCACACAAAACTGCATCACTAACTTACTTACAATCTATCAATTGTTTGGTACTGTACCTAGCAGTTTATCGGAAATGTTTTTGTACTGTGACATTCCCAGCAGCAACTAAAGTTATCAGAAGCCGTTCCACAGTAAATATTAGCGTGATGGCTCTCTGCCATTTTATCGTCTCATCTCACACTAACACTGATCAACCCAGGCCAGCACTGATCTAGGAAATCAAGTCCAAGTTCCTTTGCAAGACCTTCAATGACAGTAAGATCCTTTCAGCCAGGCTATGCCTACCCTCTGGCTGTTTGAAAGTCCGCAGAGCTCCACTTGTTGCCTCTTGGAATTCCCTTCCTCTTCTTGCCACTATCCTATTTGCACCTTTCTGCGCGCAGACAACCGTCTTCCTGTCTTGCCCTAGCATTGCCACAGTACCTTTCACACCATAGGTCACATCAAGCTCTGATGACCTGCTTGCCTATCAGTCTCCCTCGGAGCCTCGGAGCCCCTCCGCGTTACTGACAGTGCCCTCATTTCTCTAGTGCACTCAGTAATGTTGATGCAAGAACACACTGGAATGAAAAACTCAGACAGGAAGGAGGTGAGAGATGCTTTCTGCAACCTAAATATTTTTAATTTCCACCATGTTCATGGATAGCTCCATGAAGAAAATAGAGTAAAGGAGGGAAAGAAAGCAAGGAACAAGTATGGGAACGCAATAAGAAAGAGGGATGAAGGAACCCCCAGGCTTCGGCCACCCCCAAAGCACCAGGCCTGCACCTAACAAGGAGGGGGTGCAGGCCTCCCAGGTCCGTGGCAGTAAGGATGCTGACCTTTCTGCCCTCACGCTGTATGGTTCCCCATCTCTTCTTCTATTTGAGAATATGCTCCGCTCCTGACCTCCTCCGCTTCCCTTCCTGTTTTGGTCCCAGTTCTGAATCTTGACGAATAAAGCTTGGTCCTTGAGAACCATACCTTCCACGGCAGCTTACCTATCATAGCAGAGGAGCCTTTGCCAGAAACTCCAAGAGAATGGCTGGGAAAGGAGGGTAAGGCAGAGGAAGGAAAAGGAGCTTAAATGAAAAAAAAACAAAAAAAGAGGTTGGGTTAGGGGCGAGTCAAGGAAGAAAGAATGAGAAAGCAAGGGGAAAAATGAGAAAGAAAAGGAGAAAAGAAAAAGGACAGCAAAAGAAAAAAAGTAAGGAAGAGGAAATTCAATCGTTCCATGGAATGAGTTTGTCAATCTTCTTTGCCTGTGAACTGTAATATTGAATTTTCTTTTATTTCTACTTGGGTTATTCACTTAAATCCCATTTAGCATTACAGCAAAAAAAAAACAACAAAAACAAAAAACCCTAATCCTTAAATGTCCCAAAAGAATGGCTTTTGTTATACACTCCTTAGAGAAATCACAAAATCGTGAGTCAAGTAAACCTGACTAAAATTGTTCCAAACAAGAATTAGTATTACAAAGCTCTTGGCTGTGAAAATGATGCAATGACTTTAGTCCAGAGAAGGGGTTGCTGGGAAAACCACACCCTTCTCATGCCTCTGAGCTGAAGGGGCATGTAAACCTTGATGATAAGACAGACCACACAACTTTCCATGGAGGGTGAAGGCCCAAATGCCAGTGTTTCTCATGTATGTGTGTGTGGCGGGGGCGAAGGAGGAAATAAAAGATTTCAAGGATAGTTTGCCAATTCTTTAGCCCTGGGTCAGAGTATTTAGATAATCACATGATGAGTAAAGTTCATATTTTCTGTTAAAATTTTAAAAAGGAAATCAAACGAAATTTTTCTTAATGATCTAGATAAACAGCTACCTTCCCCAATACATCTCCCACTTAAAAAGTTATTCTCCACTGCTACATTTAACACAAAACTGACGGAACTTTTAGAAGGAGAATGACTTAACTTTAAAAGCTCCAACAACTCGTTTTTTTTTTTTTTTTTTTTTTTTTTTCCCCAAAGATGGCTTTTTAAGTCAGTTTCAGCAAATGCATACTAAGCACAAACAACGCAATATCTATGCTGGAAGTAGGGAGACAATTAGAATAAAATTAGACTAAAGTTCAAAAAGTGTTGTCATGATTACTTTTATTCCAATAAAGAATCCATATTTTAGTAATCTGAAGTCATTGTAACCAAGATCAATTTTAAATTTAAGACTGGGCAAATGTTCTTAAATGGTTAGAATTTTTTTTTTCTCTTTAGTATCTTCCTACGTGACTGCCAGGCTGAAATGGACTTGTCTGCTTCAGTGCTGGCGAAAGCTATGGAGGGAAGCCTGCAGCTTTCGGCTCCCCAGCATCGCTTCTGTCTGTGCCCTTCCATCGTGTGCTTACCCAAAGTCAGCTATGCTTGATCTCAGCTACGTCTGTGCCAATCGTCCTTGTTCCTGTAACTACGTAGTGTGTAAAGCAACGAAATATGAGCCCTCCAGGAGAGTGACAGTATCTCTGAAAACGACACTGAATACTTTGGAAAGCCTTGAAAAGAAGGGTCACTACAAATATTTCCGTTAAATTAGGTGTGGGCGAGATGATTGTAAAAGATTGGGAGAAACTGTAAACATCTAGAAGGATTCTGGATTCAGAAGACTTTGCATGTCTCTGTAATTTTTGGCCTCACTTGAAAGGAACCAAAATTGAGAAATCATAGATGAGGCATTATGGGCGTGAGTATATGAGAAAGGCTACGTGGAATTTCAGTCAGGCAGCCCATGTGAGAAGAAACAGCATGGGTCTATAAGAAAAAGATTGGGAATAAGTGTACATATGCTAAATTGAAATAAATAGTCAAGGTATGTATGTATCACTTATAAGGCGCTTCCAATGAACCAGCCAACAGGAGGTCCCATTACTTTCAGAGCAAAATGCGGAATGACCAAAGTTAGTCTGTGGTATACACAGCAAAAGGCACACTGGTCTCTACTCTCACCTCAGCCATGGGAAGCAACTGCCAAGTATATATGGATATGGATACGGATATAGATAGATATAGATAGAACAGACGTAGCAATAACTGCAGGTGTAGATGATATAGACATAAATATGTTGATACATATAGATATAGATGATAGGTATAGATATAGATGATATAGATATGGACATGGATATGACAGAGACATGAATATGGATATAGATATACATAATACAGTATTGTTAACTATAATCACAATGCTGTGCATTAGATCCACTGAATTTATTAATTTTCTAGATGTAAGTGTGTACTCTTTGACCAACATCTCTCCATTTCCACCACCCCTCAGCCCCTGGGAACCACCATTCTAGTCTCTGGTTCTGCGAGTTATACTTTTGTGGATTCCACATATAAGTAATGTCGTACAGTGTTTGTCTTTTTCTGTCTGACTTATTGCCTTCAAGGCCAATGCATCTTCTTACAAATGGCAGGATTTCCTTTCTCGTGGTTGAAATATATATGTGTATATATATATATATACACACACACACATCTATACACATATACACACGCGTGAAACATGTGTGTGAAATATATATGTATACACATGTATATATGTACACATGTGTATATAGACACACACATATATGTGTGTATATATGTATATATGTATGTGCATATATACGTATACATACGTATATATACATATATATATTTATTGCCAAAAATTGTATACGTATTTTAAGAAAGGAAAAAAATTGTATTAAAAATTTTAATACTCAATATATACTGATAACAAAAGATGAATACAAGTCATGTTTAACTTCTGCCATTATAAGGGGAACTCAGAGTGGTTACTATCAGCGTCCAGACACTTCTGATTATGGCGAACTACTGCTTGAGCCACGTTGACCAAAGTGTCCACTTGTGTACATTTTTTGGCACCCTGGGTGTGTATATATATATATATATATATATATATATATATAAAACCTCACATCTTCTTTACTTCTTTATCTATTTATCTATTGATACACACTTAGGTTATTTCCATATCTTGGTTATTGTGACTAATACTGCAGTGTTGCAATAACCATGGCAGAGCAGATAGGTCTTCAATATCCTGTTTTTCTTTCTTTTGGATCTATGTCTAGAAGTAGAATTGCTGGATCAAATGGTGGTACTATTTTTAATTTTTAAGGGAAACTCCATACTGATGTTCATTGTGCTGCACTAATTTACATTCCTACCAACAGTGATTGGTAGGAATTATTCCTACCAAGGATGATTTCTCAACATCCTTGCCAATACGTATCTCTTGTCTTTTTGATGACAGCCATCTAACAAGTGTGAGGTAATATCTCCTTATGGTTTTGATTTGCATTTCCCTGATGATTAGCAATGCAGAGCACATTTTCATGTACCTGTTGGCCATTTGTATGTCTTCTTTGGAAAAATGTCTATTCAGTTCCTCTGCTCATTTTCAAATCAGACTGGTTTTTCCTATTGAGTTGTATGAGTTTTTTAATATATTTTGGATATTAACTCTTTATCAGATAGATGATTTGCAAGTATTTTCTCCCATTCTACACATATAGGTTGCCTTTTTATTTTAAAGATTGTTTCTTTCATTGTGTAGCAACTTTTTAGTTTGATTTAGTCCCACTTATTTATTTTTGCTTTTGTTACTTGTGCAAAAAAAAAAAAAAAAAAAAAACCCACAGTGCTAAGATCAATACCAGAAGCTATTCCTTTATTTTAGTTCAGGAGTTTTAGTTTCAGGTCTTATATTTAAGTCTTTAATCCATCAAGTTAATTTTTGTGAGTGGTATAAGATAGGGGTCCAATTTCATTTTTGTGAATGTGGTTATTTAATTTCTCAACGCCGTTTATAAAAAAGAGCATCCTTTTCCCATTGAGACTTCTTGACTCTTTTGTCAAATATTGGTTCTTGATTCTGTTCCATTGGTGTATGTATCTTTTTTTTTTTTTTTACCCAGTGAAACACTATTTCGATTACTATAGCCTTGTAGTATAGCTGGAAATGAGAAATTGTGATACCCCCAGCTTTGTTCTTCTCCCTCAGGATTGCTTTCACTATTCTGGGTCTTTAGTGATTCCATACAAATTTTAGGATTGTTTGTTTTATTCCTGTGAAGAATGCCATTGCAATTTCGATAGGCATATCTTTGAACCTGTAGACGGCTTTGGGAAGTATGAACATTTTAACAATATTCATTTTTTTGAACCATTTGCTTGTTTCCTCTTCAATTTATTTCATCATCATCTTACAGTTTTCAATGCACAGATATTTTAGAGATAAATCTGTCACTAAGCATGGCTTAAAACCACTTGGTACTAGTTGTATTAGAATGCCCTCTTCTTTTTTAAATTCAGACTTCTTTCATGCACATGATAAAAAATTAAAACACTTCAAAAAGATGCTTAATGAAAAGCAAGTATGTTCCCCAGACCATATCTCAGACTCATTCCTTAGAAGAGCTTTTGCTGTTTTATTCATATCCTTCCAGAAATTTTATATGCACTATAGAAAAATATTCATATATTCACTTTATATTTTTGACCAAAAGACTGACACATGAACATATCAAACACACTTCTTTCCTTTTAAACTTAACAAAGCATCTTAGAAGCGATTCCTTATCAGCAAACATAGATGTATGTCATCTTGTTTAATAGCTTTACTAATACTTATTTTAGTGTTTTCTCATGATTAATATTTAGTTTATTTCATATTCTTTGTTATCCTATATTTCAATAAGTTTATTTGTGCACACGTACACACACATACCACACACACACACACACACACACACACACACACACACTTGTTTATATATCTGATTGAATCTGTAGAGTGAATTCCTAGAAGTAGAATATCTAGGTTAAAAGAGTTTAGCGATAAGAGACAGAGAATTATTAAATTTATTTTTCAGATTTAATGATTTTAAAAAATATCAGCCCTACCCCCAAAAAATAAATAATGGACTTTTTCCCCTCTTAAAGTTAAAACATTAAAGGCACTTGGACACTAAAGGCACTTGACACCTAAGGTGGGATAATACTAGAAAACCAGGCTCAGCTCTGAACGTGGGAAACTTCTAATTTTCAGAACAGGAAAGTCTTTATGGAAAATCTGAAAGACTTCCTGGGATAAAAGTGTCAGTAGACCACCTTTTTCTCTTTGGAAAATTGATCTCCTGGGATAAAAGTGTCAGTAGACCACCTTTTTCTCTTTGGAAAATTGATCTCCTGGGATAAAAGTGTCAGTAGACCACCTTTTTCTCTTTGGAAAATTGATCTCAAACATGATAAACCTGATAGATATGTTACTCTTTGAGACTCCTTTCATGTGCAAAAATGCTTGTTGCTTTTTTTGCAAAGAAAATTAATACAATTATTAGTGATTGATATTGTTCATCTTTCCTTGTCTCACTGAGTTACTTTTTGTATTGCTTTAAAATGATAGGAATCGTAAGGAAATTTAAGTGCATTTCCATGTTCAATAGAGTAGAAATATTCACACACGGGAACAGTAAAGTGTTTACATAAATACAACTGATCAACAACTAACAGTATGCTTCCGACTTTAATTGAATGAAAATCATTTACGACATGGCAACAACCTGAGTTAAAAATTGGTACAGAAACAGCTTAGAGCTGCAGTGAGTTCTTGGTAGAATTCACTTGGGAGATGTTTTAAAAACTAATTTATTATTGAGAATAATTTTTAGAGTGATAAGCCTAGAGTTCTGTCTACAGACAAAAGAGATCAGCACAGACTTAGTCCATTCAAAGCTGTTGGATGAAGAGGTAAACTGTCATTTGTTTTTAACAGTTGTTCTCAGTCCTGGTCGCACATTAAAATCATCAAGAGCTTTTTTAAAAACCACAAATGTTCAACTGAACCAATTAAATCAGAATCTTCGGCTGGGAGAGGGCAGGGACAGGCATCCATATGTTTAAAGTGTTGGCTGGTGAATCTAACTATGCAGTTAGGGTTAAAACTACTGGTTACAGAAAGATAAGGAGCAGGGATGTAGAGTGGTACTCTTTCTAACAACCATCAGGAGGCCAAAGTAAGTGTGAGACAGACCACCTCTCTCATTTCATGCAGATTTAAAAAGGAAATGATCCTAAAGGTCTGTTCCATTTTCCTGGAACTCAACAAGTTCAAGGATGTAAAAATGGGACAGAGGGAAAATTTAAGGAGAATGTTAGTGGAGACCACTTTTGAGAGAGGGGATTCTGTGCTAGAGTTTTTATCTTCCCTCTCTGAAGGAGGCATTCTGGATGCTACCTTTTGCCTCAAACATGGTGGGTGGGGGACTTCACTGGGTCCACTCAGAGAGTGTTGAGATTTGTTTCCTGCCATTGGGAGACAGAAGATTAGGGGCTGATCCATACACAAGGAAGCTTTATCAAGCATATGTTGGATGGAGTCTGTTTTTATCCAACCAATGGTTTTGATGCCATAATGTGGGCATCAGCTTGACTCTCAGAGTTTGTCAGAACAGGAAAGCCATTATGTTATCCTGTAGAGAATGGCAGTGATATCGGGAGAGAGATCCTGCATGGTTCATGACCAACGTGGGAGATGGGAGAGGTGAGCCAAACTCAGCAGAAACTCGTTGGAGGTGTTTTCTTGTATGGCAAGTGAGGATTGCAGGTGATCGCTTAGAGTAGAAATGTATCTTCTTGGGTCAACAGAAGAGCAGACCCCTCCATGAGCCCACAAAGCCATGCAGGAAATCATCTTCCAGGTCTACATTTTAACACCCTGCCAGATAGAGAGTGTGAAACCATCCATCTCAAGTAAAAATCAGCCTATTTTTCCCCCTAATTCCCTTCTCCTACAGCAATACTGAAAAGAGTAGAAGAGCTAGCAAATACAGAAGGAGGTGAGCAGGCAGAGGAGGAGGTAAAGCCATCCCTGTCCCTTTTCCCACTGTGGGCTGCCATCTTGAAACCTGTCCAAGCTGGAGTAGAAGAACACAATGTTACATTGGAGTTTTATTAGCACTCTTTCCCTATCATTTCTAACCCTGTAGACCACAGCAGAATGAAAATCGAGCTCTAGCTAATTGACATTCTCACTAATGATTTTAGTTTTGACATGACGTATTCATCCTTTTACCTACTATTCTTTTCGTGCCGTTGATCCCAAATGTCTTCTTGCTTCTGAATGTGTACCTTCCCTAGTAAAGCTTCTTCATTCGTATCTTGCCTGCTTGTACGTGACATCCAGTAGTCGATTTCTTCTCAACTTTTTCTTGAGAGCACTGATTTCTTCTTTGCTTCCCACTCTGGTGAGCAGTAATGTTTCCCAACAACTCCAGTACACATCCACATCTTCACCCTCTGCCCTGCCAACCCTCACCCACAGCGAGGCATGTCTCCTCATGAACTAAAACGAAAACAATTCATTAGCTATTTTACTTTCCAGTATGTTTTCCTTTTTTTCTTTTCTTTTCTTTCTTTTTTTTTTTTTTGTAGCATTTTGGAGATGTGAGCAAACAACAAAGAGCGATTCAGTTATGTAGAGCTCATTAGTGAAAGCATAAAAGTACCCACAAGAATGGAACTGAAGTAGGCTGCGAGCCCATGCATATTACAGAGCTGCAAATTCAGTTTTATGTGCATTTGATGAATTGTGTGCTATAAATGCATTGGAGATCATAGGATCTACTAAGGTGGTGTAATTTTTTAAAAGTCTCACACAAAATTGAGACTTTTGATGTGTCTGCTTTTAAAATGGTATCGAAAGCAGGTTTCGAAATGATAAAAAACAAAAACACTCTGACTGATTTCTTGTTAAGGGATTGAATTTTGACAAAGTAGGAAACTCAGAAAATTGTTACAAAGATGACTTTTATATGTGTGCATAATGTAATTCTTTAGTACTGGAAATTTCTTTTTACTTGCTACGATTTTTCCCAGTCTCTCTCACAAACTATAATACTTTGGATTGGTTTTCTGAGCCAGTCTCAAGTATGAAACCTCTAGGGAAGTCTCAGCTGTGAAACATAAAGCAGCACTTTGGTTTGTTATTGCATTTCCCCTTCCTCATCTGTAGAATGCTAATAATAGAGGGATAGAGTATAACATACCCTATGTTAATGAGAAAATTGGTAATGGTGACATTTAGTTAATTCCTAAGTATTCATTGAAAGTACATATAGTTTTAAGTAATGAGTTGTAGATTACTGCTGTTGATTGCCTTGCCATGAGTCAGGTGATCCTTGTATTCCTGTCACTTTTGTTCATGAGTTCATTCAACAATCATTGATTGATTGCCTGGAAAGTGTTAGGCATTGTGCTAGGTGCTAGAGATATAAAGTGCGGTAACATACAATACTGCCCCTGCTCCACCATTTCAGTGTATTTGCAGGGAAAGGCTTGTGAAAGATAATGTCAGGAGATCAGTGTTACAACAAGTGTGCACCAACACTAGTGATGGGAATTAAAAAAAAACAACACACAATTGATTGGGAGGAAGTGTTTCAGAGAGGAGACAATTTTTGAGTGAGTTTTCTATGTTAGAGTAGGTATTCAAAAGCAAATATGATGATGGTGAGGGCGGCATTGCACACCACAGATGAACATGTGCTAAAATACTTAGGGATGGAGCAGCCTGGCACCTTCAGGAAGCTTCAATCATCTGATAGGGCAAGAATGTGGACATGAGACATAAAGTCCCAGGAGATGCATTGATAAATGAAGACAAGTCCTAGAACACAAAGTATCTTCTACATATGCTATAGAATTTGGTGTTTCCTCTAGCAATGGGGAGCCATGGGAGAACATTTAGAAGGAGAACAGCATTGTCAGAGTTTGGGTTTTAGACAGATCATTCTGGCAGCCATATGGAGGATTGGTTAAAACCTCAAATTTGGATCTTTCAAATCTGTGATCAATTGACGTGTAGATTCAGAGGGTCCGTTAAACTCCTACAACTGAAGGCAAACTTTGTGTACCTATATACTGTTTCTGAAGAGAAATTCATTTGCATGTATTTGAGTTTCAATCACTTGAAGGAGATGATACTGAAAACCACGGAGTAGGATGACCAACTCATTCCAGTTTGCTTGGGACTGTACTGGTTTTAGTACTGAGAATATCGCATTCTGGAAAAACTCTCAATTCCAGGCAAATTGGGACAGTTGCTCACTCTACTGGGAAGTCTGAAGACTGTCACAATGGTCCCTGTGAAATGAAATGAAGAACTTCAGCTAGAAGAGAAACAATGACCTTGACAGGTATAATCCATAGGACAGAGTGGCTAAGTTTAGTGGAAAGCTTAAGGTATGGTGGAAAAGGATGAATTGAGGATAAAACCTATGTTTCTAATTCTAGTTATTATATTTATGTGATTCCCATAAAGGAAAGTGTGTGTGTGTGTGTGTGTGTGTGTGTGTGTGTGTATAGTAAGGATGAGTTCCATTTTGAACAGGTTGATATTAAGTATTTATGAGATTCTGATGGAAATGTCCAATGGGAAGTTGGATATATAAATGTAGAGTTGTAGGAAATATATCTAGGATGGAAATGTAATTTAGTGAGACATTATATTGTGGGTATTAATTGGAAATTTTGGATAAAATTATTCAGGGATAATGTGTACAGTGAGAAATAGTGGTCAAGCAGAACATTCTGGGAAGTCTCTATATTCAAGGACATTCAAAGGAAAAAATATCCTGCAAACGATATGAAAAAAGTCTGTTCAGAACTACAATCAGGTTGCCAAGAGAAACTGCACTCTCAGAATCCAAGAGAGGAAAGATTGTGATGATTATTTATATCTTTTAAAGTTTTAAATATTTTTCTGGACATACTAGCCAATGTAAACAGAAAAGAGAAAGAAATTATAACATAAAAATTGGAAAGGGGGAAATACAATATATTGTTTGAAGTTTACATAATTATATACTTAGCAAATCAGTTGAAAATATGACTGCAAACAATAAAGGAACTTAATAAGCTGGCTAGAAACAAAATATGTACAGAAACCAATAGATTCTGTTTACATAAACAAGAAGTTGGAAGATCTAATGGAAAAAGACAATCATCTGTAATAGCAACAATAATTAATATCGAATACTATTATTAAATAAATATTGAATTATTATGTGCTAGGCACTCTTCTAAGTGCTTTCATAAGCCTAATTTATTCAATCCTCACAACAACTGCTTTTTACAGATGAAGAAATAAAGACAAAGAGAGGTGAAGTAACTTACTCCTGTTTATACAGTTAATAAGTGGGAGAACTATTTTTTAAATTTAGGAAGGCTTACTCTGAGGCTATGGTGTTAAAGTACATATGGTACAGTATATAGTTAGTCTCTTTAAGAAAGAAAAGTAGTAAGGTAATACTCAGGAATATATTTAACAGGAAACATCCCAAATCTATAAGAAGAAAATGTTAAAACTCTAGCAAAGGAGAAAGGAAGTCTTGGACAAATAGAAAAATATATCATGTTCTTGGATAGGAAAACTTAACATAAAAATATAAGTTCTCCCTAAGTTCATCTCTAAATATAACTTGGTTCCAATAAAAATAACAAAAGAATTTTTTCCGTGAAACGAGTTTTTAAAGTTCATATGGAAAAATTTGAAAAGGAAAATTCGTAAGAGCATTGTGGAGGGCATAACCTGAGAGATATTTAAACACTATTAAAAATTTCAGCAATTAAAACAAGACCGTGCAAGCATATTAGCAGATAAACAGATAACTGGAACAAAATATAAAGTCCAGAAATAAATTGAAATATATAGGTATTCAGTATACAACAACCGTGACATTATATCATATGTACCAGTGGAGGAAAAGATGGGTGATTCAATAAATGGACTAGGACAATGAGGGAGTCATTTGGACAAAACGGGTTCCTACATCACCACTTAAAACAAAATAAATTTGAGAAAATTGAAGAGTCCATTTTGATATAAAAATATCAAAGCATAAAAGCAATACAGAAGGTAATCATTTTATAATCTGAGTATATGAAAGACCGTTATGTGTGTGACACAAGTACAAAGGCCATAAGAAATCATTTCGATAAATTCAATTGCATAAAATTGAAATATTTAATCCTGACCAAACTACCATAAGGAAAAGGAGAAGATAAATGACAAATGGGAAAATATTACAACATAAAGTGTGCAATTTCCTTTTATTGAAAAAAAAACAACCTCTTACAAATCAAAATGACCATCAATCAAAGAAAAAGATAAGCGAATGATACAGAGAGAACACAAAACAGACACACAAATTGCTTTTAAACAAATAAAAAATCTTCACCTTTACTTATAATATAAGAAATGCAGATTAAAACTACATCAAATTATTAGATTATGAAAGATTCAAAAGTTTGATAGTGTGTCATGTAGATGAGGATGGGGCAAAGAGACATTATCATACATCCAGGCAGGACTGCAAATTGGAACAGCCCCTGTGCAGGAAAATTTGTCCATATCTATCAAATTCAGAATGTAAAGTGAATATACCACCTATTCAAAAAAATCAAATTTAAAAATCTTGGACAGTGAATGCTAAGTCATTTGATTCATTCCTTTACTGAGACAATAAGTAGGCTTAAGAAAACCTCTAAAATTAGAATCAAAGAGGCCAAGTAAGGAAATATTAGTAGAAAAGTGAAGGGAAGACAGAGAAATAAGTGAATACTTCAGCTGCTTTCTTCTGAGAGCACTTGCTGGGCCTGATAATTGAATTCCAATAGCTTTACCAGGTGAGGACAGAAATAAAAGCACCTTCCTTCTCAACCCCCTCCCCATCAAGAACCAAAGGGCTATCATCACCTTACAGCAAGGCAAGCATTACCTGAATATTCTCATGGGGAATACGAAACTATTTAAAATCCTTTTGACCTTGGTTTAAGGTGGGTCACAAACTATTAGAGATCCAGCAGCCTGGCAGAAGAAGGATAAATCACATCTGGATACCTTCACTTATTATAGACCTCAACAATTATTTCTCTAAATTATTACTTCACATAAAACATCTAGCATACAGCAAAGGTAACCATTCATACAACGAAATTATACTCAATGAGTAAAGGCCACCATAAAGCAAACAAACAAACAAACAAAAAAAAAAAACAAAACGCACACACCCAAAAAACAAAACAGACTTGCAAACATTTAGATATTGAAATTACCAGATAGAGACAAAAGAATCAATTACATGTATATTTTTTAAAGGATTGAGTACATCTGCAGGGAACTGAAACTATAAAACGACATAACAGACTTTAAGGAACGAGAAAAATTTCTAAATATTAAAAGAAATGGACAACTATTATTTAAAACTGAAAGAACAAGTAGAACAGGAGAATAGACATAACAAAAGAGAATGGGTGAAGTGAAAGATAGGTCAGACAGAAATGAAGCACAGAGGCTTTAAAAAATGATGGAAATATGGAAGACCGAGCAAGACACTAGAATAGAGTGAGAAGTTCTAATATAGGTTGTATCAGAATCCCCAAAAGAGAGAAGACAACAAGGGGCAAAGAGACAATATTTATTATGATAATGGCTGTGAATTTTTTGTAATTAAAGAAGGATGCAGGTATACAGATAAATAAGTCTTAAGCACAATAAATAAAAAGAAGTTCATACCTAATTCCATTTTACTGAAATTTCAGGACATTAAAGATAAGAAGAAAAAAGTCTATAAATCAGTAAGTGGAAAAGTAAGAGAAAACAAACAAATAACAACAACAACAACAAAACGGTTTACCTCCAAAAGAGTAACAAATAGACAACTGACTTATTAGCACAAAATAAAAGTCAGAATATGATACATGTTCTGAAAGAAAAGAGCTACTAATTTAGAATTCTATAACCAAAACATTCTTCAAAAATAAAATAAACATTTACACAGACAAAAGGTAAGGGAGTTTGTCACAAGCAAATCCATACAAAGGAAAATTCTAAAGCATGTGCTTCTAGCGGAAGAAAATGACCACAAAGCGATGTCTAAATCGCAAGATGGAAATAAGAGAAAAGAGACAAATATGTGGGAAACTTTAAATTAGTATTAACTATGTAAAAACAGTAATAATTCCATCCAGTTTGAGCTTTAAAATACTTAATTAAAATACACTGTAATACTAACATACCTTGGAAAGGGGACAAGGGACTTTACATGCCCTATGTTTTATTGCTTTTTTCTGGCTGGAAGTTAAAGTCATTGATTAATATAAGACTTTAATAAGTTAAGGATGCATGTTAGAATTTCCAAAGTAACCAGTGGAAGAATTTAAAAAACAAAAAACAAAAAAAAATCTTTTTGTTATATAGAGCATTGTGTAACAAACCACACCCAAATTTAAAGAATTTAGACAATAATGCCCTCTGTTTAAACTCTTACATTGAACTAGAGGTCCTGAACATCTTAGTACAGCAAGACAAAGAAACAAAAAATTTAAAGATTGGAAAAGACAAAAAAACATTATTACTCAGATGATATGACTATGTACATAAAAAAATCTAAAAGATTCTATATAATTAATACGAGATTTAAAAAGCTTGCTGGATATATTAATACCGGCAATACATAACAAACAATCGTTTTCCATATGCCAGCAAAAATGAAATAAATGAAATTTAGGAAGATATATATATTTAACATCATGAGTATCTAGTAGCTATAATAGTTAATGCTAACAGATTTCGCAAACAGCCAAGAAGAAACAAAGCATACTGAAGAAGAAAACGTGGGTGAGGGAAGTAGAGTCTAGCTTTATAGATATTGAGATTTGTCAAGCTCTAGTAACTGAAATACTGTGGCATTGCTACAGGAATGTAGAGTCGAACAGCACAGAATACACAAGTAGGAAGCTGACCCACACATATACAGGTGCCTAAATATGGGCAAGGTGGTACTGCAGAGCCAGTCTTTAAAACAAGTGGTATTGACAAAATCGGGTGTTTACGCAGGTGGCAGAAGATGGAATCTGTTTCACATGTATACAACTGGGGACTACAGGGGCATTATAGAGCTAAACATGAAAACCAATAAGACTTCTTTCAAAAGATAATAATACAGGGGTATCTTTATGATCTGGGGGCAAAAAATGATATCCCAAATGAGACACAAAAGCTATGGACCACAAAGAAAAGTATTAATACATTTATGATATTAAATATATGAAAAATTAGTTTATCAAAGGATATCATAAAGAAAATGAAATGACAAGCCACAAAAATAATATATGTAATACATATACATGATAAAGGGGTCATATCGGGAAAACAGAAAGCATAACAAACCGATAAGCAAAAGATGAAAGACAAAAAGCAAACCTATAAAACATAGGGAAAGAGCTTAAACAGAGTCTTCCTGAGAAAATAAGTTCAAATCAGATTGGCTAAACAATGACAATTTAAAAAAAAAAAATCTGAGAACATCAAATGGTCAGAAAGTGGAGCAACTCTTCCATTGCTGGGGGCAACATAAATTAATCAAATCAATAATCGATCATTTTTTTCATAGTGTTGAAGATTTATAGATCTCATGCGTTAGCAATTTTAGTCCTAGATTTATACCCTGTAGAAATGTGTGCTTAGAGGTACAGGATACGATACAAAAAAACAAACAACAAACAAAAAAAACCCAATGTCATTTCCCAACCTTCCAGTTACAGGGCATTGCTACCACGCTGAACAGAATAGCTGTCAACTGTAAGCAAGGTTAGAAGAATCCCTTCATCTACCAGAAGGTTTTTGCTGAGCAAGTCTTCAATTTGAGGTACAAGAAAGGATACAGAAAATGCAGAAGAAATATAAGTTTCTTATATTCAAGGAACTTACATATTAGAGGAATAAGTCAAAGCATGAACATTTAACAAATCCAGACATGTATGGTAAGTGCCTGAGGAAAAGAGATTTCAAGGTAGACTGGTGTGGACAGCATTAGCTACACGGGAGAGAAGGGGCGTGACCTGAGATGAGTTTTTATGAAGAATTTCGACAGCTGCACACATTGAAAAACATCAAGAGTCATGCTCGTATTATCTCCTATTTCCCCAAAAAGCTTTAAATGGCCAGTGCTGTCATTTGAAAACCTGTCTGCATTTAATCAACTCCCAATTATTTGTGCCAGGAAAAGGAATAACTCAAACAATTTACTTTGGAATTGGAATAAAATGTAGGATGTTGCTTGAAGTCTATTTGTCTTCTTTAGTTTGGATTGTTTAGGCTAATGGTAAAATAAGCTTGCATCCTTGAGATAGCACAGAGATATATGGCTCAGCATGAGATGCTGGTGGGACTAGGGGAAGCCATGCTAGGATAAAACAATAAAAAATGCTTCTGAATCAATTTCCCTTTGTCGTGGCTAAACACAAAGACCTTAGAACATCTGGGATTTCCTCTTTTTAATTAAAAATTGACATATTTTCACACATTCTTGCTTTTGGGTGCTTGAACTGAGATTTTTTTTGCTGTTTTCCTAATGCGATTTGTGTCCATTTACAAAATTGTTGAGTGTTCCCACCAAATGGGGGCCCTCAATTCACCCATGTAAACTGTCTCTTATAATGGCCAATTTGCTGAGGAAGGAGGAAAAGAAAGACTAGATGACGGTAAAGGGAATTTCTTAATTAAAAAATAGTATCAACAACACACTAAATTATTAAAGAAACTTTCCTAAGATCGTTTCTTTCACTTGAAAGGAATATGTAATTTAGAACGGAGGCCAACATTTGAATGACAACTTGCTGGTTACCTTTGAACCTATCAAAAATTTCAGTTCGTGCTACTCTTTTACAATCTCTTTTTTCTCTGCTTTAGCTTTTCCCCTTTGGGTGTATCATTATCTAGCATACAATAATATACTGTCCTCAGTTTGTCTTGTCTCCACCCCTTGAAGATATGCTCTGTGAGAGCAGCCTTTTGTCTATATCCCTGCTGCTCAAAACAGGGTGTTAAATATAGAAGTACTTTCACACGTTTGATGTTGGAAAAAAATCTAAAATTTCCGTGACAATAGGTCTAACATATTTTGCATCTCAGAGTAACCTTTATATTCAGTTTGCCTTAAATAGAGCTTATATTTCTACTGTGAAGAGAAAATTAGATTCAAATGTAAATATTATAGTGTCCAGTCATAAAGTCAGATGAAACATAAAGAAGATAAATTCAAACGTTTGGGTTTTAAAAAATTTGATGTTATTGTTTATCACGAATATATTCAATAGGGTCAATTTAATAATGGAAATAACTGGACTTTGTCTAGTTATCTTAGGAGCAAAATTAAGCTGGATCAATCAATGTTAAGCAACATACTTCTGTTAAACAGATGAACTGCTGGGAAAATGCAAGCTAATTTTTAATTATAGCGACTATCGTAAAGAATAAATTTAGCAGAATAACAACCTTGAATACTATTTTTCACTGCTTTGTAGTGGTTATTATCAAGCAGTATTTATGAATGGAGCCAAAATTCCTTCTAAATAACTTATTTAGTTACAGAAAAGACAGCTTTGAAGAACAACTTAATAGTGTGATATGTTGCCAAGATGGGTGTGTCATATGCATATAAAAGGAGCTAATAGTTTCATTTTGTATCCTGCCTTGGTCAGAAAATGCCAAAAATATTTTTTTAAGAAACATTTTAAGTGGATCATTGACAAACGAGAGCATATTGGATAAAATAAGCAGGAGGGTGACATGCCTACAAATTATTTTAAATAAGAAACAGTTAAATAAGCTTTATTAATTTAAAGAAGAAGCTGGTTAAGAATCTACAGATGCTTAGCACAGGACAGAAAATATCTGGGTGAGGAAGAATGAAAATTGTTAAAATCTTCAAATAATTGAGTAGCTAGTAACAGAACGAGAATTTGATTTTTTGAGTTACTCTATTGGGTCTAAAAAGAACCAATAAATAAGTCAAAATTACACAGAATTAGACTTATATTTAGTATAAGAAAGAACTTGTTAACAATTTGAACACTTCAAAAATATAATGAACAGCATTAGGAACTAATAACATAACCTCTTGCCGCTGAAGGAATACAAACTCCATACCGTCAACGCCAGGGGGCAATGGCCGTGTTTGATAAGTTTCCGTGCCCTTAATATTTGTAGCATGTTTGGTGTAGAAGAAGACATATAAAGAGCATTTGATTGGACAGATGAATGGATGGTGTTTTTTACCTCTGTGAATATCCCCTTGTTTCTTCATGATCCAGGCTATCTTCGAAAGAATACTAATAAACTTGGTTCAAGGATGATTGACTAGGAAACACATTTTGGGAGAGAGAGAGAGAGAGAGAGAGAGAGAGAGAGAGAGAGAGAGAGAGAGAGAGAGAGAGAGAGAGAGAGAGAGAGAGAAGGTTTGAAGATTCACCTACCCCACAGTCATTTGCTTACATTCCAGGGGAATAAAATCCAAAGGAATCTCTCCTCCCCTCCCCAGAGATTTATTTACATTCTGGAGTGAAGGGCTTTCTCTTTCTGGAAGAGAGGATGAGCTGCTCATGGGCCAGCAGCCCTATATAATCACTGAGTCTCATAATTTCGGGGCTCCTCTCCTCTGGTACAACCCTGGTAAACAATCAAGTGAACATTTGCCCTTATTATGTTGCCCTATGGGGAATTGGGAAACGGATGCTAAAATGCTCTGCAATAAATCTGTTCTCTGATCCAGAGATTTGACCTTTCCTGTCAGAATATCTATATCTATCTATCTATCATCCATCTAAACTTAATAGGTGGAAGGAAGGAAGGAAAGAAGGAAGGAAAAAAGGAAGGAAGGAAGGAAAGAAGGAAGGAATGGAAGGCAGGGGGATTGTATATTCATCTGTTCAGAATTCTTTATATTCATGCATTGGAGGAAACATTTTACAAATAATGATAGAAGTCTATTAAATTTATATACAGGTTGTTCTCTCTGTATATTTCCAGATAACTTTTAGTAATTTTAAGTGGTGTTTTCAGTCCCATGCCAACAAGCAAACCAAACAAAATTCAATTTCTGAGGAGAAAAAATGAAGAAAACTAAAGAAAATGCAATGTTTTTATTTTCAAACTACCTAGAAAGTGTGTGAACGGCTTAGTATCAACAGTAATTAATCATTTATCTCTGATAAAAGCATTAGTGAAAAATTATCCAAAAAAAGCCATGGTAGTTTGAGGTAAATTAGATGAGATAATGACCAAAAAAATCTACTTTCTGAGATAACACCAATGATTCCATAAAGATGTCCCTTAAAAGTGACAGAAATGGTGAGAACAATCATGTGGCCTAAATTTTCCTTAGAACATGCTCAAAACATACTGAATTCTCTGAACAGAAGAAATAATAAAATCTGTTACTCCAAAGATACTACAAACTATTAACTTGCTATTTTACTGGCATTTTGGGTCTTGAGAAGAGTGTTAGTCAAACGAGCAACTCGTCAATTTAACTATAGGATTTAAGTTTTGTTGTTTTCTTTTCAAGTTCATTCACCAAAAACTTCAAAAGGATTGATTAATGCGTATCTAGTTTCTGTAGTTAAAATATTTAAAAGCTCTTTACTCCCCTCCAAGTTTTATGGTGATTCACCTAAAAAAATCTCTCACTGGCAGAAACATATGTTAGCTACATTTATACACTAAAGAGAAACACCATAGGGGCCAAAATATTATGTTACTAAGTTAATGATATGCATATCTTATAGAATTTACTGTAACTAATATCTGTGACCAAGTTGGCAACAGATCAAACAGTGTCTTAGATTAAATCTCTGCCAGCCCCACCCCACCACCAGTGCTTCACCTACTGACCATTGCAGAGCTCATTATATGGTTCACTTTCAGACCATAATTCACTGCCGGTGTATGGCCTTACTTCAGCTGCTGCATATATATTTGGGGATTTCTATCTTGCTGCTCAATGTCAATTACTTTTCCTCATATGCTAACAAAAGCATCATGTTACATATACTGTACACATTAGCTATCTAGATATTCTTTTAATATTAGGTTATCTAGTGACCTAAACAAGAATTGTAAACCTTAGCTTTGAGAGAAGGTGGCACAGAGATGCTATAAAATATGCCAAACATAATAGTCTATATTTGTTTGTCATGCCATTGAACAGTTTTAAAGCATTTTCACTAGTCTTTTATCTGATCTTCAGAATGTCAAGATGACTGACCAATCTTCTGATTTTCAGGGCTGTCATGTGAGAGGGTTTAGGCTCATTCTCAATGACCCCAGAAGGCAGAACTAAACCAATAGATGAAATCTGTGGGGAGTCACATCTTAAGCCAAACTAGTGGAGACTTTTCTGTCTATTACATTTTTCTGGGTGCACTGGCTTGCATTGTAGTTAGTGGTTCTTATCAGTGGAACGTCTAACATAGTGGCAAAAAGGAGTCAAGGACCCACTGAGTAGCTGGATGAGAGGACCTTTCCAATTTCTTCAAACGCTGGAATCCTGGGTATATGCTCTAGGATTCCTTTAGTTAAAGATAGGTAGTAGCTTGCTGTTCTGATCCTAACGGGGAATCTATCACCCCTTTGTTTCCCTTTGCATTCTTCAGTGCTGCTGGACACATGCCCAGTTAAGATAAAGAACAGTTCAGCCCTAGGCTGCAGCTGCTGCGTAGCTAATGGGAGGGACCCCAGGAATGTGCACTCTCGCTGTGTCTATGCTATGCCAACAGGCTTGCCTGATTGGAACCAAAATCCAGTCAGGGTGCCTGTTTGGCATTGTGCAAGTGACACATCTTGGTACTCCACGAGATCTTTGCCTCAAGTGAGGCGTTGTTTTCAGACTCTGCAGGCCCAACATTAAAGGCTGACTTCCCCACTGGTCTGTGCCATAAGCCAGTGAATGCTGGGATCATGAAATCCATGATATCTTGGAACACAAAGGATCTCAGAGGAGATCTCACTTCACATTTCTCAAAATGTGTTCCATGAAAATATTGCCCATGGGAAAAACTCCATGGGAAAAAGAAATGATCGGATATCAAAAAAAATTAAAGAAATGTTGCATATTTAAGTCTTTCTAGAAGATTCACAATGCACGGTATTATTATATGAAATGTTCTGAGACATTTTATTGCAAACAAACTTCAGTAAACACAGATCTGACCAACACTGTCAGATCTTTTTTTTTTTTTCTTTGCCTGATGTTCTTTACCATTCCACAGAAAATGCACTGGGAAATACTAATATTTTCGTACCAAACCCTCATTTTACACACAAAGAAACAGGTCAGGCGAGATAGAGACTTGTTTCCGGCTGAATATACTAACACAATTATGACTACAACTTGGGTTTTCTTGCCCTTAATTCTGTTCTTTCCTCTGAAGGATTGTCATAATTATATTCTTAATTTTATACTTCATTTCATCGTGCCCAGGGGAAGAGCTTATCCTTAGACTGATAAGCTCTGGCTACAGAGTCAAGTCTGGGCACAATAAGTACTTGCTTAGCCTAAAGCCAGAAAGGGGTCATGTAGTAAAAAACCAAAAATACATCAGCCTGTGGGGAGATGGTCTACCAAATCTGAAATAAGCCACCACTAAAAAGTTATCCACTGTGTGTTTCATTCTATGGCTGCCCTTACACATGCATTTCCTCATTTTCAGTACAAAAATGCCTAAGAGCCCCTGCTTACCATGATTCACCTGTTCCATAGAGGACTCTAAGCGTCCTCCACCCAACTCCAAACAAGCATGTGTCAATATCCCTCAGTCCACTACACTAACAAATGCTAGCAAGATACATTTTCTGAAGCTGAGAGTTTGAGGACTGGTTGCTTGACAAGGGAGAATTCACTCCTGGAAATGCCGCCCTAAGAGACCACTCAGCGTCAGCCAGCTGGTCCTCCCCGGCAATACGACGAACGTAGCCTGAGCCAATCCAAACTTCCACAGTGAGGAGAGAGCCAGCGGGCACATACTGTGTTTGCTCAGGTCCTGCGTGATGCTAACTCACAAAGCCATGTGTTCTCTCCTAACCTCGTGTGCTGCCAGAAACGTAGGTGGGCTTCCTGCGGTGGGAATAAGAAGAGGGCAGGGACCGTGCCAACAGTTCTGCAGTAGGTGCAACCAGAGAGGAGCAAGTGGGAGGCCCACATCTTAGAGTCCCTCACCTCCTCTGACAGCTCGTTTTTTCACAAGTAGTCTCTTTTCCTTATTTCTCTTTTAGTCGGTGGGAATGCCTTATGGTGCAGGCATGGCATAGGGGACATAAGCAGTGTTGTCACTGAATCTAGGACTTAAACATGAAACCAGTCTGAACACAGAAAGCACGCAGTGTTACCCAGTGTTTAGTCATCAAAAAAGAATCACTTCTTTTTAAGGAAAATAACTTAAAAATTAAAAATGGCCTGAGGTAAAAACATTCAAATGCTTCAAACACCAAATTTTATGGAGCATGCAACACTAATTCAGACAGGTAGGTATGTGTCGGGCTCCAATCTTTATAATAATGGCTGGCTGTCTAGTTACAGGTTGTTTGTTCTAGTCACTGTAAGAATAGATGAGTCAACCCAGAACACAGGGAGAGACTATGTGAGCTACAAACAGTGCCCAATGTGATGACACTGTACATATAATGTGGAAATCCCCCCTTCCTCTCTTCCTTCCATCCTTTTCTCCCTCCCTCCCTTCTTTCTATAACTACTTACTGGGAGCTTACTATATGATACCTGGGCAGGTACCGGGGATAGAGCAATGAAACTCAACATGTTTCAGGTGTTTTTAGAGCTTAGCATTTAATACAGGAAGTGCAACTAAGTCAAGGATAATGTCTCATGGAGACAAAACTTGCAGACCAGCTCGTGTAGTGAGGTACAGTAGTCCTCCCTTATCTGTGATTTTGCTTTCCATGGTGTTAGTGACTTGTGGTCAACCGCAGTCCAAAAATATTAAATGGAAAATTCCAGAAATAAACAATTCATAAGTTTTAAACTGTGCACCGCTCTGAGTAGCATGATGAAATCTCACGTTGTCCCACTGCATCCTATCTGGGACGTGAGTCATCTCTTTGTCCATCAGATCCACCTCCCTTCATCCCATCACATAGGCAACGTATCATCTCACATCATCACAAGGAAAGGAAGGGTGAGTAAGTACAATAAGATACTTGGAGAGAGAGAGCACAGCCGGATTACTTTTATTATATATATTGTTATAATTGCTCTATTTTATTATAAGTTAGTATTGTTAATATCCTAATGTACCTAATTTATAAATAAAATTCTGTCATAGCTCTGCACGTGTAGGAAAATACATAGTATATACAGGGCTCAGTACTATCTGCAGTTTCAGGCATCTACTGGGGGTCTTGGAACATGTCCCCCTCAGAGAAGAGGAAATTACTGTGTAGTCAGCTTATTGGAATGGGAGGAATAAGAAAGAGACGTATACTCTGTCCAATGCTAATTTACGATTTTAAACCAAAGGTACATACACACAGCAATTACTATGGAAAAATCCACTGAAAACACACAACTACACATCACGTCTTCATTTTGCACCATGAGAATATTATTTAACTTTGGGACACCCTGTTGCCAGAATCTTGGAGTTACAAATGTCGCAGAGAATGTTCCTGTGTTAAGAAAGCTTCTAAGAACACACGTTTATACATTGCTCAAAGGGCAAGGACATACTCCCCTGAACCCCGACCACCTCATGTAGCCCAGTACTTCCCAATATATGCCAAGAATATGCAAGTCTAATGACACCCCAATGATGTCAACTAAATTGAAGAAGAGTTTAAAATAAGACTGACCTGTTCTTTTCTACCCAAAGAGTTCTAAATCCATGTGAAATTTATAGATTAGGTATTTGTCTCACTCCTAGGCACCAGGACTCCAAAGAGTTCTTTCTAGAATATTAAGGCACATTATCAGTTTTTACCAAAGTAAGAAACTCAAAAAAATTTTTTTTCATGGAGGAGAATACATAGCTATAGTATTTATCCCATGTGCATATTCAGTAAGATAGCATCCTAATTACGTTTCAAAAAGAGCAATGCTGAGGAACAGTTCAGAAGGGTGCACTTTTGTCCCAGTGGTACATTTCCTGGCACAAGTATTATCTTCGACAGTGACTTTGCCCGTGCTACGCTCCTCAGCACCCCCATTTCTGGGAAAGTCCAGCCAGCTCTACTTGTGTGGCATGGGAGAGACGAACATTCTTCAGTAAAATTAAGTTATGCAACTATACGGATCAGCGATAACTGTGTATAAACGAAACTGAACAGCAGCCAACAATGAACTGACCAAATTTCGGTTCCACCTTGGCCTTACTTGAACCTACTTCATATGTCTGTGACTGCTTAACGTTCTGCCTTATAGAATGAAAATTTTAAATTTCTGGATGAATCAGCGGGGGAGACCCAACCAAAACAACACACTCTCCTAGAAAGAATTCAATGAGTTACTATCCACTGGCAATGAGTCTTCCTTCTAAAGTCGATTTTGATGCAGATTTGTCACTTAAGGTCAGAAAGGGGCTTTAGGGACTCTGGGGGGGGGGTGAAGTTTTGTGTACACATTGGATGTTATTATGGGGCCAAATAGTTGCAAAATTATAGTTCAATTCACTAGAACAACAGAATACAAACACAAACTACATCTGGAAAAGGAGGTAAAAAAGAAAACATGGGTGGTCACTTTCCTAACCTATACTCTCACTAATAAATCAGAGTTTGCTTCTATACAAAATCATATATCATCTCTCACATCTTGAAAGCTGCTAGAATCATTTCACGGAAAAGTGGCCTAATGCCTAAGTCATCTCCAATCATCCCTAGAGCTTCCTGAAACTGCCAATGAACGACACCTGTTTGCAAAACATTGATTTACTCCCTTGCGCAAGGTGGGCTACTTTTCAGCTTCATACTGACTCTTTGGTGTAGCTTTTAGGCAATTACAGTCCTCGATTGTTTTTCCAGAACATTTTACCATCTCCCCCTTATTTGTTTCTTTTGAATCTGGTTTCTGTATTATCTTTTGGATCTTTGGTTGGAATTCTTAGAAAAGTTCTCTTGGAAAGGTGTTTGTTCTGTTCACTCTCTTGTTTGTGCCTTGGAGGTCAATACAAATAAAAGACTTGGAAGAGACACAGAACAAACCATTTTATCTTTGGATTGTGTAGTTCTCAATCAAAACCTCATTCGTGGTACATAATCATGTAGTATTTTACTTTACTTGTCAAAAGATGGAACACTCTCAAAACATCTGTACTGCCTAGCTTCATTTACTAGTGGTGATAAGAGCAGAGTGGAATGGAAAAGGGGGTGAGGAAATTGAAATTCTTGCCCTCCCCCCCAAAAAGAGTGATTTTTAAAAAAATGTAGCAACTGAATTTATAGTAAAAAATGTGTAAATCTAGTGGCCCTTAAAAATGATCTGCATTTATCAGAAGAGAGAGAGAGAACTGATAACCACCCATGAGAAATAACTGTCTCTAGCTCTCTCCAAACACAATCCGATCCTGCTTAGATATTTCCCACTTTGTGAACTGCATTTGCAGTACTGGGAAAATGCTGATGTAATAACTGCTTCAGAGCTTTTTCCTATGTTCCACACAGTGCTATAGAATTCACACGACTTTATGCACCTGTGTTCTTTGGCCATTATCTTTGTGTCCTTTGGGAGAAATCAAATGGCTGCCTTGATCCAATGTGTACACAGAAGCCACAGGGAAAACAGTTCTTACTATGGGAAAACATTGCATTTAGAAACGTGCACAAATATAAACAATGTCGAATTTCTGGTATGCTCACTGAGTGTGTGTGCATGGACACCCAGAGGCCATGAACACATAGATATGAATTAACTGCTCATTTCAGATATGTTGGCTTTTTTTCTAAGGAGAATGTTGTGTCTTCCATTTTGAACACACATGGAAAATCTTAAATCGCTTTCTGTTTTTATCATTAAATGTGGGTATACCCAAAAAATACTGCAAAACTATTCTTCATGTGTGGTCTGAAGCATTTATCACTTTTTCCTATAGAAGTAAGGAAATTCTATATTTAGCGTTTTGTGGTAGAAGGTAATAAATAACTCTGATATTTGATAATTACTAGGTTTATTCCATTAATAAACAAATAATCCTGGTATGTAAGCTTTATATGCTTAGGAACTTTTCATGAGCAATTTGGTCTTTATCCATTAAAAAAAGTAGATGGTCAATTAACATATATTATGTATTTCACCATTAATAAAATTGTACCAAAAACGTTCAAGAAAAACATGAAACATGAGGACAATGAATGGAAGTTAGAAAGGAAACTCAAGAGATTATAAATATTTAGTGATAGAAACTTAGTTGATAGTCCATTGACACAAACCGTCACACTAAGATTTAGCAAATTTTTATAGCTACTCAGGATTGAATATTTAGTCCCTTCTGATTTAGCTCTCTGACTCTTAGCCCTTCCTTCGGCTTTCATCCAATGCCTGATTCTCCAAACTAAAGAAGCCCTTCTAGCCAATGAATCCAAAAAGACTAAGATGCTTTAAACACTTCCATTCAGAACATCAACATTTTGGAGCTGTTTAACCCACTGCACTACTTTCCTCCTTGCTAACAGTTGTTTACTGTGTAACTTTTTCTAAAACAGATCTTTTGTCTCCTTTGGAAATCACTGAGGTAGATGATTTCCTCTTTGATAATTTCTCCAAAAGTTCTACCAAATGCCTCAAGTTCATTCTGTTCCTAGTGGAGCCATGGCTAGGGGGTCCCAAAAAGCATCTGAAGGATGGAGCAGTCCCAAGGCATTGGATACTGGGCAAACTGACCAGTGAGTTTGCTCCTCATCCATGTGAGGACTGGTAGAGTCCTCACAAGCCAAGAGAATGCCTCCCCACCAACATTTATTTCAGGAACAGACTTAAGTACGCCCTGATGGAAGACGAAGTAAACCTCTTCATGCAGTGGCTCATTAAGAATGATGGGCCAAGTCCCCTGGGCTTCCCCACCTTGGTGTTTGCTGTTTTTTCCAAGGATCTGCTCTGAAGCAGACCCTCCTCTGGAGTGCGAGGGCGAGTAGGGAACCACAGTAAGCTAAGTGAGCAAACAATCCTCCCTTTTCGTGGTGGGAATCACCTGTGAACATATTGTACATACAACTAAGTGTAAACTGCTTAAGCTGATATGCTTTTTTATAGTAATAAAGCCAGATCTAGCTTACAAATTCTATTTTAAACACTAAAAAGCAAGACAATTCAAATTGACCACGTTAATTTTGTGTGAAAATTAAAATCGTTTTGCTGAGTCTAAGTTATAATACCCGAGTACATGATGATTTTGAGTTTGTGAGATATATGTATTATCCTATGCTAGAAAAAAAAAATGGTTGATGGCAAGGTCCAAACTGATATAGCCTGCCCCTCTGATTTTATGAATGTTATCAGCACCGACAAGGTCACACAGAATCTCCATCTGCTCTGTGGCACTAAGAGTCTCTTTGCTGTTCATTATACTACACCTAAGGAGCCAAGTACAAGTGCAAAGAGAGAGACAGCCCTTTGTGGGCACCAAAGCAATGTCTCCTTTGTGATCCTTCATATTCATGCCACTTGCTGCCCTGATCCTCCCACCAAGGTGAATGACACCACTCAGACTGATTTAGAGACTGGTGAGATGGCCAGTGTCCTCAGGTTTGACCCTGTGACCAGAGTGCTGTGAGTGGAGGTGCCAACCTGGGAAGAATTCATGTCAACAGAGACATCCTGGCTCTTTGGATGTGGTTGATGGGAAAGGTGTCAAAGGCAACAGCTTTGCTAACCTGGCCTTCCAACGTTTTTCTTCTTGGCAAACACCACAAACCGTGGATTTCTCTTAACCAAGGAAAGGGTGTCCATCTCACCACTGCTGAAAACAGAGGGAGAGTGGCGGCCAAACAGAGCAGTGGGTGGAGTGATTTTTAGGTGCTATGATTGGAGAGCTCTTTTGGGGCTAATTAAAGATAATCCAGCCCAGAAAAACAAAAGCAAAAACTCTTCCAGAGATGCAATATCTTGCCAATTGTGCTGATTCAAACTGACCCTCCTTGAATTTATGTAACCTTTTGTGATGCAAAAAAGTATCCACCATCCCATTTTCACCAAAGACTAACAATTCTCAAACTACAAGCCTTTTCTAACATTAGATCTCTGACTTTGGTGTGAATGTGGCCAGATACATAAAACCTGACTTTCAGCCACAATTTTTGTCTTTCTTTTTGTAGAATTGTTGATTTCAAAGGCCCAGCCCTTTTTGCAGGTTGCATTTTCCAGTTATTGTTCAGAATCATTCATTCCTCTGTCAAATGATTCTTTCCATATTCCTTACGTATTCCCAACTTGCTCACCACTCCCTATGTTTTTAATCACATCTAATCACATTTCTGTTGTAATCCTGTACTTTTTTACTAGCTTTTTTAGTATTTTTACCACACATCCAAAGCAAGAGAGAGAAAAACAAAGTATGGCTTTTCAACCCCTGCCATTATACTTAGTCAGCCTCTCCTTTTTTTCATCCTCTTCTATACCTTTTAACAAAATGTCTGTCTCCTCTTAAAATCTTACTTCCTTCAGACACATTTAAAGACCCTGCTCATATAAGAGCATTCACTGGCCACAGGAATTGGTACTCCAGAGCTGTTTCCATCTAGCTTTTACCTCAACCATACACTGCCATTACCTAACACACAAATTACTGTTAATCTTATAACTTGTACCCAGCTATGGAAACTTCATATGGAATATGGTAGAGTGACCATATAAAAAGAGCCTGGCTCCTTGACATTTCAAAACTGCCTTATCTGCTTTGGACTGTTAAGGTCGTCTAATATACAAGACCCACTAAATTTAACGAAGATATTTTAGCCACTGTTTCATTTGGTTCTTTGTCACAGGATGTGGAACTTACATCGTAATCAGTATACAAATGTAATGGGATCTTAACATAGAATACGAGAAGAAACTACATCCGTTTATGTAAAATCTATATTTCTTACACATCAGAACTTGTGGCCTGAGGTTATATCTATTGCATGAACATATGATTAAAAATTCTGGTAATTGCTAACATGGAAAAGAGCATGATACTGCCAGAAAGGATATAAGAGGGTAGATAATTTTCTCAGATGTGGTGATTAGAGAAAACCTCTCTGAAGAAAGGATATATAAGCAACGATATGATGGGTAGAAAGGAACCGACCATGGGAAAGGCAAGGAGAAAAACCTTGAAATCTAGGCAATCTGCATGGGTGCAGATCTTAAAGGAGATAAAATTTTAGTTTGCTAGAGAAACTGAAAAAATTACAGGCAGTGTCTGGACTTTGTAAGTAATTGGAAAGTGGCCTGAGAGGACCCTGGTGAGCTAGGTAAGGGTCAGAATGTTCAGGGTCTTACAAATCAAGGTGAGGAGCTGATTTCATTCTTGGAACGACGATAAACTATTGAAGGATTCAACATAAGGGAGTGGTGTCATTTAAGTTGTGTTTTTAAAAAGACGAGTTTGGTTGCTGTGGTAAAGAAGAGAAGGCAAGAAGGGAAGCAGTATAGCTGTTTAGAGATTATCATGAAGTCCAAGTGAGAAATAATGAGAACTTTGTGGACGGTCATGGAGGTGATGCAGAAAAAATGGAAAGAAATGGACAGAGCTGATGTGGTTTGAGATAAAGATGGGATAAGATGTGGGGAAGCACTGGGTTGGGGAATGAAGGAGAAAGGAAACAAGAGTTCCATTTTTAATATATGAGGAATAAGATGATTGTGAACTATTTTTACAAGTCAGTTTGGACTTCCATAGCAAACAATCCTCAAATTTCATGATTTATCAAAATAAAAGTTTATTTCTCACCCACGCAACAGACCACTATGGGTCTTCCTGTCTATATAACTGTCCTAGGAAGCTCTTCTCTAAGTGGTAGCTTAGGGATTCATCTTTCTATCTTGGTTCTCTGTCTTTCTCTAGGTTCTTAGGGATTCCCCCCCACCCCCAATTCAGCCTGCTAGTAAATAGAGACAGCAGGAGCAAGCAGGGTGATTTGTGCAAGAGATTTTTATTGGTCTCTTCAGGCAATAGCACCATGTCTACCATCTTGCATTGGCCAACCTCAATCACATGATTTACTCTCACTGCAAGAGAGACTGGGACACATCTAGCTCTGTACCCAAGAAGAAGAGAAAAGGGTATAGCAGTCTTCTCATAATATTCAGCGAGGACGTCAAATAGTCTCTTGGATACAGAGTCTGGAGCCCTTCTCTCAAATAAATTTGAGGGGGAAAAAAAAGAATAAACAAATTTCCATTGAGTTCTACTTCCAATGACCTAACCTGGGCATTTCAGAGGGTACAAAGATACACACCCTGTCTTACTACCCACAAGGGCTGTGTACTGTAACTGAGAAAAGAAGATATAGACATCTGAAAAAGTTGTGAAAGAAAACAATTGGGGATATCACAGAGCAGCACAGAATTACCAAATAAATCATGTAGACAAGGTATCATGTATTCAGGGGAGGGAACATAGCTATCCCAGGCAAGAGTGATGTCGAGAGGTTTCCGAAACAAGAAACGATTTTAGGTAGTTATGAAAAATATATGAGATGTCCAGGAAAAAAAAAAAAAAAAGATGGGAAGATTTTTGTTTATTTATTTTTCTTTTTGGCACAAGGAAATGCATCAGTTAAAATATCTTTTTCATTATTTAAAATAACTGCATTTGTGTCATAATTAGCACTCTTTTACAAACAACAGATTTAAATAACCTACGTCTCATAACGATTTAGTACCTAGCTACTAAATGACTGTATTATTCAACATGATGTTTATGTGGTTTAATGTCATTTTTCTCTTTCCAAACAGGTCTACAGGTACAGCCTCCACTGCTCACCCAAGATGGGATCTTTCACACTTGGGGTTTAAATCTATGCCTCACTGTCCTTGGTCTCAGTTGCCTGCTTTACACACCTAGAAAGATGAGATGTCAGGGCTTCCAGGGGCTCCAGCGATGGTCAGTTGACTCAGGGAGTTTCTGCATATTCTCTCTATACACAGATGTGATTGTGTGAACATTAGGAGAGAGCCTGAGCAGCTAGCAGCAGAAACAGCGTCAGGAAGTCGGAGCAGCGGGTGATCTGTCTTTTCAGAGACTGCGAAAACTTATTGCAATTGCTCTTGTCTGCACTTCGGTTCAGATTCTCAGATCTAGCCATCAAGCGCAGAATACTGAGCCGGCCCGAAGAGAAGCGTCGCCATCCACCCCTTGGAGACTGCCTTTGGCGAGAGGTGAAATAGACTGATGATGATGATAATAATGATAATAATTTGCACTTACTTAGTAGCTTCCAGGGTACAGTTTCAAAGATGTTACAAACATTAATTATTAATAATTAAGCCCTCTAGCAGCTCGTAAGGTAGCTATTACCTGTATTGTGCAAATAATTAACCAAAGCAAAGAAAGGGTAAGTGGGTAGCCTGAAGTTATTCAGGAAATCAAAGCTGGGGAAACAAGAGACTGAATTCTAGCCACAAAATTGCTTCATTGATGTAGTTTCCTTGAGAAAGGAAGCAAACAATTTATAGAGCACATCATGGATTGTGAGTGAAAGAGCCGAAACCTGAGGTCCAGAGGTAGCCAGGGCTCGCGTAGAATTCCTCAGAAAGTCAGAAATCCAGTATGGGTATGTCTTTGAAGCACCCCAGCTCCTAAACATGCGCATAGAGCCCCTCTGTCCTGCTAGCTTCTGTGTATGCACCCCACCGCCACCACACGCCTGGCTCCTTCACCACAATACAGGCAAAGCACAGGTAGACGTGGGGTTATTTATTTTGCCCAACATCTAACACAGTGCCTGGCACATCATAGATACGATGATAATAAACGTGTTTTGAATAAATAAATGCATATGTAAAATATTGGTTTTTGTAAATGTAGCCTGAGGTACCAAAAAAAAAACAAAAAGCATAAAGTAATTCCAGAAAGCAATGGAATTACAATTGAACTGGAAGAAAAGGAACCTGATGTAGAAACCTGAGGGCTTAGCATGGATGGAAAACACTGAGCTTGATAGACATGCCTGAATTGGCTCTGACAATTGGTCCTCTCCTTCGTCTTCTGTTTGTTCGTCCGCAAAGTAATAAAACCAGCTTGGGAGAGTTGTCACAGAGGCCAAATGACATAGTATATGCAGATCATCTATCTCTAGACCACACTAAGTGCACAATAAATATTCGTGTTCTTTCTCCTGTTAAGAGCAAACATGTCACCAAACTTCCACAGTTGCAAACATCAAGAAGTAATCTCGCCTCTAAGTAGCAAAAGCTATTCTCACATGGAAAACCCTTTATCAGCAAGGCAAACGGAAGGAAATATCAAAATATTGCACTTCCTAATGCTATATGAGAAAGCAAAGACTAAAAGCACAACTGTCATTTCGTTCAGATGGCACAGTCGTAGGAAACTCTAGATAAATGAGAAAGTTGGCAATTAGCTAATTTACCTGATACAAGTTAATTAAGGATCTCACATATCTAATATAGTGTCAATAGTACGTAAATGAATGCTTATGAAATCAATTTCACCCAGTCCTGCAGAGTCAATGCTTCAGGACTTGAAATCAAAATGAAAAGAGATGAGTTGGAGGAAGGGGAGGGGCAGGAAGGGGGAGAAGAAAAGAGAGGAGCAAGGTCAGGTGCAGTGGTGGGTATAGGGGCAGGTGCTTAGGGTTGGTGGGGGGGCCAAAGGAGGAAGAGGTACCACAGACACACACACACACACACACACACACACACACACACACTACCCCTTAACTATGTGTTTAATTTATAGATACTTTGGCTGAGGGTTAAGCCTACGTAAGGTGAGAGATGGGTCTTAATCACAGTTTTCTTTGACTTACCTGTATAAATACTCCTAAAAAGTTAGTTTATTTTGTTATTTCCAACAGTAGCTCCTGGACAATTCCACTGGAGGTATTAGGTTTTACCTGTAATTTACGTTGGGCTCTAGGTCCTTAGCTTCCTCTCCTCAGCTGTCCGTCATGTTCCTAAACTAGTGAGGGGTCCATGAGAGGATAATGAAGGACAAACACTGAGGGCATGAGGGAGATGCCAAGAAAGCTCCCTGGAAAGCTTAGTGTAGGAATCTAGCAGCCACATTCCCATGCTGCCTGATAGGGCTAACTCTTCAAAAAGCAAAAACAAAATATAATTGGGATTACACCTCCGATTACCATAGGCAAAGGAATTGTCTTTATTAGTTGATGATTTGACACTGAAATCTATCTTGGTGTTTAATACAAATGAAATGTGAGATCAGTCTTAAATTTTGAGCCAATCCCCATGTATTAAACATTTTGGAAAGAAGCCATGAAAACTTGTCTTAAGTGGTAGACAGACGCAATTCTATCATCTGTCACTGCCATTAAGACACATCCACTTGGAACTGAGGGAATGGTAAAACAGAGTCACTATATTTTTGGTACATTTTCAATGTACCAAATGCTTTTATTGCATTAACTGTTGTATTTTTCTTACTCGAAGTGGCAATGTCTGATTCATCAATTGACAGATAAAATATGGACTTGTTAGTAGGCAAATATAATGACATAAAGACAATTTGAGGCAAAAAAAAAACAGAAAAATGTGGTCTTTTTCTAGAAGCCAAATTGGCCCATATACCCGTGCCCTTCATTAGTTCTGTAGCATGATCCAAATTCTGTCTTTAAAGTTTAGAATTGAAACTTAATTGAGACTTACAGCTATACCTCTGGGTAGTGTGACAGTAAATGTTAGCATTAATCAATTCAAAATGTCTGCAGTACTATTCTCTTTTTTATCCCCCCCTTTCTGAGCTTCCTGTGATCCTTATCACTAAGGATCAGGTGCAAAAATCAATGCTTTACAAATAGGCTTTGTTGTCACAAATCAGATACAACAGGGGCTTAATTTGGAACTTTACAAGATAATTTGGAAGTTCAGAAAGCACAAAATTTATTTTTAAGTGAATATAAAAGTAAGTGAATTTAAGAAAATACAGGGAAAATAGGATGGCCTCAATAAGTACATGTAAACTTTCTTTTATCAAACCAATAAAAGTATTTTTTTAAGAGTAACCTCCCTAATTCTTCTGCAATGTTTTCAATGCCCTCCATTGACCAGTATACCCACCAGTACAACAATTCTTATTAAAAGAGAGTGCATGGATTTGAAACTGGCATAATAGTTCATGATTTAGAGATATGTCAGGGTTACTACAACAATTTGGTACTGAAGCATCAACATATTTGAAAAGTCTGTCAGAAACAAAGACATTAAGCTGTCTGGATAATAAATTAAATATTATCCATAATAAATGCAACAGGGAGATATTCAGTTTTTGAGAATTTTGCTTGGATGACTTCTGAGCAATTTTGACCTAAATGCCCTGAAGGTTAATGGTCCTAAATAATCACTGTACCCATCAAGTCCTTGGCAACTGAGACTATTCCCACGTTAAGCTGTCGTTCTGTGCATGCTGTGTGTGCACAAATCCTAAACTGAGTGGCACACATTCTTTCAAAGCAGATAAATGGCAGCAGCCCAGTATTCTGTTGGTGAGACTGTCTTCCTTGTTCCATGACACGCGGTTTGCAGATATGATTTATAAAATGGTTCAGAATGCCAAATGTGGCAAGTATGGGAGCGACAGTGAATACTGAAAACAGTTACTCCTCTGGAATTGGTGCCAAATGCTGTTTGATGCGGTGGATCGCCTAGGAAAAGTCCGTATTTTGGACAGATTCTTGCGGGCTCACTTGCCTAAACACATGAGGATGGACGAAATGAACTGTCCAGCTTTCTTCTGGTCCCATGAGTTTCCCAAAATGACCTCTATTGGTATTTTTTTTCCCTTCTCATTTGCAGATTTCTTAGTAGCATTTCTTTTTTTTCTGAATTGCTTAATAGCTGATGATATTTAATATAGATCTGCTTCGAAATACTTTGAAATGTTTTTTACACTTGCTCTGAATTTACTAAATGTAATTACATGTGGCTTAAATGCCAAATGTGTAAAATCTGTTTCAGAAAAAAAGATCTTAGGTGGAAAATGGTTAAAGAACAGAAAGAAAGTTTTGGTAACATCCCTGCTAAACTTAATGTGTTGAATTCAATTAATTCATTATTGATGGACCTTTGTAAGGAATTTAAGATCCGGGTACATGTCTGAAGACACTCCGGCCTGGACGCTGCTGGATTCCTGATGGTAATGGTGAGTTCTTGCCCAATAAGCAATGGGAATGGGGGCACTCTGGGGCCAGTTTAGTCTCTATTGTGTTGGGCAATAGCTGATTTCCTCCTATTTGTCTAAGAAGCAGCATGCACCTCTGCCAAGGTGAGTGTCACTTATTTGTCTTGGTAGTCAGCATTCCAGGTTTATTTAAGGAAAGGATCATTTAACATGACTTTGACACTGCACCTAGCCAAAGGAAAACCTTGACACTATCATTCTAATGAAAATTTTTCTTCCTCGAAGGGGGTTTCTCAACAGTGGCACTGCTGATGTGTTGGGCCAGACTCTTCGTTGTAAGGGGCTGTCCTGTGTGTTGTACAAAGTCTGGCAGAATTCCTAGCCTCTCCCCACTGGATGCCAGTGGCAGTCCCAAGTTGTGACAATCAACAAAATGTCTCCAGACAATCCCAAATGCTGTCTATGGGGAAAAATCTCCCCAGCTGAGAACCACTGCCTTAGATGGATCTTCCATCATAAGAATTTTCACCATACCTTTAAGTGGCCTTCTCTTCTCTATCCCAGGTATAAGGCCTTAATTAGATTTCTTTTCTATTTCCAAATTGCTCCACATCCCTAAAAGGTGCAGGACACTCTGTGTATCCAATAACACTGAGGTAAAGACATCATACCTACAATTAAAATGCCAAGCTCTGGAGAGGGAATTGGTTAAGTAAAGCCAGAGTGCCCTGATTTTACAATCCTTCTTCCTGACGATCTCCAAAGTTCCAGTTTACTTTCACCCGATGATAAGTTCCCATTTCATTGCTCAGCTATTAGACATCCTCTTTTATAGTTAGCCTTCTTCTAGAGCATTGAGTTGCTCACAGGAAAGACCCAGTGGGGTAGCTGCAGCCTTCTGGGTTCTGCCTTTGTCTTGACCCAAATTCTCTGTCTCTTTCAGGTTCATGCCCAAGGAAAGCTCATTTCTTCGAGATATATAAAAATAGTTGCTAAATCCTGTTTACGGGTCTGTGAATGAATACACACATATTCTTCAAGAAACATATCTAGTAATTTAAATGTAAAAGCTGGGAGAAAGGCAAATTGGAATTTCCTTTGTCCTTCCTTCACAACCCTGTTGATTTCTGATACTCATTTAAATGTGATCTATTTTCATCTATTCTTGGAAAGTATAAATGAAAAAAAGAAATTCAGCTTTCAAAGTTTCCTAATTATATATGCCATATAGTTACATGCCCTGCAGGTTTCTAATAGAAGAAAATATTCATTACTTTTTGTTTGTGACAACCAGGGTAGGGGACATGTTTTTGGCTCTTCTAAGGGACAAAAGGCTTCTGGAAAAATGCTAGCGAGTGTTTATGATCACATACACATAAAATTAAGTATTCTTAGAAATGCATCATGGTGCTTTTGTTTTTGCTGTAGGGTAAATAAGGAACAGATTTTTCATTTGTTATATTTTTGGTTTTATGGAGGACATTTTATAAATCACAATACAGTGAAGTTCGTCACATGCGTCCTGTTGGACACCCGCCACCACAGCTCCGTCAAAGCACCATCTCTCCTTTGAATTCAGAGACCAGCTCATGGCCTGTGAGAACATCTGGGGCTCAACGTCTTGGAAAGGAGCAGTTCGGGTCCCCTTAGAAAGGCCCTTTCTGCAACAGGAACAGGATGTGCCCACTGGCCAAAGGTACTGCTTAGAGCTCCGGGTCCTGGAGAGATCCATGGCGGCCTAAACACACCTGTAGGAGGCCACAGGAAGTCATCTACAGGGACTCAGGGGACCAGAATCTGCTTTACATCTCTTTGCTGTTCTCTTTCTGTGTGGTTTCTTAGGGAAAGTGAGTGTCTAGTAGGCTGCTGGGTCCTGCTGCCCTAAAGTAGTGAAGAAGGAAGGGGAGCCAATCTGGAAAAGGCCAAGCCGAGGACACTTCCAGAGGAGCCAGGGCAAGTCTGGTTCCACATATCAACTGCTTCTTGGTAAGTTCTGACGGTGAATTTTAAGGCTCAGAGAATAGAGGTTAACAAGTAAATACACTTGTCTAACAGTCACGTGAGGGAAAGCAATTTCATAAACACAGAACTGGCAGCCATCTAATCTCCCAGATGACAGCTCCCTTAACTGCACCTCTGTCTACCCACCCAGGGGGCTCTGACTCACTCACTTCCAATAATGGAATCTCTTGTTCCTTGAAGGGGCAGGAGACAAAGGCAAAGGTGGGTAGGGAAGGGTGGGCTCACCCACAGACCGAGTATATTTATCTTCCGCAAGAATGTTTCCTCTCTGACTCATTCAGGATGCCTTAAGATGAAGAGAGATATTACTCATTAAACATAATTACCTGAATGATTTTAATTGCAAATCATTATGGAGAGATGGCCTTGTATTTTCTTAGAAAATGGAGCACTTAAGAAATCCTGTTACTCCTCTCTCTGATCTTTTGGCTTTATAGACGCATGTTAGGGGGTAATTTGGATGAAGCCGTGGAGGCTCTGAGATATGAGTATATAAAATCAAATTACATTGCCAACAAAATAAGATTTCTTTGGCTCAACCTTGTCCTCTGTTTGGGGACCAAAAGGCCTCTGCCAAGTGTCCTAAGCCTATTTCCAAGAGCCTCCTGTGGCAGAAGTTATTAACATCTAATCTACCCTTTTCTACCCAATGAATCCGTTGGGGCCTTTTATACCCGACACTGCCCATTACCTTTGGTGTCAGATTACTTCGGTGTTCCAAAGCCACCAGATTGTGAAGTTCCCTCAGTGCCATAGATACTGGTGTCTGACTCAGTGGGTATGAAGTATCACTTCTGTCTCTGGAGCTCAGAAAATATAAAAATACCATGTGGTGAATCCCCCTTTCCCTTTCAATACTGAAGAAAGAGGGTTGCCTTGTCTCTTAATCATTCATGAAGATTTGAGTGAAAGCAGTTCTTCTCATTTTGTTTAACCTTCACTTTTGCCTAGGACTTCAAGGGACTTTGTTGAGTGACAAAGAAAGTGACAATCACTGTGCTCTGTGCTCACTGCAGACTCAGTCTCCCCTCTAGTGAAGCTTCTTTCTTCTGGAGGAGGCTCTTTCAAGGAATTCCTAGGTTCCTCATACAAATAGACGTGGTAAGCTACTTACCAAGCCTCCAAGCAGATCAATGTGACAGAATCTGGCCTTCAAGTCTGGACCCCAACTCCATGTATGTTAATTGTACATTGAGGATTATTTAATCCATTCTATTTCCCAAACAGAACCAAAAAAATAAAAACACAATAAAATAAAAAAGGGACTCTACATGTATAAAAATCTATGTAACTTACAATAAGTTATAATTTAGTTAACTAAACTTATCTGCATTTCTTTCTTTCAAATTGGCTTATGAGAGTCTTCAAAGACCGCGTATTTCCAAAAGTGCATGGGTATTGTGCAGTAAGCCCTTTGTTTTGTAGCTGGATGGATACATTTCAAGACCGACAGCAAATGTTGTACTGTCAGGTACTTCATCAAAGAACAACAGCCCCTTCTACTCATATCCAGAGTACAAGCTAAATGAAATTTAAAATGAAGACACTTCCTTCTTCGGTAACTTCTAGTTCACTAACTTCAGATTGTTTAGTAACTTCTCAATCATCAATGAGTGCAGTAACTTGATTAAGTTTAACTGCATTTCAGTGTATTTGTACTGCACATTGCTTCCTCAGAAATTGACGACTCATGTGACCGGGTATTAAATGATCTATTTGAATAACACAGTCACCACCCTTGAAAGGCAACAGAAGCTTCTCTGTGGCCTCCTCATGCTTTCGCAAGTCTGCGTTCGAACTGGAGTATGGTTATGCTATGAATGACAAAATCTCTTCACCTGGCTCTTGCTTGCGGCTTAGGAATCTACTGAAGAAATCAAGGCTGTCAGTAACAGCAAGCAGAGGCCCCTGGACAAGCAGAAAACTCAAATGCTGCCTGCCAAGATGGTTATGATGCAACGGAAGATTGACTTGTTTGGCTGTTGTCAGTGACACTTCTCCTGATCTTTTTACTTCCTTGGAAGAACAATAGAAACATGTGTATGCTCTTACCTCCTACTCACCTCCAACCCACACAACAAATCAAATGCCTTCCCAGCCTTGTGGAAATCTGAGATGAGACGAAGAATTATGAGAGTCAATTCCTTTGTGTTTATCACATTGGAGCCTATTTGAACAGCCTGACCTTGAGAGCATTATTTGTGTTCATAGCGCTATTCACAGGAAGCAGGTGGGAGGGCCATCAGGCTATGGTGCTAATTGCGGTGAGCACTGGAGAGAGGGCAGTGGGACAGACTCAGACCTTCCCTTGCAAGCTATTCAACAACCTCAACCTGCTGATGGAATCCATTGCGATTAAGCACTTCTAAAGACAAACATCCAAACTGAAAAGTATTTACACATCCATGTATAAATGTTATTTAAAAGGAAACCAATACCAATAAAAACCACTAACCTAAAGAGAGGTGACAGGGAATAATCTCAGAGCTGTGTGGTGAGCCCTGACAACAAGCAATGCACTGTCTCGCCATCATTCACTCCTGAGGGTCTTGGAAATGAGGTTTGCTTAATAAAATTGCTGTCTACAAGGTGATTCCATAAAAACAGATCTAAGAATTTTTCTGATCTGACTAAAATATAAACCCCCCAAAGGGTTTATTCATTGGTGATTGCCAACACTGTGTTAGAGTGTCTGCCACTCGTCCATGCTCAACAGATACTTGTGAACGAATGAATAATGAATGAATTCTGTGGTAGATTTTACCTTTTTGCAGCATTTGCCACCTTTGAAGAAGACTCGAATTTGCTCCCTCAGCATCTATTATCTCTGCATTTTTCTGGTTTTGTTCCAACCTCTCTGACGACAGAGATTTTGTTTTGTTCGTTTTTTTCTTATCCAGCTCCTCTTCCTCCCACTACCATCTTCTACTTATTTTTACTCTTACAAATCATGTCTATGTTCATTTTTTTTTTCCAAATTGTACCATAATAAGAAAAAGTCTAGCCTGGTCCTCTGTCGCAGGACCCTTGCTTTTGAGCTAAACTAACTTAAACCACAACAAAAGCAGGAGAGTACTCATTGACTCATACAACTCAACACTACAAATGTAGCGTTAACTGCACAGCTGCATTCCGAGATCTGTGCAGTTGGCTATATCCTGAGTCGGTGAGCTCCAAATTGCTTTCATAGATGTTGCAGAATCTACTCAAGTTCCATGAGAATGGCATCATTCTTAAGTGGACTAAAAGAGGGAAGGGGTTTTATCTCCAAAGCAAAATTCTACAACTCCCTGATTCTCTAGTAGCATCTTAAATGATGCATGCTGTAAGTAGGCTTTGCAGTTAAGGTCATGATAATGGTTAACTGGGGGGTGGGATGCCGTGTAATGTCTGGAAAAGAGCATAAGGGTCTTTGGGGTTGATAGTAGTCTATATTCCTTGAATTAGGTGCTGGTTACAGGGTGAAAATTCTTCCAAATCATACTTATGATTGCAGTCTACTTCTATATGGATTTTATATTGCAATAAGAAGTTAACTTGAAAGTTAAAAAAAAAAAGAGAGAGAAACATGTTAAGACATTTTAGGAGGTCAATACTTCCTCATACCTGATAGTTTCTCATCAATGGAGATTTGCTAGATGATGGAACCCTGGTTTTTTCTCACCCTGACTCTGGAGTGAGGAATGACCTCACTTGACTGATAAGTTTGGAAGAGGGGCTATTATACTGAAAGTTCCTTGAGATTAGGAAGCATGTTTCATATATTTAGACATTGTCCACAGCTCTAGGACTGTGCTTTACTCAATAAATACTAAGAAACTTATGAGTGAATACATATAATACCAGGGTGCCAAAAAATATATATACAAATGACTTGTATTGATCTTTTGTTATCGGTATATATTGAGCATTACAATTTAAATAGTCTTTTCCTTTCTTAAGATGTGCATACATTTTTTTTTTTGGCACCCTCTGTATATGAAGGTCAAGGGAAAGAAAACAAAGTCAAGGATAGAATAACTGACCTTCAAGTCTCAGAACACTGCTTCCCAGAAACAAGGGATTGACTAATGATGGTTCATAGGCCAAATACAGCCCAATGTTTTTGGGCTGGATGTTTCTGTAAGTTAAGTTTTATTGGAACACTCTATGCATATTCATTCACATATTGTCTATGAATGCTTTTGCTACAATGGCAGAGTTGAGTAGCTGTCACAGAGATCATATAATCTGTAAAGCCAAAAATATTTCTTCGGCTCTTTACAGAAAAATGTTTGCTGATCCCTGTTATAAACCATCTGCTTGGACCTAGTCATTTACTAATTGATTCTTTGGTGATTGATTCATTCATGAGATCTTTGTTGAGAATCTAGTATTATTAATTAAATACTGTGCCGAGTACTGGAGATTAGGGAATGGACAAACACAGGTGAGATTTCCACCACTGTGAAGCTTATAGACTAGTGGGTTACTCTAAGAGGGGCAATACTTGAAAATCATTCTGCTCTATTCTTCCCTCCAACCTCCATATAGACGGCTTGAAAACATCAAGGCTCAAGATGAATCATCCAAACCCCAACATGAGGATTTGCTTTGTAACTTTAGAAGGAATTTTGTTCATGGGCAAAATACCTGAGATAAATTACCAGCACAATGGGCTTTGGTTCTCTACTTTTCAACATTAAAAGAGAGTGTGGATTATTGACACTGTTTTATAACCAGAAAATGCTTTGGGAAAAAGAAATCCACAAACTCTGGGTGAGCGCAATATCCTGAAAATGAAGCAGTTAACGACATTTTCATCCCTTGAATGTTAGTGGAACAATTTAGCCCTTAATCAATTTACTTTTCCAGTGTAACTGTTTTTAATGAAACATGGGGTTACAAAGTTCTCATTTTCTAAATCAAACCAAGCTGAAAAAAAGTTTTTGGGTCAGTTAACACATGCTTCTTATCCACATCACGACATTCTCTTGGGGGAAAGGAGGAATTGTTCAGAGAAAATATTTGGCCATGAATGTTGCTGCTGAGATGTCCTAAAATTTATAACATCACCAGCTAAAGGACTGTTTTGACTTCGTACTTTTGCCCCTGCTACAGGTTTGAAAGGGACAATTAGGAAATACCTGTACCAATTCTCCTGTTAGAAACATTTAGTGATCCCAAAGTGAATGTGTGGGGAAGGATATTGCGGATTCCTTGGTGTCACCCTCACAAGGCTTCTCGTGTTTTCTGGTAGCTTGACAGCAGGTCAAACCAAGTTGTAATGGAGGGTGCGTCTCCTCACCACCTGCTGTTTACATTACTATTATTTAGGAACTTCTTTTAAAACACTTCGCAAGTGTTGTTGCCACCATGACTGCAGAATACCCTGGAAGAACCTGTACTCTGATTTAGGAAAATCAATACCCAAAGGTATATGGCAGAAGGGAAGGCAATGACAAAAGAATTATTTCAAATGCAAAGGGGGTTCTTTCCTTTACAGCAGAAAATAAATATTTCTCTTGCTAACACTTAGACCTATGCTATTTCAAGTGAAATTAGACTCAACAAATTTTGGCTGATGACTCATCATTTAGACAGAGATCTATTGTACTACGTGGAATCATCCTAGACTGATGGTGAGAAAAGCCCACGGACATCTCCTTAGGGTCTGAAATACTCTTGCACGCTAACCAGAAAATTTCCCAAATATCTTAAAATGCACCACAAAGCCTGAAAGTAATTTTAGAAAGCACTGGAAATTTGGTCAGAAGAGGGAAAGACTTTCCCAAGGTTGTTTACCCATTGGACTTTTTAAGTTAATGGAAGATTGTTGGGTATGTATTATGTATGTGTTACTAATGCATGCGTATAAATGTAAGTTTCCATCACACAAACAAATCAGGACCTGGCGCATCCCGGCACCTAGTGCTGTTTCATGGGAAATGGCAACTCTAAACCAGAATTGCTTTTCTCTTTGAAGGTGATACTGATCAGGGCTGAAGCCACTGCACAAACAAACTGACGGTTTGAAAAGAAATACCCCAGGTTTAATTCCATTTGAAGCTAAGTTTAGATCATAATTCATCTTGCCACAGAATCAGATTTTGTAAAAGATGTGATTTAACCGTTAGTGTTTCTGTACATGACAGAGGCAGCCAAAATGGTGCCAAGTTCAAATACTTTTTTCTGCAGCAAAGAGACGGAAAGTTGTCAGTTACATCAAACAGGCAACCAAGTTCTGGAGGGCCAAGGCGTTTCAGAAGTGACTACGAGTGAGGGGTCCCTTTGCCATTTTCTTTTCTATTATATCTTAAAATTAAATGCAGACACCATGGATATCTTGGGGATTATCTCCAACTCCTGTCTAAGCAAATAGCCCCCCATCAGAAAAAGACATCTACTGATGCTGGCTGAAACGTATCTCAGAGGGCCCAGCAATGGATGTGTTTGAGAATGCAACAAATATTTCATATGCACAGTGATTCTCAAACTTTAAACCCCATTTGGGCAGCCCAAAGGTCTTGTGGAATAAAGATTCTGCTTTTGGAGATCTGGGACAAAGCCTGAGATTGTACATGTCTGACAAACTCCTGGGCAATGCTGCTGGTTTTCAGACCATACTCTGTAAAGACCCAGCACACCAATTCTATAGTGACTGCCCGGAATGCTATGTTGAAAAAGAAATTTCTGAGGCTAAATTCTAGTTTTTGGAAAAAGAATGGCACCATCTCTGAGTGAACTTTGCCCTCATGGTGGTGGTGGTACCTGGAATAATGTTAGTTTTTTGCCACCCCTAGGCAATCATGACATAATCTCACCACTATACTTTGGGGAACAGTGAGTCCTAAAGTTTATGGTATTCTCTTGTTTCCAGAAGAACTTAGAATTCCTGCATATTGACGAGATAATACGGTGGTATGATTAGGCAGAATATTTTGCAGATGGAAGAAGTTCCAACAAAAAGGTCAAGTACGGTAGGTAAGGTAAAGTAGGAAATCAAAAATACACTTTAGTTTGCTACGTCCTAAAATGCTGTCATGATTATATAAACCTGAAACTCGCTTTTGGTATCAAACATATGTAAAATCCAAGCAGAAAATAAATGTGAGTTACTCATACTCTTAAAAGTCCTGTGTATAAAAATCCCTTTTTTTGTTGTAAAAGGTAAATTAGGGAGAAATTATTTGCATTTTAAAAGAAATCATGACATTAAATTCAGAAACATATTTTGGATGTTCTGTATTTGTAAAATTGTACACATATTTTTATGGAGCATATTATACCTGTATATGTATTGGAGTATATCTGCAATAATACTGCTACTGAAAACTGGACACCTAAGTTATTGGAATGGAAAGAGCATTGGAATGTGAATTAGCAGAACTTGATTTCAGTCCTGCACTGCCATTATCTAACTGCATGAATTTGGGCAAGATGTTCTGTGAGTGTGTGTGTGTGTGTGCGCGTGCGCGCATGTGTGTGTGTGTGCAGGCATGCACTACATTCATGCATGTGAGACATTACAATATATACCCTGGGTATACCCTGTAGATCACTGGGTTATAGTGAAAATAAAATAAGATGACGTGAAAATCTCTATAAATTGAAAATAACTATACACAAGGAAGTTACTGTTTGTACAATAACAGTCTTCTCAAAATATCGACCCATATGCTACAGCACAAACCATCTAACAACGTGTCTTGTGGGAGCTGGTGGTGAAGGGCATCAGATCATTACCACAGTGCATTGGAGGCTTTGTTCACCAGAGGATTATTGATTATTGGCAGTTGTTCATTAATTTCACAATTTGTGTGTGTGCGTGTGTGTGTGTGTAAAAGAGGATTGAGACAGAATGAACGAAAATGAGAAAGAGAGACAGAGAGAAAAAGAGAGAGAGAGAGAGCGAGACAGAGAGAGAGGAGGAGTGCTGTTATAGGATGGTGTCCTTTTGACAAAAGTGGAGTTAATGGCAGTACCCAATGCTTATTAATCAGTAAAAACCTGAGGAGTAACAAGAGGAAATAAAAGTCAGTTAGCATGAAAAAGGTGAAGGGGAATAAGAGCTACAAACCTCTGGTTATGAACTAAGTAAGTTGCAGGGATGTAATGTACAGCGTAGGGAAAATAGTCAACGATATTGTAGTAACTTTTTATGGTGATAGATGGTTACCAGATTTATTGTGGGGATCACGTTGTAAGGTATAGAAATGTTGGATCACTGTGTTGTATACCTGAAAGTAATGGAACATCTACTCCAACTATATTTCAAATTAAAAAAATGTCAGACACCAAGTTGGTATTATCCAGAGATAATAAATGGCCAATTGGCATCGATAAGAGTAGTCAAATAGGATATTCTCTTAGAAAGCCAAACAATTGGAGGGGAAACCCCAGTATTTTAACTATTAAATATCTCAAGTTGACAATCAAAAAAAAATATTGATGTTAGTCCACAGATATTGATTTTCAGAATTAATCTAAATGTAGCCAAAATTAATACCATTAAATTGAATAAATTGCTTTGTAGATTTTTTACCCAATAATAAGTTAATTGATGGATAGATGTTTTTTTTAAAAAAAATAGTTGCAAACTATTTCCCATTGCCATGTCTGTAGAAAGGACCAGAAACGTTTTTTCCACATGCTTATGGCTCCCTAGACATCTTCTCCCCTTAACCACTGACTCACATAGATTCAGAATAACACTTGGTTAACTATTTCCAGATAATTTATTGTTGCAACTGAAACCAACCCTCTGCAAAGTTTCAAAGTACATTAAGCTTACTGTTCATTACCTCAGCCCCTCCTTTTTAAACCCCTTTCTAGCTTTCCACTTATCTCAGGTGTTAAATCCACTTATTCTTTCCCTGGCTATCAAAACAAAATGGAAACTCTACCCCAAAGTGTCACATAGGTGATAGACGTTTGAGTAGTGATTTTTCCCAAGAGTATTTGCACTTAATAAGAATCAAAACCTGAACATCCCTGCAAACACGACTTACACAGGATCCCATACTTGTTTTTCTGGCACAGAGTGGGGTGTGAATAGAGCTCACGAACAAGGGCTGATATGAATGAAAGCAGCGATAATGAAAGCACGGAGGTTTAGGAAAGACTCAATCTCTTACCCTCAATTCATTCTCTATGGAGGTCCAAATTTTTCACATCTTTTTGTCACTGTAACCTGAAATTCTATCAAGTACAGATATGTTTATGATAGCAAGTATACTCTTCTAAAAGGCAAATACCGTGTTTCCCCAAAAATAAAACCTAACCGGAAAATAAATCCTAGCATGATTTTTCAAGATGACATCCCCTAATGCATCTTTTAGAGCAAAAATTAATATAGTATCTGGTCTTATTTTCGGGGAAACACAGTGTTACAAGGAGAGTTACATTCCATTCACTTAGTATGTGTTGTTATAACTGAATGTTTTCCTCCTTTTAGTGACTACTCCAAAAACTTATGATTAACTTAGGATGGGAAGGTTGGAGCCTAGAAATACAGGGTAAGGCTAAGGGGGCAGAATGTCGGGTGGAATGCAATCACAGCAATTCCGATAAATTAATAGGCAAGATGCATGCAGAGGTCTGGATCTAGGTAGGCCCTCTAGTGTGGAGGTGTCTCCATAAATCTAATGATTTATGATCAGAGCAGTGTTAGGTGTCAGAAGTAGGTGTGACAGGTGTAGGTAAGATCCGAGGGAATCCGAAGGGATAGGTGGATAGTAAGCTGAAATGTTCAGTGTGCTGCCATATCGTGAAGGTCAAGGTCAACTTTGAAGATTAGATTAAGTGGTAACTATGCCGTGCTGGAAGTTTGGGCGTTACAATATTAGAGATCAGGCAACAGAGAACTGGAACCGAGGCAGAGAGTCTAGGCCATATGAGTAAAAACACAGCTTCAAGAAAGCCCTTTGTCTGAGTGAATGTTTTCTGCAACCTAGAATTTGCTTTAGCTTTTGTATTCTTCCTGTTAGGATAGGGATTATGTCCCAAGAATGGCAGGCTTAGAGTTTACAGGGGTAATAAGCTAATATAAGACAGAGAAAAGAGATACTGCATCCTATTGATTCAGATCTCTTTGTCTTCTGTTTAGAGACGAATTGACCCCTAAGTTTACGGTAAGTTGCAAAGACAGGTTGAAGAGAACAGGATGTGGACACCATGCACTAAGGCTGGCTCTGAAGTAGATTGAGAGTGGACCTTCCTTTACAAGCAACAGGAAATCCACTACCCACTGGTAGAATAAGTGTTAGTTGTAAACATGCAGTGTGGAGAGGAAAGAAAGGAGAGACATTTTTGTTCTGTCAACCCTCTTTGGGAGCCCTTGAAGTCTTAGCACTCAGGTAGGTGCTTATTCAAGCCACACGTAATAAATAGTGCCCTCATGGGAACGGATTCTAAGGAGCAGGATGATGTCCCAGGAGATTAAACACAGAAAACATGGCAACTGAAACATCTTACAGGATTGGGAATGTATTAAACTTGAGCCCAGAAGAAAGAGGAATAAATTCTACAGTGCTATTACCTACACTTGTGATCTATTGGGAAAATAAAGCAATAACAATGTTCATTGAATTTATCAATAATCACATTCCTACACAACATTTGGGATTAGATAATGTTCACTTTTCTGCTATCAAAGAGTAGCAACTTTTCTCTAGGGAATTCGCAGACATACTACAGCCCGCTTGAGACACCAACAGCAAAATCGTTCAACAATTACCAGGTGTAAACTGGCAAACAAACTGAGTTTCTAAGGAGAAAATAGCACATAAATACTTACTTCTGGTCCATTGAAAAGAATTAGCCGCTACTTTAAAATCACTATAATTTCAAGGAATTTATTATTTGAAATGGAGTCATCCCTTTGATACTACACACTAAAATGTTCTGGAGAAACACACACACACACACACACACCCCTTTTCCACAAATGGACATCTTTTAAAAATAATCTTTCTTTTCTATATATATATAAAGAAAACAAGCTGAGAAGAACAAATCTCTGCTATTTGAAATTCCCAAAATTACAACTTCTGAGAAGGAAGACAAAAATAGTCACTTGCCCTAGACATACAGGTAACTCTTTATTATCCTCAATAATAGAAGGAGTGCTGGCAAATGTCATTCACAGCCACACAGAAGCCCTTCGGAGAAAGACGTCTCAGGGTTGACATCCTTTGGCTTAGCCAACGGCACACCTAGACTTCTCTCTTGGTGCCAGTTCACTGAGTCATAGGCAGGGAGAATAAAGCCACAAATTCTGACATATGTAGGTCAGTCCATTGGGGGAAATATTTAAATTTCTAGAGGAGATACTATCAGTCAACTAACCTGCAGGTGAAGGCAGGGGATTGCTGACCTAACTATGTTTAAACAAGAATCACTAGAGCTTTCCTTAACAGCTTTACTCATGTAGTAAAGAGAATGAAACTTATCTTGTGACAGCCTCTACCCCTGGCAACTACCCATGTCAATAATTTGAAGAAGTCTCAAAGGTAAAGCGTTTCTATGAATTAGGGGAGAACTCTGAGCCTGCCTGTTTCTTCTTAGGCAAAACCCAAAGGAAAACAGCCTTGGAAACAGCCCAACTGGTCTTTGACATTCTACATGATTCTGGGTAAATCACTGAACCTTTTTAGATCCAAACCTTCCTTCCTAGAGAAATGATTCTCAGTTCTCTGCTCGTGTACATTGTGGTGGTTTGTGGAGAGCCATCTCAGATGTTTCAGTTTTCAAATATGATATTAATGAGTGAAAGGCCACATAGCTAACTCTGGGTGGGCTACTTAACTTTGTTCTGTTACATGACCACACACTTTATCTTAACCAGGGACTTGGACCTAATAAAACATCAATTCGATTCAAGTTTATTTCAGAAACTATTCTGACGCTATAGTTTTCTTCTGCTTCAGTGGTTTTCAAAAATATAGGGTTGGTTTCTGTGCAGAAGTTCTCACTCGATTTTAAAACAAATGAAAAATAAAATGTTGGCATCACTTCCTTTTAAGTGATATTCAGCTCAGCTCAGGGTCCATTTAATCAGAAGTTCATTCCAACATTGAGCATAAATTGAGTTTCTAGCTGAAAACGGTTCAATTCTCAGCTTCTAACCTGAAGTCAGATATCTCACAAGTAGACACTTCTTAGTCACAAGAGGGGCCAAATAGGTGAGAGTGGAGAGATTCAGTGCATTTCTCTAACCTACTCTGTAAAGATAAATCCTACTGAAAGTGGAAAAAGAACCCATCACCTTATACATTCAGGACTCAAGGGAACTTGATCATAAAAGCTACTTTATATCCGTCTCCCACGGAATCTTTAAACTGTCAGGACTGGGGGGATTACTCCCCCTCCCTCAGCATAAAAACTTGGGCAGCTTCATGATTCTCTGGTCACTCGTAGGAGATGAGCAAAAAGTAAAAAACACAGTCTCAGTTCAGTAGCGAGTTGGGTCTAGTGACAATCCCTGTCATAATCAAAACTTCAAATTTGATTTATATCTAAATGTTCTCCCTGTCCCCAGCTGGACCTACTGCGGGGGGTTGGGGGGGAGCGGGGAGCTCCTGAGCAGAATTGGTTCGTTCCCTTCCCCTCTCTCATCATTCCTCTTTGGTCTATGTTTAGTCCCTCCAGCAAAGGAGTGGAAAGTGTGGGGGGCCGGACAGGACAGACCTCCCTGGTACTAGATAGGCTGCCCATTCTCAGCACGTGGCAGGTTTTTAAAGCTTTTTCTCTCATGGAAACTCATGTGAGCTTCCAAGAGCAGGCACCTCTTCTTCTATTTCAGTGCCTCTTTCCCAGCATCTCATGCATAACATAAGTGGGTAAACACACAGAATACGGCAAGTAATACAGGAATAAACCTGTATAATTGAATGTACCCATGTATACAGGGGTGGAGAGACTGAGTGAAGAGAAGTTTTGAAGATAATAAGCCGTGAGCAAAATTTATTTAGTTGATAGAGGATGAAAAACATCATTCCAAGAAGTGAGAACAGCATTTAAATGGCCTGAGAGGCAGAAAGAGATGTGACAGGTACGGGAGGACGTTTGAATGACTTTCCCAGTGGGAGTAAATCAATCTCTAAGAGGAAATGAGGACAGCTTGGGAGGCAAGAAGACAAGAGAAGAGGACACTGCCTGTAAGATGTCTGAAGAATCATGTCTGCTGAAAAATAGAATAGTTTTGTGAAATCCAGATGGTCTCATATTTTCCAACTCAAAGAGATAAACATTTCCCTCTGTATTTTTCCATCAGTTTTTATTTCTTCCTATTCTCCCATATTCTGATAAATAGACCCTTTCGTAGAGACTGGTGAAGAAAACAGTGAGGTATGTGACAATCTTGCTATGTGGTCATGCCATTTTTCAACTGTTTTTCAAATAGTACACGTGAGTCATCTGAATAAAATGTGGCTGTATAGCAAAAAGTAGCAGTTGAATGCTACACTTTTGAAAGTGCAAGAACGAAGCGTTCATCAATGTCCCATAAAAATGAAGAGAACTTTGCTCTTTACCTTGAACGATGGAACCACTTTCCTTCTGATAGAAGGGTGTCATGAGCGTGATCATGTGGTTATTTCCTGAAGTGTTTCAGAGCACTGTGGAGTCTCTGCTCTCCAATCAAGGTTTACGTTATTCTGTTAGTCCTGTGAGGTATGGTTTCCTTTGTCCAAATGAAGTCGAGAGAGAATAAGTGATTTACCCAAGTCATACAAATAACTGAAAATGCAAGAACTTAAATCCAGATCATCTGACTCTAAGTTCCAGGCTTTTTTCTCGACACCAAACAATTGGCATAAACAACTCTTCATGTGTTAGTCATTGATCTTGCTCTGTCTGCTTCGTTTTATTCAATCATTTACCCCACATCCTGGGGACAATGCGTGACTACACTATTAAGGCGAATTTGTTAATATGGACACGCCATGCTAAGTCACGAGGAGTCTGGCTCAATTATCCTTCCTTAGATTGATTTTCGGTGGGGATACAGTGGACTTTTAGCTGTGGTTACCTAAAAACACATTCTTAAGATAGGATGTAAATACCAACACACACACTATATTAGCTGTCTAAAAAGAGCTGTAGTAATTTAAATGATTGTCAAAGAATGAAAATATTAAGCTATAGTAATGTTAATAGTTTAATTACATTAGCCACAATCACGACAACCACTAATCAGCTCCTTCAGGCCTTGGGGACTTAGGAAAGAAAGAAATAGCTAGACAAGAAAACATGAAAAAGGGAAACTATAGAAGGGGCCACTAAAACTTTTGCTTAAGGTCTTAGCAATTCAACGTAAACCTACATAAGATAGAATTCTACTAATAAGAGCCATTTACTTGATTTTTCTCCTTCTAGGTATCAGTCTTGGGAGGAATATTTAAGGAGAACTCAACCAACAAAAGAAATACTATCTGATCAGTTCTTTACCTTGAGATCTCATAAATTGTATGCACACTTGCATACAATTGTAGCAAGATAAGAAAATTCACTCTTAGATGTGCAAAGAAAATTTAATTTCTGTAATTTTCTCTTAGCCTAATCTTCCTCAGGAGCCTGTCATTGTCAACAGGGAAAAGGAAATGTTTTCCAATCTCATAAGTATGCTCTATCTGGTAATTCAGTTTCAGTGTTGAAGATGTCCCCTTCCTTCCACTGTTTCTCCAAAATGATGTGTGGTATATAAGTGAAAAACCTTCATCACACCCTGTTCCCTAGTTGTGGACGTGAACGAAAAAGGGGCACCATAGCACACCAGACAACCTCAGTGACCAAAAGTAACCACAAAAAATTTTATAACTTGATCATCAATTCCTAACTAGGCAGATCATGGAGGGTAATCACGTGCCAGCCCTACAACTACCACAGTAAAAGGTCAATCTTTACCTTATGTGATCCCTGTCCATTGTTCCCGTGCTTCTAGAATAATATACCTTTGAAGTACCAGGGTGATCTTTTCTAGGCTCCTTGGAGGTGTGACCACCCTCCTGGGAGCACATGAACCAAATCCCCTCATTGTTACCTTGTTGCATGCAAAGCATCTCTATTTACTGTAAATGTTAAATGCTGACTAGCTTGTCCCCACCCCACCTCCAATGCAAAAGAAATACATATCTCTCCATTTTACTTTTTATCCAGTCCTAGAGATTTCTCAGCTTTGCTTTCTCTGGCTTCCTTAATCTACCAACAATGGATTTCATATATCCTTCCTTATGTTTTCGTCTTTGATTCTAAGTGTATAAAATGAATTGCAAACCTGTCATTCTCTGGAGCATTTTCTCAATCCACTGAGATCTTGTTTCTGGGCATGTCCTCAGTTCGGCTCAAATAAACTCTTATAAAATGTTTGTATAGGTTTGTGCCACCTGGCATCGACATGGAAAAGGATAGAGGCTGTACATTTTGGACCCTCGTACTTTCTGAGTGAAGTGGGTATTCTGGGTGTTTCCCTGGACTAGTGATGACTGAAGTAAAACTGATCCTCCCTGACATGTTGGCTCTTGCCTCAGCAGTTCATGGTCCTAGATATTTGTCCCAGCCAATGAGTCCCCAATATATGGCGGCCTCTTTTTTCCAACCCCAGACCCCTGCTTGTCCTTGTGCTCTGCTCACATTCATAGGAGCACATAGAGACTTCAAAATTTCTCATGTACTGTACTGCACATTCCAGGCTACTATAGGGGTCACATCTATCTAGAGACCACCATCTAGCAAATGTGCTATTTTCCCCATGATGATAAAACAACTCCAAGTTTTAAAACCTTCACTTACTTTACTCTCCTCTTACCTTTGTTCTTTATTTCCTCCTTGTTAACTTGAATGTTTTTACCATGGACTCACTTTGAGTTTCCATCTTAACAAAGAGAAAGCAAGGACATAAGAATGCTTCCACGTTCTGTTTTCAACTCCCTTCTTCACACAAATCACTTGGGGTAGAAGAGTTGGGCTTTTCACTTTTTTCCTTTGGCATGAGTTTCTCTTAAGTGAAACTCTGTGTTTAAATCAGCCAGACTTTTGATACGAAGGAATCTAAAGATATTTAAGAATCCTCTTCTCTTTCCTCACAGAACCTGGCATTCCAAAGGGCAGCATTGACACCCATAGGCTATTGATGACTTCATCTTTGTTATAGGTGATAAGACATGGCTGAGCCTCAGTGGCAAAGATTGAGAGAGAACATGATCTAGTAGGGAAATGAAATATGTTGGTTTAATCCCACTAAATCTCATCAAACCTCAAATAGAAACTCATTAATATGAGGTTTTGATAGAACCTTCCAGCTTCTTCTCACCAAGTTTCTTGTGAAAATTAAGTGGTATAATTCAGATGCTTGCTGGTTTTTTTTTCTTTCCTAATTTTGATACTTTCCTGTGCTTCATGTCATTTTTGTTTGTTGCCAGTCTGCATACTCTAATCTGAGGTCCCTCCTTTTCTTCCCTTATTCCCCTTTCTCATCATTCTGCTCTTTATTTCTTCATTAATTTTCATTAAAATAATATTTTAGTTCCATGTATAAAAATAGTGCCTGCCACTTATGGGATATTCTTAACTACACAAAGATACAAAACAAATAAAAACGTACATATTCTAATTGCTAGTGGGTACTCTCCTAAACTGTGTTCTCCTCATTCAGCAAGTAAAATTAAAGTTGTTTTAAATTCTTTCACAGAGAGGCATAAACTAAGTTAAAATGGCTTCCATACATCAGGAAGAAACACAGATTTTTGACATTTCCTAGAAAACAGTATTACTATATCAGCTGCTCAGTTAATGTCCCTCTTCCTCTATTTCATGCTCTCTAAGTACACATATGAAAACTTGCAAGATGGATTATAATATTTAGAACTAAAAACAATTTTATTAAAATGCTGTTGTCAAACATACTTGCATACATATATGTGTTTCAGCCAAAATTATTCTCTCAACCTTGCAGTGATTTATCTTTCTTCATAGGTCTCTTGTACTGATGTGTATTTTTTTTTATGCATAGAGATCTTAACATCCCTAAACAAACAACTCTTCCACAGGTATTACAAACTGAAAAGGCATAAGGTGAGCACTAAGCTGTCATGGAGTTGATAACTGCAGTGCTCCCCAAAACCCTCCTTGGAAAAGGAGCCCGGGGAGCTGACATTCAGACCTCTGAAGAGGGAGTCCTGCCCAGCTGATATTGCTGTCTCTAAAATGTCACCATGAGGCTGGTTCTGTGAATGCTGAAAATGCTACAAACTAGTAGTTACTGCAGCTTGAATGAACTAGTGCTTTCAAGATAAAGAGATGTTGCTTGAAATAGTGTGACCAGAAACAGGAAGCAAAATCAGAAACAGGAAGTCAACAAGAAACTATGTGCTTTCTTCCTCCTCCAGCCGTGGAGTCTTGGTCTAGCACCCCCAATTGGCAGAGCCTGTCAGGGAGCAGCTGGCAAAGCAGATATACAGTTTACTGAGAAAAAAATAAGAAGCTTAATAGTTGGCTTGTTCAGCTACACTACAAATTTCTATAGAGTCAGAATAATTTCATATATATAATAAATATGTAATTTCTACTATAGTACCTACAATAATATGAATGGGGACAGTGGGTGTTTAGCTCTTAAAAGATTAATTAATAGTCAAATACCCATTTTACACTGTGATTATATATTTATTTTGTCCCAAAAGATGCTAAAGAATTATCCGTGTTGATTTATTCATTTGTTAATATTGAGATGTATTTAGTTGTTCATCTAATTCTAAAAAATTAGCAATATTATATGCTAAGCTCTGGTCTGAGGGAATGCAAACTAAGTGATAGAAAAGTGCAGTTATTAAAGAAATCTGTCACCACACAGAGTCATGTCACGCACTGAAAATCTAATGTGAATAATGTTATGGTGTGTCTTGTGTTTTGTTTTTTGCTGCAAAATCGAATCACATCAACCCTCCTATTCAACCTCCCCTCCCTACAAAGAGGTTGATGTGAGTAAAATGTACTGATGTTATTAATGAAATATCACATGAAAGGCGTGGTCAATGCATTGTTCCTACTTGAAGTCCCACTATCTAGCTCAACAGTAACAAGTTGTATGACTTTGACAAGTCATTTAATTTTCTCCAGTCTCAATCAGGAGGCTTAATGATCTCTCCCCTCTCCTTCAGAAGCCACATTCTTTTCAGTTAAATAGAAATGGGACAATATACAATCACATTGTCAAAGGGTTAACACATCTTTGTTCTCCTCACAGTCACGCATATGCCGTGTATAAAAATGAGAAACACAATGGTCATCTCTTGATAAATTAAGTAGCTTTTTCTGGACACCTGCATTCTCCTGCATCTTCTCCTCCCTCCAGCAGCTCACAGATGTGCACACTTTGCTTCTGCCAACAAGCCAGTCAACAGGAGCAGGCTGATTCAGAGGAGGAGAGGATCACCCCTTGCTGCCCTTTCGACTAACAAGCTCCTGCCCATCTCCATCTTCTCTACTGAGCTCTTTTTCTGCCTGAAAAGCTTCTCCTCTGCAGTTGTTTCCACACTTTCCTGAAGTCCCTGCTCAGCGGTCAGCCCCTCAGAAAGACCTTTCAGTGCCATGCTGTCTCAATTCCACCATCACCTCTGTCTGCCTTCTCATCCTGCTTTATGCTTGTCCAGAACACCCCCCAGCCTCTGAAGGTGTCTTTATGTATCAGTGCTTCCTGTTGGTTGTGTGTCTGCCCTGGGAAGTGCGCTTACATGACAATAGAAATTGTGTCCCCTGCACTTCTGAGCCCCCAGGGGAGTGGCTGACACAAAGGAGGTGTCAGTAGTATCTATGTGACATGGTGTTTTTTTTCCCATTCTATTTCTTTTACTTCTTAATTCTTGGGTTATTTCAACCAATGTTAATTGAATTACTACATTTGCTTGGAATTGTGCTAGGAAGTGACCATAAAAATAAGTCTGATAAAGATTTTGTCACTTAAGGATGTATGACCTAGACACTGAATATATCAATTTGTCATTTGAATAGCTTCCATTTCATACTCCAAAAAGTGCCAGAGTTGAGATTTCAAAGGGTGTGGAGGTGTACTAGAACCCTACTGGTCACAGGAGACAGAAACCAAGCCCACATTTGCTTAAGCAAGAGGGAGAGTTTATTCAGTCAAACAATTGAAAAGTCCAGTCTTCCTACTGGATTCAAATGCCTACATGATGTCGTCAACAACTGTCTTTTTCTATTTCTGTCTGTGCTTTTCTATGTCCAATCTTAGTTAAGCAGGTAGTCCCCCAACAAGTAACAACAAAAAAAAAACAACCAAAGAAACTCTAAGTTTATACTATGTTGGCAACAGGGGGGTGTTTCTCCCCCAAAATTCCAGGGAGACTCTCATTGGTAAGGTTTAAGTGATAAGTCATAAGCCCACCTCTGAACCCATTATATTGACCACTTGGTCAGGCCCAGCTATGGGTTTCACCTTTGACATTGGGATGAGTTCATGGTCTGAGAATTGGTAAGTATCAATTCCATGAGAAATCAGTGGGGGGGTCTTTTGCTTTGTGTTTTGTGTGTTTGTTTGTTTTACTAAGATTGCCACCGGGGGTACAAAGTACAGATCTTTACTACAAACTCTGTATTTACAGCACAATCTCTGCACATCACATGCTCACATTTTCTTCAACTTCTCAGTTGTATCTCAGAGAAGCTATTAAGGAAAAAGGAATATTATCTACGTGGCAGAAAAGGAATATAACATTATTCCATCTGTTATGATCCACAATAGAGTAGAAAATTCTACACAGACAGTTTGCCACTAGGAAAGGATCTTGGTTATCCAGATAAAAAAAAATTATGTATAAAGTAAAATATAGATTTTGTAAAGAAAGATGAGATTGTTAATGCAGATATAATAAAGCAAACAATTGTTGCTTAAACACAGAAATTTGGGGGCAATGCATTTTCCTGTTGGCATGGGCTAGTTTAATGTGTTGGTGGCAGGCTCAGTCCTGTCATGTTTTTATTGTTTACTTTCCCCCTCCCTAAAACATACCCTCTTTACCTACTCAAGGCAATATTAATAGCTAAGATACATTACACATTCATAACGCTAAAAGCCAAAAAGTATGACTAATATCCTAAAATGTATTAGTATGTATGATTTAAAATACTTTACATATATGAAATCATTAAATCCTCTCAACAGTGTTCAAAGTAGATGCTATTATTAACCCCATTTTATCCATAGGAAAACTAAGCCAGCGAGGTTAAGCAACTTGTCCAAGTTTGCACAGCAAGTGAGGGCCAGAACCAGAGTTTAAACCCACATCAGCATTACCGAGGAACTGCTTAAGTCTTATGTCATGATGAAGACACCTCTGATTTTTCCAGCCCACATTTATTGCTGTATTCTCTACTTCATGGTATACTTAGTACTGTGTAAGAGAGTTAACATTTTACAACGTGTTATCCTTAACCTACAGTACTTTCCTTTGTTATACCTCATATTCTTTCCCCCTAGTTTAATGCTTGCTCATCTTGTCTAGTCAACTCTAGAGGTAAGTAAAGAAGCAATAACTTGGTTTTGAATTTATTTATTTCCTGTCTCCCAACAACCAACATGTTGCTAGGTATATGATAGCTATTAAATACAACTATATATATATAATACATATATATATATATATATATATATATATATATTATACATACACACACACACACACATATATATATACATACATACATATCTGAATTAACTTTGCTTATTGCAAAGTCCTTTATTTTTAATCATAAAGATGCAACTTTGGTGTTTTTCAGAAATGTAATGATTCTCACTTCCCTTTTATTAGAGTATATTCTAAACGATCCTCCACCGTTTCTGAAGTTATGGAAGAATAAGGGAGTAATGTCACCTAAGGAAGTGAGTATATTTTACGTGACACAAGTACGGACAGCTACTTAGAATGATGTTGGGTTTTAAAGGTGGGCATCCAGATGCAAGTGAAGAGAGGAACTACAGACTGTATGTCCAAAAAAGGGCTGGGACCATGTCTGCATTGTCAACGCTCAGTGTTGTGTCTTGCACAGAGTAGGCCCTCAATACCTTTATTTATTTATTTTTGGTCAAATAAATAAATAAATAATTCCTTCCTTAGAAGAGAGAGGTGGTGGTGCTGGCAGCAGTCATGTTGTATTTTAAACGATGTGTATGGGTGCTTCTGTGCAGACCCACACACACACATCAGGGTACTTGGCTGCAAACAAGAGAACCCATTCTGGCTATTTGAAACAGAAAATAAATTCATTAAATGACATGGAGCCCAAGGTAAAATGTGATGTGGGTACATGTGAGTGGAACAGCCAGCACCCCAGCTGCAAAACAGACTGGAAAAGTGATGTCTGGCTTCTCCCTGAGTGAACTGTGGGATTCCAACACAGAAAATTTTCCATACCTGAGAAAGCCTTCCAAAAGTTTCTGGGCTCTGCATTATGATGGATTATTATTATTTTTTTACCTCTTCTAGAATTTTTAGAACATAGAGAGAATAACCATCCTTATTTTAAGGTAGTAATGATTTTCAACGAATGTTTATGATTTCTCAAAATGGACAAACGTCTTGATAGTGTAGCCTGAAACATACATAGTCCAACCTGTGGAGCTGACTTTGATCCAAGGGTTTGAACTCTGATTCTGTGGAGAGATTTACAAATAAAGCCAAACTAAATCAAACACAAATGCGAAACCAAACCTGACATCCCCTCAAAGTAAATATGATGATGATGGTTATACATTCTTTGCTTAAAGACTTGATAAAAATCACAGCTTCTGACTCTTGCAACACTTTGTTAAGAAAGAAAGGTATTTTGATAGTTTGCTTGACAGGTTTAAAGCTGCAGTCAGAGATTTGCTTCTCCATGTGGTGAGTTTTACATGCCAGGATCTGCTACATAAAGGTAACAAAGAAATGCTGCTGAACACCAATTACAGGTACCTGTCAACACGAGGACCTTGGAAGGAATAACTCATGTATAATTGGCTATGTTTTGCTCTCTAAGTGTAAGAAGTCTAAGAAGTTATAGGGAGGGAAAAAAAAACTTGGCTCAATCTAATTGCTCCAATTCCAAAACAATTCAATAGTGTAATACATACATAAACTTTTCTTTGGGGAATAAACTGTTAAGGCTCTTCATTATTTTTCCAGGGGTTCTAGAACCATTATCCTGGCTATTTGAGAACAGAAGTGAACTCACAGAATATTGGTCATTTACTCATCTTTTATGATTAAAATAAAAAATTTAAATCACCCAAATCTCATTATATGAAATGTAACCATGATTTCTATCCCTATTAAAAAGACTTTGTTTACGTTTGTTTTATAATTAAACAATTTGATTATAAACACCCAAAATTCTTCTTCTGAACAACACCTAAAGATTTCATAATGTAATCAGATATATTATCTTGTAAAGTATGATACACTTGTAAAGTATATTGGGAAATTGGGATGAAACATTCCATGTTAGCTTGTATTCCTAAAAAAAATGTGAATTTTCTTAACACTTAGATGACCAACTCCTAAAATGAAGAATCCAAGACCTTTTTCTATTGTATCTTAATTCAAATTAGATCTTTTATCTTTTCGATATGGCTGCCCAGTGCCTCCAGACTACTTACTACACTTTCAGTATGATTTCTACTCTGTTGCCAGAATTATCTTTCTAAAATAAAATCCTCACATTGTAACATCAAAACGTCAGTGGCTTCCCCTTGTCTTTAAGATGAAATTTAATATTTTAAAAGACTCTTAACATACTTCAGTTTTCGTTTTATAGCTCCATTTCTTGAGAGTGCGAAATGTACATCCAATAGGCCAGTACACCCCAAAATTTCCTGGTCTCTGTCACTACTCTGGTTTTTTTTTTTGGTGGCAATGTTCCTTTCCCTACGCTATTTTCTCTGGCTGGCATGGTATCATAAATTATGATAATAATAATAGTGACAAACATTAACTGAGCATTTTCTATCTCATACCAAGTGCTAAGCACTGAACACAGATTCTCTTTTTTGATTTAACATTTCCTACTAATATCCTCACATCCAAGACATGAAAGCAGAGGCTTGCATGGAATAAGTTAAATGAACGGTCAGATGGATTTCCCCACATCAATGAATAAAATAATCTGTCATTTTGGAGAGTCTGATTAAAATCAGAAGCCAAGGAACATGACTTTATGTTTGAGAAACATGTGCATTAGTAATACACATTCCTGGGGAAATTACTTGCCTTCTGTGGGCCTTGCCCTCCGTCTTTTTTTTTTTTTTTTTTTTTTTTTTGTCTTTTTTCCATCTGTGCGATGAAAAAATCCTATCATGAATCCTTTGACTCGGATTCCTTGCCACCCGCTGACTAAGGGAAATCGGCAGGTTCATGAGGCGATGAGCTTACAACAAATTCCAAATATCAAGTGCAATGTAAATACATGCAAAATAATGCGTCTGTCTGTTACATTCCATAAATCCAACCACTCCACTTTTTAGCTGAGTGAGGGTAGAGAGAGGCCAGAGGTACTATATCAGTGGAGATTCCACCACAGGGAAAGCGTGGGCAAAAGGATTCCTCCTACACCTTTCTGCTCCTGCTGGGCCGATTGAGTTTCCTTCCGACACTTGTAAATTCTATCTAGCCGTAAGTAGCAGGTGCTGCAGACAATCAGAGGTATGAGCTTCCATCAGCTATCTGAGGGTGGGAAGCATTTCCTCCTGACCTCGAGAAATTCTGTGGGAATCCATTAGAATCTATCAGAATTTCCTGTTTGATATGGTAGTAACCCTCTTGGCAATTTGAAGCCCTTCCATGACTATATTCAGTGCAAGAAGATACCTCCTGAGAAAGAGATCCTACCATTAGGTCCCCACGTTACAGACATTCTACCAGAATTATAAAACAACAATGACAATAACATTATTTCTGAATGAGTGAATGAGTGGTAGCTAAATTTTACTGAGAGCTTACTACGAGTCACATTCTATTCTAATTATTTTACATGCATTTACTTACTTAATCCTCATTATAGCCCTATGGAGGTAAATACTATAATAATTAATCTCATCTCATATTACTAATAAGGACAGGGGCACAGAGAAGTTAGGCAACTCGCTCAAAATCACACAGCTAGTGAGTGGCAGAATTAGAATTTTAAGTCAGGCAGTTTGGTTCCAAGTTTTCCTCTTTAAAACTGATGATGAAGTGACCTAAATTGGGCAAAGTGACCTCTTCAGAACCTCTGTCTAATAACAGAAAGAAACTATCTGGCAGATTTTTTTTTCTGAAAGACCAGAAATCAAGCAATCATTAGCACAGAATCACTTTCTTGTCTTCTTATTAATCTGTTTAAGCATAAAACACTGGTTGTTTTGTTGAAATGTCCTGTTTACTTATTTCTCAGTGAATGGGATCCTCTTAATAGGTCCTGGTCCTGCAGGAAATTGTGTGAGCTGAAATTTCCCAAATAGAGCAGAATCATTTCGTCATTATCACATACAGTGATACCATTATTGGTCATTTGAAATGAAACATTAAGCTAAACAAATCTGTTTTATTTTCTCAACAAAAAATTCCCTGTATTCCAAATAGAATTTGACCTATGAGAGACTATAGCGGAAAAGAGTGGAAGAATAATTAGAATGATTAAAATGCTTAAGGATGAAATCTAAAATCTGCCAATTTCTCTACCTTAACCTAATAGAAAACACGGAAACATTTATAACTTTGTAATTATCAAGTGTTTGCACAGCACACAGGTATAATTTTTCTGTGGACTATAAGTTAACTTGTTTAAAGGCTACTTGCAACATGCTTTTACATGAAATATTTATCTTTATCAAAATAATAATGCTACTCAGGATAGCTAAATATTAACAGACAATAAATGATAAAAGCAAGTAAATTCATCCAGTATGAGGTATGAAAAAAAATGCTGTGTAGTCACAGGATAAAAAGAGTGATGCCTCACTGTTCTACCTGTCACAGCTTTTTCTCTAAGTGATTACAAATAATAGGGTTCAGACTTTGGACATCATTCACTAGTACTATTGTATAAAATTTGAATAAGCCCCATGAAGAAATAGGTTTATGTTTAAATTATTTGTTTCAGATTCTTGTATTTCTTTATATATGGTAGAAAATATATATTCTACCATTTTATAAATATTATAATGACAGTCTTTAATCTATCTTGGTTCAAAGGTAAACTTCTGTTGTATAAAGCTGCCTGTCTATCACATAATATCAACATCTACTTATCAAGCATCTGCCATGTATGTCATATATGGAGTTAGACATTGGGGTACAGTGGTGAACAAGAAATACAGTGTATGCTCTAATGTACGTTTTCTTGTTACGCAACACTATGGTTAGGTAGATAGAGTTCTACAAGACCTGTTAGATGTGACTTAATGATCATGTGATGAGATGAAGAGTGTGCTTCCATCTGAATACCCAGTTACAACACAATAATAATGTTCACACTAACTCTCACAGAGCCCAGTCTCTCACTATACCCAGAATCAATATATTGGGTTTCCACTTGATATTTTGTCTAAAAAGGTATTCTGGAAAACCAAGATGAAACATGAAAGAAGATAGGTTATGCGGCAATGTTATCTTTTTAATCAAGGTATAAAATAATTATACCATTATGGGAGGGAAAGGTGTCCAGGAATAGGAGTCAGGAGGTCAACAGACGGCGCATGTCAATTTTATGAGTTGAGTCAAGTCAACTCAGTGACAGACTGGCAGTCACTTACTAAATGACTGAACGATGGCAGGAAGACTAACCAAGACAGAGTGAGGCAGTGCAGAAGAAGCATTGGACTCAGAATGAAAAGACACAAGGTCGAATCCTGGATTTGCCATTTATTTGTTGAGCGGTTTTGTTTAAAACTCTTAATCTTAGAGAGTGCCAACTTTTTACCTAAAAAAAAGTGGTGGTGGGAGGGGGGAGTATGATAATTCCTGTAGAATTTTAAAGATCAAATAAGATAATGTACCTAAAAATATTTTATAAACCATAAAGTCTGGTTAAAATGACACATAGAAAATTGCTACCAAATGAATTGACTATTTTCTAAAGGTATGACAGATACCATTTGAAGATAGTCTGCTTAGTTTTCCCACGGCATGCATAGATTTCCTTTATGAATCTCTAAAAGGCAGATTTAAGACCAGTGAGTGGAAACACTGGGAGAATTGTTTTTTGTAGAACATTAAAAGAGATTTCTCAGGAACTACAGCAGTCCAACAATAGAATGAGGAGGGCCAGGTAGAGAAGTAAGCTCCATTAATCGTAAACAGCTTCGAAAAACTACTGTACTGAATGAAGATTCATCTAGGTGTCCACAAGTCTCTTCCAACACTAAAAGTCTGGTATTATTTCATGGTTGTTGGCTGCTGTCAGCGGGACATGAGCTTTGAGTGAAGGGCCCAATGGCAGAGATGGATTTCTACTATCTTTCTCGTAATTGACGCTTGTTGACAATCAGTGCCTTACATTACGACTTGGTTGTTATGCAGCATTCAGTCATGGGGCAGAGGGGAGCTGGGCTACAGAAGAATCCAAACCATATCCCAGGCCATCGCAGCATTCTGCTCTGACTGAAGCCACTTTCCATGTGGTCACACCCAACAGCCTTTGGTGTCTTCACTTACTGATCCATGATTTGGATGGTCCCTGGAGACAGAGCCTAATAGTTATACTACTTAGCCACCTCTAGGTGCTGTGATTTTTCTGGTGCAGTGATCCTTAAACTTTTTACAGATCTTTTTGGCAGCCTGATGAAAGCTATGGCCCTCTTCCTAGAAAAATTCATGCTCATACATACACACAAAATTTTCCATATAAGTTCAAAAACGTATCCCTTGACTTTCTTCTGGGGATTAATATACCACAGTTCTAGAACCTTTGACTGGGAGCTTTGCTTGGAAATTGAGCAGACGACACATCCACCCAATCCCCAGACTGTAAAGGAAACCAGGGGCCCACCAAAATACTCAGCACTGTCTCCAATATAAACTCAAATTTCCAGGGAAATGGTCAAAGTCAGGTTACAAGTAGGCCACTGTTCCTAAAAAAAGAATGACCAATGAAAAATGCTCGAGTTCATTTCTATCAGAGTTATGCTCACAACTTGAGCCTTTTCTTAAAACAGGGGAGCATGCAAGTGGGAATAGCTGTACCCCCTATTTTGATTTATGGCTCCTAGAATTGATACTCTACACTTTCCATTCCAGAATATTGATAACTAGCTGAGTTCACAGGCAGACCCAATTCCCTTAAACCAGATTGATTTTCATTGCCTTCGTTCACTTTCCCTTCTCTGCTTTGATGTTCTACTTACTGTTGAGCTGGAATGCTAAATTACAGGTAGACACAGCCACACATGAGGGTCTTATAGACTGGAGGCCTTAATGACCACCGTGTGCCCAGATAATTTGGCCTCATGATCAAAATCAGACCTTTAACAAGTTCTTTCCAACCTGAGGCCATGTGCTTGCCTTTCACCCCTCCTCATCAATGCAGGGCCACGGTTTGCAAAATATCCTATTTCTTTGATTTTATTTTGTGGTTTCAAAGGTAGGAAAGAATTCCACCTAGTTTGAAATTACAGCTAACTGCAGGTAAAGAATGTGACTGTGTGTGTGTGCTTTGGTCCACGAGAGCCAAGGATAATATAAGGATAATTAAAATGTCTGCACCAATTGCGGCCATTGTGTCTGGGTTTAGGTCTCATTAGGGAGTGAACCTTGCTGATGGGCCTTTGTGTGTGGGCCTCATGTCCAAAGCAAGGATCAACAAGCTGGTGAGTGGGCTGGCACTGCCAGAAGGTGTGGGCGCAGGCACTGAACCTGAGATCAGGTTCTGAAACTTCATGAGGCAACTGCCTCCATTTATTCTCGGTTCTTGAAACTCCACAGAAAAGAAAAGCCTGAGTGGGGCAGTGCATAGGAAGCAGAGCAGACTAAAGCGTTCCCCTTAGGCCTTTGTGAATCCCTGAATCTCCTCATCCCGGTGCTGAGTCCCAGGCTCTAAGAGGCCCATGGTTTATAAAGAGCAGGTTGTTATCCATTCATTTGTTGATCAAGATATCAACTTAGTAAGTCACAAGCATCCTTTATAAAAAATTTAAAAATAATACGTATGAACATACATACTGCAAATGTAAATAGATTAGAAAAAATATCAGAACGTGCCACAGTAAGAGTAGGAAAGTTCTATAAAAGATTCATCTCAATTATGTTCATACTTATATTTGTATATGTGGGTGTTTGTAATGTAAATGGTTTGCTATGGACTGTTGGTCCAAAACTTTTGAAAGCCATGCTTCAGAAGCTCAATTAGGAGGGCAAATACCTCTACCCTACCCTATCTGACGGCCATTTCTGGTGTAAAGGGAATGGAGTCACTCCTTCTACAGTCAGGTTGGTTCTTTTTAAGGAAGTTTCTCCTAAGTTGAGTGAGTTCAAATGGCCATCCTTACCTCTTTCCCTCCTTCTTTCCCTGAGAAAAAATCCAGCCTCCACACCAGAGGCCCCAGTCAGCCTGCTCCAACAATCCCCTTCTTCCCACTCTCCCTTCCTTTCCTCTGGCCTCCCTCTTTTGGAAAGCTGGAATGAATATTTCAGGAAGTCAGGAAGGTTTAGGAATCAAGACAAACTGTGGTTGAATGTAGAAATTGTGGCAACTAAGCAACAAAGGTAGATAAAACACCCCTCCCCGCGGCACCTTGCACAAACATTCCCATCCTGGAGAGGCCCTCATCACCTTATACTTTGATTACTGCCAGCGTTCCCAGCTCACTCCCTGACTCTGGTCCCTCCTCACACATCTCCGTCCTGCCCATAGGTGCCAAATTAACGTTTTGAAAATATTGTTTCGTCATGTAACTTTCCTGCTCAAAATCATCTAAGGCTCCCATCACCTCCAGGTCAAATCTAAACTCCACAGCCTACCATTCTGGACTCTCCACAATCTCGCTTCAATGCTTCTGGCTAAACTCACTTCTGGATGCTTCTCAACTTGAAGCCAAGTCATTCCCTGCTCAACCTCCTTGCCTAACTTCTCTTTATCCAGTCTTCCTATTTTAACTCACATCGATCGCTCTTTAATCTGAACACGTGCAAATTGATCTGTATCATTTCTTTGAAATCCTTCCATATAATCTTATCATAGTTCTTTGTTGATTTTATGTCAATGTCTCTGATCTCCTCAAATACTCAAAGGCAAGTTAATCAATGGCAAAATCTCCTGCCATGCCTTTTTTGCCTATGAAGATGTTATATGATATTAATCAATAGCTAACACTGAGCATCACCTAAAACTGTTAAAGTGCATTATTTAAATTTCAAATATGCATCATTTTATGGATTCTTTATAGATGAGGAAAGAGAAGCTAAGAGGAAGAGCCATGAGAAAAACCAAGAGTTAGCTATCTCTTCAGAGAGACAAGAACTGTCCGTGTCTTTAGATAGACAGCCCGTGACCTCACCCACTGCCTTAGAGCTTACAGAATAGTGGTTCTTAAGCATTTTCAAGGCTTGCAGATTTCTTCAAGAATCAGGTAAAAGCTGTGGAACTTCTTTCCAGAAAAACGCAGGTATCGCACACTGAATGCTTGTATTCAATTTCTGGGGTCCCAGACCTCGAAGGTCCAGCTTTGGGTCTGAAGTGCACACAGACCCAGGGTAGTCATTTCTGTAATGATCATTACATGATAGGACATATTCAAATACATAGTTTTTTGCAGTGTCCTCACCAATCAACACCCATTGTACAAGTAAACTTTTACAGTATCACCCTAGAAATTTGGAGACTTGCTATAATGTGAATGGGCAATACGGTTGTGTGTGCGTGTGTGTGTGTGCGCACGCACGTGCACATCTTCACATCTTATCTATAAACACATGCAAGCAACTCTTCAGTAACTTCAGTCTCATCCCCCATTACAAAAAGGAGGAGTCTTATGAGGTAGATAAAGCAATATATTATTATCCCCATTTTGATCAACAAGGAAGATAAACTAAGAGACGTTATTTGGTCTACCTAAGGTCACACAACAACTCAGCTCTCTCCCTCATCACTGGACCTTGTTGAAAATCAATATTCTCTATCCAGGCACCAGAACCATTAAAGGCAGATTATTGAACCAAGGCAAAGCTGAAAGCAAAGAAATTGGAATTTGATGTTAAAAACCATTAACCATAAGTAGTAACAGTGGTGCCTTAACCACGATTCCAGATGCCTGGCCTCCATATTGTCACCTGCAGGTGACGGCTGTCAATGTCTGCAGCCCATACAGGACAGCGAAAGTGCTTTTTGAGAAGGTGTGATGGCTGTTATGACACCTACATGTGGTAAGTGAGTCCATAAATGTCAACGTGCCTCTCAACGCAAACTGGGTTTTCAGGTCAAAATCACCTGGTTTACTCCACATTTGCATTCTGGTGTAATAAGTATATTTAACCACTAGAAAAAAAAGAATATCAGTGGCAGTTTATTTATAGCTCACTTCTGGCTTTTCAAAGTCTCAGTTTCCAGAACCCCTTACATTTTCTGCCCCATGAATGCTTAATGAGTTCCAGTTAAAAGAGCTATCGTTGCACATTCAGGCTATTAAAAAATAAAAAAAGGGGAAAAAGGGGGAAAAAGAAACTTGATAAGTATCTTTCCCCCAGCTACTAGGACTTGTAGCTGATCTAGCCTCCCCCTTTTTCCTCTCTCTTGGCAAATGTTGGCAAATATGCTAGCAGTTGGACAGGACTGCTATGTTTTTAAATCCTTTTAATCCTCTTTATAGTAACAGAAACATTTGAGGCTGATCTTTGAAGACTTTGCAGAGAGCCGAACACCTGCATTCCCCGTGCTTTGTGCTAACAAACACCCAGGCTGAGCCTAATACAGTTGGGCTGCCTCGGAACTGTCCTGGAATCCTCCCAGAGTAATGAGGGTCTCTCTTCCCCTCTGACCTCACCTTCCCCAACTTAAACCTGCTCTGGTAAAGGCACCTTTGCCCTCTGACCCTCCACAAATGACTCAATGAATCACAGAAGGCCTCATAAAAATAATTTGTTGATACATCAGGACGTAGAAAAAATGGAGTTGATTCTCCTTTGGAAATGGCTCCAATCACTAACATAACCTTTTTTCCTTTTATTCAGTTGCTAGAAAAGTTGATTATCCGGGATTAAAGCCAATGTTGATGACAGTCTCACAACCAAGTAGAAAAAATGGGCATCATTCACTCTCCTCTATTCTTTCCCTCAAATATTGAAAACAAAGGTTGCTCACAACCACTCTGATATTAATTGAAATCTGTCCACACAATTAGGTGTTTATTTCTCTCAAGGTAGGGATGGTGCATGCTCCCTACCATTTATATCTAAGCTCTCTTCTATTTGGTCTACTACAAATAAAATTAGTGTGTAGAAAATCGTTATTCCACTGCAAACCAACTTTACACTGAAAAATCCGTATTTAATTAAAGCATACCTATATGAATTACTATTGAGTCACAAAATGATTCACTCTAACATTTTTAGATGGAAAAACACTCTTGTGTTAAATATATTTGATGAAAAGAAATATGTGCCAAGTTTTCAGAGAAACAGCCAGTGTATACATGAGAAACATCTCAATGTGGGGTTATGCACACATCAGCACAAAACAAAAAGACACACATTACTGAGAACAGTGGAGAACCCACGCATATCTGTCTCAAGTCCCCTGGTAAAAATAAGTATATTCTTGGATTTTTCTCAGCCTAATTATGGCATTTGGATTCAGTAACTGCTACTAGTCCAGCCAGGCCTCTGGGGCCCAACCCAAAGCTGGGCATGGACGCTAAATGTCCATTCCATCTACCTTTCAAACTCAACACAAGTGTTGCCTCTGCCTGAAATGTATCCTTCCTCCCTGCCCCCAATTGGAAAAAAAAAAGAAGTTCCTCTTCTGTTTGAATTATTTCCAAGCCTCCCACAGGCCTTCATAAGCCACCATCTGGGGCACCTGCTGCCACCCACGGACACTGGGTTTAGGTGGTGGAGCGCTTTTCAAAGTGAGTTGATGACAATTTTTAAATCTGCATTTTGACAAGCTTGAACAACTGCGTTTTCCTATGCATTCAGATCTGCCGCTTCTCTGCTGGTGGGTTAAGTTGGGCGCCAAGAAAAGACGCAAATGGCACAGAAGTCCCCGCGCTCACACCTAGTGCTTTTGTAACCATGATGTTGTTACTCTCTCGTGCTGCTGACCTGTATCAAAGGCAAATGCTTTGTTTCTAAGAAATATAGCCATTTTTTCCATTTATTCTAGCTAACAAAGGGCAAGGTTTGCACTGATGCTGAAATCACTTGAATTCAGTCAAAATACTTTCAGATACTGTCACATCTCAGTATTTTCATTCTACTTAAACAGGATGATTAAACGACTGGTTTTACTTTTCTTCATGTGCTCTTCTCATCTTACTTCCCGGGGTGATGGGTGAGGATGGGCAACATGGTAAATTAAGAACAATATTTGTTTGACAGAAAACTAGAAATCTAGGGTTAGACCACTCTGTATAACTTAACGCTAAACGTGAGTAAGCCACATACATTCTTATTTTCAATTTCTGCATCTACAAAAGTATTGAGTTAGATTTTCTCTAAATTATTTTCAAGGCTTAAACTTCTATTACCCTATAAAATTAAAATTTGATTGAAAAAACATGAAAGTAATTAATATAATAGAGATCTCAGATATAACATATATACAGAAGGTGCCCATTTTAAGAAAGGTAAAAAACTGTATTAAAATTGTAATACTCCATATATACCGATAACGAAAGATGAATACAAGTCATGTGTATACGTTTATTTGGCACCCCCGGTATTTCTGTGTATATATGTATACTTATACCTTCACCTTTTTTTTTTTTTTATAAAAAAAAAAATTTTTGAGGTGATTTACTTTAATGCCACAAGATAAAAATAAAATTTAAAAAATTGAAGTGATACGATTTAGAAATAAGAATAACCAAGGACACATGCAGATTTACTGAAAAAAATTACAGGAAATATGTCTGGGGACCAAAAGCGGCCTTCAGATTTTATCTATTCATGGTAAGGATAAGAGCATATGTAATAGAATATGCTGATGGCGTAGTTTACCCAGGTCATTTCAGAAGAATCTATTAGACGGATGCAGGAAAAGCACTGTCTTTCACAGCTTGGAAACCCATAGACACAAGAATATAAGCATTATGAGAAAATAAAACAGGTTTGATACGATAATAGCAACATAGAAGTTATTTTCCTCAGTCTATAAGCTGTTCAGTCAGAAGAAGGATACAGTGGATGCTTTCTTAATATGTGCAAATAGAAATGCAAAAGACTTCAAATAGCTACAGATTCTGATAAACACCTGACACCACTTTGATTTTTGCTTTGATGGATTCCTTACCTATGAGATGGTAAAAATAGTCAGGAATGATATATTCCAGAATGAGTTCAGTTTGTAACAAATGCTGCCAATAGTGAAAATGCCCTTTCAAATTACATTCAGAGAAGAAAAAAAAAAAAAAAAGGAGCCTTGATGCCAGAAACATACACATGTATTAGGTTGGTGCAAAAGTAACTGCGGTTTTTGTAATTATTTTTAACCTTTTAAACTGAAATTACTTTTGCACCAACCTAATAACATTAAGAGATAAACAATAGAAAGGCAGAACTTCTTAATTGCACTTTTGCTTTATTATTTTCTCTGTTATGGAGAACAGTCTTCAGGTTAAAAATATATCCATATCACTGTGCTTAAAAGCACTGCGTAAGGAAAGAACTTCTCCTACCACATTATTTTTTGTGAATATAGAACTGACTTAATAAAAAGATCAATCAAGAGAAAAAAACAGATTATTCTAAAAGATAAAAACATGATAAAGGAGCCACCGCACACAAATAGTCAAATAGTGAAAGAATAGCAAATTAGGGTTGTTGATCTTATATACAATTATATTATTCCCTCTCTCTCTCTCTCTCTCTCTCTCTCTCTCTCTCTCTCTCTCTCTCTCTCTCTCTCTCAGCAAAAGCAAGGGCATGTTATCTGCCAAAGCCCCATGAAGGCTGCTTTGACTTCATCTTGTAGAGGAGCTCTGATAACAGTATAGGTCATATCTCAGAGGGAACTGCAAAATGTCCATGAGCACCGAGATAGTTCTACTGCAGTGTATCACCCAAAGACCAGTGGTTCAGAGCTGCCCCCAGGAAAATGTTAATTTCCCAGAAACGTTCTCCACTGGCAGAGGCATCATGGGCTCTGATAACCTGACACAGCCCTCCAGCAAAAAGATGGTAGCCAGTCAAGAGAGGGAAAGCCTGTGGCAGGTGTGCAGGAAAATGAAAGAGGGTTTGAGGGGATGTGGGCCCACTCCTGACAGCTGCTGCTCTGTTCCCTCAAAGGAGATCTTTACTCATACATGTCTGGACTCTGCCTTCTCTCTCTCTCTCTCTCTCTCTCTCTCTCTCTCTCTCTCTCTCTCTCTCTCTTTTCTTTCCTTCTTTCCCTTCTTTCCTTCCTTCCTTCCTTTCTTTTCAGGATTCTCACCAGCTAATTAAAGGTTATATAGAAAGCAGGCATCAAATCTGTGGATGACTCAAAAAGGTGGGAGGAATGGCTAATAAGTTAGCTAATTCAAGACTGGGAGAAAAAAAAAAAGAGAGAAAAAGCTGGAACGACAGGCCCAAACTAACAGAATGAAATTTGAAGGAGATTAATATAAAACCTTCCCACTTAACCACAAAAAAAAAAAAAGAAAAAAAATCAGCTGGCTGACGTGCAATGTGAGGGAGAGGTGGATTAACAGCAATGCATATGGAAAAGCCAAAGGGTTTATAGTTCACTGCAAGTTCAATGTAAGTCAAGTGCGTCATAACTGGACAACACACTTGACATCGTGCAGAGAGACAGCAGAAGAACTAAGGCTGCCTAATTCAGATGAGAGAAACACTAGGAGAAATCGAGTGTGAAAAGGGGATGGATTATGTTTTCCAGGTTGCTCTAAAGAGAGAAAAAAAACCAAAAAACTAAGAACAAAGGGTAGAAATGATAGAAAGGAAATTCTGGCTCAAAGTAAAGAAGTTTCTAATCATTAGGGCTGGACAAACATGTCTCATGAGGGTGTGAGCTCTCAGTTCTAGGAGTTACCTTAGCTGAAGCTGAATGAAATTCTGTAGAGACAGGATGGAGAGGCTTTTTACATGGGGGGAGAGAAAGAGGAAGTTTGGATGGAGAACTCCACATCCTCTTCCAACTGTGAATTTAGTTGATGATTTTCGATAAAACTGCTAACAGACAGGGTGTACCCAGAAGCAGAAAGAGAAATGCCACAGGGCCCAGATAGCCTCTTAATGGATATAGAGGTCTCTGGATTATGGTAACTGGCAATACTTATTGAATACCATTCAAAATTCCGGCTCAATTTTCAGTGCTTGGAAAGGAACTATTTGCTACCCTGAACACACCTATGCTGATGGCCAAGCAAAGAAAGCCCAGGAGAGAAAAAGACTTGGAACATCTCCTTATGCAGAAAAAGGGGAAAAGTGGTTGAGTAAGAGGGAAGGAAGATGAGAGAGAGGAGAAACACTGTGAATGTATTCACCTTTGCCCTTTCCTGTTTCCTACTCATTGTTGTTTTGGATGTGTTTAATTTCTTCTCCTCTGGGTTCAATCACCAGCTGACCACATCTGTTCGATTGGAAGTATACGTCATCTTGGTTTTGGAATATAGGCAAGTATGCACTTAGTTGTCCTTCAAGCCAGAAGGTTGCTCAATGTCTAAGGCTGTGCCAGTGGGGCTCCAGAAAACAGGGAACAATGGTCCTGGGACAGGGAGCTGTGCAATAGGGAGGATTAGATTGTTGTCATTCCACATGCCTGTGAGCTACTTCTGTGAACTTTTGAAGAGGGGGTCATCCTACCCATAAAGCAGAATCTCACACCAATTATAAAAATATCTTTCTGCTTTATCTAGGAAACCCTCTTCTTCTAAGATCTCAAAGTACTTCACCTAATCAACAAATTAATCTTTACAAATTTCCTAGGGAGACTGCAACAACTATTATTATGTTCACTTTACATATGAAGAAATGTGGAGGTTGATGTATAAAGCATAAACAGAATAATCTAGAACAGAGAAGAGAAGTCTCCTGAAACCCACTTTAAAAACCACGTGATAGACCATTGAGGTTTCCCTGAACACAGCTTTATAGAAGTGATGACCCTGAAACAAATACATTAGAGGTCTTGGGTAATAACACCTGACAGCAGAATTACAGAAAGCCCATTTTATTTGGCTAAGGAAGCTTTAAAACTTGCTACACAATATAAGCTACAAATGTTCTGGCCTCTTAGAACTAAAGGCCATTTAAAACTGGACTGATTATCTTCTTTGGGTTTACAAGTAATGAGATACCATTAGCAATGAGCATATCTAGCAATAATTTTTGGCTTTCAAAACCAAATACGTCTGAAAATAATAAGAAAGGTAGGATATAATTTTTTAGGATATAATTTTAACTAGAATAATCAATCTGCCTTCTATATAAAATAATAATCAATTACAAGACATAATTGAATAGAATTCCCCATTTATAATAGGAACACAAGAAATAAAATACCTAAGAATAAATAAAACAAGAAGAGATAAAAACTACCCCATCAAAAAACTTTAAAACCAGATGGAAAGACACAAAAATAGACTTGAATTAATGGGAAGCCATTCATTCAGGGTCTTGAATAGGAAAATTCAATATCAAAAAGTTGCAATTTTCCTTGAGTTAATTTTTTAAATATTATAAAGCCACAATTAAAATACCCACTTTTTTTTTTCAGTTGGTCAAGCTCTTTCTAAAATTAATTTAAAAAATAATCGAAGAAAACTGAAATGAAGTTCTAGTGTAATTTTTCCCAAGAACAGCATGAATCATTGACCTCAGAAACACAATGTTCAATCAGTTCCTTCCCCTCACCTTTATTTTTTAAAGCTCGTGGCAAGGCTGTAAGGAAAAAAAATTATTTTAAAAGGAGTTGGGTAAAATAAGGGGAAATAGTATATGTTATTCAATTGATTTGATATGTCTCTGAACCATCCGTGATATGCTTTGAAGTAGAGATAGAGAGCAAATCTAATTAAATTAACGTAGCTGTATAAGTGAGCCAGAAACTGAAGGCAAAGGGAGAGGAGATCTGTTAATTTCTTCCAATTGGTTATGAGTGACCTACAGAGGCAGTTTGAAGATTGGATATCTAGATGCAAGATTTTGAGTCACCAAAGGGAACACGGTGATAGCCCTAGGATTGTATTAGAAGTAGAAGTTTCCAAAAAGGCTAAAAACGAAATGGAAAGGTATCAAGGTACATTTCTTCCATGACTTGAAGTCAGTCATGTGCCATATTTAACTACTGTCCTCTACAAGCATCTTCTTATTTTACTATCATGCTTCTTTCTACAAGGGTTGGGGATGGGGTGATGAAAAACAGAAATTTGCAGTGGGAGAATAATCAAAAAGTATTTCTAACACTTCACCTCACTTTAACAGTGTAGCAAGTACCATACTATTCTTGGACACTTGACAATGAACTGATTTCTAATTTATTTAAGACCAAAATAGCTTAAAATCATGTTGAAAGTTATCTATGATTTGGGAAACACTTTTTTCTAAATAAAAAATGTAATTGCCATATATATGTGTGTGTGTGTGTGTGTTTTAATTTAGACACATAGAAATCTTCATGAAAGAGCAGAAACCCTGCAGATTTACTTAGGCAGAAAACTGGAGAGTTTCATCCCATCAGGACTGATTCTAGGCAAATAATTCCATGTGTATCCAATGAAGTTTTATTTACTAGAGATGAGCCAAGGGTACCAAAGGGCAGTCCATGTTTTGTACTCTCCATGTTTTGTTCATCTCTCTGGTGAAGGGATTCTGAACTACTATTTAGCACTGGGCAGGATACCAGAGTTCAAGGGTTGGCCAGGAAGGATGGGAACCCTCCTTAGATCAGGGGCTCCCAGTAACAAGCAAAGGAAAACAAAGGAAGATGAGAAAAGGGTGGAGGCCGGCTGTGAGTTGCTGACTTTCCGAATGTCTATTTTAGATCCCTTGCACGAAATCATTAGGGCGGATGCCATTTCTATGCTATTATGAAGGTCATTAGAAACGGGACTTGGCCTCTTGGTTCTCCTTCTACCTCAGCAAGCCCTACACTGAAGCTTAACCAGGAAAAAAGTTAGGCCTTATTGTGAAAACATTATCTAACGGTGTAGCCTTACCCTGCACTGTGCCAGCAAACACAGACACATGAGCATGGAAAAACCTTGCAGAGTTCAAGATCATTCAGAGCTCCATTGAAGAAAATATTTATCATATTTAAAGTCATTGCTATAGAATGTTAAATCTCTCCTCTCTTGCCTTCACCGTAGCTACATTCTCTATTTTTATTGTTTGTCTTCTTCTTTGATATTTTCTCTATCTTCTTCCTGTTTCCAGACCCTAGGCACATGCACCCCCCCAAAAGGGCACCATTTTTTTTTTCTTTCTCTATCCACCCATCCCTAGATAGCTCACTAAATGTCAGCTCCCACTTCTACAGAAATAGTTCCCAAATTCACTTTCTGACACGACTCCTGTTGGGTGATTCAGACTCCTATTTCCAATTAGCTAATATTTCAATTTATATGCCCTTTCTACCTAGATGAACCTTGTTCAAAACACCTTAGATGAAACATTCAGGTACTGTTTCTTTTATAAAAAGCATGAGTATGTAGGTACAGATGTCCTAAATCGGCTTGTATAATCATCACTCAAGTGACCTGAATGCTCCGAAACCTCCAAACATCTGGAATTCTTTAATAATTAAAAGGGTGAAAAAAGGCTGAAAGCCTCATCCCACATAATGTCCCTCTTGATATTTCCAAGGATTCTTGAAAAAGAGGGAACAGGTGGGTTGGAATGGGAGGTTGTATTTCTACTAGTCACCTCTCCTCGTCATCTTGTGCTCCAATTTCCTGCTTTGTTTAAATTCTGAGTCTTAAGGGCAGGTTTCGTCTTTATGTTGCATACACACCAATGACTCCCAGATTTGATCTCTCCCGTGAGCTCTGGAATAAATTTTCTAAATGCCTTTTCAACACTCAGCTTGGATATCTGATAAGCATCTCACACTTAAAGTACACAAAACCAGATCTCTCCTCTACCCCCCCTTCCATACACACCTGTTTCTGTAATTTTCCCCATCTCAGAAAACGGCACTACCATTCATCTAATTCCTTGAGCTGGAAAGTCCAGGAGTCATCTTTGATTTTTCTCTTTCCCACACACTGAGCAATCTGTCCACTCTATTTTCAAAATATATACTGAATCCAACCATTTGTCACTCCCCTGATACTACCATAATCTCTCCCTTAGGAAACAGAATCCTATCATCTATTGTCTACCTTTAAGGGGAGGATTCAATGAGAAAATGCACATTAAGCACTTAGCATAGAGCCTGAAATATACTAACTGCTCGATAAATGTTCACTATGTTATTGGTAATAATAAAACCCCATCAATTGATTTCATGTTTTCAAGCGACTGTGTGATTACAATTTTGTTTCCTGTGTAGTCTGCCTGACCACGAGACAAAACTACTGAGTCCCTGGTATGGACAAATTGTAAGTTCATACATCGGTGTTTTTGAGTTCTGCTTGGGATTTTGTGGAATCCACCTATGGCAATGCTGCAGTACAGTTGGGTGACTGAGTAAACAACTTGACAATGAGAAAACTGTGTCCATGCTTGCCACCCTCCATCCGAATCGCTTCACAAAAATCACCACAATCCTCCAAATCGCAAGATCAATTGTCACTTCTGAATTCTAAACTGTTCAGTGGCACCTCCTCCAAACACTTTAGCATAGATGACAAGTTCTCTGTGACCTTGCCATCACCTACTTTTCTTCTTCTGTCACGCTCTCCATTGTCACTTAAAGCTCCATCATCATGGCTTTCTTATTCTTCCTTTAACACAAGTGCTTTCCATTTCAGGGCATTCGTACTTGATGTTAGTTTCTGCAGGGAATGCTCCTTCAGTGCTTTTTTTCTTGTCTATAATTTAGTTTAAAATTTTGTCAAGGTAACCTAATTATTTGTGATTAACTATGATCCATACCATGAGCATGGTCAGCAATTGAGTTGCCCTCAACTAGAATATATACCCCTCACTCATGTTCTGTTTCCTTAGCCCTTCATTTCTTTCTTTGTATTTATGATTCATTTAATATGACTTTAAAGTGATCATATACTTGCTTACTTTTTCATTGTCTGCCCACTCCCTCATTCCACAATGGTCCGTGAGGGTGGAGTCCGTACTGCCTGGCATACAGCAGGCACTCAATACATGTTTGTAGATTAAACTTCACTTCTCTCATTTGTAACATACAGAGAATAACAACAGTGAGATGAGTTTGACCTCGAATACTTGATATTCCCTTTTCTATTTGTCCATAGAATAATTCGGCTGTCTTTTCATCTGGCCCATCTTAGCTACACTCTGAGGCAGCCTCACTGCACACCTCAAGTATCCTACCAGTGTTCCTCATAAAGCAAAGACAGCTTCATGTGTTAAAAGGTTTTTACACCTTTAAACATGTATACCTATCTCTATATTACGTGTGTCTATGTAGATACTTACATGAGATGATCTATGTATGTTACATATGCATGCATTCATATACCCTATTATTTTCTATAGGCACAACTAAAGTAAAATTGATATTGTTCATTTGTATGTCATTTATTACATTTTTCCCAGTATGACTAGGAGTGGCAATAACAGTGCTCAATGAAGTCTTAAGTTTCACATTGCTCACTGTTTCCTGCGATGCTGCAGATTAAGTCCAGAAATATCAAGCTGTGTGATTCAGCATCAGCAAATCTGTTAGTGCCTCCTCAGCATAAGGCTGCTACATTTTTCTGCTCCCCCATCTTACTTATTTTTCCAGAAGAAATGGTGAGGTATATCCTGGAGAAAGCCAAGTAGGTCAAACACAACTTAACCACGCGTCACTGGCTGGATATGTGGTACCTCCAATATGACCTTGGTCCCCGGTCCCCACAGCTGAGGCCTTGTAACCTCGTGGCCATGAGCTGGGACTCCACATATCATGCACGGCATCACTTAACTGGCTGGAACAGGGAAGATAGAAAATCTCAGTTTTTGTGTGTGTGTGATTTTTTTTTTTTGCCTGGACCCACAGGCGTCCATCACTACAGACATCTCTTCCATCTCGGGCTTCGGGAGGTGGATTCTACCTTGGAAGACTGGTACCAGAAAAGAAAAGGTAAGGCTCCTTAAGAACAGAAGAGGCATCTGGAGAAAGGACTTGTGCCTCAGGTGCAGTACTATTGAGATGGAAGCATTAGTATGTCAGTAGTCAGACTGCTTAGGGCCATATTACAATGAAAGTTGTTGTGCATTATTTTGGCTTCTTTTCTATTAAGCTCTGAGTGTTTGCCACATCCAAAACCCCATTCTGAGGTGCTCTTTCCATACAGGTCACGACATGACAGCAAGACAAGGCCATAACTGATTGGGTACAAAACAAAATCAACTGCAAAAGTTGGCCAGTAGCCTATTAGGTGGAATACCATGAGAGCTTGGGAAACGCATTCATTCTCTTGGATTATCAGTGGCTGAACCCATCAGATATATAGGGAGCATGATCTCCTATAGTAACTCTTGGGGATATGAAAATATCGAGAATAGGTTGAGAAGCAAAGACCAAACAACTAAGTCATGATAGTGGTAAATTTAAAAACTATGAAGGAGTGACTACCAGAGTTCCTGGTGATCCCAAAGGCAATGATCAATTCAGAATTATTGCATATCCTGTTTGCTGGGAGGCCTGGCCATTTCATTTCTTCCCAGATGACCTTATAATGAACTCTGACTTACTAGGTCAAGTGAAGGACATCATTCTTCTCTGAGCTTTAAATTAGGCCATAAATGGTAGTGTAGTTAATGACTAATAAATACAGTCCTTTTTTTTTTTTTTTTTTTTTTTTTATCTTCAGAGTGCTTGACTATTCGGAGCACTGAACAGTCAAGATTTCTTCCAAGTATATAACCACTGTGACTTCCCAAATCTACATTGGACCAACTACTACCAGGATCCATAGCATGACCTAGGGCACACAGACTGGTTACCCCTCTTCCCTCCCTAATACACACAAATGCAAACAAAAGGCTTGCAAATTGTCTTCAGCTTTCAAAAACTACTTTGGTAGCTTATTCCAAATTATTTTTGGAGGGAGTGGGGTGGCAGAGGGGATATCCATCAAATATATAATATCTGTATTTTTTCATCTTACTTCTCTATCACTATTTTCACTTTTTTTTCAGCTTGAACCAGCTAACTGCCCATGGAAATTCCCTGATAATTAAGTTTATTTACACAAGAAATGGAGGTCTCCACCTTGAAGGTATCTGTGGAATGCTTTCCTCAACCTCCTGGAGGGATTCCATACTTCCTGGAACTCCAGGTTAATCATCTCATCAATTAGGCCGAGAACACTCCCCTTCTTTGAGGAGATGACTTCCTTACACTGAACACTGTATCGCCTTTGCAATTAATGATTCAGGAAATCGTTTTTCATGACTATGGTTATTTATTATTTCCTACGAGTGAGTGGCATATCCCATGATAACACATAATGAGGAATTAGAGAGCAACCATCCAGAGAAAGGCCATAATCTTCAGTTTCAGACGGAGTTACTGGTTCCAAAGGTAGTCTGATAAGTCGTGGGGAGCAGGCTGGGGGTCCATCCTGACTCTACATGAGAAAAACTGTTACAAACTGGTCCTCTACACATGATAACAACGCTGGTGATGACAGTAACCATAGTTCAGAAGCTGTATAGAGATACTTGTATCATTCATTCCAAACCCCTTCCCTCTCCAAAATGGATGGTAAAGCAAGCAAGGGAGCACCTGTTAAGGCCAAGATGAAAGTGGTATCTAGGAATAGATGCCAGAGAAGGAGGAACACAGGGCTTCCCGCCCCAGCATGTTTCACCTGGTCAGTGGTGAGACAACTCCATTTCATTGAGTACTCTTAGGACCTCTGAAAAAGTGTTTCTGTTATTTTTCACTTATTAATACCATCTTCTAATCCTTAACTCAGGACCTATGTGGATTTTAGCCTATTTATCACTACCAACGTCCTGGAGTAGTTAGAAGAAACCTCACTTTGCAGCTGAGAAAACAGAGGCTGATGTCAATCAAACACCTTGCTCAAAGTCACCCAGGTGGTTAAGAGAAAGGCATTTTGCAAACCCAGGTCTGGTCCCCCTGCTTCCAAAGCCCACCTGTCAAATTCTCAGCCATACTTCAGAACTCTCCCTTTGCACATTACTTCTACCTGAGACTGCCCAGCCAGGTACACAGTGTTTTACATTTATATTCACAATCCTTTACCCTCAATTCCAGAATCTATAAAGAAGAAAAACGGATTTTTTTGTTTGTTTGTTTTGAAAGTTTGATATCAACTTTCTTCTGGTAGCAAAATCTAAACTAACCTGACATAGGCCTTTTTATAATTTGAATATTTACAAGTTTCCCTAAAATAAAAAAATAAATAAATAAGTTTGATTAAAGAGTACTGTCCAGACACTCCTTAACACTGGGAGTTTTATGTTGTATACTATATATGCTCCCTATTACTTTTTTAAAATAAAGTTTGATGGCACAAAAATGTTCAGTGAAAAAAAAAAAAAGTCCTAAATATGAATTCCCAAATGCAACTGGCTCCAAGGATTTGGAAAAGAAAATACACGTCTATCCTTCTAATGAGGGTTAATCGAATCAAGTTGCCACCATTGGCTCTGATTTCTCCTAGCTCAGTGATTTTTAGATTGGCCTGCACATTGGAATCACAGGGGAGTTTTTGAAAGTCCTAATACCCAGGCTTTACCCCAGACCAATGTCATCAGAATCACTGGGGGCAGGACCTAGGCATCATCATGGCTGGAACTCCCCAGCCAATTCCAAGGTCTATGTATCTCTCTGAGAACTACTGTCTGGTCCTAAACCAATCATTCATGCAGTCCTTCCTGGTTAAGCCAATCAGATATCCATGCTCTGCCTCCCATGACCAGATCGTGACAGCATCCAACCACCATGAGACACACACAGTTGCCAACAATCACTGGAATTGATAAAGACAAAAGGAGCCTCCATGTTGAATTGCATCTCCCTAAAAGATATGTCCCAACCCCGAGAACCTCAGAATGTGACCTTATTTGGAAATACAGCCATTGTAGATGTAGGTAGTTGAGACAAGGTCATACTGGAGTAGGGTGGGCCTTTATTCCAATACAGACTAGTGTCCTTAAAGGGGGAGGAGACATACCGAGGGGAGAATGACATGTGAAGACACAGAGACACACGGGGAGATGACAGCCACATGACAATAGAGGCAGACATTCGAGTGATGCATTTATAAGCCAGAGAACACCAGAGGTTTCTGGCAAACACAGTAGGTAGGAAGAGACAAGGAAGAAGTCTACTGGTTTCCGGGGAAATATGACCTAGCTGACACTTTGATTTCAGACTTCTAGATTCTAGAATTGAGAATAAATTTCTGTTGTTTTAAGCCACCCAGTTGTGGGACTTTGTTACGGGAGTCCTAGGACACTGACACAGCACGTGTGCGGGAACGAATCACAGACCCACGTTTGGAATGTCCCCAGAACCCCCTAGATCCTCCATAAACAGCTAGTCATGGCGTCCGAGCACTGCAATTGGAGGTGAACTGAAGGGGGCAGCTGGCTTACCATGAGAAATGCACATAGTAGTAACTAACATTTATCGAGGGTTTAATATGTTCCAGGCCCATATCACCTACACTAGTTCATTGAATCCCAAACAACCCTTTGAGCTAAATACTATTTAGAATGCTGTTTTTAAACAAGCCGATACTGTTTATTAAGGAGAAAGCTGAGGTCCTTATACATCAAGCCACTTGTCCAGGAATGCTCCCATGATGAGATGAGCCAGACCCGACAGGCCCTACTTTCTGGGTCAGCTTGGGAGAAAACTCTTGGTGAGTGCAGATACCTCAGCAAGGCAACTGCCTTGAAGAGTCAGAGGCCTAGATCAGCCCGCTATGCTGCAAGAGTGGAGTCACGGCTCTGAGGCGACAAACACAGGAGTTTGGCATTCAGCTCTTGCAGCTGCCACAAAGAATTAAGGAAAGTGAATGAAAGCAAAGGAAAGGCAATAACAAAAATGCCAGCAGCAGCAGCAGCAGGCAAGGGGGGAGCCCAATTACTACTGGTTGAAGTGTGAGGAAAATAAAAGTTGGTGATGGTTCAAGGTTATGTTGAAATTCCAGAGCAGTGGGCTTGCATAACCATGAAACATGGAAATTAAAGTATTACTGATGTTCACACTGTTTATTTCAGGACTTCACTTTCCGTCTCACTTTGTCTCAACAAATCTCAACTCAGTCACGTACTAACCACCACAGAGAAAGGAAAAAAGATAAAGATGTGGGGTGTGTGTGTGTGTGTGTGTGTGTGTGTGTGTCTGTACACACCAAAACTGTAAATAAATTAGGAGTAGGGAAAACTACAAAAAGTATCATATCATCTCCTCTGTTCGCTTCTGGCTATGTCCATTGATATCACGTGAAACAAAGCAAATTGTGATCATTATCAGGTCCCAACAACTTGAAAACATTTTTTTTTTCAGGCCAAAACTTTCTGCATTCACCTACCAAAGAAAGCACTGATGACTTCTGAATGTTCTACAGTAATAATCATTAAGTTTATTGAGCATTTCTTATGTCCCAGACACAGTTAATCTTCCCGATAGCCTTACAAAGAAAGCACAATGATCACCACTTTGGAGTGGAAGAAATTGAGCATAAGAAACTGCAAGAACTGGGCCCAGGTAACAAAGCTACTAAAAGGAAGAAACAAGATTAGAACCCATGCCTGACTGTTTGATCTCGAAGCTAGAAGTGTAAGTCACCATGTCCGTTTTTCTGCCACTGTATGTCCCCTCTAGCTGACAATACCCATCTCTCTGCCACGTCCAATTCCTCCCCTCTCCTTGGCACTTATTACAGTCTGTAAGTGCTATGTGTTGATGACTAATTGCACCGTGTTATTTTTCTCAGACTAAAGATTTTAGGTTATCACATCAGACTTTGGCTTACCCTCCCACACATCTGATCAGATGCCTTCTTTAGGGTGTTTGTACTCGAGGCAAACAATGGTTTTCTCCCACAGCCTGTTTGGGTCAGAGCAACTACACAGACTCTCAACTAAGGCTCCTGTTCAATTTTTATAACACAGTACTCCCTTGCCAACTGTAGTTTGATAATTTAAAAAGTTTGTCTGCATACCAAAATTTGATTTCAATGGGATCCCTTAAAGCAAAGGACAGAACAGAAATGGTTGTTGCTAACCCTTCCCTCTCCATCACAGAACGATTAAGTAGGTCCCTGGGAGGATGACAGAACAGATGCTTTTCACGTCTCATCCTTTCAGGATATGGATAAAAGACTAAAAGATCAAACCCAGCAACAATTGCCTTTGAGTCACATGACCACTTCTTAAAAAATCAGGAATTTTGTGAAGATTTACAAAAATGAAAAAAGGAAGAAAGCTAATTCGAAAACTTATACAAATTTCAGAGTTCAGTCTGACTAGACAATATTTGCGGAAAATTTTACTTAACTGATCATGGTCCTTTCTGATCAATTGACAAAGATTATAGAAAAGAGTTCCGTGTCACAGATAATGCCACATGTTCATCACATCCTGTTTTGTATACCTCATTCCTGGAAATATGAAAAACTCCATTTTTCAACCCCTTAAAGGTAGGGGCAGGCATATGGTGAGTTCTAGCCAATAAATTGTGACTAGAAGGAATGAGCGTTCCCCAGGCTGAGGCTGCAAAAGAAGAAATTCAATTCTCTTCCTCTCCCTGTGTGATCAAGGAGGTCTCATATTGAGGTGGTAGTAATAAAAAAAACAGGCTGCCCTGGTGAGCCACACACTCAGATACCTGGAGAGTCACCTGAACCTGTAGCAGATTTCATGTGAGTGGGGAATATAATTCAACAGGAAAACCATTTGTGCCTGATATTTTCTTTGGAGAGGGTTTTAACAAGGAACTTCAGTTTCTTTAACAAGGATGGGCGATTTGAAATTCAAGTATTACAATGGTCACAATGTGTATTTCAGAACTCCATTCTCCATCTCACTTTGTCTCAACAAGTCTTGATTCAGTCATGCACTTACTACCATAATTAGAGAGGAATTTTGTCACTGTTTCTTTATTTTTAGCCTTTTTGTATATTTCATTAATTGTTTTACTCTTATATTTATCATTTCCTTCTTTCTACCTATTTTGGATTTGCATGACTTATTTCCAGCTTCCTAATGTGGAAAAGGTCTTAAGAACTTCTTGGGTCATTGATCTTAGACCCTTCTTTTTAAACATAAGCATTTAATATTCCATGTGTACTTGAAAAAAAGTGCTTTCAAATACACATGGAATATTGACTGGAATGTTTTATGAACAGCAATTAGGTTAAGGTGGTTATGGCATTGTTCCCTGAAATCTTCTATATCTTTAATATTTTTTCTCGAGTTGTTAGTTCTTTTATCAATTGCTCAGAGAAGGGTGTATATGTTTTCCTGATGAATTGAGCCTATTATCATTATGAAATACCCCCTTCTCTCTGGGAATCTTTGTCTTGCCGTATTCCTTCACAGGTCTGATACTGATATAGCCACAACAGCCTTCTGATTAGCTTTCCATTTACCTGTGTCTTTACATTTAAAGTGCATATTAGCCAGAGTCTTGGGTCTTGCTTTTTAAAAATCCAATCTGAAAATGCCTTTGATTGGAGCGCATACAGTATCTATCCTTCACATCGGTTCGGAGATAGATTTTGGTCTCCCACTTTACTGTTTGTTTTCGGGTTGTCCCCTCAATTTCCGTTCCTTGCTTCCTCCTTTCCTGCCTTCTTTTAGATTAACTAAATTTTTTAAGAATTCAATTTTAATTTATCTATTGGATATTTAGCAATACCTCTTTACATTAATTTTTAGTGATTAAGGGATTACAATACACACCTTTGACTTTTCAGGGTCTATTTAGTGCTAATGTTACAGAACTTCCCATAAAATGTAAGAGGTTTGCCACTATACGTGGCCATATATCCCTTTCTTTACCTCTATGCTAAATTTGCCACATGGATTGTAGCTATAAACATTATAAAACTACATAATAAATTATTCTAATTTTACTTTAAAATTACATATTTTTTTAATTAAGAAGAAAATGTCATCTTTTAAATGTGCCCTTATATTTATGACTTTCAGTTCTCATCATTCTTTCCTGAAGATCTGAGTTCCCATCTGGCATCATTTTTGTTCAGCCTGAAGAACTCACTTTAGCATTTTTTATAGTGTTAGGTTTGCTGGCAACAAATTCCCCTACTTCCCTTTTATCTGAAAATGGCTTTGCTTTGATTTTATTCTTTTTTTCCCCAGCTTTATTGAGCTATAATTCATTCTTGATAAATATTTTTATTTGATATAAAATTCTGCATTGAGAGTCTTTTTTATTTAGTCCTGAAAAATACTGTTCCACTATTTTCTGGACTACATTATAAGTAATAAAAAGTCAAAAATAATTTTAATCAAATTGTTGTTCCCCTGTATATAATGTGTCTGTTTTTCCTCTGCCTCCTTTCAAGATTTTCTCTTTATCTTGACTTTTGAGCAGTTTGACTATGATGTACATAGTTGATTTTCTTTGCATTTATATCTTTCTCACTCACAAATTATTTTGAATCTGGAATTAATATTTTTTTCATTTTTAGTAATTTAGGTAATTTCAGTAATTGTTTCCTCAAAAAAATTTTTTCTCTATTATCTATCTCCTTTTCTTATGGGGCTACAATTACATATATGTTAGAACTTTTGAAGTTGTCCAACCAGTCCCTAAGACTTTTGTTCATTCTTTTAAAAAATATATATATATTATTTCCCCTCTTCTTTTTAGATTGGATAACTTTAATTCATCTATTTCCATATTTACTCTCTTTTCTTTTTTGTTCTATCATTTCTTACCTATTAAGCCCATTGAGTTATATTTTTTATTCCAGATATTTTATTTTTTAGTTCTAGAAGTTACATTGATTTTGCTACTGTTTAATATTTCTCTGTTAAGATTTCATACCTTTTCACTGATTATGAACACAGTTTTCTTTATATTTTTGAGCATAGGGATAATCACTCCTTTAAAATCCTTGCCTGCTAATTTCACATTTGGGTGTTTTCCTCAATATTGTGAATGTTTTATTGTGGAGACTCTGGATTCTGTTATTTCTTTCAAAGAATATTAGTCATTTTACGGCAGACAGTTACATTGGCTGGAACTCGAGCTACCAATTCTCTGTCCGTTGCATTTCATAACAGAAACTCACTTCCATGCTTGGAGTCTGGTTCTTAAAACCACAAAGTCTGATGATTTTCTAACTTAGGTTGGGGCCTGCCATCAAGCTAAGATTCTTCACACATTTGGAAGCTCATCTAGTGTTCTCTTCTAAGTGTTGAGTCCTTTCTAGTATTCGCCTATTTTGGTCACTGAAAGGATTTTCAGGTATTTGTTCGTTATATTTTGTCCAGTGTTTACAAGTATAACCTACTATAGGGTGAGTCCAAGAGGAGCTATTTGGCTCTTACATGGAGTAAAACCCACCAGAAGGAACAAGCTTTGTGCGGTTGTCTACTGGTGCTAGGAAGCAGTCTGTTCTACAGCACGATTTAGTCTGTCTTGATTAATACCAGGTACCAGCTGCAGGGTTTTGCCTTGATTTAAAAATATTTAGTTTGTTTTGTAAGCAGAGTTTCTTGAGCTTTGATATTTGTGTTATAATTACTACAAATAAAATGTCATTTTTTTATTGGCTTTCATACATTTTCTGTTGGACACTGATCTTACAAAATAAAATTTGTCAGTCACGATGCTTTTCAGAAAAGTAACTCCTGCAAAAGGGTGAAAGATTATGTTATTCACCACTGATTTTCCTAATATGAGTACCATACTTTTTTGCTCATTAAGACATTCTGCCCCTTGAGACATCTTAATTTTTTTCCTCACAATTTAAATCATTGTAGACATTTTGTATGTCCCTATTTTATGTTTTCAGACTTAGAACTTTTAACCAAAGCAGTTAATTGTGTGTATAAGTATTTTGTTTAAAATAAGTATTTGGCTGCTCTTTCCTCTTCTGTAATCTACATGTATCTCTTCCAATTGAAGGAGCTTGGATTGATAAAGCTAATTTTATTTCAAACATTTCAATAGCGTTAGAATAGCAATAAAATAGCTTTTGCTTTTAACTTCTATTTATTTAACATTTACTGATAAATTACTGAGCTCCTACTGTTTGCAAAGCCATCGTTTTACTCTTGTATTTGATAGGCAAAGGTAGGGCTACCTGTGGTTCACATATTCAAACTGGCAGTGGATAAAACACAGAGTGTAGAAGACTATATAACATTGTCCACCTTTACACACTGGGATAATGTAATTTATTTAACTTATTAAAAAATTCTCAATACAAGTTGGGGATTTGGGTAATTGTGAAGATTCTATTTGGGTTCAGAATCTCAGTTTTCCATTCTTAAACATCAACTTGCCCTGTAAGATAAACAGAGAAGCTTTGCTCCCATTTATCATCTATCTCTTTTTCCATTCTTTCATTTACTCTTTATCCTTTTTCTCTCTCACCCCTATAGTCAGTCCCACCTTCTTTGGCTGGCTGTCAATTCTGTTCCCCATGGCTCCCTACTGCAACAGCACAGGTTATTATAGGTTGTTTTTTATACAGGAAAGAGAAAAGAAGCCTATTCTGCCCTCAGGGTGTGGGATCAGTGAGACAATTTTTTTCACACTGCCTACATTAATTATTCTATGGGCATGACGCAAGAGTCTGCACCCTTCTCATTCTCACCTGGTATGTGTTCTAACCTGATAGAAGAAAGGTGAATGAGAAAAAAGCAAAAACTTTGTGACACTTACACCAGATATTTGCAATAGGTACAGGGGATCAACAGTGAATAAAAACTAAGCCCAGTGAGAAGTCAGGCATAGATAGAAACCATTTTAACATAATGTGGACTAGATCAGAGCAGCATGACGTTCAACATAATCAAGTACCGGGAAGAAGCACTAAGTCTGCTACTTTGCCTGGAGGGTTTCTAGAAAGTTTTGAACACAAGAATATGACATTTGAACGGAATCACGCCTCTAGCCCTTGTGTTAGCACTTCTTTCTGCAGGTAGTGTCTTTTCCTCAACTCTTTCTTTGACAACTTCTCTTCAAGTATTATCCTAAGGGTTAACCAACAACAGGACTCTTCAAGACCACGTGTTCTGTGATGATAAACTCTACCGTTGTCTATCACAGCTCCCTCTTCATTTTCTTCCTAGAGTTAATCACCTTCTTTATGGATGTATTTTATCACTTTTTGTGTTCATTCATTTATTGCCTGTTTTCCCAACTTGAATGAAAGCTCCATGAGGGCAGGAATCTGAGACTTATTCACTGCTATATTCCTGGTGCCCGGCCTCATGTCTAGCACATAGTAGGTGCTCAACAAATTCTTTTTGAATAAATAAAAACACAAATTGTTACTTATTCTTCCTTTATTCACTACTTTTACTGTAACGAAGGTAAAGAAATTCTGAGCTGCAATTTTTTTAAAAAAATTATCAAAAAGTTTAAGAGAAAAATAAGTGGTGCCCCTCCAAGTTGAGCACAAACAGTTCTGTCATCCCACAGGAGGAAACACAAAGAAAACCTTTGAGACCATGTTCTATATTTGATTGGGGATAAAATCGTGACAAGGTGAAGTACTCAAGAATGTGACCACTGAATTCAACACTGTTGAAAAATGTTTTGATTTGTATCCTTGGACATATCTTGGGAGGTTAGCAGTTTATAAGGAGACCAGAGATGACATTTCCGCCCTGCCAATGTTTGATACACTCCCTTTGCCTCAAATGTGGCAAACATCTCAAATTTAGTCCTTGATGTCTCAGTGGGAAGAGGACTTTGCAAGGCCCTGGAAGAGGCATGCGTACCAGCATGAAGATGACTCGGAGCCACAGAAGAATAAACTTTTCATATTAAGCACTGTTTGATTATAATAAACCTATATTTGGTCATAATAAACTTTTTTTTTTTAAGTTGTATGCCTTAACAGGACTTTTTAAAGTCCTGTACGCATTTCTTGTCATAATTATCTTAGAGTCCTTCACCAGGAAACTGCTATAAAAGTTAATTGAATGATAGTTAAACATTTGGCCAGAATCAGTGCCGTGAGTCAATTCAAAAAGAACAAATACTAAACAACTACTGTGTGCACAGCCAGAATCAAATAGGTATCACTGGCTCCCTTATTACATGCGGCTAGAGGGAGATGCTGACATTAGAAGCAGGCAATTATAGCTCTGTATGGTGAGTGCTAGAATAGGACGTACATGTGGTACCATGATAGCTCTTAGAAGGGGCCCCTAGTCTACACATGACCAAGAAGAGCTTTGCACAGTGACTTATCAAATGCGGTAAAAGATATGCTGATCCTGGCTTATTTTTTCCAAAAGAGTTGGTATCTTCAGAAAAGCTTTTCTTTAAGCATTGCCATCACACTTGTAATTATTTATCAACATTTTTCTTAGAATACTCATTCTTGATGACATCAATCTATTCTATGTCTATATTAAACGAGTGCTTACATAACAAAACCATCTCTCAACTCCAGGTTATGAGCGTTCCCTGCAGTTAAAAGCACACATATTCAGGGTAGTTTTGTCCTTCAGTAACTAATTTTCAGTCTATGAGAATCAAGATTGACCTGCTTTACATCTTTAGAGTAATTATTATAGCAAGTATCTGCTACATCACAATTTTTGAATTGGTGGGGTTTGACTTTTAGAGGATGAACTACACTTGATATAGAAGAATAATATGCACAATGCAAATTTTGTAAAGTATAGGTAAGCATATGAGAAAAACAGAAGTCACATCAGGATAATGCCAAGTTATAATGCGACAGAGCTAGAGAAAATATTGGCCATTGGAAATAATGCAGTCAGAGCGAAAAGTTCTGTCTACCCTAATTGGTAGGTATTAAGCACTCACTCTGTCCCATCACCATAATAACTATAACTTATTGTATGTATTGGCTTAGATGTGTTTCTCCACCACTAGCCTGAGAGTTCTTTGAGAATCAGGATCAAGTCTTAGAAGCGTAACACCTAAAATGGTAACATAACTTTGGTATATAACATAGTTTCAATCAACATTATCAAATAACTTACTGGATGATTGAACAATTCATTAAAAGTGCTGAACCCTATGCAAATGTAAATAGCTCCATGAAGGCAGATATCTCTGTTTGTTTTGCCTACACTTGATTGCAGAATACCAAAAACACTCAATAAGCTTTTATTGATGAGCAAATATGGTCACTCATGTCTATGTAGTATAGGCATGGTTCTACAGACAAAATTTTATCAACAGAGTGAGTATCCTGCAGCTATCTTAAGGCTGCCTGGAGCTCAGGAAGCATCCACAGAGGTTACTCAATTCACTTATTCTCTTGTCTTGATTAAAGAAGAGCTAAAGCTTCCTTTACCCACATGTTCCCTTGCTTGTCCACTCTGGTGGTAAGGAGTGAACTTCAGCAACGAGCAGTGGAACGTACATCTTGGATGAGTAGAAAAATAAGAAATAGAGTTTTTCAGACTCCTACCAAGAAACATAGTTTACTTATTTAGGGTGGAATTTTATTTGCATGTTAAGATCTATCCAGCCAGGATTAGAGCCATGTGAGAAAAGGAAAAAAAAAAAAAAATCCCAACCACCACAACACTGGCAAAAAAACACATTTTCACAGGTTAGCAATAAAGCAAAACGTTTTTCATTCTTCCCTCAAATTTTTGGCACCACCAAGGGACAATTTTCTGAAGTCAAAGGGAAGAGCAAAGAGGAGAATGGGAATATGCAAGTGGAGTGATCATAAACATTGGAAAAGGATCAATATTGCTAGATACTGCTCAGAGGCCTGATACGCAAAAAGGCCTAAGCAAGGCTTCTTGCTTGCTTCCTATGTCTGTTTCTTTCCTTTTTACTGAAAGGCATATTTTCCTATCCATTAAGATTTATGGTTTTCTGCCAACCACTTCCTGGAACACATTTTCCCTTTAATTTAACAATGCACATATTAGACTGTAATGTACCCATAAAAACTTCTTTTTAGATAGTGCTCAAAAATGCGTTTCTTGAGGACTCAAGACAAACAGAAATACAGTCTATGCCATTTGGAACCAACCACCTCCCACTTATTTATTAGTGAGTATGTTGGGGCCATCGTCATTTCACCAGGTCACATTCAATGAATTAAACATCATCTCCAGGTTCTGACAACCCCATAGATACTCTAAGGGTTTCCGAGAAAAATAAGACTGTCACTGATTTTTCTGGCTCATTTGAGCTCTGTATGGCTTACCCGTTAGTTGGGATCCAAGAAGTAAGTATTCATCGTCATGTTCCCATGATTGCCAGACCCATGGACTGCGTGGCATTTGCCATAATACACTAAACAAAAAAATAAAAAGAAAAATTGAAGGATTAAAAGGGGATTTAAAAAGAGAGAAAATTTCTTAATCATGCTTTCATAACTGTTGGTGAACAGTTGGTTTAAATTTCCAAATAACTCTTTTCAAAAGGTTAGTATCAAAACACATGCAAAAAATAAAAGTCTAAATAAAGCACAATAAATTATTTCACTGCGAAGGTATTAGATTTCAAAGAGAGAAGAGAGTACACATAAGGATATTAGAGTGGACTATATTGGATCTTTGGGAATTGCTGTCAGATATTGATGAAAACAGAGAGACTGTAGGAGATCAGATAAAAGAGAGAAATGATTACATTTGGAAGAACAATGTGAAATACGTGGCCAACAGAGATTTCAAATGTAAGCTAATAGCGATCCACGAAAGAACAAAGTCCCACATCTTTAACCACATTTACAATCATTCAGCATCTGTAAAAATTTTTACATAGCGTTTTCCTCATTTCAAAATTTGCAAAATACATATTTAATAGGTTTAGCATGTCAGTCAGTAATTTTGTCCACAGGCAGTGAAAAGGATTTGTGTTCTTAAAAAATGAGCTGGGTTTAGATGCAGCTGCCCTCTCAGCTTCGTGCCCAGCCAGCTGCAATCACGGCTGATTTGCAGCCCACGGGCACTGGAAACGCTGTGCTCTGTACATGTCAGCATGCGTGCTGGTGAGAAAACCTATCATCTTATATTTTCATCTCCTCTCTCCTGAGTTTCACACCCCCTCAACTTGGAACAGGGAGAGTCCATTTTCAAATTGCTTACTGTCCTCCAAATTGCTTGCTGACCAAAAAAAAATTCACCAAAGAGAAAGTGATGGGAGATTTTCCCAGAACATGTTTTCCTATCTGGATAGGAGTATTAACTGCTAGATTCGAAATGAACAAAGATTATTCAAACTGAAACAAAATTTGAGAAAAAAACGGAAAAGCCAGCTGGGACAGTAACTGGAAGAATGAGTTGGGTCAGCCAGCTCTCCACAGGCAGGGCTGTCCCGTACACCTGACACTGAAAGCCCCTTGAGATCACGTCATTGTCTTGCGATAAGCTGAAGGGGTCACAGATGAGCGGCCATTTGGTCCATTTCTGTTATATGATGTTACTTGATTAAATGATGCAAGCTTTTCATATTGCCCCCTGTTGCATTCTGTCCTTCTTTTTCCTATCCCTAGTTGTCTGTATTTGTACCAAGTGAACAATTAAAACTAAAATAAGATAGTAGATATTAAAGGCATGTTAGGAAAGCATTCTGAACCAATTAATTAATAACATAGAATTGTACCCCTTCTATATTTTACGGTCTATTACAGCACAGATTTGCTTCAGGATAGAGTATGAGCACCTCAATTATGGGGCATGAGCACCTCAATTCGTAGCTGATCTGTTTTAGATTGGAAATCTTTCCTAACTTGGTAGGCAATCAGAAAACAATACAAAAAGAAATTTGAGTGTGAAAATCTCTCAATGCTACCCAAATTTTACTATCACTCATAAGCCCTAAACTGGTCTGATATCAAAACTTTGGTTAGGAAAGCTTTTCCATTCAGCTCATTTCATCTGCCATCTGTAAAACTCCATATTTACTCCATGCTTATGTGACTCTCTATCTAGAGTTTCTTAACAGAATAACTGCTTTGCAGTTGAATTACAAAAATAATTATGCATATGTGGTATGACATGAAGTTTTCTTAGTGGAAACAGTATAAAAAGGGGGGTTATTTTCTTAATTTGCTTTTCTCAGATATAAAGTCATCCCAAGTCCACTGGGAAGTCGAAAACACAGCTAACAGTAGTACTGCATTCTTAGAGAATTTATATCTGTTGGGACTTTTCAACAATCTCCCTGGGACAGATTTTTGAATTTGTTTCAATCTTGATTACAGTCTACACAATGAACAAAAAGTATTTCTACACAATGGCAAATCCTAACTGAAAATAATATTGTTTTAGTTTGGAAAAAAAAAAGATTTTTCAATAAAGCCTCCCACTTTGTATTTTGAAAGAAAAAAAAAACAAGTACTAGAGAGAAATAGTGTCTTCCTCGTAACCAGTTACATTTTCACCTGTGATGACTTAGGTGGTACAATGACAAAGATATGGGCAAAATAATCTTTTAGTTAAACGCCTTACAATTCTAGAATGGATTGATGTCACAGCTCTTTGGGTGTTTTTCTTCCCTGGGTCTCTCATCACATTCTAGTTTCCAGGAATATAACAATTTCACGTTGTGGTTGAGTGAAAGTGCTCTAGGGTGAGACAGCCTGGGCCTGAGTCCTCAGTCAATCCCTTAGTAACTGTGACGTTGGCCTAGCTCCTCAACCTTTCTGGACCTTTTTCCTTATCTATAAAATAGTGACAATATTCTTTCCATCACAAAATTGTTGTGAAATTAAGACGATGTGCATACGTGCTTTACTCACTACCAAGGATATGGTAATTGCCCTATATTTAATATTAAATTGGCAAAGTTTTAATAATGAGACTGATTTTCTGCTGCTTTTGAGCAATCGGGCTATGAAAAACTATAAGCCTTTTAAAATATGGAAGCCCCTTTTTCCTCCCCCCAGGATAAGACCCTCAGCCTGCTAGCACGTGGCTACTGCTCATGACCTCGTCCTACACGCGATCAATGTGTTATTACTCTTATTTCAAGTAAGTCCAACTTCCTCTCCTCTTACACCCACACACCCCTCAGTGGTCTGAGCGCTCCACACCCTCATGAGCAGAAGGACTTTCTCCCAGTGTTTTATTTTATTTTCACTCTTCCCTAATGACCACGCATCAAATCCAAGTTTATTATCATGGAATTATTATTGTTCTAAATCAAATTCCAAAGAAAAACAATACCAGTAGATTTCTTTTCACTTAATGTATTATCAAACAATATAAAACATAGGTCTGACCAAACACGTGTCCTCAATCTATGAAGAAATGCCCGTAGGTTGACCTGCAAATTTCGTTTCATATCACTGACTCCTCTAAGAAAAACAAACAAAATAAGAACAGTCCCTGCTGATTACCTTTGAAGAACCTCCCTCATGTGGTGGAGATGTGTTCGGCTGTAAGGTTCTTTACGTGGCTGTTGTCAGTTGGTTTCTTATTATTAAATTTTCCGGTGATATTCATTTTAAGGGTATGGTAGATGACAATATTCAGCTTTCGAAAGCTCATAGGTATCCGTTATCTATTGAAATAGATAGATATCTACATAAAAAAACTACTCCAAAACTTAATGACTTAAAGGAGTGACCATTTTATTTATTCACAATTTGATGGGTCAGCCATTTGGGTTGGGCTCAGCTGGCAAGTTCTGCTGCTTATGTCACTTGGGTCACTTATGAAGCTACAGTCATCCACTGACATCTCCAGAGATTTGTGGTCATAGTCAGCTGGACCACACGTCTCCAGCAGGATCGTCTGAACTGGTGGCTAGATCCCAAGAGTGCAAGAGCAGAAGCTGCAAGACCTCTTAGGACAGGGTCACACATCATCATATTCACTGCATTCCATCAGTCATGTGGCCAAGCCCAATCGTGCATACACAGAGAATTAGAGCAGCCATGTTGCAAATAATCTACCATCTCACTAAACTTTTATAGGAATAAATACTCATCTTTCTGATGTGTTTAGCTGGCATTTTTTTTAGTCTATACTGTGTGCCAGGTGCTAGTAATACAAAATAGGAGGTATATATAAATCTTTTTTTTTTAATTAATTTATTTATTTATTAGTTTCAGGTGTACAAAACAAGGCAATACTTAGACGTTCATCATCCACATCCCTCACACTGTGAACCCCCCCCCATCCACTATCCCTCCGACCTCACACTGAACCATCACATTATATATATAAAATTATAGTTGGCATTCATTAATGTTTAGCTTCTGGTGTACAATGCCATGATCAGGTATCCACAGTATCCCTGAGGTGGTCTCCCAAATAGGACGCATGTCCATCGGATACCCAACAAAATCTTTACAACATTATAGAATACCTTCCCCAAATTAATTTTCAAAAAAACCCTGAGGCCGTCTTGTGGTTACCAGCTGCTTCCAAATCCCTTCACCTTTCCCCTTATCCCCAACCCCCTCCCACACACCCATCTAACCACTCTCGGTTTTTTCTCTGCGTCCCCAAAACTGTCTCTGATTAGTTCATTCACATAGTCTTTTCTTTAGAGTCCATATATAAGTGAGATCATATGGTACTTGTCTTTCTCTTTCTGACTTATTTCACTTAACATAATGTTCTCTAGGTCCATCCATGTTGCTGCAAATGATAAATCTTGCTCTAAGGGGTTTCATCTCTGCCAGAGAAGAAGGTTGGTGGACTTCCCAGATGGTGAGTGTCTCGATGACCACGTGATGTGGTTAGTTGTGTTTAGCTGAACTGCTGAACCTGGCCAGGTGTTGCATAGATGTGTGTCATTCATCACAAAAATGGACTGAGCAAGTAGGTTTACGTGTGTTGTTTATAAACCCAACCTCATTACAACAGTATAATAGGATCAAGCAAGTCATGAAATATTTTTTGCTGAGATCAAGTCAATTACCTTGTCATCACACTTGAATGACAACACAGATTTTTGATCCCCTTTTGAGACAGATTAGGGTAGTGTTTAAGAGCTTGGCTTTGCAAAATAATGATGATGGTGATGATAATACATCTCAGTATCCTCATATACAATGTCTCATACAATTATATTGTGGAATAGAGAAAAGAAAATGTAAAGTGTATAAAAATGTCCATTTTCATATATAACAGTGTTGTTTTTTAACTAATGAAGAAAAAGGACCCTCTTTCAGACTGTTTGAATAAAGATCTAGAAATTAAACTTATTCAAATGTCCATAGTTTCCCTCCTTTACCTTCTGCTCTTTAAGGACCTTGGAATACCAAATAAAAATTAATAGAAGATTGCAGAATTAAGAATTAACTTTCTTAATTAATTAAGAAAGTTTGAATTAAGAATTAACTTTTTTTTCTTAAAACATTTTTTTTACTGGACACAACATGAAAAAGAAGTGTGTGTGTGTGTGTGTGTGTGTGTGTGTGTGTGTGTGTGAGTGTTTGTGTGTATTTACTATGATGGTCACAAATAACTCCAGATTTTCTTTCTTTTTCATATAAACTCAGCTTTCTTGCAACGAACACTTTTTAAATCCCTCGTTCCCCAACAGGTATTGAACATGGGACGATGAAGAAAGATCACCCATCTGACAAACCCTAAATTCATTCCAGGGTAAAGCTCTACCAACCCAGAGACAAGCATCACCATTTATGATGTCAGAAAGAAGGTCCTATTTAAGTGTTTTCAGTAAAGATATTCCAGGAGCCTTGTATCATACGGCTAAATTTCCAATTTAAGAAATTCATTTTCATTTACTCCTAAGTTGTGATACCGTACCAATTAACTAATAAAACATCTCTCTTCACTTATGGTCACGACCAACCAATGCCAGAACATTCTTGTAGCGGACAATGCCTGATTCTAAGTTGTGATTGTTAGACTTTATTTGGTCATGTCATCACTTGAGCATTATTTAAGTATGTTTCTCCTTTTAATTCAATTTCCTGTTTTGTTTTCTCAAAACCATAAATTGTCTTTTAAGAAAGTTTACAAAATGCATATTGTTCTCCCGTGAGACCTGTGCTGTTCCTCAGCTGGGCATTGCCTGCCAAATGACATTTTTTTAAAAAGTTTTCCCTTTACTGGTTTTGCATAATGGTTGCAACAATTCTCAAGTAATGAAAAAAGAATGAAGAATGCATGTCCTTTCCAGCACATAGCCACAATGTTAATGTTAAAACAAAGCAAAATAAAGCAAAACAAAAACCCACCCTAAAAGTGATCTGGACACCCAGCCATCCTCCTCTCCCCTCCCTTATTTGGATTCAAGATGTTTCCTATCTTCTATCCTCTTATTCAAAATAAACTATTTATGCTCAGAGAAAATCTGCCATGGAGGACATACATGGTAATGTTCCTTGTAGTTGTACCACTACCAATGAATGTAGAATTCCTGGGGGGCATGGCTGAAATTCTCTGAGCCTATATTGTCTCATTTGTAAATTAGGAATAGTGGGGCATACTTTGCTGGATTGTTTTGAAGATTAAAGAGAAGTCATGCGAGAGTACCTCACACAGTGTGAGTTGAATTAAGTACGAATCTGTTGTCTGCTCCAGGGATGGAACCACCATTTTCTGCCCTCAAGACATGGTGGGTAGATGGCGTGTGAGAGAAGGGCACTGGAGCTGGGCAGTGATGAAAGACAAGCACACTGGGCAGACACCCTGACCGAGAGAGTACCAGATCCCTCGCTGCTGGATGCCAGGTAACGTATATGCATAAAATTGGGCCTTTACTTGTTTTTCTATCTACAGTGGCACAGAATAGGTATTAATTATTGCGTGCTGAATTTTGTATTGCCCACACATATATGACTGGGCACCGTAACCTGTAATAGGAGTTGGTAAACTACAGCTTGTGGGCCAAATCAGGCCCACTGCCTACTTTTGTAAATAAAGTTTTATTGGAAAAGAGCCATGCCCATTTATTGTTTAATGATGTTTTGGGGTTATAATGGAGAGTTGAGCATTTACACAAGTCCCCTTATGACCCACAAAGCTAAAAACAGTTACTATCTGGCCCTGGTCCTATGTAGAAATTTTACCAAACTTTGGCCTGTGGCATTAAGTTACGTACCTACTCCTGTCTGAATAGAGGGTCTCCTGATGAGTCCCAATTCAGGGGCCATGCACTTCTCTGAGGATTATGTTTTAATGTAATTGTTTCATTTTCCCATGGACATTATTAGCTTACCGCTTTTTTTTTTTTAATGACGAACTTGATTTTATTGAAAAAAGTTAAAAAGAAAAAGTGCCTGTGATGTGAAGAGACACTTTATTAACCCCAGTGGGCATCTTGGAAAGACGAATGAAATGGGCCTCTCCATGCTGACTGTCAGTGTCATGGCAACTCTGGGGGGGAGGGGTCACAACAGAATGGCAAATGAAAACCACTGACTTCATGTTCATTCCCAGCCTTTCCCTACATCTAGGTGTCTACCCTGGACTGATGGATAATGTCGCCATGTAGAGACACTAGACAACATGACAAGAGACAGGTTCATGGAAAGCTGACTTGTCGATTACAGCCCTCATCCTACCCTTCATTCTGCATCTGGGCTGACACCCCTGCTTTGGCATAATATTGTGTACATGTGCCCCTAATTCTCCATGGTCACTTTCTGGGTGCTGGAACACATTTACAGCTGTAGTTGGCTGATCCTAAGAAGAAGCTAAAACAATCAATAATTGACTTGGGGTCCTTTCCACGCTATCTGGCAGTTACTTATACAGTACTAACTGTACTAAAGAGGCCAAGTTGGCATGGCTTTTTTACTATTTCTGCAAAATCCATTTGGATCCATTTGTTTGACTACCATCAACCTGGGGGGGAAGGGGTGGGGGAGGGCAAAGGAAAAATCAGGCCTAGGAGTGTAGAAACCACTGTACTTAAAACTATATCCTTTGCTTATTTATTTCAAGTAGGAGGCCACACAGACACAGAAAAGCAGCAGGCTCATGAAACAAGATTTAAGTTCCATGCTGGCTAAAGGGTCCTCCCTGATGGTCAACCCTAGGGGTGGGACTCCTGGATCTTGAAGAATTTCCAAACCTTCCATGCCCAGGGGAGTTTCCCATGTTGAAAAACTGCAAGATGGGACCCCATAACAATCCCCAGAACGTTCAGGCTGAAATTACATTCAGGCCAAGCCTGTATGGTGCACTCCCCTGTAATTGTTGGGTGTCTTCCAGAAGGCTCTCAACACATGGGACTCTGATGAAGTTTAGCATGTGGAAAGGGCTAAAGCCTGAAGCCTGTGTGTTTGTAATGGAAACACAGCAGTGACCCCACGATCCAGGTCTGTATCTGCACTGCCATAAAATGTGTTTCTCTAAACAGAGCAGCAGAAGTGCCCATGATAGGTGGGGGTGGGCAGAGTCTGTGAAAGGCTCCTTCAGGTAGGGAAGTAGCAGAGCCTCCTAATAAGAAAACCATGCATTTAAGGAGGGCTTTCTAGGTATTCTAGTTTGCAAAAGCTCTTTCACATTTAAGATGGTCAGGAAAAGACTCTGAAATGGGTAAGAGAAGCATTCTTTTCCTCCTCTTCTACGTAAAACAACTGCAACAGAGAAGCAGAAGGTCCTCCTAAGGTTCATGAGAGACTCAGCCAGAATCAGCGAATGTCCGTTGATACCTGGTTCAGTGTTCTTTCTAATGAATGACTCTCTGGTCTTTATTTCTGTGTGGCTGTCTAAACTAGCATAGATATTCAAACACAATATTTGACTGTCAATAAACCTGATGGAAGCCATCTCAAAGAATGACCAACCCAAGAACAAGAGTGAGGAAAGTACAGCAGGTATCTGACAATCTGAATGATTATTTACAAAATGCCTTGAGAACATAAGCTTCTTTTATGACATAGAATCTCATACCACTACACATTTGAAATGGTCCCTTCCACCTTGAGTGGGGACAAGTTCATTTTTACTGATGAGTAGGGAACAGAATGAGTCACCAGTAGCTCTGCAACAGACATCAGACAGTGTTCAAAGGTCTGTGAAGTGCCTAAGAGGACCCACCAGCATCCATGAAAACATCAGTAAGCAGAATAAGGTTAAGACCAACAATGAGGCCCATGGGAAAGGCTGTTTGGTCAGAGGCACAGACAGACATGGCTCTCATCTTGGCACACACAACTCCACTGAGTCCCACCACCATCAAGCAAGAGTCCTTCAGCTTGCTCCTCATGACTGAGTTTGTCAGATGTGCAGTGAATGCCCCTGCCAGCTCCCTACTGTGCCCAGGTGGCCCGTGCCACACAGGTCTCTGTCTGGCCCACCTTATTCCATGTTCTTTTTTGCCTCCTCAACATGCCCAAAGATATGGAAGAAGAAATTGCAAGGGATACAGAATACCTTGTTTCCATTAAGACTTACCAAATCTTTTTGAACTATATGGTCCTGAAACAAACAACAACAACAACAAAAAAAAAACCAACTCTATGCAAATCTCAAGTAAAATATATATGGCAGGAATCAGGAATCAAGGAAATTCATCCTAAATTAAGGGAACTCTGTAGCCAGACCTCTGTCGCCAGATTAGATGGGTATTTTCTGCCAGTCTCAGGAGCGTCATCTCCACAGATATTTGTGTAACCACATTGTTCCATGTGTGTCCCTTAGAGAACAAACTTGTGAACATTTTATTGCCTTTCATTTTGTACTTTTTGATACGAATAGAGTTCCAATTCATACAACACTAATTAAAAAGAAGTAAACATAGACGTTTTCAGTCTCCCAATATGAAAGCATATAAAAAACTGTTTTGACACAGGCAAAATGAAACAAAAGTTATACTATACTATCCAGAAACTTTTGTGTTTTGTTTTATTTTATTTTATTTTTAAAAAATACGTGTTTGAAGAAGAGGAGGACCTAAATGGCATAGCTTGCTTTTTAATGATGATTTGACTCTCTCGAAGTATCAGCATTCTATGTAAGAACACCCAAATAGGGTCATCAGAGCCATGGTTTCTCTTTAGAAGTTGAGGCCAATAAGAAGAAATTTCAGGATACAATGCTTGTCATCATGACATTTGCAGATGAGCAAGCTTGGATATATAAAAATTCAACTGTATAAATTAAATTATTTGAGGCAAAAAATTAAAGTTCTTGAAACAATATTTTGCTGAATATATAAGTTGGATTAACTTTAAAAATTCAGCCACCAAAAGAAAAGAACTGATATGTAGTAGAGAAGGACTTTCCAAGCATAAAGCAAAAACTATAAAGAAATTATAAATAAATATATATATTTTATATATATATATATATATATATATATATATATAATATGTTCAAACCCCCCAAATATATATATATTTTTAATGTTCAAACTTCCCTAATTAACAACACTATTAATATTATAATACACCGAGGATGCAATATTTGCAAAATATATGGCCAACAAAGGGTTACTATCCTTAATTCATTTTTAAAAATGGTCTTTTATATCAACAGGAAAAAGAGGAGTACTTAATTGAAAAAATAGGCATAGGACACAAAGAGGTAAATTACAAAAGAAAAGTAAACATATGAGTTTTAATTTACCAGCATCACACAATAAGTTTCGTTTTTGGCTATCAAATTGGCAACGGTTAAAAACCAGAATGAATTCCCTTTGCTGGGAAGACTAAGGGAAAGCAGGCGCTCTTACCCACTGCCAGTTCAACAGTATTTCTAAGTAGCAGAGGCAATGGTGAATAAGAAAGACAGACCCAGCCCCCAGGGAACTCTAGGTCTGAGAGGAAAACCTCACAGAAAAGGGCCTTCAATAGTCAAAGTGCTTGAGGGGTGTGAGTATAGCTGTAAGAGCAGGGAACTCATACATTATCCCACTGTCACCTAACTCTGTGTTGTGGACATGGACTAGCAAGGCTGAATGCAATCTACTTCAAGTGTAATTGATGTACAAGGTATATAGTTCAGGGTAAAGATGTAATGTTTACAAAGTAGGGATTCTCTTTAGAACACCCCCAGAGGTGAAGTCGGGGCCAGGGTCAGAAAATGGAGCACTTTTTCTCTTACTCATTAAAAAGAAGCAAAGAGACAAACAAGCGTGAAAAGATTTCCACTTCGTGTAAAAAAAAGGAAACTTTAACATTTATAATTTAATGTAAAGGTTGACCCAACACATTGAACATTTTATTTCCGGCATCCCAAGCCAATTCTGATCTTTAAGAATGGCTTTCTTCCTACACTCTGTTATTAGCAATTCCCTCATCTTGTGCAAAAGGGAATTTTCCTCCCTGGGAGAGTCTCCAAGCACTTCCAGAAATGCTTGGATCACAATTAAATGGCTTCCAGGCCTTGGGGAGGGTCTTTTTTTCTGAGTTAGTTCAAGAACATATCTTGGGATGTTTATTGTACTCCAGAAAATGACTCTGTCGAAAGGGAAAGAAGTTCCTTGCTCTGCCCTCCATTTTTTTCAGAAATTATAGAGTGACAGAGTTATCAGCTCTGGGGACTGATTGATCAAACTTGATATCTGCCATCCGCAAGACTAAGGTGGGAAGATTTTCTCTTTGTAACATTTCAATCATTCTTTCTGGTGGGTGACGATCCTCTGCAAGAACTCAATCATTATTATAACTTTTCTATTTCCTCTTCCAGTCTGAACACCAGGTATAGAGGTGTGTGGAAATTAAAATGGAATCCCCAGAGTTTCTTCCTTTAAGGTACTTAGCATCGGCTAGACAAACTTTGATGTTCTCAACAAGGATGGGTGCATTAGCAGATATATAGTCTTCCAGAAGGAAAACAAAAGAGATAACGTGTGCAAATATCTTTAAACTGTCTGCATATTGACCCAGTAACTCTAATTCTGGAATTTGTCTTAAGAAAATAATTAAAGAGAACCTCAAAATTTCAGGTACAAACATGATCCTTTCAATAGTAAAATAGTAGCGGTAAAATTTTAAACTAAAGTAGTATACAACAGCCTAAACAGTATTTACTAAAAGATTACTAGGAAATAAGCTTTTTGTTTTCTAAGACTTTTCTGATACAGAAAAAAGATATATATTTTAAATGAAAATTGGTTTATAAAACAAATATGTTTACTCTATCTAAATATTTTTTTAAATGTGCACAAGGATGAAAATAGCCAAAAATATGGTCATTAAAGTGTTAATAGTATTTTTCGCTAGGTGGTAAAACTATGGATGTTTTGGTTTATATTTTGAAATTTTCTATACTTTATGCATTTTTATAGGAATAATTGCAGAAAAAGCATTACTTTTTCGGATATACAGTGAGTGTCAAAAAATGTATACACATTTTAAAAAAGAAAAAACTGTATTAAAATTGTAATACTCGATATATACCAATAATAAAAGACGAATACAAGTCACATTTGGTTTCTTCAATTACAAGAGGTACTCAAAGAGGTTACCATCCGCATAATTTTAATACAGTTTTTGCCTTTCTTAAAATGTGTATACACTTTTTTGCACCCTCTGTATACGTGCCAAATTACTTCTCAAAATGATGAAATGTATAAATGACTAGGATTTTTCTTTTTTTTTTTTATGACCATGAGTTATCAGGAAATAATTGTTAAAATTTCATTCTCTCAAAAAAATGTCTTTAGTTTCTTGGTAGAAAATTGCAATCTGACTCTAGTAGTTCCTGTTATTTTCATTCAAGAAAGATAAAAGAGTAGAACTGTAGAAAACGATCCACATTTTAGTGTTTAAGTAAGTTATTCCCAGGTGTGGCTTTGCGGTGCCCATCCTGTTGTTTCCAATGAATATTTCTGGTGTTATTTCATACTTCTCAAAGAATTATCAAAATCTGTGAGCCATCTTTTGCCTCACCCACCCTTTAATCTTTCATATGTAATTTGATGGAAGTTTTTCTTGGTGCCTTATTCCCAAATGGTATGGTTATTGTGAATAATTTTTTAGAACATTTGAACTACATTTTAAAAAGTAGATTATTTTTAATTGCAAAAGCAGTTCCTGATTTGTACGGGAAAAATTAGAAAACATAGGTAAACCAAAAGAGGAAAAGATCAAATCGCATAATCCCATAGCCTACAGAAGATCACTCTAAATCCTGTGGTATTTGTTTTCTGAGGCATTTTCACATGCATAGATTTTCACATAACATATCAGACACACAAACACATCTTTTCATAAACATAGAAATAAATGATATATTTTTGTTGTTGTTTAGTCTTTTCACTTTACAATATGTAGTAAACATGTTTGTAAGCCTATATCATTTTGAAATACCAAACATTTAATATTATAATGTTCCTCGTTCATTTAATCCTGTAACAATAAAAGTTTAAATTGTTTGTAATAGTCACCATCATACCAGCACTGCAGTGGACACCCTTAGGTAAGTTAGAATGAGTCAGCTAGAAGAAGCCACATTAATTTTATAAATGTTGGAGCAACAGTCTTCATGCTGATAAAGTTACCAAAGAATATTAACATTTCTCTCTTCTCCATGGAATGTACAGTTTAAATCAATGTTTCTTAAATCTGAGCAATGTGTGAGTGCCTTTTAAAGGAAACCATTTCTGCAGAACCCAATTTGAATTTAAACTATTTTTAATCAAGTGATTCCTTAATACTCAAGCATAATAAATTACTAGTGCAACAGTACTATACAGCTATAAAATCAAAACAAACATATAAGGAAAACATCAGGACCAAAAGAACTCAAATAAACAATTATTTAAAATGCCAAATAATGTTGCTTTACGGAAACAAAATTCCATGCTACAGGTGACATTCTACTAAGCATATGTGGGAGACCGTGGATACCCTGGGATAGCTCAATTCTCCGCACATTTTTTCAGCTTGAAGTACTGAAAAATCCATTCCTACAAGTTACCTTAATATCACTTAGCCTTTGTTTGCTAGTGACCATTGTTTGATGGTTGTCACTTATTTCCCCCACCTCCATTAGCTCAGCAGTAAAGCAGCCCAGCCTGGCTCTAGTGCCGTAATAACCCTGAACATAAATGCAAATGCAAACATTGAATTCACAAGGAGGTCAGATAATCCAGGATATAGTAATTTTTTTAAGGATAGTACTCAAAATTGTAAAATTGTAAAGTTTTCATAGAGAACTTCCCAAATCCCAAGAATACTCTAGTGATAAAAACAAAGAAATTGGGTATCGTTAATTCATAGCAGATTTCCTCCACCTTCCTGCATGAAGGAGGAATTTCTGATTTTCCTCAAGGGAGAAGAAATGTTCTAGAATACCAGGAGTGCTTAAGGGAGAAAGGAGTGCTTGGGATCCTGAATATGTGAGGCATAACATCCATTTACGCACATGAAAGGGCTTGACAACATTCTGAAAGACAGTTTCCCAGTGGTTACCCGAGCAGCCAGATTGAGGATGTAATCTGGATTCTAGCTCTTACTATTTTGTACTTTGGGATACACTAAACCCTCCTAGCCTCATTCTCTTTATTTGAAACCTACACTAACACCTTTCAGGTTTGTTATGATAATCAAATGAACTTTTATGTATAAAGAAACAGTTATATGAGTATAAAGTCCAAACTTGCTCGTATGGCCCCTGAGTCACTGTCTCTCTGATACCATCTCCTTCCACTGATTTTATAAATTATGCTGGGACTCCTCCAACTCTGAACATTCCAAGCTCCTTTCTGCCTCAAGAACTTTACATGGGCTGTCCCGGCGCCATTCTTCTACCAGAATTCATAAGACATACCGCTTTAAAGCTCTCCAGCGTCTGCTCAAACATCACTTCTGCCTAAAACAGTCCCCTTATCTCACCCAATGAGTCCTTCCCTCCTTAACTCTCCTTTATTTTTTCCTATAGAAGTTATTACCCCCAGAAATCATGTTATGTGTTTATTTGCTTATGTGTCCCCTGTTTCTCTCACCGTTGGTTGGTGTCCTGATAGTAAAAACCTTGTTTTGTTTCTTATCTCACCTCGAGCCACAACTATGTTTTCCCAAAAAGAGCACTCAGCATGTGTTATTACTTAAGAAGTAAGGCATGGCATCTTTCTGGAAGATTGGGATCTACTTTTCTGATACCTAGATCCAGAAAATATAGATCTTCCCTATGGACAATTATAAGATAAATTATTGTCAACTACTAGATTCCTTTTACATGCTCAACTGTGATAAGAGCCCTAGAGAGTGGAGAAAACTTATGACAAGTAGCTCAAGCATGGAATATTTCAGATATTACATTTGTTTTTGTCGGTATTTGTAAGGATAAGATAGCTTTAAAAAAAATGATCCCCAAATTCCAGTGGCTTAACTCAATAAGTTAACTATATTTCATACAGTCAATTAGGAGCAAAGTGTCTTTATATCTTGAGGTTCAGTTTCCTGTACTCTTAGATCTCCTGTACTCTCTCCATTCAGCCAGTGAGTGAGCAAAGAAAGCAAAAGACTGTATATTTTATATGAGCCAGATGTGGAACGATTATGGATCGCTTCTGGTCATATTCTATTGCTAGGACCCACTCATGGGGCCATATGTTACGCCTGGAGCCTGGAGACTAGAGTCTAGCTGGATGAGTGAAATAAAAGAATAAAATAATGTGGCTTTGGTGAGCAACACAGTCTCTGTCACAGCATTAAAGACAATTGGAATATTATTTAGTAACATTATTTAATTGTAACTATCAATCTGGACATACATTCTGTCTGAGAGAGGTTCCTGTCGTACCAAAGAATAAATCACCTATTAAGCACCTATTTCTATCTATAATAAGTCAAAGGACATGCAGTGAAATTGCTTTAGTTTAATCTTCATGCAGGTACAACAGTGAAAGGCATTACCACACTCTACACTTTCTTACAGATTCATTTTTGTGGTCAGTTCAGTCCTTTGTGATGTTAAGGTACAAACTGTTAATATAACTCCTGTGATGATGGTATTTCAGGGCCAGTGATGGTTACGTAGGCTGATCTATCAGTCATTTTTTAATATTACCATCCCTATTTTGATAATTCATTTTCACGTATCACATAGAGAAGATGAACTGTATCTTTAGAAAAATTGTCAAAATGTTCATGAGCAATTTATTTTCTGAGTCTTTTGAATCTGATGTTTTTCTACTGTTTTTACATGTGAAAGGTTAATTGGCTGTGAATAAAATGTTTCTATACAAAATTTCGCCCCCAAAAATGAAAATATGGCAGAACGTTAAAAGCCAGACTGATTTTTTTGGTTCTTCATGCTATAGTATATTTTTACCCAAGTAAAATAGTATAGTATATTTTTACCCAAGTATTTTTACCCATGCAAATTATTTTTCTTTATTAATTTTGTCGAGAATGTGTTGAGGCTTTTGAATTTCATAAGTAAATATTTTTCAGCTCCACAAAATTTTATTTAATTGTGTTATTTCTTCTGTTCCAATTATTTTGATTTCTTATCCTGGAAAACCCATAATCCTTTCATTAGATGCCTGTTCTCTGCATTTCATCTCTTTCTTATTGAACTTCACCACTTTCATCTCTTTTTCTTTCGTATTCTTGGAAAGTTTTTCACATGGATTTGATCCCTGTTTTCTGTACCCTTTTCCAAAATGTTTACTGGTATATAGAAGATTGCAAGTCATACAAATATGTTCACTTTTAAATACACTCAGTATCGTATTACTGTACATAGAATTTTCTTGCTTTTTCACTTAGCTTTCTAATTTCTCTTAAAATATTTTCAGAGAAAATGACTTTTGTTGATTGCATATATTTAGTCAGTCATCCAACTAATATTTAGTGAGCATCTACTATATGCATGTAACAGGCACTCTTCTTGGCACTTGCAATATTACAGTGAACAAGACAGAAAAAAATTCCTATGTCTGTTGACAGGGATCTCTAATTGTACATTTTAAGTTGTTCCCATCTTTCCACATTGTAACTATGAATCTTTGTATGTTTATAATTATTTCCTGGGATGTATTTCTAGAAATGCTTTTATTGCATTAAGAGTATAAACATTTTAAGGTTTTTTGACAAATATGCCAAATTACCTTTGAAAAGGCTTAAAGAATTTATATCACATGCCACAAATGAACAGTCATGACTATTTCACACTCCCTAGCAAAGAGTACCTCTCTCTCTTTCAATAAAGACAAAATTCACCTTCAACCAAACTAGCAAAATAAAAGTACCTATATTATTTCAGATATATAACCAAAACAACAACAACAACAAAACCTGTGAGTTTTCAGCCTCTGTACATTTGTATTCGATGAGAAATTTAAACCTATTCTTAATCATCATTTCTAAAGAGTATCCCTAGAAACTTCAGATACTTTTTATATACAAAATTGTCATGAAAAATAACACAAAATAATAATAAGAAGAAGGAAACAAAATATCTTAGCCAAAATTAAGTCATTCTCCTATTTTGGGAACACGAGAAACCTGGCTGCCTCATACAAGCAATGATTCATTAATACTAATTGGTGCTTTTTTTTCCATGCAAGGGAGAAAACTATTTCAGATCCTAATCATTCCTCATTACAGTAACGGCAGGCTATACTTAATCTGCTGCTCAACTGTTCAGTTACAGAATCAGTTGACCTATAATTAAAAGACATTTAGGTCTTAGGAGGAAAGAAAAACAATTCCTAATGACAAACAGATACCAGAGACGTAAAACCCTGCCTGCCCCGCCTTTATCCGCCCACCTCTGCAATCTGCTCTCAACTGGACTCAATTCTGTTCAGGAAAACCAAAAACTGTTCCTTCTTCACTCTAAAACTAAAATATACGCATGATCATGTGGTGCTGAGAATTACACAAATGTCCAAATATGTTATACTGGAACTACTTTTTTCTCTTTGTATTTAATATTAGTTTTTCTTAAATATAAAAGTAATGCCATTTATAGTAGAATGTTGCCACAGGATATAACCACTATTGTCAGGCCTGTGTGTTTCCTTTCACTGTCTTCTCTGTGTTTACATTTATTTTTAGTAAACATACACATACAGTTTGATGGTGAGAGAATCGAGCAGAGACAGGTGTGAGAATTGATAACCATGCAAACTGCCTCAGATGGTATCCTGACTGTCTCTTATAAATGAATTGAGACAAGTGATTTAAACCTTTTTGAGCTTTAGTTTGCTCATCTGCAAAATGGTGATAAAAAGCATAACCTCTTGAGGTAATTTTGGAGATCAACTGAGATAAATAAATATCTGACACAGACTGAATATCCAATAAATGTCAGCTATGGCAAACCTTTTTAACGTGATTTCTTCCATTTAAACGTATATTATTATTGTCTCTGTAACTAAAAATAGCTCACTTTAAATAGCTGTATGATAGAACATGACATGGATGTACGATGTTGAAGAATTCCCTTATTATTGGGCATTTAGATCGTTTCCAATTTTTCACCATTATACATAGTACTGTTGGGAACTCCAAGTGTTATGATCTCAGATGATTTCAAAGGAGGCATGTGTAGATTTTGAAATACTGAGTCCAAAGCTTTGAGTGCCTTGACACACGATCCCCAAGTGGATCTCAAAAGTATGTAAAGTTGCCCTCCGTCGAGGAAGGTGTGGCAGTGTCTGGTTAACACTGTTACCAGCACTGGCTACTATCACATTTTACATTTTTTTTATTGATTGGATATGTGAAAAAAAATGCCTCCCACTGTTGATTCCATTAGGAATTGTATTAGTTATTTTAAAGAAGCTGAGCATTTTGATTCACTTTAACGTCACAGCTAGCACTTAGTTTACAACACTTCCATCATCTTTTTTTGCCCATTTTTTTTCCCTTTCGGTTATTCAGTTTTATCTTATTGATTGGTGAGATTGATTTGGCAAGCATATTTCTAGTTTTGAATTTCTCGTAGTGTTTTTTGTCTTTAATTTTTGATTTTGGCCTTTTTGAAGTACTGAGTTTTCCATGTTTAGGTAATTAAAACTTTCCATCTTTTCCTTCATGGTTTCTTTGTATTTTTCATGTTGAATATGCAGATGATCTTTATCATCAAACTTTCTTAAGGACTTGTCAAAAACAATCAACACACTAAACCAGTGCCATGCTGATTTGTGTCTCATGTAACAAGTATAATAATAAAGAAATTATCATTTTAATACAACCAAAAAATTATATACTTTTGTTAGTAAGTGGATGCTTGCTGAGACAGATCCAGGATTTTTTCAATCACATTAGTGTTTTCATTTTATATATATATATATATATATATATTAGTCATGGTGGCCAATTTGAGTAAACTATGCCAATTGCCGAATATAGATTTCTTTGTCGAGTTTCTCTTTTAAGAATTATTTATAATAGAGAGCTAGTGACCTAAATTTATTTTTCTAATAATACTGGGGATGAAGTCAATAAATATGTGACTTAGCATAAATCATGAGTGAAAGAATGGCCTAGATTAAAAACAAAAGTCGACTTGTGAGCACCCATAGACTTATAGTAATTTCAGGGAATGAAGTGTCCACCACGAGGTACGTTGAAGCCTAACAAAAGTTTGGTGGTAAAAAGGACTGTGGCTGACTGACTTGTACAGTCTGTCCTGGGGGAGGGAGGGTGCTGGGGGAAGGGGGCGATGTGTGTGCCGAAGGGACATCCTGTTACTCGTTTCTCGGAGGGTCCATTCTATTTCTATGGCTTTTGGAAGAAAGTTGTTTTAGTTTTAATGAATTCATGAGCTAAAAAATCCGTTAAAGACACAAACAAACTAAAGTTTCTCATTGAGCTATGATCCCTTCTCCTATCAGCACTGAAGTACTTAGAATGTCCTCTTTTCAGTACTTTTTGATAGAGAAACATGCTTTGCTCATCCTCCTTCTGGATTTTTCAGGTCTAATTGAAACAGGGACTCCTTTACTTGCTTAATCTCTGTGAAACTAACAAGTGCAGATTCTCAGTTCATTTTAGCAGCTATTTAAGGGGTTGTACAAAGAAATAGACTGGTATTGGCAGAGGCCTTGAAATCATCAAGTCCAGGTACCCCGGGGTTGCTGAGGCCACCTTTACAATACCTCCACCAGGTAATGGTCACACTGGGGCTCGAACACCACCAATACTGGAAGCTCTCGTGCTGTCAGAGAACTTGCATTTACTAGTGTCTATGAATTTTTCAGGTATTCTACTAGGACCCTGTACACAACAACCCTCCAAAGGTGATTTTCTTCTCTTATTTATAGACAGAAAAATCAGTATAGACTGGTTAAGCAGATGAGCCAGGATTTGAAATCATAGCTATGACTTTTTTCTATGATGTCATAACTCCTGGCCTTAGCATAAGCTCACACCGGGGATGTAAACAAAATTTATGGAAGAAAAAGTATATACCTCACTGTTTGTTTCATAAATCAAAATCATCATTACTAATTTGCAGAAACTAGTGGGGATATCAATAGTGCTTCGTAAGTAGTATAAATTTTTTCCCAGTGGCTCAGGATGTGCCTCTATTTCACTCCCCAATATATTCAGTCAATCTGTTAACAGCGCTGTCAAAAATGAAGTCTTAATTAGCTTACTTTAATGATTAGCCTAGATTAATGAATTTCTATGTGGATTGCCTATATGAAAGCTGCTAAAAGATTTGAACTTTTAAATAAGTGAAACATCTCTAACTTAACCTCAATCCTGTTATTTGAATTAATTAGCATGGAAGACTCTAGAAAGACACAGAAAAAAATCGGTTTCTTGATTTTTCTTCACAAACTAAAATAGAAACCTTATTCATCCCAGGTTAACTGTTAAATCCATTCTCTAACAGGTCCACAAACCTCTACTTGATAGTTTCTGAAATTCTGTAGTTTGGCCCACAGCCAGATACCATTGGCCCACAGCCAGATACCAGCATAAGCAAATCAGGCGATAAGGCTTGCATTGCCAATTCACACACACAACTACTTATTGGTAGTTAGCAAATGAAGATTTCCTATCAGTGGTTTAGAGTAGGATTTGCAAAGTTTAGAACCCATTCAAACTTGCTGATTTCAAGTTGTGAACTTGGGGTTATAGACTGTATTTCCCCGAAATAAGACCTAGCTGGACAATCAGCTCTAATGCATCTTTTGGAACAAAAATTCATATAAGACCTGGTATTATATTATATTATATTCCCAGTATTATAGGATAGGATAGGATAGGATAGGATAGGATAGGATAGGATAGGATAGGATAGGATAGGATAGGATAGGATAGGATAATATAGTATAGTATAGTATAAGACCCGATCTTATATTATAGTAAAATAAGACCAGGTCTTATGTTAAGTTTTGCTCCAAATGATGCATTAGAGCTAATTGTTCTGCTTATTTTGGGGGAAACACGGTAGTTTTTCTTTGTTTGTTTTTTTCTACCATAGGCAAAAGAGGACTTTCTGTTTTTAAGAAAATCAGTAATAAAAATCTCCTTGGACATTTAAATTGCTTCACAAAACATTTTGATGAGTTAAGTATAAATGAAATAGAAACATAAGGCTTATATTTCCCTTAAACACACCAGGGATATAAATAAAGGGAAAATGTTCATGGAAACATGTTTGGGAATATGCTCAAACTTTGAAAAATAGTTAAGGACGTTTGATGAGCCCAAGTGCAGCTGGGTCTTGCTCATCCATGACTCTGTTTTAAAGGTAATGGATTATAAATAAAAACATATATTAATAATTCACAGAAGGGATGATAGCAATGGAAGAGAAAAAATCCCTCTGCATTAGTCATCCAGCTGGAAAAATTCTAAGACGGACTTGAAAAAAATGAAACATGAGGAAAACTGAAAGGTTTCACCTCTCACATAACACAGTTGCTTTTCCTACAAAACACAACAGAATTATAAAATCCAGATGATTAAAGTATTGAGGATTAACTGAGTATCAGGTATGACTATCAAGTCAGATTGGTTCCTACTCTCAAGTGGTCCTATCTGAACACTAGAATATATGAGAGATGGCTTGCGCATGCGCGCGCACACACACACATTGTTATCTAGGTTTTAAAATCTTTAGAAAAAACGCAATTAACCATTCTCAGAATGTACCTGTGTCATGAAAAACAATCAAGAAAACTGATGTTTGGACCTCATCCCAGATGTCTCCCACTTGAGTCAATGCAGGAATCATGATTTCATGTAACTGTAGCTTGAGAAGTTACAATAAAAGCTTTGATCAGAAAGCTCACACTGGTGATGCTTAAATCAGGATTGCAGGTCCCTGGATTGCAGGGCTTTGGAGTAACCTACACTTTGGGGAGGTCCTGAAGGGAATTCAGTGAATTAGCATTACCAAATAACCATGTGCAAAGGCTAGTTCAAGTTTCCTTCCTGAAAGAAAGCACGGCCCTTCTAATTGGCACTAATACAGCTCATTTCCTCTTGTGTTCACTAATTTAGTATATAATTATTGTGCACCTACTACTGGTGCTAAGCACAATGCCAGCTAGGCAGTACTGAGGATACTTCATGTAGTAGAATAAAAAAAAAATGTATATATTTGGTCTTTGTCCCCAGTTCTTGGCACAGAGCTCCTAAAACCTTTGAAATTTCCTAAGAGACAGGAGTGTCTTTTGTTATTTATAATGAGCCCCTTTCTACCCTACCTGAGTTTAGGCTGACAAAGTGACTCATTCTTGGCTTTTCGTTTCCAAGGAGAGGCTGGGCCACCCCAGAAATAATACCAAGCACCTGACTAGATGGTTGGAATGTTGAGCCGCACTCTCTGACCTCCACAGTGGAAAGGAACTGGAGATTTCGGTTAATCGTGTCGCCAGTGATTTAATAACCTATGCCTATGTATGAATCCCCAGATAAAAACTGAAACAAGTCTCATGTAGCTGGTAAGGTGCTGGGAGGGTGGCATGCCTGGCGAGGATACAGCATTCTGTACTAGCTCCATTTTCCATTTGGCTGTATCCTTTATAATAAAATTATAATCTTGTGCACAGCATTTTCCGTGAGTTCTATGAGTGGTTCTAGAGAATTATGGAACCAGACGAGGGAATATGGGATCCCTTGAGTTTGTTGTCAAGACAGTTGGTCAGAATTGCAAGCAGCCTGAGGACCTGGGACTTGTAACTGGCATTTCAAATGGGGACAGTCGTTTGCAGCTGAGCTCCTTAACCAGTGGGATCTATGCTGTGTGATGTGCTCAGATTAGCATCTTCCCGATTGTTCTCTGACAGGTGAGTCCTGAGGCAGAGGAGGTAGAGAGATGATACTCTGGTTGACTGAAACTCTAATGTCTCAAAACCAAAATGGCAGCCCAGTTTTCTGTTAGTGAAGACCTTAGGCTCTTTGTGGGAAAATTATGGGGGGGGAAAAAAAGGAAAAACAGAGTATCATCCCAGAACCTCATAAGAATATACGTGAACATTACTTGTTAGAAAAAAAGAAGAAACGTACTTTTAAAAAGATGTTCACCATTATCAATGGGATTCAAGAAGACATGATATCTTCAAAGAGGAAAAGAAATTCCATCAGGAGAAAATAAAGTGCCAGAAGTAAGCTGTTTGGAGAGGGATAACCGTCCCCTTCTGAAAACTTTCCTACCTAGCAATTAAAACTGTTCCTAGAAAAATAGCATGAAAAGATTCTTCTGGCAAGCAGACATTTCTCTCAGATCCTAGAAATAAATTGATGGTCAGTGCAACTATTTGATGGTGAGGAATTTTCATATTTTTTTCACTGATGTCCTAAGTGTTTTTTAGTGGGAATTTGGGGGAGGCCTAGTTAAGGGACAGCTGGCTAGTGGACTATGTATTCATACATTTTCTCTTTTATTTCTCAACAGTATCTTCAGGCAAAAGCAAATGTTTTTGTCTAGTGCAGAACATGGATGAGAGTCCAAAATGTCCAGGGTCAGTGATGTCTGGCCTCTATCCTCCTCAATACCATTACTGTCTACTGAGGAAAGATTAGGGCCCAGACCCTGCTGATTGTAAGAAGCTGGCTAATTACAACTTGAAATCTTTTTCTGTTCAGGTTCCCAAGAAAAGCCCTGAGGAGGAAGACCTTTTGGCCACTACCCTGGGTCTCGGTTATTGTATCTATGAAATTAGAAAAGTACAGCCCTTGCCATACTTATCGTCAAGAGTGTTTGGAACACAAACTGGGATAAAAAGCGAAACACAAAGTATCTTTCTCTGGAGCCTAGAATGTGGTGTTGAAGTCAATTCTAAGAAGGTGCTTAGCCTATGATCTCATAGTCCCAGATTAAGCAATTTGGTCAACAATCATACATCAAAAATAAATGAAATGTCAGGGAACATTATCCTTCTCTTACATCTAACGAATTCAAATATTGAAATTCTGATCACTGGATGAGAAAAATACATGCTGGATCAACTGTGTACTCACATCAATGAGAACAAAATTAAACCTAAATGAAATTTAATTTTTTTTTCTCTAGCATTGACCATATATTTTCCCATGACTAAATAATAGGTGTTCATTTCTAGGATCTGGCTTTGTTTGTTTTGTGAACTTAATTGCTATAAGACACACTGTGAGAAGAGGAATGCAGCACAAGAATTATCAGACGAAAACACACAGCCTGAAAACCACCTCTTATATAACTAATAGACTGAGACCAGCTGCCAATAACAGTAAAAATGATCTCTGAAGTCTCTCCATAAGCTTCTCTACTCTTATACCTATGATTTTGTCACTTCTTTGAATGGGATAAAGTTGGCTATACTGATTTCTTTTATTTCTAATTTCTTAAAATTATATCCCTGCTTTGACTTCAAACAAGTATTTTTAAAGCACGAGGAAACTCAATGATTCTTGTTGCACTCAAAGTAATTAAGCACTAACAATTCACACATAGTCTCTATTATTTCTTTTGAACTTTTCAGAAAACAGAATTAGTTATCTGGAGTATTATCTATTATCAAAAGGGAAACCTCAGTTTCAGGCATTTATTTTACTTTCGTGATCACTTACTTACCATTATTTTTGCAATAATCAATCTAAATGTTCAGACAAAGAGATAACATATTTCCAATTTAAGATTTTAAGGTTATACGATGAGATTTTGTCAACATAAAATAATCAATCACTGAGAAATTATGACTGAATTTTTGAGTGTGAATCATTCTTCAGTCCCTTGTCCAACTGCAATCACCACAATTAAACTTAAGTCAAGTTCAAAATTCAACCATATAACTATACTCATATTCACCATCTTTAGTTTTTTCCTCCTGATTGGCTCTTTTAGAATCCGATCATACCATACAGACTACATCCCATAGTTTTCTCTTGAATGGGATTCTTCAATCTTTCCATTTTCCTGTTTTAGTTTTTAAAGTAAGATTTTAAAATGTTTCTTGTGGCAAGTTATGTTTTCAGTCTTAATTGGTTTTTCCTATATACCAAGATTTTCTTTCATAATCTACTTTTATTTTATTTTGTTTTTACTGTTTTTGTTTTGTTCTGCTGTATGTGAGTATGTGTTTGAGTGTGTGAGTGCGTGTGTGTGTGTGTGTGTGTGTGTGTGTGTGTGTGTGTGTGTTCCTTTTCACCCTAGTAGGGAAAAGAAAAAGAGGTGTGAAGCTCAAGTGCATGGTTATGAAGACTCAGTTTAAGGGATGTAGGGGGGGGGGGGTTATTAATCAGAAGGGATGACTTACCCCGTTTTTTGTAAGGAGGACAGTAGACCTTCACATTTTTAAAAGTAAACAATAAGTTTAATGTTATCTAGCTGGGAAGTGCTGGGGATGGGATTAAAACCTCAGTTGTCAAAATTGTCCAGCGAGGCTCTCAGTGGCATTGCTGTGCTACCTCCAGTTTGAGGGACTAGGTCGAATGAGTACTGATGATTTTTTTTTTTAATGAAATGAGCCCAGTGGTGTATTTACCTCGCTCTCTGGGCTCAGATGTGATGGCTTTTCAGGGTGTAAGCCAATTTGCTCCTTGGTTATGAGGTAAATATTTTCTTGACTCCTTCCAGCCCTTTTCATTGGAAATGACCACCCCTGGACATGGGGTAAATGTCAAGGTAAAAGCAATTGGGGGTAATGATGTAACAAAATCAGAGCCCCAGAGCTCAGGACATCAGAGGCCTGTACAGGGACAAAAATCATCTATCAACAATGAGGCTATTTGAAATCTAACTTTATTATTTATTTACTTATTTTGCCTAGACCTGTAAAATTACTACAATGAAATCTATCTCAATGAAAAGAAAACAAAAACATTAAGTACTGAGGGGAAGAGAAGAAGAAATCAAATAAGCGGGTCTCCTGATTTTCTTTATACTGTATCAAGACCACTAGGAAAATAACTACTGTAGCAGTAATACAAGCTGAAAGCTTGAGAACCGGGGGTGCAAGAAGAGTAGCAATGAACATTCCTTGCAAGACCGATCGAGGTTAATTTGAGGAAATATAAGGAGGCAATAAGGAGAAAATATAGGGAGGAAATATAAGCAACATTTTTTAAAATTCAAGAAAGTAATGTAAATATATAGAGAAACCAATGATCCTCTTACATTTTTGAATATTTTAAGAAGTATTCATTACTTAACTGGCAACAACACTAGGTACTTTGCAAATAGAACTGAATGAGGCTTCTACTCACTCTGCCTGAAACAGATAAACCATGAGAGGAGACGAAGACATACAATTATCTTGGAAAAATATGAACAAAATAACACGGGATATTGAGAAGCCCAGTTCCTCTACTGCAACACCTCTTGGTGCAAAATCTATTCACTGGCTCTTCTTCATAGAAGAAAGGAATTGAAAACCTCTTGTCCTCAAAGGAATCCCTCTCTTGATTTGCAACTATTATATTTTCCAATCCACAAACAGTTCTTTTATATTTGTGCCCAAATTAAAATAACTCTTATTTTTTCTGTGATCTTATCATGTTAAAAGATATGCAATCTATCCTCTTGGTGAAAAGATACTATATATACCTAAACAAAACCAGAATTCATTAAGAGGCTAGCCATTTAATTTCATTTCCTCTCCCTACACCAAAAGTTATAGTTATAAAATTTAAAAGTTCTCTTACTGAATAAATTTTCTTCCTAGTCACTGTTTACTTTGCACATAACCCGGAAAAGATTGTTGGCTGCAATTCTTGCGGTGTTACTAAAATATTTCTTTAACGTCCCAAGCTAATATAGTGTACATGACTAGATGACTAAGACAGAAGCTGAATTTTTCATATTGTACTTTATCATATGGTATACAGGGCTTCAAAATTTGGCAGGTTTTAGTACACACTGAACACACTACAAGAGTGTAAGAGTTTGGGTTCTCTTTACTTCCCTTTGCACTATTTCCGTACTGTTCTACATTTAATTAAATTTCCTAATTCAAGTATATGTTTGTTCCAAACCATAGTACTACAGTTATAATTCACATATTTTGGTAAGAAAACAGAACACACGATCTACAAGAATATTTTTATTGATTATATTTGTCAACGGGAAAAGGTGCTATGGGGAAGTATTCAGTTACCTGAATCTGAACACCTAACTCATTTGTACTGAAGTTCTCAGAAACTAATGGTCTAAGTGACGATTCATGTTTGTTCGTTTGTTTGGTTTTGTCTCAGTCTACACCTTTAAAGGGTTCCAAAAACATTTATGAAATAAAAGATGGACTTAGAAAACTCACTGGAGGCTTTGACTCATGTCGAGGTACTATGCTTCAGTGACTGAGATAAGCATTGAACAGGATCTAAAACTTTGCTTCTGAGCTCAGAGTAAATCTGACCATAATTTTACATCATCAGAAATCAAATTTTATAGTCTTTGAGTTGAGAAAATAAAGGTCTCTGAAAACCAAAAACAAATACAGAGAACTACAACATAAATAACCCCAGGAATTACCTTTGGATGTAAGACTTGTTTCTTACGATAATTCTAAATAACTTTTCAATAATTGTGCCTTATAATTATTTGTAACTTATGAATGTAGATCTCTTTACCACACACTATCTATAGACTTGACTGATTTAGAGTTTCATTTCACCCATTATGTTCACGAGAGGAGAAAAAGAATGTTTTAACTATCCAGGCTCTTATAAATTTAGTTATATTGTTAAGTGTATTCCTGTTTAGCTGTGGTATACATTGATCACAAATAAGACAAATTTTGGACATTCATTCAGCAGATGACAGACAGTGGCTGACCCACAGTACTTTCATAGAAATGTCCTGTATGGATGTTACTTTCTGATACAGAGATAGGATCATACAACCAACCAATAAACCAATAAATTAATTAATTATACATCTTAAGGAATGCTCCGAGGAGAACCCAACAGGATTCTGAGGTAAAATAATAATAATAATCGGGAAGAGGAGGAGGAAGACCTATTTATATCAAGTGATCAGGGATTGCCATTCTGATGAGTTGCCTAAAGCCCTGGAATACGAAATGTCAGCAATAGGCAGAGCGTGGACAAGAGTGTTTTAGGTAGAGGAAACTGTTTATTCAGACCTTGAGGTGGGAAAGAGCTTGACATGTTCCAGGAATCAAAACCCATTAAAAATACATATGGCGACCTAGCGGTCAAGTGTTAAAAGAATTTGTTAATAGCTAGTCAAAGGATGTCTTGTAAAGATGGTGTACCAAATTCATGTTTTGACTCATTTCTATCACCCCAAATAAAAAGCAATAGTTAATTAAATAGAAAAAATAAACAGGAGAAATGAAAAACCATAGGGTGACTCAAAGAAAAGATAAACTTCTTCATGGACTGTTCTTCATGGACTAAAACTATCAGTGAGATTGGAAGAAGCCACATAGATGATGGACTCCAGGTCCAGAAGTTGGAAGTGATGACTGAGAATTTGGCTCAGTGGCTCAGTAAAGGAGACGCTCTCAAAAGTCTGCATGCAAGGCAGGACCCCAAAATAAGGCTCACTATTTGTATCAAAGAACTGAGTTATGTTCCCCCACGTCGTGAAAAGGATAAAACAAAAAATGCTGACCAATGCCTGAAACTACAGTTTATAATAAGTTGCATATCTAAGAGCCTTGAAGACAAACAAAACACTCTGCCCAGGAACTCAACAGCGCCCCCACTGGATTGGTAACTAAAATTTGAACACCTTCCTATTAAAAAGGAGGCAGAGTTGCCTTCAGACCCCAGTTTGGACTTGAAGCCCAAGGAGTCGAGAGAAGGTCACCACAAAGTTGTTAGACTGAGCACTCAGAGAAAGAAAGAGAATATGAGACATTTCACACAAGAAATCAATCTGCAAACTAAAAATCCAAAACACTGAAAGAGATGAAAAAGTCAGTAATAGAGGAATTAAAGCACAAAAGAGACAGGATGTGTAGAAAGCAATCAGCAACATGGCTATGAGTAATTGCATTCAAATGTAACAATCCAATTAAATGTAAACAATCCAATTAAAAGTCAGAGATTATTGGAATATGACTAAAACAATGATCCAACTATATACTGTTGACACTTTAGATTCATGTTTTGAAATAAAAAAAGAGGTTGAAAATAAAAAGATGGAAAAAAATATATCCATCTATCTATCCATCTACCTATCTATCTATCTATATAGATAGACAGATAGACAGGCAGATAGATAGATAGATAGATAGATAGATAGATAGATAGATAGATAGATAGATAGGCAGACAGACAGACAGACAGATAGATATCATGCAAATGAGAACCCAAAGAGAGCTGGAGTGGTTATTCTGTATCAGACAAAACAGAGTTTAAGACAAAATGTCACCAGAGACAAAGAAGGACATTTTATGATGAAAAAGGGGTTAATCCATCAAGAAGATGTAGCAATTATAAACCTAACAATAGAGCCCCTAAGTACGTGAAGCAAATACTGGCAGAATTGCAGGAAGAAAGACAATTCAACAATGGTACTTGGTGACTTCAATAGCCCACTCTCAATAGTGGATAAACAACTAGACAGAAAGTCATAAGGAAACAGAACATTTGAAAAACACAAAACAGGAGGAAGATATCGGTGAAGACGTTCACAGAAAGTGGAGCCTAAGACAGAGATGGAAAATATAAGAAAAAAAAAAAGGAAAGACCAGACCAGAGTACACCATCCAGAGAGAACAAATAGGAAAAACTGCCTAGTAACCTCACTGTCAATGAAATGATTCCAGAAAAATTTCTAGAACTGAGGGAAAGAAATTTCAAAACAATAAGGCCCACACTCAGATATATTATCATTATTTTTCAGTACATTGGGAGCAAATGGTAGGTCCTATGAAGTTCTGTGTTAGAGATGAAGGCTATAACTGTTCACAAAATATTAGGAATCTGATTGTTTTCTACTTTTGCTCAATATTATTAAAAATTAGAGATGACTAAGGTTTTCAAAACTCTAAAGGAAAATAATTTCTAGCCTATAGGATTCTAGAACTAGTTTAGCTAAAAATTAAGTATAATGTTTAAAGACATATTAAAACAAGTAGGGTCGCAAAAGTATATTTCCATTGCACCTTTCCTCAAGAAGTTACAAGAGAACATTATCTACTAAAATGATTTTCTCAAGAAGGAATACATGCTCTGGGTAGTGAACACACAAAGTGATATATAGATGATGTATTAGAGAATTGTACACCTGAAACCTATGTAACTTTACCTATTATTGTCACCCAATAAACTTTATTTTTTTTTAAAAGGACTACATGGAAACAGGAAATGGGAGAAAGAGAGAAAAAGAATCTCAGGTGCGCATTGAACATCACAGGTGTACCAGGATAGATAGAAGGGAGCTAGTTCATATTGGAGCAGAACAGAAACCCCAATAAAGGTTTCTTCAAATGATGTTGGTAGAATCACTGAATTTTCTGAATGTACTGCAAGGAGAGGGGGGTGGGTGACTGCTTTTTTTGTTTGTTTGTTTTTTAAAACAAACCTGGTAGAACTATTGATTCTTTACATTATGTGAATGTATAACTGATAAAAATAAGTGTAAGAAAAAAAGAAAGAAAGAAAACAGTAAAATACACACGGAGAGTAGTAGTAATTAACAACTAAAAGATAAAACAAGATATCATGTGAGAATCTTTCAGAATTGAATTGAAAATAACAACCTGAGTCATCGTTTTGGAAATCCAAATGTCAAACAGGTTGTTTTTGTTTTTTTGAGCTGTTTCAACCATTGTCTAAATTATTCCCTCTCCTTTAAGTGACCTCCTATCGGTCTCCTTAAATTTTTTACACCAACTAATTTTCTATTACTTTTGATTCTCATGACATCTTTTAACTTCTCCAAACCTGGAACCCAAGTCCTCTCCACATGTTATTTTGTTCTCTTCATTCTTCCTCTTTAGTCTCTTTTGTCCTTTGTAGTTTTCTGGAAGACTGTTCAGAGTTAGATGTGACACATCCCATCACAGAAAGAACAACTCAATAGATTAGGGTTATTTCAAGGAAGAGTTAAAAGTATATGATAGTGATATTTAAATTTCTCACAAATAGCAGTAACAACCAACCTTGGCGATTGTGACAGCACTATCTCGTTATGAAACAGAGCTATCAAGTGTTTTAAATACTATAGGAGAAATAGGAAGCTCAGGCCTTCAGCGGGCCCTAAAGTTCTTTACTCCACTCATATCAGCGACAGTCTCTTAATCCTTAATCCTCAGAGAACTATGCTTGGTAGAATCACACATCCAGATCTTCATTAAATACAGCTGTACAACTACCCAAAGTGCAGGTTTAACTGCAATCTTCCTGTCATCACTCCAAGATATTTTGAAACCTTCACACAAAAGGTTACAAATTAATTATCTGTAATGTCCTAAATCCCTTTATTGAATTTCTAAAGCTCTCGTACTTTTTTAACCCTCATTTTCTAATAAGCGCTTAAAAAAAGAATCCTAGAAATGAGAATTAATTACAAGAATTCCCCAGCCTTGTTTTCCTTTCTTAGCGGACTAGCACTGCCTCTTCTCTGCAATCCTCTCCTTTCCCATGCCTTCCCTTAACCTTTCCTAGGATACCCTGTTTCCCTAAGAGCCTTTGAAATAGAATGTCCACTAGAGCAGTGAGGAAGTGGAGCATGAGCTCTTCCCTGACCTCTCAGGGACAGACTAAAACTGCACTACAGGCTCTTCTCTTCCATTAGAACAAAACACTGTCATTGCCCTGCGATCCTAATTGCTTCATTTGTCTGTAACAAAATTTTCTGGGAAGCCGGCCTTTTGAGAACCAGAATAAAGAGCTTCCTAGAGACTAGTGAAGAAAAGAGAGTAATCGCCCTGGTTTCAAGGACATCTCTTCTAGGTTTGGGTTTCTGCAGAGGTCCCTTCCTTTTGTAATATAATTCAATTCAAGATAAAAGTGTGTTTCTTAAAGCCTAATGCCCTAGTAATCAGTTTAGGTTTGAATATTCCCTACATTTGGAGTTTAAGTTCTCAGTGTGGAGTGTTCCTTATAAAAGCTGCTTTTTAAGAAAATTGAATCTGTTGACTTTCTGGACATTCCATAGATTTTATGAGGTACGATGATGAGTTAGCCATAAAAGCATAGGGCTTTGCTGATTCTATTTCCTATTAAATACACACCAGTTTAAAAAGGAGGGAAAAAGTGGATTGTGCAATATGTCTTTCCAATTTTCCTAAATCTAGATATTTAAAAACTGGTTTAAGGTGTTAGCCAAACCAAAAATGCAGTTAAATTGACCCAATTCAGATTTATACCACATATTTAAGCCCACTTCCCATTGGGTCGCTTCCCACAGTATGCATTATCTGTTGATTGCTTTAAAATATAGACCAAGTTCAGCAAAACATTATGTAAACAGAAGGAAATTATTCTGTTCTCCTGCATTAAACTGAAATACTACCCAGCCTATGATTCACACTCTATATCATTGGCCTTGTTTTTTGGTCTAGGTCAAGAACAAATATCTTTTAAGTAAAATCATTTGTAAACTATCATTTCATATTATAATCGAAACACTCATTGATCTGTACCTGGGAAATATTTAAAGCTATTCTCTGTGTTGTCTTAGTGCCTCTGATCTTACTTCCAAGTTACACTGGAATATTACTATAAAACTAAGCTGTCCATAAACATGTTGATTTACTCAACACCGAGCAAACACAGATTAAATTATTTAATTTCACTTCTAACAAACATAGTGATAGCAGAGAATCTATGTATTTTCTCCATTTCAACTTTATTATGTAGAGCAAATATAAAAGGTTAGTAGCTAAGTGTTTGCTGTGAATATCATCATGGCCAACGTTCTTGAGTGAATTTTCAGTCTTTAGAAGATGAACTGTAGTATATTGTGTTCAGATTGGTTTGAATAACCACCCCCAAAGTTCAGATCAGTATCTGAACTTTATCCGAACTATCCAAACTTCCTTTAGTTTGTGAGTCAAATCGGAAAATCTCATGAGAACAGATGCTCTTGTAGCTTTCCCTTACTTCCTGCTTCATTGTGAGAACGAGGTTTCCCCAGAAATTCCTACACGCAGTGTAAAAAGTCTGCATGCACGATGCCTGGGGACGTTTTGTCCCATTCCAGTTAAAATTTATTATTGCTTTTATCCAATTAAAATTTCAGTTCTTTCCTTTGGTAGTATACAATCCTCCATGGCACTAGTTTCTCTTGACGCTCCCTCTGTCCTTCTGGCCTCACCTTTTCAGTTTCTTCTTTGACCTTTGTCATATCTGAATATCTCTTTCTTGTTTGGGATTTCCCAGGCTCTTAATTCACATGATAAATCTACTGTGAGCACGTTCTATATGTCTAACACTGTTTCTGTGTACTGGATTTAGAGCAATAAACAAAGCAGGAAAAAGACAAAATCCTGTTCTGAAGGCATGTAACTTCTAGTGAGGGTAAAAGCAAATAATAATAGTAATACTAAAATTTTAAAAAATAGAATATATTAGATGGTTCTAAGTGGTTTGGGGGAAAATAAAGCAGGATAGGAAAAGTCCTGCGAGGAGGAGGAGGATAAAGAGGGTTGACGTTTGAACAAAGGAGGTGACAACGTGATCACGGGTTATCAGGAGGAAGGCCACTCTAGGCAAAGAGAATAGCATCTAAAAAAGCAGGGCCTACGCCTGGTGTGCCTTTGTCTTATTTTTCTTCTCACGCTCCACGTGGTCTTTCCCGTGGACTAAGTTATCAACAAATATGTTAATCATACCCAAATCTTATTTCTATTTTGAGCACCAAATGTCTAACTTCCCATGGGACATCTGGATCTGAATGTCTTCGGAGCATTTCAAACTCAATGTATCCTCAAACCTAATGTGCTTCTGCCCTGTAAAACACGTACTACCTTCTGCATTTCTCTTATTGTGACACAAATACACACTTAGTGATCAAAGCCAAAAACCTAGGAATCCTTTTTAAAGTTTCTCCCTTTCCTTTTCTTTCCGCGTCAGATTTGCTTTTCTGTTTAATACTATGTTGGGAGAGACCACTCTGTGCTAGCGTCAGTGCCACACACCATGGTAGAAACATTGATCAGTGCGCTCACTACACACCAAATGGTTTTGTTTCTTCTTTATATCTGTCTACATCTCCACCGCTACAGCCTTAGCATGCCATCAGATTATAACAGAGGTCTCCCAACTGGTGTCCTGTCTCCATGTACTCATTCTTCTATCCCTGGGATCGTTGCTTTCAGAGTTATCCTTCTAAAATTTAAATAATTATAAATAATCAAGGAAAATAAAGAAAATACACTCATATAGTAACACGTAGGAAATGATTCCATCTTAACTTTTAAATAGAATACAATTTTTCTCCAAGGAAATCATCAAAATATAATAGGTGCTTCTCTGGACAAGACAGAAGGAAACCTTGATTAGATGTGTGATCATGGACCAATTACCTCACCTGTTGCCACCAATATCTGCTCTTCAAAATAAATAGACTAGATTCTAATTGTAGACACTTCCAATCCTTATTTTCCATAGAGGTCAATAGAGAGAATATTACTACTATATTGGTCGCAGAGGAAAAGATAGATTTTTCTACCTTGTAGTAGATAAAACTATGCATTTCCTAATCTAGAGAAAATGATAACTCCTGCCAGTTTTTACCTTTAGACAAAGAAGTATATGTTCTGAAGTTCAATATAGCTTAGGCTGTAGAAAATGAATAACTCTTCCAGTTTTACTATAGTGGAGAATGTTCCAGAATATCCAAAAATACAAAATCACACTAAAGTTAAAGAAATAATAGGGGAAAGAAAAAAAACAAAATTGAAAACAAAAGGATCTGAGCGACTAATTAAATACCTATATCAAATGAAAAATTATGTCAGATGATTCTACTTGAGAACTTAAGGACAAGAATAATAGACAAATGGATAGCAACCCTTAAAGAAAGCACCCCCACCCCAATATTGCAATGTGATTACCAAAAGTTGCTACAAAGAAAAAAAGAGAATTTCTGAAAGGTTCAGAAAGCCCAAGGAAAATACCACCTTTCTGGTTCTTATATTATTAAGGAATTTGTTGAAGATCTATGTAGTCATACAAATATTTAGAGATCATTTTTTCTGATTTTTCTGTTGAAAGCAAAGTAATTACAAATTCCCAAATTTATGTAGGTACCCATACCTCTCTCCTGAATCTCGTCTTCATCCTGAAGTATACTGAGTATCTCAACATTAATGCATCAAACAGAACTCTCTATTTCCCCTGCTACCCACCCACCCCCACCTTGCTCCTTGCCCTGTATCCTCCACATTGGTGAATGGCACCACTGTGTTCCAAAGTTCTCAAGCAAATGATCTAGGAGTCATCCCTGGTCACTGTCCTCCCCTCACTTCCTCGTGCAGTGCCAGAGAAAACCCACTGAGCCCTTCCTGCACTGAATACACCACACGTATTAATAGATTCTTCTCAGGCTCTATTACCATCATCATCATATTCACTTACACCTTCTCCCTTGACTTCCATGACAGCTCCCTAACTTGCCTCCTGGCTTCTTCTACTTTTTTTTTTGTTGTTGTTTAATTAGTTTCAGGTATACAAAACAATGTAATAGATAGACATCTGTGCCCCTCACGAAGTGATAACACCCCTCCCCCAAGCTACTGCCACTCTGACGTCACACACAGCCGCTATGTTTCAACGGTCTCTATTCCTTATGCTGTACTCCACATCCAGTGACCATATATAAAATTATAGTTGACCTTCATTATTATTCAGCTTCAGCTTCAGGTGTACAGTGCAGTGATCAGGCATCTACACCATCCATGAAGTGGTCTCCCTAATAAGACAAGTGTCTATTGGACACCCTACAAAATCTTTACAACATTATTTAGTCTTTCGTATCCCCGTGGCAATCTTGTGGCTACCGATTGTGCTTTCTAATCTCCTCATCTTCTCCCTCATCCCGGGCTTCTTTTTTTGTCTCCCTATAGTCTATCCTTCACATATCAGTCAGAACATTTTTTTTTAAGAACATAATTCTGATAACAAGACTTTTCTGCTTAAAATCTGCCTATCATTAGAAAACGCAAATCCCTTACCTTGAGCTGCTGCGAAGTCCTACAGGGCCTGGCCCCTTCCTGTTTCTCTGGACTGTGTTCACTCACTCTTCTACACTACCAGCTCTCATGTTAGAAATGGTTAGGAACGCTTTTAGCTGCGAGCATAGAGTATCTGACAAACAATGGCTTTATAATTTACTTAGCAAAAAGCCCAGAAATAGGTAAACGCAGAATTAGTCCAAAAGACACTGTGATCAAGGCCCCAGGCTAATTAAGTTTCTATTCTATTAGCAAGTGGATGTTTAGTTCTATGCTCGTTCTCTTCTGGTTACAATGTGGCTGCTATCATGCCATTTTTCACATCTGCATTTTAGGCAGGAAGAAGAAGGGAGAGAAATCTGCATCTGTCTTTTTATTAGGAAATTAAAAGCTTTCCCAAAATTTCCCTTATGTCCCATTACCCACAAACAGACTTCTTGGTAAATCTCATTGCTTCAAAGTAGGTTAATGACCAGCCCTGGCAATAAGAGATGCTGAGAAAGCTATTATCTTACTTCATCCCCCTATACTGGAAAGAGGCAGGGGTGACCCAAATAATATTCCCTGCCACACTGACGTTCTTTCTGTTCCATAAACATGCCAAGCTAATTCCTCCTTTAAGGTCTTTGCATGAGCTGTTCCCATTGCAGAAATGCTTTCCCCCCATAACTTTTCATGACTTCTTCCTTTTTGTCATCCAGGTCTCATTTTGAATGCCATCCCCTCTGAGAGCCTCTCTTTGATTACTCTACCTAAAATTGTCCCCCCTAACCTATAGTTACTCTATATTCCATTACACAATTATATTTGAAAGCACTTAGAATGAGTATGATGGCAGAATGGAAGAACAACTACTTCCCTGCCTCCCAAAGATGAAGACTTGGAGAAAGAAAATTACACACTAGCTGGAAAAAAAAAAAAAAAAAAAAAAAGAACAAAAATAAAAACTGTAAAAAGTTAGCTTCTCTTTAATCAAATATCTACACTGCCTACGTCCATTAGCCTCCCCACCCCATTTCATATTATCCAATTTCCCTTCCAGAGCTGGAAGTGACTGACCATTCTGGGGGTGTTGAGCAGATGAAATAGAGATTGCCTAAAAAGATGGTGCTTGTGCCGACCTATTGCCAGGGAGTAATTGTTTCAATAGGACAGCTCGCTTCTGGCATTATATGCTAAAACTGAGACTTTTCAGCCTCCAAAGCCTACATGTTTGGCATGAATAGTAGAAATCTGGCATTTTCAATGCTCATATGTCCAAAAGCTGGATTGCTGGAAAATGCTAGGAGTTTCAAATTGGTGTCCACTTTGGAATATTTGGCCCAGGAAAATGTATATTCTCATGCCGCAGGAAGTTGGTTTGCAAAACGAAGGCTGAATTGGGGCCAAAAAGCAAGCACCGTTTGCCAGAGTGTCGATGAAATATGATAGTTTGCTGCACAAAGTTTCTTTTTACTTTGTTATTTGCAGCTGCCACGACACATCTTTAAAGTTGTAATATGCAGAACTGTTATTTAGGAATTCCAGCAGAGGGAAACAAATCTCAATTGTTTACATTCAAACATGATGTAGTGAGATACTAAATGTAAACATCATAGATTGGACAAAGCAATGCATGGGAAACACGGCCCGAATCACAGCCTTGACTTTAATGGTCCAGAGCAAAAGCAGAAATTGTCATAGAGAAGCTGTATTTACCATTATTCTACTTAACAGACTTTCGGATGGTGTGTTGGGAGAACGTATATCGTCTCAGAAAGTGTTTATGTCAAAGTAATATGATGATGGAAATCCATTGCCTTTAAAAGAAGGTTTTAATTCTTAGCAGATAATAGTAACCTTAATTATGTTTTTATTCCCTTTGAAGAAAGAATCATGCTTATAGAAATTCGTTATGTACAATTTACTGGTTAGAAAAAAAGCATTAAATGTTTAATTTAAAAAGTTAGAAACCATGTGTATCCAAGACTGGACTATTAAAGTAGATTAAAATTTGGCAAGCAGCTAGAAAACAGAGGATGTTTGCAGAAATGAAGAATTCAAAAAAAAGAAAGAAAGAAAGAAAGAAAGAAAGAAAGAAAGAAAGAAAGAAAGAAAGAAAGAAAGAAAGAAAGAAAGAAAGAAAGAAAAAGAAAGAAAGAAAGAAAGAAAGAAGAAAATTGTGGAAGGAGGAGTGAAATTCAGACAATTGTGTAAGAGTAGAGATTTTTTTATTTTATTTTTCAGTTTATTCTAGTTAAGCATCACTTTAAGAGTGTCAACCTACAATTTCCAATGCTGAATTTTCTATTCTTTGGTGACATTCGTGGTGATTTAAAGTACAAAGCATAGAGGTAAAGTACTTAAGGAAATGGTTTATTCTAATAAAAATTTTGATTTTCAGTTTCTCACCAAATCCATACTCTTATTGGGAGAGAAATAGGTAATTGTACAAACATCATTAATATTCTTCATTCTTTACCTAGTCACCCACCCATACACACCTGTCCATTGATTTGTTGCTCTTTCCATAAGGTGCAGTTAATTATAGAAATATAAGCTTTTAGTTTGCTTTTTGATGGCTCTATATTGCTCTTCCCGTTGAAACATAAAAAAGCAAAGTACCTAGCTCTAGAGCCAGACTTCCTGGGTTCAAAAATGGCTCTCCCACTTACTCACCACGTGACCTTAAGCAAGTCATTTACCATCATTTGCCATAGTTTCCTCAGAAACTATGTACAGAAACTATTTCCTCAGAAACAGTACAACAGAAGTAATAAAAGTAATGATTACCACTACACCCAGGTGTAGTGCTTAGAATAGTATCTGGAATTTAGTTACTCTTCAATAAGTCATAGCTGTTATTGTGATTACCTCATGCCATATCAATGGTTTGGGAACAAATATTAATAAATAAACCTCGACTGAATCTGCTTCCCTCACACCCAGATAGACAAAGCATATTATCCTACTGTCTAATTCCTGTCTGTGATTGTGGCAGAGACATTTAATCCTGACCAAACAGTCCATACAGCAGACCAGATGCGGTCCCAACATTTGCCAGCCTCCCTTGCAGTGAACAGGGACCTCGTAGCTACCATGATGTGGTCAACGCAGGGAGGAAGTGATGAATGCTTCTCCTAGGACAACCTGTAAACACTTCTGCTCTCTTTCCCTGAGCCACAGCACCCATGGGGGCCATGCTCTCTCCGGATGGTGAACGTGCCATCGCAGCATGCATCAGACTTTTCATGAATGAGAACTAAACCTTTGTGTGTTAAGCCCCTGAGGATTTGTAGTTGGTTGCTAAAACGTGGCCTAGCGTAATTCTCATTACCACAGTGACTGAAATGATGCATAGCCCCTTCGGAAAGGATTAAAAGCAAAACAAAACAACGCTCTTCCAGTCCCTTAAAAATGTCCAGTGAAATCTGCTATCTCCATTAAAAATCATTGAACCTCGCCTTTCTCTTCTTAATTTCCCAGCCTGGCACAGGGGCCAATCTGATACATGGTACTTTTATTTTCAATCCAACTTGGCTTCTTCATTTCAAATCGGAGGGGACTGTTTTGTAAGGCCTTAACTCTCTGAGCTGTTTTCTGTAGCTAAACATTTACATACAAATACCCCTAGTGAATTTCTTCTGATTCCCCTTGTTGGAAGATTCAGAACACCAAAGCATTTGAGACATTAGCTACAGTTTGGGTGGAAATGATAATTCAGTGTGGTTCTTACATCCCTCAGTGGCCCTCTCTGCCCCCACTTAGTGAGGCCATTAACTAGTGGCCTCACTAGTTAATGTTTATCTCAGTATTTCTTTCTTTTATTATCATTAGACAAGATACTGTCCTATTATTGCACATGTTTATCTGAGTCACTAGTGGATTTATATTTTGTGAAGACATGGACGCCTATGACAAAGCTAAATTGTTAACTTCATTTGAAAAGTCCCCTAAGGATGTCTTGCTCTTTGGGGTTCTAAAAAGTAGTAATAAAATATAAATACAAAATTACCTCAAAAAAGAAAAAGATATCCCTGGCCCTACACAAAAGGCTGAGCATATATATATATATACACACATATATATATATAAAGTGGGGGAGGGGAGCTAGAAAATGAGAAATCAAGGACTAAAGCTATAATGATGACATGAAGGTTGATTTGTATTTCCTAAGGTTTTTTAGGGCAGACATTGATAGATCAGAGATTTGCCTTAGGGATTTTAATGGTCCTATAATCTAAAGTACAGGAACTCTTGTAGGAAAAGAAATACATAAAAGGAATGATCCTGAAAGTCTTATTGGACAAGGTGTTTTTTACCAGGACCAAGTGCTCTAAAGTGATTTTCTGTTGCCAGGTGTATTCTTATGACATTTTTCAATTAAAAGTTTTAAGAGCCGTATTTGCAAAGGTATTTATATACTATAATAGCCTCAAGCAGTGAAGAGCCCACGCCACTCATATGTTAGTGAAAAGCCCAAAGTATGGCCATCGTTATTTACGTAAAATTGTGAATTTTATAAACAAATAAGAAGGAAGGACAAAATATACTTAAAAAGAGTAATGAAGTTGGAATGATAAAACAAGATTGCTCTATGCGATTCTCATACATGTTCATGGTGCTTCAGAGAAGCAGAAAAATATGTCACTAGGGAATTTTTACAGTTCTTTTCTGTCTGAATACCAGTATAATCTTTTTAAAATGTGTCAAAAGAATTGTTACTTGCTTGTTTGTTTTTAGGTTAAATTTTCTTTCATGAAATACCACGAGAAATATATTAGCAATATGAAGTTAAGGAACTGAGTGAATATGCAGTTGATTTTGTCTTTGTAGTAACTGTTTTCATTTAAACTACTAAACTTATTTCATCTAAAATATTTTAAAAATAACTTTGTAAAATGAATTGTAGGGCTAAGTTCAGCTGTTACCTAGACAGGAGATATTTGTGTGGTGAGCTGCCACAAAACTTAGGATAAAGGAATTTTTGTTGCTGGTATAAATTATCTAGTTTTCCTGCTGACATAGCTTCTTTTCATTTTACCTCTGAGGATGTGAGTTACAAGAAATTATAGCTCTTTGGGGATATTCTAAGCACTGTGACTTTCTCATGAGGTACACTTCACTCATAAGTTCTCTCTGTTAGGAATTTCTTATTCTTAATAATCCCCCAGAAGAATAGTCTATACAGTAGTCCACCCTTATCCATGGGGGATACGATCCAAGACCCCCAGTGGATCTGGAACTGCAGATCGTACCAAACCCTGTAGATGCTATGTTTGTTTTTTCCTATACATGCATACCTATAATAAAATTTAATTTGTAAAGTAGGCACATTAAGACATTAACAACAAATAGCTAATAATAAAATAGAACAATTATAACAATACATTGGAATAAAATTTATGTGAATGCGGCATTATTAAGTAAAATAAGGGTCCCTTGAACACAGGCACGGCGATACTGTAATAGTCAATCTAATAACAGAGACGGATACTAAGTGACTCATGGTCAGGTAGCTTATATAGTATAGAGACGCTGGACACAGAGATGATTCCCATGCTGGGCAGGATGGAGCAGGACAATGAGAGATTTCATCACGCTACTCAGAACAGCACACAATTTAAAACTTATGAATTGTTTATTTCTGGAATTTTCCATTTAATTTTTTTTTCAGGCTATGATTGACTGTGGGTAACCAAAACTGCAGAAAATGAAACTGCAGATAGGGAGAGACTACGACCACACTAGAACCTATCCCTTGCAAAATCATTTCACAATTGATTTGTCTTCTCCATGTGAATCTGGGGAAGAAATTTATCCTGCAGTTTATTGGACACAGAGATGGTTAATGTTATGTGTCAAATTGGCTGGGCCGTAGGGGGCCCAGATATTTGATCAAACATTATTTTGAATGTTTCTGTGAAGGTGTTTTGGAAGAGATGATATCAAGCCATTTCAGGAAACAGCAAGTTTTGAAATATCCCAAAAGGATCATCAACAACTCTCAGTAAATGACAGCACACAACACCCAAAGACTCAGCTTATTTTATCAAACAAGACAAGATACCACCACAGGACAATGAAAACTAATATAACCCACCATCAAGCCCTCTCCAAAGAAGAGATGGAGGGAAGGAGAATCTTTAAGGATTCAGTATTAAACCAAAGTCTTGGAGCTACTTTGAAGAGACTTCATTATACACCAGGAATGTATAAATTGCCTTTAAAAATAGATTTTAACAGTGTTTTTTTTTTTTTTTTTTTTTTTTTTTTTTTTTTTTTTTTACTGTTTCTGCTAACAAACAAAAATAAAGAATCGGGGTAACCTAAATTATGTTATAGAAATTACATTATGTTTCCATACAGCTGAATTTCTTGATAAATTTTAAATTTTCAAATCTTTCTACCCTTTGTTTTAATATCTATTACCAGAAGAGGAGAACCAGATAGCCTCTAAGCAAACATCTAAATCTAATATTGCTATGATTCTATGCTTTGTTCAGCAATGGGACCAAATAGCATCCGGTAAGTCCATGGGTGGGAGTCGCAAGATGATAACATTATTTCAGTGCCTAGGTGAGAAGAGACCTATTTCTCTTTATTGGAGCGAGATAACTAGGAGCCCAAATATGAATAACATTAGGCTCATGTTAAGTCAGAAGAGACAGAGCCTACAATTGCCCCAGTTCACTACCTAGAGGTAGTTTCCAGGTAGCTGCATGTGGGAGGAATCCAACCTGAGCTCCACAATCTCACTGAGTTAACAAGATAGAGATCAGACTTTGTGAATGCCAAAGAGTTAGAATTCTGAGGCAGAGTACCTAGAGGGGGGAGCTGCACAGAGGGAAATCTCTGTAGATCTGTAGAGGGGTCCCTTCGAGTCTTTTGGCTGAGTATTAACTTGCACACATGTGAAAGTAAATTACCAAAGACCAGGAAAAGACCAACTAGAAAACATTAAGCCAAACACTTCATAAGGATCACACAGTGCTAGAAATAGTTCTGTCTCACCAGGAAGAGTGGAAAGACAATAATTCATAGAACATCAAACAGAGACCTGGACCAAAGACTGCTCTGAACTCACATTAACAGAATCAAAGAGCAAGACTCAAAATGATCAAACTAAGTTTAGCTAAATTAACTTTATGCAAAACCAAGACCAAGACTATTTAAAGTAATACAACAAAATCCAGCACCTTTCTATAATGGCTAGTATTTTTCCCAAATAACTATAAACCCACAAATCTAATAAACACAATGAACAGCAATCATAATAAATACACACATACACACACACACACACACACACACACACAAGAACATCATGATCAAACATTGGAAAGCAGTGATAAACTGGAAATATAAAAAGCAGCCAAAAAAATAAGATATATTAAGTACAAAAGAACAACATTAAGAATGGTTGCAGACTTCTCATAAACCATGTAAGCCAGAAAAAAAATTAGGAATAAAAATGTCAACCTAGAATTCCATACCCAGCAAATACTTTTCTAAAATAAGGATGAAATAAAAATTTTTTTCAGGCATGAAAAAACTGAGTTTATCACTTGCAGACCTGCACTGCATGAAATGTCAATGAAGTTCTTCAAGGAAAAGAAAATAATAACAGATGATAACCTTCAATCTACACAAAGGAAACAAGAGTACCAGAAATGATAAATATATGAGTAAATGCAGAAAATATTTTCTCATGTTCTAATCTTTTAAAATTATAAGTAGCTACTTAATGCAAACCAATAAAAAGCATTGTGGATTTTAAAATATGTAGAAGTAAAATACATGACAAAAATAGCATACCAGAAAGGAAAGGAAAAATTGAAGTAAACTGTTGGAAGTTTATTTCACTATACACGAAGTGGTATAATATTGTTTGAAGATAGACTGTGATAATTTAAAGATTTATATTGCAAATCCTAGAGCAACCATTGAAAAATAAATAAATAAATAAGCAAAGAATTATAGCTAATAAGTCTAATAAGCTAAATAGTGAATATAAAACTTAATTATAAAAAAACTCAATTATTCCAAAAGAAGACGAGAAAAGAGAAAAATAAACAAATGGATGTGATAAGTAGAAAACAAAAATCAAGATGACAAATTTAAACTTCACCATATCAATAATTACATTATATGTAATTTGTCTGAACATGCCCATTAAAAGAGCAAAGAAAAGGGTTATTTCAAAATAAAAAATGAGTTTGCATAATGATCTTAAATGCATATATATAAGACTAGTAGTTCAAAGTAAATGAAACAAAGAGTAAAAGTAGACAATTCCATTCATTGTAACTGCAAATTTCAATACTATGAGTGTCTCAGTAACTGACAGTAAGAATAAGCAGCAAATCAATAAACATACAGAGAATTAGAATATTACTATCAAACAGCTTGACCAAATTGATATTTATAGGACACACCCCCCAAAGACAACTGAGTGCTATTATTTTCACAGAACATACAACACAGTTCATAATCTAGGCCATAAAATAAGTTTCAATAAATTTTAAAAGGACTGAAATCAGGTGACGTCAGCAAGATAGCAGAATAGGAAGCCCCAGATCATATTTCCTCCATGAAGACACCAATTCAACATCAATCAATACATGAATCAATTTCATTTATGAGAAATCCAGAAACCAGATAAGAGGCTCCCGCATCTCAGATGAGCATGAAACTTGACACATCAAAATTGGTAGAAAAATTTGTGTCACTCACTCATCAGAACCCCTCCCATTAGCATATCATGGTGACTGAGGGGACACTCCCAACTCCTGGTGTCTGCTTGTATAGGGAATGAGAAAACTGAAACATACACCTAATGTTCAGACATTTCAGGGGCTACCTGAGGGACTAGTATTGCCTTGCCTGAATCTAAGTCAGAAGAACAAAAAGAAGAAAGAATAAAGAAGGGTTAAGGAAGTCTAAGGAACTTATGGGACACCATCAGTCAGATTAATATACTAATTATGGGAGTCCTAGAAGGAGATAAAAGAGAGGAAAGGCCACAAAGCTTATTTGCAGAAATAAGTAACAGAAGGAGAGTGTCTACTGGGAACTGAGGGTTTGTAGATTAATTCAAAGAACATGAAGGAAAATTTGGGAATGATCGAAATGTTTATATCCTGATAATGGTGGTGGTTATACAACTAATCTGTCAAAACTCACCAAATCATACTGGCAAAGTTGATACATTCTTATATGTATATTATACGTCAATAAAAGCTGATTAAAATTTAAAAATCATAGTAAAGTCAAGGTCACCATCTCCTATTTATTTTTAACCCCCAACTGTAATCAAGTGAAAGGAGTCCTCTTGATTCTTCTCTTCTTGAGGAATGAAGTTTTATGTGTTCTGAAGTTGAGGTTAAATGTTAAAGTGTGTCTGACACCCTTACATCATACATTCTACCTTTAAACTCCTGTGGCCTTAGAGAAACAACAGGAGCTGTTAGGACACAAGAGACACTCAATAGCTAATATGATTATTATGTCTAGGGTAATGTTATAAATGAATGTTACAAGGAAGTGTTACAATTCTGTAGACTGACAATCTAGCATCATAAATAATGTATAAAAAATACCAATTGTCTTGCTGTTGCTGTCATTAACATACTTAGTTGTTGGTCACTGATTACCCTGAAAAAGCATTTGACTTTGAAATAATTTCCACTCTTTTTCACTGGGGATACTTGAAAATTTATTCTGTTGATTAGCTCTGAGAAATCTGATCTCTACATCTGTCTCCTAAAGCCTGGAATTTTTCATGCTGGAAAAATCGTACACATTACAGATATTTTGCCTGTCATGCTTACTAACTATTATATTTAATATGTTGTGTGCTTGTATAAAATTTCAAATCACATATTGTACGGGTGTTTAGACTTCTAAGATTTAAAAATAATTTGTAATTAAATCACATTTTGAGTTTAAAAAAATGACCAGCAAGACATTTAAGATAAGCTGCATAGGATTCCGTTTCTTAAACACTATGTTAAAATAAAAATCAAACATGAAATTCATCAAAAAAGCTTAAGAGCAAGGGTGTCCAAACTGTGGCCTGTGGGCCAACTGCGGCCCATGATCCATTTTTAATTGGCCCACAGCAAATTCCAAAAATATATTTAGTTTACTTAAATAAACCAGGTGAGGCAATACGTACTTCACCTTGAGTAAGTGGCCTGGCTGTTTGTGTATTTTACCGCATATGGCCCTTGGTGAAAAACGTTGAAAAAAGTTTGGACACCCCTACTTTAGAGCATATACATGAGAATTTCTAGTTCTTTAATTTTACTTTTCTAATACAAGAAGGGAAGTACTTCCAAAACTAACTGAAAATACTTACTAAATGAAAACACTTACCTATGAAATTAGGTAAGTATTTCCCAGTGAAATTGCTACTTGGATAATATGTTTTCCATATTCACACATGTTATATTACTGTAAATATGTTTTATGCCCAAAGTTTACATATTCATGAAGAAAAATAATGAGTTATGAGGAGAAATATAGCAGATCTTATTACTCCCTGGTTTGGTGTTTCAATAATCTGCTTATCTCTTCCTCTTAAATTGTGGTATAGAAACTTCTGTATTGGGAATATTGATGCCAGAGCTGCACACAGGCGTTCACATTGTGACTGTAGTTCTGTTCCCATACTCAGGGCCATGCGTATCCTCACTTTCCTACTTGCGAACAGATTTTGCTCACATTCCCATCTTTGTGCAAGATTGTCCACCTTCATCACAGTTAGAGACCACGGACTAAGAAACGCTTTGTCGTTGTACCTAGCCCTGTCGCACAAATGCTGGACCTGCCTTGTTCCTTGGCCTGTGGGTGTGTAGGATGCCTGAGGTCCATGCAGGGAAGGGCACTCATTGTCTGAATGGACTACATCAGCCCCAGGGGACAGGCCAGTGAACAACCAGGACCCACAGGCCTATCCAGACAGAGCAGAGAGGTGGAGCTGCCCAAGAGAGAGAGGCTGGGAGAACTATCTGCAGTGGAAACAAAGCCCAGTGGACTGACGGAGTTCAGGAGCCAGCAGGAAGGTGAAACTGAAATGTAAGCAAGTGATGCCTAAGTGTGAAGGTGTGGAATTGGGCTGAAGCTGCCACAAAAAACAGTGATAGTTCTTTTATTTCTCTTGGGGAGGCAACAGGGTCAAGACTTAAACCTTGTGCAAGAACCCTTTTGCCATTTCAAACAAATTGACGCTCACAAATCATATCCCTCTCTGCCCCATGGCTCATCTGCCCCATGTAATCCTTTGGTTACAAAAAGCACTTCAGAACCAAAAAATGCAGGCTGGTGGTAAAGGCTCCTTTCACTAAGGCCCAGCCTCAGGGCTAAATGGGAGAGTTCTGCCAGCCATCAAACTTAACAGCTTTTAAACATGTGCAACATTTCTCTAAGCAAATTGGTCCCTTAATATGGTAAACTGTGCAGCACCCAAGGGGAAATGCTGGTGACCTCATAGCCCAACACTGATGGAGTCACACCACTGTATTCCTGAAAAGCACTCATACTTTCCACTTTGATAAAACCAGAAGCAAATACGAGAGGCAGTAGGTTTTGACATCCATTGTTCATTCTCGCTGAACTTTTTCTCCTCTATAGCCGAGCACAGTGGTTTAATTCATAGTTTATGGGATTTTTTAAAAATATCAACCTTTCAAATTTTTTCTATATTAATCAGTGGTTTCTAAAGATCCACAGGGATAAATAAACCCTGCAAGCTGGCAGGGGTTTCTCGTGGCATAACCACTGGTAGTTATAAACAGTAAACAAAACATAGTAACCATTTTAAGCACAAGAGATTGCTGTATCACAGGGGGCATAAATCATTAGCTTAATAATTTCAGCAGCAGCGTCTCCAAAGCAAAATTAAGCCAACAGTTCCCCCTGTGGCAATAATGAAGTACTGTAATGTTAAAAGAGGGGGAGAAAAACAAAAAACCAACCAGAGAAGGCATTATTGTGCCTTGGAAATGATTGAAAATCCAAGTTCAATAAATAACTGTAGGACTCTGTCTCTGTGCCATTCTTTTAGAGGTGGGGAAGGGCCAAAACCCGTGGCTAGTCTTACAGACAGTTTGACAAGTACAAGTGCACTTTCATTCAAGACCCCCTATGGCTAGCACGTGCTGTAGGTAGGGCATGAAAGCGATGACATACTACAATTGAGAAGATGACAAATTTCTCTCAGCTGTATAGGCAGACATTATTCACAGATTGAGAGAGAGCCGAAGGAAATGCTAGGCCCAAGACAGGACAGAGAGGTGACGAAGCTCCTTTTTCAGGAGCTCTCAGGCTAGATGGCCAGCGGTCTGAAAGAAAACACTTCCCAGTTTTGATCTGGGCCACTGAACCCAGCCACAAGTGTGAAGCCCTCCTGATTCTCCCTTGAAGTTCACCAAGTGCCAAAGTTATTTTTTTTTTAATCCAGCTAATGATTTGTTCATTTTGTATAACTATACTTGGTTATGGGACGTTATCAAAAAAAAAAGGAATTCAAGGAGACCAGATCCCTGTTGTGTTGAATCAATACTACAGAACGTCCATTTGTCACCCTGATTTCCTCATCCACACAGTCTTGTCATTATCCCTTAAAAAAAGAAAATTCTGATTGTAGACCTTTTCCCCCCACAATAATGCCATTTCCTAAAGTAGCATTTTGCCTACTAACCACATTCCCTATGTTTTCTGAGCACCATTTATCACCCAGTTATCTCTTAAGAATTATTTGATTAAAAATTATATGATTCAGTCAAGCAGAAGCTGTATTATTTGCACAAAGTTAACTACCAGCTGAACTATCTTATTCAGTGCATTGAAGTGGTGATTTGTTTGATAATAAAGGCACATTAACTAGAGTGTAGAGTGCCAGAGTCACTTTTATAGGACAGATAACTGAAGCACTTTAGAAATAATCAACATCAATTTGTTCCATTTTTGTTGTGTTTTGTTTTCCATGATGATACTTTAGACACAGATGATTATCCTTCATAGGTTTAATTATAGATATAATAGCTTTCTTTATTTTGGATAGATACACTCTCTTTTATTAATCTGAAATAAGAAAATTAAATGGAGAGACAGCTCTCTCTACACCTATTTTTTTTAAAAAAAGACACATCTAGCATAATCAGTATACCACGTATTGTAAGTGTGGCAGGGCAAAGTGGTGAATAATGCATCGTATCTATGGTCAAAGAGGGGTCAAAGCTGGATCCTAAATAAAATTGTAAAGAAAATGTATTTGTCTTTATGGGTGCTCCTTCCTCCCTTCTCCAGGCTTCCTTTCTCCTTAGCTCCTCCATGTTTCACCTAACCTCTTCAGGCGCTCTATTGATTAATGCCACAATTTTTCTTTAAATTTGGGGAGTCCCAAAGGCTTTTCATACTTGTGACCAGAATGAGGTTAATAATAGTATATTCATAACTGGGATTTCACAAATCTCAACCACAGTGACCAGAGATACAAACACATACAAGATGTATCCATAGGATACAAAATGGAAGAGTAGGCTAAGAATAAACCTACCCATAGTCAATTAGTCAAAATAGATTGCTAAGGCTCTACTCTTAGCAGGCTACAAAGATCCCCCAACCTGAATACTCACCCACATGTACTAGCAGCACCCACACAATGGGAGGACATTTTTCAAATAATATATCTGAAGAGTCTAGTATCCAAATAGATAAAGAAATCTTACAACTCACCAATAAAAAAGACAACTAACCTAACTCAAAAATGGGCAAAGGATTTGAAAAGTCATCTCTCCAAAAAAGATACCCAAATGACAAATAAGCACTTGGAAATATACTCACTATCATTAGTCTTCAGGAAGAAAATTCAAATCAAAACCACAATGAGATGCCACTTCAGATCCACTAGGAAGGGCTACAATCAAAAGACAGACTATAGCATGAGTTGCGGATATAGAGAGATTTCAACTTTCGTACTTTGCCGATGGAAGTATAAATGTTGCAGCTGTTTTGAAAAACACGTGGTGTTCAGAAACTTAAATATAAGGTTACCATCCCTCCCAGCAATTCCGCTCCTATGTATATGCTCAAGAAAATTAAAAGCATATGTCACACAAAAACTTGTACACAAACTCTCACAGCAGCTTTATTCATGATGTGCAAAAGTGAAAACAACTCAATGTCCACCAACTTAGGAATGGATAAACAAAATACGGTATATCCATGCAATGGAATAAAATTTACAAAAAGAAATGGAGCCCTAATACATGCTACAATGTGGATAAGCTTGAAAACATGCTAAATGAAAGAAAGCATACGTAGAAGGCCACATAATGTATGTTATATTTATATGAAATATCCAGAAAAGGTAAATTCATAGACTGAAAGTAGATTAGTGGTTGCCAGGAGCTGAAGGGAGGAGGAATAGGGTGTGACGGCTATTAGGTGCACAATTTCTTTATGGGGTAATTAAAATGTTCCGGAATTAAACAGTGGTAATAAATGTACAACCTTATGAATGTGCTAAAACCCACTGAAAAGTATACTTTTAAATGATGAATTTTATGGTAAATGAATAATGTTTTTTGAATATTAATTTTTTAAAACATTAAAGTACTAGTTGCAATTCCCATGTTTCAACTTACTAGATTAAAGCTAGTAGTCCCCTTTCCACCAACTCTGATTCAATGCAAAATAAGGTTTTAATTGATATCTTTCTATTCTACGGTGTCTAGACTGAAAAGTCAAATTAGCTATAGGCTCCTAAAAGGAAGTTCTAGGAAACAATCTGAATGGTACACAGCAGTGTACTCAACCACCTTTTCCTAATTCAGTGGTCACTTTTCTTAGAGCACACCAATTACCCTCCCTTCACTTCATCTCCTTGACTATTCTTCAGAGGATTTATAAAATGAGACAAATCATGTATCAATTTATCTTTGTTTATTGTTTATTGGCTATCTTCCCTCTAGAATGTTAAGCCCCATGAACCAGGAAGTTGGTTTTGGCACAGAGTAAGATAGGCACTGAAGAAATGTTTGATAAGTGAAAAAAATTGGAGTAAAATTTTTCCCCCTTATATAATGGGGAAGGATAAAAATGGTAGGGTTATCCAATACTTGAAGTCAAGAATGTCAAACCTTCCCCGAGCCCTCCCCTTCTTGACGGTGACTTGCCTGTATCTCTGTGGACTTCAAAACTGAGTTCTTCCGCAGCCCTGGCCCTAAGTGCTGCACATTTCAGTGTCCTCGCCTTCAGCTTCCGTTTTCTGTATCTGTTTCACTCAGTGATCTCTGCAAGTGTTTCTGAACCTAGTCTGAAAACCTAACCCTTATTCCCAATTGAACTATTGGCTTGATAGTTTGGCTTGGGAATCCAAGGTCTGACCTGGAAATAAATTCTGATTACAAGTGTTCCCATGGCCAAACCAAAAGATCAAAGGTCTTTCCCATTTCTACTACTGCGCATTCAAAATCACATTTCAGCCAAACAAAACATTCTACTTGTACGATAAGGGTGATGTGAAGTCATAACCTTTGGCCTTAGGAAGAAGTTAAACTTGTCACAGAGATTCTCTCAGAAAAAGCCTTATTTCTGATAGCACACTTGTTTTGCCCTAAGTTCGATCTCAGAGTTTATTTTTAAGTATCACATGTCTAGGCCTGTGTTGAGGTATTCCTGATCATTTGCTTCATTTATAGCTGTCATTTGGTATTAGGCAGAACATATTTCATTGTCTTTCAGACAGCAGGATTAAAAGAATTTGATAAAATTTATCTTTAAAAATTAATTATTCAATCATTTCTAATACACGGTTCTATCACTGATGTCTAAGTTGAAGCCACTGATACTACTATGGGCCATAAAAGCCAAGAGTGATAACTACTCCTCACCTTTCCATAAGCTCCTTCTAGGATGAATGTCCAGAGCTTTTTTATAACTTATTTCTGTTTAAGCCTCCATTTCAGGATGATTTCAACTAATAAACATATGTGGGGGGAGTATGGGAAGACATGTTTGCCTGAACCCCACAAATCCTCTAGAGACGGCCCTGATGACAACACACATCTGGATGTTTTGAATCGTCCCGAGGATTGATTTAATGTTTCCACTCTTCACCTGGGCTTTTCACATTGGCTAGGCAAAGCTGTGTCACTTGGGGGCTTTGCTTCGCAACTTGCTTCCAGCTGTATGCCTTGCACGACACTCTGCTTCACCTTTCTCCTTGGCTACACTTATCCTGGCTGGCCTCCATTATGTGTTTCCCCCCTATATCATCCCAGCCTAACTGAGCACCAAGCCTCATTCTATGCCCTAAGACAGACTTTTCCCATGAATCCTGCCTGGTCACAGTCACTGTGTGTCTAATTACTCTTTGATAGCTTTACAGGAGTTAGCATGGGTAAGACCGGTGTGATTAGAGATGCCTACCGTCTAATCCAGCAACCAATAAGCATGGATCAAGTGACTCCTGTATGTTTTGTCTGCAACCAGGTCCTGAGCACCTAAATTAGGAAGGTCCCCTCTCTAACCTTCCCTCCTCCCAGTGGGAGCTCTATGGAGCAATTCAATTTCATTGAGCCAGCGTTGACTTGAAGGTCTATTTCTTGAAGGCATACTGCTAAGATGCCTCCGGGGTTACAAACATAAATAGAATACATCTCTTGCCCTCAGACCCTTTCATAATACATATAAATGGGGCTCTAAATTATACAAAAACTTGAAATGGTGGGTTTCAGAACTGTTTGTGCCAACTTTGAACGGGTGAGAAATCCACTTTATTTAATTCTCGCAGAATTGCATAATTTGAAAACAGACTTAATTGCACACTGTGTTTATATGATCACCATCACCTACAACACAGTGGAAAGAAACACAAGCCCTCCTTTGTCAGCACTATGAGAAGCTCTCTTGATTCCTTGCATCAGAATTTCTGAAAGTGACTTTTGGTTTTATAATCTGAGCAAGCACTGTTATTATCATTTCAAATCTCATTTTTATACCTTTTCACAGTGTTATTCAAGTTCATTAAATTGTGCTGCTAAAGTTAGTGCTGAAAACAAACCCAAAACCAATAACTTTGGAATTGAAATAAGATGGAATAAAACACCACGGAGAGCAAACAACCACCGACATTAATTTAGGAAAGAGCCCTCAGCAAAATAATAAAGAAAATATAAAACGTAACTTCAAAGGAAATACACACTAAAAATAATTATAAAGGTATAAGTTCCCCAAATGAATTCCCTCTCTGGGAAAAATTCGTTTTGAGTTTTAAGTATACGATGTCTCCAGGAATAACATTTCTCTCCTATGGAAAGCAGGTGCTCTGGACGTAGATTTGATTTCCCACTGCTCTACCTTACAATCCCTACCGTTTAGTTAGAAAAGTCTCTGTATTATTCCACACATCCTCTGCCAAAGAAACCAGTATTATTCCCTTCCCTATTTCTTTTATTATTCTCCTCTTCCTGTTTTAATATCTTCACTCTTCCTAATCCAAATATGTGGACCAGCCTCAAAGGCCCACTCAAGCTCCATCTCATCTGCAAAGTTGTACCTGATTTAGTAGAGTTGCAGGACTTTATACTTGGAATGGATTTTAGAGATTATCTAGTTCAAATATTTTCCAACAGCACAACACACAGACACTTAGGAGCCTTTTGAAAGTCAGAAATGGGAAGGGAAGTATAAGTGGGCAGAAGAATCCTGGGGCTCTCACCCTCTTTAACCCAAGACCGCTTTCATCACTTTAATTATTTTACCAAGAAAGAAATTGCATGAACAATTGATTCCAGAGCTTTGGGGGAGGGAAACACCACAGTCCAACACGATACATGAAGACATTCAGGCTGTGAGTGGGATCTCTTGTGATGGTTTACAAACAGGAGGAAATCTAGGCTAAAATCCCAGGATCTTTGGATTCCAGCCCAGCTACATTGATCAATGTTATCACTAAAATACAGTTTCCTATTGATGAGTCTATGGTGTCTTGTAATATATTTACATGTTTGTGTCTTGTCTGTCCAATACACCAAGTGAAGCTATAGCTGTCTCACGCCAAGGTGTAATTTCTACACTTCTGCTCTTCTCTTAGCAGAGCCCCAGGTTCATAGAGTACACTTGCTCTGTTTCTTTCCCAGAAGCATAGACATTCTTGATTCATATATAAAGTTAGGCAAAATAACATTAAGAAGATCAACATAGGGTACTGACTGAAATATCATAAACTTCATCCTTCAGAGAAACTCTCTTCTGTTTCCAAACTTTATTCATTAAAGTTGGCGTAAATGGTAGTCAGTACAGACTTTTTTCATAAAAAAAATATAATAATAATAATGAATATTTCTGGCTTCATTTATATTTTTATCCTCATTTGTGTTCACAAATCTAGACTTAATCAGTTAAACTCCCTTTTCTAAGGGCCACTCTGTCCTTAGCCCTGGAATCTCATTTTGGTCTTCCTTTAAAATAGCAACAAGACACTCTGACAAGAAAAACTGACCTCTACTCTAATAAAAATGTTTTTAATTTTTTTTAATAATTAAAAACTTTCCTCTATTCTTCACCCTTCGTAAGCTCTCCCTCCAGCTGCTCCTCTCTTCTGATAAACTTTTTGAAACAGCACCCTGCACATGCTATCTTTGTTCCTCCTCTGTTGGCTTGGTCTTCGGGTTCTGTGGTCTTAAATGTAGGTTGTGTCTCTCCATCTCTCTTCTTCCTCTGCACACTGTAGGCCATTCGTTCTGTCGAATGTGCTGGACTACCAAATCTCTTTTTCTAGGAGTGTCTTCTCATCCTTGCCTTTAAAGCAGGGTAGGAAGAGCCCTCTGGACTCTAAGCTTTGGTCACCTGCTCTGCCCTCTACAGGAGGAGCAGTGCGCAGTCCTCGTAAGGCGTGCTCACCTGGCACCTACATCTTTCCATCTAAACCACACTCTGGGTACCCGGGACCTCAGAATTTCTCATCTGAATCTTGCTGAGTCCGCTTCCAAGACCTGAGTGTCTTCTTCCTGAATTCGGAGCCACACTCTTGATGTATCAGTGCAATGTATCCCAAGGTCCTAGAGGTGGCCAAGGGGTGGTTGTTTGTGAGAAGGGGGATTGCAGGCAGTGTGGGTGTGGACAGGCTGGGGCTTCCCGGAAGTGCACCTGAGGCCATGCCACGCCTGCATAGGGCCAGGGTGGGAAGACCTGCGGATGGGGAGGTTCTTCCTAAGCTACTGCCACCATGTTTTAGAACAGAATTCTAATTTAAACCTGTCTTTCAAGGTGGAGATGAAGGCAATTTTGTCATGAGAGGAGGTTAGACTATATTTTATTGAACAGTTTGTGGCTTGATTTATAACTTTTAAATATTTAACATATGGTATGTGTGGTCCTCTATTTTTATTCCTACCTGAAGACCTACACATCTTAGGGAAAGACATGAGTCTTTTCTAAGTCAAGATTAATTTCCGACTTCATACTGACTTCATTCTTCTTTTTAAAGGTGCACATCCAATTTACAACATCAAAAGCTAAGTTAATATGTCCCTTCTCGTTTTATACCTGCTTGTGCAAGTTTGTGTCTTTTCTTCGTTAATATCGTCATCATCCACTTAGTCACTTGCTAAAGGTCTTGAAGTCACCATCAACTTTCCTCCTCCCTAACCCTCAGTATTTAATCAGAGATAATATATGGCCTTGTCTGAAATATCTGACTTCATCTTCTTTCAAGCCCCATCATTCAGTTAATTCATAATAGCCATTCAAATGTCCTCTGTTTCTGTCCCTCTCTCCTTAAACCTCTGACCACATCTCCACCAGAGTTATCATGTTCACATTCATCACCTGTCCCCCATCCCTGCCCCATTTTCTATAGACTAGAAAACAAATTCCTTTACAGTCTCAAGTTCTTCTCAATCTGTCCCCCAGCCTATCCTGGCACCTTCCTTACTTCCCACAGTCATTCTTGTCTCTCAGTCTTCATACTCACCCACACAACCATAGACAAATGCTTTCTAATCTGGTCAATCCAGACTACTTGCCCATCCCAGATGACTTGCTAATTTATGAATTTGTCATAGAGTTTCACATATACGTACATTTATGTAAGTGACTCCATCTGTCTGTACTGCTTTCTTCCTCCTGCTACTTTTATAACAATCCAGTTAACTATTCAAGTGCCATTTCCTCCACAAAGACTTCCACAATTATTCCACTGAAATTACTTCCTCTCCTATGCTCACTTAACATTCATTTATACCACTATTACGATGCTTCCATTTTTTTTGCAAGATATGAATGGATGCCTTTCTATCATTTAAATACAAATTCCTTTTATCCAGGGGCTAGTCTGTACTCATTTCTGTATATTCCTCATGCCTTGCGTATTCTCCCACACATAGTGCTTTTAAAAACATAATTTCTAAGCCATGTTTAAACAGAGATTGATTGTAATAAAAACAGACGACAAACCCACACACCGTATTCACTTAAACAGGACTCTCAGGATGTCTTTGTTCTTTTCCAACCCATTGTGTACCCCTCAAACATTTACTGTATCACAAGAGTCTAAGATTTCTCTCTCTGAAATGGGTTTAACATCTCCTCTGAAAGCTGCAGTGCTGTGTCTGCAAAGCTTTTCAAGGAGCCCTGATGAAAGGCAGGGCAGAGCCACAAGCATTATTACAAAGACAGGTGTAGCGTTCAATCCAGAACCAGCCACCTGTACGTCCTCAGTTTTCAGAGATGACTTGCACATGTTGGTCACAGGTTTCCCCAGGTCACTTGTCACCCTGGGCACAATGCTCCTTAGATGGAGACCATCTGGGATTGCAGATTTTTCCATCCTACACTCCTCTAATTTTTCAATCACCTGCTCTGACATAAGCCTGGTTTTGTTTTGTGTTTATAATGTGTCTCCCAGGCAGTTTATGAATCTGTTTCTGGCTTTTCCCCTCAAATCATCTTGGGAATTACAGAATTAAGTTAGGTGAGCAAAAATCCAAGTAAGGCTATTTAATTTTCTGTCCTGAGATTTTCACATCCTTTTGGTTTTTAGAGCTGGTGACAATAAAATGTTGTGTCTTTACTCAGTAAATATGCAGATGAAAACCAGTTAAGTCTACCAAGTATCTAGTTAACAGTGACAGTATTACAAACCACATGACAGTTCAGAGGCAACTTTTACGTATATTATCTAATTTAATTCTCATCACAGTCCTCTGGGATACACATCTTGTGTTATGGATCTGAAACAATGGTTCACAGATTTTCTTTTTTCTTTTCTGCAGAAAGAGCTACTAAGTGGTTGAGCTGCAATGCCAGTCTTCTGAACCCAAATCCCATGCTCCTTAGTACAATATAACATATAGGAAATAGTCAAATAATTTTAAAACATATCAGCTATTTTCCAGGTAAGTGATGTAATGTTCTATTTATTTGCAGAACTAAAATTTTTTTTTATAGCATAGTATATTCTCATTCATATGTCACAAAGTGTGTTTGTGTGAAAGTACAGTTTAATTAGGAAATAAAATGTCCAAACTTCAGTATTTTAAGGCAGTTTTACTACTGATAAGCCTGGTGTATATAGATAACAAGATAAGTAAAAAGAAAGAATAATTCACACCAGGTCTTAACAATTACCAAAGTTAATATTGCAATAATCATTCAAACATACCATTTTATTTATCCTCCTATGTAAAAAACGTCTTTGAGTTTATAATGCTAAACAAAGCTCCTGACAGGCTGTGTTGTGTTCTGTCTCCCAGAGTATGATGGTTGGTTTTTCTCAGCGCAGTTATTATTTATACTATTTCAAACATTGTTCATTGGGATGAATTAAGAATCTTATCTTTAAATATTAATTTATCGATATTAAGCCCAATTTTCAAAGACAAGTAATTTCAGTAGTATTAATAGCAGTAATACCAATTTCTGGTTCTTGACTGCACGTAATAATTTGGATGTGTTGGCCCTCTTATTAACCAACGTCTGTTTATATGTCCTGTGCTATAAACATTTCCTAAATTATGTGAGGGCTGAGTGGTATCGATAGTCTAATCAAATGAAGTTATTTCACTTTCCATTTTATAAGAATTTACTGTTTAAATTGTTGTCGTTAAAAGTTGAAATTATTCTTAGCTTCTTTTCAGTATATTTTCTTTTCTAACCTAAGTGACTAAGGTTATAAATGGGCATCAACACATTGATTTTGCGGCATCTCACGAGGTTTGTTATGTAGTGTTTTCATTGCCATTCGGTATTAAATACTGTACAACTGCTATTATGATTTATTTTCACTCATAAATTATTTAGGCTTGTGTCTTCTAGTGTTTCAACATGGAGGGAGGGAGTAGGGCTATATACTTTTAAGGATTTCTGTTTTTATTTCATTTGCAGAGACTTCCCTTATGTTCTGATGTATGTTTAGGGTTTTGTTTTGTTTTTAATGTTCCAGGTGTGCTTTTAAAGATTTTGTATTGCCAAATTTCACATGATTCTATATGTGTTTGTTAGACTGAACTCGTTAACTATGCTGTTCAAATCCCTTCTAACTTTACCAATTTTTATTTGCTTCACCTATCAGTTTCTGAAAGAGTTGGGTTAAAATCTCCTACTATCATTCCTTTTAATGACCTTACCTATTACGTATTTATTTATATTTTTGAGACTATTTTCTAGGTGAGTGGACACTTTCCTAGAAGAAAATTGTTTTTATCACTATGTAATCAAAGTCTTTATTTGTGAGAAGGCTTTAAGCCTTGAAGTCTATCTGTCTCGTCTGCTATTATTATAGCTGCACCAGCTTTCTTTTAATTAGCATTTGCTTGAGAGATCTTTGTCCCCATCCTTTTACTGTCAGCTTTCTGCCCCACTAGACTTTTAAACAGTCTCCTCTAGAAAATATGTTTTGGTATTTATTCCATATCAGACTTCAAAAGGCAAATATAGATCATTTATATGCTTTGTGGTTACTTACACAATTGGATTTATGATGTTTTTCTTTGCTTTTATTTTCTTCCTTTTTACGTTCTATTAATTCAGTTCTAGTCATTTTCTTTCCTTCCTGCTACTGGTCTATGTTAAATATTTTGTTTTTATTCTTTAGTGTTTCTCTCAAAATTTTAGTATTCATGCTTAAATTAACAGTCTAAAATTAATCAATTCTCCTGAACAATATAAAGAACATAAAATTCTTTTTGTAAAATATTTCCCTCAAATCTTCCATGTTTATGTCTAGTAGTTAATAACTTTTTTCACAGATTTATTGGAATATAATTCACATAACATGCAATTCACCCACTTAAAGTATAAAATTTAAGGGTTTTTAATATATTCACAACTATCACCACAATAAATTTTAACACGTTTTTATCATCCTGAAAAAGATATCCCACGTCCTTTAGATGTAAATCCACCATCCTCCCTATCCTCAGGCCTAGGAAAACCACTAATCTAATTTCTGTCTGTATGGATTTGCCTACTCTGCACATTTTATGTAAACAAAATCATATACCATGTTTCTGACTTTCACTTAACGTGTTCTCAAGGTGTGTCCAGGTTGTAGCATGTAGCAACTTCATTTCTTTTTTCTTTTTCTTTTTTTTTTTCTGAATAATATTTCATCAGATGGATAGACCATATTTTATTTACCATTCATTAGTTTACAAGCATTTAGGTCATTTCCACTTTTTGGTTATTATGATGAATATTGCCATAAACATTTGTGTACAAGTTTTTGTGTGGACATATGTTTTCACTCTCTTAGGTATACCCTTAGGTAGGAGTGGGATTGCTGGGTCACAAATAACTCCAGGTTTAGCCTTTTGAGGAACTGACAGACTATTCTCAAAAGCAGCCAAATCATTTTACATTCCCACCAACAGTCTACATTTCCACAACATCCTCTGTCGGAAGCCATAGAAATCCCCAGGCCTTGCCTAGGCAGAACTTCCTGGTCACAAAACCCAAAGCCCGCGCGCGCCAAACCCAGAGCCCGCGCGCGCCAAACCCAGAGCCCGCGCGCGCCAAACCCAGAGCCTGCCCATTTCCTTGTACCTCATATGGCATCGCCCTGTCCTAGCCTATCAGCCCGCGACAAGTACCTCGCCACCCTATGACATAGCATATCCCACCCCCATCTGACATAGCTATATATATAACCCGCCATCTTAATAAAATTTTGAGGCTTGATCAGATCCCTGTCTTGCCTCCATTCTTCGCGTCTCCTGTCTCCCCTTTTTTTCACCCTCAACAGGTTTCTTCCCCTCGTCCCACGTTGCATTGTCCTGCCGGTCGGGACATTTTGGCGCCCAACGTGGGGCCCGAGGTACGAAGATTCTATGAGGACACCTACTCTGGAAACCGCCGCGGCCCCCCCCCCCTCCCTGAGCCTCCACGGGCTGGCTTCTTTCGAGCCCACGCAGTTTTCACTCGTGGGACAAGACTCGAGGGCCTCCCCGGCGCGAGTGTGGCTTGTTTCGAGCCCGTAAGGGACAAGACTCGACAGCCCCCTCGGCAGTAAAAAGGCTCGTTTGGAGTTCACGAGGTATTCACCCGTAAGAAAAGACTCCAAGTTTGCCCGACGTTGGAGTAGCCGCCCAGCGAAGGACGAGAGATTGGTGAGTAGGTGATTGACATGGGACAGGAGTTGAGTTCACATGAACTCTTCCTTAAGGGTATTAAGGAATCTCTCAAGATGCGGAGAGTTAAGGCTAGAAAAAAAGATTTACGTGAGTTTTTCAGTTTTGTCTCTGATATCTGCCCCTGGTTCCCCCAAGAAGGAACGATTGATCAAAAATATTGGAAGAGAGTTGGAGACTGTTTTAATGATTACTATCGGGTTTTTGGACCCAACAAGGTCCCTGTATCGGCATTCTCATATTGGAATCTGATTAATGATATCCTAAAAATACATTCCTCAGACCCAGATGTTAGAGAGATCTTACAGACAGGGGAAACAGTCCTAAAAGAGAGTTCCCGCCCCCCTTCTGTCTGCCAATCTGTTTCAATAGACATGCCAGAGGAACCTAAAAAACAAGCTGATAATCAGGAAGCCTCTGCCTTAGAGAATCACCCATTAAAAGACCCCCCTAAAATCTACCCTTCCCTTTTGGCCTTTAATAATCAGGACCAGCTCTCCCCAAGAGACCAGATAGATTTAGAGGAACAAACTGCCCGCTATAATAAAAAAGAAGATCCCTGGGGCCTCGCCGCGCCAACCTTGCGCGCCCCTTCACAAAAAATACATACCCCTCCCCCTTATGTCCCCCCTCAGGAACTCCCAACATTCTATAACCCAGTCTTAAACCCAAACCCACCCCTATTCCCTCAAGACACCCTAGTTCAAAACACCCCATCTTTAACCGATCCCATTAGGCAGGCAAAAATATCTTTAACCCAAGAAATTTCTTCTCTTAGAGAGACACTCCAACAAAAACGCGAACATATGCAACTCCTAAAGGAGCTGCATGCCCTTGAAAAAGAACTTAAAACCTTAATGCCTAACCAAAACCCTGAAAAACCTCAAAAAGGCCCAATACTTAATAAAAAGACCCTAATGACCTTTCCAGTTACCCGCAGCCAAAACCGTGGCCCACCCTCTCAAGAGGATACAATGGAAGAGACTGACAATGAACCCCCCGACTCTCATAATCCCCCCTCGGCCGATGAGGCCTCTGACACAGAAGAACCAGAAGATAACACTCCCAACTCCAATGATCCCACTGGCCAAAAATATCACCGGCTAGGCATCAAACATATTAAAGATTTAAAAGGTGCAGTAAGCTCTTATGGCCCGACAGCGCCCTACACCTTGGCAATTCTTGAAGGTCTCAGTGACCGTTGGCTCACACCCAATGATTGGTTTAAATTAGCTCGTGCCACCCTTTCTGGGGGGGACCACGTCCTCTGGCACACAGAGTTTAAAGAAAACTGCCGAGAGATAGCACAGCGCAATAGTGAAAATAGAACAACAAGATCATGGACTCGGGATAAATTACTAGGAGAAAAACCCTATCATACCAATGAAATCCAGGCAACTTTTCCCCCGGGGCTGTTAGCTCAAATTCAGAACGCTGGTCTCAAGGCGTGGCGCCGCCTACCTCCAAGAGGCTCCGCTACCACCTCCCTGGCAAAGATTCGTCAGGGCCCCGAGGAGCCATATTGTGAGTTTATCAGCAGACTCACCGACGCCGCCGAACGGTTGGTCGGAGAAGGCGAGAACGACAGCGCCTTTGTTAAACATTTAGCCTATGAAAATGCTAACCCCACTTGCCAGGCAACCATTCGCCCCCACCGTGGAGGCAACCTTGCTGACTACATTAAACTATGCTCAGGGGTTGGAGCCTCCCATACCTTGGGACTCGCTATCGGAGCCGCCCTCCGAGACTTTGCCTCAAACAAGCCTCCTAATCAACAATCTAGGTTATGTTTCTCCTGTAAACAACCTGGACACTTTAGTCGAGATTGCCCAATAAAAAATAGAGGTCCACAACCCCAAAATTCATCACAGCCCCCACCGACACCCTCCAGACCAATGCCTTCCACCGTGTGCCCAAGATGTCGACGGGGCAAACATTGGGCCTCTGATTGTTATTCTAAAACAGATATTGAAGGTATCCCCCTTTCCAGGAAACCGGGAAACCCCAGTCGGGGCCAGCCCCTGGCCCCTCCATCGGGACACAACCTAGGGGCTGTCAGGTTTGTTCCCCAACAACCAAGTCCTCAGATCCTCCCAGCTCAAGTGTCGGTTCCCTCCACCGGGCTACCCCCGGAAGCGCAGGACTGGACCTCTGTGCCGCCGCCGACTCGATACTAACCCCAGACCAAGGGGTCCAACTCGTTCCCACCACCACGACGGGACCTATGCCCCCGGAAACATTTGGACTTATATTGGGACGGGGCAGCTCTTCCCTCGCCGGCCTGAATATAATCCCAGGAGTCATAGATAATGATTATACAGGACTCATACAACTCTTAGCCTCGGCCCCTCTGGGCCCTGTATCCATAGTAAAAGGCCAAAGGATAGCACAGCTTGTGCTTCTCCCATTAGACACCTCTAATAAACAATATCTGACACCAAAGAGACGGGAGTCCGCCTTCGGCTCCTCAGATGCCTATTGGATACAACAGGTCACTTTAGAGAGGCCACTTTTAACCCTGTACTTAGATGGAAAAAAATTTCAAGGTTTAATAGACACGGGAGCGGACGCAACAGTCATCTCAGATAGATACTGGCCTTCAACATGGCCCTCTAAAGCCTCATATACCCATCTACAGGGCATAGGACAATCAGCCAATCCCAGACAAAGCTCTAAAATACTCTCATGGGAAGACGAAGAGGGCAATACTGGTAAGGTCCAGCCATATATTATTTCTGGAATTCCCATTAATCTGTGGGGCCGTGATATCCTATCACAACTCAAACTTATCATGTGCAGCCCCAACGAAATAGTTGCTCAACAGATGCTTAACCAAGGCTATCTCCCTGGACAGGGACTGGGAAAAGCTGGTCAAGGGATAAAAAATCCCCTCTCTATAAAGCCCAACCCTAACCGACAAGGATTAGGCAGTCAGGATTTTTCCTAGCGGCCATTGATCCTCCTGCACCCCATGCGGAGAAGATAAAATGGAAAGATAATTCCCCCGTTTGGGTGGACCAATGGCCACTACCTGAGGAAAAGTTGTCCGCAGCTTCTCGGTTAGTGCAGGAACAATTAGCGGCAGGACATATAGAACCAACTACTTCGCCATGGAATACACCCATTTTTGTTATTAAAAAGAAGTCTGGGTCTTGGCGCCTCCTTCAGGATCTCAGAGAAATTAATAAAACCATGTTCTCCATGGGAGCCCTCCAACCAGGCCTCCCTTCCCCGACAGCTATCCCAGCTAACTATCACAAGATTATTATAGACCTTAAAGATTGTTTCTTTACCATTCCTTTACACCCCCTGGACAGAGAGCGTTTCGCATTTAGCCTGCCTGTAACCAACTTCAAGGGTCCTATGCAGCGCTTTCAGTGGAAAGTCCTCCCACAAGGCATGGCCAATAGTCCCACCCTATGCCAAAAATTTGTGGCACAAGCTGTGGATCCTGTTAGAACACAATGGCCCACTATTTATATTATTCATTATATGGACGATATCCTTCTAGCAGGAAAGACCACCACAGAGGTACTCCAATGCTGCCAACACTTAACTCACAATCTTACCACTTATGGACTCCAACTTGCCCCCAATAAGATCCAGCTCAAAGACCCCTACTACTATCTGGGATTTGAGCTACATAATCAGTCCATAACCACCCAAAAAGTCCAACTTAAAACTAGTCATTTATACACTTTACATGACTTTCAAAAATTTTTGGGAGATATTAACTGGCTTCGACCATACTTAAGGCTCACTACAGGAGACCTCAAGCCCCTCTTTGATATTCTTCAGGGAGACTCAGACCCTCTCTCCCCTCGAGAGCTGTCGCCTGAGGCAAAGGGCTCTCTTCAATTACTAGAAAAGGCAATTCAACAACAACAAGTCACCTTTCTATCATACAAACAGCCCTTCTCCCTCATTATTTGTGCAACCCCTCATACACCTACTGGGGTCTTATGGCAAGATAATCCCCTCTTCTGGGTTCATTTACCCTCCTCCCCGTCTAAGGTCCTAGTCACATACCCATCCCTGGTAGTCAAACTTATTAAGATAGGAAGAGAAAAAAGCCGACAACACTTTGGCAGGGACCCTGATCAGCTCATTCTCCCCTACACTAAAGAACAGCTTAATTGGCTAACCCAAAATAACGATGACTGGATCATTTCCCTTACATCATTTCAGGGCAAGATAGATAATCATTATCCCCCTAATAAACTCCTACAGTTCTCCAGACTACATCCCTTTGTTTTTCCAAAGATAACAGCCACTAAACCATTACAAAATGCCGCCTTGGTTTTCACGGATGGGTCTTCTTCTGGCGTAGCAGCATATGTCATTAACTCACAAAGATTTCAGGTGCAGTCTCCATTTCAGTCTGCCCAACTTGTTGAACTTTATGCCGTTATAAAAGTGTTTAAAAAACTACAGGAGTCACCCTTTAACTTGTACACTGATAGTGCCTATATCGCCCTGTCTGTGCCCCAACTAGAAACAGTGCCATATATCAAGCCCTCTACCAGCGCTGCCAAACTTTTTCAACAACTACAACATCTCATACTACAAAGACAGACCCCATTTTTCCTTAGTCATCTTCGGGCTCATACTGACCTCCCTGGACCCCTTTCACAGGGCAATGCTATAGCAGACAATCATACCCGCTTAGTATGTCCCTTAACCTTAGATCCTATAACGCGAGCCACCCAATTCCACAACTTACATCATGTCAATGCCCACACACTTCGCTTGTTATTCAAAATTACCCGAGATCAGGCTAGACACATTGTTAAAAGTTGCTCAGGGTGCATAACCTTTCTGCCTCTTCCTCACCTAGGAGTTAACCCAAGGGGCTTACTCCCTGGACAAATCTGGCAGATGGACATTACACATATTCCTGAATTCGGCCATTTAAAGTATGTACACGTAACTATAGATACCTTCAGCGGCTTCATGGTTGCCACCCTTCATGGGGGCGAGGCTACAAAAAACATCATAGCCCATACCCTCCAATGCCTTACCACACTAGGAAAACCTCAAACTATAAAAACAGACAATGGACCAGGGTATACCTCCCAGGCATTTCAAGCCTTTTGTGCTCAATTCCAAATCAAACACGTCACTGGCATCCCTTACAATCCCCAAGGCCAGGGCATTGTAGAGCGAGCCCACCAGACACTCAAAAACACCATCAACAAGTTAAAAACCACCACTGCCTATCCGACCAAAGGATCTCCTCGTAATGTTCTCAGCCATGCATTATTTACCCTTAATTTCCTACAACTTGACGCTCAGGGAAAATCGGCTGCCGATCGCTTCTGGCACCAAGAAACAAAAAATCAATATGCTACAGTTATGTGGAAAGATCCATTAACCTCCAAATGGAACGGCCCCGATCCAGTCCTCATTTGGGGACGTGGGTCAGCCTGCATTTATGATTCTCAGGAAGGCGGCGCGCGATGGCTGCCAGAGCGTCTCGTTAAGCCTGTCAACACCCCAAATCCAAATAACACATAAAGACTCCAGGGATATCTTCCCTGAGAAAATCTCTCTCTCTTTTCACAGGACATAAAGTTCTTCATGGAGTCCTTCACTTTGACACTCTTCACATTCCTCATCATCCCCGTTTACGGAGGGTTTGGGCCCCCCGTAAGCCGCGAGCAGCTATACAGACAGCTCTATGGCAACCCATGTGACTGCCCGGGAGGCACAGTGCCCAGTGGATACCTCCGTGCCCACACCGAGGAGCCAGCCCCACAAGGACAGGTAGATTTAGCATACTTAGCATCCACTGATTGCGGTAATAAAGTAGCCTACCTCGCCTATAATCCTAATATAAAGGGGGGATTCGGACTAGGAATAGATGAAACACAATGGACCTGTACCAATAAGCCCCGCATTATTCCCCCCATTGCAGGACTACCACCGCCCTGCCCCAGCGAATGCAGCTATTTTGATCAAATGCATTCTTCCTGCTACACAACCACCCAAATTTGTACTGGCTCAGACAACCAAACTTATCTCACAGCCATGTTATTGAGACGTAGGTCCGCCACATTCGGAGGCGATTGGGACTCCACCTCCCTCTCTGACAATAACAAATATAGTCAGGCGGGCTGCAGTGGTACAATTGGAAATAAAGTCTGTTGGCCAACTAAAATGCCTGTCCACATTTCAGATGGCGGAGGGCCAAATGACATATTAAAAGAGACTCTTGTCACTGAGCACATTCAAAAAATACTCCACCACCTATTCCCCCCTTTAACTTACCACCCCTTGGCTCTCCCAAAATCCCGGGATATGGATTTAGACACACAAACCAACAACATTCTCGAATCCACCTTCTGGGCCTTAAATCATTCCAACCCTTCTCTTGCCCAGGACTGCTGGCTTTGCATGACTATGGGAACTCCCATACCTACTGCAATCCCCTCCAATATCACAGTAAACACACAAATCTCTAACTGTTCCCGTCTCTCCCTTCCTCTTAGAGTTCAACCTGTAGGATTTAATACCTCCCCCTGCTATCAGGGACGATTTCAAAACAACACTTTTGATGTAGATCTAGGGTTTGTCACTTTTACTAACTGTTCTGACATCATTCAAGTTAACGGAACCTTGTGTTCTAGCCCTGGACAAGTTTTCATATGTGGGAACAGCCTCGCTTACACCACGTTACCCACCAACTGGACTGGACTTTGTGTCTCAGCTAGTCTCCTCCCTGATATCTCTATTATCCCAGGAGACACACCTGTCCCTCTCCCCAGCCTAGAATTTGCCACCGGGCGCCACAAGCGTGCTATTACAGCCATTCCCTTACTCGTAGGGCTAGGAATTACTGCTGGAATAGCCTCGGGTACCGCGGGAGTAGGTCCAGTCCTACAATAAACTATCACGCCAGCTGATAGATGATGTCCAAACACTTTCTGGGACCATCAATGATCTCCAAGATCAGATTGACTCTTTAGCTGAAGTAGTCTTACAAAACCGTCGAGGCCTAGATCTTCTCACTGCAGAACAGGGAGGTATCTGCTTAGCTTTACAGGAACGCTGCTGCTTCTATGCTCACAAGTCTGGGATCGTCCGAGACAAGATCAAAAAACTACAAGAGGACCTAGTAAAAAGACGCAAAGAACTCTTCGAAAACCCACTCTGGACGGGTCTCAACGGACTTCTCCCCTACCTGCTCCCCACCCTTGGCCCCCTCCTATGCATCCTTCTCTTAATAGCCTTCGGGCCATGGGCTTTTAGGCGCATTACTGACCTCATTAAAAACCAAATCGATGCTGTTTTGGCCAAACCAATCCAAATCCATTATCAGCGGCTAGCAACAGGGGACGGCCTCGAAGAAGGCTATCTTGGCTTCCTCCCCACGGGGACGACATAATACTAAGGGTATGTCTACTCCCCCCACGAGTTGGGGAGGGGTATGGGCACCGAGGTGAGTGCAAAGCAAAGCATTTGCAAGGAAAGGGCTCGACTCACAACGGTCGGCTCCCTTTAACTTTCCTGAGAACATACCTGGTTTGCATAGAGGTTGGTATCAAAAAATCTCTACCTCTCCTCCACAAAAGATACCCAAAACCATCCAATAACGAGCTCTGCTCGTTGGAGGAACCAGGCCTCTGTTCCCTCACTCGGTCAAGGCCCACCTCCTTAAAACAAACAAAAAGGGAGGAGATGTCGGAAGCCATAGAAATCCCCAGGCCTTGCCTAGGCAGAACTTCCTGGTCACAAAACCCAAAGCCCGCGCGCGCCAAACCCAGAGCCTGCCCATTTCCTTGTACCTCATATGGCATCGCCCTGTCCTAGCCTATCAGCCCGCGACAAGTACCTCGCCACCCTATGACATAGCATATCCCACCCCCATCTGACATAGCTATATATATAACCCGCCATCTTAATAAAATTTTGAGGCTTGATCAGATCCCTGTCTTGCCTCCATTCTTCGCGTCTCCTGTCTCCCCTTTTTTTCACCCTCAACAGGTTTCTTCCCCTCGTCCCACGTTGCATTGTCCTGCCGGTCGGGACAATCCTCTGCAACACTTGAAATTATTTGTCTTTTTTATTACACACTTCCTAGTAAGAGTGAAGTAGTATCTCATTTTGGCTTTGATTTGCATTTCCTAGATAACTAATAATTTTGAGCATTTTGTCATGTATTTATTAGTCATTTGTATATCTTCTCTGGAGAAATCTCTATTCAGATCTTTTGCCCGTTTTTAATTGGGTTATTTGTCTTTCTATAATTGAGTTGTAAGACTTCTTTTTAAATTCTAGATACAAGTCCCTCATTAGATACATGATTTGCAAATATTTTCTCCCATACTGTGGGTTGTTTCTATCACTTTCATAGTAGTGTCCTTGAAAAAGTTTTTAATTTCGATGACATCCAATTCTACTTTTTTTTTTCATTTTGTTCCTTGTGCTTTTATGTCATATATTAAGAATCCATCATCGAATATGAGGCCAGGATTTACCCCTATATTTTCTTCTATGAGTTTTATCATTTTATCCCCTACATTTAGATCTTTGATCCATTTTGAATTAATTTTTATATATAGTATGAGGTAAGTGTCCAAAATTATTCTTTTGCGTGTAGCTATCCAGTTATCCCATCAGAAGATTTTTCTGGTCTCAGGCATTTTTTTTTTTTGTTGTATTAATTTCAAAGCTTGTTATTCCTACTTCATGTAGTTACCGTAAATTTTGACCACGCACTTCCTTTTGGTGCAGACTTGGGCTCTTAATTTTTCTCTCATGAAGTGATTTATGATTCTCTCCAGGGCCTGGCAAGTCAGTAGCATTTTTTTGCGCTTGCCTGGGCCTATCTTCAGGAACTTCTTTTGTAATACCCTATCCTTGAGGAGGCTCAAGGCTGTATCTGATAGTTTTTTGTGTATCACTTCAAGGTTCCTTTTGGATTTGAATTATATATTAGTTTCTGCCATTTGACTCAGAGATTCCCTTTCTATGTGTTTGGCTATGTGTTTTCTTAATTCGTTTATGTGGTATTATATCTAATACCACAGTTAAAGAGTGATCATTAAACACAACTCATGCAAAAATAAATTATGTTTGTGCATAGGAATGATTTAGAGTAGAGCACTAATTAGGAGGAAAGGCTTGGACAACTATTTTACTCTCTGATTTTATACTTTCAGATACATTTTCCAGAGTACCTAACTCCCTATGGCAGCAAAATATGCAGAAATATGAACAATTTAGTTATTCAATCCTGATTATATACATACTTGTGCCTCATTTCTGAACTAATAAGCTGTCATTTTCACTGCCTATAGCAAGAAATCATCAAGAGGAGTCCAAATAAGAACAAAAAAAATTTTTCATTTAAATATCATGATTAGCTACAAGGACTAAGAGCACATAGCTTTTATTTAGCATTAATTGGGAAACAGTAATTTTAAATAAATGGTAGGTTTTTGAGTGAGAAAAATTTTTAAAACTGAGAAAAGGGGCACATTTTAATAATCAATTCACCCAATTCAGTCAGGTGGATTATTTGTGGCATTTGATAAGAAAGAATATGGAAGTTGGAGATGTGGCCCATTTTCTAATATAGGAACTTTAGTTATGAATATATTACACAATGTATCGGGTCAATACATTCAACCTGAACCATGAAACAAATGAAGTGGACAACAGCACCTTTCTTTTTCTCTTCAGTTATTTTCATACAAATATATTAGCAATCTTTGCTGCTACTCCTCCCTCAGGTGATCAATTTAGCTGCTGACATTAGCCCAAGAACAGTCAATCTATTATCTTATTTGTCTGCCATAAACAGAGTGTAAGCCAGAGTGAAATAATTCATAAGCAATCAGATTCCCTTCCGAGGCCATTTTGAAGGAAAAAAAAAATAAAGGAAGATTCTTGCAGCTCCCTCTTTTTGCAGATCCACTCCAACCCATTTTTCTTTATATCCTGCATACTTAGGATGGATAAGTTATACTACAGACAAATCCAACAAATTACGTCGTTAATCTCTGAGGGAATAACAACAGAAACAGTCAGAATGATAAATTCTTGGTTTTCATTCCAAAAATGGATTTCCCTAGGTCACTCCTGTGATACTTCTCCCTTTCTTTGTAGAAATTTATACTTTATGTGCCTAATTTCCATGGCTCTTTAAATCACATGGAAAATACTAGTATTTCGACCAGAATAATTGAACTGCTATGGGACAGCTGAAATTAACACTTCTCCCTTAACTCTGTATTCTCGTTTTGCTCCTCTCAAAACACAAATCCCTGTTGACAGAGAAGACTTTAATTTGATTTGTGCACCTGGCTACCATGTGTGACATGCTTGTTATTTCTCTCCTGACAGTTTGAACTGTTGTCATACCATCAATGTCTCCATCGACAAGCTGAGAGATGAACACCAACAATTAGTACTTATCTAAATTACTTCTTGTCAAATGTCCTCACAGCTCTATTTCACTTGAATGTACTACTTAAGGAACTAAGTATTCTGCAGTGGGAAAAACCAAGAAATAGCTAAAAATGCCAGTAAAATGTGATTTGAAACCAACAACAATATTTAAGATGAGGTTAAGAGTTATATACGTATACATGCATTATGGGTAGAGTAAACTTTCTATGTCAACAAAAGAGTACAGTTTTTCCTCTGAAAATTAATAGATTATAAAATCTGTAGGCTTTTCATGAATGCAATTAAGAAAAACAGGGGGCAGAAACAACTTCGATCTTTTAAGAATATTTTGCCTTTAAAACAACTTTCTGTAAAATCACCTAAAATGAAATATACGTTAACTCTGATTCTGTGAGTTCGGCGGAGTCAAATTTAACCTGCAAACATCTTTCATTTCTATAGCTACCTTATTATATTTATACAAGACTACAAAAAATTAATTGGGTGATTTAAGTGAGCCAACTGTCACTTGTATTATGAGCTCTGTGTGTGTGTGTTATGAAGCAATGCTGACTATGAGTTCAGCCTTTAACCAATTTATTTAGCCAAGGCTGCTCGAAGTTACTTAATGAGCATGAACACATAAACTGTCAATAAACCTACAGGAGGAAAAGTGGTCCGTGACCTAAAAGGAACCCTCTGTTAGGCCAGGGAGATGATGAAGTATGTGAAGTCACCGGTCCCTCTGTGTGATGCTTGTTCATGCTGCCAAAGCACGTGTGCCAATTCGCAGAGTTGGGGGTTGCAGGTAGGTGGGTCAGAGAAGATCAGTGTCTAAAAATTTATCTCAAGCATGTATTAAATTAAAAGCCTGGGAGAAGTACCTTTTCCCAATCAAAATTTAAGAATGTAAGAATATTTGTAGCATCTAGTCTTGGACCGCTCAGTACCTAAGAAATTCCTTGATTACAGTTGGCAATCTGCATTGATTCTTTCAGTTTACAGAATATTAGAGTCAGGAGAAAAGCTAAACAATTACCTATTGAACATATGGAAGGGTTAGGAGTAACAGTTCAAAAATCAGGCAGAGCTGGCTTGAATTCTGGCGCCACCATTTATCATCTATGTGGCATGGGGCACAAATTATTTAAACTCTTGAAGCCCCAAGAGTTTCTTCATTTGTTAGATGAAGAAAATAAATAATGCCTACTGAGAGAGAGTGGTTAGATTCAGTGAAATAAAACAAAAATTAATATACTGTATATAATTCCTTCAGAAGCATCACCTTTTTACACTTGTCAGCGTTCTCAGTTTTAAGTAATAGTAACTGACGTTAGTTAAATTAAACAGAAAAGGAATGAATTGGCAAGATATCAGTAATTAGAGAATCAACTGAAAGAGTGGAGAATGAGTCTCTGGCAGAAAACCAAGGGAAGCTGGTTATAAGTGCATAGTCTGCCTAGAACACAGGAATTGGTATTGCTGCTGCTGGATTTTCGCTTCCATATCACTGGCCTCTCTACTCCTCCATACTGGCTGAGAAAAATCTCTGACTGACCCCAGCCCCACATTTCTCAAAGCCACAGGGAAAGGAATCTTACTGGCTAAACTTAAAACATGTACTTATTTTTTACAGTCCAGAGGATAAACAGAGACCCTTTGTGTTTCTAAAGTGGGAGATAGGGCCTGTCTCCCCATTTAAATTCCCCCAAATACAAACAGAATGGGATACAGGGCACACCACATGGCTGTAAAGCAAGACTCAATAAATTTCAAAGAATCAATATCAAAGAGGACGTATTCTCTGACCACAGTTCCAATTCCATTGAATTGGAAAACAGTAAATACAGATATATATTTTTAAACCATATGTTGGTACATTTTTAAAAAGTGCATTTGAATTGATTCAGTCAAAAAAGAAACCATAAAGGAAATTATGAAATATTAGAAATGGATGAGAATAAAAATATCAAAACATAGAAAGCAGCAAAACTGGTATTTTGAGGGAAATTGATAGCCTTAAAATGCTTCTTTTATAAAGAAATAAAATCTGTAAGTTAGTGAGTGAGGAGACTGCCTAGTTAAAAAGTTAAGAAAAGAATGGTGTAATAAACATACTATGATTACCCCAAAATAATACCTAACCAGAAACTAAGTCCTAGCATGATTTTTCAGGATGACATCCCCTGAACATAAGCCCTACTGTGTCTTTTGGAGCAAAAATTAACATAAGACCCAGTCTTATTTTCAGGGAAACATTGTACTAATGGCAATCACAGAATAGAAAACTAATGTAATACGGAATAACAAGAACCCAAAAGTTGATTACTTTAAGTTTCTAATACAGTAAACAGATTTCTGATAATATTGATTAAGAAAGAGAAATACAAACTACTCTATAGTGACAGACAACAGAGGGTGCCACAAAGATTACAAAGGAGCATAGGGACATTTGGGGATAATGGCTATGTTATATTCACCAACTTATTTACAGCAATAATTTCGTAGGTGCACACACATATCAAAAATGACAAAATTGTACCATTTCAACCTCTTTGGTTTATTACATTTTTAGTATAGTTGAGTGATGCTGTGAGAAATAGTAATTGTATTATAAGAAATAGAAAAGAAGCTCCATTCCAGATATTGGTCAAAGGAGACCACCTCCAACTCCAACCTACCCAATATCCATTAAAACTCAGCTAAGGATATGATGGCTGCCTTTTTCAATTCATTATTCAATCAAGAAATATTTGTCAAGCACCAACTTAGCAGTGAGGCTATAACAGCAAACAAAACCAATTACCTGCCTTCATGGGGCTCACATTCTAGTGGGGTGAACTTGATGGCAAATAGAGAAATAAATATGCACTGTCATGGTAATAAGTGCTAAAGAAAAACATTTAAGTGGAATCGGTTTTCCTGACATCATGAAATCTTCCTCTGAATTCACCTATTTGCATTCTTTTCACCCCCACCCCATTGAATTTTTTATTCAATTGCACATTGGGAGTTATGTGATCAATACCTAACCATTTTACAGAAGTCATACATAGAAGGAGATAGGAGGCAAACTCACTTCTTTTTTGACTTTACATTTTTAAAAACTTGTTTAACAAATATTTATATAGCACTTCATATGTGCCAGACACTGTTCGATATGCTTTATAAAAATCTGCTCATGTAAGTCTCATAATGATGTGATGAGACAGAAACTATCAATATCCCCATTACAGAAGGGTATACTGAAGTACAGGAAGACTGAGTTACTTGTCCAAATCTCTACAGCTAATAAATGCTGGAGGTAGACAGCGGGCGGTAGGTCCATACTCTCAACTGTGACTCTATTCTACCTTCCTTGAAACAACAAAGCTTTGATAGGGATGATGGCATTTTTCCTGGACTTCAACAATGATATGTATTAGGTTGGTGCAAAAGTAATGGCGGTTTTTGCAATTATTTTTAACCTTTTAAACTGCCATTACTTTTGCACCAACCTAATAGAATAGTCACGTCCCAGGAGAAGTCATAAAGAGGAATAATGAAGAAGAAAGAGTATTGCATAGAGAAAGAACAGTTTGAGCAAAGAGTACAACCAGAAATTGTCTAAACATTTTATTTTTCAACCAATAGGTAGTAAAAACCCATAAAAGGGGATAACCCTAATGATCAGAGGCAACTAGAGCCTGCAGACGGGCAGCTTCTCACATTCTTTCACCTGCCTGGCCCCCTCAGTTCCTTACCAGGAAGACCATTAAATCCTGGGAACTGAGAGAGGTAAGCCACAGTCCTTGTTCCCAAATAGCTCATCTATGTTCATTTGTTCATTCATTCATTTCTCATTCATTCATTCATTCATTCTTCTATCCATCAAACTTGTTTTAAGTAGCTATTATGTGTAGGATCAGGCCAGGCACAGGGCTATGTAGCAAACTAGACAGTCTCTGCCTTCCTAGGAATTGCATTTAACTTTCTAGTAGGAGAAGCAAATCCTAAGCTATCAATTTAATAATTATTAAGTTATGTTTGTTATAAATTATAAAGGATAAATTCATTTGCTGAGGAGATATAAACACAATCACAATTTAGAGAATTAAACGCCAAAAATATTAAGCACTGGGGATTGAGAGGGCATAGAGGAGAGTCACCAAACCCAGTCCTTACATGGAAAGAGAAAATGGGAGTCAGGGAAGAAATTTTAGAGAAGCAACCCTTAGTAAACAAATTAGCAAGATAAAGAAGAAGGAAGAAAAGAGTAGCTTCCATTTTCCTCTCCCCATAGAGACGGCAGGGAGAATTAGAAAAAACAATTATTTCCTACCCCAAATTATTTTGTTTTCTTGGCATATAGGCTTGTCCCAATTTTAATATTCCATTCAACTCCATATGAATCCAGAAGGGCGTGTAGCTAAATGTGCACTAATGGCGCCACCCTCGCACCATCTGTTTTTAATTTGGTACTTCAGGCTTTCCCTGGATACGTGACTTAGCATGACTCTGCAGCCTAATATTTTTTTAAAAGGAGCCTGATTATTTTATGACACAAAAACAGTCTCCTGAACAAAGCTAACCCATACCCTATTAACTAAAAAATATATTTCTTACCTAGGAACACAAAGGTTAAAGTGCTTATGTCAAGTGCATGCATGGACAGCTGGATTTCAGACTTTTTAGTTATCTTTAACCTAAGAGCATGCTCTTTGATAAGTAAAGTCTGAGTTTGCATTTTCGGAGGGTTCTTCCTGTAGCACCATTTCTTTCAGCAGCCTCCTTAGTTCATTTTTATGAGTTAAATCCAAGCTGCAAATAAATGGATCTGTCATCATTTCTCAGAATGTGTTGTTTTCCACATGACCTGCTGATTTTCCCAAGTGCTCACTGTTATTGCGGAGTCATGGTAGCACGGCCCATCAACCCCTTTCGCTTGCTTTTTGGCCACTGAATTCCTTGCCTTTCCTTTGACCTCCACCCAAATCTACAGCCTTGCATCATTCTTTTCTCCAGATGTCTCTACTTTTTCTTTTGATTCGAGTCCAAAGTATTTTAACTTGAATTTCTTGACTTATCCCAAAAATAAGAACAGCTGCTGGTAAAAAGCCTACTCTTGCACAGTAAAATCTAGGTAGCTGAACTCCCTCATGTGCAAAGCAACTTCACTGTCGTATTTCTGAAAACAGCCCCTCCGGTTTTCTTTTACTCCCCACAGTGTTTTTGAGAGAGTCAAGCGAGATCAAATATGTGAAACAGCTTTGCACACAGTAAAAATATTAGGGGGGGGGGAGAACTTTGTTATGGCTTTATTCTTTATTTGAATTAGCTTTGTTAATCTGGAAAACAATAAATTGAACAAATGGCTTGTTAGATTATGATGGAGATCGAGTGATGGATTGTGACACCTGCTTTATCCACTTCAAGGCTTGTCTCAAGGTACCACCTCCTTCAAGAGCCTACTGTGGGCCTTGATTCTCAACTCAGCTGAGCATTAGAATCAGCAGGGGGGCTTTTAAAAACCCTGATGCCCAGGCCGCTCATCTCAGAGCAATACATTAGAAATTCTGGAAGTAGGAGCCAGGCATCAGTATTTTTTCCAGCATCTCAAGTGATTGCAGTGTGTGGCCAAGCATGACAATCACTGGTCTATACTCCTAACAGTGTGTGACCCTTGTCACAACCCTTAGCGCATGATATCAAATCTGGACTATAGCCTCCTCCTTTATTTTATTTCTTTCATTTCATGTCTAGAACCTAGTACAATGATTAGGGCATACTAAGTGGTCAGTAAGTGTTAAATTAAATAGAAGAGAATTGGAAATCGTTCCGGATTCCTCCAGATGATTTTCCCTATTATACTGACCAGGGCAAGGCTCACAGAGTGGTTGGGAAAAGATGACAGGGTAGAGATTGAATTTTTTGTTTGGTGTGAATATTTAAACTATTGGCTGTGAATGTTAAGAGATGGAGAGATTAAAAATTTCTTTTCTCAGAGAACAGCACCTTTTTGATATACAGTGTATAACTTTTAGACTGAAAGTTACTGAATTGAAAACCAAGTGGTAAATTTATTAACAAGTTCTAGCAATTTTAAAATAAATTGATTAGAGTTCTCTAAAAATAATACACTATTGGTATTTTAAAACACTGCTCCTGGCACTTTAGTATGCTTAAGAATGAACTTGAAACGTTGTTAAAAATGCAGGGTCCTGGGTATTAGTTCCAGAATTTCAGATTCAGGATGTCTGGGGTAAAATCAAGGCATTTATGGAGGTAGATTCTTTTCTTCCCTATGCCTGAAAAGTGTTTTATTCTCTACACAAATGTACACTATCTCAGGCACTAATCAATGTTAGAGAAGCAATGTCAGCGACTACCATTTTAAGAAATAAGATACCACCATTAAAATACTAGACTGATAGCAGAATATCTCTGGGGTGAAATATTTTCAAGATAAGTATTCCAAATCCCATTAGGGTCTTCATTTCATATGAAATAAATAGGAGATTGTCATTCAGATGCTCAAATCATATTGTGTGCCTGCCATACAAAATAAAATTAATGCAGTCAAATTAGTCAGCTATCTCTCCTCTCCCCCTCTCTCTTTTAAAAGCATTTCCCTTCATGCCTATGTTCTTGTTATTATACAATGTGGTTTGGTCCCAGATGAAACTGGCTGCCAGTGTTGTCAACCCTACAAGAGCAATTATCAGATAACTAATATGCTTAGTTGTGATAACAGAATCCATTCTACTTACTTTAAGAAGAAAGGGTTTTATTACGAGATTTGTGTGGCTCACAGAATCATCAAGAGGCCAAGGAAACAGACTTTCGGCTAAGTTCCAGGGACGACTCCCAGAATCGCACATCCAACTGGCCCACCCAGGAAGCTAATGCCTCTGCCAAAATAAGGAAGCTAGAGATGCAGGAAGATGCGATTAACAGCTCCGCCACAGCCCACTCAGAAAAATGGAGGCATCACATCCATTGGTTTCCTCTGCGTAATTCCAAACCAAAGTCTTCCTCAGGTATATCTGATTTCCAGAAACCAAATTAAATGTCTGGTCCCAGCAGGAACAGGCTGTATCTTGGAAAGTGGGATTTACCCTCTAGGGAAACACACATGTGTAGAAATGGGGTTTCCAAATTTGGGGGTAGCTGATGCCCTGTACTAGGTAAGTCATTACAGTGATAAACATTTAACATCCTACAACACTCCTAAGTCCTTTGGGCTTATTGGTGAGCATTCTAAAATGGAACATAAGCAGCCCTATAGGTGTTCATCCAAGCATCACAGCTGCTTCAAAACCAATGACTGCTTAAGACTTTTTGAAAAGTTTCACTGGGACTATTCATCTCAACCCTGGAGAGGTGCTTCTTTTCTGGTTTTATAGGGGTAACAAAACAGATTTTGATGGAAATGTTTGAGGCAGTGGTTCCATGTAGATACCCTTTAGGCTGACACTTCACTTTTGAGGGTAAATAGAATTTTTGTCTCATTTTGTGAATGGAGAGTATATTAAAATGTTTAATTCATGGGAGGAAGTAGGGGACAGAAAACTTATCTACAGTGTGGGCTGGAAATAGGATAGGCAATGTCCTTTAATTTAACAATGTATACCTATGGCATGTACTGGGTACCCTTACCAACACTACACTGTATTCACCAGCACACAAGTTTGATCTGTAATATTGGCAGGCAGGCAGGTGGGAAAGAGGAAAGGAGGGGAGGGGAAGAGAGAGGAGGGAGAAGACGGGAGGGAAGAGGAGGGAGGGAGGGAGGGAGGGAGGAAGGGAAAAGAAAAGGAGGAAAGAAGGAAGGAAGGAAGAAACAAAGGAAGGAAGGAAGGAAGGAAGGAAGGAAGGAAGGAAGGAAGGAAGGAAGGAAGGAAGGAAGGGAGGAAGGGGACCATTTGCCTTAGTTTAGACAAACCTTCCTGAAATTTGGGAAGAATGCCAATGAAAGAAGTAGACAATATTCAGCCAAATTTGATAATTACACAAAGCAGCATGGGTTTCCTTTAAACAAAAAGGGAGGTGGTTTGAAATTAATACTGGGCTTAGCTCACTGCCTCCGTCTTGTGTGAATTATCTAGCTCAAATACAACGCATGTGAAGAGCTTCTAGGGGTCTATTATCACTTGCTGTTGGAATCTCTGCATGTGCACTTGATGAAAACTTTCCAAATCATCTCATGAAACCCAATCTGCTCAAACTTCATTTTTGATGAAAGGTTTTTCTTTCCTTATTGTATAACCTGGTCAAGACTTTGAAGCAGCCAAAAAAAAAAAATCTTCATTCTTGGTAATCTTAGTCTCCCTAACTGGAAGCATAACTGACCTCTTTGCTCTCATCTTTATCATCTACTTTATCCCTAATTCCAAATATATTACCTGGCTTCATTCATGCTGAGGAAAAGATGACCGATAGCTTAAAGGTTCAGTATCCTATCAGGAGCTAACAGAGCCAGGTCCTACATTTAAAAGAAAAGAAAAGAAAAAAAAAAAAAAAAAGAAGACACTAATGGTAGTCACTAATGGTATCACCCAATCAACAGAAGAATTTTAATGTGGTTTTAGAGGAAAGATGAATACACATATAAAGAATCCATTTCTCCATTTACATGTGAAAATGAATGTGTCTGCAAAAGAACACATGTAATGCAACTGCCTTTTCAAAAAGTCTTAAGCCACATCTTTTTTAAGAACAAATAATTTACAAAGGAATTAATTGGTATTCCTTATTTCCACCCTCTCAGTCTCATTGTCTCAATTGAAACTATTACTACATAGTGTATAGTAAGGCAAAATGCCTCCTGATGGGATTCCAAGTTTCCAAGCCCTCCATATCACCACCAGAGTCATCTTCCAAAAATAAATACTATGTTTGGTCACTTCCCAAAATTCTTCAAAGATTCCCAGTTATCCAAAGGATAAAGCCTAGACTTCTCATGATGACATAACGGACCCTTTGATTAATGTAACCATAGCCTTTTCAGTCCCTATTCAACCATAGGTCTTAAAGATTTTCCGCTCCAAAGTTTCTGACCTGCTCAAGTTTAGAATTGATCCTGCATGAGCCAGTGATGTTTTGTGGGGAGGATCAGACCCTTACGGTCTGGAACTAGTCTTGCTGCCCTCAGATTGGCAACTGGTATTATCTTGGTTTAACCCTCCACGTATACAAACATCCAGATTCAGCCTTCTCACTGAGCTCCCAATATTTCTTTTCCCCTTATTACTGTGTCTAGCTTTAATTTCCTAGTTTTCCTTCCACTTCTACACCAGGGCTCCAGCTTTGTCCTGAAGGTCAGCTTGCTTGGATGGGTCTACAGACCCTATGAAACTAGGCAAATATTGCATGACTATCTGGGTAGAGGTCTGACCCATCTTTGATAATCACTTACATGAGATTTTTATTACTGTCTTGAGATTCCTGTTTCTGCATTCTGTACAATGGGTCAGATTCTTTAGCATGTCAATGCTAACCCAGCTCACACCAAATGAGTTTTCTGACACCGAAAGTATGGTTAATTTCCTGAATTTGGGCCTACCTGGTCTAGGATAACTCCATCTTTACTAGTTTGTGGTACCAACATGCTTTTCGTACCAACATGCTTTTTGCATATTCCACATAAGTAATGGCCCTACGGTCTAGCCACTAATTCTCAAATGCAACTTGATGATCTTTTACACCAATCCTGACACATGTTATTGGCTTTTCTTAGGTTTTTCTTACCTGTGTCCAATCATCCAACTCTTATCAATCATTCAAATGCCACTATTCCTATGAAGCTTCCTGAAAACCCTAACGCTTCTCCCGATTTGGCACATGCCTCGATGATAGGACTTCTCAGACAGCATTGTGATTATTTTGTTCTCACATGTTTACCCCCTAAAAGATTGAAACCTAGCTTAGTTAAGGACTAGCTTAGTTCTCAATAGCTCCTTCCTCATTCGCAGCTGAGACCATGTGTGCCCTATAAAAATGTCCCTGGGGCTACTCCAACATTTCATGGAATATGTCCAGTACCCACTCCCACTCTCTAGTCCAAATCCCTGTTCTTGTCTAGTACTTATTTGCCTCATATCCAAATTCCTTATTCCTGGATAAACTGGTGGCTTCTGATCCTCTGCCCTCTACCTTGCCTCTTGAGGTTGAGCCCCTCAACTGTCTTCCTGGCTTTCGGTTTTGATTCCATCCTTGGATCTACTTGAGCAACTTGCTGTTATACCCACTGGTTAGAAACACCCAGCTGTGTTCAGCCAGCCTCTAGGGACTCTAACTTAGGTCCTGTTTGTCTAGGCAGAGAGTTTGAACAAAACAAATAAATATATTTGAGATCTGTGAAGCTTTTCCTCATCACAAGGAGCCGTTATTTATCTATGTCTTGAAAAGTAGGATAAGATAACTGTTCTGATTCCCATGATTTCTAGCCAGGCCAAGAGTTCTAGAGGTTCACAAATGAAACCCAAGTGACATAAGGTACAAACGAAGACCATTTCAGACACTAATTTATTCAGTGAAAAAGATAACCACAATATCAAGAGTCATGGAAAAACTGTGATTATCACTTCATCCCTCATACTTCCCCACCCCTCATACTGACTTTTCTAAGTTCCTTGCATGTGTCATGGTTTTCTCTTGCTGTTGAGCCTATTGTAAACTCTACCTCAAACAGTCTTTCCTCTACTTTGTTTTTCCCCCAGTTACATCATTTTCCTCTTTTGGGTTTCAGGTAAGTACCATCTCCTCTTGGAATCCCTTTTGACTTCCTTATCACACACAGTTCTCCTCTCATTAAAGACATCTCTTGTTAGTTTGCTTGCAACTCCCACTAGAGTTCAAACCCAGTTAGGCTAAGAGATTGTGAGTCTAGATACCAGAGGATCTAGGGCAGAGTATAGAATTCAGCTCATGTTTAATGCATATTTTTTGAGTGAATAAATGGACAATGATCATTGCTACCTGTTATATATGATGTTCTGGTCACACAAAGAATGACAGCATGTGTACTGATGGGGCTGAAACCAGATGTGTTCTCTCTGGGGGAGGAATAGGGGAAGGTGTGGGGGAGACAAAGGCCTCTGAGCTGGTGAAGACACTGAGCAGAGACTGTGAGAAGTGGCATAACGTGTCATGGCCAGAAGAAACTGCTGGTATCGAGAATAGAGATGAGATAACAGAAGGTATTGGTAGAGGAGAACACAGTAATAAAAGCTTGGAGCAGGCAACGTGCACTACTACAGTCAGTGAACAGGTAGTGAACACCAAGGTATCTATGGAAAAGCCACAGGTCCATAGCAACACAAATGAAAAGTTAGGAAAACAATTGGATTGTCCCCAGGGAAGACCATAGGTGCGATACAGAAGACTGGGAAATGGTACAGATTAGCAATGTCCATATACAGTCATGGGAAGCGAAATACTCCGTTATAGGAATTGTGTCACGAGGTGGTGATTACATGGCCAGACCAATTAGAAGTTTTGTGTACAGGCAACAGCATAGAAACTCGTCTTCCTGCTTTTCCTCTTTCTTTGGTCAGTATGTTCTGGAAGCAGAAGTCTGAGTTATCTCTTTAAAATGTGAATCATATCCCATTACTTTCCCGCCTATACGCCTTTCATGGTTTCCCATCACATCTAAAATAAAGTAAAAAAAAAACACTATTATGGTCTACAAGGCCCTACGTGGCCTGTCTCCTGCCTATTTCTCTGACTTTATCTTATGATACACTTCCTCTTACAATCTCAGCACAAGTTATCCTTCTGTCTTCCTCTCTGAAAATACATCAAAGTTTGTGCCTGCCTCAGGGCCTTTACACATGCTGTTTTCTCTAATCTGGAATTCTTTTCCCTCAAGTATTTGCATGACTTGCTTCGTAACTTTCCTCAAGTCTAGAAATAGATCGTCTCTCTCTCTCTCTTATACGATCATTTGTGAATAATATATATACATATATAAGTAAATATACAAAATATGATTATGTGTATATAAAGTACGGGAAAGGTGTTATCTCAAGTTAATGCGGCGAAAAGAACTTTTTAAAAAACATAGTACTGGTACAACTGGATAGTCATTTAGTAAAAGGTAAAACTACATGTATTCCTCACACCATAATCAAGAATAAATCCCATTTTACTAGTGATCTAAATGTAATAAATGAAACCATACAAGTACTAGATGAAACCATGGGTGAATTTCTCTTTATTAACCATGACATAGTAGAAAACTCTCTAGCTATGATTCAAAAATTCAGATGCAATAAAATATTAATAAATTTGACCCTATATATATATAAAAAGAACAACTTTTAAATGGCACATCAAAAAGCCATCACAATCAAACCAAGAGAAATGACAGGATAAATTTGCAACAAATGTCACAGAAACATATTAATATCCACATGTAAAAAGCTTTGAAAATTTGAGAAAAGTATTTTATACATGCTATGGGAAATGAGAAAAATTATAAAAATATAATTAGCCCAAAAGTGGCCCTTGAATGTTAAAGAGATGTTCCGTTTTACTCGTAGGAAGAGAAATGCACATTAAAACTCATCGAAATAACTTTTCTCATCCATCGTGTTAGTAAAAACCTCAAAAGCATGTAATACGTAGTTGATGAGAAATACTCATACACTGCTGATGGGAAGGCAAAATGTCACAATTCTTTAGACAGGTGGGCGGAATTTTATGATATTTACCAAAACTGTATATATATTTGTCTTTCGATGCAGTAATTCCCCTTCCTGGAATTTGTCCTAAACGATGTGAAAATACTCGTATATGCAAGAGGTTATTCATTGCCTCATTACTTGTAATTGCCAAATATTGGAAACTACCTAAATTTTCAAACACAGGAGGCTAGTTGAGTGTACTATGTCATATGCACACACTGCAGGAGCATAGTATTATGTAATGGCAAAAAGAGATGCAGAAGACCGAAAGCAATAGGGAGTTACTTCCAGAATATATGAAAAGAGCAGTTGTACATTTCCTAAAGTTGATCATTTTTGTGCAGCTATATACAAAATATCTTTGTGCTTAGGGAATAGACAGAGGAAGAAAGAGCCAAAGGGAATGCCGTTTGCAACCTGCTCACAAGTGGTTCAGAAAAAGTAGCGAGAGAGAGAGAGAGAGAGAGAGAGAGAGAGAGAGAGAGAGAGAGAGAGAGAGAGAGACAGAGAGACAGAGAGAGAGAGAGAGAGAGAGAGAGAGAGAGAGAGAGAGAGAAGGAAAGCAAGTGTAGCACAAGGTTAAAATTGGTGATTCTGGGTGATGTGTACAAATTGCTTCACGGAGAACCCTTGACATCTCTTGAGCACTCCCAGAGCACCCTCTGTTAGTTTCCATCTTTGTTCATCACTGACTGGGAGTTGCTTAATGTTTATTCACTTTGAATCCCCCGTGACTTTCAGCCAGCTATGGTAAAAGGGAAACTCTAGATTGTAGTGCGAATGTGTTAATGAATGAATAATAAAGGCATTAGAAGAGAGAGATTATGTGGGTTGGTTTCTCCAGGGAAGGTATTTCAGAGGAGGTGAAACTTAAAATGTATCTTGAAAATTGCTGAAACGGAGGGGGGGGGTAGGGAGGGTGGAAACAGAGGGTAAATATGGACAAAGGGCACAACTGAAACAAGACACTGATACAGGGATGATCTTATAGAGCTAGAGATGGGGCCATTACGACAGGAACGGAATTAGTGGGAAATAAATTTGGAGAGCTGATGAAGAGAACAGACCATACAGACACCATAAGTAGAGGCAGGAAGTTTGGGGAGGTAGTAGAATCTCCCACTGAGCTCCTGGTCACAAACAATACAATCTCCATCAAACACAGCTCCTCCAGTTGGCCTATTCACACTGGGAAATACTACATAGGCCAATGGAACAGGCTCAGGCCTCTTCCCTCTGACGATGCTCACTGACCAAGCAGCCTTCCCAACCTCAGCTCTTCCTTTGGAATTTTAAGACAGGAATCTAGCCAGATGGAAGCTTGGTCTCACTTTGCCATTATATAGCCACCAGAAAATGTTGCAGTATTGTTGTGTTTTTTTCAATCCTCTGCCCTAACCATATTATTTCATGCTCTGAGAGTTTTGCTTTGTTGAAACAATATGAGGAAAAAAAAACACACAGAAAAAAGAAAAGATAGTCTTAAATAGGTTTTCACTTTAAAGGGTAGAAAATAAGAATTCCAGCTCCCATGATTAACTAGGCACAGCTTCTACTCTGTGAGGTGCCAAAGCTTAACTGGAAAGACGTTAAATGCTTCAAGCTGTGCAAGCATGTGTTTCCTCAAATGGGCAGAAGTGATCCTTATGAACACAGGCAAAGCTTTAATTGAGGGATGCGTACAGTTGCCTCTCTGACAATGGGGTTACCAGGTCTACAAATTATTTATTCGGTAATTTTATTTTTTTCCTGAAAAGGTCACTATTAACCCATGGTAGGTGTATGTATTTAAGAGATTCAAAATCTAAGAATACAAAATACAGACAGTGATCAGATTGACTTGAGCGGGTTACTTTATCATTTATTCCTGAGAGCAAGCTGCTACCCTTCCTTCTGGCAGGCACAGGCAGGGGAGAAAGAATATGACTGACCTTCAGAAAATGAAATAGCCATCTATTCTCTCACTTGATCCATATTTATTAGCATGGTTCGAAGATGCTTATTGTTAAGCATGTCTAGAAAAGATAGATCCTCAAACTATTAGTAAGCAACTCTTTCAAAATTCCCTTGTGCTCAGTTGTCCATATGCCAATGCATTTGTAAATTACTTTAATTATGTAGTTGCTCACTCAACAAATAATTATTAAATACCTAGAAAGTGCTAAATACTGTTCTGTGCACAGGAGGAATATAAGGAGGAAGAAAAGAAAGGCAAAAACAAAATTCCTGCCCTCGGGGGGTTTCGCTATAGTAGGGAGAGGCAGACACTGAAAGAGTATGTAAGAAAGAAGCAGGGCAGGCTGCTGGTGCAGAAGGCATAGAAAAGGGAAGCATGGGAGGAGAGGAAGTGTTGAGTAGGCTGCAATTTTAATTAAGGTTTTGGGGAAAGTCTCCCTGAGAAGGTGCTTGAGGAAAGACACGAAGGCTGGGAGGCAATGTTCCATATGGGCAGCTGAGGAGAAGCTTTGGAGAAAGGGACACAGGGGTTATTCACGACCTGCCTGCTGTGTCCTCAGAAAGCAAGGACCATGTTGTGACAGCAGAGTGGCCAAGTGGAAGGGCCATTGGGCAGGTCAGCGAGGAGGAGCCTGAGCCTGAACTTTGGCCATCTTAGTGAAGGATGTTGGCTTTTATTCTTTTATAAACTGAGGAGCCCAAAAGGATTTTGAATCGATGAATGACGACTTGACTTTTGCATGGAGAACAGACTGAAGGGAGACAAAATCAGGAGCGAAGGGGCCAGTTAGGAGGTTATGGAAATAATGCTTGAAGCACTGGCTCAGTAAAGGACATGCTGTGAAGTGGGTGTGCTTTGAAAGTAGACATAGATTGTTCTTTAAATCGTTTTTTTTTTTTTTCCTCTTAGATGATTTATTTACACTGAGGGCAGAGGTGCTTGTATGAAGTAACTGAAAGGAAGGAATGTTGTAAGAAGTATACCTCAGGAAAAGGGTTGGTGTGGAGAGGGAGCAAGTCAGGAGAAAAATGTAGACATAGAACAAAAGAAAGTTCCAGGCTGCCTAGAACATATAGAATGGAGCATCCAGAAGAAAAAGAAAGATGCAGAGAGGTAGGAGCACTTCAAATATAAGTTGGTCACTTTGTAGTATCTCCTGGGGGCTGTGTGAGAGCAATCCTGTTAGGGCGGTGGATTTTTCCAGTCTTTAGATGTCAGCACCCCATCTTAACCCCAATTTAATGCCTCTGCGAGAGCATAACTAGATTCACTGGAGCCTTACTAAATCACAGAAGTATAAAGAGAGAGACAGAGAACTGAAGAAACCCAGAGAAAAGGAATAGATAGAAGAGAGAGAAAAGAAGGAAAAGGCTCAAGAAGCAAGAAAAGATGAGCACGGAAAATATTTTAATAGTATCCCAAGCAATTGCCCTAGCCGCTGTTCTGTGACACACCTGGTCCCAGCAGGGAGCCTATGATCAGGGTACAAAGATGTTTGAGCGAGGAGAAAACATTTCTGACCAGACTGATTTGACAAATGTTGTGCATCTAGGGGACAGACTGTGTATATTTCAAATGTGATCACTGATATTTTTTTATCAGACCTTAATAAAGATAAAAATGCTTTATAGAATCACTAAATTATCTAAGATGGTTTTAATTCCCTTTGATTGTACTGTTATTTTCAGCTAGAGATGTAGAAAATAATTGACTATAAAAATCAGAACTGGATGAAATTCAAACCAAAACTTCATTGGAATTTGATTAATCTGATCAATCTGGACAGCTAAACTAGATAATTGATGCCTCCAAGCGGATTTTTTGGATCAACTAATCATACAAAAATGAGTAATCCAGTTTGGCTGTCTGAACTGATCAAACAAACCAGGTAATGGCAAACTGTTCCCCTTATTTGTGCTGTGTAGATACAGTTCAATTGTAGAAAGGCAGCTTTGAAAAATTCTAACTGGAGTCTGTTGGCTGTAGCGTTTTCCATGTTTTAATTCTCAGCCTCTTCTCCTAATGACTTGTTTGAACAGAAATGCGGTTTGCAGTCCAGGGTGGAGGACAAATGGTGCTGGACTGTTTATTATGATTTTGTGGGCTCTTGCAGCTTTTTATCGCAGTTCATGTCCCTGTCATGATCCGAACGTCAGGTTGCTGGGTCATTACGTTTCTTCCTCTTCTTCCTGACACACATCTGGAAAGTCACCAGCCCTTTTTCCTATCCAACCACTGAGTAGGCCTATTTAGAAAGTCAGGGCCAAGCGGCAATTCTGAGTAACTGCCCTCCTCCGTCTTCTTGAATTTCTCTTCTTCCCTTCCCCCAGCCCAAGCTGGGCACTCCTCCACCTGGCACCATGTGGGGATTAACACGCGTGCGAGCCAACAAGACAATACAAAGGAACAATGGTGTTTCTACACATCCAGCCACATGACACTCTCCCCCTCTCCCACCTCGTTTCTATCTCATATGGGTCTTATACCCTAAATCTCGTTGGTTTCCTCCTCTCTGTCATGCAAATAGCTGCCTTAGGGTAATAATAATAATAACCAACACACCAGGGCTTAATAAGGGCCAGGCACTGCTTTAGCCACTCTATATATTAGCTCATTGGATTGTCATTCAAGCACTATGCAATAGATACTATTATTGGGCACATTTTATAGATGAGGGAACAGAAGTACCATTAAGTAACTTGCCCAAAAATCACTGCTCACAGGTAGAAACACAAGGCCAGGCGGTCAAGATATAGAGCCCATGCTCATAACTACTCTGGCCCAACTGCGTCTCAGCTGAGCCTACTACAGTTATGTGCATGTCTCCTGGCCTGGCAAACAACTGATGGGTTTTCTCGTCTTCTTTGTCTTTGGGGGTAGAATAGCATTCAGCCACTCTGCATGGAAGGAACTTGGAGATTTCCTCTCCTCTCAGGGCCTGCGTGTCACAGATGTGCCCCATGGAGCTGCGACAGCAGAACGAGGACCATATTGGTGGAGTCCCTGCTGCCCCTCACCCTCTGTTCTCAAAGGCTGTGGAAACATCAGAGGAATGAAAGGAGCAGTTGTGAGTTGCTGAATTCCCAGTCTGATGACCAAATAAGTCACTAGCTGATGTGTGGATGTACATTCAGAAGTCTAGCTAAAAGGAGGCTTACAGAGCTTGTGATTCATTCAACCATACTTACTACTGAGCCAAGCACTAGACCAGCTGTAGGGTTCTCAGTACCCCTGTCTGTTCCATTCCATGACAATCATTAGTTCTTTCTTTCACTCACTTTATTTTATTCACTCACTAATTAATTCGACTTTTATGAAGTTCCGATTTGGTGGCATCAGATAATGTGCTACATTGGAGAATACAACGTTGAAATAGAATCTCCAGGCTGCCCTTCCTCTGAGAAGGGTATCTGAGAATCATTGCATGGTGACTCTAACCATACTTCCTATCCTTTTTTATGGTAATGTGTGTGTCTTTGTTCACACAATCTCTGAAAAAGGCAACTCCTTGAATACCCAACCTTGGACCATTAAGAAGCCCTTTTAATACTAAACTGCAGCCACCACTTGTATGGCTTGAGTTTTTGCAGAATTCTCCACTTAAAACGTTTTGTTGCTGATGAAGCAGGAGAGAAAATAAGAGTGCATATATGGATATTTTTGTCTTAGTATTTGTTCCAGTCTCCAGCTGAATCAGTCTGAAAAAATTAATCTTTGAAGCCTTAATTTCTTCATTTGTAAAATGGGATAATAATGTCTAATTTGAAGATTATAGTGAAGATTAAATGAAATAATGTGCCTAAGTTGCCTGTATGTAATAGATACTAAAATGGAATAGAGGAAAGGGAGAGAGCGGAGGGGAGGAGAATTCATGTCATGTGATTTTTGCAGAAGTAAAAGTAATGTAATAAACTCCATGGCCAATGAAATACCAGAATGACAACTTTCTTAAAGAAATGAAAGGTTTTTATTTTTGTTTACAGTTTTGGTTTTGTATTTTTGTGGGGTTTTTTTTTGGGGGGGGCTTTGTTTGTTTTTTTACTTTGGAGATTTTTTAATGAAGTACAAGAATATTTTCTGTATTTTTAAGTTTAGTTATACACTTTCTTCATTTTGTGTTTTTCTTATTGTAAATCTGATTCCCCATATTATTTGAGAAATTTTCTGTAGTCATTGTCCTTCCAATTCCCTCACCGGAAAATAATGCTTTATTTTAGCATGAGACGCTTTTTTTTTTTTTTTTCATTTTAAACTATCTCTGGGATAAGACATATTTCTGTTTAATATAAAAGCATTTCAGAAAAACATGGTAACAACTAGATGGAGAAAATGCAAGATTCTTGGTTTCAGAGGCCCAATTTTATAGTATGTAAAAAGTATTTGAGGCCAAGAAACCACAAGGAAAAAGAGAAAGAAACATTAACATATTTTAACCAACTTTTAGGATAACATGACTAAATATGAGTTCAACAGCCAGCTCAGCATATGATAGGAATCATTAGAGAACTGACTTTGAAAGAAAGACTAAAGCACCCTGATCTGGTTCTCTGAAAGCTCCTGGGAATCTTACTACAAGACGGTGAAATATATTTAAGAAACTGCTTAAGATCCAGCAACTGAAAATGTTTCAAGTTATAACTCACCAGAGTAAGAATAATACAGGCCACTATAGTAAAGTAGGGAAAAGGATATAAAACTTTTATACGCAGAAAGCCTTCAAAAATATACAGAAATCTAGTACAAGGGGCTTGAAGTTGCCATGTGTAAAAATAAGCAGAAGCAAAACAAGCGATTTTAGCTTTAGCAATGAGTGAGAGGTTTATACGCCAAACCACAAAAAAATATTTCAGCGGAAAATAATGGGCTCTTGAAATACATTTTCAGAATAAAGGAGCAAAGGTAAAAGCTGTTCTCCTGACAACATACAAATGAGAAATTAAAGACGGGAGAAAAAAAAATGACATGAGTACTAACCCCAGGGATTGTTACTTCCTTGAGAAGGAATACCAAGAGAAGGGGAGGTGGCCAGTACTGGGAACCCATTTCCTGGAATAACTGGGAAAATGTTTTAAAGTGAGATGGTAGAAATTAAAACACCAGCAAAAAGCTGGAAACTGATAAGGCGAAATAGACACCGGGTCTTGATAATATATCACTGTTATTACTAGATTAATGGCATGCTGTTCTACTATATCAAAACCTTTTGTAGGAAGGGATCATATAAAAGCATCAATAAAACAACTCTTTAAAACAATAAAGCAAACATATTCCATATGTTTTAGAGGAAATGAAGAAAAAAATTAGTGAATATTTAAGGTTGTTTAGGTCTCTTTCACTAGGTTAGAGTAGTGAAAATTCAAAACAGAAGTAAACATTATTTTTCTAAAGGTTGGGGATTTAAAATCAAAGGAGGAGCTCAGGAAATAGGCATTGAAGACCCGGCAATTTTCAGGTTAATTTGTGTAATATGGATAGCCTCCAAGTCTTTTTTTTTTTTTAACTCCTAATATTAAAATTATATTTCTGTATTAACTATGCATTGCCAAGTTTCCTCTTTGTACTTTATGAATATAGCATAAGAAGCACAAGTGCATAATTTAAGATCTTTCAGCATTATTTGTACCAATAAATTATGAAATAAACACATTATACAAATGTTATGTATTAAATTCTGTGCACACAATAGGAATAAGAAAAAATACTCACAAATCTAAGTCATATATATGTATATATATACATATATAGGTATATATATTGATTTATTCCTTTAAAATGGCCTGTAAAATAAATTTTTATTATCACTCTCACTTTATATGTGAAAACACAAAGCCCCAAAATTAGAGTGAATTGCCCAAGATTACAGAGCCTGTCGCTCTGATTTGAATCTAGGCTGTCTGGTGTTCCTGGTCTTTTAAGACTATATTATGCTTATGTTTTGACTGTGGCTATCACATAAACAGGGAGATCTATATACCTATGAAATCACTCTGTTAAAAGTATGCGAAGCATGGTGTGAGCACAAAGAAAGGCATGTCTAACTGCTTGGTGGGAAGGACAGAGGGTTAGGAAAGTCTTGATCAAAACATAAGTAGGGTCAACTCATTTTTTGTTGTTGTTGTTGTTTTTTTTTTTTTTTTATCTAGTTCTATAAGCATCAACAGAGACAGATCTCAAAACCAAAATGTGTGAAAAGAAAATTTCAGAAAAATATGAACAGATGATACAATTTATGTTGATTTTTTAAGAAAAGCAAATAACACAAACCTAAAAATAAAAAATAAAGTAGGAATTCACTTAGGTTATAAACTGGAGAAGGACGTTTCTAGCAAAGATATAAATACGTGTTGTGAGAGAGCATATGTTTGAGGAAGATGAGATTACAAATAGCGCCATGTCACTAACACACAAAGCAGAAGCATGTATATTCACTAACTTATTTTCGCCTATCTGCTACAGGCAAAGTAAGTTTTCTACATGCTCGATTTATCCTCCTTAATCGGAAGCCAAACATGTATTCCCTTCAAGTGAAGGAGACATTCAGATTTAACTTGAAGAGATTATGATTGATTCGTATGCTAGAGACAGATTAAATTTCACTGGGGTAGCTAATGTACCTGGCTTATCATTTTAAGTTCCAAGTACTGTGATTTTAACAAAAAGAAAAATAGATAAAATATTTGAGTTAATTGATTGCTCAGTCTAAACTGTATAGAGACAGCGAATTCAAAAAATCAGGTTATTTCCAACGTATGTGTAAAATACAGCCTTACAAATATTCTGTCTTCTTACCAAACACTGCTCTCTCTGTTGCCACTAGCATGTCTGTTTTTACAATTCATTTTTAAATTATTCAAGCATTTTTTTAAAAACACCACAATGCGGTCTATTTTCTAACGTAATCTTTAGTGAAGTAAGAATACAAATATTGGCAACATTATAATGAAGTAACTCCATATTATTAAGCTAGACTAGGCTGTTAATTTTTAAAAGGATTAGTCCCTCACATACTAAAATCCTTGGGGTCTTTGTTCTTTACTTTTTAGATATTGAATCATATTCTGAATGAAATATCTTTCTTTAAATGCTTTACGTATTACAGAATTATACACCTGAAATCCTTGTAACTTTGCTAACAATTGTTACCCCAATAATCTTCAATTAAAAAAAAATTCCTCTAAGAAAAGAATTATTGTTTAATGTTCTAGGCCCTAACTAGGGTGTCCCAAATAAACAGAAACAGAATTAGACAATTAATTTTGAGACTGACCAAATCTCACTTCCACTTCTCACGAACACCCCAGTACCCTCCTCCTTCTTTCCTCCCATTTGAATTCGTTGACATTTCCCTGGAATGAAAGTAGACCTTATTTTGAAACCATGACGGAGCCTTTTATTTCCTGCCGCTTTTATTTTCACCACTCCCTACTCCCACCCCACTGCAATGAGCCTTCTGCTTGTAATGACTTACCCCGGCCTCCCTAACTGATAACACCCACAGAAACCTTGTCAAGAACCAAAGCTCCTTGGAGAGTCAGCTGCTGTAGTTACTCATACCCCACTGATAAGATCTCAGGTACTGATCCCAGACAAGAATCAGGAGTCAGTCATGCTCTTCAGAGAGCCCACGGTTTCTGCTGCTCAGTTAATTCCCCCCAACTGCTTCCTGACTTCAGCTCCATAAGGCCCTCAAATGACACGCTTTGTAGCTGAACACATAGTGATAATAATAATAATAATAATAATAATAATAATAAAAACAACTACAAAAAAAACCCACCCACAACACCCTGCCTGATCTCCTGCACAGACGGGAGCCCTGGGGCTCCACTCCTCCACTCTGCTGGGCTGTAGTATCTCCTTACCTTCCCAGTCCACCATGCTTCTAGCTAGCAGCAATGACCATGGGGATTCCCTAACATCACCATCTCTCCAAGCGGACGGGACTAGCTCAGAATGTACAACTAATGCCAGGCGCCCTAAGTGACCACAACCCCAAAAGAGACTCCGATGCACGGAGTTGCTTCTATCAAAGGCCAGTCACTGCTGATGGATATTGTCAGCCCAGGACATTGCTTTTTTCAGGAAAAGTGAGATAAGAAGGTTTGGTCTCATCAAGACACCTGGAGAGCCTGAAAATAATAAATCGCATGACAACTATATTTTTAAACAGAGGTAAAGTGCCTCAGTACATACACCTTCATCCATTTAAATCAGCAATTTAATTTGATGAGATTTTTTTTTTTAGAGTTATCATATATTCATTTCTGATACCTAACGTCCAGGCCTCCTCTTCTGTCTTTTCATTTGCATCTACTATGGTTCTTGGTGGTTTTTACATTGATATTAGAAAATAAGTGAGAGCTTAAGTTGCCCCCTCTTCATTATGCATTTATTTTTGCACAATATTCTTTAGTGAAATTAGACTCATTCACTGGAGGACCCTAAAATGCCAGTGACAGAAACAAAATCTGATCAATCCAATTTTCTCTTTCACTCAGAGGACTATTAATATAAAAAAAATCAGATTATCTTTAAGAATTTCAAATAGAGGATAATTTCCACCTATTTTTAGAGTGAGAAATGATTATCTTGTGGGATATACTAAATGACATGAGTATTAACTGCATGAACTTCGGTCACTTCTGCTCATATGTAATAGACTCTTCCCCACTTTCTAAGAGTCATTTTACAAAGAAATCCAATAAAATTGCTTTAAGCTGTGTAGTAAGGAATACCATACCTCACAGTTTATGGTAATTTAGCATAGGCTAAGTGAAAGTCTTATATATTCCAAGAGAGCATAATGCATGTCTGTTTTATTTATTTGTTAAAATGTGCCTGACCCCCAAACACCTAAGGACAGCCTTAAACAATACTAAATATTGACCAATGAATTAAAATAATTCCTGTACTTGAAAGGATTCAATTCAATATATTACATAACTTCAACTGCAGCATTTCACAATTCCGCTTCTTTGTAATTGGTCCAAATTCCCTAGAGTTTTTAATATATTTGAATTATGTCTAACTATGACAATTTAGCAGAGATAAATTCCATTACTTGGGGTGAATATAAGGAACTTGGTTGGTAAATTCATTGTAATACATTTATTTATAATCTGTCACATCACATAAAAATGTAAGTTTAAAACAATGGAGAAAACACGCTATTAAAAGAGAATAAACTGGAACAGGCTCACCAGAAAATGTTAAAACTATTTTGGTGGATTTTGGTTTTGTTAAATTCTTAAATACATTTGGCCTAACACATTTCCTTTTAATTCCCTTAATATACCCTGTGGATTTCCACAGAAATGTGAACCGTATGTTTCTGATTCATTTATACTTAACTCATCAACATGTTTGGTAAAAGTGATTTGAAGCAAAGAGCCTTGTGAACAGTTTTGGGGAGGGGAGCTCTTTTATTTTAGTTAGTAAACAGCTGGAACCTGAACCCAGAAATCTTAGGGCTTCATTTAATACTCAAATTCCATAAAGAGTGAAAGCGTTCTTAACTGGATCAGGCACACTCCGCCTTTGACAGTGCCTCGCTCCAAATCTTACAGCTGGGAGGAATTATTTTGATAGTTCCCTCTATTTCTTGTCACTTTTATTTTAGAGGATACAAGCCTTTGACGGTGCAGAACTTCTCTGAGTCTGGACTAGATGACACCCCATCAGCTCTGTTTGTTTACGCAGATCTAAGTAGGTGCTGTTACTGCCTCAGGAGCCGGCTTGCTCATCAGAGCAGCCTGAAAAGATGGCTTTCCTCTCCCAGTAGGAAACTGAGATGATCAAGCAGAGCAATTCCGTAATCTCTCCTCACCCACCCACTGGAATTTATTTATGGAGAGAGAGAGAAAGAGACAGAAATTTTTACCTGATTCTGCAGGATGTGAGTAAACCAGTACGAAATTATCTATTTAATGACTGTTTGCACCAAGCCAATTATTCCTCAGATTTCTAGTCTAACCCCTAACCCCCACATCTTTCATAAAGCATGGAGACACATCCATTTTCCTTTTCTCCTAGTTTGGGAAATCATTCACTAAAGGTCTGTGCCTGACTACTTTATGAAAGATACTTAGTCCCAGCACTCCAGCTAGGTATTTGCTCTCTGCCATATGTCTATCGTCCCGTGGGTTTTATTTTGCTCATGAAAATGGTTGACATCTCTCTGTCTTTTTTTTTTTTTTTTTAATTAGCAACCACACCTCCTGTTCCTCCTCCTCCTTCAAGGGCACTCCTCCAACCTCTGTCAGATGCTGGTTTCCCTGTGGTTTGTGTGCATAAAGACCCTACACTCTGTAAAACATTAGAGATAATCTGCTTACGCTGGTGTCCACTCCGTCCCCCAACCCACCCCACTACCTCCCTCATTATGAAACCCCATGCCTTCCCTATTACTTCTGAGGACTCCTTTGTAAACAAGATCTTAGGTCTGGAGGCATTCCTTTCCTTTTGGTACTCATTGTAAATTAGAAATAAAAAATCCTCTGGCTTTGAGATATATGTAATTTCTGTAGAAGAAAGCCCAACACAGAGGATTAGCATACTGAAATAAGAATAATCCGAAGGAAATTCCTAAGGAGAAAAACAGCTCTCTTTCATCAACTCTCTCTGGAATTGAAGAGAGATGAAACAGATATGTGTGGTATTTGCAGAAAGGAAAAAAAAAAAAGGTGCTTTTCAGTACAGAGCATAAAATCTTCCTTCTGAGCTTCGTAATAAATGAGCGTCTTGATCTGTTTCTTTTCTCAAACGAGAGACGTATAACTTATCAGAAAAAATAAATAAAAGATACAGTGAAAGAAATAGGTGAGGAAATGGGTCCTGAGCTGCTCATTTAATAAACACTGCTGGACCAAGGTGTTGTGGAAAATAAGGCACCAGAGATGGAAGTGTGTTACCCTCATTTATAATCATTAAGGAACTTTTTTATTTCCCTGTTGACATAGATCATTCATCCCTATTAAGATAAAAGTCCGAAGGCCTCACTCCAAAGTGGGGAGAGGAAAGAATTCCTGGGAATCTTTATGTTATTTTATTATTTATTTTTAACCTCAGATGTTATTTAGTTTTAACCTCACCCTTTCAATTTTTCTTTTCAAAATACATGGTGCGGGGGGGGAGGGTGCGAAAAAATCGATACACATTTTAAGAAAGGAAAAATCTGTGTTAAAATTACGTGGACGGTAACCACTTTGAGCACCTCTTGTCATTGCAGAAGTCAAACGTGACTTGTATTCATCTTTCGTTATCGGTATTTTTGAGTATTACAATTTCAATACAGTTTTTCCGTTCTTAAAATGTGCATATTTTTGGCACCCTCTGCATATTGTATAATGTGAATAATACACTGTATAGCACGTGCATACATCTTACAGATAAATACACAGATACACACAGGCTCAAAATGACCTTTGCTTTGTTTTGTTTTACTAATAGGAATGCGTAATCAAAAATGTTTGGAGCCCACTGACTCACCAAAACGAACCCTGGACTGGTAATTCTGGATCTGAGGCATAGTTCCTGACCTATGCCTCAGCTGAATTCAGCTGCATTCCTTTGGACAACTCACTTAGATTTCTGAATCTCCATTTCCAGTTCCAAGGTTAAATTAGATGCTACCTGAGGTCCCTAATGACCCAATGCCACTTGTGCCTTATACACATGCTTATTAAAACCTCACTTGACGTTTACAAGTGACATTTACAAAACAAATGTCACTTGACTTGCCACTCAACAGGTGGTAAGGGTGAATAAGAGCTGCCATCCAAGAGGTGGGAGTCTAACAGGAGAAGAAAATGAAAAAGCTTATTCTACTCTAATCGTTATAATGAGACTACCAGTAAGGGCTTCATTCTACTCTTCTAGACGGTTCCATGTTGGATACAACACTGTGTCCTTCTCAGGATTTTTCTGGTGCTGAGTTTAGGGGCTTGGTTTACACATACAGAGGAAGGAAAGTTCTTAATGGCTATAGATTGGGAGCAAATAAAGGTTCACCTGTTAAAGATGAACAAAGAAAATACTTAATGTAACCCAGAGCCAGCTTTCTTAAATCTTCCAAACCTTTCTCAGGAACATCCTCACATTTCTACCATAGAGAACTTTTTGGATTTTATGGATTATTCAAGAACCACTTTCTTAAAATCTTATGATTTGGGCAGTGGGCAGACGGTTAGCTCAGTTGGTTAGAGTGTGCTGCTCATAGGCTGCGGGTTCAATCCCCACATGAGCCACTTTGAGCTGCACGCTCCTAAAAATACAAAACAAAACAAAACAAAAACTTATGATTCATTTTCTTAAATTAAGATCCTTTCATGTATCCCTTGTGAGTTTGGAGAGTCGGTTCTTAGGTTCTGATAAAGTTCTACCCTCTGATTACACTTCCCAGGTGTAAAAAACATGGAGAATATTTCATTCATTTTCTTTCACAATTAAAAGATCTTTATGTGACTTAACTCCCTTACTATATTTTTGATTTCTTGAAAAACAACAACTGTGTTCAATGCATTTTGGATACCCCATGTAGCAAGCATGATTTTTTTTACACAGAGAAGGTGCTCAGAATGTACATTAAATGAGTGAATGAATGTGCAAGAGGAGAACAGTACTTTACCGAAATCTAGAAGAGCTTTCCCAAAATGCAACCTGTGGAACATGTATGTCATGCATTCTTTTGAGACCTTGTTTAAATGCACTTTATTGGGCCCTGCCTCAAACCAATTGAATCTCTCATATATTAATAAGCTCACCAAGAGATTCTAGGCATGCAAAGTTGGAACCACTGAGCAAAACAAATGGCAATGCTCCTCCCCACCTTTTAGTTTCCAGGGAACAGCTGGGACATGAAGGGTGATTTTTCTCCTGCAATTTCTTGAGACTTAAATTTGCTCTTTGCTTGAATTAGTTTTGTTTAGAATGCCATCTGAATCCCCAAGGCTGCATATGGGTGGTAGTTTGACAGTAGGTTAATAGTGGTGCAGGATTAGGGACCAACTGAAAGCAGTGACGACTAATGGCTACAATGCATTGAGTACTCATGGCATGCCAGGCTTTGTTTTAAGCATGTTTTACCTAGATTTATTTATTTAATCTTTATTCCAACCCACATTTATTAGGTTCTGTTATCAGGTCCATTTTACCGATAAGAAAACTGAGGCACAAGAAAAAAGGATAACTCACCCATGGTCCCACAATAAGTAAACGGTAGAGTCTGGCTTCAAACCCAGGCAAAATGGTTCTAAAGACTACACTTCAGCCCTGGGCTAAACTGTAAAGAGCAAAGTTCTAAGGAGTTCAAGGAAGAAAGAGATCATTGTTCCGTCATAAAAAAAAAAAAAGAAGCCTTCTAACTGAGAAAAAGATAATGATGTGCTTCTGCGTGAGTTATTAAGAGCCATTGTGAAGATATGATTGGATAGCCTTTCCCTGAACAACAGTTGCCTAGTTGCTCTGACAGCCTCTACACCCCAATCACAAATGTCATTCTTGGACTTGGTGGCCCTGGTGGATCTTAGTATGAGTTGCCATCAAGTGGACTTGGGTTCTCAGTGTGGAGGAAGTCTTAAGAGTTATAGGGAAGCTTAGACCAAGGAATAGATAGCTAAGCAACACTGAAGAGTTCATATACAGCATAAATAAAAATGCAATTGTAGGGAAAATTAATAGTGGGGGTGCCAAAAATATGTATACAAAGTAGACACTTTGGTCAACGTTGCTCAAGCAGTAGTTTGCCGTCATCAGAAGTGTCTGGACACCGATGGGAACCACTTTGAGCACCTTTTGTCATTGCAAAAGTCAGACGTGACTTGCAGTCATCTTTTGTTATCATGATATATTGAGTATTACAATTTTAATACAGTTTTCCTTTCTTAAAATGTGTATGCATTTTTTTGGCACCCTCTGTATATTTTTCGCTGTGAACACACAAGGAAGTGGGAGCGAGGAACTTATTATTCACCTTGATGCTAGCCCAGGTTATAGGAGATTTATCAAAATGGAAAGAACATGGAAATACAGACTCCAGACCAAGTCATTCTCACCAGCCTGAAGTAATAGCGGTGGAGAAGGCAGTGTCCTGGGGGGTGGAAAAAGCCACTCCTTTAGGTTTACAGCAATTGTACAGCCAGGATAGGGGCCGACAGGCACTTTATACTTCAGTCTTCTCTGAATAGGATGGAGTGCGATCCAGTCACTTTCTTTTTTCAGATTAAGGCAGGACAGATCTTGTTGTGACACCCAGTTGCCATCAACAAGACACGTCAAACATGTCTTCCTGAGGCAGCTTTCTGATGCTCTGCTTGCTTTCAATAAGACACGAGGAACTTGGATCTCAGCAGTCAGGGGGAACAGGCCAGTCTAGAGGGGATCTAAGATCCAGAATTACCTATATTATTGAGATAGATGCACATTTCAGTCATCAAGTGTTTTCTCAATGCCTGCTGTATTCCAGACATAATGCTAGTCTCCAGTGGGAGAATTTCCTGCAAGTCACATGCAAGAATATCTAATAGGGCAAGAAGTAATGGGAATGAGACAGATTCCAGTCACCAGATCTGGTCAACAAACACAGGAAAGGACATAAAGTAGATCATTTTTCTGAGGGATGACCCTGAACCCTGATTAAAGTCCCACGGTAACGTTATTTAAAAAAAAAAAAAAAAAAGGATTCTCTTTCCCTCAACAAGGTGGAATGATTTTTTAAAAGCAAATCCTAACCATAAAATTGACAAAGGGGAAAGGTCATTGAGAAAATATGCACCAAAACATATCTTTCAGCATGAATATTTCAGGATAACTCACCATGCATTTAAAATGAAATGTGAATTATTCATTATCAAGAAAGTTCAAAGCCCTTCAACTGAATTTGTTTGACCTGTTTGGCAGCAAAATAAATCTGATGGGTGGTCTGGCTCAGGCTCCTGTCCAAGTCCAGTCACATTACATTTTCAGAGGATCAACATTGAAAAGCTCCGTGCCTGTTGCATCAACATGGGGACATCTCCCAAACACATGGCAACCAACACGTTACATAAACAAGTTTGCTCCCTGAGCCAGACTCGGTAGTTTTCCAGAAAATCCAAGCTCAGCAAATGAAGAAGGGATTTGCATGTTCCGACTCAGAGCTCTACCACTTGAAATACATCACATGAACTTGAGGAGTGAGGATTCATCTCATTAATGCAAAAGCTCAGACATCATTTTCCAGCTCAAAAGGCAGAAAAGAGGCTACAATACAAGTGTCTTCTGCCTTTTAAATCAGTGTGTTTTCCATTACACGAGATGCTTCTCAGTTCAGTTTTCCGTATCACTAAAGCCTAAAGAATTACTGAATATCCATCAACTTTTTTCTCTACTTTTAAGTATCAAGTGTGGCCAATAAGGGAAATAACCCAGACCTGAGTGCTCTAGTCTGCCACTCACTCTGTAAACAAGTCACCTAACTTCTCTCAAGTCCATATGTCTAGCCTACAACTATACTGACTAAATTCAAGGGCCTTTAAAATTATTGTACAAAGATTCCTACAAAGTACAAGTACCATGCAAGCATGTGATAACCATCAGCTCCCTGAGATTAAGGATTCTAAACACACTTATGCAACTAAAGTACCTTGTGTATAGAGGTAATAATAATTGAACATTATTAAACACATGCTATGTGTTAGGCACTGTTCTAAATACTTTATTTGTATAAATGGATTTAATCTTTACCACAAGTCTATGAGGAATTACTATTATTGTTCCCACTCTACATATGACATATCTGAGGCTTGAAGAGGTAATGGAGACCTGAGATTGCAGCCCCAGAAGCCCCACTTCATAACCTCTATGGCTTAAGGCGTGCTATATAATTAACAGCACTGGGTTAGGAACCAATAAACTGTCACTCTGTTTCTGGTTCAGGGACCTCCTATCCAGAGTCTAGAACCAAATGCATGCTCACAAAATGCTTACTGAACTTATTGATACGTAGCACATTCTTTCATAAGTCTCTGAATCCCATCTCACTCACCTACCTCATCGGTATCAGTGAGGCTCCATGAGAAAACAAGGGCTATTAGCATTGTTTGTTAAGACACAAATGATAGCCTTGCCTAGAAAGCATGACTGATTTGCTCCACTCTAATCTACTGTGTGGTGAATTAGGTTTAGACGTCAGAGTAGAACTCGCTGACTATGTTCCCATGTACATAAGAGTCGGGAGGCCTCGGAAGCCTTATGCAAGGCCAAGGTCTTGCGGCAGGTCCGTCTCATAATTCTACCGTGGAGAACGCAAGGCCCACGGGATGGCTCCTCTGCCAGATCACTTCCTGTGCTATATCCTGAGGCCTCCTCATCTTTGGCCACTCATCCCAACAGGCCCTCCCTTCTACAGCTGGTCTGGCTGACAACTTTTAGGATGTGAAATAATGCAAGCATGTGACACTATTATTACCATGTGTAGTGGGTTGAATATGGTCCCCCCAAAACTCATGTCTATCCAGAACTTTCAGGATGTTACTTCATTGGGAAATAGGGTCTTCACAGATGGAATTAGTTAAGGATTTTGATTCTAAATCTTCCTGGATTTAGAATGGGTACTACATCCAATGACTGAGGTCCTTACAAAAAAAAAAAAAAAAGAGAGAGAGGGCGATTTGGGCACAGAGATACGCAGGCACAAAGGAGACAGATACAGGAAAGTATGTCTTGTGCAGACAGAGGCAAAGATTGGAGTGACGCGGGACAAACCAAGAAGGACCAAGGATTTCCAAGGACCCCTGGAAGCTGGGAGAATCAAAGCAGAATATTTCCCTAGAAGCTTAGGAGGGAAGACTGCCCCACCGACACTTTGATTTCAGATTTCTCTCCTTCGGAACTGTGAGAGAAGAAACTTTTATCTTTGTAAGCAACCCAGTTTGTGCTAATTTATTACAGTGGCCCTAGGGAGCCGACATACCACTCCTATTGCTCATTCTATAAAGAATTAGAAAAGGTATTTCAATGACTTTAGAATTCACTAAAGAATGAGAGATGCTAAATATAGAACTAAATTATAAATTCGGTAAATCACATGCTACATGGGGAAAAAATTCTGTTAATCACACCTCACATTGAGAAAACACCAGTCATCACTAGCAACATGTATTTTCACTTTTGAGGGTCGTATAGTGAGAACAAAATCTACTTACAGTGGAGAGACATTTTTCCCTTGTGCAGCATACCTCCACATAATTATAAAACAGCATGTTCTTATAAGACGCATGCTATAAAAATAAACCTAAAGGAAATATTTTAGAAAAAGATGAATTCCAAAAATATAATAAAATACTGTCATATTTCTGCCATCAACCACTTCCAGAAACATTTTCATTACTCTTGGTTCCTACTGATCTATCTATCCTAGTTTTAAATCTATTACACAGTAAAGTTCATTTAAAGGATTCCTTAATCCACATTTTTCCACAACCTAAATAACTAGGGACTGTCAAAGATCATTTTTTAAAAAAAAACGTTTACCTGGGTCCACTTCTGCGCTTTTGACTATTTTGTCATGGATTATTACCCAAATGAAACGTAGAAGAGACCTCAAATTTTAACTTATTAGGGGGGAAAAAAGCCTGTAAAAATTTTATGCTTTCCAATCAAAGGTAGTGCTCCCAGCATGATGCCTGGAACCCTTGTGCAGCTGTGACTGAAAAAACTCAAGGTGTGATTAAACGGTCTTTTTCCTATTATCCTCCCTTAAAGGTTTTTTTTTTTTTTTTAATTGGAATGCAGCCATCATTAACAGAGTCTGCTCACCAGAAGTCTTTGACCCAAGTGACGAATGGAGCCACCCAACTTCTGACTTCTTCATGCCAAATTGATGCCTGCTCCTGCCACCTCTCAACAGTGTACTGCTCTGTTGCCTGTCACTTTTAATAAAGAAAATAACATAATAACTCTGTTTATGAGCTTTGGACATCCTGTGGCTTCATAAGAAATCTATTTTTTCACAGTACAAACAAGAAGCGTTGGGATGGTTCGTCTCAGGTGGAAGACACATGTCTCTCCCTGCCCTACCCACACTCTCCCTCCTGTCCAGTTTCCCCCCATCCCTCGGGAGTAGGATTATTTTCTGGTGTCCTGACCTGAAAAGTTTAGAACCACTGTAACTCTTCCTAGTATATGTTCCCGGCATCTAATTTGTCATCAAATGTTTTCATCTCTTAAATGAAGCTGTCTCATTCATGGCATTCCTCATCTCCTGTCCGCTGAGCCTTCTCGATGACTCACTTGGACATATAGACTCCTTCCCTGTGAAATCCCTTCCACAGATCCTATCCAGGTAAATGTGCCTAACATGTTACTTTCTTCATGACATTCCCCTGCTTAATATTTTGTTATGGTTCCTAATGGTCCACCAGATAAAAAGCCCTAATTCCACAATGGGTTTTCAAACCCTTCCATCATGTAGGAGGGTTTGGAAACCCATTTATAATGTAGGAGAATCTGAAAACCCAACTTGGTTTATCTATCCATCTTTCTTTTTCTTGTAAACTTCAGTACAGCTACTGTTCCAGGAAGATGAGCATTCACTCCTCTTCCTTTCTAGCTCAAGCTTCCCTTTCTTCCGGCCTCATGATTACTCTTTCAGCCTGTCACCAGTGCTTCTTTTGACTTCCGGCACCAAATGTCCTCCCTCTTCTCCGCCATTAAAACTCTATCGGTTCTTAAAGATCCCACTCAGGGAGTCTTCTCACACTATCGTATTCTACACGATAATATCCCACCTCTAAAATAATTAACTTATAATGTGTAACTTTATGTTCTTCCATTCCCTCATTCCCTGGTTCTCACTAAACTGGCTCAGAGACCTGCAGGCTTTATCCTCTCATTATTTTCCCACTCCATCTGCCCTTTCTTGGTTTAATTATTTCCCTACTTTGCCTGGACAGTACGATATTTTCATCAATGTGATTGACAGTGCCACCTCCCCTTGACCTTCTGCCTTGCTATCAGCAATACAAGATCAATGAATTGTTTATTTCTTCTGTTTCTATTCAGTAGCTACTGGTATAAATTTGATGGCAATGTATAATTGCTCCTTTAAATGCTTTATATGTATTTATGGCTACTTTGCAATTTTTCCCCATTCTTACTCAGCTTCCTTTTCCTTCGTAAGTCTTTAACCTTTTACCCGACTCTTTTAATTCTTAGCAAATGACCATTATAAGGCATAATCTTGCTCAGTTGCACTATCCCAACATTCAGATTCGCCTACATTTCTTTCAAGTCTTAAAGAAGAATGTCTCTACTCTCTTTCTTGTTCCCTTCCCTTCCATCTTTTCGGAGTTCTTGCTTAAGCCATTTTTCTAGTTTTCCCTCTTTTGGCTTCTCTTGTCCATTTATAATATGCTTCAGTCATTCCCATATTTAAAAATATTCTTCTTTACAGCCCTATCTCCTTCTTGGTTTTACAAGGAAACATTTTAAAGGAACAGGCTACACTTGCTGTGTTCACTTTTTTACTTCAGGTTTCCAAACCGAGCCACTCTAATCTGACTCCGGGCCCCACCTACTGAAACTGCTCTCCCAAAGATGGGCATACACCATGGAATACCACTTAGCCATAAAAAGGAGGAAATCCAAAATCCAGCCATTGGTGACAATATGGATGGACCTTGAGGGTGTCATGCTAAGTGATAAGAGATAAGTCAGAGAAAGACTAATACAGTGTGGTCTCACATATATGTGTAATATAAAAACAAACAAACTCATAGAAAAGGAGATCAAATTTGTGATTGCCAGAGGTGGGGTGCAGGGGATGGAATTGGATGAGGGGGTCAAAAGAAACAAACTTCTAGCTATTGAATAAATAGTGGGGACGTCATGTACAACATGATGACTATAGTTAAAACTACTATATGGTATAGTTGAAAGTTGCTAAGAGAGGAAATCCTAAAAGTTATCATCACAAGGGGAAAAAAATTATATCCATATGAGATGATGGATGTTAACTAAACTTACTGTGGTAATCATTTTGCAATATATGTAAGTCACCTCAATGTGCTGTACACCTTAAACTTATACAGTGCTGCATGTCAATTATATCTCAACAAAACTGAAAGAAGAAAAAAGAAACGTTGCCTGCCACCTCCCTCCTCTCCTACCAAATCCAATGGCCTCATTTCATCCTCACAGAGCACTCCACAGATGTTTATCTACAGCTCAAAATAACTGTCTTTGCTTTCACGGCATTCATGCATATTTCCTTTTACTTTCATGATTTCTTCTGAGAGTTTTCCACTGATTTCTCTTCCTTGGCCTAGTCTTGAAATATGGCTCTTCTAAAAAAATGATTCTCTTTTCCCCGTACTACTAATTTTCTCTCAAAATGATTTTTTCAATTCCCAGAGTTTTTCTGATTCCAATACACTGATGACTCCCAAAATTTAGTTTCATCCCCAATCTAAGCTTTAAACCCATATTTCCAGCAGTCACCACACTTCTGTGGACACCTCAAATAACCTGTGAAAAGTCGAATGCACTGTCTTCACTCTTTATTTACTCCTTCCTCTATATTCTTCATCATCATTAGAGCTTCACGAGAACACTTGGAGATAGTCATCTTAGACTGTTACCTATACCTTACCTTCAAGTCCTAACCCATTCCACATTTCCAGTTCTACCCTTACCCCATCCTGGAAACCACTGCCTAAATTCAGATAATTCTTGTCTCTGCCTAGTCTGAAAACAGACTTCCAATGAGTCTCTTCTTAGAGCCTTTCAATCTACCCAACATACCTTCCCCAAAGTTATTTCTATGTTGTCGGAGCTGGCTTGTTATGTATAGAATCATGTTATTCTTCTATTAAAAAAATAATCAACTCTGATCTATGTTTCTAAAAGCTGGCCTGTCTTTTGTGTCTTCCCACTTGACAACAGGGGTGTACATAAAGACTGGTTGAGAAGACCTGTGTATAAACTTTTGGCCATATGGTTTTTATTTGAGAGATGGTTACTATTTTCTTCTATTGTTCCAAGTACCAGGTGCTATCTGTGAAACCATTTGTTTCTGTCTCCAAATACAGTTTCCTGTATTAGGTCTGTCCGTGTCAGGGGCTACTCATTTGTGTGCTGTCACCATTTCCTTAGACCTCACAGCTACAGTTAAAAGATTAAGGCTCCAGTGAGGTCTCTTAAAGATGTCTCACTTATTTCTATAGAATAATCTTCTCATTGGGCATGACAATTAATGTCACTTTTTAAAAAATGCCTGCTGAAATGTTCAGTGTCCTGGCTTTCCGTGTGGAATAAAATTCTAAGCAGAAGGACTGAAAGAATTCCTTTACTTGAAGAGGGCCCTGGATTTTCAAGATTATTTTAGAAGATTTACAATTGCTACTTTACATTTGACATGTACAAACAAAGCCATCAAGCCAATTCAAGCTGCTTCCAGTTTACTCTGACAGCACAAGAAGGTACTTACTCTCAGTGCCAGCCGGGCATTATGCAAGTCTTAACACATGAATCTGGCTGGGAGAATTTCAGCATATTTTTCAAGGATTGTTTAGAATTTGTCAAGGCTCTTCCATACTACCTTCCAATGTAAAGCATTACTTAGCAGAAGACCAAAAGCCTGATTTTGTGTTGATTTTATTAAGCCTTTCACACAATGTAAATATAAAGGGCATTATTGGAGTTTGCTTGTACTGTCTCCCTCAAGATGAATCTTTAAAAAATGATTTAAGAATCTCCCCCTTTGTTTGTCACATGGTAGGGTGTGTGAGAGATCGGGAAAGCAGAAGCCAAGGATTAAGTTTGTTTATCTTAAAAAACTTTAGCTTCTAGTCAATCATTTCATTTTAATGGGCGACATCATGCTACAGTAATTGGTTTAACTCCTGTCCTGCTGGCCATACCAAAACTTTTGTGGAATCAATTTAATTTTGTCTTTTTGAAATTGTTTTCCAGAAAGCAAGGGAAATAAAGATCTGAAGCCAATATATGAATAACGACATGAAAATCCAACTATTTATGTATAGCTTGGGCTTTTATTTTTCTCTACTGGCTCACAGTTTGGAGCATATTTGTCATGCAAGGCATATTTTGCAGGAATAAAACCACTTAGAGCAAATGGGTCAATTAATTTATTAACTAATTAATTAACTTTCTGCTTCACTTTTCTTCTATTACACAGCTGTGAATATTTATTTAGGAGAGCCAAACATGATATACTGATAATCATTCTCATAAGCTATTATTCCCTGTTATAGAAGTTTTGTGATACAAAATCACACAATTATGACGTCCTTAAAAAAAAAACAAAAAAAAAAAACAAACCCTTCCCCATCCAAAAGAAAAGGTATAAATTTAAGCTAATATAAACTTGTCAGAGTTCTCCCTCTCAATTTCACACCAGGGTGTGGTGCTACACAGCTGGGGAGCTGAGCTAATAAGTGTTGAAAAATGAAAAATGCTGCTTTATGGCATCACATAAACTGGCAAAATGAATACTTTTACCTCCACCCCATTTTTGACAAACAAATGCCAAAATGTAGATGTTGTAAGAATGAAACTTTATGGTATTAGACCCATGGGACAAACAGAATTGTCTTGTGGGATTTTCTTTTTATTGAATACTATATGTAATAAGAAGTGGCATAACATTTATAAAATCTAATCACTTTTTGTTCCCTTTTGAACCTCAAAGGGGTCATTTCTAGGAAAGCTGTTGGAAACACTGCATAATGATCTATTTATCCAGTAGTGAAAAAGGATTATGCCTTTTACAAGGAGACTGAGCCTTCCCTAACAATATAAATACTGTAATATGAATACACAAATTGAGGGTTTTGAGGAACATTACGTTCAACAAATATTTATTGAATAACTGTAACAGCGTTCAAAGAGCGACGCTAAGTACTCTCATGTAATTTACATTAAATAATATAATCAGGAGCCAGCTGTTTTTCTTGGGCTGGTTTGTTTCCTAGCTGATGGCCATTTACTCACTCACTCACCATTCCTTCTCACTCTCTGGCCATTCCTTCAACACTCAATCAGCAAACATCTATTGCAAGTTTATCACGTCCAAGTCACAGAAGCCTACAAATCATGTGAATGATACCATTACAACAAGATATACATGAGAAGTTTATCATGAGAAGAAATCTCTTGGTCAGGGGCTAGAAATCTTGACGGAGCCAGAACAAAGTAAGCAAGAAAAGAGAGGCAAGAGGGTACGTTGTCAGGGTACATTCCTTCCCCATGTTGGACTTCAGTGAAAAGAGATAAGACAGAGAAATCCAGGGTCCTATCCTAAGGTGTCTAAGTGTTGTTAGAGTACAGTGGCTGGGAATTTCTGATTGTAATATTTAGAGAACTGTGATTGTCTGTTCCAAGTATGCCTTCTCTCGTTTTCCAAAGCTAGAAATATATTCTCTCACCTCTAAACTTATGAAGATTTTATCTATAACTTTCTTATAGGAGTTAATAGTATTTACCTTATATTATAGATATGTACACTGCTTACCTCTCTACTAAATATAAACTCCTTCAGAGTAGGACCAAAGTCTGATAATACCTTTTTATTCACCAACAGTATTTAGCAGAGTGCATTATGGATATTCTACATGATTTGGTTGAATAAATGACTTCAATAGACTCAACCAATATATAACCAACTATTCATAGCATTAGATAATACTTATTATAGTAGTACCTAAAGACAAAAACATAAGTACTAATCAAGAAAACTAATAAATATGCCTAATATTTGGGAGAAGTCCCATCTGGGTGGTCTAAATGATGTGTTGATTAATAAATAATAGGATGAAATGAGGGATTCTGATTACAGCTTTTAAAATATGCAATTACATGAAAGCCACTAAAAAGAGTCCTTCTGGAAATCCCCCAAAGTATTTGAGTAGATTTTATAGGATACAACTGAAGATTGCAATGACGTGAGCTGAGTTGCATTGCCCTTCTTACCTTCCATAATTTAATAAAATGCACCACGGGCGCCTCTCTCTCATAAACAAATGCAAATTCTGCAAGTAGCAGATGATTTCCAGGAACAACTCTATTCCTCAGTCACTAATCTTACTCTCAGTGTTACTACCACTGAGTCAGTCCTCAGTTTACCCTTGCATATACCAAAATGGTAGAAACAAGGAGTATGGGTTCATTGTAGTCGGTTCTAACTATTAAGCAGATAAGTTTAAAATGTGTCTTTGCTCTCAGCACCCTATTGTGAGCAACAGAAAGGAAATGTAAGTCCTTTAAGAAAATAGCCGTGTCAGTTATCTTTGCTCTAGTGTTCAGGATACAGCTGGCAATTGGCCAGTGATGCTGACATGTTAACTATCTTGGTGAAGTTTAATGAAAAGACTCTACTACCAATCCTCAGGTAATAGCTACAAAGCTGTGGTGTCCATTTGAACTTTTAGGCTGACGAACAGTGTAAAGACAGCTTATCACATATCCACATCATCTCTAGGAAGCTAACGCCGATTCCCGCTTTCACTCCGGAAGACAGGATTAGTATACTTTTTTAAAGACTCAGACTGTTCACAGTTGGGAAGTGGTGAATGCTGGACAATTTTACATTAGTATGAGATATCTGGATATGAGAGAAATCACTGATTTTTTATCACTTACTGTGAGATTTTTTTTTCACCCACTGGAATTCACCTCAATGGCCATCACAATACAGCACAAAATACCCCAAAGACTCATGAGCTTATGCGAATCAACGGCTACAGCAAGTTCCCTGACAGAAACACGCTTAGGGACTCAACAAAGCACTTCCTCCGACAATGTGGGAGGTGGGCAAGAATCTTAAGCAGAACATGTTGGAATGCAATAACATCCAGTGTGGTGACATCTCTTAAGGAAAGGATTTAGTCAACCACAGGTCAAAAAAGACAATAATTATAAACAACGACAAACTCTGAGGACAACAGCCACAGCCACAAATTAAAGTTCTCTCTTCAAAGGGGCTTCATTTTAAGCTTCAGATCCCAAAATAATTGCCATGATTAGCATAACCTTTGGCTATAAAGAACAAGCTTTTCTTCCCCCTATTGTGTGATATAGACCACTATTTAAAAATATATATATTTAGTTCTTTGCAGCATTGTGGGCCCTTTTTAAAGCTCATGTGAATCTTTTAAATGATCTCCAGAGAACCTTCTTGGATTGACCCTATTGGAAATGCCTGAGAGATTTGTGGTACACAGTTAAGAAATGCTTGCTATTGAATGAGTACAAAGAGTACGGTTGAACATTTAATATCACACTCTATATTTTTCTTCTCTTTTTTTTCCTCCTTAGAAATGAACAAGTCCCCTTAATGATGTTAGGAGGGAAATTTGGTGCTTTACACAAAGCACAACTTGTAGGGGGAAAAATGCACGTGCCTTGTGTTTATGGCCAGGGCCATGGGTCAAAATGAAAATCATGTCCTGTGTGAACTGAAATAATCAAGAGGTTTCATTTGGAGTGCATTTTTATGTTTTCTGGAAGTTTGTTTTAAGACAAAGAATGTTCCAGTCTTTTCACTGGACTAATGAATGGCTTAAAGACAATGATGAGATTTGAGTCTGTGTGTGTATCAATGGAAACATGGGATTTGCCTTCTCTACTTCTATTCTAGTCTGTTTTCTCTGAATAAGTAACAAATTGGTTGTAGCTATTACCCCAAGTGGCTTCCAGATGTTAACCATGTGAGTGAACAGAACTATTCTCTGATGAGAGTGGCAAGAGAGAGAAATTGTTAGTATATTCAGTGATTTTAATAACCATGAAACACACAATTTTGTCTAGCAAGCCCACCTGCACAATGTGAAAAACCTACACAACCTACATAAATAGGTTACTTTGTTACAGGTAAGAGGAAGATTTAAATCTATGTAGCATATGTGAACTTACTCTTAAAAAAAAAAAGGAATAACTCACTTCATGAAAACTGATTACTATCTATATTTTAATGCTTTAAGTTTTTAGATTTAAAATTTTATGTCTGTACTGTACAGAAAGGGATATTCATTCTTATACTCTATGTTAAGATATTACAAGCCCTTTTGATGTTTTACATAGTCTAGGTAAAAAAAAAACTGCTATTAAATTGTTCTCAGCCTCAGTTGAACATCGACACACTTTACATTTTTTGTTAAGAAAAATAAATAATTCACAGTTTTGCAAGTGAAGGTATGTACTTTTCCTTGCTTTCTTGAAATTATATTATTACTGGGGACAAGTGCCAGCAGATGTCATGGGTGGCATTTCTCACTGAGAAGCAAGACATGAATCAATATTTTTATTACAGTGAACCCATTTGTCTTCATAAACAAAATATTATTACTGTTTTTCCATGTAGATTTCAATGCTAGTAAGAAGAATATACAAATTGTTAGAAGAGAGAAATAAATTACACAAATAAACAGTGTTTCAAAAACCATCATTGGTGTAAAATGAAGCAAGAAGTTGAGATTGTCAGTTGTTTCCAAAAGCTGTTTAATGTGTGTGTGTGTGTGTGTGTGTGAGTGTTTAATGTTAATTATTGAGTATAGATTGCTTGTTCATCTCTTGTGCTTTTCCTATTGACACAGCTGTAGTTAATGATATTTTTGAACATCTTTTTCCTGTTATGCGTTCTATAATGACCATGTAAATATAAACTAGTAGGGAATACGGGAGAAAAATTACATGAAAATTATTTTTCTTTACATACCACACACACACACACACACACACACACACACACACACACACACCTGCAGCCTGCCTTCACGTAAAAAAAATAATTAGGAAAGACTTAATACAATGGCAACATTAAATAAAAAGCTCTTTATTTTTGTTGATTGTTTTTAGGCCCATATTATGAGAGCGGGGAATGAGAAAGAAAAGTAAATGGTTGAATGAGCAGATGCTATATGTAGGGGTGACCCTGCTTGCTGTAAGAACAGGTATAAAGGGCATTTGAGCCCAGAACAGGACAAAAATTTAAGGTCCCAGAACTGAAACAATGGCTACATTAAAGTTTATAAGCCCATATAATCATTACTTTCTAAAGAGTTTAGTTCTATTGTATAAGACTTCAAGGCCTTTAAGTTTTTTCTGGTTATTTTTTGTTTTGTTTTCATAAGTGGATAAGAGGGATGTACACAGAGACTTATTTTGTTAATTTATAAAATTTTAAAAATTACCTAACGCTGAGACATTTTATCCAGTGTGTATGTAGTGTTTCTGTATATGTGTTTCTCTGTTTTGTTGAATAATGCAACAGATAAAAAGCAACCAATAGAGAGGATATAATCTGATGCTCAAGAATGAGTAAAACAACAAATGTATAACTGCATCGTTTGCATGCCTAAGGTGGTTTTATTTAACTGTAATCCTTTGGAAATACCAACTATTCTACTCTAAATGGCTAATCTTTCAATCATTTTTTAAAGCCAACAACTGTGCTCTAAAGGGTTTCTAAACACATAGTGGAACAGCAAACTAAACTCACCTTGACATTTATGTTTTTATATCCCAATAGGCATTGAAATTCTGCAAAAAAGAGTTTTCTTTTTTGCTTTTATTTTGTTTACTTGCTTTTCTTAGTGTAGACATTGAAGTGACCAAAAGGGAGTGCATCAATCAATAATGGGCACATAGACTGCCTGAAAGCAAATGAGTAACAACAAAAAAAGGAAGAGATACACAAAGAATAAAAGAATGTACCAATAAAAATTTTCCAGAGATAATTTTTCTCCCAAGTTCAATAGGGCAAAAGATCCACCATAAAAGAAGCAAACAACCATTCTGAAACTTAATTACATTTCAGAGTAATGCAGTCACATAAAAGGAACAAAATATTTTTGTTCAATAGTTTGCCTACCAGATGGCATTTCTAAATATAGTCATCTAAAACCTTCTGTTTGTTCTATAAATAAAGATGAAAGGAATAGCAACAATAGCTAAGCATTTAAGTCACTGGAAATAAAAGGGCACTTTGATTAGGTTTGGAAGAATCTGGCTGATTCTAATAATGATCCTGAATCTGGGAAGGCTCAAGTTCAAGGTGAAACTCAGAATCCCAACCTTAAAGTACCACTCAAACTGGTGCTCCTTCAGGTAGAGGAGCAAACCAGGAACTAACACCAGGAGACTTGGAGAAACGTGAAGGAACACAGGAATTCCTGATTAAGAGAGACCCTAAAGGGCTACAGTCCAAATCCCAGAAGTTTTGTTTTGTTTTTGTTTTCAAATAAAATAGTTGGAACATGTTTGGTCTTATTTTTGTGAGTTAATGTGTAAATGTGTGTAACAGTTAAGGACCTGAACTCTGGAGTCAGATAGGCCCAACATGTGAGTCCAGACTCTACAAATGACTGACAGTATGACCCTGAGCCAAGTCCTTTACCTCGTTGGCAAAAATTGATAATAATGGTACAGAGTTGTATAGGAATTTACTTACTCCAGTGCTTGGCACCTAGGAAGTCAGTGGATTTCAGTTGATGGTTATTGTCATTATCATCAGCAACAATAATAATCATTGAGTTAAATAATTGTTTCTGATTTTTTTGGTGTCTCAAAAGTATATTGCACACAGCAAGGTTTTCTGGCAGTAAATAGTGTTCGAAGAGTAGAACTTAAAGCTTTACCTGGAATATTTCCATGTGGCTTCTCCTAGCAGAGAGCACTGCCCTCTTCTCACTTGGCTCTTGAACATTATCAAGAATTCATGTGAGGAAGGCCGGTCTAGAGAGAGAAGTTTTGTTTTGTTTTTGTTTTTGTTTTTTGGAGAATTGAGTGTCAGAGCTCAACCCAGCATGTCCTTCTTGATGACTTCACTCTTATTACTCTCAGCTGAAGATTTATAGGTTTCAGTGAAAGGACTCAAAGTTCCTTTTAGATCTGGTTGACTAATCGCAAATAGGACCGTTCCCATCTACACCGTTGGTGTAACACTGGGATAGTATAAAGCTTATCTTGGCAATGGACCCATGATGATAAGCAGTTTAGTCAATTGGGAGCAGAGTGATTACCTTCAACAAATAAAAGATCAGCTGCAATTGCTTCAATATGATGCAGACTTCATCATACTGGTATTTAATGGCACTTAAAATTCTACTGGGTTGTTTTTGAATTTTACATGAGGAAAGAGCCACCTGCTGGGGCTACAGCCCTCAATATTAAAAGATGTCTCGGGTTAGGTCTTTATATAGAAAGTAATTCCATTCTTTGGGCGGGGGTATTTTTTAAATCGTGGTAATATGTACATAAAATTTACCATTTGGACCATTTCTAAGTATATAGTTCAGTGGCTGTAGCCATTAAATAGTATCTCCCCATTGTTCCCTCCCCTTAGCCCTTAGTAACCACTACTCTACTTTCTGTCTTTATGAATTGGCCTCTGCCAGGTACCTCACATAAGTAGAATTATGTATTCGTCCTTTCACTTAACACGTTTTCAAGGTTCATCTACGTCGTACCATGTATCGAAATTTCATTTCTTTTTAAGGCTGAATGATATTCCAGTGTACGTATATACCACGTCGCATGGTGGGCCTTTGGGCTGCTTCCATCTTTCTGCTATTGTGAATCACGCTGCTGTCAACATTGGTGTACACGTATCTGCTTGAGTCCCTGCTGTCATTTTTTTTTTTGCACATATATATCCAGAAGTCGAATTGCTAGATCATATGGAAATTCTGTTTTAACTTCTTGAGGAACTGCCAAACTGATTCCACAGCTGCTGTACCATTTTACGTTTCCATCAGCAGTGCGCAGCGCTCCAATTCTTCCACATCATCACCTACACTTATTTTCCATTTTTTTTTCAATAATAGCCATCGTAATGGGTGTGAACATGGTACCTCTGTGAATCTTTGTTAGCTATGTTTAAAAAACTATATAGAGTTGTTATTACATAGCTGTCTTATCCCACATCCCAATAGCTACGAACATCCTGTTGAAAGTAGAAGGTACAAGACGGTTACATCTGTTAAATTTTGAACATAATAACACCACCATTTTCCCCCACAAAGGGTAACCTTGAGTTTAGGGTTGCAGATACAAATCATAGAGCGAATACGTATTTCGTTGGCCTTAGAGAAGCCGTCCTCTGCCTAATGCCATCCTCAGCAAACACCAACCCACAGCATCCCTAGCACAGCCCTCAGCTTCCCCCAGTCAGGACAGCGCCGGGCCCTGTGCGCACGCGCTCCTGCAGGCGCGCCCCCGCGGGCGTACGTGCGCGTCCGCGCCGTCACGCAGGGCGGAGGGGCGGGGCCTCCACCACTGATCGCGGCGGCGGCCATGGCTGCTGCGTCGGGCTCAGTCCGCCTGCAGCGGTGCATGGTGTCGCCGACTGGCAGGCACAGCGCCTCTCTGATTTTCCTGCACGGCTCAGGTGGAGTCCAGTTTTACATCCTTGCTTCCTGCAGCTTGGGACACATTGTCCCCCGGGTCCCCCCAGTGTTGCCCCCGTGGAGGAGGCCTGGGGCCCCAATGGGGCCAGGTGGTCTCGGAGAGGGTGGCTGTGGACACACGGGCAGCATGGTAACCCGTCCCCGGCCGTCCCGCCTTGTCTTCCCTTTCTTTCTGCCGTGCGCTCCCTCCCGGGCCCAGCGCCCTCACCTGCGGCCTGTGTGTCCCGCGCGGCCGGCCCTCCTCCCGCCACATTCCCCGCTGGGCGACCCCCGTCCCCGCCCCAGGTTTAAGCAGAGCCAGGTAGGAAGGTAAGTCCTGCACCAGAGACACAGTCTGCAGCACTTCTCCTCCGGGGCGGCGCCTGGGGGGCGCAGTTGTCAGCCGCCTTGGGCTCCGTGCCATTCCCGCCTGCAGTCCCCGAGCTCCAGGAGGCGACGCGACGCGCAGCGCGATGACACTTATCCGGCGTCTCTTCACTGGGAAGCGTCGTGCCAGGGCTTTCCTGCCTTTTCTCTCCTGCTCCCCCTTTCCTTGTTCGCCTTGAACCCTCTCCTGTCCTGAAGCGCCCCAAGTCTGCGTGTCCCCCAGATGTGCCCCTTCCACATCTGGGAACCCGTGCTTGGTGCCGGGTGGCGTTTCTCATCCTCCTCCGTAGTGACTCCTGCCTCCTCTCCCCGGGATCTTGAGCTCCTCACCGGTGAAGGGCCTTTGTTGTAATCTCTGCATCCCTAGTGCTTGGCCCAGGGTTACGTCCTTAGACATGTCCATTAAAGGAATGAGATGCAGCCCGTGTCCTCAGGGGGGGGCCTGCCTAAAGGTACAAAAACACTTCAGTCCGTGTGAGTCAGCAGTGGATGGGACATCACAAGATGGTGCATGATTTACTGCCAAGGAATTGGAGGGGAAAGCCGGTGAGGCGCCTCAAGGCACGTGGGAGATGAAGAGCGTGTCCGATTTGGCAGAGAAGGTGGCCTTTGAGCTGAGATGCCTGCGTAGGCTTAAAGAAGATGGTGGGGATTGCAGAGGGACTGGGTGGGGACCTGGCCCCGGGCAGTTGTGGGGACTGTTGTCAATGTGAAAGTGAGTCTTGAGAGGTTGACCGGCTTGCCCAAGGTCACTGGGCTACTACTGGTACGTGGTGGTGGGTTTGGGCCTTGAACCCAGATCTGGTTCCAAAGTCAGTGTTCTGGATGGGTAAGGGCGAACACATGCGGAACTGGGATGTGGCATTTGGGAAACAGGGAAGCAAAGTGCCCACAATGTTTAAAGGGAAACACTTGACTGAGAGCCTTTAGGTGAGGTGTCTTAGGTAACGGCGAAGCTTTACAACTAGGTGACCCTTGCCGGTCCTGTTCAGGGATCCCAGGGTGCTCATTCATGTAGCAGCACCCAGAAATTCCCCAGTACCATACTCCTTTTAAGAAGTCAGCTAATTCTTTTACAATATTTTTAGGAAATACTCCTAAACTTTTTTTTTTTTTTCCTGGACCACTTTGCTTAGCAAAGGAAATATTCTTAAACCCTTTTCAATTTCAAATTATGACATTTTTATAACCTGTAACTGTATATCTATGAAACTGAGTTGTACATTGCATGCAAGTGTGTGTGTGTGTGTGTGTGTGTGTGTATTCCCTTTGTACTTTAAACAAAGAATCCTGCCAATTATGCAAGTATAATGCAATTTTTTGTGTATTTAGATCTCCATTTTAGGAAATACAATTCTTATTAGGAGTATGATTTTACATTAGACTTTAATATGTGTTTGGCTTCTAGTTCATCCAAATATGGGCAAACCAATTTTAATAGTTTTACCATACTCTTGGAATAAAGTGCTGGCTTTTTAAAAGGAGGATTTTGTGACTGGAGGGATGGATGTTTTGTAGCATTCAGTTTGCTTTTGAAGGTTGAAAGAGAGTGGTTAGAGGCAGGTTTAGTTGTTGTTTTTTTAATCTTAAAAACCTTTTCTAGAATATGTATGACAGCCATAGGAGAAGAAGTGGGAATGTAAGTTACATAGAGCCAACTTAATTTGAGCCTTTCCTGCTACTAAAATGCCAAAGAAGTACCTTTTTTTCAGGATGATAAAAACAAATGATAGTTTAATTAGCTTTGTTCAGCTTCCCAGATTAGAGTAATATACTCTGTTATATGTTTCCTTAGGATGCTATAGTTCTCATTTCAGTAGTATTCATATTTGTAATTACCTAATTTAATGTCTGTAATCCACACTAAGCTTAGAAGGTTCACACAGGCCCAAACTATGCATATCTTTCTCCCCTTATAGTAAGTCTCAGCAAACTGAGTGAGTTGGCTCTTCAAGTAATGGACATTTTTCAGTCTTCCTCTTATTTGAACTGTCAGCAGCATTCAGCTTTCTTGAAACTCTCTACCAGTTCTTTCTACCCCTATTTGCTCCTTCTGGTTTATTTTGCAGACTCATCCTCCTCTTATCTGATCATTAAGGTTCCTCAAAATTTGGTCCTAGGTCCTCTTCTAGTCCTTCATTTTTTGCCTTGGGCTAAACTCCACATAAGCCCACGGATTATATTTTTACCTATATACAAGTGACACAAAGGTGTGTTCCACTTTATGTCTCCATCGAGTGCTAGACATGTTTATCCAACTGGGTGGTAATCACTCATTCATTAATCTATTCATTCAAGAAATATCCATTAGTTGGCCACTACGTACAAGGCAGTGTTGCTGGGTCTGGGTATACAGTGAACAAAGCAAACAAAAGTCTTTGCTCTCGTGGAGTTTACGTTCTAGTGGAGCAAATGATATATAGTGGTAGAAGATAGTGAGTTCTGTCAGAAAAGGAAAGCAGGATAAGGAGGACGGGAGGAATTGGGGTTACAGTTTTAAATAAGGTGATCCAAGTGGCCTCGCTGTGAAGGTGACACGTCAGCAGCTGGATTTAATGAGTGCATGATGTGTGCATCGGGTTAGACTGTTACAGAGAAGAGAAAAAACAGGACATGGGCCTGGGTGGGTCCCCTGACATGTTCACAGAACAGCAGTAAGGCTAGTGTTGTTCCTGGAGTGAGAGAAGTTAGAGGGAATATCCAAGAGGGTCCTGGTATCCAGGTCATGTGGGGCAGGGGTTGGCATGCTTTTTCTGTAAAGGGGTACACAGTAACCATTTTAGGTTTTGTGGGTCACATAAAATATCCCACAGAGTTTTCCCCTTCCTTTCCCTTTTCTCCATTCTGTCTTTTACTTTTTTTTAATGACTCTTTAAAAAAGTAAAAGCCATTCTTAGCATATGACTCTAAGGACCTGGATTATGTCTTCAAGCTGGCTGTAGTTTGCTCAACCCCAGGTGTAGGGCCCTGTGTGCCTTACAGAGAGACGCCCGACGCTTAGCATGGATGGACCTTCTGCGTCATGATTTCCTGTCTCCATGTCCATACAGTACTATTATTCACCCAACTGTCCGGGTCAAAACCTCGCCATCGTCCTTAAAAGCTTTCACCATGGACCCCTCCTAATTAATCTATCGGTAATTTCTGTTAATTTTGTCCTACTTACCTCGAGTACCTATTTCTGTCTACTGCTGTTACCGTAGTCTACTATCTGTCACTTGACCTGGAGCCACCTAACTGACCTCCCCCACATCTTTTGTCCGTTGGTTCTGTCTCCACACAGCTTTCAGAGTGATGCTAGAAGCATACCACCCTCCTGCCAGAAAAATATCTCAGTCGCTTCTCCATGCTCCTAGGAATTGTCAGCTCCCCACACTTTCTCTCGCCTCGTTTTTTTCTTACAACAGTTTTATTATAACAGTTTTCTTATTACAGTTTTACTATAGCATAAGGATACACATGAGAACCAGCCAAAAGAAGAGACACATAGGGAAAAGCCTGGAGGGTTCTAAACCTGAATCTTCTGTCATCCTCGGCGATGCATTACCCTCCCCATACTGAGGTCTGACAGGACTCAAAAGAATATTGTCAAGCAGGGAATTTCACCTGAGCTTCCTACCCAGGGTTTTTACTTGGGTTTTGTTACGTAGACATGATTGATTTGGGGTTGAACTCAATCTCCAGCCTCCTCTACTCCCTGGAGGTGAGACTGATACATCATTGTTCAAAGCCCTGATCTTCTAATGACATGATCGCCCTTCCTGGTTGGCCACCTCCCATTCTGAGTCATCTCCTTAGCAGAAACCATGCAGTGATTTGACGGCGCTTCTATGAATAACAAAGACAATTCAATCACTGAGGAAATTCTACAGATTTACAGGGTCCCTCTTAGGAATTGGGGACAAAGACAGCCAAACTCTCTATTGCAGTTATTCTGAAGAGTGCCTCAGCTCATCTTGCATTCACTGTTCATCCTCCCATGTTTTAGTTCTCAGATGTCATACTTACTGCTCCTTCCTGTAAAGGGTTTTAGCGTTTGCCATGTGCTGTCTGAGATGCTCTTTCCCTCTGCACTTCACTTTTCTCCATCCTGTAGATTTCAGTTTAAACCATTCACCACCTAATACCTATTGGATGCCCAGTTTGTGTCAGTCCTGTTCTAGGTTACATGAAGCAATATCTCACAGGATAAACACAAAATGAACCTTGCCTTGCAGAGCTTATCTTCTAGTGACATTATCCCTGAAGTCTTTACCTGGGTCAGTTCTGAATATAAGCCTGTGCAGCACCCTGTGTCTCATCTTTGCAGTGGGCATAGTTGTCTTTCCGTTTAGGTAGATGATTATTTGACAAAGATCTGCTTCTCACCATAAAGATCTGATTCTTCCCCTCCCCCTGCCATCACTGCCTTTGACAATGAGCTCCTGCCTGAGACAATAGATATTCAGTGGCTATTTTTTGAATTGATGTCCTCATGAATTGGTTAATTAAAAAATTTAAGTTGTTACCTTTAAATTTTTTTCTTCAGCACTTCATGAACTGGACCTATATTTCCTTCCTATTTTTTCTTTTTAATGGAAGTACACACATGAATTCTTACATGAATTTTGGTTATTTTTCAGCCTTGGAATATATAATCTTTATTTTTGGTCATGTAAAATGTTATCAAAATTAAATTCTAATTTCTTCAACTTAAAAATAAAAGTATGCTGAATACCTCTTTTGAAGGATTTTAACCAAGAAAATTGTTTTAGACTGTTCCAACCAGAAAAGTTTATAAGCACTTTAGGAATTTATTATTTCTAAGAATAAAGATAAGAAATGACTGTGTTTAAAGTCAGAAAAAAATAGAATTTTTTTATTTAGAAAAATTGACTTACTTCATTTGTCCCTATTATACCCTTTAAACAAATGAGGAAACTTAAAACTCAAGCTTAAACAATTCTTTTAAAGTGATCAATGGTGAAGGTAGGAGAAAAATAATCAAAATTATTCCTACCTATTGATGCCCGGTCAATTAATTCATATTGACAAATCAGTTTCTGTATAGTTGTTTTTATGCATATATATATATATATATATATATATATATATATATATATTTTATTCCTTGTTCCATCCTCTGCTATATGAAGCTTATAGACTGCTTTTAAATACACTGTATTGTAAAAATGTTTTATCTTATTCTCGATTTTTTTATTCACCAGGTGATTCTGGAAAAGGATTGAGAAGGTGGATCAAGGAGGTTTTAAATCAAGATTTAGCATTCCAACACATAAAAGTTATTTACCCAACAGCTCCCGCCAGGTATGTGGTAGCTGATGTCACTCAGTATAACTTTGTGGCCTAAAACATATATAAATAGGTGTACCTGCCAGATGTTCTTTAAGCTTAATTCTGTATTTAAAACATTTTAAATTGGGGTACTTTATTTCCAGAATTGTGTGTGTGTGTGTGTGTCTATGTGTCTGTGTGTGGCAGTTACACTATTGGGCCAGGTTTTGCTAGGTGAGTAATTTATTCCCTCTTCGTAATAAAGCATTCCTTGGCCTGTAGGACTCAGCTTCCTCTGGTCTGCAGATCGCTCCTCTTTCAAACTCTCTCCCCACCCCCATTCATCCCAAAAAGAAACTATTAATTTCAACAAGCAAAATCTTTTAAATAATTTCTAATCCAGAGTTCATAATCTCTGGAGTAGAGATCTGTAGCATTCGTTCTGTACTTAAAAGGTTTGAGAATTAATGTGAAGCAGTTTGAATCGGTAAACAAGAATAAGAATACAGAATTGACTAATATGTATTTCAATCACACAACCTGGAGATGCACAGTGATGTGATTGGCGTGGCTTTGAAGTCTAACTGCCTTTTTAAAAACTATTCAATTAGCATCTGCATAGTCTCTTATTCTGAACACGTTTTAAACTGGAGTATGCAAATCCTTTTGTGTGTAAGCGAAATAATGTGCTGAGCTATGCACCCCAATCTGATGTCTCATTATCTGTTCTTGGTTATTTTTATGAGGCACACTGTGTGTTTATGCAAATGCTTTGTTTACTTTTCTATTAACTTAGTGTTAAGGAGGAGTATTTATATATCCAGAATATTATCATTTCATCATGTAATCAATACAAACTTATTAAAGTGATCTTTTACATTCTTTTATTCATTCCAAATCCTTGAAATCTGATATGTATTTTACATGTACAGCACATGTCAATTTGGTTTTAATTAATTAAGTTTCAGTTCCTCAGTTGCACTAGCTACGTTTTTAATTGCTCAATAGCTGTGCGTGGGTGGCTAGGGACGGCATAGTGTTAGACCTTAAAAAGGAGTTCCCGTTATAGTACGTTGGGGGCCACTGTTCTAGATCAAATCGTCATTTTTACTAAAATTTCTCATGAGTTGTAGTTCTTGAACTTGTAAGATTTTTTTTTTTCTTAATGAGGTGACTTAAATCATTTCTTAAGCAGAGATAATTGTCACTCAGGGAACGTTTGGCCATGTTGGGAAACCTTTTTGGTGTCTGGGAGGAAAGACAACATAAAAGGCTACTGGCCTCTAGTGGATGGAGGTCAGAGATCCTGTTAAACACCCCACACATCACAGGACAGCCAACCTCTACTACAGAAAGTTATCCAGGCCCAAATCTCAATGGCTCCTTAGATGAGAAACCCTGCTTTAAATTACACCTCTATCCCACACATACTAGATGATTAGTCTTGTTACTCCTTTATGTTGCAGTGTGGTCAGCTGTTTATATTTTAGAAAAACATCTGAGGTAATTAAAGTATGAATGGTATTATTGTCTTTGAATCAATACAAAAAAGAAAAAAGAAAAAAAAAGTCAAGATTTCACCTAAGAACAGGTCTTTTTGTTCTAGGCTTCCTTTATTTTTAGACTTAATTTCTAGGTCAGGAACATTAAAAACAAAATTCCCTTTTCCTTCAAAAGCCTTTCTCAGCTCAAATTTACTCCTGTGAACACAGAGTTGTAAAATTTTGCTTTCCTGTTTTCACTGATTCTAAGATTCCTAAAATGAGGAAATAAAGATCTCACAATTCAGTGCAATTTGCAATTTCCTATTCTGGAACTCAAGAGCTTTTCAGCAATATTCAGAAAGAGTGTATATATGTATATGTATGTGTATGTGTATGCATATATATATGTGTATATGTATGTGTATGTATGTATATATATGTATATATGTTTTTACTGTAAATAGGATCTATCTATGTTGTAGAATATTATTTTTCAGGCCTCTATCTTGATCAGGCCCCATAAAATAAAACAGTGAAATAAAACATGTAATTAAGGATAATAATGCCAGTTAGTTTGCTACTAATATACAAATTAAGTAAATTTGCAAAATATGCTTATTGCTTTCAAATATAACCACCAGAACCCTCAACTGACCTATCAAAGTATATTGTGCTAAATATTCAGCAACTTTTACACTCTGTAACTGCTGTATTTCACTGGTCCTTTTCCACGTTGGATATCAAATGTCATTGATCAAGGACTACCAATGGCTGTAAATCTTTGACTTAATGATTTTCCAAATGTCGAAAGGGATCTTATGAACAGTATAACAAGCAAGACTGACTTAATGTTTTGTCATATTAAAAAATGTATTTCAACATTACTGTGAAATCATTTTTCTGTTGTTTTATGAGAGGTGCAGACATCACCAAGTTTTAATTCCAGATGTCTCAGACTCTCAGAACAATTAGAAACTTAATTCAATATATAATTTAAAACTACAAGATATAAAATATTTTAATTTTCAAATATGAATCATATCTCTGTTGACTGAAGATTTTGTAGTGTTCATTCATCTTACATCTCATTGCTGATCAGAGAAAATTTCAGTACAATTTCAGTCTTTTGATATTGACTGACACTTATATTATGGTCTTGCACATTGTCTGTCTTGGTGACTGTACTATGTGCATTTTTATATGTAGAATTCTATAAAGGTCAATAGTTGAAGGTGGTTATAGTATTGTTCAAATTTTATATTTGCTTAGTCATTCTTTTTCTAAGTTGTTTAAGTCCTGAAAAATGGGTATTAAAATCTCCAGTTGTGATTGTAGATTAGTCTGTTTCTTCCTTTAGTTCTATCATTTTTCTCTGTGTGTGTTTTTAAGAGATACCGGTATTACTAGGTACATGCCTGTATGGGGTTATTGTCTTCCCCATTAATAGCTACTTCTATTTTATAAAATGTTCATTTTTATCTCTAGCAATAGCTTCAAGTAGACTTTGTTTAATAATTATATAACATATATCAGCTTTCCTATATTTACTGTTTATATAGCATCTTTTTCCATACTTTTGGTTTCTTTTGATTGGTGTTACATCGTATGTCTTTTTCCATCTTTTTACTTTTAACCTATTTATATCATTATATTTAAAAAGGGTTTTTTATAAACAACATGTATTTGGACTTTGTTTTGTTCTTTAACCAATCTGATAGTCTCTGTCTTTTAAGTAACCTGTATAGACCATTTGCATTTAATGTAACAATTAACATGTTTGAAATTAAGCCTAGTACTTTTTTTTCTCTTTTCCCTTTCCAACCTCTTTTTGGATTATTTGAATTTTTGTAATACTCTATTTTCATGTGTCTTATATTTTTCCTGATTGCTTTAGGGATTACAAGCTATGTAGCAAACTTTTTACCTATTAGAAGGTTACAACCATACAGGTTCCTTTATTCTCCCCTCTTTATGTTATAGTTGTCATATGTATGTCATCTACATACATTGAAAACTATCAAATAAGGCTACAATTTTTGCTTTCGACAGGCATACATATTTGAAAGAATTTAAGAGGAGAAAGTAGTCTATTATATTTACCCAGTTGTGGTGTGTTACAGCCTATCAGTATGTTTTGATTAAATTGTTAAGTTGCCACTTTTGGCTATAAGATATTTCTTTTCCTCAAGCCTATTTAATAGATGTTTTTAATCAACTCAGTTAGGGGCATATTAAATAAAAGTCAGCAATTAGCTTGCTGTGTTGATTTAAATGGAAAATGTTGCTTCATTTTTTCATTATGTTAATTTGGACTCTATTTAACCAAAGTGCTCAATAAAGATTTTTATTTCTATGACAGACTTGAATTGTATTTGTAATTAGAGGTTTTCTTGGTTTGAATTTACTATTAGAATTTCCATTTAAAAAATAACAATTTTTTAACAAGCCATTAATAATTTATATGATGATATATAGTTTTTCTTGGTGTTTTGAAAAATTCTAAAAGTAGTAAAATTTGCATAGTGTCTCTACTTCTTGATTCACTATTTTTTCACGTTAAGTGCGTGCTTATATTTTTCATTAAACATGTATTCCAAAACAGGGTCAGGCCCTTTTGTATTCAGTGCAGTAAGCAATGAATTCATCTTGATTCTATCACTTAAGATTTCTATCTGTAGCACGATATTAGGGATCTCTCTTCTGATACCAATAGATCTGTGCTACAGGTACACTTCACTGGTAAGGAGCCCTGCTAAAAACAGCTATTTTGAAGAAATACTTTTACTTTTTTGTTAAGTATTTTAAAGAGCACATTTAAATACTTATTAGTACATAAAAACTTGTTTTCTTAGAAACATGCTTTTTTTTTCAAAAGCAACGAAAGAAAAATTTGACCTTTTCCTAGATATCACAATATGGATTTTACACGAATTAAAGTCAAAAGCTATTCAGAACAAAATAAAACAATTTTAGATATTCTCTTGTTGCTATCTGACTCCGATTATCCAAGTGGCACAAGTGATTATTGACATTCATCGTTCAACAAATACTTGTTGTTGGCACGGGGGTTAGAATAGGTAAAGTCTCCACTCTCAGGGAACTCACAGAGAAATGGAAAAGAGAGAGAGAGAGAGAGAGAGAGAGAGAGAGACAGAGAGAGAGACAGAGAGAGAGAGAGAGAAATTAAATATGTTAACTTCAAATAGTGATAAATTCTGTTAAGACATTAAGTAGGGTAACGGGATAGAGAGGCAACGTGTGTGCATTGCAGGGTTAAAGGTGGGGGGGGTGTACTGTAAATTATAGGATCAAAGAAGGTTCCCCTGCAGAGGTGATATTTGAGCTGAGACCTCAGTGATCAGTGGAGCCCACTATGTATCACTGTGACAAAGAGCCTTCCAGGTAGAGGGAATAGCACATGCAAAGCTCTTGGATCAATAGTGAGACTGTCCTGTTTGAAGGAAACCAAGAAGGAAATGTGATGTGAACACTGTGGGGACCGCTATGAAAGGAGGACAGAAAGAAAGACTGGCCAGATGATGTCATCTGACTGACCTTTTGATTTTATGACTTTTAGGGAACAGAGATCAAAACAGAACTTGGTATCAGGCTGAATGTCAACTCTTTTTTTTTTTTTTAACCTTGCCCATTTTATTCCAGCTTAATATTTTACCAGTGTGTAATGGTTTGATTGATTGATTGATTTAGGAGGCACATAGTTGTTCTTTGCCAAACATATTTATTTATTGTGGTAATGTCTGAGCTGTTTTATACCAGCTAATAAAGTGATTTATTTCAAGAAGAAGGTGAATGAGTATAACATGTGTACCAGTTTGTTAGCTGCTTTAAAAAACCTTCTTACTATTATGCTTTATCTGTTATTTTAACAACTTAAAAGAGTTACGCATTCTCAATTATGTGCTCTTAACAAAAGAGTTCTAAATTATTCTTTTCCTCATTAAAATTTCCCAGTTATCTCCTTTGAACAGAATTTTAATTTTCTTAGAGAGAACAAAAAGCTACTATTATATATTAGTAAAACTTCCATTGGAATTCCACCTCAATGGAGCATCTATCACTAATTAAGAAAGGCACTGTTGGAGACCAAAAGCTAAGTGAATATAATTTTTTTCTATTAATGGCTGAGTTCCCAGAATGATTCATATCTTAGCCTATGATATCATCCTTATTTAAGTGCTTAGCCAGACAAATAAACACTTAGAGAAATAGAATAAAATGAAAAGGGAAGTAGAAATAATTCAAGATAGTAACAGTCGTATTCTGCTTTAAAGGGGGCAGTATGTTCAGTTTTCATTCACAAGATCACTGTGGTTTTGGTGACAAATTGAATAGAGTTTGGAATTTCATTTTGCCTGACAGTGACATTAATACTAGGTGGAAAGCACCTGCTTTTATTTTCAGAGAACTTTAAGAAAGTTAATCCTGAGAAAGGCATTCTGGGAGGTGAGAGGCTTAAATGCTTTCTGTCTTCTCTCCCCTTCTGATTTTAATTTATTTACCTCTCTTGAGCAAAGCAGCTTCTGAGGTCAGAAGGCCTGCAGAAACTAGGGAGACTGCAGGCTCCATGGGAGTCCTCGTGAAGAGCTGGTGCAGGATTTTATGTTGGAGGCACCCGTTGAGAGTCTAGAGAACAATGCAGGAGAAGCCTGAGCTGAGGATGAGAGTGTGGCAGATCCTGGGAAGACCTCAGTCTGCCGAAATCTCCCCTCCTCTCACATTTGTGTCATGAAAGGTACATTTCCAGACAAGAACGCAATATTACTTACAATCCCACAAGGACTCTTAAGGAGAATTAATTGAAATTATTTTAAAATTTACTGAGTATTTGATAAATTTCGTAGATAAATAAATAAGAATGGATGTCTGAGAATAGGCAGGACGAGTCTGAAAAGGAGACTGTGGGTGATGATGGTAGGTAGAGGCGGAACTGCATTGCCCAACTTCAGAACATTCTCCAAAACCACTGTACTACGATCAGGGTGATCCTAACAGTTAGTTAAATGGATCGGTAGAGCAACAACAACAAAAAATAGAGCCTTTCTCAACTAGTGTTCTTCAGCTGAGTCACAGAACACAAAAAAAAAATGGTTTGAGTAACTATTTTCTTAATTTTCCCAAGGCTAGTATAGAATTGGTACCATTCTAGATGCAATGGAGAAAAGTCTACTCATCATATATATAGAGGGGGCTAAAAAAAAGGTTTACACATTTTAAGAAAGGAAAGAACTATTAAAATTACGCTGATGGTCACCACTTTGAGCACCTCTTGTCAGAAGTCAAGCGTGACTTGTATTCATCTTTTTCTATCAGTACATATTGAGTATTACAATTGTAATACATTTTTTCCCTTAAAATGTGTATGTGTGTATATATATATATTTGGCACCTTTCGTAATGTATGTATTCGGCATTAGGGTGTAATTCTCTCACAGAACCTAGGTTGAGAGAGACTAGATAACTCAGAACTATAAAATTAAATATATGGCAAAGATGGAATTTTGCCTTTGTGAAAAAAGGTAAGTTTGGTTATTGCTTTTTTAATGGTAGTACAGACACAGTTGACTATCCATATGAAAAAAGATTAATTTGAACCCTGAGGTCACTTCACGTACAAAAAAATTCCAGAAAAACTCAAGACTTAAATGTAAAAATGAGAATAACACTCTTAGAATAAAATTTTGGATTCCACATGTTAAATATATGGATTGGAAAGAGCTTTTTAAATGAATCAGGAGACACAGAAATTTAGGGTTGTTTTTTTTTAAAGCCAGATTGTATGAAATGTATAGTCTTTTATCTGATTTAAAAACCTTAAATATATAATATCAACATATAAAAGTATATTTTAAAAAGTGTATTTTAAAATACAAATGACAACTATTTAAGTGTCAATAATGAAATGCTTTTCTAAACTAATTAAACAAATCAAAACCACAAGAGAAAAAATAGCAAATGATAAGAATAGGTCGTTTCATTTCTGTGGCATTCTAGAGCAGGCAACACTCATCTGTAGTGATAAAGTGACTCTGATTGCCTGGGAGGTGAACAGGAATTCTTGGTATGAAGGAATTTTCTGAGGTATAGGGAATGTTGTATGTCGTTGTGGATATGGTGGTTACATTGTCAAGTCTTTAAACTATATACTTAAAATGTGTACTTTTATATATGTCAATTCCTCAATAAAGTTGATTTTAAAATTATAGTTAATACTCTTCAATGGTAATACTTTAAAGGATATTAGCACCTATTGCTATTAGGGCTGTGGGCGAAAACGATGTCCTCTTACTTTCTTGTAGAAATGTTAATTTTTATAGCTTTAAGGGAAGTGACTTTCAAACATCTATTAAGATAAAAATTATATCTTTCGATCCACCTGTCCTAGTTTTGGACTTTGTTTCATAGGAATAAAAAGTTCCAGTACATAAAAGTGTGTATACAAAAATATGTACATAAAAATATGTGCAAATAATGTTTAATGAGGCATTTTAGTGGCTAAAAACTGAGTACCAAATAAATGCCTGTTAGTAGGCGAATGGCTGACTAAACTTTGGAACATCTTTATCATAAGATTATATAGCCCTTTAAAAGGGTGAGCTAGAACTAAATCAGATGGAAGGATTTCCGTGAGGTATTGTTAAAGGAGAAAAGGCACATAAATAAATCAAATAGGCTCTTTGATTTTTGAAAAGCAATAGTGCTCTAAAAAATATCCTGTAAAGATGTATGTTTTAATGTGTGTACAAGAAAAACATTCAAGGGTATATTTTAGATCATAAAAAAGGTTCATCTAGTATATGGGCCAAGATGTAGAGGGTGTAAGAGTGGAGAGGAAGAAAGGTACAAAAAATAAATAAGATTTAGATGAAAAATATCAAAACAACACACAAACGTACACACACACATATATACAGTTTCCCATATTTGCAAAATATCATGTATCTTCATAAACTAGGAACAAATTAAGTTTTTATGTACTGTCTAATAGGGATATTCAAAATATACATTCAAATTTTAGAAAGCATGTTGCAAAATAATGTTTATCACATGGTTCTATTTTAGTAAATAAACAAAAGATTCTCTGTACGTGAGTTCTTGTTTCCAGATTTCTTTCAGTTTCTCTAAGAAACTTTCCAAAATAAACCTCTTGATTTCCTGGCTCCCAAAGTGGGTGCCCATTTATTTTGGTGTGCTGTGATCAATTTAGAAAAATTAGGGTGTAGTTCTCCTGTTGCCTTCAGTACCACCCATTGGTCCCAAAGATTGGATGCTGCTCAAGGGCAGATCTTCACGGATTGTGGGGTCCTTTTGATATAGTGGATAATGTTAACGGAATCAATAAAAGTATAAATGAGTGAATGCAATATGCATGGGGATGATTTTAATATGAATTTTTTAACACCCAACTTGGAGAAAATGAAAATTATTCAAAACACTAATGTTTTAGAAATTAAAACATCCATTTTAATGTAATTCCTTTTATTTATTTGTTTGGTTGGTTGGTTGGTTTTAAACAGGCCATATACTCCTTTGAAAGGTGGAGTCTCCAATGTATGGTTTGACAGATTTAAAATATCTAATGACTGCCCAGAACACCTTGAATCAATTGATGAGATGTGTCAAGTGCTGACAGATCTGCTTGATGATGAAGTGAAAACTGGCATCAAGAAGAATAGGATATTAGTAGGTAAGACCTTTGAATGTTGGTCATTTAATGTTTTTCACTTTTGTTTGATTCAATGCATTACCCTTTACTTGGAATCCCTTTACTAGAACCACTTGTCTAGTTTTGGACCTGTTCATAGTTTCATAAACTTTACATATTAAGGGATTCAAAGGTATTAGAATTACTAACAACAGCTCATGAAACTTTAATTCACTTTCTTTTTAATAATAACAATTTGAGAATCTCATGTTTAATTTTCTATTAAGAGATTTTTCATTTCAGTTTTAAAACAATTTATTTTAATTGGCTTAAATTTTATAAATATGTTTAAACTATTATTGCTACGATGTTAAAATATAACATCAAATTCATGAACAGTAAACACTTCAGAGGTAATATCACAGGAATAAGGAATTTTTTATAAACTTTTGTTCACCATCTTTAGCAAACTCTGTTTCCAAGAGGATATAATGTGCCTTTATATAAGCTCTTTATTCTACTAAATACTGATTTTTGTAATCATCAAATGCATAACCTATAAAATCTCTATAATAGATACAAAATGAGATTGGCTGTTTAGAATGTGACTGATACAGAAGATATTATAAATATAACTATAATGAGTTTTATTTAACAATGAAGTTATAAAGCAAAGTATTTCTCTCATGTTCGAAATATTGAGATGCACATTGAAATACTTTATTGACAGAATTAAGGTAAATTAATTAACTTCCTTTGCGTTTGTTGAAGTACTGAACTATTCACTAAGTTGAGAGATGACCTATTATGATGAAGTCCGTCTGCCTTGCCTTCAGCTTCCACGTTTGTTAGTGAAAAGCAGTGTGCCCTCCAGCCCAGTGGCATCACTTTCCTGTTTCCTCCTCAGTGTTTAACTCTGTTTCTATGTACGACATCTAACAACTATATTTCACCCTAATAGAGATAAGTACAGGACATTCTGAGGGAGTCTGGGAAGAGCCTGGGAAAGGGCACCCATCTCAGCCTAGGGGATGGATTATGCAACATAATGGCAAGATTGAATTCAAAATGTGTGAATGCATGACTGAGTCCACCATTCAGCCATCTGCCAAATATTTTCTGCGTTCTTCCAGTGTGACAGGCAATGTATTATATGCTCAAACAGACACATGGCAAAATCATAGGATCGGTCTCATAATTGCTTACAACCTGGAAGAGCCCATGAGGTGCTTTACAGTGATAAGTGGGTCAGTGCCAGCAAGCCAGTGATGAGTACCCTAAAGCAATAGAACGGACAGCTCTTCAGAGAGCATGATCATGTGTATCTCTTACTATTTCCCAGGACCCATCACAATTCCTGGCACAGAGCCAATGCGTAGGAAATGTATAATGAATGGCATGACCTGATCAGTGAATTGATGATTTAAGTAACTGAGTACCACAGGAATTTAGATGAAGACAAGATCATATGTATTTGAGGCTATTAGAGAAGAGTTTAATAGGAAGGTAGCATTTGAGATTTCGCGATGCATAGATAAATAAAGTTTTAACTATTGTAGTATAGAGATCAGGCATAGAGAATGATATGAACAGTACATAGAAGTGGAAAAAGTAGTGCTTGTTTTTGTCTGGACATTATATGTAGTTTTAGCAGAAGGTCAGTGGTCTGAACGGAAAATGCCTTGTTTACTCATTACTGGACTAAGAGGCTGGAGGCCGTAATGGGTAGTGACAAAGAAATGGGTTCCAGTCTCACGTCTACCAGTGCCTAGCTGGTTCACCCCTCGATTATCACGCGGAATTTCTGCTACCTTATCTGTAAAGTGGGAATAATAATACATTGTTTTTACTGGCGGATGATGTCTGTAAAATACTTGGTTCATTCTAGGCTCTCAATAAATTCTGTCTGTTTCCCCTTTTATCCCTCATTCTATAGGTAATTAGTGAGGGACGATTAGAGAAAGTCTTTGAGTCGTATAGTTAATTAGAACTGTGCTTTAGGAAAATTATTCTGGCAGAAGGGGTAAGTGAAGAGATGTGAAGTGGGATGTGGAAAAACCAGTTACTGAATTTGTCATTATAAGGTAATGAGATCCTGAAGTAATGTGATGAGTGGGAAAAGAAAAGATTAGGGTAAGAAATTGCTTTCACATCAAACTACAAAATCTTTATACATAAAAAGTGGAAAATATTCTAATTAGTACTTTATTTACACGTTAAAGAATTTATCACACTGAGGTGTAACTGCCATCTACTTGTCTCTCCTTCTATCCCCTCATCACCTTTCCCCACAGCTATCAGTTACTTCATCTCATTTATCTTTGAAAAGAAACTATGGATTGTTGTAAAGTCAGAGAGCTAATCAGAATTTTGAATCTAGGTTTACTTCATTTCACAGCCCACGGTTCTTCCATGTAACTGAACATTTTTAAGACACTTACTAAATGTTGTCAAATAGCTTTCACAAAATAATTATGCCTGCTGATACTTCTGCCTCCTATATTAGAATGCCCGTATAGGTGGACATCCTCAGTGAATAATACGTATTGACATGAAAAATTTTTGCAAAAGATTACACTTAATCTGCACTTAATTTGTTATTTTCCTTCCGATTGTGTTTGTTGTATTTTGACACAAGAAAGCGTTTTTCAGTTGTCTGTTAATCTTGTCTGATTTTTTTCAAATAATTTCTCAGTTGAAGAAAGGCTTTCTTTAGAATGTGGATAAATATTCAAATAGATTTTTCTACTGGTTTTCTATAATGTTATTTATTTACTTATTTACATATTTATTTATTTTACATTTAGTTCTTTGGTTTACCTGGAATTTCTTTTATTTTTTTTCTACCATATCATGAAAGGTTTTAATTGTCTTTTAAAATACTAAGACAATCTTGTTAAAGGATATTCTTATTTGTAAAGCTGTCGGTAAAATGGTCAGTATTTTATCAAAGCTATTTAATAATAACAAAATTTTAATTTTGGAAGTTTTATAAACTATTATTATAAAATCATGAAATTTGAAATTTATTACAAAATCACTAAAATGTATATAAGAATTTGTGAGATAGTCTAACTTCTAGAAAGCCTCTTCCCTAGCTTGAAAAAAGACTACAAAAGTGCAGATTCAAGATTGTTTGTCCTTGTTACCTGTATTATTAGTGAACTAGTCCAGGAACATAAATCTTCAGTAACAGTTCTGTAGAGTTAAAACATGTGCCCCAAAATACACATGATTTTGACCTCTTACACTGTGACAAAGCGTTATATTACCTCCTTTTTTCTATGCTGGATTCTTCACAGAGGTTAGCTTTTAATGTATAAAGAAAATAGCATTCTGGTTCGTAGGGATTTTTTTTGTTGTAGTTATTTGTCTTTGTGATCTAACTGAATCTCTCATTTCAAAAGGTGGCATAAGAAGTAGTATTAGACTATTACATGTTAGGATATTTGTACATGCATTCCCTGAGTTATGAATCAAATTGCAAATGTATTAATGTAACTGATGACAGTGTGGCAGTTAAGAATTTGTGCTCTGGATTCAGACTACAGGTTTCTAATCCTGGATTCACCGCTTTGTAGGTAGAGAGTCTCCTTAACCTCTGTGCTTGCATGATAATAATGGGACCCATCTTTAGAGTTGCGATAATTGAATTAGTTTGTTGAAAATACTTAGAATTGTGCCTGGCACGTTATCTTGAACATGTTTTCTTGTTTCATTAAATACTCCTTATTCCACCTACCTAATGGTCACACCAGATACCAAAAAGGGCCTACTAGACCAATACTGCCACTCAGACTCATTGGTAGCTCATCATTTCTTCACTCCCAGCTGTTTTATTTTTTCTCAGGGGGGTACATGCTGTGTTTTCCTCTCTTTTTTCATTGCTCACAAATGATTTAAACAGAAGTTCCTGCTTAATATTTTTCTACTGATTTTTATACTTTTGTACAATGTCTATTACAGTACATTTTAAGTTGTTAGATTTAAATGCTGTTCATAACATTTTAATGAAGGAGGGATTCATTGGGAAGTCAAAGGGAAATGCATTTGCGATCCTACACAACATTTACTAAACACACATACATCATAGTGAGATTAGGTTATTTTAAAAAATAATAATTATAAGAAGAAAAACTAGAAATTTGTAAGACTGAAAAAATGGAGATAATAAGTACATAAATTGTTATGCTTATTGATTTTGCTTTATTATTATTTTGCTTATTGATTTATGCTTATTGACTATGTGACAACATTTCTGATTTAATATTATGTAATATGTGCTCCTGGATTCCTTGTCTGTGACATTAAGATCGCAGCCAGTGTGAAGACCAGGGGAATGGCAAGATGACAAATGCAGTAGGTCCAGGAAAATGATGAAAGACTAACACACACTATTCCAAGACTGTGGGAACACAAGGATGATGACACATAAGGGACATTGAGGTTGACTGCAGATGTTAGCTGTGGAAACACATCCTTCACTTCCTAGTGTTCATCAAGAAGATATATTGTGCTTGCTTAATGGAAAACATGCATTTTGGTTAGCTAGGAAGAACTGGGCCAAAGGTTCACTCTACCTGTCCCAGGGTCAGGTGAACAGGACATGTTTAGTGACCGTGTGTTCCTTGGACACATCTGTGAGTCCTCACTCTCTACATTCGGAATATGAGACATAAGAAGTTTCTTTAGTTTTATATGTTCATACCACACATGATTCTACAGAGGGGTATGATAAAAAAAGGGAAACACTGGCAATAAAATAGTGACTTTTAAGTTACTTTCTGAATGTTGGCAATATAATTGTTCATAAAACCTGGGTTCAAATCCTGTATTCTGAGAACATTATTAATAATCCATTATCCCACCATCTTCTGGTTTCATTAATATGTTGAGAGTGCCCAGTGTGCAGAATGAAAGCATACTTCATAGTACAGTCTCCCTCTGTTTATGTCTGTCTTGAAACCCTCCATTTCCTTCTGGTATTTTCTGTACAATGTGAGAAATCAAAATGGAAAATGTATACCATTTCTCTTGTGTGTACTATTGTGCTCAAAAGGTATATACAATGTAGTAATACGACTAAAATGGTTGACATTTACATTACTCTTGACAGGTTTTAAATCACCAGGATACATCATCATGTTTTATATTTAGTGTTTAAATTATACAAGTTGTTTTCATATATAGTCTCTCTCTTGAGCTTTGTAATAGGTAAAATAGGAAATTATTATTCTCATTTCAGTTATGATGAAAATAAAATTCACAGAGGTTACTGGCTGCTGTAAAGTAGAGTTGGGACTAGAACCCAGATCCACTTAGTCAAGGACTTTGTACAGGATGAGATTCCTTTCTTGGCCACTAGGTGGTGATAATTTGTTAAGAGAAAATTGATATAATTTAGGTTTAACTTTGATCTGGGATGTATAGAACCTGACACATGATCTGACCGGGTTATAAGAATTTTGATGTGCTTCTGGAATTACACCTGAGTGATTTACATGGATGTTCTAAATACCTATCACGAGAAAAATGGTTATGGGAATCGAATATTATGTAATGACCAAATACTGTATATACACATAAAGGCATTTAGTAAGTATGTGTTCAGTGAATGAAAAATTAATTATGGAGTTTTGTGATTCTGTTGAGAGTCTCTCAAATCAGAAAGACTTGCTTTTATTACATGAAATAAAAAGTAAGGTATTATACGTTTAGAGTGTTTAACTGTTAAAATGAATTTTTAAAAACCGTCAAAATTATGTATGAGCATTGAGATTTCGGATGACTCATTTTATTTCTGTCCGTATGGTGGAAACACTTTGCACAGTGGGTTTAACTAAATATATTAATATTATAAGATTTAAAATAAAAATGATAGTTGGAATTACCAAGATGAAACCTAGCACCAGAATTGCCAGGCTTTCTCGTCCTGATCTTATACAGGTTTCTTCTGAAGCTCTTTCTTGGAGCTAAAACTTAAGAATGATAGCATTATTCTACTTTCTTTTAACTTATACCATGTTTCCCTGAAAATAAGACCTAGCCAGACCATCAGCTCTAATGTGTCTTTTGGAGCAAAAATTAATGTAAGATCCACTCTTTTATTATGTTAGATAAGACCTGGTCTTATATTATAATAAAATAAGACCAGGTCTTATATTAATTTTTGCTCCAAAAGCCACATTAGAGCTGATGGTCCGGTTAGGTCTTATTTTCGAGGAAACAGAACTTGTCGTAATTAAACAAATGATGTTTCTTCAACAACAGTTGTCGGAACTTTAAAGGTGTGGGATTGCTGTTCGAACAGCTTTCCACAGAAGATGATAAATATTTTGATTATCGTACAAATTTTGTATGAGAGAAAAACATACGAATAAATACACCCAAATATTTTGACACTATCACAATTCAGTCTGTAGGATAATTATAATGTATAATTGAAATGGAAGAATTGTTGAAATTTGGAACGAGGGGGGATTTTTTAATTATATTTTAAAAATCCTATTCAATTGATGTTAAACATGAATTGTAAGTATTTTTTCCTCTGGATTTTTTTTCAGATAGATTAGCTTATTTTTCCCAGTGTAGTTTTTTAATACATTGTTTCTGTTTTATTTCATTCAAAGAGTTCGTAAAAGCTAAGTTTATTATTTTTTTAACATATTTTATTCAGCTTGTTAATCTTAAATGTATGTTGAAATGTTAACCCCTGACGTTTTAATATTTTGCCAGCAACTATAAATATACATTATAATCATTACCTACAATGAGTTTACTATTTGGTATTTACTTATTGAACAGTATATTTTATATTGCATTTTAGATATTTCGATGGAAAGTGAATTCAAATAACTAGTCCTTTGTGTTACATTTTCTTCTGTTAGAAAAAAATACACAAAGTCCCTTTTCATAGTAGTGTCCGATGCTAAAGGTGATTTTATTGTCAAAGATGGCGGATGAGAAATTGCAGATTACCTCACAATATTATAAATGGGTAAGGGACTTACATTAAAATTGTAAATAATAAGATTTCAATGAGTACATTTTTCTTCCTTATAAATTACGAGAATTGAACATGAGGTGAAATGTTTGCAGGATTCATTTAGGTTTGTTCATAATGACATTTCATATGTGGGAAAATGTTTTCTTAGTTTGTTGTTGTTAGGCTGGTGCCATCAAGAGGCCTGTGAAAGCACATAAAGTGATTACATTACCCTGGTCAATAAAAAATGAAATGATGGAGCGGGGAATTTAATGTGCAAAATGTTCTCAATAGGTGTGCTTTTAAAATCACTTTTTAAATGTTCTCGCTTACTAATTTATCTTTTGTGATGTGATTTATAAAAAAAAAAAACTTTTGCATGAAAAGATTACATTTAATGATCTTAGACTCAACGTTATCTTTTTATGAAATATTAATTTTCTTTTTACTCCATTTACGAATTTTAAATGATTTTTTTCAATCGGTGGTGCAGCTTAGATTATCTAGAACTTCATTGTCCAATATGATTTAGCTATATACTACTATAGCCATATACTACTATTTCAATTTAAACTATGTTAATCGTTTTGAAGTTTAATATTAGTTACAAGCAAATAAAATTAAACATTTAGTTCCTCAGTCACATTAGTCACATTCAGTATGTTCATTGGGTACGTTTGGCAAAAATATAATTCAAGCTGTTGAATTTCTCCAAAAAAACTAAAACTGTTCTAGAGCGTATGGATTTCCCTTAAATCGTGATATTTTCACTTTTTTTTCTTACCCATTATATTTAATTTTGAATTGTCTGCCTGTAGCTTTTGATATTTTTCTAAGGCTGTGATTCTCATAGATTCGATTCATGGGTACGAGAATCGAATTCTTTTAAAATTGAGACATTCTTTTAAAAATGAGACATGGGCTTTGAGATTGTGTCAGTGGGGCTGGCGCTGAGTCTAGCAATGGAACTTTAAGGGGCCAGATTCAGGAATCATTGGCCTGGGACACACCAACCAGCCACTCCTACATTTTCTGAGCTTTACCTTTTATATCAAGATAGATCACCAAAAAGTGACATGTCTTGATGATGTAAAATTTTCTCCTTGCAGAAATATTCTGATGGAACTGCCACTGACATTGTTCCTTTATCCAATAAGGACGAAGCACCAGGCACTGTGTGCCAGGCTCTGTTCTGAGCATAAGGAGGGCACATCACTAAGGAAAACAGGCAAAACTCCCTGCTCACATGAACTTTAGAGTCTGGTGAATGTTATTACATCTTTATGTCCTGGACTTCTGTAGAGGAGTCAGTAGTGGAGTGGCTGTGTGTAAAATGTCTGATTTTGAATGTTACATTTACACAGGATCAACTCGATAAATTCCACCTAGGAATTCATTGCTATGAAAGTTTCTAGTACGAATTGTTCTGGTTCCTTCTGTTAGAGAATATTGCCTTGCTACAGGAAAGCAGTTCAATATCCAGTCACACCCCTAATGATGGTGCTCCCCATATTATGGTCTGTGCCTCTCTTTCTCTTTTGTCTCTTCTTGATCTGCCATTCTTTCCCCAGCCTTATCTCTCCTTCCTTCACATTTCCCCTCATTTTAGAGATGTAGTTTTATTGTTAACAGTGTGTTCGATTACAAGCAACCTTGAATTCATTTGTTATGTAAATGGTGAAAAGAGGGGAGATTGAAAGAGATGAAGGCAGTAGAAGTAAGCATTTGCTCAGTGAACTTTAAGGGAGACTAAAATCATATTCCGAGAGATATGGAGTCTTATTCCTGAACTAAAAGTAGACTTCTATAGAATTGACAATAACTGTAAATTTTGAAAGTCCTTGCTGTTTTAACCTTTACAAGTGATTAATAAGCATTTATATAATAGGTTTTAAAACTTGATGAAAACCCTAGAAATCTTCTTGTTCAGATATCTAATTTTACTGGAAATGAAACAATGTTGCCTGCAGTAAGCTCTTCATATTTTAATGGGGCATGTCAAAGATTTATTAATGCACAAATAGATAATTTAGCCCATGGCTTTTAACCTTTTTGGGAATCTGATGCAAATTTTACATACAATTTTAAGATATTTATGCTCCCTCCTCTCCTGACAAACTTATTCATGAGCTTCTAACTAGATGTGTGTGTATCTGGGTGTAGGGTGGGGTTATTTTGAAAGAGTCCCTCAGTTCTCATCCATGGTGAGAACTGCTGCTGATGAGACTCTATTATTTCCTCTGATACTGTGTTTCCCCAAAAATAAGACCTAGCCGGACAATCAGCTCTAATGCGTCTTTTGGAGCAAAAAGTAATATAAGACCCGGTCTTATTATAAGACCGGGTCTTATATAATATATATAATATAGTATAATATAATATAATAAGTATAGAATAGTATAATATAATACCAGGTCTTATATTAATTTTTGCTCCAAAAGACAAAACAAGGTATGTTGAAAACCACAGATGTAGTATTTACCATGCACTGTAATTATTTACATATTATGCCATTTTTTAACATCTGAACTTCCCAAGGCTGATAATCTTTACTCATACATTAATGTGCTGGGTCCAAAATAATATTATGAGCCTGCCCCAGATCAAGTAGTTCTGTTTTAATAAATATTGGCAGATAGTAGAGAGGACATTAAACTGTTACAAGCAACCTGGATTACAAAAGTCCTAGCTTTACAGCTGAAATTAGGGGTACATCCTTAAGCAAGTCACCTAATGTCCTGTGGCCTCTGTCCCTTTCCTTTATAAAAGGAGATTGTAGTAAATTCAAATGTATGGTCTCTAAGGGCTCAGCTTTACATTCTGTTAATTGAAATAAAGCAAGAGGCTAAAATTAAGAGATCTGAATTCTACATGTAAGTATATTTTTATATGTCTGCAAGTGTGTGGCTATGTGATTTACTTTCTAGATTTCTCACAAAATATGCATTCGTTGTCTATTAACTTGCACTCAACCTGGGAGTACCTTACCACATCGAAGTTGGGCCACCCTCTCTGCTGTGTCACATCAGGCACCTGTCTCCATATTCTGTGATGTCTCTGTTTCCCCCTCGAACACAAGGGTCCGTGTATTTTCGGTAAATGTGCATGCCCAAGGGTGCATGGGGTCCACAGATTTTAATCTGCAATGACTAGCACTATGTTTGGCACATAAAAGACAGTATAATTTGTCAAATGAATTCATTGGTTTTTTAAAACTTGTTTAAAAGTTCGTCTGTGTATATGTTTTAATCATACCACCAGAAGTCAGATTTCAAAATAATGTCCAAAAAACTTTTAACTAGCTCACCAAATTTTTGATTATCTTTTCCTAATTCAGAGATCACTAAGCCTCTGTTACATTAGAAATATAGGTCCTCGTGGAGCTTATAATTTGGCAAATAAGAGAAAAGAGACATGTTATTAACTCTAGTTACAGTGTGAAGACTCACACATATAAACAAAATATAAGAAAACATTAGAAATTTAAATAATACATTATGACTCGTATTTTGAACTGTAAGTATTTTTACTCGATGAACATGATTTCTTTGTTCAATTCTAGCTCTTTGGACAGTGTTACTTACTCTTGTTCTGTGTGATCGAAAGTAGACTAAATAACTTTCTAGCACTTTATCTCTTTAAAGGTCTCCAAGTATTTTAAAAATATGTATGGAAGACTGGCATAGCTATATCTTGTTTTAAGTTACTGTTACATGTATTCTGCTTTTCTGATAAGTGCTTTTTTACTTTTAGGAGGATTTTCAATGGGAGGGTGCATGGCTATGCACTTAGCATATAGAAATCATCAAGATGTGGCAGGAGTTTTCGCTCTTTCTAGTTTCCTAAATAAAACATCTGCTGTTTACCAGGTAAGCACCAGATTTAAAAAAAATAATAATAATAATAATATAATAATGAAATATTCACACATTGAAACTAAAACAAAATTGATAAGTAACAATTGATGCACAGAGCATTTCTGGGAATTCATGGCAAAATGAGTTATGTGAATAATTACAGCTGGTTATTCATGTTCCAGAAATGCCCTATACAAAGAATATTGCTAAGCAAGGTGTCAAAAGGAAAAGGATAAAAACAATACATGTGTGGTATATCTGTATCCCTTATGTATATTAAACCTATAGATAATTATAGCTAGTTTTGCAGCAGTATCCTTATTTATGAATATGATACATTACAGTGTTGCAGCTGTATTACCAAAAGCAGAAACATCAGATGTAGAAATGAAAACTAGAACGTAATTTTTCTCTGGACTGTACCTTAGCTCTGTGTTCCCCCCTCCTTCCCCTCTGTGTGAAGAGGTCTGTCTTCCCAAGTCACAGTTTCTTCAAGAAATGCTTTGATCATTTTGAAACCATCCTCTACGGAGTAAATGCAGGTACAACTCAGCTAAAGTTGAGGGTGTGCTGAGGGGGTGCTGGCCCCCTCAGACAGCACCATCACTGCCTCTTTTTTCCCTCTAAATATTGATGCTTTGGTAAAATTGGAACTTTTCTGATTTCCAAGAATGATGTTCTTAAATGAATTTTTTAAACGTTTCCTTTTTTATATCCTCTTCTCTAGGCTCTTCAGAAAAGTGATGGTGTACACCCTGAATTATTTCAGTGCCATGGTACTGCAGATGAGTTAGTTCTTCATTCTTGGGGTGAAGAGACAAACTCCATGTTAAAATCTCTAGGAGTGAGCACAAAGTTTCACAGTTTGCCAGGTGTTTACCATGAACTAAGCAAAGGTGAACTAGAAAAACTGAAGTCATGGATTCTTACAAAACTACCAGGAGAAGCAGAAAGGCAAATTGAGTGAATCAAGATTGATATGTTAATATGCATGTAATGTCTTTGTGAAAAATAAAGTCTACTGCCAAATTATAACTTGACCAGTGATAATTAAAATATTAAGAAATATCAACAGTTTACTGACTTGTTATTAAAATGCTTAGCACCATAGAGAGTAGTATAATCTTATTAATGATAAACATTAATTTAGACAGACAACTACATACCATTTTCAGATACATTTTTGTAAATATCTGTAGACCTTTTAAGTAATTAAATATTTAAATTTTTAAAAAGCAATATTTAAATAAGAGCAATACAAAAACATGAAAAGCCTTAACATGGTATGATTTTATCTTTCCTGCCACTTTCTTTAAATTGCCTTTCTAAAGGTATTTATGTTTATATAGTTTTCAACAGAGTAACATTGATACTCCAAGTTTATAAAGTGGCTTCACATTATCTCACTTGACCATCAAGAGTTTGATGAAACAGAATGAATAGATGTTATTTGATAATAGGGATAGAAGGATGAAAACTTGCCCAAAGCCTCAAGAGCCAAGACTAGCATCCAGGCCTTCTAATTCTCAGCGGAGCGCTCTTTCTGTTGGACCAAATTGCTGCTCTGCTCTAGTCCTACCGTGTTTCCCTGAAAATAAGACCTAGCCGGCCCATCAGCTCTAATGCGTCTTTTGGAGCAAAAATTAATGTAAGACCCAGTCGTATTTTAATATAAGACGGGGTATAATATAACATAACATTAACATAACATAACATAGTTATAATACTGGGTCTTAACATTAATTTTTGCTCCAAAAGACACATTATAGCTGATGGTCCGGCTAGGTCTTATTTTCAGGGAAACATGGTAGTGTTCCAGTTGTATGACAGACCTTTGACAACACTCGGTAAGGCCAATATTTTAAATTTTATCCATTCTCATGCATGTGTAGTAATATCGCATAGTGGTTTTAACTTTGCATTTTCCTAATGATATTAAGCAATTTTTGTATGCCTATTTGTGATCTGTATAAATTCTTTGATTATATATCCATCCAAATCTTTTGCGCATTTGTATTAGGCTGTTTTCTTGTTGCACGGTAAGAGGTTTTATATGTATATATGGACACACGATACTCATCCTTTGTTAGATGTTTTGCAGATTTTCTTTTTTTAGTTTGTAATGTGCAGTTTTTTCTTTCCAGTGTAATTCAAATAGCAAAAGTTTTTAAATTTAAGTCTGGTTTATTCATCTTTTCATTTACATTTTCTGCTTTTGATATATTAAAGAAATTTTAAGAAATCCAAGGTCACTAAGATTTTCTCCTATATTTCCTTCTAGAAGTTTTATAGCCTTAGGTCTCATATTTAGTCTGTGATCAATTTCAAGTAAATTTTTGCATATGGTAAGAGTATGTATCTGGGTTCATTTTTGCATATCCAGTTATTCCAGCACCATTAGTTGAAAAGACTGTTATTTCTCCACTGAATGGCTGAAAGTCCAGTTGTTCCTGCATATGTATGTTAATTTCTGGACTCTTCTATGTTCCATGGATCCATTTATCTGTCTTTACAGCTGGTACCACACTGACTTGATTACTGGAGCATTGTAGTGAGTCTTGAAATCAGATCATCTACCTCCTGTAATGTTGTTAGTAATTTTTAAGTCTTTTATACCCATATATTTACTTTTTCCAATGCTCTTTATTCCTTAATATAGTCTCATGTTTCCATATGGTATTATTTTCCTTCTGCCTGAAATACTTTAACATGTAAGATAATGCAGGTCTCTACTGCTCTTTCCACTTTTGCATGTCTGAAAAAGTATTATTTTGCATTTATTTTTGAAAGACATACAGAATTCTAGGTTGACAGGGTTGTGGTTTTGTTTTTTTCTTTTATTACGATAACGCTCTTCTTAAGTGGTATCAGAGCAGTCTTTGCTCCGGACTAATTTTGCCCCACGACTCAAGCAAGGTGTCTTGGAGTACTCTAGCTGATACGTGCTGGGCTGTGAGGTTTTACACTCTGGCTAGTGGAAGCGCACACTTTCCCAAGCCCTCCGTGAACGCCCGTGAAGTCCTTTTGTTCCTCTCAGGAGGTTCATACTTTCTGCACACATCTGACAATGAGGTAGAGCCTCTACAGCTCTAGCACTGTCTGTGCAGCTCCCTAACACTCTGGTCTGTGACCTCTGAGCTTTGGGACCCTCTGGACTCCCAGCTGGGTCTCCCTCCCCACAACCACACCCAGAAACTCTCTTCACACAATGATCTGGGTATTTGTAGATCTCCCCTCATGGGTTTCTCCTCAGGGGATGACCGCCCTGCATAGCCCATGTCCAATATCTGAAAACTTACACATAGTCTAGCTTGTTTTGTTGTTTCAGATCGAAGAACAAATCAGGTCACTGTTACTCTAGTTTCTAATCTTGGTCATAGCAGAAGCCTCTTCATTCCTCTTTTATTTAAAGTTACAAACTCGAACTTTGAAGAGGGAGAGACACAGAGAGAGGGAAGGTAGGAGGAAAAGAGAATGAGAACTTCACTAATAAAATCCCAAAAGATTCAGTTCATGCAGTGTTTTAATTATCTTAAGCTTTTAATGACCTTCTACTTCTTGAAATTTGAAATACATTGGCTTGAATATACATGGATCACTCATTTTTAAAACCCTTATGGCTGCAGTTTGCCCAAGAGTAACATATGTATGTGTCCTAGATAAGAGTGTCAGGCCTGTGAGTGCTGAGTATATACATACCAAATATAGTTAGTATAAGGGAAAGGAATCTAGATTTTTTTTTTTAATGAATACTTGTCCTGTCACTTAATAATCATGTATTCTGGGATACATTGCAACCTCTGCTACAGTGTACTCTTTTGTGAAGTTATGTGAGGAGCAAGTTATATAGTCTATGTAAAAGCCTTTAATAAAATGTAAAGTTAAACAAATTTACGGTCCAACTAGTATAGTTTTGCCAGAGATGGAGGGGTGGGTGCATGTAATGGTTATAAATCTCTACAGACTGATCCATGCGTGGAATATCTATCTAAATATTGTATATAGACAATCTTCAATTCTGGTCCCCTACCCATTGGGCTGATAGGATATCCATTCTGTCATGAGCTCTTTTACCTCATTCCAAATCATGCAAGATGTGGGTCTCCTTACACAAGGCAGTGTAGTCAGGGGAGACCCTCCAGTATCCAGTTCTCACTAAATAATCCTTTTGTCCATATGTGTGTGGTCTCTTAAAGCCTGAAAAAGCATTGCTAAGGCTGGGAACACCAGGATTAAGGTTTTATCCTCCTAGGGAAACCACTCAGCCTTTCACCTCCTGTCCCAAAGCCATTTGTTGCTTTCTCCACATAAACATTTCCTAAAGCCAGGGAGTTGCCATAGCCCTGGTACTTTCTTATGTGGGAAAGGGAAAAGGGCAACAAGAAGAAAGCATGAATCAATAAATCATAAATGTTTCTGTGTTGGGGAGACTGGAACTGTGTGAGGGAGGAGAGAGAAAGCTGGGGTATGAGTGAGAGAGACTGTTTTACTCTCTATTTCTCCTGTTTGAATTTTTATAATCAGCTTTATTACGTCCGTCATCCTAAAAGTGAAGTGAAATATTTCCTAGTAGCATTTTTTCTCCACTAAGAACTGAATAAGAGATCATTATCAGTGGTAAAGATATTAAATGTATTCTTTATAGGAAGCTGAGTATTTCAACTGGAGTATTACAGAGTGCACTGAGAACACAATATGAAGCCGACTGGCAATTTGGCTGTTGAGACTTGACAGTACTGTGATATGTAAAAGAAAATGTCCAGATATCAGTGAGCCAGAGTATATTTAAACAAAAAGTCTTTATCATATAAAAGGGATTTCTTGCTATACGATAAGAGAACAGATTTACCAAAACCACACAAACATTTCAAGAAAATACCAAAAGTATGCAAACATGTCAAGAGAATTCAGATTATCTGATATGCAAAGACAGCTGGTTCACCAGACTTTAACTGAATAATGTTAACACGTGAAGAGCTAGAATTGTATTTACAGAGAACAAACGTACTGTTACGTACATTTTGATTTTACTTCCCAATTTACCCTCAGAAAGACGTTTTTACGGCAACACACACATGAGCTCTTCTGAAGAGAAGGTGTCGCTTTAGCACATTCCCACTCTGAGGGTAGGATGCAGACTCACGCACGCATTCTCTCTGTCACACTTGTTAAAATGGGTCATTGGGCTGCAACCAGATGCGTCCAATGTCTGTCATACAGCACAGAATTACAACTGCTGTGAAAAGGACTCGCAGCCCCAGAATGAGGCCCACGTGCAGCACACTTGGTTGTCATCTCTCTAAAAAGCTTTCCTGAATTACCTTCCTATCTCAGTCACCTGAGATCTACGTGAGCTCTCGGTGGTGTTTCCTAACATACTTGCAAATTTTATGGAAGATGAAAGTCACCATGTTTTCCAGACAGACAAGTGAACACATCCTTTACAATCGTCAGGCCCCTCAATGGGACCTCCATAAGTCAAGGGCTCAGGTGGCAAGGTGTCCGCCCTGACCTCCCAGCCAGCTGACACGTCTTAGAATTCCCTGGTCAGTTTAACAATTGAGTCTAGTCCTGGTTTTGCAGAGAACACCCAGGGACAGTCACCCCAGCCTTTGTCCACACACACAGCTGGGTGGCATTTGTCCATGCCACAGAAGTAATGAATGACAGCTGCGGGAAAGCTATCTGGAGTGGGGGTGCTGCTTTTTGCTTTTGTGATCCTTTCTCTCTCTTTCCCATAAGCTCCTGGGTTCTCAGGGGTTCTCTCCTGAGCTTCCAGAATTGTTGCTTTTCCTCCTCTTGCATACAATGTACCTTCTATTCTAGTAGCAGTAACTTCACCTTTTTCCATTTGTCCCCTACTCACACCCAGACTTTTCATCCAGAAGGGTTGGGTCCAAGAAGGACAATGGCATTTTTATAAAACTTACAGTGGTCCACGTGGACCACTGTAGGGGGACATACAGTTGCCTCCCTAATTTCTCCTCATTAAGAGAAAGTAAGATAGAAGACCATTTATTGTCCAATTGACCATACGATTTGGTCGACATGTTTGCTACCACTTCCCATGGACTTCCCTCACATTCTGTTAATCACCCTGCAAAGCCTTCATTCTTTCCTTTCTTGGTCCTTGACTGCATTAGACCATGAGTGTGAAATTTCATTTGAAATAACGAGTAAGCTTTTACCAAAATATAAAATATTTAAAAAGATATTTTCTTTGTGCTACCCTCAAGTTATTATGTGCATTACTTTGTGATTTTATTTAGTCCTTTCATTTTAGATTGGTTGTGAAAACCATATGTGATTTTTATGGTGGGAATAGAATTAATGGTTCTATGATGAATGGTGGACATCCTGTTTTGAAGAAATCATATTTTGGGCAAAATGCCCATTAATGACTTATGTTTTTGCCAATAGTGTAGTTCAGAGCCTCTGGGATCTCTCTCTCTCTCTCTCTCTCTCTCTCTCTCTCTCTCTCTCTCTCTCTCTCTCTCTCTCTCTGTCTCTCTCTCTCTCTCTCTTTCTTTTAAGAAGTGATGAGAAACTTTGATGTTTTGCATTCTATTTTAAATTTATTTTACGAGTGATTTCAAAATACCTTATTCATCTTTTATTATTGTAACTAATTTATAATTTTTTTGTTGTTTTGTTTTGGTGTTTCACTACCTACTCTTAAGGACATACTATTACTTTAAAAATCACTGTTTTCATTCTATTTCCCTCTTTCTTCACATCCCAATTTTTTCTAGTCAGTTGTTGGCTTGTCCAATTGAAAATAGAGATACACTTCACATGAGTTATTTGACATATTAATTTTGGCCACTTCTGGTATGCTCTTTTGCCAGTGAAATTATTGAAATTGAAAAATTGGGTGGGGGTGTCTGTGAGAGACAGAAATCTTTCCCTGTGTATTAAATATTAGGCCAGTTTCTCTATCATATACCAAGAGATAAGTGCTAAAACCAAAGTTCACGGCATACGACTGGCAGAAGCAAATAAATGGTTCCCTTTAAAAATTTCACTTCAACAGCAATAAATCTCTAGTTAAGCCCCAAACCAGGATTTTTAAATGGCACATGAAAAATGTATCGATTTCAAATAGTAGCTGAAGTGCACTTCATTTTCTTTTAGGTTGCTTAATTATCCTGTGAAATGTCAAGTGTGCTTTAGGGCCGCTGGTTAATATTGTCTTAGTTCTGCCATAGAATCAAAAACTATTACTGGAGGGAATTCAGAGATTATCCTTTTACACATACGCGCACCAAGATCTAAAGGATTGAAGTGACTCAGAGGTCTGAATAAGCAGAGCTAATACACACTTGTCCATTCTGGTGCTCTTGTCACTGTGCCCTGTTGCCATACTAGGAATGTTCAGAAAGTATGGCTAAAAATTCACTAAATTTCAAACGTTTTCAATTCAGAGTTATTCCCTTTCCTCTGTAGACATCTTATAGTCATGCTTCTTTTGGCCCCTTTTTTTCCGTTTTCTAAAGGAATGTACTAGCCAGCCCAAACTAAATTTTAAATCATGGTATAGATTTAAGAGTTTTTAAAGGTTATGAATTATTTCTATCCGAGTTCTAATTTCTGAACCCCATAGCCTCCTTCAGACCTTATCTTACGTGTGATCTTTATAGGATTTGATTCTGGAAACGCGAGCCTTCTAGTCTGGTTTTCCTGGGGTCTCTTGACTATGATTTCTCTTATCTGTTTCAGTGGCTCCTTTTCTGTTATTCCCTTACTATGGAGGCTCCTCCTTTCAGCTGTTTTTCTTTTAATTCTCCCTCTGGGCCATCTTCCATTGTGATGGCTTCAGACTGTTGTCCCCACATCTATACCTGTGTCCCGGAGCTCTTTTTATCACTACATCCATGTTTTAGACTTCCTGCTCAAGCCCCCTATCTGGTTGTCAGATAACCTCTATACATCTAATACAGTCAAAACAATGCAAAAGTTTCATGCCAAATATGTGATTTAGGTTAAAAATATGTGAGCTCTCCAAGTTCCTTTCCCCTCACCTGCAAAATGGGTTTGTTATTAAATGTGAAGAGCCCAGCACAGCCGTTGAGAATTAATACCTTCATTGCCCTCTCCTGAACCTGCTTTCCTTGATGTGACCTATTTTAAATGACTTTCCCTCCACGTAATAATGTCTTTGTGTCCTACTCCACACGTTCCCCTTTCTCATCTCGTCGTCATACCCGTTAACTAATCCTTCTGATGTTTTATCAAAGAAATATCTTTCCATTTTGCCCTCCAAACCATCCTCATCATCTCTGCCTTACTTGTGGTCTCATTGTGCCTTTGAATGGTAGCAATGTAAATTAGTACAGCCACTATGGAAAACAGTATGGAGGTTCCTCAAAAAATTAAGAACAGCAAAGAGCCAAGATGGCAGAGTACATAAATACTGTGCCTGCTTCCTTCCATGAACACCTTAAAATTACAACTAAATTATAGAGCAATCAACCTGGAAAACCATCTGAAGCCTCACTGAACAGCAGTTTTATAACTAAGGCTATAAAGAAGAAATGCCAAGAATGGTAGCAGGGGCAGAGACGTGAAACAGGCTGGCCCTGAACCTCCCTGCGGGCGTTGAGAACTGGGAAGGATATCTCAGCTGCAGACGTTCCCCCAAGAGAAGCAAAGGACCCCAGCCCCTCACACCAGGATCCCCAACCTGGAATACTGGTGCCAGGAAGAGGAGCCCCCACAACACCTGGCTGTGAAAAACAGCAGAGATCTGATGACCCAGGTAGGATGGAAGGCTGCCGGAAGCCCAGATATCCTCTTAAAAGGCTCACACAGAGACTCACTCACTCGCAGACACTCACCTTGGGCTCCAGCGGAGGGACGGTGACTCGGGGGTGTATCAGAGGCATATGGGAAGCAGGCTGAAGTGTGTAGCTTGTAAGCAAGGGCTGGAGGACAGTCGCCATTTTCCCTGTGAAGGAGCTTCGCCCTGTGCAGCCAGCAAGCAGGCACATCATTTCCTGTGTCGAGCCCTCCCCCATATGGCAAAATCTGAATCTGATTGGTCTGGTGAGCTCTGCCGCTCAACGCTGCTGACTCACTGGGAACCCATCCTACCCAACTCCCCTAACACCTGAGGCACTTTCTCATGAGCAGCCAGCCCAGGCATCATCGGAAAGCTATCAGAGTCTGAAGATCCCAGGAGGGCAGCAACTAGCCTCGGTGTACTCTGAGACTTTTACTGAGTAGCTAGCTCCAGGCTCAGCACTGACACCAAACCAGAATCTACGTTAACCTGGTAAATACAATTCTTCCCACTCAAATCTCATCCAACTTGTGTACTGCATGAGGCTTTATCAGTGGCTGAGCCTTCAGGGAGTTGGCAGGTGGCAGCAGGCCTCAGGGTGTCCTGGCTTTTTGCAAAGCTACCCCAGGCTCGGTACTGGTGACAGCCGTGCTCAGTTCACAGCGTGGCCTCTCCCATGCTCCTCCAGGTTCAGCACAGGTGTTTGAACAACCACATATCACTTTGTAGCTCCTACCAGGTAGTCCCTGGCAGTGGATGACCTGGGCCTTACTGGAGCCCCTCCCAAGAGGCCCCAGAACAAACACATTTGGAGATTGGCTTCAGACCACAGCAGAGCACCACCCAATTAGTCCCACATACAACACACAAAGGATGGTCTCAACAGGCACAAGAGCCCACTGGGGCAAATCCCACTCAGTGGGTAAGACCCCCACATATCAGCCATTAAGCTGTGGACATGGCGAAAGCCCATGGCCATTTGTGACAACCTGGATGGATCTTGAGTATATCATGCTAAGCAAAATAAGTCAGACAGAAAAGGAGAAGAACATCTGATTTCACTCATCTGTGGGTTGTACAACAAATGAACAACCAAAACAAACTCATAGACAGACAGCTTCTGCCCACCCCCAGAGGAGAAGACGAGGGGAGGGAGGATGAAGAAGGTAAATGGGGTCAAATATATGGTGATGTAAGAAGACTGACTTTGTGAGCACACAATGGGATATACAGATGATGTTTTATGGAAATGTACAGCTGTGCTTATATAAAGTTATTAACCAATGTCACCCCAATATATTTAATTAAAAATAATTTTTTAAAATGTTGGCAAATACACAGCACGCATTTTGCTCCCCAACCCCCAGCAGAATGGACCATCAGGAAAGGAATTCTTCCCTAAGAGGCCACGTCTGTTCCTCCCCATTCTCAACATAGCACACTCCAAATAGCCACTGTTAACTGAATGAAGTTCACTACTGAAGGGAAGCATGTTTGGAAGGACAAGCTGTTAAAAAAAATACAAGGTGAATATGGAATGAACTAAAATTCTGGTCCAGCTTTGTTGCTGACAAGTCTTGGATGCATGTGATGGCAGTTTGTGGGGTGTCTTACATGCCACAGATATTCAAAAACTAGTTGTCTATTAGTTGTCTATTAGTTTAGTAATATTCATTACTAAATATTCATTACTAAACTAAATATTCATTACTAAATATTCATTACTAAACTAGTTTTGCCTCATTTCCTCTATTCAAACAGTAGGACAGATAATTGCCAACTCTCTTTTGATGTTTGATGTAAGAATAAGCATCAGGAATGTGAATTGACTAGGAAAAAAAGTTGAAAATGATATATAAAGAATAGTTCCATTAAGTTAAGATACTTACCGTAAAGTAGTTAACTTGTAGAAAACTAACTTGTGGTTAAAACCAATCTTACGGTTGAGTTATAACAATTGGGAAAGTAAAATATACATATATATATATTTTTTTTAATTTTAAATTTATATAAAAAACAGTTACAAGTACAGTACAAAAAACTTTTGTTTCCTGAATTATTTGAGTCTAAGTTGCCAACAGAATGCCCCATCCCCTAACCCCTAAATACTTTGATGTGTATTTCCTACAGTACAAAAATAGTAAAGAAATTCAGAATATACATTACTACTATCTAACCCTCATTTAATTAGATCTCCCTTCAAGTTTCACCAAGTATTCAGTTATATCCTTTACAGCAAAAGAATCCACACCAACTCACACCTTAGATTTAGTTGTTAAATCTTGTTAGTTGCCTTTGATTTGGAGCAGTTCTTCAGTCTTTCCTTCACTTTTACCACCTTGATACATTCCAAGCTTTTGGGCCAGTTATTTTTGTAAACTGGATTATTCTGATATTTCCTCAGGATTATATTTGGGTTAATTCCTCTTGTGCAGAAATATAGAAACGACAGTGTGTACTTTTCATTGTATCCTGTCAAGTGGCTCATGGTTTCATTTGATCCCATTACCAGAAATGTTCATTTTGGTCATTTTCTCAATATGGTTACTTATAGGATTATTCATGATAAAGTTACTCTTTTCCTTTTTGCCAGTAATCACTATTTTGTGAAGAGGTACTTTGAGACTAGGGCACTGCCTAATTCTTCATCCAAGTTTTAATTCATTTACTGACTTTTAGCAGAATCAAGTCATGGCTTCCTATGTTATTCAGTGGGTTGTAATATGTTGCTGTCATTTTTTTTTTCTTTTTTGAATACTGAAATTGTCTCAGAATTGGTCAGTTGGAGCCTCTCTGAGATGGCTTCAGTATCCTTTTCAAATGTTTCTTTCATTATCTGAACACTGCATTATTGTACAGCTCAAAAAGAGGTATCAGGCTCATCTTATACTTTTCTTGCCCTAGCCACTGAGTCAATCATTTCTCCAGGGCCTCCTGTTTCTAAGTCAGTGAAACATGAAATTTAGAAATCAAGATCTGGACATAATGTACTCATTCTACTGGGGTATTGCTGCTCCCAGGCCCTCAGTGGAAAGAATTGGAGATATATATATCATATACATTTACAACTATGTTTATATTTATGTATATGTCTATATTTTTCTACATAGTCTATATTTTAAACATCCATTATATATGTAATGTAAATACATATACATATATGCGTATATGTAATGAGTTCATGCATGTATCTCCATTATTAATGATAGTGATTATTCTACTCCTGAGTTGTTTTAGAACCAGGTTTTACTGGCTCTCAACTGTAAAATTTTCAGACATTTTGCCAGCTGGTAGCTTGACATTGGCCATGGTGAGAGTCTTTACACCATGGCCATCCTCAAACACTCCCCTCTATGTGTGGTATTCACATATTTACAATGGAGATTAACCTTGCTTCTGAACACATGAGCAAATTTCCCTTGCTAAGTATCTATCTTGTCATCAATATCATCCCATGAGCACCAATTCCAGGGTAGATAACATGATCGTCTTTTCTCCTAATCCTGCTTCTATTCCTGGTGTTCATCTGATTATAGCCAAGAGTGCAGCTTTCCTCCCTGTCCCACAAACAAGAAATAATAGAATCATTTTTATTTACCCTTCCTCTTAACCTTCCCAGATCTAGTCCCCAAGTTCTGTTGAGTCCATCTCTGAAATGTTTCTTATATATCCCCTTCTTTTTTTAATCCCTGTTATCACTGGCACAGCCTTATTTTAAGTTTTTACTGTTTTCTTGCCTAGTCAATTGAAGTCATAAATTTCTTGCATTGAAAATAGTGTATGGAAATGGAATACATTCTGACTTTTCTGAAATATATTAAAAGTTAAAATGATCAATACAATGTGATTTTGGCTGTAGAAATCCTAATCAGTTATGAGTTAAATAGTAAAAACAGTTACGAATCTCACATAGAAAAGTCAGAGAAGTCTTCTTAGGTTTGGTATACCGTGTTTCCCCAAAAATAAGATCGGGTCTCTTAGTAAGTTTTGCTCCAAAAGACTCATTAGGGCTTATGTTTAGGGGATGTCCTCCTGAAAAATCATGCTAGGGCTTATTTTACGGTTAGGTCTTATTTTGCGGGAAACACGGTAGCTGTCAAATGCTATCATTAAGGACCCAACTTTTTCTATCTGTTCACTCTGCCATCCCCCACATACTGGCCTTTTTCCTGACAGTTGTCATCCTGTGGTCACCAAATGGCTGCCAAAGGACCAAGCAATGCATCTTCATATCCCAGAATTCAGTGCAAAAAGAAAGAGAAGACTTGACACAAGAAAGGTCTCCTTACTTGTCTTTTTTCAGGCAACATAGTCTTTCCCAGAAATCTCCCCACTGTCTTCTCCTTCCATCCTAGTTTTCAGAACTATGAAACGTGGCCCCATTTCCCTTAGAATGAAGTGATACTTAGCCAAAGTTCTCCAACTTTATTAATTTTTTTTTTTCAGTTTGAAGTTTATACCAACTCTTCTGTCTTTCTGCTAGGTGAATGATAAGTTGAGAAAACCACATTTCTTCTTTCTAAACTTTTCGCATCCCGATGCAGAGGCCCAGTTCCACCAAAATTACAGAATACGTATTTGTTAATTCAATGATCATTCATTGAATATTATTGTAAATGCTAGGAAAGGGTGGTTAACAGCACAGATAAAAATCCCTGCCCTAAAGGAGTTTATATTCTAGTGGCACATTGGTGCTCCATTAGAGGACACTGAAATCTAAATGAGAGGAGATAGGAAGGCTTCTCAGAATTACTTTACTTAATGTCCTAGCATTCTGCTTTAGTCTTTTGAAAACAGGAGTTGGGTGTTGATTTTTAGTGTGTTTTGACTCTGACCTAAATTATATTTTTCCTGGCTAATATTTCCTAGTTTGTGAAATGAACTTGGACTTCTTCCTACTTTTAAGTACTAACATTTGCAATGATATTTTTGCATCTTTTGGTCCATTTTGTTCATTTATGGTGTTGAGACTTTTGTCGTCTTGTACTTTGAACAACCACTCTTCTTTAAATTTAGTATGTCCCATTTGGGGAAAAAAATATACTTTAAATAGAAAATAGTATAGAAAACTATACTAAAATAGTTTTGCTGTACAACATGGCTTTGGAAAAGTGCCACAGGAATGTTTATAGATTGTATAGGACTTGGCAATGAAAATGATTGGTTGAAGAATGACATTAAAAAATAATCCTTGGATTTTGACACCTTCTAGAGGAAAAGAGGGAATGTTATTATATCACTCTTTGTCCATGATATAGTATTCTTAAAGGAGAACAGTATATGTTTAAATGATAACTTATTCCTTAATGTCTATTTTAAAGGACATTTTATTAGTATGGATGCTTTGGAACAGTGTGTAATAGAAAACACAGACTCTGTCTTAGTCCATTTGGGCTGTTAATAACAAAACATCAGACTAGGTGGCTTATAAACAACAGAAACTTATTTCTCACATTTCTGGAGGCTGGAAGTACAAGACCAAGGTGGCGGCATGCTCAAGTTCTGGTGAAGATCCTCTTCTGGGTTGTAGACTGACAACTTCCGGCTGTATCCTCACATGGTGGAAAGGGTGAGGAGACTCTCTAGGGCCGTTTCTGTAAAGGCATTAATCCCATTCATGAGGACTCTTTCCTCATCATCTCCCAAAAGACCTGTCTCCTTGGGCATTAGGATTCCCACAGATGAATTTGATGAGGGGGACACCAACATTTAATGTATAGCAGACAATATTTTTCATGTGGTTAGTAGTTCAAACTGTGTTTCTCCTAAATTTTCCCAAGTTTGCCCTCATGAACTGTCAGGAACCATTGTGCTTGGGGGCCATTTTGAAAACAAGAGTAAAAGATCTGAATTACTTTCACTATTCAACCACTTTATTGCCGAGTAGGTTCATGCTGCTCTTTGATGGGTTTAGCAGTGCTAACCTATTGGTCAAAAGAAAACTAGTTTAACTAGGATTGTATCGTCCTGACTATATGTTTTCAATAGTGTCTCAAAGCAAAATACAAGTAAAATATGTATGAAGTCAATCTCATGTCATTAAAAATCTTAGGTGTACTTGTAATTAAAGTTAGCAGACAATTTACAGTCCTCAAATGCAATAATCTGTCTCTATCTGTGTCTCCTTTAACCTTATTGTATAATCTCAATTAGTTTTTAATGCTTGCAATGTCATCTAAGTGCTCAGCTGGGATCCACATTCGTTTAGTTTAAATCCCCATAGATGGGTGCAAAGTTTTTTAGGGTGCTCGTAAGAAGTTGTTTTCACTGAGGGCAGAGCTAGATAAAGAGCTGAATTCTGTAGAACTATGCAGGGTAAGTCTCCGTTCAATCTTTATGCCAGAGTCATCCAATGGACATTGTTCTGATTCAGAAGTCATTTTTAGACACCCTTTTAAAAAATTACTTGTCAAAATTTAGTTAGATGAGTCCTTGAAAATAGCTAATATAACCACTAACGATGACAACAGATTTTTATGGGGCATTTCTAAAGAAATATAATTCTACTTTTAAATTAGTCTCTCTTGCCAGTATATTGAAATGCTTGGAATTTTAAGTAAATCATCCTTAAGATCCCTTAACAATTTTGTACAGATGGAAGGCCACGTGAGTGAATATCTTGCATGCATGGGGATGAGATCCAGATGACGAGAATATACAAAGGGTCATTTGAAACATGGCAGAGGAGAACATTGAAAACATCAAACACTGATTATAAGCAATGGAGATAACTGTCCTAAACTCCAAAACAATGCATGTATATGAAGATGTCAAAACCTGTGGTTTTTTAATTTAGTCTTTCTCTGGACTAAAAATATTTGTATTTTCTCAGGAAGAGATTAGCTTGAATATATAAATATATTCATACAAGCATGCATATTAATAAGCATACAAAGTATGGAACACATATTACGTACATTGCATATGTGTGCATATACATGTTTCTGTGGAGAGCTATATGCATATAATTTTTGAAGGACAAACATCACTAGTAAATAATAGAACATGTTCATTATGATGCTTTTATTTTCTAATTTTTTAACAATACCACCAAAACTGGAAAATATAAAAATAAAAAGGATCATCATTTCTTAAACAGATGGGAAAACATTCCCTGGGAAAGTCCAACCAGACTGATGTTTTGTTTGCACCAATTTCTTTGCAGACTATCTGGTATTTCTTGACAAGTTTGGCCAGCTTCCCTTACATGGTCAAAATCAGTATCTATGGGCAACTAATGCATATATTCTCATCAGGGTAAATGCTATGCAACTACTGATGTGTATACGTAATCATTTATATGTGGCATGTACTAAGTCTCTTATTTTCACTAAATACTAACTAAGCTCTTTCAGAAATAGAGGTTTTTCCTTCTTTCCCCATGACACATACATAGAGAATACTTAATACAGAATTTTTATGACACTGTAGATTCTATCCATATATACATAATTGAAATTATATGTTTCTCAACATCACTAATCATCAGAGAAATGCAAATAAAAACCACAATGAGATATCACCTCACCCCAATCAGAATGGCTATCATTAACAAGACAAATAGTAACAAGTGTTGGAGAGGCTGTGGAGAAAAAGGAACCCTCATACACTGTTGGTGGGAATGCAGACTGGTGCAGCTGCTATGGAAGGCAGTGTGGAGGTTCCTCAAAAAATTACAAATAGAATTACCATATGACCCAGCAATCCCTCTCCTGGGTATCTACCCAAAGAATTTGAAATCATTTATACATAAAGACATGTGGGCTCCAATGTTCATTGAAGCTTTGTTTATGGTGGCCAAGACATGGAAACAACCAAAATGTCCTTCGATAGATGAATGGATAAAGAAGTTGTGGTATATATACACAATGGAATACTATTCGGCGTTAAGGAAAGATGATATAGGAACATTTGTGACAACATGGATGGATCTTGAGAGTATAATGCTAAGTGAAATAAGTCAGACAGAAAAAGCAGAGAACCCTATGATTTCACTGATATGTGGTATATAAACCAAAAACAACAAAAGAACAAGACAAACAAATGAGAAACAAAAATTCATAGACACAGACAATAGTTTAGTAGTTACCAGAGGGTAAGCGGGGTGGGGGGAGGGAGATGAGGGTAAGGGGGATCAAATACATGGTGATGGAAGGAGCACTGACTCTGGGTGGTGAACACACAATGGGATTTATAGATGATGTAATACAGAATTGGACACCTGAAATTATGTAATTTCATTAATAATTGTCACCCCAATAAATAAATAAAAAAGAAAAAGAAAAAAACTATATGTTTCTACTGCAGTTGTTTTTGTTGTTGTTGTTTTGTGTTTTCTTCCTCCCTCCTCCCCAATAAAACTGGCCATCAAGTTTCAGGAAATAAGTTTACTCTTGAAAGTCTGCATTTGAATTTCTTAGCGGTCATAGTGTGTTTGTTTCAAACACTATTCTTTTTTAATAAATAAATATTACCTATATCACCTAAAGTCTATGGGTTTTAGGGAGGTATTTATTACATAGATTTGGAATAAAGTGGTATTCTTTACTTCAGATGGCTTAGCTCCAAACTAATAGTAATACCCAAGTTCAGAAAGACTCACAAGCCTCACTACGGTTCATTTAAACACACACACACACACACACACACACACACACTCACACTTTTTTTAAAAAAGCAGTGTAACATTAAGTTGGACCTTTACATTACATAATATGCAAACATTTACTCAAAATGAATCAAATGCCTAAACATAAGAGCTAAATTATAAAATTCTTAGAAGAAACACAGGAGAATGTTTCATGACACTTGATTTGGTGATGATTTCTTGGATATGATACCAAAAGTATAGGCAACAAAAATAAACATAGATAAATTGGACGATATTAAAACTAAAACCTTCTGTACATCAAAGGACATGATCAGAGTGAACAGGCAACTGACAGAACCAGAGAAAATATTTGCAAATCATGTATCTGATAGGAGGGTTAATATTCAGACTATATAAAGAACTACAATTCAACGACAACAATGAAAACCTTAAAACATGGACAAAAAACTTACGTAGGCATTTCTCCAAAGAAGATATACAAACAGCCAAGAAGCACAGAAAAAGATGCTGGACATCAGTAGTCATTAGGGAAACACCAATGAAAAAGCACAGTGAGCAATCAGACCTCACTCACATTAGGATGGCTCCTCTCAAGAAAAGGAAAGGAAAAGTTGTCAAGGATGTAGAAAACTTGGAACCTTTGTGTATTGTTGGTGTAAATGTAAAACAATGCAGCTGCTATGGAAAACAGTATGATAGTTTCTCAGAAAATTAAAAATAGAATTACTTGATGATCCATTGATTCCTCTTTTGGATCTAAAAAGAGGATCTAAAAAGATCTAAAAAGATTCCTCTTTTGGATCTGTATCCAACAGAATTGAAAGTAGGGTCGCAAAGAGATATTTGTACATTCATGTTCATAGCAGCGTGATTCACGGCAGCCAAAAGGTAAAGCAACCCAAGAGTCCATTGACGGATGAATAGATAAACAAAATGTGGTATGGATGTACTGTGGAATATTATTCAGGATTTATAATAAAGGAAATTTTGACATATTTTGGAATGTGTCAGATTTGGTTCCCTTGTAAAACAGCATTTGATTACAGAACAGGTATTCTTATCATTTAGGAACATTTGTTGATTGAACATTGTGGAGTCTCTAAGAGAAATTGTATTTGCAAACAAATAATACACCATGCATACACAGCCTCTCGTTTGGAGGTTGAATGAGAGTTAGATCTTCAAATATTTAAGATTACTCAATTCTTTATCTTTGTACTTGATGAAAATAGAAATGTGACAAAGATCAAAATCACTGAAAATGATTTTTAAAAATTACTAATTTTTTACACCGGTTTTCTATGTAGTTCTTACCTAATGTAAAACAAGATCTCACATTTGTGTACATCATTATCCAATTTGACCAAGATGTCCTGAGGAAGAGAAAATATTAATTTAATTAAAATATTATTGGAGCTTGACTGTGAACATATGGTTTTAGATGGCTGACAAGACACTTTGCAGAGGTTGAAATAAGCACACCATTAAATCACACACTAACCGATGTATTTGCTTGTGGCTACATCTGTAATCAAAAATGTAAACATCTGAAACATAAAGGTGACATTCTTGAAACAGAAAACTTCTTTCACGGAGAACATACACATTTTAAAGTTAATACTGAGGCATCTTTGATTACTACCAGACCACGCTGAATGAAAAAACTCGGTTGTCAAGCCAAGCCTTTGTTTACAGAACATAATCTAATTACCTAAAGATCAGTGTGGGAAAATAGACCAGGATCTGACTTGACATCAATGCGCTTTTAACGTTTCAGACAATCTATTTTACATTCAACCTTGGAGCATGTGACTTGACCAAAAATGTTTTTGCAGAGTAGCACAGAAAGCAAGCTTGCCATTTCTACGATGTATGTGTACACATACAATGTATTCAAAAGTAAAATTGCCCACTTCCTACATGGTTTTCTAAGACATATTCATTCTGTATGTGAGCCTTTAAATTCAAGCGTAGTCTTGGCATCAGGAAGACTTCTCCATGCCAATATGGAGATGAAGTACAGCATGCTTGTTTTATATATGAATTGCCAGCATTGAATAAAGTTCTGCCTACCTTCGGCAGATTTGCACGGGGAGCCAAAAGAATGGGTTGACATGGTGAAGTTCCATTATCAGGGAAAGGACCAAAGGCATAGTTCAAAATTTCGACATTTATTTGGAGTTCCAGCAATATTGTTTTCATTATAGTATGCTTAAATAAGCATTAGCAGCCTTTCTATCAAAGAAATTAGTCCTTGTGTGAATGGCCTATAAATAAAATTGTTATACAGTGGAATAATAGGAGCATGTAATGAAACTTGATTTCCAGCCAAACAAACATATGGACATTAAAAATTAAAAAAGGGAAAATGTGCACTCTATGGGTCCCATGTGGGATGATTTAAGTCATCCACGAACATATGTGTCTGGATTCTATCCATTTAGGAGCACAAGATTCTTTCAGGCAGGGAACTGCTCTTATTGTCTAGGGGTGTTGGATGTGAGAAGATGTGGTTTCCTGTGGGGAGAAAAAGAGGTGAGGCAAGTTTTCAACAGTTACCACGGTTTTGTGTAACGCATTTTATTGGATAATGGAATACTAAGTTTCATGGCCTAGGCAGTATTAGCAATGACGCCTCTATTTTCTATGATGAGTTATCTTACAAATACCTGCACAATTTTAGTCATGTACCTCAGACCTCATGTTAGTTTCATACATTCACTTACAGGTTTCGACATTCATTCGTTCAAAACCTTTATCAAACACCTATCAATTAATCTGCTAATAAACAAAGTATCACTTTATGTATCTCTACCAAAATGGTTCATTCATTGATATAATTCTAGTAACAATACTTTTGATATACCTCACAGCTTTCCTGGTCTTCTGTGATAGTGTAAATTACCAAAATAATGGACTGAATTATAGCTGAATAAACTACTTGAACTTCTTATGAAGTTTTGAATCAGTGAAATGCCAGTTGAATGAAAAAGGAAGCACTTTTACGTTTTGTTGTTGTCTTAATGCCTAAAACTGGGTTCACAGAAAGTGTAAATAGAAAGTAATGCTGTTAACTGAGTATTTTGATAACAGAGTATATTAATGGCTAAAGAAACATTAAAAGGTCAGCACAAATGAATGTGCACATTGAGCTGAGAAAATTTTGAGTGAGCTATTATGCTAAAAAAATCATCAACAGAATAAAATACAGATCATATTTCATTGTTTAAGTATTTTATATTTTCTTTTCAGTACAACAGAAAATTATCATTTTTTTCGAGTCACATTATTTTGGGGATCATATTGACCAGCTATGGCTCTTAGTGACTCAGATCTCTGTGAGGGAGAAAAAAGTGGTATGGAGAAATTTCCAACAGTTACCAAAGATTTTATCAACATATTTTATTGGATAATGTGATACTAAGCTTCATGACATAATCAGCATTAATAATTACAAATGCAACATTATCTCAACACTAATGATGTCTTCATTCTGCATAAAGAATCTATTACTTATCTTAGTGTGGGGTCCAGTTCCATCATGAACTTTCCACTACTCTTATCTCCATCTTCTCTCTTCCCTTTGTCTGGCTTTCGTCTGTTCTTTTTTCAGATCTCAGTTTAGACATCTCTTCCTCCAGGAAGTTTTCTAGAAGCATCAAGACTGCATTGGCCTTACCCTGCTTTTTCTCATAGCACCCTGTACTTATTCTTTCATTTTACATATAATTCCTTGTTTAGTATTCTCTCAACCTGTCTAGCTGCCCCCTCCTCAACATATGCTCTACTGGGGCAGAATTGTCTCATTTAGAGTGAATGACCTTGAGAAAGTGTCCAAATGTTTGTGGATTAGGTACTGATGAGGGTCTGTCCCAGGAAATTTGTGCATCAGGAGAAATTACTTTAATTATCTTTTGATTTGTCTGTCTGCACCATCTGTCCCTGGCCAGGCCAGGGAGATTGTCAGATAATAATAGTTAGCATTCATTGTATCAGGAACTGTGACAGGAAACGGATTATTATTTCAAATTTACAGATTAGGAAATTATACAATAAATGGGAGTACTGAAATTCAAATATAGGCTGTCTGAATAAAGACCTAGCGTGTAGTTACTATGTGTACTGCCTCTGCCACCTACTTGCTCTGAACTGTATTTCCAGTATAGTTCCCAGAACATAGTACACAGATTATGTTTGTTGAATTAATAAATGAGTAAATAGATGAATAGGTAGGACTTCAAAAGTAGATGGGGAGTATGGAAATGTGAAGATAGTTCAGGAAGCTGGTCAAGATGGCAGTGAAATTCCCTGTATGAAAGAGGCACTATCTTGGGATATAGAGAAAGGATTTTGTCACAGAAGAATGTTTGTGACTTGCAGTGTGTGTATGTGTGTGTGTGTGTGTGTGTGTGTTCTTGTGTTAGCACATATAATAGTTTTAAAATGATAAGGTCTAAACTTAAAAGTGAGATTTAGGTATTATATTCCAGTTTATAGCCAAACTAAACGTGGCAGAATATAAACTCCTGACATGTAAGGATTATAATGGAAATCTTGGCAGTTCCTCAAGTATGCTTCTAAAATATATCATAATATGTTAACTCTTCATAGTTAGGCCTGAAATAAAGTAAAATTACAGCATTTTCTCTTAAGTATTTAATCCAATAATTATAATTGAATCTGTTCAGTCACTCATTTTCACGTGATCATTGTACTTTCTCTTACTCATCAGACAGTAGTCAATGGATTTACAAAAGATTCGCTAAGGTACAATATTTTTAACTGGGGCAAAGAAAGGGTCACAGTCTTTCCACTATTATTAAACATGTATCAAACAGCGACTCCAAATGGGAAAAGATAATAAGATGGAGTCTGAAATCTGGAGGTCCTGGTTATAATACATCTGAATTCCACAGCACACTTTACTACAGTTGGGTGTCTGTGTGGTTTTCGTAATGCAGTTGGAAAAGGATCACTGCTGAGAGAATTTAACATCACTCGTTGCCTTGTAACATCTCTCTGGACCTAAAAATGGCGATGTGAGTGAATTAGTGAATTGCGCCACAGAAACAGCCTAGAGGAAACAGAATTTATAAATGTATGTGTATTGAACCTGTTTTTAAACAAGCATGGGAAAACCCTTAGAATGATCAAGGTATACCTTAAACATAAAATCGTCCATGACATAGTGATAGACTTTGGGGTCTACACAATTTTAAAAGACTTTCTACAAAATGTGTTAGAATAAAATTGTATTGTGTAGTGGCACAGCTGTAGCCTGAAGGCTTAAAGTGGGACATGTGCAGATACTTAAGTCTATTTGCATATAAGCTAATGCTCCTCTTCATTTAGGGTGATTTGAAAATATTGTTAAAAAAAAAAGACAGAACTATAATATCAAGATGATAGTTAGTGGAAATCGCTTTTTGCTATGACTTTCAATTATGGAAGCCAAATTCCTCAAATTGAATATTTCAGGAATAAGTTCCTAGAAGTTCCATCATTTTCCAATGCAATTGCTTTCAAATCGTTCAAGTAAAATTTATTAGATACAGCGCGAAAACTGAGTTGGCCTCCAAGAACTCAGAAACATGGCTAGTCTTTTGTGGCAGAATCTGCCTCGATGTTTTCAATGCTGTTCTCTCTTCCTGATGGTGACGCCGCCAGGTAGAGGATTCTGGATTCCTGAGTTCCCTCTTGGAGGAAAACCACCAAAGAGAACTCACACAACCTGCCTAAGTGAGGAGGAGAATTTTATTGTATTGTCCATTGAGATTTGGAGATGGTTTGTTATAACAGCTAGTTTTAATTACCCTAAGATATACAGAAAAGTTTGTATCAGGTGGGGTTGGTGGTGAACAAAAAACTAAATTATATGTCATAGACACAGCGGTTGAGCATGAGCTTTGCAGAAACAAAGCAGACTAGATAGCTAGAACTTCTTCACTTTCTTGAGCTGTAAAATGAATAAGACTGTGTGGACTGGCTGTTCAATAAATTTATTGAAGGGGGTTCAATAAAGTGAGGGTGTCGTTGAAGAGCTGGTTTTCAAAGTGTAATTACAGATGCAAAGGTGTCATTGATTAAGTAGGATGGATTTAAAACCAGTTCAAGTTGTGACTTGTTGCTATGGACAGAAAACAATACTTCTTTTCCCAAAGGATTAGGAAACTCTGTATTTTCAGGTCTAACACAAAATTAAAAATACTGCTTTTCTCTCCCATGGTTCTAGGTAATTATAAATTAGTCACTATTAATTGGAAAACGAAGGGAATCAGAAAAAGGAAGCAAAATAAACCAGTCTAAAGGACTATGTGTCTGGAAAAAAACTTTGCATATGGTTGTTGACCAGTTCCATTGACATAGAACTGACTGAAAAACAGGTCAGAAGCCTGCTGAGTTTTTGAAGGAATTGTATGGCCAGGGAAATGATGAGCATGGACTTTCATCAACCCTAGGCCACTAACCTTCTATGACTTCAAAGTTGGCATAGTCACTTCTGTCCATCTCCAGTGAGTCCAAGGAGAAAAATAGACAAGAGCAGAGTTCTGCACTGAAGAGCAGAGTTCGGTGCCATGGAGAACAATGGACAAAGCCACCCCTTCCAGAGAACAGAAACAGGGCTTGTTCAGAAAGTTTCTACGCTCTCACAGGGAGGCCCTCCACAATGCCTGCCTTGCTGGACAGATACAAAAATAAATAGTGAGGAAATAAACCAGGATGGAGTTTTTTGGTTAAAACTAAATATGCATAGTTGTAAAAGTGAATAAAGTTCTAGACTTAAAATCAAGATATTTAGAGCTAGATAAGTAGCAGTGGAAATTAAAGACAATTTTTGCTAAAACAATTTGTGTGGTTTTTTTTTTCTTTGTTCTTTTTCTTGTTTTCTGCATTTGCAGTTTTTTCTCAGTTGGGTCTGTAGTGTGGGGCTGTACACTATACAAGCATCTCAGTACTGTGTAGACCAGTACAAAGAGCACCAGTGTGTGTCAAATCTGGCTTCTGCAGGTTGTGCTAAGTCTAGAGTCCCACATTTTAGTGTTCATCTCCCTGCCATCACGGACAGGGAAGAGAATTGGGGGGAGGGAATGCGAGCCTCTTGGATTCGCATAGTTTGATCACATGCCCCCTAAACACATGGTCTCAAGATGGCTCTACATTTATTAACTACATAAATTCTGATCATGACTTTGGATTTCAGAGAGCCAGACATTGGCTTCATTCACTGCAATGGAATGAATGCTTATATTCCACTACCAACCCCCACCTAATTCCCAGTGTGATGACATTTGCCAGTGGAGCTTTGGGGAGCTAATTAGGTTCATATGATGTCATGAGGGTGGAGCTCCCATGATGGGATTAGTGGCCTTCTAAGAACTGGAAGAGACCAAACCTCACTCTCTCTTTCTCTGCCATGTGGAGATACAGTGAGAAGGCAGCCAACCATCTACTAGCCAGGAAAAGAGTTGTTACCCAAACCTGATCATGCTGGCACCTAGGTCATGGATTTTCAACCTCCAGAACTATGAGAAATAAATTTCTGTTGTTTCAGCCACCTATGGCTTAAACTATGAAATTTGTCAAAGCAGCCCCAGCTGACTAAGATACCCACAGAAAGAGTGATGGATTTTATTTATGAATAAATTAAAATCAATGGAAATGCCTTTTATTTTTATCAAAGTAAAGCAACAACGCAATGAAATTTTTGCAAACCCAAAAGCAAAAAAGAAAATGTTTAGGGTCTATATCTGGAACACTGTCTCTAGGAATCAATTTTGATAAGAAAATGAATGAGGAATGAGAGTGTTTTGTGACCCATGCTTTGGTGTCATTATCAGAAAGGAGCAAAGGAACAGTAAGAATAAAAGCATAATAAAGCAAGATCAGGTTCATTAAACAGAAGGGAAAAAGAGATTTCCTTAGGAGAAATGTTGAGATTTTAGGCAGACTGAGCAGATACGACAAAGAAAATGAGATCTGACAGGATAGGCTAGAATTTTGGAAAGGGAAAAGCTACCCATGTGTAGCTCTTTAAAAAAAAAAAAAAAAAAAAAAAAAACACACACACACACACAAAAACTTGTGAACAGGAAAAAGACGATTTTTAGTTTCTTTCACCAGAGCTCAAAGAAATCTACCAGAGGAAGGCAGGCAAGATCTCACAGATCAGACTGAAAAGAATACCCCCAGTGGAACCATCATCAGCAAGCCATTGACATGGATCTTTTCAAAGTTACTGGTAGAGTCAATAAGTACAATTGGCAAACCAGCCCTTGAGGGTTGAGCCTTAGTTATTAGGTGACCTTCGTGATGACAGTTATGGTATTGTGAACTTACATTTTACTGTATTTTAACTTAGAGCAAGGGAATTTTTCCTTTAATTTTTCCCTGCAGATTTGGTAATGAAAGGAACTCTATGATCAAATTTGAGGCATCTCTATGTTGACTTAACTGGAGAGTCTGTATTGTGTCACTTTGTTTTATGCATTTGCTCTGATCAACTATATTGAGCTACATGTCTCAACATAATTTGAAATAGAGTAAGGAGAGAATTTGCATACTCGGGTAGAATCAGGCTTGGAATTAATTTGATTAGTATAAAATTTGACCCATTTCAGCACCTTCTGGCGACGGTCTAACATACACACTATGGACTGAGGTAGATAAAGAGGGGTCCCAAAAGCATCTCCTCTGTGCGTGTGTTGTGGGGTAGCAGCTAATCATACCTCTGGTTTATTTTAGGTTTAATGGTTAAGAAATAAAAGTGCTGGAGAATGTGAAGAGAGAATTGCTTTTTGCTTTGCCTCCTGGTTCCCTAAGTGACTTCCGCTAACGAAGTCCTAGCTACTTGCCCCGTCTCTTACTTGCTCCTGAAGGAGAACTGAGTTATCTGATGGGCACATGGCGTCCATGGTCTATATTCAGTTGCGTAGACCTGATCCTCTGAAGGAAACAAGCCCCAGGTCAGTGAGAGGCAGGAATCCATTCTCTAGTTCCAAAGCTTCCTATAAAGAGGCTGGCCCAGCATCTAGACTTGAAACGGAGCAGCGAGTTCCTTCCCTCAATCTATCTACAGTCACATTATCCAACTGGCTTATCAGTAATAATCACATTTTCATCTCCGCCTGGATCTGATTTCTGAAGTGGATCTGAACATGAGAAGGCAAGAAAAGGATAGAATTTACTGCTTCCCTGAACATCAGCATATCTTCCCTACGCATTCTGTGCTGTTGTCCCCGCTTGGAGTGACAGCACTGTCTCCTCTGTGACATACAAATGCCTAACGCACGCGTAGACTTAACCTTAATCTACGTGTCCCATAAAATAAAGAAAATATGTAGTGGAAAGTCCAGAAACTTGAAGTGAGGCACACCTAGGTCAGAATTCTGGATCCCTCATTATGCGAACATGAATACAATACACCCTCTTCTCCTAGTCTGTTTTCTCTCTGGCAGGACTATATTGAGTATTAAATTAGACATACACAGAAAATGCACCTAGTGCAATATCTGTATCTGATGCAATAGTTCTTCAACAATCGATCATCCTTGTTAGTATTAGAAATGAGTCGCTAAGCAAAAGCAAACTTTTGAGATAATGGGTCACAGCTTTTAGTACCTTATAGTCCATATATGTTAATTCTTTTGAGTTGAGCCTTTGCCCCTGAAGAATGAGTAGTAAAACCCAAACTAAAGAAGTTTCGCTTTATCTGTTAAATTAAAAAGTGCAATGTAAAAACCCTATAAACATCTCAAGTGAAATTCTTAAGTTTCTTTACTTGGGAAAGTTCTAGTTTGTGCTCCGTTATTTACGATACAGGTTTAAGATCATGTTGGGTGGCCCAGCTGTTCCGTCTGTGCATTAGGAATGCCGGGCACCGCATACTTGTCTAATCCAAAAGCAATAGCTCTTTCCGTATGATCCTGCTCAAGATGTAGTTAGAGTTAGTTGGACCAAAAGTTGAGTAGGGCTATAAACCCAAGCTAGGCTTTGCTTCGTCCAGTTTGCATGCTTTCTGTGGTTTACAATGTGACTGGTAATCGGGAAAGCTCCATATAACCAGCTCATTCCATCTGTGTTAAAAATGTATGCAAAATCATAAACATTGGCAACAGCCTTAGCTGAGAAGAGGCACCATGTTTATTCAAGAATATGGCATGATAGTAATCCAGCTTCTGGCGTATGATTCATTTCTGGAGGCCAAAAATCAAATGACCCACCTTAGAAGTCTTTTCTGAAAACCTCAGGCATGTAGGGCTTATTTGATTTGTAGAAGAAATCAGCGAGAAAGGTAGGTGAGTAAAGAGGGAAAGAGTAGAGAGGGTTAAAAATAACAACCTCTTGTAAACATGAAATCAATTTTAGAGATCTTTTTGATCTTTGAAAGAGTGATATTACTGAGCCAAATGATAGCCTTTCTATAAAGAAAACACTATACCACTTCGCAAAGTATTTCTTAATATGCATCTAAAGTTTCATTGTTAAAGAGTCAAATTTTCCAAATCAGAGAAAAGTATTACTTCATGGTTCCCAAGTTTCCAATCACTTAACATATGAAACATTGAAGTTTAAGAGTCAAATGCTCCAAGTGGAAAGCATCTGTTTGATGTCGGCTAGGTCTCTGACAAATTCAGTGTTAAAAGACTCTTTGTGGTGCTCTTTGAAAAATATATCACTTTATAATAAATCTCTGGGCTCTGACACTCAGTGATGAGGTTTGCTTTACAGACTTCTGCAAGAGGATCTGTTTGCAGCACCTGGCTCCCTGTGCGATGAGAGTGGCAGATTTTCAAATCTAAATGAACATACAGCTTGAGATTCAGGTGCCGACCTAAGTACCTTTATTTTCTTTACATTCAGAAAATACATCCTCAGAAGAGTGAACCCTCCTGACCTGTCTCACTTCATATTTTTTCTCCATTTCTGGAAAAGAAGATACCAAGTTGTAAAAGACGCCAGGAATTGAAACCGCTGCACTATTAATTATGAAAGTCGCGGTGGCTGTGTCATCGTGCATGACACATAGATTCTGAGATTGTTGGTACAGTCATTTCATCCAGGGTGGGGATTGGTTGATTTGCACAGAGAATGCATTCAGTGTAAAAGATTCTGTTTTGCAGTTGTGTCGGAACATCAAGGCCCAGAAATGGATCTTACGCCCACTAAGGAGTATTGTGATGATGAATTAGACACCTAAAAGTAACACACTTCTTTAACACCATTAATTGTATTACATCTTCACTATAGAACATGTAGATATTATAGATACGTGCAAAGGAAAGGAATCCCACCATCTTGCAATAACCACTTTGGTATACATTGATTTTTCTTATACACACAAACTCTCACATACACAAATGTGTATATGTGTGTGTCTTTAATAAAAAATAACATGGACCCCTTCACATATCATTCACGATAGCGGTTTTCTCACATAACACATCAGGAACCTCAGTTAAAATCTCTGTCTCCCTCTGTCTCTCTTTCTGTGATGGGTATCCACATATATATTCACTTTAATGGGTGCATAATTTCCATTACATGGATATGGATAGGTGCCATCTCTTAATATAAAATGAGAAAGGCCAGACCTGTCTTTCCTGCACTGCTTTCAACAATCAAAATCTAATAAGCCAGCAACTCACAATACAAAGCATAAGCCAGACTGCGCTAGAGGCTGGTGTGGGGCATTTCACTTCTGAATATTAAAGACAGCCATCTAAATGAAAATGAAAAGAGAAACCATCACACAGCCAAATAACTAGATGATCACCAATGATTTCCAATGATAAAATAGGTGCTCATCTATTTCATTCCTTTTCAACAAAGGAAACCGCTATCATGAGGTGTCTGGGTTTCTTTCTGTCTATCATTCTCTACCTTTTTAAAAAGCAAACTACACACACACACACACACACACACACACACACACACGAGCATGAGTAGGTGTGACATGTTTCTTATTTTCTCTAGTATTTGGCCTTTAAATCTGGTCTCATCTTGTTTGTGGCCTTCTTTCTTTGATCACATAACATTATGAATGTTCTTAGGATTCATCCATATTATTGAATGTAATTCATTCCTGTGATATTCCATAGTGTTAAAATACCTCTTTTATCCATTCTGATGTTGATGGACATTTGAGATATTCCACGTGTGTGTGTGTCTGTGTGTGTTGGTGTGTTGCTCTCAAGAACACCACTAGGAGTGCAAATCCTGGATCATAGATTATGCTACTATTTGGCTATACAAGAAAATGTCCAATTATTTTCCAAAGTGGATTGCACCGATTTGCATTCCCACCCAAAGCATATAGAAGTGCACAAAGGTACTAGTTGCTCCCTATTTTTGCCCATACTGGGTATTTTCCCTATTTGTCATTTTTGCTCTTCTTGTAGAAACACAAATTGTGGTACTGCTTCAGGGACATTTCCTTCAGGACTAGTGCAGCTCAGCACCTGTTCTCAGGATTCTTTGACACTTGGATGTTTTCTTTTGTAAAGAATCTGCTTGTATCTTCTACCCACTTCCCACTGGATTTTTTCCTTTGCTATTTAATTGTAGGAATTTTAAATAACACATTCTGAGTTTGTTATTGAATAAAATGGTGGCAAATATGTTCCCACTCACTGACCTACCATTTCACTCTGTTTATAGGGTCTTCTGTTAAACAGAAACGAATTTCTCTCTCGAGGGTGTTTTTTTGTTTGTTTTTGGTTTTTAATGTAGAGGTCATATACATCTTTTATTCTATTTATTCAAAGACATATGCTTTTTTTTAAGGCATTTTTAAATTTCATTTTCTATTTGTTTATTGCTAGTGTGTAGATATACAGTTCGTTTTTATAAATCTGGGTACAGCAGACTTCCTAAAGTCACGTATTTATTCTAATAGTTTGGCTGTAAATCATCTGGATTTTCTGTGTTTCAAATCATTTTGTCTCAAAACATTGCAATTTTACTTCTTTCTATAGGATTTTTTTGCCTTTCATTTATTTTTCTTACCTTGTTTCACTAATTAAGATCTCTAGTCTGATGTTGAGTTAGAAGTGACAAGAGTGGACCTTGTCTCCATTCTCAATATCAAGGAGAAATCTTTCAATAAATCACGACTAAATATGATGTAGGTATTTTGTAGATACCTTTCAACAAACTAAGGCAGTCTCCTTCTATTCATAGATTCTAAGACTGTTTATCATGAATCGATATTGAATTTTATTTTTCTGTATCTATGAAGATAATAAAAATGAAAAAAAGTTACATTATTTTTCTTTCCTTTTCCCTTAATGTGATAAATTGCACTGATTAAGATTTGAATTTTAAACCTCAGTTGTTCATGATGTACTATTTATTTTACATATTGTTGGTTTTGGTTTGCTAATATTTTGTTTAGAAATTTTCATCTATTTTTATAAGATAAATTTGCCTGTAAGTTTCCTTTTGTAATGTTCTTATCAGGTTTTTCTATCAAAGTTTAATTGAATCATAAAATGAGTTGGGAAGTGTTCCTTTTTTCCTATTCTGTAGAAGAGATTTTATAATATTGGTTTTATTGCTTCCTTGAATGTTTGGAAGAATTCACAAGTGAAACCATCTGGGCTTAAAGTTTTCTTTGTGGGGAGGTTATTTAATAATTGGTTCAATTTCTTAATAGGAAAAGGACTCTTGATTTTCTTTGTATTCATGTGTTAGTGTAGGCAAGGTGTGTTTTTTCAAGAAATGCGTACATTTTATTTTTAAATTCATTGATAATTTAAAATTATTTTAAATTTTCAGATTAATTGGCATATAATTGTTTATAATGTTCTCATATTATATTTTGAATATCTATACAAAATGTAGAGATGACCCTTTTTACCAAAAGGCTCATTTCAGCCCCACCCCCACCCCCCACTTGATAATCAGTCTTGTTAGGCTTGCTAATTTTCCTTTGAAATAACCAACTTTTGCTATGTTGATCCTTTGGATCACACATTTGTTTTCATATTTCATTGATTGTTTCTCTAACCTTTATTATTTTCTACCCTCTTCTTTGGGTTTAATTTGCTGAAATTTGTTTATTTCTTTAAAATAGGTATTCAATTTTTGATTGAAGTGTTTCTGCTTTTCAATATATGCGTTTCATGCTACATGCTTCCCTCTATGCAAGGTTTCGCTCTATGCACTGCTATATTCTACAAGTTGTCATATTTTAATTACCATTTAATTTAGATTGTTTTTCAATTTCCATTGTAGTTTTTCTTGATCTATGTGTTAAGAGGAAGTATATTATTTTCCAAGCATTTAGAGATTTTCTAGCTATTTTTTTATTGTTTATGACTTCAATTCCATGGTGGTCAGAGAATACACTGCATGATTTCAGCTTTTAAAACTGATTGAGTCCTGACATAAGGCCTGGCATTTTGCTGATTTTAGTAAATATCCCATGTGTATTAAATCAAATGTGTATTTTGTTATTATTCTAGTTTGTCAATTAGATGAAGTTTCCTAATTACCTCTTTCAGATGCTCGATATCTTTACTGATTTTTTTGGTCTGCTTATTCTATTTTATCTTTAAAAAGTGTAGTCAAGTCTTTAGCTGCTATGATTGTTGATTTCTCTGTTTCTCAATTTAGTTTTGTTAGTTTTTGTTTTGCATACATTGAGCCTATGTTAATATATGTACACATATCTAAAATTATATATCCCTGATTAGTTCACATTCTTAGCCTTATAAAGTGTCCCACTAGTAAAGTTTCTTGCTTTCAAATCTACTGTTTCATTTAAATACGTCCATACTAATTTGTTTTGATTACTTATTATTTGAGTAGCATATCTACTTCTAGCTTTTGATTTTCAACTATTCTGTATTCTTACATTTAAGATAGATCTTTTGTAAGCAGAATGCTTCTTGAAAATTTTTATTTTTAATTGAAGCTTTTAGTACATTTGCTTTATGTCATTACTGATATATTTGTTTTCATCTCATCTCCCTATTTGTTTTCTATTTATGCCATCTTTACTATATACCTTCTTTTCTCATTTTTTTTTGGATGAAGTATTTTTAAAATTCCACTTTCTTTCTATTAGTTTATCAACTATATATATATATATATATATATATATATATATATATATATATATAAACATTTTTACTTTTCTTTTAATGATTATTCTAAATAATTAAACAAATATCCTTGACTTATTACAATTTTAATGTTAATTAATCCTTTGCCACTTCTCAGGCCTTAGGATACTTTACATTATTTACTCCTCTCACACCATTTTTGCTATTTTTATTATTCCCATTCTATATACATTTTAAATTCTTTAAGGCATCATTATTATTTTCATCCTAATGTAATACAGTCAGTGTTTATTTATATTTACATATTTACCCTTTTAATTGTTCTTCACCTCTTCCTGCATTTCCATGTTTCTATCCAGGCTGTTTCCTTCCAAGTAAAGATTTTTTTTTTTTTTTAATATTTGCTTTCAAGTTAGTTAACTGGTAACAATTTGTTTAAGTTTCTTATTTGAAACAGGACTATGGCGGATGGTCAGAAAATATCTTTATTTTGCTTTTATCTTTAAGAATGTATATATATGTATGTATATATATATATATATATATATATATACACATACATATGGCATATAGAATTCTAGAATTCTAGTCATTTGTTTACTTTCAGCACTTTGAAGATATTCCATTGACTTTTATACTCTGTTACTTCTGTAAGAAGTCAATCTTCAATCTTATTATTTTCTTCTAAAATAACATGTATTTTCCCTCTTCTGTCAAGATTTTTCTCTATTTATTTGATGTTCAGCCATTTCAATATGATGTCCCTAGCTGTGAATTTCTCTCTTATCCTGCTTAGTGTTCACAGTGCTTCTTGAATTTGTGGATTGATGTCTTTCTCAACTCTTCTCTCTTCAACTATTATTTCTGTTCCATTTTCTCATTTTTCTTCTTTTGGAACTCCCGTTTTACACAGATTAATCTTTTTCACTGTGTGTCATACATTTTTATCTACTTTTATGTGTTTTATTTATTTTTTTTGTCTCTATTCTTCAGTGTGGATATTTTCAATGGACTCTTCTAGTTTGCCGACCTTTCTTCAGCTACATTCAAGCTGATCTGAAACCCATTTATTAAATTCTTAACTTTTGTTCTTGATTGTTTCAGTTTGGGAATTTAAATTTTCTTCTTTTTGTTCCAATTTTCTGCTAGTATTCTTGATCTTGTAATTATGATTACTTTAACAGCAATATCTGTAAACTGCAATTTTCCATCTCTTATGCATCTACTTCTAGTGTCTGTTTTCGCTCTTGTTTTTCATTTATTCGGTCTTGTCTTGTGGAATATCTGCTTGTTTTCAGAAGAAAACTTGAGAAAGAATTCACTGCTTGAGATGATGTTATCTTTCTCCAGAGGGCTAACTTTAGTTTACCAGGTAGTTAGGTAAAAATTATCATAATCCAAGTGAGCCTATATCCAGGTCTACATGACACATTATTGACAAAAAGGTCAGGTCTGTTCTAACAGCTGAATATTTATTATTGACAACGGTGTCAAAGAAAGAAAAATGAATTGGATTTTCAGACTACCAGTTTGGGTAGACAGAGGGGGATTTAAATATATTATCTTTTTTTTTTTTTTTTTTTTTTCCCCTACGTATATCTGACAGAATTTCTGGTCAGGTGAAAATATATTTTTCCTGTAAAGTCTTTTATGAACAGCTAGAAAGAGTTTTTGACTACTCAGTATGTTTTGTTTGTTTGTTTGTTTGTTTGTTTCTTTTAAACTTAGATTTGCACTGCATGCAAAGGCAAACATTAAGTATATTTACCAACTTGGGCAAAATAACTTTATAGACTCTCCAAAGTAGAATTCATCCTTACCTGATAGGTTTATACCTATGGCTCCAGGCGGAGCCCATTGAATTTGGGTCCATCTCCATTGTGACACATGGATACAGATGTTTGATTGGTTAGGGCATGGAGCGTCTGGGGTTCTGTGGGTGGGATTCTGCACTAACCTGGGCTTTTAGATGTTCTTTTCTTCTGTTTGGTTTTTAAAATGTCGGTATGTGAACCACTTCAATGCCTCCCACTGTTTTCCTTTGCATTTTACAATGCCTCTGTGAGCTCCAGGAGGGAGCACGTTTATTGTGCATGCCATTCACTTCAGATTCTACTAGAGCAAATGATTGCTACAACTCAGAGGAAAAACCTGGAAAATAAGTCCCTGATGTAAAACTGGTCACTGGGCCAAAACGGTAGTGCCAATTATGATTTCAGTGCCTTACACACGTTACTTTGCCAACAGCCTTTTAAACAATATATAATTTATTGTTGGTTTGGGTGGGCATATTAAACAATATTTTTTCTCAAGAAGCCAGTTGTCTTCATATTAGAAGTTAATATTGAAAGTTTTGATTCACTCTTGCTAATTTTACTTAATTTTACTTTGTTTTGTTCTTAAATGAAGAGTGTTAATGACAATAAACTAGGCCAACTGGGGTGTATATATAGCACTTTCTATAATTTTCTAGCTTAATGTTCCTTTGCTTGATTACATGGATTAAAAGTGGCAAGCCAATCACTCAAGCAATAAAGGCTTATTACATTCTTCTCATGCTGAAGTCAGGGATCTTAGTCTCATGAGAGCCTTGAACTAATAGAACATGATACCTGCTCCTACACCAAGAAGTGTTTCAAGAAGTGAATCAAACAAGTAAATGTTAAAGCATGATACAATAGATATCCAGTACTTAGATATCCAGTACTTCATTATATAACGACAATTTTTTATTTATTTATTTATTTATTTATTTATTTATTTTTGCAAAGCAGTGCCCCATTGCTAAATCAACTCTGTGTGCAATTTAAAGGATATGAAAGATAAATATTTCTGTGAAAATGGTCCCTGTTATTGGCTATGTCATAGAAGAGTCAAAGTGAATTTATGGGTTCCCTCATTTAACGTTGAACAACAGTGCCTTACATTAAAGTTCTTTTTTATAAACTAAAAAAAAAAAAAAAAAGTAAATTTATGATGAATTACTTAATGCTGGAAAATACCACCCCAATTATTCTTTGAAAATAAACTTCAAAGTTGCAGAAAAACTAGTTTTTGTATGGTAGTTACCTATGAGCTTTCCTAAATCCTGGCATTTCTTCTTAAAGCAGTGCATGAATTCTCTTTTTGTGTTTCCCAAACCCTGAGAGGAAACCTTCTGGAGTGACACAATCAGAGTCAAGCGAACACAGGGTCATTTCAAACACAACCACTCATTAATACCCCAGCAACATACCACTTATTTGTATCAAAATATATCCATCGCATAAATTTAGGGCACTTTCCAAAGAGCTAATGACATGGAACTTCTAGCCAAAGTCAACAACAACAACAACAACAACAACAACACAACAACCTGCCAGTTTTAGCCAACCTTTATCTACTTCAAGCCCGGAGATTAAATAGTTCAAGCTTGGATGAAGCCCCAGTAAACTCAGCTTTTGCCAAACCAAGAAAGCTGAAATTGGTCAGGATCTGTGTCTGTTTATTTATTAAAAGTAACTGCCTGGGGAGGGGGGAGCTAGGAAATTGATACTCCTTCAATGCCTCTGATGTTTCAGACCTTCTGCCACCTCCTTTACTTGTGTTACACCATTTATAGAAGACCCCGTTGAGGGCCTCTGACCCATTCCTTCACTCAATCATTCATTCACTCAATGTTTGTCCCCATTTTATAGATGAGGAAACAGGCCCCTAGAAAATGAGCTTCAGTAAGTAATTTGCCCAAGATCACCCAGTCAACTAATACCCTGAAGAGAATTGATTTGAAGCTTGATGATGATGAGTTCAGTCATGTTTTGTCTACCATGTAGGGGCTCTTAAACCAGGGCTCCATCAGAAGCATCTAGGGCCCCCGCATATATTTCTAAACCAGATTCTAGATCATTTCAACTATGTTTTCTGTGACGAGTTTCCTGTTTTAACAAAGGTTCCACATGATTCTCACATGTAGCCAGGTTTAAAAACAATTAAAACACAATACACTAGTTTTCCAACTCCTAATACAGTCACTGGTCCAAATTACTTAATAAATAATACTTCATCTGACAAATATTTATTAAGCACCTACTATGCCCCTGGCATTGTTATAATCATGGCAGCAAGCAAAACTTCCTGCCCTTGTGAAGCTGACATTCTGGTGTAGGAATGGAGATGGGTCCCGGGGGTAGGGGGGCAGACAAAACATAATAAAAGTTACACATTGTATGAAGGGATGGTAAGCACTAAGGGGAAAAAAAATAGAGAAGTGTAAGGGGCTAAGTGGAGGTCGTTATTAAATAAGGTGCTCAGGGTGGTCCTCCCTGTGAAGGTACCATTTAAAGGAGGTGAGGAAGGTGCCACGTGCATGTCTGAGGAGACTAACAAGATGGAACAGCTAGCACAAAGGCTCTAAGGCAAGTGTGAGCTGGTGCAGCTCAGAAATAGCAAGGAAGCCCGTGTGGGTGGAGGAAGGGAGCAAGAGAGAGCGGTGAAAGCTGGAGTCAGAAAAGTAAGGAAGGGAAGGACAAGGTGAGCTCATGTTGGGTCTTCCAGCCTCTTGTAAGTACTTTTGCTCTACTTTTACTTTTACTCTACATGAAATAAAAAACAATTATCAGATTTTTAGCAAAACTTGTCTGACCTGATAATCGAAGACAAAGAATTCCATTTACAAAGACCAGAAGAGTTTGAAAATTTTCTAGTCCAGACTCCTATGAAAAGGCAACTGTTTTTCTACCTTATTCCAGGAACACTATTAAAATTTCACATGAAAGCAGGCTTCATTATTCTTTAGTCACCCATCTACTTTATTCAACCATTCATTAACCAAATATTTATGAAATCCACAGCCTACCCTGTGTTAGGTGCTACGTTAAGTGCAAAGGGCTTACTAGGATTTATGACTTGGCCCCAAAAGTGCTCATGGGCCTCAGTAGCCGTGTATGTGGTCTAGTTGCCTGTGAAGTAATTGTTTATCCCAGCCTAATTACTTCCATTGTAATTAAACCCCTTTTCCTCTGGCTGATTGTCAATAGGTAATGTAGTCCGTCAACGTGCTTTATGCCTGTGACAAACTATGGCTGGCAGTCTCTTCCAAAGTTTTATTGGGAGGGAAAGGTGCATGTATGGTTTATCTAAATAGGAGGACTGGAGATGATTGGCAGAGAAGAAAGAGTTATTGGCAGAAGAAGAAACTGAAGGTCATGGGCCATAGAAGCTGAGAAATTTCTCGTGTTTCCTAAGGTTGAAGGTAGGGGCGTGGGACAAGGTGCTGAGTAGAATATTTGGGGAGTAGGAACAAAGCATGAGTCAAACTAGCTGCTTTTACTTCTGCAGCATGCATTTTGAACTAATTTTATCGCCACTGAATTCAAAAATGCTTTAGGGGAACAGCAAAACACAGAATGAAGACATGCCAAAGCAAAAAAACCTTAGTGTAGTGACTAATTCTTTTAAAATGATTCAGCTTGCAGACTTCACAGATAGTGGAAATAGTGTGGTAATGCATCACATAACAGAATAATAGTCGCTCCAGTTTTTTTACTCAAAAAGGATAAATAAGCAGAGACCAAGAATCAGATTAATATCTTAACTATGCTTTAACACAACAACAGTTTAGCGGCCACATTGGAAAGATTCTTCTTAGTGCTTTACCTCCAAGCCAATCAATCTATGCTAACTTTATGGCATGATCTTGTTTTATAAATCTGTCAGCCTGCAGGCATGACTGGAGCCCATCCTACCTCCTCCTCTCCATTTTGTGTTCCTAAAGATTCAGGCTGATAAACTGAATCTTACTTTTTACAAGACATCCTGATGGTGAATATATCATACATCATAATCATAAACATATACTACGAAGAAGCAGAAAATCTGATATAGAAGTCATCATTTTCTAAATACATTGTTACCATTTTAACTTCAGGAACAAAGGAAACTAGAAATGCACCTAGGAATCATAAAGGTACCAAACGGTTATCTCCCTAAAGTGGCAAAATATATACATGATTTGAAAACGAAAAAAAAAAAAAATTTAGATGGGATATCATGCTTGGTTGAGGGTTCGAGTTCAATGGAGGATAAATCTCAAGCTTAGATATTGCTGATGGAAAATGGGACATGAAAGCTAAATTCAGATCTCCTTCAAGGTATTAACATGGTCCAGATGGAAGAGCAGCAGCGTGAAACCAACGTATATACTTTCCTCAGAGGTGCTTAAGCAGGACCGCAATAAGGGGAGAGAAAAGAGAAAAGGTCACCCTGTCTTGTGTATATTGGTGCTGCTGTTTCTTCACGTATTAGGCACTTTTAAATGCTATTTTATAAAAATTCTGTTGACTTTTCAAAAAAAAAAAAAAACAGTGGAATCTGGAGGAATTTTCTTTTGAGTGCTAAACTGTGCTAATACCCACAGCACGAATGGGGTTGAATGTGTCCTTGATTCATGCTTGTTAAAGTTTTTCTCTTCCCAAGACAGTTTTTCTTAGGCATTTCTTATATTCCTAACTAGGAGACCAACTCCATGAGATTAAAAGATTAGAGTCTTTTTCTTTTTCACTTTCTGGCTGCACATTTAAAACATTTGGAAAATATTGTCAATTAAAAGACCGTACAGGTAATTTAGGGACTTGGAATTGATTAGCTAACTTTCATCTTTAACATTTTCTAAACTGAAATGCTACTCCCTTCCTTCCCTTACTAGACTCATGTTAAGATCATATTGACCTGCTATCTGACCACATTTTCCAGTGCAGCACTAGATGGCCATCTGCCAAGTACACTACAGGTAAGCCATAGGTAAGCCTTCAAAATCTCTTAAAAAGAGCATGATTCTAGTGTCAGGAATGAGGCAGATCATCAGGATAGAGGAACAAAGAGATCAGCAAATCCTCTCTCCCTAAAACAACTGTAAAGCTGAACACAGTTGACAAAAATAATCATTCTGGTGAGCTAGAATTCCACCAAAGCAGTTGTGAAAATCAGAGTTTTCTTAATGAGATAGCCACTGTGGGCTTGACAGGAGCACCATAAATCCCTGGCTGTCTGGAAGTCTCTGTACTCATGAAGTGGAGCCCTGAGAGGATCTCTTCTCTGAAGGAGAAAGTAGAAGTAGACAGTGAGAACTTGGGACAGGCTTGAAAACTGCCCAGACTTGGAATGTACTCCCCAAACCAAACACAGATCCACTGTCAGAGAGTGGAAGCTTTATAGACTTGAAGTGTTTGAACAGTTTGTGACCAATCGTTGGCTGACCACGAAGCTATGCAGACACAGGGGTTACCTCTAGGAAGCCAGGTTAAAAAATAAAAATAAGAATTAAAACAAAAAGAATCTGAGCAGAGAGAGTAGCCATACACTACAGGGATGATAGTTTCTTTCAGTCAAGTCTAGGCTTGTTGAAGAAGAAGGAGGAGGAGGAGAAGGAGAAGGAGAAGAAAAGAAGAAGGGGAAGGGGAAGGGGAACCAGAAGGGGAAGGGGAAGGGGAAGTGGATGGGGAAGAGGAAGAGGAAGTAAACAAAAGAAAAAAAAACAGCAGGAGCAAAAAATTACCTCTGGAGGGAAAAAAAGAAAGATTAAATCCAGAGTTGTTATAATGTATTACCTAAAATTTTCAATAAAAAAATCATGAGACATGCAACAAGGCTGAAGAGTATGACCCAGACTCAAGGAGAGAAAAGAAAAGCACTCAATGAAAACAGACTCTGAGAAGCCTTTAGAAGTTGGGTTTAGCAGACAAAGACTTCAAAGCATCTATTATTAATATGTTCAAAGAGCCAACAGAGAATATGCTGAAGGTGACTCAATCTATAGGAAACATTGGTAAAGAAGTCAAATCTGTTAAAAAGTACCAGATGAAAATTCTAGAGTTGAAACAAAGAGTAATCAAAATGAAATAGTCACTACATGGGCTCAACAGTATACTTGAGATGAATGAAGAAAGAATTAGTGAACTTAAACATGAACCAATAGAATTTATCCAATCTGAAGAGCAGAGAGAAAAAAATTAAGGATAAGCTGAACAAAGCCTCAGAGCCCCAGGGGCCACGACCAAGCATATCAACTTATGTGTAATGGGGAGACCTAGTGGGAGAGGAGAGAAAGGGACAGAAAAAATATTTGAAGAAATAATGGCCAAAAACATCCCAAATTTTATGAAAAATATTTATCAATAGATCTAAGAAGGCCAATGTATCCCAAATAGGATAAACATACAGAGATCCTCACTTAGACACACCATAGGCAAAATGTTGAAAACCAAAGAAAAAGAGAATATCTTGAAAGCATCAAGAGCAAAACAAGTGTCAAGAGCTTAGATCCCTAGCAGAGGCATCATCGTTCAAGCAGACAAGATTGAATCGCAACCCATGACCCTGTTTACCCAGATTCCTAGACCCTACACTAAATACAAGTGAAGACTTGGAGTCCTATTTTTCATCCTGATGCACATCTTTGAGTAAAGCTTCTATTTACAACCATAGATATCTTTGAAACATAGATTAATGAATGAGGATCTAGAAATAAAAGAAGCTATATCCAACTTGACCTTGATCAACTTGACCTTGATCAAATAACAGCAGTACCGATTATTGCAACAATGTTCTAAAGAGTAAAATATGTACTGAGAGCTGTGATAGAATCCTAGGGAGAAAGAATCTTCGGGAGAATGCTTTGGAAACCACAGGCATCGCATTCTCCCAGGAATGACAACAGACAGACAAAAATTGATTCCGGATGGTCTAAACAGGTGAGAACAGGATAGCCATGCCTTTTCCCATGTTGCTAGAGTTTACTGACCCTGGCAACCGAAATCCATCCACGTGGGTGGATGAATTATGAGAGTAAAGTGCACAGCTCATTTCAAATAAAAAGAGAAGCTTTGTAATTCACAAAATACTCAAGGTCAAGTCTGTACCTCCTTATTCAATATTAACTAGCAAACAAAAAACAAAGTTCTCTGATTTTTAATACCATGTGTTCAGATTATTTAGTATATTTTGCTCTCCACATGAGCTCACTTTCTGGATAATTGGAAAGTTAAGTAATTGCCTAGAAAAGGTAAACATTTGTTAAAATCCTTAAGAGGAGGCTTAACTTATTTGATACAACGGCAATAAAATAGTAGTTTGTATCAACATAAAATCCTTCTTGTATCTATCATATGACGTCATGTGGAACTGCCAACTCACACTTTTTGATGTAAAACTCTTTCAATACACTTCATTCATAATCAGAACCCACGTTGTGATATCATTTTCCCCCTAAACTCTGAATAAATAAATAAAAATGTGTTGACTTTGATTTATATGTGTTTTTCTTAGGCACCTGGTGACGACAGCTTAGGAAGATTCAGTTTACTGGTATGATAGAATTAAATAACTAATGACTGAGGAGGTGGGGCATTTTAAATTCTAAACTACCGTAACAAGCTTAATTCTTTCAGTATTTATACTCTTCCTCGGGACTCATGATGTGTCAGTGAACGTATGTATTCCAAAATATTCTTCCCTTTGTTGTTTCTCCTCAAATGGAATTATTTCTCTGTGAGCAAGAGCCATGCATGGCCTCCCCTTTCTGTATCTCCCATGGTGCTTTGCGAATGTGCTTTATGAGTATTGCAGATGGACTAGCTGCAAAAGGATGGGGAGGAACTTGGGTGTAGAATTGGAGCCAGATCGAGAAAATGGAAGGATTTTGAATGAAAATGCAATGAAGTGGGATGGTGGTATCCATGATTTCAGACACTGAGAACAGCATGCGCAAATACATAAAAGAAGGAAAGTGCACAGCTTAGTAGGGGACCAGCAGCCTGACAAATTCATCAGAGCCTGAGAGTAGGGTACAAGAGGACACCAGAAATTATAAAATAGAAAAGGGGCCCTCACCCTTTACCTGAGGAAAATTTGAAGCGCAAAAGACTTGGTTTTGTACTTTTTAGGATAAGTAGAATGAATTGGCATGTTTTAGGAGGGAGGTTCTATTTCCTACGTCGAGTTTTAAGGACTCATAGTCTTTCAGAGCAGGCAAAGGGATGGATTTCTTTGTCATTGTCATTTGAGATAATCCATAATGGCTCTCCAAAAGTTCACATGTCCTCCTCTTATATCAGGCTTTAAAAATGATTTTAATATTAATTGTTATTATAGTGTTTTATACACTATTCTTCGAAGGGTAACTCTCCTTTCTTCAGCATTGTCTTATCTATAAGTTATTTTTCTTAAATCATTCCTGTTGCCCCTTCAGTCTCATGAGAGAACCTTTACATAAATCTAAAGGAAAATATTGGGATTTGCAAAGGTGGTTTTCAGCATGTGGTCTCTATTCTCTCCTTCCCTTCTCTATAGTTAGACCCCAACACTCTTCCCTGCCTCTTTCTTGTGGAAAATTTCTTAGGAAAAGACTTCTCTGACTGCTCATACCCCATGGAAAGCTTTTTCTCATCTCCAAAGTCCTTGACTCCACTGGCTGGAATGCCCATACTGGCTCTGCTTCTCTTGTGCGCTGCCTAGTGGTTATTCTTCAAATGCTTCAGGGACACTCCTGATATCCTAAGTTCCTCAAGGCTAAGGACTGTGTCCTCCACCTCTTATGCATATCAATGTCATCTTATATGCTGTAGACATGATTATTAACTAAATGCACAAAAAAGAGGAAAGCATCGATAATTGTTTATGTGTTCAGGAACATGAATTATATCGTATTAACTCTAATCTCTATTTTTCTCATCAGATTTTCAGTAAATTTTCCCTTATCAAATGAAAGCAATAAAGTCAATTTCAGAGAACATGTTCTTCTAAAAGCAAATTATAAATCTGTCATCAATCTTAAGGATATTTCCTGGGAGTAGGTCAAGAATATAATATCTTGAATAATAAATAAATCAAGTGTTGACTAAAGAAAAGAATATACTAGCTACTAAAGTGAACTCTAGGTAAATAAAATTGTACATTTCTTTTCAAGTTATTAACTATCATACATATTAAAAGTTATTATAAAATTAAATAATACAAAAATATAACATTGGATATAAATAAAAATAATATTTAACAATATTAAACTCATCTTAAAGCTCAGGATTCCAGATTCTAGTTTTACTCTTTGCCCCCAAGACACTACTCCAACTAAAACAGAATTTTCTGCCTTTCAATTTTATCTTTCTGCTGCTACTTTTTGCTCCTTTTTAAATGTGAAATTTAAGTGTTTTCTTCCAGAGAATTGGAGCAGGCAAAATTAAAGATATCACCTGTGATCTGTCCTCTTGACTACTAGAAAAGGATAATCCTGATGTCATTATTTGAAACATTTATGATACGGAACATATAAAATAAAAAAGTGTTTACTGTAGGCCCCCTTTGGAGCTGGGTAATTTCCTACCCAATTTGCCTCTCATTCAGTCAGTTCATCTTTCAGCTAGGCCCTCTTAAAGGAACAAAACATTAATTGAACTTGCCATTGTGTCTTGGACTATTTTGGTGACAATTTTCCGTGACAGGGAAAAAGAGTTGCTAATTCATTGCTTCAGGAAATGAAGGCCTAATAGCCTCACATCTGGTAAATTATGGTCTTCCTGCTCCTTGAGGCAGCAGCCATACATGCAGCATTATTTGGAATTAAGGAAAAGCAGCAAAGGAAATCAATTTTTACATTTGCAGTGGACTCTTAAAATAATAATAATAATAATAATAATAATAAAAATAATAATAATAGCGATGTACAAGCCAAGAACACTTTCTTTATAAAAGCATCCTTTGTCTAAGACATAGAATTGAGTCCGCCAGAGGATAAATTAAGCAAAAACCCTTCCAGTATCTTAATGGAAACTCTGAGTGGTCACTGTGAACTTAGACCATGTGGCATTGCTTCTTGTTCCAGGGGGTGGGACCATGTGTACATTTACGGATATTTGTGCAAATGTAGTGACAGTTTTCAAGGCCTCTGGGGGAAATGAAACATAAAGACTGATTTTGCTTTGAGTGGGAATCACGCTGTATAGTGGATGGGAAACTCAGTGCAGCCCCACTTTTAGGTAACACCTGGACGAATCAATATTCAAAAGAAGTAAAGACAGCGGGGAGGATGGGGGGTGGTAATCCCCCAAAGGACAAATACAAGACATGGCAGCCTTCACTATGGAGAATTACAGGAGTTCAGAGAGAGAAACGGAGATATCTCACCCCAGTCCTGTCCTGATGATGGGCTTGGTGGAGAATGGCACTTATCACATTAATACTGGTTGGTATCATGGCCTTGTGAAATCACTCCAATGACTATCATATTTGTTTCTATTCAGTTCCCAAAGGACTCTCACTACGACGACCAAACGGGCAAGTTGGTGGACTTCCATCGTGCCTGTAAGAGGTCTGGTGAAAATAAAGCTCCATGCTGACGCCGGCACCTGTCCTGGGAGGTAGCAGCGCTTTCTCTCCTGGCCAAACAGGGACAGCACAGCACAGCCTAAACCTGACTCCCGCCTAATCCTCTGTAATCCCCAATTGGAACAATTAATTTTACAAGGGGTCATGCCCCCTCTCTCTGCTATTTCTATCGAGAGCTTGATGAAGTAGACAGGGGTCCATCACGATGCATTTCAGCAGCTCCTTTCACCTGGACCTGGGACTGTGCGTTGCTTTTTGTCAGTTTTGGTGTTGTCAATGGAGCGTGGCCAGAGGGTTCCCTTGAGCAGAGATCACAGAAAACAGCATGTGCTTGGAGTGGGAAAGAGGGGGAGAGCGAGGCCGTGGATTTAGAAATCATTCTGCGTGTCGAAACCTGGGCCTTGGTCCAGACACTTGACGCAAACAGGAAGTGATGTCAGAAGCACAGAGGGTTCAAGTCAGGATGTCACACTAAGATTGGCAATTCCAGTCAGAACCAAGAGATTTGGGGGAAGCGCCACCTTTTAGGCTCAGAGGCTGGAAAACGAGAGACTGGAGCCTCACACACTTGTGTCTGACTGTCACTCACTAAAAGACTCATATTCAGACGACTGTTCACCTGAAGACATTTAACCAATTGGCTTAAATCACTGGTATATTTTATCTAACCATATCTCTTAAAACCAGAAGATTATCATTGTGATTTTTTAAAAAATATCCTAGAAAAGTTTTGAAAATTAATTCAAGTCACTGACCTGTATCCAGCAACAAATTGGGGGACTTCAAATAAGTTAAACATTTCCAGTTCCACCGTTTTTAAGGAGATAGATAATTTTGTTTTGTTTTGGAGATGTGGGAATGCAGGAAGTTATGAACTATATAACATGAATAATAGTATCCCCAAAAGTTCAAACCTGTGACGATAATTTTTCAAATTGCTTTCACATTTATTATTTCATTTTATCTTCTGACATTTCCATTTTTCTCATGAGGAAACAGAGGCGAGAGAGAGAGAGGAAGAGACAAAGCTTACTATGTGGCAGGTCTGTTCAAAGCAACTTTAGATACAATAATTCATTTAATTGTCACAACAAGCTCCTAATGTCTATACTATTGTTTGGAGAAATTGATACTCAGAAAGGATATGGAATTGCCTAAGTTCACACACCTCATACGTGGTGGGACAGGGGTTTGAACCCAGGGAGTTTGGCACCCGTCAGTGCTCTTACCCACCATCCTTTATTCCCTCTCTAAATTCAGTGGAATTCCTTTTTATCTCCCTTGATATTGAGCACAATCTTCCTCACATAAGAAGCACTTAATAAATGATTTATGAACAGGGAAAGAAGTGGATACCTGCCATTTTGTCTACTTGCCTCCGAGCTTCAGCAGAGTGTTCCAACCTGTGCACTATTGAATCAGGAGGCCCCTCATCCCTTGTTGTGAGGGCTGTTCTGTGCACTGTAGGATGTTTAGTGACATCCCTGGCCTCTATCCACTCTATGCCACTAGTGCCCTCCAATTGTGAGCATCAGAAATGTCTCCAGACATTGCCAAATATGCGGTGGGGGGAAGGGAAAATAAACCCCAAGTTGAAAAGTCCTGACTTGAGACATGAAAAGGAGATACAGTCTTGAAGGGGGTCTGGCTGGCAGGGCCTTTACAGGAATCCTGTGTCAAGAATGCTCTCGTGTAACTGCCTTTTCTCAGTACAGCCTTGGAAAGGGAATGAAGGAAGGGCTCCGACATCTTCGCCTTCCCTCCTGGTGGCCAGGAGACAGTGCTGGTTGCTTGTTGGACTGACATCCTGGAATCTAGACAACATTCCAACTTAGTAGAGAAAAGATATGGGTGGGTGGGGGACCCCGGGCAGGGGGAGGATAGCAGAGTGGTACTGAAACTCCTATATGACTATATACTCATACATGTTGCATATTCCTTACAAGAAAATAAAGAAATGAGGCTTCCTGTGAGGGAAGGGATCTGATGCCCCCATGAATTGAGAGGTAGACAATTTCTCCCAGTCCAGAGCCAACTTCAAAATGATGTTGCTTTGACAGATGGCCATAAGGGAGGCTGGATGGAGAAAATCCAGAATCTGCTTGTCTCTCAGCATGGGACACATTTGTGCATTTTCTGAGTCATCTGACACAGACAGTGTAGAACTTTCCTGATGGATAAGGAAACCTGATGTCCTCATTTATTATAACAATGAGGTCATTGGAAGACCCATAAAAGTGAAGTTTGCTATCCAAGTTCAGATCTAGTTTGTTATTCAGATAATGGTTCCAAGCTTATTTAACAAGCCAGTTTTAACAAGTTGAATTTCTTTACAGGATGTTTGTTTAATTGTAGCATAACCACCCTATTATAAACAGTATTTTCAACTGTGTAGAAAAAACCCAAGTCAAGAGGATTGTTCAGAGAGAGATTTACATTTCCTTCAACTGAAAAGTTTCTAAGTCAGATTTTCATCAGAGATGTAAGAAAGGACTCCAAAATCTCTCTAGGGATTTCTAAAAATCACATCAGAAAAATGAAAAGAGAGAAGAAATTACAGGTAGGCTTCCATCTTTAAGAGAGCTCGAGATACTCGAAAATCTGATTACAAATATACCAAACATCTTAACTTCTTTCCCTGAGGCAAGGCAGCAGAATAGAATGAACACTGCGGAGACAGATGATTTCCAAAGAAAGTCACCGATGATTTTTTTTTTTAAGTTTATAAATAAATGTCCTTTTCATCACTCCCTAATGCAATATGGAATATGTGGGCTTTAAAGAACTCCAGACTGTTATCCAAATTCTTTCTGGACCTTCCCTGAGCCTCATAAGTTTCCTGAGCCTCATTTCCACATGTAAACATGTAGATAACACCTATTACATAAGGTTTCTGGTCATTAAAAAAGATATTTTTAAACCTTAGTAAAATACTTGAACTGGTCATTCAGTAAATAGGAGTTATTATCGTAATATTACAATCTCTAATATCTTTATGACAGTTCGTTGGTTTGTATAGACAAGTGGATATCTTCTTTTCCAGGATTCAAAGCAGCATTTTATTCTTCCTGTCAGACTACAACTTTGCCTATTTTCCTGAGATGTATACAGATGGAGGAGGGAGGATGAAGAGAAGATGACTAATATTTTTGCAGTATTGGAATCAAATTAACAAGTTACTGATTCCTATGATATACATTCTAAACAAAGCAGATATTTAATCTAGGAAAAGGTTATAACATCAAACCACAAATAATTACTGGACACAATTTAATCTTGTATCCATCAATTTCTTACCAACCTAACAAAACGTCAGTCTACTATTCTGGGGACCTTCAGCAAAGACAGTCCAATATTTTAAAACGTCAAATAATGAAGAAGTGAATGAGATTTTATTAATTTTGTAGGCCTACCCATTGTGGTTGAAATGACATGCCACTAAGATCCCTTGATCAGAATGGGCCTGGCAGTTTGAATCATAGAGTATTATGCCAAAAGCACATCTAGCATATTTTTCTTTTGTCATGCAGCCAGATAAACTAGCATATAGACACATGCATTTAACACCATCCTGCTTCTCCCCACCTTGGCCCCCAGTATCAGTAAAAATAATAATAATAATAATCCCACAAAATAAAGAGAACCAGGATAAAAGACAGCAGAAGATAAAAGATTTTGGTGCATTTTAGAAAATTGGAAAACAACAGGTGAAAACAGTGGGATCACAGAAAATCCAAGCACCTGTTATCAGGGAAATGACAAGAAGTGAACCAATTCCCTCTGCAAAACCCCAGAAAGGTTCAGAACTTGGAAGATCTGGGCTCAGAAGGGGTGGAACTCAGGGGAAGATTTGAGTCCAAGTCTCTGCCTACTCTCCATACAACCATGTACCTACTATAAAATCACCCCTCCAACACACTCACACACACACACACACACACACACACACACACACACAGGGATAGATGGGGCCAAAGGATTACACTCTGGAGAAATCAAACAGCAGAGGCTCTTGACACAGGGCACCAACAAAAATGGAAGGCTGGCAAGTCTTCCTTCAGGTCCTCTGTCTCTACCTGCATCTAGGGTGCTAGTCATCAAACATATGCTACTCCCTCCACACCCACTTATCTGCTCCATCTCTGGTAAAAATTAGATTTTTTTTTCTTGATGACCATGGGAAAAAAAATCTCTAGATTTCTTTTCACACTAGAAAAGGTAGGTCATCTTTCAGTGGTCCCCGCCAGTCACCTCTGTTCATGAGAACAGCAGTCCCAACAGCGTTTTAGCAACTCACTTTTAGATATAAATGACCAGAGAAGAATCAGAGACATTTGAGGAAACTATGCAACGTAGATATAGAGACCAAAACAATAAAGCAAATAGGCAAAACCCAGAATAGACAAAGATCTAAATGGATCAGAGTGAATGCAGAACTCAGAAGTAAACTTTTAAAAAATTATAATATATCCTTAAAGACATGCAAAAAAAAAATGAGTCCATAATATGGATACTATGAAAAAGGATCAGAGACAAGACAGAATTCTTTTCCATTAAAAAATATAAAAACTGAAATTTAAAAAAAAATAAAAGGTTATAAGATGGAGTCAAGGAACTCTCAAAAGTAGAACAAAAATAAAGAAAAAAGGAAAATGGGAGCGAAAAGATAAGAAAACTTAAAGAATCAGTACTCAGAGTTCAGCAGCTAACAGTTAGGAGCTCCACAAAGAGGAGAAAACGAAGGGGGGATATTATCAAAGAAGCAAGTTTTTAAATTTCCAGAGCTGAAACTCATGTTTCCATAACGAAAGGGCAGTTGAGTACCTTTCACGTGAGTGAAAAAAGACAAAACCCTAGGTAGGTCATGGTAAAATTGAGAGCACTTGACCTCTAGAAGAGATTCTAGAAGCTTCCACGTGGGAGGGGAAAACATAGTCAAATACACAAGAATAGGCTTGAGTTTCTTAACAGCAACTGAATCTTAGAAGACAGTGGAACAAAGTCTGGAAAATTCCAAGTGACAATGTTTTCAAATTTAGAATTCTATTTCCTTTCAAACTATCAATGCATTATAAGGATAAAACATTTGCCATTTAAAATAATCCTGTCATGCAGTAATTTTTTTAAAAAAAAATCTCCTTTGTATTCTCTCTTAGGAAGCTACTAGTTGCTTCAGCAAAACAACAACAGAGTAAACCAAGAAAGAAGATGGAGACATTGTCACCTAACACAGCAGAGAGATGGAGGGGAGTCCCGCGATGACTGCCGAGTGGAGCTAGAAAATGATTCACCAGTAAAGGAAGGAGAGGAAGTGTGGCTCCAAGAAAGAGGTGAGTGGCAAGGGAGGGGGGGAGACAGGACTGAGCTGTCTGACTGAATAGATTGTTGATAGATTATTCATATGGCAGCCACGTTGGAATATTTGGAAAATAATTAATACAAAGTCGCATAGAGTGTGCAATTTTTGTCCAACGTTACGTCTGGTGAATGACAGAGCTGGGTTTCCATCCCAAGCCATCCGGTGCTCCTCACCAGTCCCCAGGACAACCTCACAGGGAAGTGATGACAGTGTATCCTCTTTGCCATGTCATTTGTGATGAAACTCTGCCTATTGATATGATAGAAATCCTGACATCACTTAGTTGAAAGATAATATTGAGGAGAGTCCGGAGAGAAATCTAAATCCTCATAATCCATGCATAAAATGATCAGTGGCAAAAACAGCACTGCAAGCATAGTGTTTAAAAACACTGAATTACAGACAGAGGAGAAACAGAGCAGTCGAGGGTTCTTGCTTCTGTGGAGGAGGACTCGGGTGGAAAGGGATGAGAAGTGGAAAAATCCACTTTTCGTTATCAGCTGTTTAGTGCTTTTTGAATTTAACATTCTCACCTAGTACTTCTGTTTAAAATAAAATTAATGACACAGTTGTTCAAAATCAAAATGCAGCTTTTTATAAAAAGCTTTGGCAGTGATTGACAACTGCCTTTATAGCCGTTGGGCAGAGCAGAGGCAAACGTGTTTATTAGGAACCAAGTGACAGACCAGCTTTCAAGTTACCCTATATATATTCCCGTACATTTTCAGCTAAAAGTTTCTATCGCTGCATTTGTGCTCTGTGAGTAGTGCCTTCCTCATTGAGTGCAAGCAGCCAAGATGAATTGTATCTCATTCACAAGATCAGAAGAGTGAGGATACAGCAAGTAACACGCCTGTTCTGCGCCTGGGCACTTGTCAATAAAATAGCTCTTGTGGCAGAGTGAGCAGGAGGCCTGGTTATCGACACCAACTAGACAACCCCAAAGGACTCTCTGCCTCTTTCAAACTATTCACAAGAATGAATGAGAAAACAAGTAAACACGGACTAAATATATGTCCAGCATTGTCCTTCATGCTTTTCATATATTAAGTAATTTCACATGTTCCCATGAGGTAGGGACTGCTCTCATCCATTTTACACGTAAGGAAGCTAATATCAAAGGCCTTGCCTTAGCCCACAGCTGGCACATAAGGGAGAGGGTGTTGGCGTCCAGAGAGTTTGGTTGCAGGATTTATTCAGCAACAGAAAGGAATGAAGTACTAATACCTGCTACAACATGGATGAACCTTGAAAACATGACCCTAAGTGAAAGAAGCCGGACACAGATGCGTATTGTGTGATTCCTTTTATGTGGAATAGGCAAGACCACAGGGACAGATAGCAGAGTGGGGAGGAATGGGGAGGGACTTATTTCCAGCAAATAAGGAGAGAGAGGAATGGGGAGGGACTGCTTATTGGGTAAGGGTTTGCTTGTGGGGTGAGAAGTGCTTTTGGAGCTAGAGAAACTTGGTGGCCGCACAACACTGTAAGTGAATGTACTAATTGTCATTGAATTATACACTTTGAAATGGGCAATTTTATGTTATGTGAATGTCATCTCTCTCATAGATAGATAGATAGATAGATAGATAGATAGATAGATAGATAGATATTAATATTAGGTTCATGCAAAAGTAATTGCAGTTTTTGCAATTATTTTTAACCTTTTAAACCGCAATTACTTTTGCACCAATCTAATAGAAAAATAGATAGATAGATAGATAGATAGATAGATAGATAGATAGATAGATAGATAGATAGATAGACAGACACACATATAAACCAGTGTACTTTGAAAACTACAGATCCCACAAATTGCCAAGTAGATAGTGGAAACTTATGGTGGCCAAATGTCCCGTGGGGATTTTCCCAGTAGTCTGTCTATACTGCAGCCAGGGTCGTTGTCTTCAGAACTGGGGAACAAGGAAGGGGACTGGTATATGACAGCTGCAGTAGGCTGGCCAGTGGCCTCCCCTGAAGTGACAAACCGGGGCTCTAGGGGCCTGGCAGTCATTTGAGGAACTAGAGACTGGAGCTATATACCAATCACCAAGGAAATATTTTAACAACAAGCATAACACCAGCTAAATTTCAGCTCTGAATAGAACCAAACTCAGTTTAAACTTTCAAAACAAGCAGTATATCCTCCTTGCTCTTATGATATGTAAACAATCGAACACAATTTCATAATGATGGCTATCCCTGGCTTGCTACGGGTCAGTTGAGGTCACCAAGAAAAACATTAAGGCGCTTCTGTTTAAAACATCTTCTCTCTGAAATTGTGGCTTCCTTCTGCCCAAGGAAGGAAGAAGCACTTTCTTAATTAAGGAGTGTCCCTTTTCCCTGGATGAAAAAAAAGCTGACAGGCCGTCTTACAGCATAGACTAGAATGGGCAACCTCTGCTGCATGCTACTGGTCAGAACGAGTCACGGGACACTCCCCCCATCGAAAAGTGGAGCTCCATCATGAATCCTAAAAAACATACCTTGCTTTTCCTGTCTTCTGTGTGCTAACAGTTCTGGCTACTCATCTAGGTTTTCCTGGCCCACCACCCCTGCCCTTTAACACTTCCCAGCAATGGTTTACTTCCATTTTCTTCCCATTTACCTTTTTATTAACCAAATCGGCAAAGCAATTGAACATAGGAGACAGTGAGGAAGGTGGACACAAAATGAGAGAAAAACACATGTTATCATCTTTGCAGTTGAATGGCAGGGCACAACAGCAAAACGTATCTACCATGCATTTTGCTCAGCTAAGCTAGTTCATTGTTTTGCTGCCTTGGGTATGAGGTTTGGATGTCTTACCTCAGAATTCCTATAGGGATGCTTTTGGTCTCACCATTTGTAGTTGCGAGCACCACGCTAACACTTTCTCATGCGACAGAGATAAGGAAGAATGACAAGGATTTTCTTCCCAGGCCTCCCCAACTCCCCTATATGTAAGTAATTAAACTACTGTACCAGAGAGTTAACCACTCTACAGGATATTTTTTTCAGAATTATTTCCATGGCTACCCTGTGCTATGTGATGACCGTGCAGTTGGTTCCCCAACAAAATATTTAAAATCACATTCACTTTACTTAGTGAGAATTTTAGTAGAATAAAGCTTTCAAATCCGCTTATACTTTTAAAATATTAAATTTGACCTAAAATGTTATGAGGCGTGCTCTCGTTTACATTCTGGTGCTTGAATTGGGTCAGAAAATGTTAATGTCTTAAAGAGTCTCTATGATAAACTTAGGCTGTTTTCCTTTGAAGGAGGGAGTTCAGGACTGTGCTGGCACGTGTTATCTCTTGGTTTTCTTTGGCTGCTTGAACCCTTTTTTGAAGGTACAGGACCCGAGGGTGTGTAACTGAGATACATTGCTGAGGGCACAGGGTTAGAGAGAAGAAGGAGGTGGCAGAGAAAAATGTGATAAGTATCAGAGCACAGGCTTAAGGCTGAAACCTGATCGTGACTTACTGTGCCCACCGCCCAATCACAGTGATCTGAGAACCAAGAAAGCCCATGGGAGGCGTGATGAGATCAAGTGAGGTATGCTTGTGAAATGCTTTTATAAACTGTAAGGTACAGTACATGTGCTGTAAATCGAGTGCCGTATATTTGCATTGTTATCACAGAATGCAGGCTCCATGGAGACATGTTACTGAGCACACTGGGGAGAGAATGTAAAAGAAAGAATTCACAATCCTTGTATTTCTAAGGGTCTTATAGGTTAACAGCAGAGAAAACGTGGCAAGAAATCTAGTTGAAGGAAATAATGTATCTCATAGCCAAAAATCTATGAGCCCGTAGGCTGTAGAACGTAGGAATGGTCCAATGGAAAGGTAGTGTTGAATGAATCCAGGTCAATGTGGTTGCCCACATTCTATTATTACTACTTTTCTTTCCCTCGAGCTCCTGGTATTGTCAAGCACTTTCAAGTACATTGTTTTTCTTAATGCTCATAATAACTCATGATATCCTAATTTTACAAATGAAGACACTGTGGCTCAGAGAAGTTAAAGAAACATTCCCAAGGTGACACATGTAAGCAAGCGAACTTGGATTGAAATCCAAGCAAATCTCTCTGACATGAAGACCGCCCTAGAGACACATGTCTGTTCTTCAACAAAACATCTTGTGATTGATCCCAAATCCTCCAGGCCCCAATAACACAGTGGCTCGGTGACGGCCGCAGGTGAGCTGGGCTCTGCCTTGCTGGTGCCTGATGGTTAAGAGGTATCTACCTACATGAAGTGACGGGTCATCTTGGCTTTCTTTCCAGAGCTCATCAGAACGCTCAGGTGTGATGTCTTGGTTCTCATGCTCCCCCCCAATCAATAAATAACAATTGAGCATGTCTGTGGCTCTGCTATGGCAGGTCATTTGTACATATATTTGTTTCCCTTCTAGAGTGTGTTGTTCTAGAGCTTGTATCCTACCAGTGACCACACCTACATGTTATCCTTGCCTTCTCCATTGCACCTTGCACGTGATTGGTACTCACAAAGCTTTGTTGGATTTCGTCTGGTCACAGAGCAGCATGGGGTAGGAATTAAGCACACCATGTATGGAAGCAGAAAACCCAGCATCAAATCCCACACCCACTACGTACTGGCTGTAACACCTCAATCAAGTTCTTACTATCCTTTTGTTTGTTACCTTGGCTGTAATATGGATCAGCAAAGTAAACTTATATCAAGTGCTGAAAATACTGCTTGGCATATGGTAAGTGCTAGATAACTGTAATTATTTAATACAATAGTATTTGGTATCAGAGAAAACCAATGAACAAGAAAAAGGAAAATACTCAAATAATTTTGCATATTTAATAATTCTGTGCACCTTATATAATACAAGACCCAATGATCTCTAATCCAGATATTTCCCTTTTGTGTCTCCGTCTTCTGAGTTCTAGTAGATGTGGAGGAAAATACTTATTTTTTGTTGGCTTAGATGGTTAGGAGGTACAAGAAGCCAACAGCATACAAACATATGAAAATAAGTGCCAGCTCTCAGTCTTCTTTACATTCTACTGTCCTTTGTTCTGTTGGGAACATTTATTTTTTGACTTCCTTAATGATTATTAAATAATAAAAATAAAAATAATAGTAATAATAATAATAATACTTACTATGTTTCATAGGTTAAGTATCATCTCACCTTTTCCCTAATATTCAGGTTTCATCAGGAGTCCAGACACTTGTGAGTGGAGGTGATGATGATTAAGTTATATGTCACAAATTCATCTTCTACCCAAAGGTAAACACTGTCCACCAACCCCATAGCTCTCCACTTAGGTTCCAGGTTAAGCCAAATCTTTTTCTTTTATATACCTAGATTATAAATGACAATGATCTGTTACAGGGTTACAGATTTCCTCACACTCCATTTATATGTGCAGGGAAAATACAGCTTCTTCACTCTATGGCAAAATGCTCTTGTCATCAAAGGGCTCCCCCCATGGATAGGAGGATTGACGACTAAAACCAAAAAAAAAAAAAGTTTTCTTGTTTTTTTCCAGGACCAATTATTTTAATCCAATAATTGAAATAGTCTCCATATCCCAGGCACTTCTGAATACATTTTTTCCCATTGTCCTTGCTCTTCATTATAAGTTGCCTGGGTGCGAGGTGGAGCCCCCAAGGACTGAGGCACCAGCCTCTTGGCACATTGGTGCTACTGTCTGTCCTGCTCTCTGATTCCTGAGTCTGAGCTAACTGGAGCCCAATGCCCTCCCTGCTGACCACAGCTTTCCTGGGAATGTGGACCCCAGAGGTTGACGCGACTCCAGTTTGATCCTCAGCCCAGAGAGTCTGCACTGAAGTCTTCCACCACAGAGTACTTTCCCACCAGCCATTTTAATCCCCTCTGGTCATCTCAGGTTCCCAGTAATGGGGCATCTCCCACTGGGAGTGAGTAGAAATTGCTGAGTCCTACCCACACACCTTGGGAGCCAGTCAAGGGATGAAGGGAGATTTAAATTCTGTGCTATGTCTCTGCCTGTCTGAGGAAACTTTGGGGCACTGGTGCGACCTACCTTGCTGGTGCCCTGTGAGCCGGCAGGACACTCTTCTCTTAGAGTCCACAGCCTGACTTTCGGACCAATACCCTCTGCCCTCTTCATTTCCCCAGCACAGCCTGTCATTGACACAGGCTCAACTTTATTCTTGCTGCATCCAGCTAGATTTCAAAATATATTGCATCCTTAGGATGCTTGCTGAGTGCTTGAAATGTGCTGCATACTGTGCCAGACACTGTGGCTACAGTGTTGAAAAGATCCATCCTCTGCTTCTCATCTCCTGGGGGTGGGTGGCTACATAAGGAGGTTCTCATAAAACTATGTGTGTCATAGTTGGTGTGTTGAGAGAGAGAGAGAGGGAGAGAAGGAGAGAAAGAGAGAGAGAGAGAGAGAAGGGTTTGGGTGCCCATAGAAGGACTATTGACCTAGACGGCTATTGGGGTTTCAGAGGAGGCTTTCTAGACTCACCTAAGAGTCACTCGGTCTTTTCTGACTCCACACCAAAGACCCAGCTTGTTCATGTCTTATTAATATCCTCATGTGCCCACTGCCTGGGGAGCCCTTGCGAGCTCTGCCACCTCTGGCTCCGTGTAGTAAGTTCAGTGATGAGGGAATTTGGGCCCATTGCCGCTGACCATTTGGTTCTCAGTCTCCTACTTTACATCTGGTGTGAGATAGCTCACAGGAGAAAAGTTGCTCTAGGAGATTCTCAATGCTTCCTCAACAGAGGAGCCAGAAATGAGAACAGCTGGTCTCCACACAGTTTTGACATTTTTGGTCAACTCAAACCACACAAAAGCCAAAAATTAAAATACAGGAGGTGGGGGAGACCATAAAAATGGGAAGGTACAGTGTATCTCCCCTAAATGATGGGTTGATTATGATATTATATGAAAGAGATTTAAATAAAACAATCTTGTTATCCAAACATTTTAATTATTATGCCTCTGGCTCATACTTGAAAATACGGTCTCTCTCCCCCATCTCCCTCCCCTCCCCTAATTCTGCAAGTTAGTGCAATTATATCGTTGGAGTCACTGTTTTCCTCATCTGTCACAGTTTTTGTTATTTTATTTAAATATGGAATCAGGAAATTCACACTGAAATAAAACATCTTGTTTCCTATGGCCAAAAGCCAGAAAGAACTTGTCTTTGGAAGGGTGATTACAAAACACACAGCAGTGTTTTTGTATAATGTCTTTCCTACTTGATTTCACCACGTGATTCATAATTGATTATGACCAAGCCACTAGACATGTGCGTATGTAGAAACCAATAGCTTGGGTACCTTAATGCACAATATATCCAGAATGAAGTTAGGATCCGTTGAAGCCACTTGCATTTAAATATGGCACCTGAGGTTCATAAGAACCCAAGGTTTACAGTAGAGAAAAGATGTCTTTGAATAAGTGGATGCAGACTCGCTTCGCATTGCAGAAGGCACAACTTGTCTGTCTCGTCCTCCATGTTGTTTCAGTCCCCATGTGTCACATGCCGTGCACAGAGCAGCGTGCTCTGTGACACTGATTCTGGGAAAAGCACCCAACCTGCAGATGATCCCCAAAGCAGCTCCACTGTTTTCTCATTGTCTTTTTCTTGAGGCCACCATTGAAATGGAGTATTTGCTGGGGAAGGTTAATCAGGAACGTTTCATAAAAGGGGAAAAGGAGAGACTTTTGATCAACTGATAGGAGGGAGCTATCCTCAGACTCAGCCCTTAATGTCCCTGTTTACCATGATGATGTCCCAGGGAGGACAAACATGTCACATCTTTCTGGAAGGACACCTGCTTTTCTCCCATTTACCCAAACTCAAAGCTTTCACGTCTCCATGACTCCTTCGTTTCCCTGGCTCCCCTTACTCAATTAGCCAACGTGTCTTATGGATTTGTGACACAAAATGTCACTCATGCCTGGCCCTCCTATTCCACTGCACCCTGTCTACAAATGCCTGACTTATTATCTTACAATGCTGCTTACCTCATATCAATTGTCTGCTCTTCTCAAGAAGAGAGGAACAAAGGAGCTCCTGACTGACAGGCGAGAAGAAACCTGAGGACCATCCTCCATCACTTCCCACTGATAACTACAGAAACCTCCTGCGTCTAGCTAGGCATTATTCCCAAGTACACTTTTTTTATTTCTTTCCGTTATTCCTTGTGCCTGAAGCATCTAATCCTTGTCTGTCAATATCTACCCTTCTCTCACATTTGGGTCAAATTCTTTGTGTTTTCCTTGGTCCTAAAAGAAGCTCTGAGCAGCACATCGCAGCACTCACCACGGACCTTGTGGGGTCACATTGGTCCTCCCACTTACAACTGTGTGATTGCAGATAAGTTTCTGAACTTGCCTCTGCCCCTATAGCTTATTTTACAAGAGTAGAGAACATAGTACCCTTTTTACCCTAAGGATGACATGACATAATCATTTGGAGACTCGAAGAGCTCCAAAATGTTACCTATCATTATAACATTTATCATCACTGCTACTAGACACTCACATATGCTTCTTATATTGTCAGTTTTAAAAAGCTAACTATGGCTCACCTTACAATTGTTTACAACACATAACTATTGAGAACCATTCAACTAGTCTATAGACATCTCTACGGGCAGAAATTGTATCTTTGTATCATTCTCCCTCCTCTCACACAAGAACATTCATCATTGTGAATTTGCTTGATTTGATAGGACTTCGGCTTAGCCCTGAAGCCATGCATTAGTAAAGCGAGATACAAGACAAATCCCCATGCCACAGTTACAAATTCTGTATTGAAGAGAGATTGCCAACCCCCGTTTTGAAACCTGGTGTTTAAGCTACATCCATTACCAGAAAATATGTCTGCTCCAAAGAGGTGTGTCATGAGGTCATGTTGATTTTGTCTCTCTGAAGTTTTCTAATCTATCCCATTGTCTTCAACTTCTCTTCATAAGCCAGGGTCTCCTCACTGCCACAACCTTGCTACTGGCTTCTTTGCCATTGGTCTGCCCCCCGCCACCAGTCTAGTTATTCTCCAAATTGCAGCCAACACTAACTTTCCACATCTTGTGCTTCCTTTCATTCTGTTTGGGTCCATGGAACTAAGTCCAGAATCCATGGCATTTGGGAGCTCTTTCAATGGTTCTTCTCAGCTCTTCCCCCCAGATTCCCCAGCTTTCCAGGCCCCAAAGAATGGATGCTAATTCACCTATTCATTCACCTACCAGCCCCATTCACCTATCATGTTCTGCAATATATCACATAGCATTTTTTGCCTTTAAAATTGTTCTCTCTCTCTCCCTCTCTCTTTTAGTGTGTGCCCTTTCCCTCATTTTTTCCAACTAGCATATAGTTGGTATTAAATCAATATCTGACAAATAGTAGCTTAATGTACACCTGTTAAGAATTTTCTAAACTCGAAAGTAGTTCTGTGTCCATGGGATACAAAGAAGGTAGCATCTGGCATTCTAAAAATACGCGAATAAATAAACAAATCAGTCATAAAAAAGAATAACTTCTATGAATCCTGTCCATACAGATAGCTAGTTACAGATCAAATGAGCTTCTACTGGCTGGGCCAGGACGATGCCTTTCATGGATAAGAGACATGTAGGTTTCTGGTTCATGTCCGAGTCATGACTTTGTTCAGAGCTCCTGGGACTTTGCACCTGGATAAATGGTCCAGTCTTCAACCTTGGCGTGATTGGGCATCCAGCTGGCAGACAGAACTGAGGTAAAAGCAGAGGAAGGTAAGTACCTTGGTGCACAGTGGTTGGTTTGCTTGGGCACTTCACCAAAGGGGTACTCCAGACCTTGGAGACACCTCAGAGGGAATTATCCATCAACCAGTCACATCCATGAAGGGGACAAGCTCATGAAAGAAAAACACCACTCTGAAGACGGGTAGCTTGGAAGAGGTGAGGGAAGCAAACCAAACACCCTTCCTTTATGAGTCATTTTTTACCGTCTTGCTTAAATTTTTTGTTTTAAAAAATTATGATTTAAAAGGTTCAAACAGACTAGAGAAGTAAATCCATGCATACTTCCAACATTAGTTAATATTTACTAAGAAATCATAGGTTACAACAAATTAAACTTTTTGGCTCTCTTACTGAGCTTTTCTGGCCGGCCATGTCAGCAACTGTTCCTACAGATAGTTTATAACTATTTTTTACCCCTTCAGGGTAACTAAAGTGCAAAGAGTCAGGAGAACTCTGGATTCACGTGGTCCTTAAGCCAGGGTCTTAGGTAAATGGATTTGAGGTTGGGGAATGGATCAATGTGAACAGGCAGACACTAGACATGCCTGCTAATAACCGGGAAAAGTGAGTTACATTTCTCCTTGTTTGAGGTGGAATTCCTTCATATAAACCTGGGCACCCTCGGAGAGAAATGGTTTATAGTCCAACTGATGTTTATTTTGGACCCTGTTTCTCTTTCAGCTTTCAGTTGTGACCTTAGGAATGAGCTCACAATTGGAAGCAAATCTGTCTTCTGTTTCTACTGTTAAAGAATTACCTACCCACTGAAAAACCACATAGGATTAACAATGGCCTTGTCCCAAATACATGCTTTTTGGAATTGTACAGATTGTATTTATGTTGCTAGCAGAATTCAGTTCAACTGTTGAAATATTTCAATAAGAGCGATTGAATTCTTAGTAAATAGAATGCTTCCTCTGTTCAGTTTTGGTCTGTTGAATGCTGGAAGTTTGGTGGGTCTGACCTATTCGTTACACGTGTCTGGGATGAGAGAAAAGTTAGGCCGTTTGGTTGTGATACCATGTATATTTTGGGCAGTATCTCAGATTAAAATCCTATGAATAAAAAATGGTCCTGAAAAGTTATTCTTAGCCTCCTAGGTGAAGGCTCCCAGTCTTGAGGAACGGGTAGGACTTCTGAATACCTGCTCTAGTTGTGCAAATCATGATTTGGCATATTTCTTTCGTGGATTCTGGTTGGCATTGGTTCGAAAATATCTGGTGGTGTCCATTTTCAGAGTGCTAGTGTTTTTGTACTTTGATTTTTCTTTGAATAAGCTCCAAATCATCCACGTTGGATTAATATCCCAAATTCTCTGCATAGGATGAAGAGGGTAGAAGTAAATAATATTTATTTACTCATTTGTTTCTGCAACAAACTTTCAGTTGGTGCCCACCAAGCTCTGAGCTGAATGATTTACACATAACATCAAGTTGACTTTGAACAACTCTATGAAACCCATTTTACAGATATGTAGACTGAGACTCACAAAGGTTAAGTCACTTGTAAATGGAGGAGCTTGTAAATGGAAGACCTGAGGTCTCAATCAAGCCAAGGCTTTTCCACTAGGCATGCTTACTCATGAATGTGTCATGCATATGAAAATACAAACACAGCTAAAGGAGGGGCATAAGGTCTGATTGAGGAACAGCCAATTCCTCTAGGCACTAAGGGAATGAGACTATATTGCCGTGTAAAAAAACACCTTCCTCCTCTTCGTCCAATTGCGAACCTCTCTTTCCCCCATATTTCCTCCTTTGTCCTCTTTTTCCCCACCACCCAAGATGTGTCATGAACTCCCATAGCACACAGATTAGGGAACATCATTTTGAAAGTTCTCCTCAAGCACTCTGACATCCTCCTGCTTTGAATAGCCTCGAAACATTGCAAAAGAGAGCATTAAAAAAGGAGTTTTAAAAAGAAGCAGACCTGGAGTTGCACAGAGGCAGCAAAGACATCTTTGAGGTCATTCTTTCTTTTTTTTTTCTACACTGATGTATTCTCTCCAGAGTGATAATAATCTTTTTTGAAATGCAGGGCTAAGACGGAAGGAATTTTTATCTGGAAGAGTCATATAAATTAGCTTTGACTGCCAGTTTCCACTGATGATTACTTTCCAGGCGGAATTCCTACAAATTCTTGAGGCATGACCTCCAATGAAAAAATAAAACCCCTTTAAAAACTTGTTGAGAAATTCCAGATAACTTTCACAAGAGATTTAATTTTAGAGCATTAACACAATCTTGGTTGGAAAGATAAAACTACAATGCAGTTATTTGGTAAAAGTCATTACTTCACAATGAAGTCATTGGAGATTATTTTACTGTGCTTATCTGTCCCTTCTTTTTTTCTTTTCAACTTGGTTCCTTTCTCCCCAAACTAATTTTATTATGCATTACTCAGTGCGCCCTGGATTCACCCTTATAAAAGAATAAAGTGTTTCAACAGATAGCCTGTTGGAGGCCGCCAACTCGCGAGTCAACCTACCAGGATGAGCAAACACTGTTATAGGTTATTACATTTTAGGACTATGTACTATGCAGTATTACATATGTGTGGTTTTGGAAGCCATAGGGGGAGGGTTAAAAAAAAAGGCACCCTGTGAAGTAATGGATTCAGAGATTTCTGTATAGTTTTGAAAGAGATTTAGGTGGGGGGAGTGAGAGCATACATAGTAGTTTATACTGAAGCCTTAATAGGTGACAGGTATGGTGATGTTGGGGATGGGGGGTGCTGTCCCCACCAGACAGATGGTGACATTGCGAATCAGAAAGGTGAAGTGATTTGTCCAAGGACTCATGACCTCAAAATAGTGGAGTGGGAGAAATGCAAGCCCAGGAATATCTGACTGTGAAGTTGGTTCTCTTCCCACTGCAATGTGTTCCTTTCTTGAGCTGGCCTAAATGGAGATGGGAAAACATGAAGACTGGAGCCACATGTGCAAAACGTATCAATGGCTTGGAATGGCCCAAGGGAATAAGTTGTCACTACCCATCATTTCTCCTGAAATTTTCACTTACTTCCATTTAAATTTTCATTTACATTATATTATAAAATGATATTATTATATATAATCAACTTCAAGTAAAAGAACTATATATAAAATTATATAGATATAATAGATATCATGTATATATATTATTATATATATCTTTATCCCCTAGTATGTATATAAATATAATCATAGTGAAAAATGAATTTAAATTAATTATTCTTATATTTTAGGGTATTTACTTGAAGGAGTATGATTATCCTGTAAATTTTATGGTTATTTAAACAAAAAATTTCTCTTTTCCTATTTAAACATTAACTTTTTTTTTTACTTGTGAGCTTTGAACAGGTGGAAAAGAAATTTATAAAATAAGAAAGAAAAGAAGGGACTCTGAACCTATGAGATTTTTTTCATTCTAAAATGTTATAATTTTTCTGAGAGTGAGTCAGTAGAAATTATCTTTTAGATACCGTATTTTTCTGAAAATAAGACCGGGTCTTATATTAATTTTTGCTCCAAAAGACGCATTAGGGCTTATGTTCGAGGGATGTCATCCTGAAAAATCATGCTAGGGCTTATTTTCTGGTTAGGTCCTATTTTCGGGGAAACACAGTATTTAAATGTTTGCTTCTTCTTTTCAAGAATATTCATCGTTTATTGGGTGTTATACAAGAAGTCAAAATGCATTGTCTCTCCAAGAGTAATTTGACATTATTACTTCTTTTTTTTTTTTTTTTTTTTTCATAAATTTATTTATTTATTAGTTTCAGGTGTACAAAACAAGGTAATACTTAGACGTTCATCATCCATATCCCTCACACTGTGAACCCCCCTCCCCCCATCCACCATCCCTCCGACCCCACACCGAACCATCACATTATATATATAAAATTATAGTTGGCATTCATTAATGTCCAGCCTCTGGTGTCCAATGCCATGATCAGGTATCCACAGCATCCCTGAGGTGTGACATTATTACTTCTTAAACAAAGAAATCTTGCAGAATAATTTATATTATGTAAATCAATTCATTCATTAACCTTCTTTATTAAGCATCTTGTTTATTCACATAGCAGGGATACAAAAATAAATAAACACACTCTCTTCCCCAAGGCATTCACAATAGTCTAGAAAAACAGGTACAAAAAACATAATCACGGGACAAGATAGAGAGAATGTCTGATGTGTAAACAATATAAGAGAACATAACGGGGCTTTCTAAATTCTCAGATGTCCAGAAATAAGAACTATATTTAATGAAAATTGTATTAAAATATATAGGGAAGCTTTGATGATCGAGTGTGTGGCAAAAATAGAAAACTTTATTTGTATTCCATTCAAACCATGCTCCTTTCTTTTAAAAGGTGCTCCAGTAAATATTTCTCCAAAAACAAAAATCTAAAGCAGTTCCACATTGTACTTCTTAATTGTAGTGTTTCAGGGATGTGGACAGAGGCAGATACTTTTATTATTTCTAATTTATAAATGAATGTTTATCATAACTTCAGTTACTTCCCAAGCAAGATAACATGACCCTGTTCAGCAAAATTGCACAAAGTTTTATAACTCTCCAACAAAAATTCTCTGTACCCTTCTCTTTTTATCTAACAAAATCTTTTTCCCCCCAAGATATACAATTTAACTCTTATTCACATTTTTTGTTCTTAGTGTATTACAAGTGACACTCTACTTTTTTTTTTTTTTTGCATTTGCAAAAAGTGGCCAATTACTAATTCTCCCTTTTAAATTTTCTTTTTTTATTTCACAATAATCCTCATTTATTTTGGAGGAAAAAAACTACAAATCAGAAGAGAATCAAAAGTAGACTGCAGTGTGTGTGTGTGTGTGTGTATTGAGGATAGGGGCTCCAATCAGAAGAAAGTACCACAGGTGTGACAAAAGAGACGTGAGCCGGGCACAAGACTATCCAATAGTATTAAGGCTTCCTGTCCCTCCTAACTTTGTCCCTAGGATGACTCAATAAGTCTTCCATTCTTAGACTCAGGTCAACCATTGTTATTTTTTCCTGCTTCATTTAAATTCACCTTAGCTCAGAGATGTTACAATAACTGTTAACACTTCTTATTGCTCTCTCTCCTTCAATCCATTCAGATTAAATTTTCTAAATGAACACTTTCAAAGAGTCACTTCCCTGGGTAAGAATTTTTAGTATCTTCACTTGTCTTCTCACATAGAATACCACCCAAGGCCCTTAACATATTCCATCAAGTTAATTAAAGCCTTATTTTTTAACCATTCCCCTAAACACACCTGTTTTCCACAGATCAGAGTCCCATCCCGCCCCACCCACCTACAATGGAAGTGAGGAGTACAAGAAGCGTGGCTCTAGGAATCAAAGTGATCTGGGTACAAATTCCGGCTTCGTCACTAACATTTGGGAATCTAGATAAGTTCTCTACTTCCTTGAATCTCAGTTTATTCATCTATAGAATAGAGATAATGTTATTTGCCTTTCAAGATTGGGATGGAAGATAATGAGAAAAGTATCTGAAAATACATTGCCCAGTGCCTGGCACACAGATTTTCAGCAAGAGTTAGTTTCCCTTTCTCTCCAATCAGGTTGTCCCTTGCTCTTTCCCACCTTGAATCTTTTTGCCTGGGATGCCATTTATTTACACCCTTTTATTCACCTTGATGTTTTTCTCTTCCTTGACGATCTTCTAGGTCACTTCAGCTGACAGAAATCTCTCCCTTTCCTCTGAATGCCTAAAGCATTATATGGGTCCCTGCTTAACAAGTCACCATTTGATGGTGAGATCTGTGAGATCTTTCTTGACATGCTGTCTTATTTTTCTCCTGTTTACAGTGTCCCATGCATTCCTGCTTTGTTTCCCTAAATAGACCGTGCTCACCAAAGATAGGTCCATAAACTCCTTATTCTGTGCCTCCCACAATGCAGAAGCATAGAAAGGGCTCAATTATATCATTCCTGAATTGCTATTTTATCATCTTCCCTTGGTCTGCCTCAGGCCTCACCCCTGGAAGAGAGTCTTCACACTCATGTCTTTTCCACAAAAGGATGTGGAGTGTGTGCCTAACGCTGGTCTAGCTACTCCAGAGTGAGCTATAAACAGGACAGATTGTTTGCTTTCAGCGATCACCATATATTGTAGTGGGAAAAGCCACCCAATTCAAATACATTGTAAACAAATAAATGAGGAGTCATGAACCCTCTGAGGGAAATAAAACAGAGTGACCACATAGACTGTGACAGAGAAACAGGGCTGTGCCTGGGGCCTTGGAAACCCAGGATTTTCTGGCCACATGACAGATGATGTACCACTGGTAGCTCATTGTTTGCTGTCCCCCACAGGCATGGGTGGCCTACTCCTCATCTGCTATGCACAGAATATAGAGTGCGTGAGCTTGCAAGGGGGCAAAGCAGTTACACAGTCCAGCAATCCCCAAGTACTATTTTATTGCCATACGTGTCTTCCAGCAAAATCTTATAGGGAAGTTTGTAACCTCGGAATATGTTCATATTCCATTGAAAAATTCAATCTGGTGTCTGTTGTTTACTTTCATAAATAAGGACAGAGAGGTACAGACGGGGCACAGAGATGAGTGATCAAAAGGGAGATGCCAGGCAGAAGAGACTCGTATCCTAGGCATCTTTTGATACTTGATGGGTTCGTTTGGTCATGACTTCCTTCTGTTTGAAGAAACAGTTGCCTTCAAAATCATTTCTTAACCTAGGGTTGTGATGTATGGCTCTGCCTCCATTTTAGAAGATGCTATTATCCAGTGTAGTCACCTACGTAATTCCCTACAGTTAGTGCCCGATAGCTTTTAGTTGTTTCCTAAGACCAAAGCAATCATAGGATGAGGATTTACAGCCATCAGAGTTGCACAATGCCCTGGAGACTAAGCTCTAAATGACCCTGCCTTCTCTTTCTGATCTCCCCTAATCCTTTGTACCTCATTTAGGGTCCTTGACACATTTTGCCTTGTAGCAAAATGTATCGATATTTGCACCCTTGCCTTCTGCATAAGAATGCAGGAAATGTGTCTTCATAGTTTTGGTACCCACTGAAATCAGTAACTTGCATTATCTATAGTGGGTGCTGGATGTCTAACATTAAATGAGTGTCACCGATTCTGACACACATTCAACCAGAGAGAGGTAGTGAAAAAGGGCTTTGAGCATTGATAACATCATTGGAATATGTGGGGGGCTAGCTTCCCCAGGTGTCAGCCTTGCCAGGAAAAGCATTCATTTGAATGTGTAAGATCCGGTTTGCCATCAAAAGCAATTAATCTGATTTCATCATCGTGGTACCTATTTAGTGAGTGACTGTTAGGTGATTCAGACAGGATATTAGGTGCTTGGGGCGGGGGGATTCAGAAGAAACATAAAACACAGCCCATACCATTAGCAAATTAGCAGTTTAGACTGAGAAACAAGAGTCCAAAAATATAAAGTCATACGTAATTAAATTCTAAATTGTGTAGTGAAAGTAAGCGAGGCACAAATCCAAGGAACAATCATTGTGATGGCTGTGGAACATAGGGAAGGTACCAGACCCTGGACTGCCATGAAAGCTTCAAGCACGGCACTGAGGTGCCAAATCAGCTATACAGACCTCTAAGGGAATTCAAGGCTAGTCTACCCAAGGTCACAACACAATGAACCAGTCAGAAGAATGGAGAGCAACGTTGACTTTCATTTTTCCTATCAGGGAAGAGGCTTGGCTTCACACAGTACCGCAGGTTTCAGAAATTCCAGTGCCAGACGTTGTTCTTAAAGGAGAAACATTCTGAGAATTTGTGAGAATGCAAAATTGTCCTTGAACAGGAGGAAGTCAGCCAAAGAGTTCCCAGACATTACTCACTCGTTCGGCATATCCCACAACCTGCAAGGCTGACTTGGGCCATGTCACCGAGAGGACTGTGCGGTCTGTTCTCCCATGCACGGGCTCAATAAATTAAGACTCAAAAGGGGCAGAATTTCTGATATGGAGAGGCACATGCCTTATAAGGAGACGTTACAGAAGGAAAGTGTTAGAGAAGCAGGAATGCCAGGTGACGAGAGGTACCATATATCACAAGTAATTAAACAGACCGTGAGGACTTCTAGACATGCATATGCTCTCTCTCTGGTGTAGAGTGCTCTCCGGGGATAGGAAGTATCTAAGGTATTATTCTCATGGGCCTTTAGCCAGAGGCACAAAGTCAGGCAGATGTTAGAAAAGAGATACACTGATGAAACAAAACAGCTAAAGATGTCTCTTCCCCAAACCTCGCCAAGAAAAGATGGTTTGGGCACAAAATTGGGTGGCACTTTTGGGGTAAAAAAAATGTGAGACAGTAATGTCAGCTGAAAAAATGGTAAAATGTGAACACACAGGGATTGCGTTTGATGCTATAAGCATAGATCCCAAATTGACCATCAAACTAGTGTTCAGCAATAACATTGATCAGAAGCCCCAGCGTTCTAGTTGGGAACGAGAAGTCTGGCCATTCAAGATTCAGCACAGTATCAGCAAACTTGCTCCCACCGCCACCCCAATCCTGATCGTTGGGACCATGTACACATGGGTTGCCTTCCCTACTGTGTCCTAAGGTCCTTTAAGTGTGGGCACCATGTCTCTTCCATCGTTTTATCAATCTCGTTCTCTCAGAACCCAGCATGGTGCTTTGGATATGGTAGACAATACAGATTTTAAATAGGATAAAAGGCTTAAATTAATCTCACTCCTAGTTAAAGAGATGCACCGTTATTACGCCAGGCCATGAGACATTTGTGGTGAGAGTCTGAATAAACACAAACCAGTAACCGTTTCTTGAGCATCTGCTTTGTGCTTGGTTCTATGTATTTTTTTCCTTGCCATATTTCATCTAACCTCCTCAACTAAAAAGAGAATTGACTAAGCAAATATTTAATAATAGGCAATTTTAATGCTTAAAAACTCCTCTTTTGAAATATTTTGAATTTTGCATGTATATATATATATATATATATATATATATATATATATATATATATACATATTTTGTGAACCAGGAAAATGTCTTGGAAGGTTACAGTGGAATTATCCATTGTTCTTACTTTAGTGCAAATTGATCGAGCCATTTTGCTTTCTGAACACTTCCCAAGCCTCTGTAAAAGGAAGAGGTTTGTGATGAGAGAGGTAAGAGGAGGAATTAATGTTGGTGCACTGGAAAGTTTGGGAATGGTACCTTCCCAAGTTTGTTGCCTTGGGGAGTTGAGAAGGACCCAATGCAGTAAGAGGACACTGGACTTCTGGGCAGGGCAGACACAGGCTGCTGAAAGGTGGAAAAAAGTCAAGAGGTGCAGGAGAACGACTTAGAGGACAGTATGGGTAAACTTCACTTTGAAATTTTGCCAGGATCTGCAAATATTCCTTTTCCTGCTTCTTAACACCCCTTATCCTAGACCAGCCATGAGTCTCCTTTGCTCTTCCGAGTTCAAAACAAAACACAAATGAAACCAATGACCCTATCATTTTTGGAGTTGGGGAAGTAGTGAGGTCCTGGTGAAGGCTGTGTCCTGTGAGTAGCCGTGTGGTGTCACAGGCAGACCCCAAGGGAGACCACACCCAGGCAGACCTAACACTATGTGTCCCTCAGAAACTGGACACAGAGAGGGGTGTTCTGTGGCACGTTTTCTGTGCACATCTTCAAGACAACTGTCATGCAGGGGAAACAACAAGAGGCGCTCTATCTCATTCTTCTAAAGCATCTTTGCTGGCACCTTCTCCATTTTAACAGCAATGGAGCTTTTTATTAGACTTCGTCTGGGGTTGTTTAGCCGACGAAGCATATGGCTTCAGGTGGTGTTGAGCCGAATTTGTACCTGAGGAGAATAGGCTGGTTTGGGAAGGGAGCGTTTCTTCTCATGGTTTACTTGTACTCCCTCCAGAGCTCTAGAAAGGAAGCCGTGAAGGAACAACGTACAAATCTGAAAAGCTCTCACTACAAGTATGACTGCTGATAGTGGTCCTTAAAATAATTATCAATGATAATAATAATGATACAGCCACACCTCACTGGTCTCTCTCTTCTCTTCCAGCATCCCTTCTTCCATTTAGTATTGCAGGATATTGTGGCGATACCGCCTCGTGTCTGCCTGACTGTAAATTTTTGAAAGGCAAAGCACATCATCCTGTCTCACTCATGCTCACAGCCCTTCACAACATCTAGTGTAAGGCCTTAGATTCTGATTCTTGGTTGATGGTGGCATACCAAAAAACATCATAAGTGTGCTTTGGAGAAATCAAAAGGAGTTCACTTTCTGCCTCTGCAGCTAAATTGTGGCTTACCAGGACCAACTACTTAACCTCAATGTATCAGTAAGGATTGTGTTGGGCTCAGTGGTAAGCAAATAAGGAGTCTTATTCTTCTCATGGAACAAGAACCTCCTTAGAGTATGGCTTCTGTCCTCACATTGATCACCATACCATCACAAGATGGCTGCCCCACTTCCAAATTTAAGCAACAAGGGGAAGGGCTAAATGAAAAAGTCTAGGACTAAAGAGAAATGCCTTCTCTTAACCAGCTTTCCCAGAAGCCCTACCCAGGGTCTCCTTACAGCCATTGTAAAATTGGCCAGAACTTTGTAACAGGGCCATGCTGATGGCTAGGAAATAGTCACCATTGTAGGGAGTTCATCACCACCACAGAGAAAATCTGTACACTGTTCATCAAGAAGGAGAGGATAGATATGAGTAGGCCACTGAAGTTTTTTGCCATCCTCTTTCCCCATTTGTAAAACTGAAACAATTCTACCTACTCTACAAGTACAATGATTTGGGAAATGTAAATGTAATAGTGCATTTGTATAATACCTGGCTCATAGTAAGCACTCAGTAACATTTGTTTCCTCTTTTTCCTTGTATATAGTAAATCTTCAATACACATTAATTAAAAAAATGAATTTTCATAGTATCTTATGATTTTCAGAGAGTTTTCACATGCATTATTTCATTTAATAATGACCTTGGCCTAGCATATCTTTACTGATCCATTAAAGCAGAGATTTTGACTCAACAGGCCTGGAAAAAGGTCTTGGATTCTTCATTTTTAACAAATACTGTAGGTAATTCTGATGCAAGCGACTCACTGAAAGCTGTATAAACAACATTGCCTTAAGATAATTATCTGAGTAGTACCAAGAATAGTTATTACATTTATTATGATTTGTGTTTGGGGGGTTTTGTTTTCATTTTTGTTTTTGAGGGGGATGGATCCTGTGCGCTCTATTGGTAGCAATAGAAGCAAATTTTAGCAGAAGTGAGAAACATAAAAAATTTTGAATATCGCTAGGGATCTCAAATTTAAATTAAACTGAAAATGATTTCTTGTTTAAAAAAGTTTGACAATATTATTATAGAAATCAGTACCTTACAAGAATAGTTAAGATGATGTACAAAAGCAAAGAAAAAAGTATTCATGTTAACATCACCGGGATTCATATAAATTTGGACAAAATTTTGTATGAAATTCAGGTCTTTTGGCTGATTAGGCATTTTACAGTTGGCAAAAGGTACACTTTAGTCAATCCTCACCTAGCAAATTTGACTTCCTGTTTCTATGAAAAAAAAAAATTCCTCTTAAAAAAATCTCATAAAGTAACTCCCAAGGCTTTTTGCACATCAAATAGCTCTTACAGAACCAAATTTTGATGAGGTAAGTGTAAGGAATTTAGTAACATATGGATTAAATTTCCCTTAAAATAGACATCATTTTAAAATTGAGGCAGAAAAAAAGTTCTTGGTAAAATATGAAAATATGTTTTGGTTTTCCTTGAACCCTAAACACAATTTGAAAAATAGTTCAAGATGTTCACCAAACCCCTAGTACAGCTGGTTTCACCCATCTCTAGGTCCAAGATATGAACTATTGGGAGTTCTGGTAATTACAAATATTACAAAAGTATTAGCAGATATTGGAAAAATGTCAGAGAGAAATGAGGAAAGAGCAAAAATTTAGAAATAAACAAATTCAAAGTTAGAGTTTCTGTCTTCAAAAACTTAGGGATGGGCAATTTGACCCCTAATAGCTGATGAAATCATTTAAATTCCTTCTTATATTTTGGAAGGAAATATTTAATAACAAATATGAATGGATAAATATTTTAAGCAAACGTATGTTAATAATAAAAGGAAAACAAAAGCTCCATTACAAGAGACAATTAGGTGACAAGCTACATCCAAAGTACTCGTGAGGACCGGGCTACGTCAAAAATGCAATAAGATTATTCTTTATGGGCAAATGCTTTTACAAATTTTAATCATAACCAGTGGCTCAGGAGATGAAGCCTCATACTAAGTTAAATCATGATCCAATTTATTGTTAAATTTTTCCAAGCTTGCCCTCTGCAATCAGTCTTCCTCACTAGTGCCAGAGCAACTCTAAAATTCAAATACTTATTGCCACTTTAAATGCTTTGTGGATTGTCTACCGCCTTCAGAAGTAAGCCCAAAGCCCTTAGCACGGCACCGAGGACCTTGCTGGATACCTATGTATCACATTTTTACTGTCTCATGTTTTACTCTCTCCCCCAAATAACGCTATATGCTATTCACGTGAACTATTTTTAGTCCCATGCATGTTTCTGTAGTTGAACGTCCGCTGAATATTTAACTCGGATTTTTTTTCCTTTTTGCTCCGCCGAAAGTAATACTGAAAAGTCACCTTGATGATCTTGAGAAGAGTGAAGAATTTTTAGACACCCAATGTAGTGCTTTCAATCCAAAGAGGGACACACACACACACACACACACTGCTGAAGATGAGGTGGCCATCAGGAAGTATGCAGCTATACTGATGGTCTCGAGAAAAATGGGTACAGAGAACCTGTCTTTTCCGGATTGAAAAAGAAAAGCTGCCTGACCCCTGGTATTATGAGTCCTTATAGAAGGAAAGCGATCCGAAATACTACACCTGCCAGGGATAAAAGCTTGGTTCATTCCTGAGCTGTCATCTCAGAATGACTCTGTGTGGTGTCCAAAGATCTAATATGAGGCTGACTCTGAGGGCTGGGTCCTCCAACCTCTAAGGTCCGTAGCAGCAGTTCTCTGGTCATCACCCACTTCTGTGGCCTGCGCAGGCCTGACTGTTAACAGCATCACCAAGGGGCAGCAAGAAGCAAAGCAATCATAGACTGAGCAGACCCCAGGCTCTTCACTTCGGGTGTTAAAGTTAGAGTGATGACCTCCGGTTGGATTGTGTAAGCCTTCGGAGTTTTAGCAAATGCAGAAAGATGAGGAACTTCAAGGCAGAGATAATGAAGGCTTAGCTAATCTGCTATGTATGGACTTGAGATAGTTTCCTTTCAGTTAAAAAAATAAAAGTGGATTCCCCCCTTCCCTTTGCCCAATTCTGTAGAGCAATTAAAACCTCTCCTGCTTTTCTGGTTTTCCATCAACTGGAGTGTTCCAGTTGGAACATTCACCTTGTCTTCCTGTCAGCGCAGGTGTCACTTCCCTAGGAAGTTCTCCATACCTCACTGAGACAAGCACCCCCTCAGCACCTGATGAGGATGTAAGCGTTACCTTTCTTCACAGTGCAAGCAGAACTAAGTTAAAATGCCCAATATGCTCATTTCTCTCCCATCCTAACCGCTCCCCACTCAGCTGTGAGATTGCCTAAAATAAAGACTGCATGTTATTCACTGATGCATTTCCACTACCCAACATATACTTATAAACACTTGCTAATAATGAGAGAACCAAGGTCTTTCCTTAGGACAGAGAAATGTCCAAGCCAAATTCCAGGCTCAAAGACTATGACTCACAATAGCTCTAGTTTTGCTTACTAGCCCTTGAATTGAGTGAATAAAATAGATTGAAGTGTGACCAAGGTCATCAGACAATTGTGTGTTTAGAGAAAGACAAAGCTAATGAAGGAAGTCCCGAGATTGCTCATTCCCTAATAAAATCACCATGTCCCCAAACACTCAGCAAGAGGAAGTGGTAAACCCCCAAGGCATCCCTGGGAAAATGGACAGGGAATTTTTCCCAGAGGGCAGACTTGGTTAATGACAAGGGCTGGCCAAGGAACTCACTCCATTGCCAGTGTAGGGAGGCCTGGTTTCCTTTCCAGGGGGATATGGTAGGGGATTTGGACCAGTGACACCCCCCACTCCCCTACCCAGGTAGCTTCCCCTTCTGTCTGTTTTCAAATGGAAGACTTTATAGTAGTTATCTTTTTGACCCAGGCAGGGTCCAATCAGAAAAACAGACTCCATATCTCCACAGATATTAGAACACAGGGGATTGGTTAAATGGGTGTTGGAAAAGGAAAAAACCAAAGAGGAACACGAGAGAACACACAGATAGTAGCGGCAGAAAGTAGGGCCTGAGGAAACAAAGGAAGAGGTGAGTAGTTTGAACCTAGAAGCTCAGAGAAGGACTCTAGGAGGCTGAACTCAGACCTGAGGAGGGCTTGTGTAGGCCCTTCAAAACTCAGGAAAGATCTCACGAAGCTGGGCTGCAGATCCCTGAAGAGGGAATGCCACCCATGCTTAGGGGAGGGTCCCCATGGAGCTGGACCTGAGACCCATAAGATGGGTGGTGGGGTGCTACTTTGGGACTCTTGAGGGGACTCAAGGAGACTGGTACTGGAAATGCTGAAAGAAGGTGGAGACTGCAACCAGCCGTGCTGCCTGGAGGCGAAGGGCCAATTCTGAGGGATGCTGGAAGTCCAGGAAGGAGCCTATCATTTCTCCCTATTCCCGTCTTAAGTCTCTCTCTGATAGCCTTTATTGACAGAAGCCAGGTGACAAAGGAGAAATGAGGCATGCAGAGTTTCAGGCCCAACATCACAGAATAGGGCACACAGAGTGGCAGGTTAGAGCAAGAGGCAAGAGCTTAATGAGCAGCAGGTTTCAACTCTTTTTTAATTCACACAGACATATCTAGGTACATCTGATCTGTATCTTCTAGATATATCTGATCTTTCCAAAAGGAAGAACGTCTTTATACTTTTTCCATGGTAAGATTCAACTATGCTTCACACAAATGAAAGCTGTTGCCCTTTCACCGGAAAGAGGAGACACAAAGTCCCAAGAATCAATGCCTGCACCTCTGAGTAACAGACACAGCATTCATCTGTGAGTGACCTGAATGACCTGAATTATTTTTATAATCCAGTCACAGTCCCACCAGAACGTTCCATAACCTACAAACCAAACTTTAAAATGATCCCACAATACAGGAAGGGAAAAGAGAAGAAAATAAGCTACCATATATGCCCCACAACCCAACAAGCAAGGAAGAAAACATGTATGCCTTGTTATTGTAAGTAGTCATGAGGCCATAGCAGACATTTATCATTTCTTCCCTCCACCCCTCATTCCATGTTTTCTTTTCCTTCAGCACCTTGGCTAATTTGGTCTTTCCTACTGAAGTGACACAAACGTTCGATCCTCACTGGTGCTGGCTTCTTTTGGTTGCTGTCATCTTCCATTAACTTTTGCTATTGGGCATGAAGCCTAAAAAGGTGCCCGAAGAATCCCCTCGAACCCAGACATAGTCCTTCCTATCTCCACTGAGTGGCAGCCATTCACTTTCCCTTGGATCATCAGAATCTACCACCCAAACAAATAGAAAGCTGCTTTTTTTGCATGTTGGTTCAGTAACACAAGGCACACACAAAATGGCCAGTGGTTATCATCAAATTAGTGAGGTAGTAAAAAGCATAAACCAGAGTCAGTCAACAGGTTCTGGAGATTGGTTCTTGGGCTACTCCTTGGAGTTTATCAGGGGTAAAAGTTCATTTAAAGAGATAAGGAAGAGGGAGAATAAAAGAGAAGACTAACATGTGAAGTGAGAATGAGAGACAGGCATCATACATTGTCGCTGGGTAGCGTACTCCAGATCAAAGCAGTGGTTCTCAGAATATTGGAGACTAGAAGCACCATTTCTTGCCAAACTGGAGTCCCAATACCTTGAATAAAATTGGACAGAATCTGGACCATCACAGAAACACAGTTAAATCTATTCAGCACCGCTAAGTTGTATTTTGTGGAATAATAAGGAGAAATGGCCTAAAAATGTGAAGAGGGCATTTTCCCGTGTTCCTCACTTCAACCCTGAGTGTTAGAATCCTCCTTGCTCTGTAGTATGACTTCCCTTGGGACCACTGTGGCTCAGTTTACCCTCAATGGTATTTATCTTCACTGGGAAACTTCATACAGCACAAATTACAGAACCTGCCTGTAATATATTAGTCATATAAACACATCATCTAAAACCCAACCTCGTAGCTCCCTCAGTAGCTCAGTTGATAAATTTATCCAGGCTGATTTGAAAAGGAGTAGGGGCTGCAGCAGTGTGATGAATATACTGTCCTCAATAGATAAACAAATGTTTATAATAGTCAAAAGCAAAGTCATTCTTGCAGACAATGAGGCAAATAACTTAGGTGGAAAATACTTCAGGCAGTGAGTTTGGAATCCGATAACATTAGAATATAAACATTGGGATGTATTTTTCTTCTCTTGCAAATTATGTTTATGTCTTTCATACTTTCAAGCACTCTTCCAAAAGTCAACAGAACATGGAAAATTGTTTACTTGAAACTTGCAGGAAGTAAAGAGGGTGATAGCTTACATAGGTCTTCTCCAAACTTAAATGGTATTGTATTTGTGAAAAAAAAGTAGGAGACTTTGGTGTTATCTTTCTCTTCCTCACTTAGCTTTTCTGTCCCAATTATTCAGAAATCTATTGCTTCTACTCTCTTATAAGCATGGATACATGTTCAAATCAAATACATAAATACTGCAGCAAAGGAAAAATAGAAAGTTTAAAGTTAGTTTCAGTTTCAGAATATTTAATGCTACATTCTAAGTGTTAGTTTATTTAAGTAATGCTTTTTGCTTTGATCCTAGGTGTTAAAATGGGAAAGTTCTGTGTGAAATTAGCTCCTGGTGTGAAATTTAACTTGAAGTTCAAATATAGATACTAGTGAAATCCAGACCTTGTTTTATGCATTAATTCCTATAAGCAGGCAAAACTACATAGCTAAACAACCCTGAGACCTAGCTTGACTGTTTAATGTATCAAAGAAGGCTGATTGTTCTTTCCTGACATGCAGCAACATTTGGGGCAAAGTCAGGAAGTGCACTGTCAAAAGCTGCAGGTGGAAACACATGGGTTAAGGTTAGGTTAGCCATGAAACTGGAGGTGTGCTGAAAAAAAAAAATCTAGGTGGGGAGGAAGAAAAATAGGAGAGGTGTGTGGGATTCAGATCCTCGTACTGACCTCTTGACAATAGTCCTGCTCTTTCTAGAAGCTTTATTCTCTTCTACCAAAGAGAAGTCTTTGGGAGATGGAAGGGAGGAACGGACTGAGTCAAGCAGACAGGCAAGTGGTGAAGTGTCACCTTCCCATCTGTCAAGGCCCCATGAGGTTGGCAGTAGTTGAAATGGGCAGAGCACCCTGTCTATGATGTGATGTCCTGAAATTCCTGCCCACCTCTCTCATGAATGCTCTACCTTAACTCTGGGCTCTGTTACTAGTGCTCCAAACAAAACAGGTACCAGAGTGACCCATGGACAGGGAGAACTGTGGTTCCCCATAGGGCTGGCGTTCGTTTAACAATGTATAATATACAAGTAAGCCTCAATAATAACCGAGGCAATTTCAAAAGGATGAGAGCAAAGGCAAAAACAATAATAAGAAATCTGGAGAAAAGTATAGTCAATTCCTGCTTTCACCTCTCCCATATAACAGTATATACGGAATAGGTTTTCAACTTGAGGGAAGAAATATACACATGCTTGTGCACACACAAATGCACACCCACAGATGACAGAATTTTTCAAAAGGCCGTGACTTAAGCCTCCTCACCTTTCTGAACATCTGTCATGTTCTGACAAATCGGCAGAGCTCCCCAGAACACAGTAACTGGCCAGAGAGGTCATGATGTCTTTATCACCAACTTTAAATGTGTGTTTTTCCAGGAATACACATGGGTTCTGTACCTTATAAGAGAACAGAATGTGTCCGTATGGTTGTTACTAGGAAACGATGGTCTCATAAGGGGAATGGATGTCAGGGTCTAGTACTTACTCCTTGCTCCACAACTTGTGGTTTAAGGGTCCGGAATTTGAAGCTTCTTACTCTCTGAGAGGGAGGACTTTTACCATCGTTTTTCCTTCTTCCCATAGACAAACATATGGCTCTTTGAGAGAACATTCCGAGACACCTAGTGGAACTGGGTCAGCTCACCAAACAGAACCTACTATTGTTTCGTTCTGTAGAAAATCTACCTTGCCTTCACAATGCCACATCTACCCAAATAAAAAGAACAAAAGGTTGAGAGACTTAGACCTTCTCTGTCATCCCTTCCCCCTTCCCACTCCTGTTTTCTGCATTTAATAAAGGCAGCAGCTAAAATTTAATAGCATTTGGAAAACAATGAAGCCATCTCCTGGAGTTACATGGCATGTTTCATATTATAGCGCTAGGATTCAGAAAGGAGGGAGGTTACAATCTGCCTCTTGCTTCAAAAACTGGTTTCTCGACGTCAAGTTGATATAGATGGTGACTAAAATATGAGTCCAAAAAGCACGTGTACACCCATGTGCGTGTGTGTGTGTGTGTGCTGTGCAGGTAGAAGAGTTGTAAAGCAAAAAATCAGTAAATATCATTTTTTGGTATCAGGGCAAACTATTGATTTCACTGACGTTTTGCTGAGTTATCTAGAGGCGCACACAGTAACCTCTCCAAATGTAAGAGAATTCGTTCCAGCAACAGAGCTTATACTAGTAAAGCTCCGTGGCTTTTGTCAAATGAGGTGTTTTTGAGCTGACATGTTGTTCATTGGCCTTGGTGCACACAGGAGATCTGTTCTCAAATACACCAACCTTATTAACCATCGCTGGATTCAGGCTATTTCCTATGGGAAATACAAAATTTTTTGTTTTCAATAAAACATATGGGCCAAATTAGAAAGTAAATAAATGAATACTTCTCAAGAATCCATGATAACACTTGGCGAGCAGTGGGTCAGGCCAGATTTAATCTAAAATCTTTCTGCTGCGTGTAAATGGTTATGTCATAGCATTTGTCTTTAATTACTCATCTCTTTCCAAAGGCTTGACTCATAATGTGTTTCTCGGTTAACCACAAACACTTGTACTACAAGACTTGTCTTATAGATTCCCTCACCCCTGTCCCCACCCCTCCGTTTTTGCTCTTTGCAACAGCACTAAGTCACAGCTCCTGAAAAAGAAGTTTAGAGACATTGGCGAACTCCCTCCCCTTGATATTTTGAAGATTTCCATGCTAAGAAAAATAACACCATCTTCTCTTGACCCATGAAGACCATTATAGGCGGGCTTAATAGGAATAGAAATAGCAGTACCGTATCATCATGGTTTTGCACTTATATGGCATTGTTCCTTTGAGAATTTCCAAGAGTTCAAGAACATATGAAAAGAATAAAAACAATGGGTTGTAGCTTGTAAAAGAGTACAAGTCAATTAAGCAACCACATACATATTTTTTCCTTCATCACTTTGCTTCTCACCTCACCTTCCCCTATGAGAAACAGAATGAATTCTAATTTAATTCTGAATGAATTAAACCGGCCCTCTCCTCGCCTCGTTTAGCATGCATTGTTAATCCACACAGTTTTAGCAGAGGTGTTGGCTTCCAGCGGTGATCAGTGATCTTTGCCATCTCTTTGGTATAATCCTGTGTGAAGTTGGGGATTATAGAATTCGGGGAAAATGTGAGAAGTGATGCAATCCTAAAATTATGTTCTTCAGAATTGTTTCTGTGGGGTGTGTGTGTGTGTGTGTGTGTGAGTGTGTGTGTGAGTGTGTGTGTGGTTTCGGTTGGTGATGGTGGTGGTGGGTTTTGGTTTTTTTTTGTAGGTAAAGTAACAAGCACCTAAATGATGCAATTTTGGAATTTTAAGGGCTTCTGTCTCCCAAATCTTGAAGCTACTGACCTGAAATCTTCACTTTGTGAGTTTAGTTTTGTTTTGTTTCCTTTTTGGGGAAATGGGGGGTATGATACTAAAAAATGAAAAGGCCTTTGCTAACAACAGAAATAGGCGCATGAATTTTTCTTTGGGTTAAAGTGAAAATTCCTAGTTAAAATGCCAATACTGAGAGGGATTGGTGACATATTAATTATGCCCCCAGGAAGAAGGAAGACAGATGGCTGGGACCCTGAATATTAAAATCCTTCTTTCAGTGTCTTATTGTAATCACAGTAGTGTTTATTACTCTAAGACATACAGAGGGTGCCAAAAAAATGTATACACATTTTAAGAAAGGAAAAAATTATTAAAATTGTAATACTCGGTCTATACCGATAACAAAAGATGAATACAAGTCACGTTTAACTGCTGCCATGACAAGAGGTGCTCAAAGTGGTTACCATCAGCATCCAGACACTTCTGATGATGGAGAACTACTGCTTGAGCAATGTTGACCAAAATGACCCTGAGGAATGGATAGAGAGGTCATCAACAACAGAATACTCTCTTGTTTGGGAGACCCAGACCCATTTGTCAGAGCAAGTCTAGCGAAATTGTTAATCAGATGAAGTCCATTGTTAGTACGTGCCATCCCTCCAAGCACACATGCACTATATTGCCTCCTGATTGTCTGATCTTCTCCCCAACTTTCCTGTGCCTCACTTTTTCATGACCTTAGTTGCCTCACCATCTCAAGTTTTCCTTGTCTCAGCTTGCCTAATCGATGTTCCTAAATTCACTTGCAGCTGTGCTGGCAGCTTGGGCTAATAGGATAAATTAACTATTAATGATGGTGAGTTGTATAGTATCAGTTGCAAGCCCTAACACTTGTGGGAGTTAAAGCTTTTCTCCACCTCTAAACCATAACTCCATTCCACTCAGGAATGGGTAGGGGAAACAGGTCAAGACAAGGCCAGCTAATGGGCGGCACTTCAACAGAAGATGCTGGAATAAGAAAAATTCATGCTATTGTTTACAGTGCTTTCCTGAAGGTGAGGTGAGAAGCATTTTCTTCTTTTGGCCTCTCCTCTTTTTACATGATCTGTGTTGATAATCTGTTTTTCTTCTTCCCCAGAAGGCTCTTGCAATGACATCAGGGAACCAGAATGGTACCCAGAGGGGTGGTAAGTCCTGCAGGAGGCAAAGGATTCTCCTTCCCCTTGACACCTTTTTCATTTTGACTTGTTTTTTTGTCTTTTAATTAACATTTATTGGGGTGACAATGGTTAATGAAATTACATAGGTTTCAAGTGGACAATTCTGTAATACATCAGCTATATATTACATTGTGTAATGGAAAACTTTCTTAGCCTGGAGAAGAAAATAGACATACCTGATAGCTTTGCTGGGTAGAGTAGTCTTGGTTGTAGGCTCTTGACACTGTTTTAAAGGCTCATCTTTCTTTTGCTTCTCACCATCAAAGTGGTAAGACCTCGAGAGTCTAAGCTTTGTGAGCTGAGGCAAAAGGAAAAGGGCCAAAGAAGCTACTAAACCTGCTTTGAATCTAACAGGCAAAAGGAATTCTCCAGCTAAGACAGGATGTCGGGTCACTGATCTGAGTCAAGAAACCCAGAAAAGAGTATACCAGGGCTGCCAAAAACTAGTATCTTTATGCTATTCTTCCTCCAGTCCGTATTTCTCTGCAGATGGATATTTTCAAGGTTTTGCTTATACATGACATGTTTTTCCCCACATGCCTGTTCTCACTTCTCCACGTACACCAGCTTGAATGTTTGTTGTACATTTCCTTGATCAACTGAGAAAACATACCGCTTCCTGTTGGAGTCTTTCTTATTATATCCACTCCCGTCTCCAACACCTGGGCTGGCAGTATTTCTGGTTTCTCCTTCATGGACTTCTCTCTAATCTAGCCAGTCTTTTGTAGACACATTTTGCCTACCTGGAAAAAATGTCCCTTATGCCATTCTCTCCATCATCAAGACTTTCTAGCTGATCTACCTGTGGTGAAAGATATTCTTTCTAGCTGGGGGTAGTCTTTCAATCTGGACCCATCCTCCTACATTCTGAGCTTGAATAGCATCCTTTTCTCTATGTCTGCCATTATCTTTGTTCCTTTGATACATGCTGGAAGAATTGTCATTTTCTCCTCATAAACACTTCTGGTTCTTTTTTTCTTTTATTTGGTAGAGTCATCATTCAGATTATAACTGATATCTCAAAAATCATCTTTTGTATTTGATAAGGAAATAAATTATGATACAATATACAAATCCTCTTAAATGGAACCAATCTTAATTTGGGGCATAATTCCTATGGAAATAAACCACATTAAATCAAAATGCAATAAAAAATGTACCCTGTACTGGCTCCTGGTGATGTCATTATTCATCAATACCAAAAGTATTCTTTGTCGTTTCCTTCTCCTTTCCACCATCCAAAATTTGAGTACCTGGGATTGACTGGAATTGCAAAACCACTTCTATGTTGTATGGTTTTTATTTATCAATAAGCATCTTTTTCTCTATTGTTATTTACAACTTATTTATTTTTCTCTTACTACTAACAAATTAATTTTATCTTTTTATACCATGTGCATTTTCATATGTTACCTTAAATCCATTTTGGAACAAGGCAGAAGTTATTTGGTAAATTGATTAGTGTAAACTTTCTTTTATTCCTCTTTCTTTTGTTCCTTCTCCCTTTCTGTGGTTCAACATTTCCTTAATCAGTCTTGATTTCTTCATCTGCTCATCGCTATAATCTATAATCGGTTATAACCTATAATTGGATATCATTGTGAACAAATCTAGGTACTGGTCCCAATTCCACACTAGCAGCTATAACTTCAGAAAGTTCCTTATCTATACTTACTTAAATGAGGACTTTCCTTATAATGGAGATGGTGTGACAATAGATAAAATCAGGAATATGAACAGTCCTAGCATAATATTTGATCCATACTCTATCTTCAATAAATACCTCCTTGACTCATGAATTATAAAATGTGATTGTCACCATCATGACCTGGTTTTTGTCGAGCATGGAGCTATGACAATGTATGAATTACAGGTAAGAAAAGTCTCTTCTTTCTGGCTTCAGCATTTCCCCATGGTCCCAAGTGTCATGTCATTCATCAAATAGGTGTATAAAAATTTTCAAATGGGAACAAATGATCATTTAATTAAAATCCTTTTCTTCTTAAAGGGGTGAAGCATTCTAAACAGCCAGATCTATTTTGCCTTCTTATTGTGTATTTCTCTGGAACGTTCAGTCAACCTTCATTGCTGAAAGCTAACATGCCACCCATTTTTCCCCAGCCAACTCTGATAATGCTTAACTGGAGTGGGAGGAAAGGATGGATGTCAAAGGGAACTTCACTGTCCAGTTTTTTCCCTCTCACTCAGCTAGGATAGCACATAATAAGAAACTGAACTTCAAAGGGTTTGACTGCCACAAGAAACAATAGAACCTGTGGTGTTCAAGTGGGTTAACTGTCTCCCCCCCAAAGCATTCCGGTAATCCCTTCTTCCTCCTCACCCCTCTGATTTATTACATTATCTTTTGACCTTTTTTCTCTCTCCATAAAAAGCATTAAGTTGCCATTTATATAGCAGAGGCCAACAGATAAATGTTAAAATTTACTATAGGCCCCCGCTTGGGAATGGACTTGGAGATTTCTCGGGCACAAAATGCCACGAAAGCATGTGGGGTTTGATATCCTTCAGTTGTGTAAGGAGGAATAATAAAAGGACCAAGTCCTCAGAGAAAAATTAAACTTTCCATAGACAGAACATAGCTGCATTTTAAGTAACCACTTTAAAGACATGACTGCTGTTTTGGCAAAAGCTAGTAAGCCACACAAAATTAATTTCATGTTTCATTGACATTACTTTCAGGAATTTCATGTTGACATAACCTATAGAGTAAGGGTGAGATACTGCAGACAATATATTTAATGCTGCTACACCAACACAAAATATTTTAAATCTGAACAGAGACCCAGCTTTGTAAAATAATTATGCTCTGTGTAAAAAAAAAAGAGGAAGAATGAAACCTTAATTTTTACATCAATTGCTAATTCTCTAAATGCTAATTGCCTCTAGCACAAAAGTTTAAACCAAACTGTGAACTCTTTTTTTTCCATGACTCATGCATTGAACATAAAATACATTGCAAATTATTTCTGATTTTTGTCTTCCATGTAGATAGTGACACTTTTATATGATTGATATGTGAAAAATGTCAACTAGTATGTGAGTAAGTGGTATGGCAAGTGAACAAGAAGGCACTTATGAATACACACTTCTGAATATATTCAACAAACTAGTTGTTTTCATTGAATCACTGGTTGTGGGGAAGGGAAGTTGTTGGCCTTGGCCACTGATATGTCTGTGTGTCCCATAACAGCTGTATGTCCCCACTCTTTACATTAGTATCTGTCACCATGGATATATTACCCAAGTGCTGAAAAGACCATTGCATGACTGAGGCTCTCTTTGGCTCTGAGGCAACAGGCATTGTTTTTATAATACACAGTTTCTGTTTCTACCTCTTGGCTTCCAAAGCTGCTCAAAGTCACATATTAGCAATTGGCAGGAGTCACGCCAGCATTACTGCTATTGTAAAGGCTTCCCAGCTACTTTCCATCCACTAAAGGTATGTATCAGCACATCCATCAGGAGTTATTTTCACCCTTTTGGCTTGTAATTTGTACCCTTTCAAGTATACCATAAAGCCCGGAATCCATTGAGTCTGGCAGGATTTGGAGACCACTGGTAACACAGGAATCTCAGCATTGGCTAAGGGGTTGGATTTCTTCGGCTTTATGATTTCAAAATCTCATAGTAACAGCCATTGCTTGAAGCCATGGGAAAATTTTCCTCCTATGATTTAGTCTTGCTATGTGTATTCACCAATTATTGCCAAAATAATGCTGCAATATAAAGACACCCCAAACTCAGCATCTTTTAACAATAATGGTTGCTCTCACATGTCTACTGGTCAGCTGGAGGTCAGCTGATCTAAGCTGGCCTCCACTAGGCACACTCCAATTTTCAGGCTGGATCTGGGTCTGACCCACATGTTTCTCATCATCTGATTGCTGAATTAACCAGAATATGTTTATCTCATGGCAATAGCAGAGACATAAAGAGAGGCAAGTGGAAACACTCATGTCCCTTAAAGCCTGTTCTCAGGACAAGCAACTCTCACCTCTCTCTGTATTCCATTGGCCACATCAAGTCAATTGGCTGAACTCAAAGTTAAAGACAGAAAATACATTCTGCTTCTAGTGAGGAGAACTACAAAGTCATATGGCAAAGGGCTGGGCACAGTGAGGGGTGAGGTATTGGGACCAATAATTCAATCTCCCACACTGTCAAATGTCAAGAAAAGGCATACATGTCAGTCTGTAGCCATAAATCAAGGAATGAATGGTTGTACATTTGAGAGATGCAATTCCCTTACCGATGAAGAAAGCTGTGCACCATCTTTCACTTGAATCTTACCTTTGGCTTGCTATCATGCTAGAGTCTCACAGTCTCTGAGGGCTTACTGGGGGGTTCCAAAGTGGAATTCTAATTCTTTTTTAGTTAATGCAAGTTTACATAGAATGTTGATGGTTACTGTCAGTGGTATTTCTAGCCATAGGTTGAGAAATATAGAAAAAAAAGAGAATTTTGTAAAGATGTGTAAATGTCTTGAGGGGGAAGACTCTGGTGCTGTGCCAGTTCAGAAAACGTTGTCAGTAAGAAATCTGGCAGCTTCTGCTCCCTCTTTCCTGGAGCCCAGCTGCCACTCCAGCAGAGTACCCTGCTCCTGGAGACATCACATTTGGAAAGACCAAGTGGGGGTGGGATACGGGGGAGGCTACATAGAGGAAAGTTGAGGAACCCCGCCAACAGCAAGAGTCTGGACTCCGATATATCACCCCAATTGCATCGTCTCAGCCAGCTCCCAGCTGTTCAAACCATCCTAGCTGAGCAGCCATATACATGAGGGAAAAGACCATCTTGGATATTTCATCCCCAGCAGACATCACATGAAGCAAACATGAGCCATTCCTGCTGTGCCTTAGCCGAATTCCTGATCCACAGAATTGGGAGAAATAATAAATGTATTGTTTTAAGCTACTACGTGTCAGTTTGTTAGGCAGCAATAGATAATTGAAACAGTGACCTTCATGCAAATTTGTCCAAAAAGTGGAATTCTTATTTGGCCTGTAGCATTTTGCCATTTTGGATATGCTTTCTAGGGAACATAGCATTTTTATCACAGAGAATTTCAGTGACAGTGGAAAGTCTCACATCTTGTTATTGGATGAGTTTGGAGAGGGAAGAGCTAGTTGATTCTTCAGCAAATGAGTGTTATTTAATATGGAGACCTAAAACCTACACTGGATTACCTAAAGGGAGGGAACTGGTAAATTAATGTATTAGCTGGTTTCTGCCAGAAAATTAAACCAGATCAAAGGATCACCACCAATTGGAGGATCTAGGGGAGAATCCATTTCCTGCTCATTTGGGTTTTTGACAGAATCTAATATCTTGTTAGAATCAAGATCCAGACTTTCTTGCTAGCTATAAACTAAGGGCTATCCCCAGCTTCTAGAGGCCATTTGATTTCTGGTCCCTTGTTCCTATCCTGTAACAATGGCAGGTCATATCCTTATCACACTTCAAATCTCTGTTTCCTCTACCTCCATCTCATTTCAGCTTTGCTTCCTGTCTCCCACTTCTGCTTTTAAGAGCTCATATGATTCGACTGTGTCCACCTGGGTAATCCAGCTTCATCTCCCTATGTTAAGGTCAGCAAATTAGTAAACTTCATTCCATCTGCAACTTTAGTTCTCCTTTGCTAGCCAACATAACGCAGTCACAAGTTCTGGGGGCTAGGACCAGAGGTATTTGGGGACATAGCAAGATGTCTGTCCTACTCCATTAGTGGAAGAGGTATTTGGGGACACAGCAAGATGTCTGTCCTACTCCATTAGTGGAAGCTTCTTTTACATCATGATCTATGCAAATAGCACACTGAAGAGCTGTGCCGTGTGCAGCCTGTATAACAATACGTGGCGACTCTTAGAAGGATATTAGAACAGAGAGAAGAAATATGACATGTCCAGGGCTCCATTTCTGTGTCACTGATCTTCCAATCTCAAAATAGCAAGTTATTACCTTCCTCCCATTCCAGAGCTCCTCTTCCCAGCCCCTCTCTCTATTAACCCCAAATGAAGATTTTCTCTTAGGCACAAACAAATGAAGTTTTTTTTTAAAGGAAATATTTATAATAGGAATAATTTTTTAATTACAGATAGAAAAATTTTAGGCCAGACTATTTAGTAAGGAAAGGCTTCTGGACCCCATATGAAAGTTAGAGGTATCCTGGGGGAAAAAGGCTCAGACCTTGTTTGGCCCTGTCATTAACAGGACCCTTAGTGACACTCATATTGAGTTATATACACTGGGCCACCATGCTCCCAGGAAGCAGGATACTGTCTCCCCCCAGTGGGAGCCATGGAGAGACACAGACATCACTATTTGTCCAAAGAACCAGGAGGTTAGAGTCAAGAGGACTGGGTTCCAGGTCCTTTACTGTCACAACTTTCCTTCGAGTGTACAATGAAGATGTAGTAGCTGGTTTTCTATCTTGTCTCTGGGATTATGATGAGAAGCAAAGCTGAAAAGTCTCCGAAATTTTAGAAAAACGTGAAATGCAATGTCATTTTCTTAGTTATTAAGAATTGAATCCTTTTCCATAGATTTTCAGAAAATTGAAATCTGTTTGCATCCACAATTTACACAAATAACAGTGAATTGTTGTTTCATTCTGTTCGAGTCAGCAGCTGAATAGTGTCTAGAGTGTGCCAAGTTTAAAAATAGAAGTTAGTCTTCTACTTAACACTCAGTTCAAGAAAATTTAGGTTTGGCAGTGGGTACCACCTCCATCTACCCATTTCTAGTTTAGGGAACTTCTTAAGGCTGTTTAGAAAAACTCTCGGCAGAGAACAGTCTTACAAAACAACGTTTGATGAGTTGGAGCAAATGAATTAGAAACATATGGATCAAATTTCCCTGCAAATACATCAGGGTTGAAAAATTAAGGAGAAAAAAAGCACTTTGCTTTATCCAAATATATAAAGGCTAGCTTGGGAAACTGGACCAACCCAAAACTCCACTGCATTTTTATGCCATGTCTGGCAGGGTCTTGGGCTTCCTCTCCACAGACTTTTTTGTACTGTTAACCAGTTTCCCCCTTTTTCTCCCTTTTCTTCCCATTTACAATGATAACACTTCTTTCTCCAGGATTCTGAGATTCTTTTCTCCAGGATTCTCAAAAAGGATTCCCACCTATGATAAATATTATGTATGCTGAAAACAATATATAGCATGTAATTATCTTACAATACAAATTAATATAATTCAGTGAATATAATGCACATTTTATAATAATTTGTACAGAATATCTTGTAACTAGTAACTGTAGTTTTGGGTATCAACAAAGTGATGCAAAATAGTTAGTATTCAGTCCAGCTGAGTGCCCGTGCTACAGATTTAGTAGCGCCACAATTTATTAGAAAGTCCCAGATGTTAGGTCAATTCAATATGCCAGTGGCGGAATCTCTTCCAGAATTTAACCTAACACTCAAACCACTATCAGCATCCTAGATCTCCCCTCTGTTCTTATACAAGGGTCAATAGGAATTTCCCTAATTGCTTATGCCCAGTAAGAAGGGTGGACACAAACTGCCAATGGGTATGTGTGGGGGAAGGTGACATAAACTTATATTCCACTTCCCCATTCTCCCCCCTCAAATTCACAATTTCTTCCTTTCACCTACATCCTTCCTTGCTCTGGGAGCTGAGTCAACAGCCATCTTTAAAATCTATTCTTTTCGATAACTTTAATGAGCTTCCCATTTATTAATACACCACGAGTAACATTGTGAGACTGAGATGATTAAGCTGAGCTGAGAGCACAAAGACAATCACCATTTATCACTGGTCTGAAAATCAACAGTGAAACTACAACTAGAACTTAGGTCTTTCTGCCTTCATCTTGACTTGCATAAACTAGGAAACTGTTTTGTAACAGGATGGGGTAATGAGCTATTCATCTGACCTTATACCTGTTAACACTTCCTCTACCCCCTCCAGACCCCAGGGCCTCCTCTGAATTGCTGTAGCCCTTGTCTGAACTCATTTAGCATTTATCTTAACCTGTAGGGTGCTATTCACTTATGTTTCCTGTGCATGTGTCTGCCTATTCTACCCATCCAGATCGAATATTTCAAAGACAGGAACTATACATATATGGATCAAAAACCCCACAGACAAACAACCTACATGGTGTGCATGCAAGATACAGCTTTTTTAGGATTATTATTCCTTTTGTCTTGGTAATAGTAGCTAGCCAGCTTGTCTGATAGATTTTTCACGAGATAGACTCAAATACATCACAGGAAGTACAAAATTAATAATTTGAACACACATTCCGAGATTCCACTACTTTTAACAACACATATTTGCTAGTTCTGGAATATACATACTTGAGATATGCTCACATTCAGAAATTCTTTCAACTTTGCCCTTTTACATAATTTCTTCCTCTTTAGATTGTATTGATGTGGGGTGTCCCATAGCAATATGACTCTCTTTCCAAAAGAGGGCCCAATTTTATTTTATTTTTTCTCAAAGTAGGGTTTATTATTTTGGGTCAACTTGATAAATTGTCAGATTCAGTATTAGACAGCTGGGTAATGTATGCTTTATTTTGTTTTAATGTGCTGCATTTATTATACCCCTCTGTCCTGAACCAAGTGGCCTTTTTATTATTAAAAATCTAATGAAAACAAAGTTCACAAAGAACCATTGTTAAAGAATACACTTATCATTTCTTTTCTTTTTGCTCTTAGGTGGACTTACAAGAGACTGTTTTTATAGGTCTGAACATGAATGACAAGCTGTTTGCTTTAGATTTATGTAGAATTTATAATAAAAATGAATCAAATTTACTTTAAAACAAAATCTAAATTAAGTGGACTCATAAGCCATCGCAATAAAAAGTTGATTGAAATCTGAACCTTGACAATTTCTCTAAAAGGAACATTTACCATCTTTCTAGTAGATTGGTCTTACTGAAGCAACATTTTAAATTAAGTTCAGGCAAGGGGAAAATAGGGCTATTCTCAATACTTTTTGTTAAAAAATACTTTATACTTACATCATATTTGTTCCAATTTACTTTAATGCGTGTTTTTTTTTTTCTTAAACCAGTTAACAGTCACAACTGATCCTTAGTCTTTTTCTAGTCAACAGATGGGTGATATTTATTAGGTCTTATTCTTCCCTTTGAGTCTGCATATCAAAAATGGATCATCTTATACTTCATCTCACTACTATTTATAGAGCTCTCTATCATCTTCCTTCTCTTTGGCCTTTGTCTCAATATAATTATCCTTTATTTAGCCATCTCCTTGTCTTTCCTCTATGACAGGGAAAGAGCAGTCACTCTTCTAAAAGTGACTCCCACAGGTGATTTTGTTTCCATTCACACTTGATTTTCTATGCTTTTCCTTTATCAATGATTCCCTCTAAATACTACAGACTCTTAAATTCTCTTTTTCTGCAGAAATCTCCTCTGCAAAAGATTTGCTTGTCAGTCCCAAGCAAAAGCATATAGTTTTTCTGAAATCTGTGATGCCCCCCCCCAATACACACCCATCTTTTCCTTTCTCCTAATTATCAAATTTCTAACTGAATACTCATACTCTGTCTTGCTGCTGCACTTCCTTACTCATAAGTGAACCCACTGCCATTGGTCTCCCCCTCCACCACTTGCCTGAATCTGTTCAAAGGAAACCAGTGGACCCTCGTTATTTTCTCAGTTCAGATCCAGTGGTACAGCCCTTGGAACTGTAAATGATCCTTTTTTTAAAAAATGGCTGCCCCTTTGACTTCCGTGGATGACACTATTATGGTTCCTCCTCTCTATTCAATCGCTCCTTCACCAGCTTTGTGTCCTCTTCTGTTCACTAACTGGGTGTCTTCCCCCAGTTTTGTCATTTTATGGTTCTCATCTATTTCCAATGCACTATTTCCAATTCTGAACACAGAATTCTTACTGCTATGGCTTTAAATAGGTCCATTGCACAGCTGGCTCTGTGCGTTACATCAACAGGCTTAACATCTTCTCAGTGTCATCCCAAATTTCCAATGTTTCTGATATGACCACCTCAATGTTCACCTCTATTGCCTAAGACCAAATTCATCATGTTTCTCCCCCACACCCGCTCTCCTTTTGTGTTTGCCAGACCTGCTTATGGTAATTTAGCTTCCAGAATAAATCCTTGACTCTTTCTTTTACCTTCTCCAATGAATTAATAAACCCAGTCAATCCTTCCTTTGCTATGTTTCTGGAAGGCTCTCCTTTCTTTACAAACCCACTGTATTCATTACGGTGAAGCTTTTCCCGCTCACTGTCTCTTATTAGTGGACCTTTTTCCTGAGATTTCCTCTTCTTAACATCTACCCACGCAACATTCACACTCTATGCAAGTTTAAATGAGAACCCCAGTAGAGACTGTAGCTTGACATCTTCTACTAGATGAGCCCTCATAGGTTAGGAGGGGGACTGGGCAGGATGGAATGGAAAGCAATCGTGTTCATTTGCCTTTACCTGCCCTTCTTCTGCTTCCTTCAGACACATCCAGTGGTCACTGCTGTTTAGAAGAGGGAAAAAAAAGCGAAAGATATGCAACATTGAAAGGAGACAGCCTGAGCAGGCTTCAAAGACCAATTTTGGCTACTCTATGACAGCACTGCTCCTGTCTTATTCTCATACACTCACTTATTTATTCTGTGTCATTGCCATGAAGGTCTGTCCATCTGGTCTATATCTATCAGTTCCCCTGGCCTCTGGGACAGGGGAAGGATGGAGAGATAAGGAGCAAAGTCTGGAACACACAGCACGGCTGCCCCATGGGGAGTCCACAGAAGAGGGCCCAGGATAATTTGGTGCTGAGCAGCCATTTGGTCCACAAACATGTACACAAGAAATGAATTTTAAAAAAAATGATAAGGCTGACGTCACAGAAAGACCCCTTGTTGGACCGCAAACCACTGGGACACCCCCAGGAGACCTCATGAGTCGGGGAACAGCCCGTATAAGTAGACGGAGGCGGGGAACTCAGAGGTTAACGTATATGTGACCATATTGGTCTGCGTTGACTGGAAGTTGCATAAGTGGAAGGCCACAAAAGAGAAGAGAAGTTGGAAACTAGGAAATGAAGGTTTACTAGAAGCTGGAGTCTTCAGGATCTCGAACATGAAGGGCCTGATGGCAAGGGAAACAGAGCAACCAGGGTGAGGCCAAGGGAGAGAGTAGGGACTCAGGCCTCGGCAAGGCAGTTGGGGACATATTTCAACAAACTCCAGGGTTCCTCCTTTGCTTCTTTTATCTATGGTTTGATAAGCTTTGTTTATTTTAGCTAAGACATGTTCCACAAAAACGCCTCAGATAATACTTTAATTTTTGCTTCCTGTTCATTCTTTTCCTTCTCTTTTGTCCTCCTTTAGATCTTTCATTCACACTTCTCTTAAACTAACATCATTTGTATTCTTATTAATCATGATTTTTTTCACAAATCTCTCTTAGTATTTGACCTTGCTGCTACTGTTTCCTTTCTCTTATCCCTATTTCTGAACACATTTATGCCCAGATTTTTTCATTAATTCACTCTCTGGCCATTCTTAAAAAACAAAATAAACTCCAATGTAAGTAGCATTCAAATCAGCATACTGGATATTCCACTCTTGGTCACTGGCATCTGTAAAGAAGTGAGAGCATATCCTGATGCTTCCCCAACCACCAGGTTTTCACCCTGAGAACCTGACAGAGAGATTCAACCTTTGCTCCTCATCAGAGCTGACAGAAATACCTACCCCCACGATTCTGCCAGTTTTCGTTTTCCCTTGTAGTCACAATGAAAAAGAAAGTGTGGTTGCCAATAGATGTTGTGATTCACAAAATATTTGCACAGCATAATATATTTTCTCTAAACAAGAGGTGTGGTTAGAATGATTCAAAGAACCCATTACTCTCTCCTCTCAGATGTCCTGCCACCCCCGCCATTCAATGTTCCCCTGAAAGGCTGGAGGACAGAAATCAATTAGGTGTAGAGCAAAAAAAAAAGAAAGAAAAAAAAAATCCCCAGTCCCTTGAACGCTCCCCCTGGGAGCAGCCGAAAGAAAATCCTAAAATATGTCCTTTGGCAAAGAAGTACTCTTATTCCGAAGGACAAAAAAATAAAATAAGAAATCAGGATTATTGTTCATCTTTTGGCCATGTGGCTTTCCCAAGAGACTTTGTAGCAAATATCTGCTTCCTGTGATCCAAGGTGACCACTGTGAAACTGGCCAAGTCAGCAAAGAGAGGAAAGTCAAGTTTTACATGGGAGGCCTGTCTGTCAAACCAGCTTGGCCCTATTCGCGTTGTGTGTTTTGCCTAGCTGGGGCCTTTACGTACAAGTTGGGCACAGCCCACCTCCATGGTGCCAGCCACTCTCTCTAGGCTATGGGCCAGAGGTAATTTCCAGAAGCACAAGAATGGGAGCAGGATGGGTTTGGAAGGAGCTGTCATTGTGAATGAAGTGAGAAGATTGGCCAAAGTGGGGTAAAGGCAGCAAGCCAAGGCTTGGTTGGGGTCAATTCACGTGGATCTGTAAATCTCCTTCATGGATTGTTAGTGTTGAAAGGAGCCTCTGGAGGTCATTTAGTATATTTCTCTGCTTCCCCTGGGTCATTTCGACACATGGATTTCTTCCAGGTCTGATAGATTTTCAAGAAAGAGCAAGCCTCCCACCTTTCTTTTTTTAAAATTTCCTACATTCTCCATTTCATTCTTCTTGAGTACTGATATACTCTACTAATCAGGTCAATAAGCCAAAAATTTCAGGGAATAAAATCATCAGCAGTGATCACTGCACAGTGAATGGCTTTGTGTTAAATATCCAGTCAGCTGTCTTACAAGTGTTCAGAAGAGCCAGAGAGTGTGCATGAAGCTGTACAATTCATCACCACTCCTGGGAAAGCTACCTGTACTCACATATTTAGTCAACAAATATTGACTGAGGTTCCTAGTCGCTGTCTGTAATGACTGTGAATCTGTATACCCTGGTGATGGCGTGAAAGACAGCATATCTAAAAATAAGGGCAATCTCTACTATTCACCATTTCAGCCATTGTTGAATGCTACTGTACTTTGGATGAATTATTTCACTTTAACCTCACAACAATTTATTTGTTAGATAATATTTTATGAATGGGAAAACTGGTGTTTAGAGTGGTTAAGTAACTTGTTCAAGGCAGTACAATGTTAAAAGCAGTCTGCCTGACTCATGATTGTGTATTTGTGACTGAATACACAAAAGTCACTGACCTAGAGAGTCTTCCAGTGTTGACCCTTAGTTCTCTTGAAAATGTTTCCAAGAAATCCTGCTTAGAATGATTGTAGTCTTATAGTGCATTCATTTCAGCATTTACGGAAAACCTGCTGCATATTACAAGCTAAGCTAGGAGCAGATAAGGCAGTAAAACAGGGTCCCTGGCTTCACAAAACTTTTAGTACAGGGAGAAAAGAGACACATGGGCAATAATGATGGAGTCAGTGCTATGAGTGAGTGGTGAACCGTATGTTAATGAAGCACAAAATAGGGAGAGCCAAGCGCATCTGTGATCGTCAGGGATAGGTCCTTGAAGATAACAGCATCTGCGCGCGCGTGCGTGCGTGCGTGCGTGCGTGCGTGTGTGTGTGTGTGTGTGTGTGTGTGTGTGTGTTGTGAAGGAGAGGGCAGCATGACATCAAAGTGGAGATCTGGGAAACACACCAGGAACGGCACAGTCCTGGAACAATATGGGGTAGCTAAAGAAGTCCAAGTGGCATCTTCTAAACCTAGATTAGAAAAAGCCCTCCAAATGCAACCCTACTTTTCTCATTGTTTTTATTCAAACCTTTCGCTGAGTAGGTTTGTTTTGCTTTAACCTCTACAATAACATGGGGGGAAAAATAGTACTATGGTCTTAGACACATCTTTACCTCCATTTCATTCACAAAACAACAATTAGATCTTCTTTGGAAAAGAATGAAATTGGTCATTACATTAGCCAGTAAGCCTTTACTGCATGCCCCCTGAGACTGCCAGGAAGAATGAGGTTCCATTACATATCAAGAATGTGCGGGGAGGGACATGAGGGGAAGGGGGATCCAATATATGGTGATGGAAGGAGAACTGACTCTGGGTGGGGAACACACAATGGGATTTATAGATGATGTCATACAGAATTGTACACCTGAAATCTATGTAACTTCTAACAATTGTTGTTAGAAGTTGTTAGAACTAACAATTGTCACCCCAATAAATTTAAAAAAAAAGAATGAAGAGTTTTCCATAGCAGAATTTTTACAGGTAAGCTGACGGTCCCTCAAACTCATTTGTGGAGATAGAGACAGCTTCTACCTGGTGCTGTAGAAGAATGAAAAAAGGTGTCTATTTTTTAAGTCTTTTTTTTTGTAGCACCAGATGCTGATGGGTTCTGCTCAAATCGTTGGAGCCACACGCTGAGAGACACATGTATGTTCTGCCACACTGTGTATGTTTTCAATCAGTTCTACAAGGTTGTTATTTTTTTTCAATGTCAAAACTTAACCCACACACGGTCTCACGAGGCATGGAGATGCCGAAGCCACAGTGCTGGGTTGTAGGACTTAATATCCGTGTAATGATGGGATTGGCTGCAGGGCACATTTGGAATCAATCTTCAGCCTTTGGGATGGAGACCAAGGGCAGGAAATAATAAAACTGTGCGAAGCTACACTGCCTCCTCCTTTGCTCCCAGCATTTTGCACTTTGAGTAGAGAATATCAACATTCCACTGGACTCAAGGAAATGTTGAGAGTTGCCAAAAGATAGTAATGTGCAGAGTGGCGCAGAGCAAGTAAGCACCTTGCAGAATGCAGCAAAGCCAAGAGAAGGGCATTTGGCAACAGGGGGACAGGGAAAGACAGGCTGCAACTGAAATGCAGATGTTGGAGGTCTCCAAGCATCTCATCAAACAAATAGACAAAGGGAAATGCTTTTCTAAGTAGCATGCACTTAACCCAGAAAACTCGATGACACGTGATTTTTATTGAGCCAAGGAACTCTGTAGCTTTTGTCGAAGGGCTGGACACTACGATGAATATGAATAACATGTGTAGCTCAGCTAAGTGGGATGAAAGGGATGAGCCTGACCCATCTCCTGGCATTTGGTGTGAAAACTGACTCTTGGCAGGGCTTCTTCAAGAGGGTGAAAGCCCAGTGGGTCAGGGGCCGTTTTCCGAAGCATTTGTTCATCTTGCTCTGAAATATCACAACAAAACATAGGTACGAGAGAAAGGGATCATGAGCCGTGTTCAGCCTCTACCTTGCCTACCTACGGCCCTCAAATGTCCCTGGGGTGCCTGTTAGTTAAGATTCTGCAATATCACAGTCTGATTTTTATTGTGATCTAGTATTTACCAAATGCTTCTGGTTGACACATGCAGATACCGTATTTAACAGTTACTAGATTGATAAGACTTATGGAAAAGACTGCCACACATACACATTTTTTCTTAGGACCTTTCCATTTGCACATCTCCAGCTGATGAAAGAATTTGCCAGTAGCTAATTGTTACGATGAGATGGTCCATTCTCACCCAGTGGTACAAGTGGTATAGAAGAAAGGAAAGGGAACAATAGAGAGAAGAGAACAAAGGAGTCACTGAGGGAACATACACAGAGCAGTGGCTCCTCCTATGCAGAGAGTATCACTAAGACACTCGGGTAAGGATCAATGCAATTATTGGTCCAGTGTTAAAACAGCAGGGCCTGTGTCAAAAAGCTACTGGTGTGTGTCTGATAATAACCAATTGCTTCACAGAGAATGCCCATGTTGGCGATTTTATCCCTAGTCTCTCTATGTCTTCAATGGTTAATGTTCTTATAAAGAAATACAAACACAAAAAAGTTGTTGCTGAGTCGGGCAAAATATCAAATCATGCCTCTATTTTCTCTTTCATTCCCAAAGACATTCTGAGGCTTTTAAAACAAAACAGAAGATGGTTTTGATGTACTAAGAACGCTTAGTAAAAGCACAGACCATCAAGCTAATTAAGCAAACAGTTAATTAGGGAACTGAATAAACAAAGCTTAGATGCATTATCTATGAATATGCCATCGCCAATGGGACATTATCTGGTACTTGGAATTAAGCCATGTTATCAATAATGAACCAGTTTTTCACAGAGACAGCAGAGTCACTTCCAAATTCCACCCGGGTGGAGCTTTGTAGATTTCAGGGATCTGAAACTGCTAATTCTACTTGAGTAGAGTGACTTAAGTTTTTTAAATTATTATTCTAATGTTGTTACTATTTCTCCATTAGTATAAGTACATCTCCTAAGGGCTACATCTGCCTCCTAAGGGCTACTGTACAGAGGAAGTATGACTGAGGAAAGAGCTTGGAATCTGATCTGCAGACAACCAGACCTGAAGCTGAAGCCTAGAGCTGTCATTTCCACTCTTATCCACTCTTATTCCACTCTGATTTGACTTTTCCTAGTTACTTGATCTTTTTGAGCCTCAGTCTCTTCACCTATTAATTGCGAATTATAACAACCACTGGGTTATTTTGAAAAATACATAAAACAAAATAAGAAAAGCATTTAAAACACTGTAGGTGCTACCTATCCTTCCTTCAGGTATCCTCCTAGGAATTTTAACAAGGTGTACCTACCCAACCCAACCCCTGTGAACCATAACTCTAGAGACAAGTTTTTCTATCTGCACTTACAAGTTCATTGTCATCAACCATTAGCCAACATCAGGCTCTATTCATCCTGTGTTTGACTTACCACCTCCTAGATAGTTTTCCGTATCCTATATTCACCATATAACCAATCTGTCTTTTTCAATGTTGATCTTTCTCAAATATACTATTTATCATGCTACTGCTTTTATCAAAAATATGCAATTGTTCCTTATTTCATACAGTATCAAAACTAAATGTTGACTTTTGATTCCAACTGTGATGGAACAATTGGTACCAACTAATAACCCTTCTGCTCTAAGCAACTAGAAAATTGGACCAAAAAGATGAAACAACAGTTTTAAGACGTTGGAAAGCTGTCAGCCCAAGAATATATTGTCTAAGAGAAGTGAAACAAAAGATATTATACAAGCCTTTCTGCTACCCCAGATTTTTGCCTGGAGGCATTTACTAGATCCTAGCACAGGAAGAGGAAACCAAAGCCTATCACTGTGGTCTCCCTGAGCTGAGAAGACAGAAGTTAGAATTCAGAGACGCTGAAGCTACTGGAATTTGTGGAGCACAGTACCAGTTATGAGGTAGCTAAGCAGAGATAGAGCTCCAGAAATCCTTATAGGTGTCCCTTAAGTGTTTGTTTGAAAACCAAGCTTGAATGGCATGCAAAGGGTGAGAGTCCATGAATCCTGGTAAAGAATGACTACTAAACAAGGAGAAACTGTCAAAAGCTGAGCAATCTGTAGAAGTGGTACAGTGCGGCGAAACATTTGGGCTCTGACTAACTGGAGCAGAGATAACTTGTGGAACACTGACGGCATTTGGTAGGGACCCCAGAGAGATCATGCCTCACAGTTAGCTAACTTAGCTCTAGAGTAAAGGCTATACTAGATACATCCAAACCAACCCTGAAAATAAGCATCAAAAGGATAAAATGGCCTTCCCCAAATGACCTAACTGCTTACCAAATTAAAATTTAACACTCTTTAAAAAAAGAAAACAAAATCCTACTCTCAACAACACAAAAATCACTTTATCTATCACCTAATAAAACATTACCAGACTTGTGAAAGAACAGAGAAATATGACCCATAAACAAGAGAAACACCCCTCAATAAAATCAGACCAAGATATGACTGAGAAAGTGAAATTAGCAAGCAAAAACCTTTAAACCCAGTATTATAAAAGGAAAGCATAAATATAGCAAAGTGGAAAAACATGGAAGTAATAAAGAAAATCTCTAGAGTCAAAATAGATATTATTTGATTTTTTTTAGAAATTTGCTGTTCTGATGTAACAGCAGATTAGACACTGAAGAAGGAAAGATCAGTGAATTTGTACATAGGGCAGTAGAAACAGTCCAAAGTGAAGTACAGAGAGAAAAAAGACTGAATAGAAATAAATGGGCATCATCAGTGTCCCATGGGATAATATCAAACAGTCTATGACACAGTTTAAGAAGCAGAGGAATGGAGGGAAAGATATTTGAAGAACGAATGGCAAAATTTTTCAAATTTGATGAAAGGAATAAATCACAGATCCAGGAATACCGATGTACCTAAAGCAGGATGAAACCAAAGCAAATTATACCAAGGTGTATCATAATCAAAGGACAGAGAACAAATGACAAAGAAAACATTTAAAAGCTAGCTAGAGGAAAACAATGTGTTAGACTCTACATAATAAAGATAAGAACAATCACACGTTTTTTGAGACTAACCAAAGCTGAAATGATTTGTGGCTAGTAGATAGACTACAAGAAATGTTAAAGGATGGTCTTCAGGCAGAAGGAAACCAGTTGCAGATAGAACACAAATCTACACAAAGAAATGTGCAGTACTACATATGGTAAATGTGTAGATTCAATAAAATACTTTTTTCTCATTTATTAATGTCTAAAGAAGACATTTGACCATTTAAAGCCAAAATAATAATGTGTTGTGGGGATTAAAAAGGTACAACAAAAGCACAAAGTCAGGAGTACAAAATGGATGAAGATTGCTCGAAGGTTCTTACATTGAAGGTGAAGTGGTACAATGTTATTTGAATGCAGACTGCGGTAAGCTACAGATGCCTATTGTAAAGCCTAGAGTCAAGCTATTTCCCAGAACTTTTGGCAGCGATGGAAATGTTTTATATCTGCTCTATCTGATATGGTACTCCTTAGCCATACTGTGATCATGAGTACTTGAAACATGATTAGTGTGACTAAGGAATTGAACTAAGGAACTTGAGCCACATAGGGCTGGTGGCTACTGCACAGGACAGCATAGCCAACAATAATGCCCCAAAACAAAACAACACAAACAGAGATCTATTAGTTAGTATGGCAAGAAAGGAGATAATAGAAATGCCAAAAATCCTCAAGGAGTCCCAAAGGAGAGAGAGAAAAAAAAGAACAAGGGAACAACAAACAGATGGGGCAAATAGAAAGCAAAGAAACCAATCACATCAACAATTATTTAAATATGAATGGATTAAACACTTCATTGAAAGGCAGAGATTGTTGGGCTATAGAAAACAATTTTTAAATCAAGACCTATATTATCTTAGGAAAAGTAGACTTCAGATCGAGGAATATCACCAGAGAGAAAGAAGGACGTTAAATAATGGTAAAAGGGTCAATCAAGAAGACGTGTGGAACCCTACACACAAAACTGCAGAATATAACTTCTTACAAGAGCACGTGGAACATTCACCACGCTAGACCATATGGTGGGCCATAAAATATGTCTCAATAAATTTAAAAAGATTGAAACCAGAATATGTTTTCTGACCACAATGGAATTAAATTAGAAATCAAAAACAGAAAGATATCTGGAAAATCCCTAGATATTTGGAAGTTGAACTGCATGCTTCTAAATAATCACAGGACAAAGAAGAAATCAGAACAAAAATCAGGAAATATGTTGAACAGAATGAAAATAAAAATTTAAATATATCAAAATACATAGGATAATGCCAAAGTGCTTAGACCAGTGATTCTCAATGTTTTTCATCTCAAGACCACCCTTACACTCTTAAAAATTATTGACCACCATAACGGGTTTTTGTTTAGGTACATTATCTCTATCCATATCTACCCTATAAGAAATTAAAACCGAAGATTTTAAAAAATATTAATCAATTTTTAAATAAACTAACATCCATTTCCTGTTAACATGACTGCATTGTTTTTACAAAGGTAATTATATCTTCCAAAAAATTAATGAGAATGGCATTGTTTTACTTTTTACAAATCTCTTTAATGTCTTACCTAGAACACAGCTGAGGTCTCATATCTGCTCTGCATTCAATCTATTGCCGTAGGTTGTTTTAATGGAAGCATATTAAAAAAAAAATCCAGCTTCACAGAGACTTGTAGTTAGAAGATGGGGTGTTTTAATAGCCTTTACAAATAATCATAGATATTTTTCTTTGACACCATGCCAGAACTTGAGAAGTAATATTTTTAAAGATGAGTTGCAATGTGAAATCTGAAATCAGATCAATGAATTCTTCTTACACTGATTACATTAAAACCCATTAACCTATTTTGCACTTTGAATGGATTTTTTTTACCCATACATAATTTTGTTAAATTATACATTGGTCACTTGGAAAATGTTCATACTCTGAATTAAGCATCTCTTCTGAATGATGATATATTATCTGCTGTCAAAAATTACATTTGTTACTATCACTACCAATATCATCATAAGAAAAGTTTTTAAGCCAACTGTGGGAGATAAAACCCTAATTTTCACTTGAAAGTTCAAATGTTATCACTGGCAACAAAAAAAATCAGTTGATTTCTTGAAGTCACAGGTCCTCTTTATTCATTTTTGCTATGTTAACTGCCAATTATGTGAAATTTTGTCAGTCATTATTTTCCCAAGTAAAACTGGTATTCCCTGAACAAAAAAAAGCAGCTAGTTCAGCCTGCAACTCAAACAATCACACACATATGCTTTGCCCAACACAACCACTGTACGTAGAGATGTAGCAATGTTTTATGGCTGTTTCCCGTTTTACCACAAAGAATATTTAAAAGGCATGAACTCAATGACAAGGAAACAAGCAACCCAATTATCAAAAAGATTTGAACTGAAGTATCACTAAAGAAAATATACAAATGGCAAGTAAGTATATTAAAAATGTATAGCCTCATGTCATTAGAGAAATGCAAATTTAAGCGACAAGAGATATGCCTCTCCCCACTATCCAGTGGCTTTTGATTGTTGGCAAAGATGTGGATCAAATATGTATAGTTCATTATTGATGGGAATAAAAAATGTTACAGCCACTTTGCAAGACAGTGTGACAGTTTCTTACAAAGCTCACCATGTTTTCACCATGTAATCCAGCAATTGCGTTCCTAGGTGTTTTACCCAACTAATTGGAAAACTTATATCTACACAAAAGCATCTGTTATAAACATCCACATGCATGTTTATAACACCTTTATTTATAATCTATAATTTATAATGCTTCCAAAAACTGATGTCCTTTGATAGATGAATGAATAAACAAACCTTGGTACATCCATACAGTGAAATTGTATTCACTGTCCATATGAAATACTATTCAGTGATGAAATGAATGCGCAATCAGGCCACAGGCAAAGACATGGATGGATAGTGAACACATGGTGCTAAGTGAAAGGAGCCACTAAAAGAAGGCAACTCCCTCCTGTATGTTTCTATTTAGGCAGCATATGGTGAAGGCAAATGATAGAGGTAGTGAGAAGATCAGTTGTTGCCAGGAGTCTGGAGAGAAGGGGTTAAGGACGTGAAGCACAGGGACCATTTTTAGGGTGGTGAAACTATTCTATACCATGCTAACGGTGGATACATGGCATGATGCCTCTGTTAAAACTTATGGAACTTTACAGCCCCAAAAGTGGACCTTAATGTATGAATTTTTTTTTTTTATTCAGAGATTGGGGGATCCCAGGGTGGAATTCAGAACAGACAATGCATTTAACTATATTACAAATATCCGAAACAACCTCACTAAAGGGAGTAGAGAGGGGAGGGTCTAACGTAAGTCATCGCCCCTCAGGCCCTGGTTGATCAGAGGTGATTACTTATTTCGCATACCAACAAGATTAGGCCCCTGTGCCCAATGGGACCACCCTGGGCCTTCCCACTCATTACAAAATAAGGATTTTATTGATAAAGGCTGTTCATCAGTGGCACCAAACTAAGGTAGGCAACAAAAGCCAAGGCTCAGACAACATTAGTAACTCCATATGAGTCAGCAAAAATAGGGGATTTTCCAGCTGGAGAAATCTTACCTCATACTTCAGAAAGCAAAAAAGCAAAACAAACTCTTGGCAATTAAACTCACTTTTCATATAATAAAGAGATTTGCTGAGCTACCATGTACATTTCTGGCTAATTACTAACCATGCTGTGGGTGTCACAAGACCATTTTAAAAGATTGTGCTTACCTCAGCAGAGGAGCCAGTACCTCCCAGCATCACCATAGCCTTAAACTCTTAAAGGATACACAAAGCAAGCTGTGTTTTCTTACATCAGGGATTTATCCCTTTCTGACTATTCCCCGTGTTACATCAAACTCATTATATGGGGGTTTGAGCTCTTGTGGAGCATAAAAAACCATTACTTTGGAGATCAGACAAGCAGTTTTCTTGTAAACAATGGAGAGAACAGAAGCAGATACTGCAAAATTCACCCAGCATGGTCCTTCACAAAGCTTTCCTTTCTTCTTGAAAATAACAGCCCTCACCTTGTTTGATACTTGAAGGTCATTTGCTGAAACGTGGGATGTGGATTTAATGATCCAGTTTCTTAAAATAAACACGGAGTGCATAACAAATATCCCGCATACTTACACAGGGGGAAAAAAATCTACAAACAGACACACAAAAGTCATGAAAATGTCACCAAAGGGATATAAACTGATTGTAAAGAAAAAATGCAAGTCCAAAATGTTCTATTACCTGACACACCTGGAATGAAAAACCACCATTTCTGTGGCTTGGTGGTCAAAGATGGCTTTATTTCAGAATTTACACATAAGACGTAAAAAGGCTGGTTATGAAAAGGCCACAAGACTGAAACTGGGCATGACTTCCAGTTATATAATGTAAGTGTGTGGGCATCTAAGAGTAGCTGCATCAAAACATCCTTCCTCTGAGAATCAGCCATCCCTGTTTGCCCAAGTTCTTATAAGTCTGAGTGAGAACTTTCTCGGCATCCAAAACAACACAAAACAATAACTTTGGAAAAATCCAGTCAGGATTGTCAACCTGTCTCTCCACATACAGGAAATTGCAAGAGAACATGGTTGATAATGGACTGTCTCCAGTAAGAGCTTTGCATAGCAACACAAGAACTGCAAACCATACCAGGTTCAAGTTTAGAATCTTGAAAGCTTATCCAAAGCCTTTTCAAACTTAGACAGCTTTTAGGATAGAGCTGGGAAACTTGCATGGTGAGACTTTCCTAGTGATAAATTTTAGTGACCCCTGCTGCTTCTTAGTGCAGAATTTATTCATCAGACTGTCTGTCTCTTCTTAGAGTTTGCCATGTTTCTCTTTAGATTCACAGCACTGAGAGCCTTGCCTTCAAAGTGTTTATTATGGTTTGTACCCCCGGGCATCGGTATAGTTATTTAACAAACATCTGCTCCCATGTGGAAATATAAGTTCCGTGAGAGACAAGATCACCCTTCTCTTCATTCTTCCTCATATTCCAGCACCCAGCAAAGTCCCAAGCAGGAGAAACTCTCAAGTATGTTTATTAAATCAATGAAAGTAGAAAGAAAAGGATTTGTGTATGCATGTCCATACACATGGCCACACACGTGCTCATGCAATATATATTTCAGGACCTGAAAAGTAAATACAAGAGGCCATTTTTCGTACAAATTCGTACCACCTCTAATAAATCCAGACGCATGGATCCTTATGTTCACGTAAAGGCGTGAAGAGCATGCCCCATGATGGCCAGAGGAGAAGGCTCTGCTGGAGAAAAAGCATGCCACCACCATGTCAGGACAGGCTTCTCTGGTGGGGAGGGCTTCCTCTTCCCTTGTCCTTTCTGTCTTGTGAATGGGAAAGAGGCAAAAGATGATTGAAATATAAAATGCGAATGTCCTAATAATCAATACTCCTTCATCGCTCAAATCCAATTTATTTCTCCTCTGCACAGGCAACAAAATACTCAAAAAAGGACAGGTTTCTCTTGCAACACCTTCATTTGGAATACTTGCAAAGCGTGTGTGCGTGCAGACATGTGTAATATGATGCCTAATTCTCATCTACAGATAGACACTAGCAAAGGGTCCACAGGTTTACAACCTCCAGCCCTCTGATCTGAAGCTTAGGGAGAAGCCTGGTAGGCACCAGTGCCCTATCGTCTCTTACATGAGGACTGTGAAGACGGAGCAGATGGAAGGGAGAACAGACTCCATCCCTGTTTCAGACCTCCTCAGGTCCTTGGCGTACTCGTGTGATTTATCTATCAGGTGTTTTTCTTTCCACTGCAAAAGCCTAACTGTGGCAAGATTTTAAAGCTGGCTTTCTTGCAAACTAGCTGCCCGCACAGACGTGTGGGCATCACTATGTTTCCAGTTTGCTGCCCATCTCAAGTTATTTCTCAACGTGGAGCACTCAGAGAATGCAGGAATGTGCTTCAACCCGCACTTTCTCCTAGGCTTTGAAATCCAGGCTTTTGGGACCTTCACACTCAGCAACACATTTGTAAAATACCTGCCCAGCAAAGGTTGGTTTGATGTCCGAGAAATCCAAAGAGCTTTCTCAGTAAAGCCTTACTTCTTAGAAATAAGAAAAGTCGCTTTTCCAATAGTAACACTCCGTGGCTCCAGAAGAACGGTGTTATTGAGGGAAAATTATGATTCGCGTTATTTATGACAACAGTGAAGGGAAAAGAGAACTTGAATCTTAGAGGGATTGAGCTTGGCAAGGATCTTTGATTTTAAAAGCATTTTATTTTGGCAAACGCAGTCTTGCAGTGTCAATTTTTCTATTTCTGAGAAGTAAATCATACCTTCCTAAAACAATACATCTCTCCTTCATTTAGAGAGATATGCATGCAGGCTTTGCCCCTCGATTTTGGCCAGTTTTCTCAAACCAGTAACATACTGAGAGATACCAAAATGACATGATAATCCCCTTGAAACTCCCCTCTCTTCTCTGTTTTCATAGATAAATAGAATGTTATAATAGGAAGAGGACTTTGAGATCTTTTCCTTCATTCTCCTCATCGTGACACACAGAGATGTGAAGTGACTTATCCAAGGTCACACAAGCAAAAAAATACAGTGTGTGTATTTCTAATCCAAGTCCTTTAAAATAAGTCACCCCCTTTTTTCCTTTAAAATAAGTCACACATACACACACACACACACACACCTACACACACACAGTTATTCTATGCAACTCACTTGATAGCCAATTGATACACATATTAAATTAGACATGTAGATATCTAAAATAAATTAAAATTTTAAAGTATTTAGTGTTCAAATTAAAACATTTCAGTGACCTGGATGATTAACTTACATGGATAACTGATTTCTCAACAGTGCTGGATAAATCTTATTTTTAAATCTTTTTTGCCCCCATATTTAATACTCGCATTAGATTTGTTTGTTTTGTTAGTCTGTTTTAAGTTTCGAAAACAATGAAGTTGGTGTTACGTAGGCAGAAGTGGAGTGTCACAAAGAAGTTTGGACAAAGGAATAAAAAACAAGGTAGCACTAACATATTTGCCTGGATATTTTTTGCATTCATTTACCTATCCCATTCCTTCACTATCTCATGTCCCAACAATCACAATAGCCTTTCGATTAATTTTCCAAAGTCTAAAGTTTCCTTTCTCTAATCTCTCTTGAGAACCACTGCAGTGGTTGACCTTCCTATTAAAGCATTTTAATGTGACTCCTCTGATTAAAACAGAAGAAAACGTTTCACTACTTGCACAATAAAGTTTAGCTTTGTAGCTGAGGCTCCGAATATTCTCTACCATATTACTAGTATCCAGCCATATCTTTCGTTGCTCCCTTGAACTTAACCTTCATTTGGTCTAAATCTAACTACCTGTCATTTCCTACATGTACCTTGACTTTGCCATTTTTTTTTTTTTTGTACCTTGAGATTGACTGCCTCAGTTGTTCCTTCTGGGGGACTTGCTTCTCTCATGTCTGCCTGTCCCAAATCTACTTATCCCTCAAGTCTCTGTTAAAAAGTGACTTTTTTTTATCACTACCATCAGATATACTCTCTGCCTCCTCTGAGATCTTAGAGTTCTTCATTTGTACCACTTTCATAAGATTAGAGCTGAATCTGTTCCAGGAACTCTGATAAGTGCTTTCCATGGATTAGCTCATCCCATTTTCTCAACGATAGGAGGGGAACACAGTATTATTCCTATTTGACACAGGAGCAACCTGGTCTTTAAGAGGTTACTTGTCTGAAATTCTGACATCATACAGCCAATAAATGGCAGAAATTACAGCAAGTCTAATTGCCTTTCTGTCCAAATGTGTGTATATATATATTTATATATATATATATATGTATATATATATATATCAAAGTTACTGACTTTATATTCATCACTGCCACCATAATCGAAGACACCACTGTCTCTTTCCAGGACTATTGCCAGGATTATCTACTCCCTCCATCCTCACTGGCGTCTCCGTGATTCATTATGTACCCTTGTGCGGTCCAATACAGTAGCCGCTGGCCACATGTAGCTATTGAGCATTTGAAATGTGACGAGTACACACTAGATTTTGAAGACTTAATTAAAAAAAAAGTGTGTAATATATTTAGTTGATCATTTTTTCTGCACTGTTTACTTTTTCACCTTTATTGAGGGATAATTGATGAATACAGCTGTAAGATATTTAAAGTGTACATCATGATGATTTGATATCCATGTACACTATAAAGGATTCCCACCATCTAACATCTAGTTAATTAATACATTATCACTTCACAGATGTATTTACTTATGTATTGTTATTATGGTTATTTTGGTGAGGACATTTAAGCTGTACTCTTTTAGCAAATTTTAGTGCATTAACTATAATCACTATGTTTTACATTAGATCCTCAGACCTTATTCATCTGATAGCTGAAAGTTTGTACCCTGTACCAACTTCTCCTAATTCCCTCTACTCTCAAGCCCTTTTTCTACTGTTTACTAGTTTCCCTTCTTTTTTTTTTTTTTAGATTCCACATATAAGTGATACCATGCAGTCTTTTTCTTTCTCTGTCTAGCTTATTTCACTTACCATCAGGCCCTCAAGGTCCATCCATGTTGTCACTACTAGCAGGATTTACAATTGATAATTTTTTATATTGAGCACAGGTTGAAGTGATCATATTTGTGGGATAGAAGTTAGATAAAACACATTAAAGTTAAAATTATTTTTTGTCATTTCCTTTACCTTTGTTAACATAGCTCTTAAAAAAAAAAGACAGAAAATCACCTATGTGGCTCTCATTAGGTTTGTATCAGACAGTGCTGATCTACATACAAGCTTTTAAAAATGCAAGTCTGATCATATTCCCATTTTTGTGGCTTTGAATTTCAATTAGAATAAGTGAAAGTTATTCTTCTTACCAGGGCTGAAAAGGTCCCGCATAAACGGACCCCTATCTATCAATCCAACTTCACTTTGACCTATTCTTTATCTCACTAAGCTAATTCTAGCCATACTGACCTGCTGAAGCACATGCTGATGTAACCAATGCCTATCCTGCCCTTTCTTCTTTGTTAGCAGAACTCCATTTTCTTTTTTTCTGACACTACATGCTACTTTGTGAAGGTAACGTCTGGACATACATGGTTTAGGGGAAAAAATCTTGACTGCTCTAAACTCATCCTGTGAACAGTAATTGGCTTAGGCCCTAAAATTTGGTATGAGTCTATTCAATGAGCCACAGAAGATGTCTAATGGAAGATTTTGGTCAGATCTCCCTCTTAAAATGAACCAAATGGGAAGAGATGACCTCTTCTTCAGCTTAGCATTGCTGTTTCCCCATTTGCTGTGTGGCCAGAACTATTGACTCATCTTGTGACCACAGGAAAACCTAGCCAAAGATGACAAACTAAATGTTGAAAGGACCTAGGTTCTTGATAATGGCATTGAAGAGTTGAATAACTCAACTCTAAGTCTATCTTCTTAAGTATGATAATAAATACTCTCATTTGTGTTTAGAGTTATTTGAGCTGAGTATTATTTGCAGCCAAAATCACCTGGACTCCCATGATCTGCTTACTTTCCATTTTCTAACACATTCTGTTTCCCACCTTTCACCTCTGCACTCTAGGCTCCGATCTTGTCTTGTCATAGCTAGCTTCTTTGTATCATTCCAGAATCAACTGAAATGTGATTTCCTCAGGCTAGAGCTTCCCTAATCAATCACTCTGAAGTAGTCACAGCTGTCCAGGCATTCTTCATTGTATCTTACTGTTTGTATGGGCCTTAGAAATCTTATCACCATCTGGCCTTGATTTGTGATTCTTTTTAGTTTTCCCTCATTAACATGTAAACCCCATAATATGCTAGGCACAGAGGAGCGCCTCAATACTTGCTGAACAAACAAACAAACTGGACTTTAAAAAAGAGAAAGCAAATAGTCACTTTTACAGGAGAATCACTCCCTCCCTTTTTTCATGAACAAATATCAAATGGTCTCTTTTTGGATTCACTCATATATGAATTTATGTTGGAATTACATAAAACAGCTTATGTCTAATTTGAGATTTCTGAGCTCATTGGAGTATCATTTTTACAAATCCTACCAAGAGTCGAGTTGCCTATTTAAGCCGCATCTGTACAAAACCACTACAACCAAATGACAGGTAAGAAGTTGGAAAGTTTCATTAGAGTATGTGCTTCTGTATTCAGAAGCATTTAAACCACATATTTGGATTATTTTCCATGTGTTTTGTGGACAATCTAATAGTTTGCACCCCAAGATCTGATTTATTTTTATTATTTTGTCACAGTATTGCTATAACCTATATTTGAAAACAAGGCAGCACCATGCAACTGCACCCTAATTAAAGGACGATGAAGGTACGTACAAGGTCCTAAGATAGTCCAGCAGAAGAATACATAACTGACTAGGAGTTTGGAAAGGATGCACAGAAAGTTGATCCTGGAATCATGAGCTGCAAGATGAATATCGATCATCAGCTGGACAAGGTCAGTTGGGTCCCTGTGTAAGTGATTTTTCAGTCCGTTCTTAATGATGACCACACTTTCACACCTGAAATTAATTTATAATGTCCAAATCTCAATGATTTAGCATCCTCCATGTGAATGTATTGCCTGAGCTACTTAACAAAACCAAGCATACACTTTCAGCTTTTCTGATAGAAGTGTTAATAAAGACCAAAAAAACACAAGGGAAGGCTTCAAGTAAGAGGAAGAGGAGAACCTGAGTCACCTGAGACTTGAGTAAACAGCCTTGGATCACCAGGAGTTGGCCGATTTCATTTGACTGTCAATGTCAGTTAATAACAGCTTCTCCCTGGATACCTCCACAAAGTTTAGGTCTGGGAATGATGCCAAAACAGACCCCCCTCTTCTCCTTGCTTGATAATATCCCACAAAACCAAAATTCCTTTCATGTTTAGTCATAAAAGAAGGACTGTTAGACAAGTCAGAAGCACAGATGTGACCATGATAAATGAGAATCAGGTCAGCACTTCCCAGGACAGCAGTGAAATTTTGACTTAAGAATTTCTCCCTATTCTTAGAAAAGTGTTATCTTGGTCTTGATGGCTTCTCCGGGAGTCTCACCTGTGAGCCTGTGAAGCCATAAGCTTTTAGCCAATGTGGTTAAGACCATTCATGACGATAACTTTCAACTTCAGTATCTGAAGGTTGGGTGTGTTGACAATAAAAAATATCAAGATGATGGACTACATGTTAAATTTTAATCCAGATTTTTGATGTTGTTTATATGGCCTTATCTCAATTCTAGTTAGTTAATCCTCCAACTGAGAAGGCCTACTCTAGACATTTTGACTTTGGGCTGAGCCTACATCATATCTAACAGACGTGATCTATTTAACTATATAACCGATTTCCCACTCGTTCATATCTTGTTTAATAAAGATAATAACTGCACAACTCACTAACCTGCCAGAAAGAGGAAAGAAAATCTTACCAAAAAAATATCATAAACAATAATGAATGTTTAAGTCTCTACTATGTACCACAGTTTGAGAAATAATACATATGATATTAACATTAAGTTATAAATATGACAAAGTTTGCATGGTAACAGAAAAAAGGAATCACTGTAGAGAAATCAGAAAGATTTCTCATAAATATCAACTTGTGTTAATTACTTTCACTAAGTTATGTTTCGGTAATAAACAAGTCTGAAATCCTAGCGACTTACAGCTACAAATGTACTTACAGTACATTTCTTGTCTATGTGACTTGACATTTATGGACCAGTTTCTGTTCCATGTGTCTTTATCATTCTGGGATCCAAGCTAAAGGAGTGACCCCCCACCTGGTACATCGCATTCTCATGACAGAGGGAAAAGAATGATGGTAGAACCATAGTACTTGCTCTAAAGCTTCAGCTGGGCATTGGTGTATAACCCTTCCACTTATATTCCATTGGCCAAGTCTAGCTTGTTATCATTGGGGCAGGAAGTATAATCTTACCACAAACAGGGTTCCAGTGAAGGAGCCTATATGGATGGGTTTTATGAATGGGGAAGGAGAGGTAGCATAGACTTGGGACCAATAATAAATACATTCAAGTACACAGCTCCTTCAGTTAAAGTGGAGGGTAGTACCCTCCTTTGTTTGTAAATGTCTTTACTTCCAGAAAATTGGAAAATAAAATAATAATTTCTTATCACTTGATGATGGCTTTCATAGTGAAAGCAACTTGGTTAGGTTCGGTTTGTTTTTCAAGTTAATTTATGATAACATTGTTTGAAACACAAGATAATTGGTTTGACTGAACTTTTCACTTTTTAGCAGTTGAATAAGTTGTCACTGGACTTGAGTACATAAGTCATGCAGATTCTGAGTGCTTAATTTCATGAAAAAGACTGCTCAGTGTCATATTTAAGTATCCATCCTTCTAGGATTCTTAATCTGGGACACTTTTCAAATATATTTTTGTGAGTCTTTGTATCTTATTTATTTAAAAACATTTCTCTGAGAAGGAAGAAATAGACTTCACCAGACTGACAAAATGTTCAGATGGACAAAAACAGTTAACACTCTCTATTTGATCTATGACTTTTTAATTTTTCTTCAGTCGTTTCCTTTTTGAATTAATTCTCTCTAGTTAAATTATACTCTGAGATAACCATACCTTTCTGTTTCTCCTATGTCCTTCTCTCTAAATGAGTTAAAATACCTTTGGCAGAAAATAATGGAAACCAACCACCTATCTGTCTTAGACAATGAAGTATGTTCCTTTTTCTCACCTAACGTTTAATGCTAAGGTGGTGTGACCCTAAGACTGCATAATTTGGGGCTCAAAGATAACATCAAGAAGGCAAGTTCTTTCCACCTTGTTGTTCTCACATGCTCAGCAAGTCAGCTTTATTCTTTGGCAATTTTAAACATTGAAGTTAGGCAGTACAATATGTAGAGGTGGTCTCTTCCTTTTGTTATTTTTATTATAACTTAGGAATAAAAGACACTTTTCTCAGGTACCTTCCAGAAGACTATCCTTGTGTCTCCACCACCAGAATTACATCTCTGACCCGTGCAGGGGCCAATTATTATTGGCATATTCAAATTAAATTTACTCCTGAACCTAGAGATAGTCACTCCTTCCAAGTCATGTGGGAGAGGGGTAGATTCCCAGAGTAAAACAGGGAAGGCTAGAGGACTCTGTCAGCAAGAAAACAATGGGTTTAAGGCTACTGGTTAGGCCACCAACAGTGTCTGCTGTGGTCCCCCAAAACAAGGTTTTCAATCCTCCAAATAAAGAATAGAATTGAAGCACTCATGTGGGTAATTCAAACTGTGACAATCCTGATGTGTCTGCATCATTAAAACAAAAGCACTTTGGATAATAGTAACTCTACTGAGTTGATGAATCACTTCATTTCACCATCATAATCCTGGCACCAGACAAATATTTTTTCCAGCAAGAATGGAGAGTGTGTTTTTTTCTTTCTTTATTTATATTCTACTTAAGCTCCAAAGGGTTTTGAGTAGTCTCATTTAACTTTGAGCAAGAGTGGGTATACAAATCTCCTTAATAATAAAACCAAATAAAATGGGACAATATTTTTTAAATATACTTTTTGCTTCTTTTATACTACCTTTCCAAATGACAGACTCAGACATGCATAAAATTGAGACAATAAAAGAAGACTACTTCAGACTTATAAGTTGTTACATCAGCATTCTGTCTTCTTATGCATAAAAGGAAAAAAAAATTAAGAGTAGAATTCTAACAGTCTATAGTCTAGTTGAATAAAATATTTTAATCCTTGTGTGTGAATGTTACTGCATCAAGACCAGTGTACAGTACAAAGTTGGACGTTTGGATTGTTTGAGACCAGACTGAATCTGAATTTTTTCAGTTCAATTCAATTATGTCCTGATCATTTGCAACATGCAAGGCATATTCACAGTACTAGGGATACAAATCTCCTATCAAGCCAAGGTATGTGAAGAAGACAAACATACCCCCATATGCAATGTGCTAGGCTTTCACAAGTACTATAATTGAGGTAATTTACAAAGTGCTTTGGAGTGCTTGGAGAACTTATTGCTTAAACTGAGGTCACAACATGCAATGTGAACTACTCCAAGGAAATGATATTTGAATCTGACCTTGAAGGAAAGCAAAGTACTGCCTGGCAGAAAAAAAGAAAGATATTTCATGCAGAGGAAAAGCATAAGCAATGGCAAGTGTGGCTTCATTACACTGTGACTGAGGGAGGCAGTCCCAGGATGAGTCACCTTCCAGGAGCACAAATTTGCGTCTTGACTTGCAGCTCTTAGAGAACATGAAAGGAGGTCTAAGTACATTGTCCACAACAACTCTTGTCAAAATCCCCTAGGCTCCCCAGTTTTCCAGATCCTTACGATTTGAGGATGCGCCCATTGTCCTACCTGAGAAGAAGTCTGTCTCCCTCGTCCTTTTTCCCCGTTCTCAGTGTTCCATTTTCCCCATTCCCTCTCACTCCAGGCCTTAGGAAAGTTGACCCTCTAGCTCTGGTTCCTTTTATCCTGGGACCTGATTCAGGTGACATGGACCTTTCTCTCCGTCCCCCTTTCATCCAGCCACTCTGATGCACTTGTTTCTTGTCCCTATTCTGGATTACAAAAATCCAGTAACTGAGACCCTCCAAAATTGGGGGAAGAAGCTGATATTAAGTTTTCTCTCTTCAGGAAGAGAGTGGACTCCACAGATAAAACCTTTTTTGTCTCATCACACAAAGAAGCATAAAAGCGGCAACTTTTTCAGGCAACACCGAACAGGATAGGGAAAGAGAAGGCGGGAGATGACATTTGGCCATTGGTTTGGGGCCAACAGCAGACAGCCTTGAGTCTAAATCTGGCGCCACCTTCTGAGAAAGTGAACAGCCTCTCAGATTTGTCTTTTGGAGAAGAAATGTCCTAGCTGTATGAAGTTGGGGAAGCAGTAATTTCCAATATCCATCCTTCTGGGCTTTTCCATAGGACATGACTACCCCAGTAGAAGGGCTTCTGCACTGATGAAGGAAGGCTTCACTAACTTTTCCAAACACCCACATAAAATAGATAACCCAATACATGAGATTACACTAAGGCAGTTGCCCACTCTGACTTGCTGGCCTCTCTCTCAGGCTTCCACCAGTGAGAATTAAAGACTATAATTCTTCCCTGTCCAACCTTCACTTTCCTACTCACAAGTAGAAGACATGGTCTGTCAATTCCTGGCTGTATCATCCTAGGTACGTTTCTTAATTTCTCTGGGCTTTAAAAACCTACAGCAAAACACCTAGAACAGTTCTTGGCAGAAAGATGGTGAATAACAAATATAGTTTCCCTTACCCCTGGCTTTCTTCTACTACTGAACCGCAGGTGTGCTTTACCTGTAGTCACAATTCAAGGGAACTGAAAAGAGGCAGGGTTCACGGAGCCTAAGTGTTTGTTTCTCCACTAGGTTTGGTCTCTACCAACCACTTGTCTTTGGTGTCCCTAGGAAAGAACAGGCTGCATTAGACAGTCCAGAAACCATCACATCGAAGGGAGCCCGGCCCTCCTGGAGGCCTCAGAGATGGAAGTTTTTACTACTTTTCCTGAGAACAAAACATAGACATTGACTAATGAACAATAGTGGATCAGTAATTTTGGGTGTCTTTAGATGGAAACCATTAAATTCACAAAGTATATCTCAACAACAACACAACAATAATTTTAATGTCCTCCCACTTTCCTAGGCTTTCACCCCACATCTGAAGCCAATTCTCTGATGTTCTTACCAAGTCAACCTGTCCTTTGGACACCTCTACCCCTGGCTCCCCAGTTCCAGTCTCTGGGAATCAGTTCCATAGTAATATATTAGCAGGAGATAATGACTTAGTGCTACCCCACCCAGAGAGCACAATAGCATTTTCAATCAAATCTTCCAAAGTCCTTATTCCAAACGACTACTCTATTGGCAGAAATTCAGGCAACCCAGTAGACGGGGTGATAGGAGCTTAAAGATTCTGGGGGTGGGAACCTTTGCAACCGTATTTATTAAAAACATAAAAATAAAAAAATAAACAAAAACCCTTCTCTTCCTATGCAGGGGTCTGTCCTGATGTGAGGATTTTAGAAACATTCAATAGAGAAGTGGAGGAGAACTTAGAAATCTTGTCCCATTTCTCACTTTCCAAATGAAGAAACAAAGATCCCCAGATAGGGTAATTGTAATCTCAGGAGACACCTCTAATTTAGAAGGCCACCTTTTTTGACCTTTAGTAGAATTCGTTATTTTTGATCTCTAAGATGAACTCTCAATTCTGAAATATCTGAAATAATTTCACGCACGGTGGGGATGTGTAATAATAATATCCTTTGACGAAAATAGAAAATGGTAAAACACATTCCTATTCATTTTTTTTTCTAGAAAAGCCATCAGCTCAACCACTCACAGGCTGATCACTAAGAATTTGCAAATAGTGACCTAATATTGTCCTAAAGGCAAAAATAACTGGGCAGTTGTGCCAGGCAAATAGTTACATTGGCTATACCATGGATTAGTCGAGTTTAACCATCGGGGACTCCGATGGCTGACAAAGTGAGTCACTGATGCTGACAGGACAGTTGCATATTGTTGCACACTCCTGGGTGTGTAGGACACCACAGTACACGAAGGGGAAAGCAGGGGACGTGCCTATGTATCAACAATCAATGAAATTATAGGAAGCAAGACTTACAGAGCTCACCTGCACTACTCGTCACTAGGTAGGAAACAATAGGCACCCTCCCTCATCACTCCATTGGGAAGTGAAAGTAAGTCGCAGTCGCTGACAAAGTATTGAACTGTGAGGGCTCAGTTTCACCTCATAATGGGAATTCCCTTCAAACTACAGGAGAAAAGAAACCTGGTTCCCACTTGCTGAGTTATTACACCCGTCTCAAAGGAAGTCTCAAAGGGAGCCTCCCGGCCTCTCTTGCTGTTAATTATGTATACTCTGCAGGACTTAATCCAATTATGACTCTCTCAGGTGATTGTGTAACAAGACATTCCCAGCCCCATTTTGTTTTTGGTGTTTTTTTGGTTCCCTTTTCCCTAGACTTCTCGGCCTCAACTCTCCTTCAGAAGTTACATTCAAAAAGCTTAGTAACAATTGGAAGCTAACTACATTTTAACATAACACTTACATTCATGCTTCTGTTCACACTGTAAAAAGGTAATCTTTGAATGGTTTAAGCATCTGGATTTTATTATGGCAAAGTATAGCACTTAAAATGGAAGAGACTTTTTACATTTGCGTGGAATTCAGGCAGCTGCCTGAGCCACCCTTGGGCCTAGTTGTTTCAAAGAGATTTGCAACAGGCTTAAGTCAGAAATGATAAAATTGTCAAAAAAACTTTGGAATTCCTTTTGGAAGACAGCTAAAAAAATAAAACCAAACCAAACCTCCAAAAGGAAAAAGGAAGAGATTTCTGCCTGCAAATTTTTAATAATACAGTTTATTGGGTCAAATACTGAAACTCCAAATAGTGTCTGCTGTGCATATCCAAGAAATGTTTCCACTTTTTTCCTCTCAAATATAACATTGGTTTTACAGTCCTGCAGATTACAAATCACATGGGTATTTTTTTTTTCTTTTTTGTAAGGATATTGAATTTTTCTTCCATTTGTCCTATTTTATTTAAATAGTCCAAACCTCTGTGGTTTGGTCATTAAAATCTAGTTGGCAGAGAAAGACTGAATCTTTATGTTTTCCAGCTGTGTTCCTACCAGCTACACATCAGCATTATTAGCCATATGACCATGTTTACATCAGCCGTGAGAGTTTCTCATGACCCATCCTGCAGCACCCAGAGATGTGGGGTGTCTGAGGCCTGTGGTCTCTCTGCCCAGAGAGAAGGCAAACACTTCTAAAGAGAAGTAGCTGCCCAAGGAAAGTGATGCCACTCTTACCTGTGGTGTTCACCACTCTAATTTAGACAAGGAAAGACACAGGAAATATACTTCAGCAAATAAAAAAGTCTTGAGTAGAGCAAGCAAGGAGCCCAACAAGAGAAAATACTCAGGTCACACAGTGGGAAAGAGAGGGAAGCTTTTGGCTCATGTAGTCAATGTTCTCTCAGAAAAGTGTTATTTAACCGAATGACAGTTTTTACAGAATTAGAAAAAAAATTCATCCTAAAATTCATGTGGAATCTCAAGGGACCCTGAATAGCTAAACCAATCTGGAAAAAGAACCAAATTGGTGGTCTCCCACTTCCTGGTATCAAAACTTATAAGGTACAGTTATAAAAACAGCCTGTTGCTAGTGTAAAGATGGCCAAATGGATCGATGGAATTAAACTGAGAGCTCAGAAATAAACCCTCACATATATGGTGAAGGGATTTCTGACAGGATGTCAAGACCATTCAGAGAGGAAAGGACAGTCTTTTCAAAAAAATTGTGCTGGGTACACTAGTTATCCATATGCAAAAGAATGAAATTGGACCTTTGCCTTATACCATATACAAACACTAACTCAAACGGAATCAAAGACCTTAATGTAAGAGCTAAAACTATAAAACTCTTGGGAGAAAAAAGAGGAGGAATGCTTCATGATATTGGATTTGGCAATAATTTCTTCAATGTAACACCACAAGCACAGGCAACAAAATAAAAAATACATAAATTGGACAACATTGAAATTAAAAGGTCTCCCTTCCCCTCCAAAAAAAAAATTAAAAGCTTTTGTCAAATGAGTCTATCAACACAGTGAAAAGTCAACCCACAGAATGACAGAAGATATTTAGAAATCATATATCTGATAAAGGGCTATTATCCAGAATATATATAGAAATCCTACAACTCAACAACAAAATAAACAACCCAATTGAAAAATGGGCAAAGGACTTGAATAAGTATTTCCCCAAAGAAGGTATACAAACATACAATAAGCACATGAAAAGAGGTGCAACATCACTAATCATTAGTAAAATGCAAATCAAAACCACAATGAGGTACCACTTCACACCCACTGGGATGGCTATTTTCAGAAAAACAAAGTTAAGTGTTGGGAAAGATAGAAAATTGGAACCATTGTGCACTATTGATGAGAATGGAAAATGGTACAACTACTGTGGAAAATGGTATTCAAGTTTCCCAACATAGTTAAAAAACAGGACTAATATATGATCCAGCAATTCCACTTCTGAATAAATACTCAAAAGAATTAGAACGGACTTAAATAAACATTTGTATGCATATGTACTCATTCTTAGCAGCGTTATTCACAATTGCCAAAAGGTAGAAACAACCCAAGTGTCCACGAATGAATGAATGGATAAACAACATGTGGTATATATATATGATGGAATATATTCAGTCTTTTTTAAAAAAATGGAAATTCTAGCACATGCTATAGCATGGATGAACCTCAAAGACATTATGCTAAGTGAAACAAGCCTGGCATAAAAAGTCAAACACTATATGATCCTACTTACATGAAGTACCTAGAGTAGTCAAATTCATAGAGACAAAAAGTAGAACAGTGGTTGGCAGTGGGGGGAGGAAGCAATGAGGGGTTATTGTTTAATGGGTATGGAATTTCGGTTTTGAAAGATGAAGAAAGGTCAAGATGGATGGTGGTGATGGCTGCACAAAAATACAAATGTACTCAATGTCACTAACTGTACATTTAAAAATTGTTAAAATGACAAATTTTATATTACTTATATTTTACCACCATAAAAATATTTGTGAACATTTTAAATGTTCCCCAATACCTCCAATTCAATAGAAAAGGCAGAGTTGCCAGTAGAAATAAAACTTAGAGATTACTGCTTCTTCAATTAGTATGTAGTTGGTTGTAAATGCAACATATGCTTCTCAGAAATATTAATTGTAAATTAATTTCTCATGTATCATATTTGAAAGTAGCAATTTTCCTTTTTATTTAAAAAAAACCTGCATAATGAAAATGGCCCAAATTCTCACCTGTTAGTCTCCCTTACAGATTCGTTCTTTTACATAGAAGGTTTCCAAACCCCAAAATACCCAGATTCTATAAGGTATGGACCACAGGTTGGCAAACATTTTCTACAAAAGTCCAAAGAGTAACTATTTCAGTTTTGCTAACCATATGGTCTCTGTCTCAACTACTAAACTCTGCCATTGTAGCAAGAAAGCAGAAATAAACAATACATAACCCAATGGTGATAGCTGTGTTCCAATAAACCTTTCTTTACAAAGTCAGGAGGTGAGCAGGATTTGTAGTTGGCTGACCATCTGAGGTCTCTGATTCATGCTAGAAGGGTCTGATGAAAAATTACTCAAGGGAAGTGATAACTGAGTGGAGTCAGGAAGGACAAGGAAATAGAGAAATGTTATTTAGGCAAGGGTAGTGGAGGCGGGTGGGATGAAAGTAAAAAGGAATGGGGGAGAAAGAAGGTTCTCCAGCAGAGGGAGCTTCATATGCAAAGCCCCAGAAGCAAACCGACGCCTGCTGGGTTTGAGGAAACTCACTGCTGCCTGAGCTCCTAGAGGGCACTGGGAAAGGTTGGGGTGGTGGACGGGGAATATTTAAGAGTAAACTGCAAGGGCCTCTCAACCAACTGAGACTCAGAGGGTTATGAAGGCTGAGGGGAGGCAGGAGGAGGTAGAGCTGGACAACCTGTTTTGAATTAAAACTTTAGAACAACTTCTGAATTTTAAACAAATGCAGTAAGCAGTTTTGACAAACCAATGTCCAGTGAATCACCTTGCCAGAGAGAGGAGGGCTTGTTCACCATTAAATATTGATCTGTTGAGGGGAAACATAATTCCTAATTCAAACCATTTCCACTTTTGCTTGGAGGCCAACTAGCAACATAGAATACATTTCATTTTAATATCCTAGTAGATGTAGCATATATGTCTGTCCTATACTTTAAGCCCAACACGAACATACGCCAGTAAATGAAATAAGTACTTCTGCAAAAAATGTCACGGGGGCATTTTGGTGACTTCTTTTAACCTCTAATTCACTATTCTTCAAACTTCTGATCAACTATTAGCAATGCCACTGCCCCAATTTGATTGGTGAGTCTCTTTAGGCAAACAGTAGGATAGCAAGGCATAACCCAAGAATTCTCTTCCAACCTGCACATGAGGGAGGGAAAGCAGGGGAATACAGATACCCTGGGGCCAGCTCTGCTTCTGCCACCTCAGACCAGACGAACACAGTCTCCACATAGAGAGAAGCAAACTGTCCCTTTACTTGACTAGAATATTCAATCACCCTTGGGCAAGGTTCCAGTCAGTTTATGCTTTAATTAACTGTAAATGGGCCATGGGATTTCACTGCTTTGAAGCTACAAGATTTTCATGGCAGGAGAGCCTCTGTTCGGTCTCAGAAAAGGTGTCACGAAAGTCACTGCCAAGAATTCCAGGACAAGACTGCAGTTTTGGTCTTAAATTACTTCTTCACCCTCCATGATGTTTCTTCTAGTGAAAAAAAAAAAAAATCCATACATATGTATGATGAGAAGTCCCTTTAAATTCCTATTCATTGTTTATTTAGACACATAACTATTTGAGACTAGGTTACTGAAAGTGTATGTCATATAAGTAAGAAAATGTTTCACGCATGTGAGTTCTGTCAGGACGCTGTGCTGTAATGACTCACTGAAAAGACATGCTAATTTTGGAGGGAGTTTAGAAGAGAGATAGAATGTCATGCCCACAGGGTTCAGATCACATTTACCACAAGAGAGCAGGAGTGGGCCTGGGGAATCTTCAGGCCACAGTGGACAGTGTGAAAGAGAGGGAAGGAGGCTTGAGGAGGAAGAGCTCAAACTATAGCACAATTCTGACATAGCTTCAACTGGGCCAATGGGGTGACCCTAGGTCAACATTCTCTTTGGGAGATTCCTGGGTCAAGAGGGAATGGGGTGGACCCTTAGCCCTGTCGTGTACAGTGATTGGCTGGGAGCAGCCTGAGGGAAGTGTAACCTTAGCACCAGGATGGTACTGGATTTATAGGGCTGCAACTGGAGACCATCAGCCAACTATGCTTCCTGCAGTAAGTTCCCTTGGAGGAGATCTGAACACACATCCCCATGATCTGCTTGAGGTCACACTGGTTACACGTAGAACTAGGATTTGATCATGGCTGCCTGAGCCTCACTTCATCAGCATTACATTTTGGTGTGAAACCTTCCTTGAAAAGGGCAAAGAGTAAAAACGCGATACAAATTTTTTGACACTGTATTTGCTATAGGTCAGGGATTGGCAAACTTTTTCTCTAAAGGGTCAGATAGTAAATATTTTAGGGTTTGTGGGTACGTAGGTTCTCTCACAAATACTCAATTTTGTTATTAGAGGGAGAAAGCAAATGGGAGTGGTTGTGTTTCAATAAAACTTTATTGACAAAAACAGGCACCAGGTCAGATTTGGCCCAAGGGCCATAGTTTGCCAACTTCTGCTTTATATAATAAGAAACACAAGTCAAACCAAAGAGAAAACAAAAAAGGTAGTAAACTATAGAAGCTTAAGACATGAAGACCCATAATTAGATGTATCAGTTCATTTCCTTAATGACATTTTTTTTTGGCTGTTATGTAGATTCATGTGGTCTCTATCCCTGTCTAAGAGGAAAGTCAGACATACACCCCTAAATAGAAATCAATTTCTCTATATTCCTGACACTTGTTTCTCTGGGCCAGGAAAATAGCCAGAGTTGGCCTTGGGTGACTTAGTGATATGCAATTGGCTGAGCACTCATGCTGGAGTGACAATAAGGGGTAGATACAGAACATGAAATGAAGGGGCACCTTTATAAAGGTATCTGAGGAGGACTAAGAAAATGTCTGTCTGGAACTGGCATTAGAGATTCATTCATTTATTCAAATACTAATGAAGGCCCACTTTAATCTTGACCCTACTGATGCTGGAGATGCAATAAAGTCTAAATCATGGATCCTACCCCCAATGAGGTCATAGTCACCTGAGGCAGAAGACAGCACAGTACCACCGGAGCTGTAATATAGGGAAGCATATGGTCTGTAGGGACCCAGGCCTGGGATGGCTCTGTCCTGGGCAGCCCTTCCTCCCATTGGGGCAGGGTAAGCAGATCTAGTCTCTACCTTTCCTTCCTGACAACAACCGTATAGTGGCACATGAGGACCCCAAGACACAGAAGATGTGCAGGAAGGAGGTGGGCAGTCCGAAGGCACATGACCTGCTTCACAATTAGCAGAGGGTTGAAAATCTGACTCTTCATGACATGTATTCCCGTCAAAGGGAAGCAAGGCTCTACAGGCCCAGAAAGAACTGGTGAGCAACAGCCTGTGGGAGCACTCCCTCAGGGTTAGATGGCCACCCTCAGGACAGGGGGTCTCGGGCTTACTGTCAAAGAAAGTGCTTACTCACTTCAGACCATATCCAAGTAGTTTTGTGTAAAAACAAAAAATATATACTTAAAATTACCGACCACTTCAATCCACATAATGCTTAAATAAGCCAGTCAGACAGGAAACTGTATATGGAAGTACATTTCATCTTTAACATGCTTACATACTAAATGTTTATACCTAGCTGCAAATCAGAGAAGTAGAAAACATACACAAGCAAAAAAAGATTTTTTTTTTCCAAAAATGTGGCCAACTCTAAACAAAGATGGCACAAAAGGGCCTAAGTCGGAGCAATATGTTTGCTGTCCAGGTCAGACTGTAGTTAATCTGTCTGATAGTATTATGAAACTATTGGTGAAAACAGTCAACCACATACATGTTTCTTACATTTTATTTCTAGAAAGACTATCTGGACCACTACAAATAATAACAACAATAAATCAATCCTTGGTCCCATATAAGCTGAGTCGCAGTTTCCATGCTGTCATACTATTGCTTTCTAGTCTAGGAAAATTTTTGAATTACACATCGTTCCCACTAAAGCATATTCAGTTGTCTTAAAAATATATACTTCCTCTTTTAACACTTTACCCCCAACTCAAGTCAGCCCTTTGAGTTCCGACATAGAAAAAGAATCAAATGCACAGGTCGTTTGAGTTGGGATTTTAAAATTCTGAAAGTGGACTATAAGAAATGATATTGGAATGGTGAGAAATGTAGCTGTATCTTTTTTGACACTTTAACTGCTTGGCTGATCATTGTTTTCCCCAATTCAGATGCATTTCTATGCTCCTGTAGGTCGGTATAATTTAGGTGATGTTCTCAACGCAGAAAAATGCACAGGACACATCTCTGATGGAGTTCTTGGCAAATCACTTGATTAAATTCCCTGATATTCAACAGATGCCTATAACCCACCTGGCAAACAGATCTACTCAGTCAGTTGTTCACCATAACATTAAATTGGAACTAACATAAGGACCTATGCATACTGCTTAATAGAAACACAAAGAATTAGAAATGGCACAACTCCAGAATTTATTACTGCCCAATCTGTCTCAATTTTGTGGTAGCATATATTCCACTGACCAAATCAATGTGTGTTTATTGTGAGATTCTCTTTTGCTCTCTGGCACAGGAAACTAGTGGAATATTCCACGTGAGCTTGATTTAGAATAGATAAAACAGCAGACAGATCCTGTGGCTTTGGACATGAATATGAAGAGAAATGATTTATGTCATTCCTGTTTGCATATGATTATTTTACTTCAAGTAGAAATGCTTCGTGGGTTGGTATCTCACCACCCCCCTTCTCTCCCCTACCAACTTTCCCTCTTCTTCCCTACTGTTTCTCTCTCCTTTACAGCCTGCACATCTTACATGAACCAATTTCACTGGAAAACTAACAAAAACTCTACGAAACAAGGAGGGCAAAATTGTTACAAATGGAAACATCCATCTTTCCCAGTGACTCCCAAACTTGCTCATGATTTGTTTATGGAAAGGTGAAGAAAGTGAAACACATGGGGAAAGACACCTTCCTTAGACTTTCTCGATTCCGATGGCAATGTGTGACTGGGTAGAGGAAACTGTTGAGAGATGATGCTCTCACCAATTTTTAAACTTCTATATTTGGAACTGTAATTAGCCAGGGATACCCACCTGATGTTTCAGTTACACAAAATAGTCTTCTCTGTGGTGTCCCTCAAACTGTGTGAATAATGTTTCTGTTGGCAATCAAGAAGCATTTGGGAGGCATCCAAGCAGTGGCTTTTAAGAGAAGATATTTGATTCCTCTGTTTATATATTATAGTTTATTCCAATTTTTTCTCAGAACAAAGGTGATGTCAATTGATTAAAGTAAAATATACGGACTAAAATCCACAAATCAGGTGACCTGTCTGATTACAACCTTTGATCAGAAATTATATATATGTTGAAGCACGTTTTGTGAAATTTTAAATGGCTTCAAATATAGTACAATATCATATTTAGGAAAGAGCTTAATAAACCTGAATCAGTTCAAACCCTACAACATATTCACTTGTATTTTATGATTTGTTTTTGAACTATAAAATGTGTGCAGAAATGATATATATGGAAGTCCTACATGATACTCCTAAGTGACCTGTCATTGATTTTAAACAAAATTCATCACACAGAAATATGTATCGCTCATCCAGAGACTAGATAGCATTCTGATTTAACTATTATGATTCTATTTCATCACTAGGACATGAGGAAAGAGACCGTGTAGTGATGCTCTAACCCATATCACACTGGTTGTACAATAGGTTCAAATGAGATTCTACTTATGTTGGAATGTCTAGGCCATAAGACCTGGCTGTCAACATGAATGGTGAGCTTGTTCTCCCCTGCAATTGCATGAAGATGCCAAGGTCAGTGAAGCTGTGAGTTGCTAGAAAATATAGCTTCTAGTGATGTGCTAGGGATTTTAGACACTCTAGCTCCAAAGTAGAACCGATTCATTTCGAAAAGAAAGCAGAAAGTGCTCTTATCTCCTTCTATGCCTAGAAAACCCACCTTTCTTTGGGCCACAGTCAAACTTTTAGACTTGGGAATTCCATGATGTCAGTCTAGTAGTTTGGAGGGGAAAGTTTAGACTAATGGGCTGCCTCGTGTAGTTCCTCCAGTCCCATCTCTGAGTTTTTATGTCCCAAGGCCACTCAAAAATTGTTCAGAAGCCTGCAAGTAGACAAGTTCCAGATTGAGTGCATTCTGAAATGGTTGGCCTATCCTTGAGGAATTGAGGGGCGATATATGGTGACAATAGATCTCACCTGAAAAAGTTGTGTTCTGTTGTTAGAGCATGAGTCCTGATTTGGGAGTCTGATAACAACTTTGTGTTATGCTTATATGCGTTAAGAATCATTTAGAAAAGTGTTGGTGGTAGATCCCTAGGACAAGGGTGGAAAAGAGCGAGTTTCCATATTCTGTTTTAGTTTAATTTCTTTTTTCTCTTTGCAAGCTTCATGAAGAAGGAAAGAAGGATGAAATTGTTCACAGGAATAAGAGGGCAAAGAAACAAAGACAGAGTTAAGAAGTAATTGTACACTATAATTTGCTAACAAAGAATTTTGTAGGTTGCCAAACCTGTATAAATTATAGGCAGTTGGGAAAAGACCTCCAAGCAGAGGGAAATATAATCACTTCATCTATTTTTTTTCTCACTAACACTAACTCTATTGTATGACTGAAATGGACAAAAATACATTCCTTTCACAGATAGCTTTTGAAACCCACTGTTGTAGGCCCTGGGAACTCTACAACAATCACCTGTGTGGTTGGAGCCCTCTAGTGGCCAGGTGGACTCCAGGCATATGGCTTCCTGAACTCCATTCCTGGAATAATTTAATCTTCTCCCATTTCCATTGGGCAACAATGGGGCGATAGCAGAGCATTCTGGATACACTTTTATAGTGCAAACGTAAATCCAAATTCTGAAGCCTCCCTCCTTTGCCAATTGTCAATCAGTATTTCCTTCTTTCAAAATGTTACACTTTGAGTAGAGCTACTAAAGAATAGTTATTAGATTACTGTAGAGAAGGAAGAGTTCTGTGTGAGGAGAAAGCAGAACTGTATTCTAGCACAACTCTTCCACAGAGTAAGCCATGTGGATGACTGGTGGCTGATTTTTTGTTTCAGTGTATTTCCCTGTAATTCAAAGAGAAATTTGAGATTCCTCAAAAGTTTTCAGGAATTATTTAGAAATTTCCTCCCCCACTACCACCAAATATTTTTGGATATACCACCAGAGTCTCCCAGTGGCTCTATTCCCATTCTCTGCTTGTTTCTTTTCAGGCTCTTTTACTAGCTGCCTCCTATAATGGACCTTTAAAACCTGGACCACCTTGGGACTCTATCTCAGGGCTCCTCTCTTCTGACTTTGCACAATCTTAAGAAATCTCAAGTATTAATAGATCCATTGCTGCACATATCACCTCCATACCTGTTAGCATTAACTAAACTAATCAAAAATTGTACCCAGATGTATTTTTGAGTTCCAGACTTGCCTACTCAGCCCCTCTTTTTAGATGTCTCACAAGATATTCAAGCTCAATATGTGAACAAAAGTGTACTTGACTCAAACCTGCTTCCTCTCCAGTGTTTCCAATCAAAGCAAGTGGCACAACCTGCAAACAAGGCCATTCCTTTTGAATTTTCCTCTCTTCTTGGAACACATTAATCACTAAGTCAATAAATTCCATATCTTAAATCTCTTTCAAATCCATTCTCCCTTTCTCTATTTTAACCATCATGACTAGCCTAGTCCAAGCCATACAAACTAATGCAATCACTTTCTAACAAAATTCTTACATCCATTCCCTCAAATCCATCGTCTTAAAATGCACATCTGATCATATCATTTCTCTGCTTGAAACTTTTTGACAGCTTTTATGATAAATTTACAAATTCTTATTGTGGCTTCAATGCCCTGCATAAATTGGCCTCTGCTTATCTCTCCAGTCTCTCTTCTCACTCTTCCCCGTCGTGCTTCTTTATCCAAATATAACAATCTTTCACATTCCTTCCTGCTTTGGGACCTTCACTCAGATATTTCTGCCTGACATACTCTCTGCCTGCACTTAGCTAGCTAATTGTTAATACTAATTTAGCATTTTTAAATGGGGGGGAGGGGTGTTAAAATATTATGTGTGTGTGTCCTTTAGTTGAGCCATAATTAAAAGGAAAGAAATTACGCCAAGGCTGGTGCACAGAGAGGAAGCCGTCTTCCCTCACCAATAACTGCTATGTTTACACAGATGGGGTGCTCTGAAAGGTCTTGCTTTGAGTCAATAAGGAAACTAAAATTAAACAAAGACATTTGATTAGCTGATTAATCAAGTTGAAGCCAGTTCCCCTAAAGAGGGAATCTATTTAATTCTTGCTCTACATCCCATGTGGCAAGCTTCAATTTTCTGTAATTTCCTTTCATCCAACATAAAGAGATAATAACTCTGCTGAGGTCAAATTGTTTTTACTATGTTGTCTTAAACACCTTAATTGTTACTTTAACCTCTGGATTTGAAAAAAAAAATTCTAGATGCTTGGAATCATAAATGACGGAGGGGGTGTAGGGAATATGTCAGTTGCTCTTCACTTCCATTTTAAATGGTATTTCCACATTTGGTATTCTTTCTTTGTTCTTTCAACTGTACAAATTATCTGTGGAAAAAATTGAGTGGGGAGAAGACAACTTAATATATTTCCTTTCCAGCAATATTTGGTATTTATAATTTGAAAACACAGTTGTCTGGTGAAGCTGGTTATCTCCATATTTTTCATCTATCAGCCTCAGCCTAAAGATCAGTTTCTCATGGAAGGCTTCCCCAGTACCTTTAAACTAGGCCAAGTATCATTATTATGGCCACAGAAAATGTTGTATATCCTCTACTAATCCCCATCATTAATTCCTGTCTTTCAGATTAGCTTGACATTCTGTCTACCTTGTTTATTACTCTGGACATAGTAAGCATTCAGGAAATATTTACTAAGTGCAAAAATACAATGTTTCCTCATATGGACAGTTTCATATGATTTTCTGACAAGACCATGCAGTAAGAGAGGAAAATCATTGTAAAAATGCAGTGTTTCTCACAGATCCCAAAGACAGGAAGGCTAGTTGAGTCTGAGAAAAGACTGGAAATGCACCAAAAATACCACCAGAAATCATAGCAAGCCCTCTCTTAGACTTTCTCTTAGTTTCTGATTTTGCTTCTCCATACTCCTACTCCATTCATATTTCTCTGTAGATATATTCCTCTGCTTCTCCAAGCATAAAGTACTGGATGTTATAGCTTTGGATTTTATGTGCTTTCAGTTCAAAAGACTGGTCGAGTCCAATACTCTTTATACCAATTCCAAACTCTAAGGATAGAGAGTGTGTATTTCTACAATGGTTCAAGACGAATGAGATTCCTATTCCAGTCAGCTACAGCTGAAAACATTTATTCTTGTAGAATAAATGTAATTTCAGGGGTCCACGTATGTATGTGTGGGTTGTGAGAGAGGCATCAAACATGGCAAATACCCCAAAAGCTGTCTACTATACCATTTGTATCCTTGAATGCTCTGGAAAATCATATCATAAATAACAATATCAGTATAAATTAACAACTGTGAAATGTCATTGACTCCTCTGCAGATACTAATGAACCTTTAGAGACCATCTAGATTTTACAGCCATATATTGACAAACGTTTCTTTTCTGTCGAATAAGGAATGTGTTCCTTATTACTTGCTATTACTCTTTTATTCAAAACATCTCTAATTTTTTGTAGTTTTCTGTCAACTCATTATGTGGCTTGTAATGTCTTAATGGTATTATACACTAGTATATCCAGCTACACAATACCTACAAAATATTATTAACTCCTTCAAGCCATGCAGAATTAATTTATGTTCATCAATCTAATTTCTCAATGTGCCTTCCAGTGGTCAGAGTACAGGCAATTTATGGAGGAAGACTTTCCAAGCGTTTATACAACTGATTTTAAGATTTTGGCTCTAATTCCCCCCATCCATGAAGTGGTAGAATTGATCTTCCTTTACTTTGTCCAACTCTGCCTGAGTGTAGGATTTGTATATATCTTCTCCTCACTACTTCTCTTGAAATTATCCAGAAGAAATAATTTCTTTAAAGTTCTTAAATAATGTAATTGAAAATGATGAATTTCACTTATGTTTTTCATTCTGCCTATATCTTTATTTGGATATGTGGAAGGTATGTGCAAGTGGGTTTTGGAGTCACTGTTAATGTGTACTTATCAGACTTTGCTTGAAAGAAATGAAGTTCTTCATTTAATGCATTTCTTTTCTGGGTACAAAGACAGTTCTACTTGCTAAAGTCATGTAAACATGAAATCATTTTGGCACAAATTTTCCAAGAAATTGTTAATTTTCAATCCATAATAAATTTTAGAATTAATGACCTGAATAAATTTAGAACCAGAATTGCTCAATGTCTTTGGAAAATGACTAGAATATAATTCTTATAAAGCCATATCAGTATATCAATAATTCCTACCAATAGAACTGACAAATACAGTATATTTACTTATAAGAAAGTTTGAGATTTCCAGAAAGCCTTCAAAATAAAAATGTAGAAGATTTTTAAATTTTTAATGTAAAATTAAATTAAATTTTGATTTAAATTTTTTGAAATTTTACTCTTTAAAATTGTAATAATTTTAAATCCATGTGTAATTTATTCTAAATTCAGCTTTGAACAATTTATCTTAAATACTGGAGATATTTTCAGATTTGGAGCTTAACTCTCTGTCATAGTTAAAGACTGTTAGAAAATAGAATATACAGGTTATTATAGTTATTTTTTAAATTAGTTCTCCGGATTCTAGGCTGAAATGTATTTAGTAGTTTAGGTCTTACAAACGACATGATGTACCTTAATCATAATATCAATATAATCCTTTACAATTGTTAACCCAAAAATCACACTCAAGACGCTGAAGAGCCAGATATGATTGGAGAACTTTGGGTTATTCATTGCTGAACTGATACATCTACAAAATCACTTAATATCTTAACATTGTGGATTATGCTATGTAAAATTGTGAAGTTCTGGGCCAAGTTATGATCTCTACACAAAACTGAATTGCAAAAACAATTTTTTAAATCCAATACGAATATATGGACTATCAAGGTTTTTAGATAAAACTTTGTCATTCTTATGTTTTTTGTTTTGTTTTTTTGTTTTGGTGTGTGTGTATGAATGAATGAAAATGGAACAGGTTGGTTATACTACTACTGTCAATAATTCTAAACATTTATATATTATCATGTTGTATATAAACCACAATCCTATGAAGTAGATGATCATCTCTAATTAACAGAAAAAAAAAACTAAGAGGTAATTTGTGATTACAAAATTTGTTGGGGTCACACAGCTAACAGGAGGCCGAACCAGGATTTGAATGAAGTTACTTGGTTCCTAAGAGTGTGTGCTGGTCATATCCTAAGGTTCTTTATCCTCAGAAGAGGAGAGGACTGAGGTTTGCAAGTTCCTTCATTGGTACTTTCTTGCACCCAGCTAGTATTGAATCAAACCAGCCCTGATTCCTGCTCAACCTCTAAACATTCTGGCTATATGGACCAATAAATTCTATTTGTAGCCCTGAGGATTTAGACAGACTTTCCAAGGAGGAGGCATATAGTGATGGATGGATAGATCCCCCAATTCCACATTTACTCTTCCTTAAAACCGATGTCTGAGAACTCATCTGTGTTCACAACATCAGCCAGGTTCTCTTATTCCCAGGTCCCCTTACAGAATCATTATTTTCCTTGTGTACCAAAGAAAAGTGTAATTCTCACTCATCTTGAATCACATTGTGGTACACTATACTGGGGTGTAAAAATTCTCCAGTGTGAGAAATAAGGAACATTGTGAAATTTGTATCTGACAAACCTTTATTGATGTACCACAAACTATATGTGTGTGTGTGTGTGTGTGTGTGTGTGTGTGTGTGTACACATATCTTTGTTTTAATTATATTTCTGCTAAGGGCAGAGCCAGTGCTTAAAAATTGGCATTATTTGAGAGCCTTTATTGAAATATTCTGAAGTCAGGATATGTGTAAAGCTGTATACTAGGATCACAATAATGTTAACTTTTGTTTAAAGACTTCCCTCTTCAATTTCACTTTTCCTCTTCAATTTCAGTATTTTTGATATTTGTGGAAGGATAGCAAATACAAATAATACTCAACAAACTATCAGAAAGAGGAATTAAATAAACAATCCCATTTACAATTGCATAAATAAATAAATAAATAAATAAATAAAACACGTAGGAATAAATTTAACCAAGGAAGTAAAAGACCTGTACTCAGAAAATTAAAGAGAGAAATTAAAGAAGATAAAAATAAATCGAAATATAGTTAAAAATGTCCATACTACCCAAAGGAATCTATAGGTTTGATGTAATCCCTATCAAAATACCAATGACATTTTTCACAGAACTAAAACAAGAAATCCTAAAATTTACGTGGAACCGTAAAAGACCCCAAATAGCCATGGCATTCCTGAGAAAGAAGAAGAGAACTGGAGCTATCAAATTATACTACAAGGCTATAGTAATCAAAACAGCATGATATTGGCATAAAAACAGACACATAGATCAATGGAATGGAATAGAGAGTCCAGAAATAAATCCATGCCTATATGGTCATTTATCTATAACAAAGAAAGCAAAGATTTACATTTGGGTAAAGACAGTCTTTTTAATAAATTGTGCTGGGAAAACTGGACAGATACATGCAAAAAAAAAAAATGAAACTGGATCACCTTCTTATTCCACATATAAGAATAAACTCAAAATGGATTAAAGACTTAAATGTAAGACCCAAAACCATAAAATTCCTAGAAGAAAATATAGGAAGTAAACACTCAGACATTACCTTTAGCAATATTTTTATCTACTCAGGCAAGGGAAACAAAAGAAAAAATAAACAAATGGGGATACATCAAACAAAAATGTTTTTCGACAGCAAAGGAAACACTCAACAAAACAAGAAGATATTTGCTAATGATATATCTGATAAGGGGTTAATATCCAAAATTTATTTTAAAAACTTATACAATACCAAAAAACAGACAATCCAATTTAAAAAATGGGCAAAGGATCTGAATAGATGTTTCTCCAAAGAGGACATACAGATGGCCAATAGACATATGAAAAGATGCTCAATGTCACTAATCATCAGAGAAATGCAAATAAAAACCACAATCAGATACCACCTCACTCCTGTCAGAATGGCCATCATCAATAAATCAACAAACAACAAGTGTTGGCGAGGATGTGGAGTAAAGGGAAGCTTTATGTACTCTTGGTGGGATTGCAGATTGGTGCAATCACTATGGAAAACAGTATGGAGTTTCCTCAAAAAATTAAAACAGACTACCTTATGACTGAGCAAGTTCACTCCTGGGTATTTACCCAAAGAAATCCTAAACACTAATTCAATATATATATATATATATATATATATATATATATATATATATATATATATATATATACACATAAATATGCATCCTACGATTGCTGCAGTGCTATTCATAAAAGCCAAGATATGGAAACAATCAAAATGTCCATCAGTAGATGATTGGATATAGAAATTGTGGTACATTTATACAATGGAGTATTACTCTGCCATAAAAAAAGAATGAAATCTTATCATTTGCAACAACACGGATGAACCTAGAGGATATTATGCTGAGTGAAATACGTCAGACTGAGAAAGACAAATACGATATACTCTCACTTACATGTGGAATCTAAAGAACAGAATTAATGAACAAACAAAACAGATAAACTCATAGATATAGAGAACAAACTGATGGCTGCTAGACTGGGGGGGGGCGTTGGAGGGATGGTTGAGAAAGGTGAAGGGATTGGTAGTGACAAAATAATTATTTTCAATTAGTTTCAGGTATACAAAACAACATAATGATTAGACATTTACACCCCTCACTAAGTGATACCCCACCAAGTCTACGACCCCTCTGACATCGTACATAGCTATTATAATACCATTGACTATGTTCCCTATGCTATACTTTACTAATATGCTGTTTTGTATACCTGAAACTAATAAAAAATAAAAGAAATACTCAAGGTTTCAGTGCCTGATCTCATCCAGGCAGCAGACTCATGGTAAGGCTCTTTTACCTTTTTCTTTCTTCCTGTCTATCTATCTCCCTATCTATCTATCTATCTATCTATCTATCTATCTATCTATCTATCTATCTATCTATCTATCTATCTCCCTATCTATCTATCTCCCTATCTCCCTATCTATCTATCTATCTATCTATCTATCTATCTATCTATCTATCTATCTATCTATCCATCCATCTATCTATCCATCTATCTATCTATCTATCTATCTATCTATCTATCTATCTATCTATCTATCTCCCTATCTATCTATCTATCTATCTATCTATCTATCTATCTATCTATCTATCTATCTATCTATCTCCCTATCTATCTATCTATCTATCTATCTATCTATCTATCTATCTATCTCCCTATCTATCTATCTCCCTATCTCCCTATCTATCTATCTATCTATCTATCTATCTATCTATCCATCCATCTATCTATCCATCTATCTATCTATCTATCTATCTATCTCCCTATCTATCTATCTATCTATCTATCTATCTATCTATCTCCCTATCTATCTCCCTATCTCCCTATCTATCTCCCTATCTATCTATCTATCTCCCTATCTATCTATCTATCTATCTATCTATCTCCCTATCTCCCTATCTATCTCCCTATCTATCTATCTATCTATCTATCTCCCTATCTATCTATCTATCTATCTATCTATCTATCTATCTATCTCCCTATCTATCTATCTATCTCCCTATCTATCTATCTCCCTATCTATCTATCTATCTATCTCCCTATCTATCTATCTATCTATCTATCTATCTCCCTATCTATCTATCTATCTCCCTATCTATCTATCTATCTCCCTATCTATCTCCCTATCTATCTATCTATCTATCTATCTATCTCCCTATCTATCTATCTATCTCCCTATCTATCTATCTCCCTATCTATCTATCTATCTATCTCCCTATCTATCTATCTATCTATCTATCTATCTCCCTATCTATCTATCTATCTCCCTATCTATCTATCTATCTCCCTATCTATCTCCCTATCTATCTATCTATCTATCTATCTATCTCCCTATCTATCTATCTATCTATCTCCCTATCTATCTATCTATCTCCCTATCTATCTATCTATCTATCTATCTCCCTATCTATCTATCTATCTCCCTATCTATCTATCTATCTCCCTATCTATCTCCCTATCTATCTATCTATCTCCCTATCTATCTATCTATCTCCCTATCTATCTATCTATCTCCCTATCTATCTATCTATCTCCCTATCTATCTCCCTATCTATCTATCTATCTATCTATCTATCTCCCTATCTATCTATCTATCTCCCTATCTATCTATCTATCTCCCTATCTATCTATCTATCTATCTATCTCCCTATCTATCTATCTATCTATCTCCCTATCTATCTATCTATCTATCTATCTATCTCCCTATCTATCTATCTATCTCCCTATCTATCTATCTATCTATCTCCCTATCTATCTATCTATCTATCTATCTCCCTATCTATCTATCTATCTCCCTATCTATCTATCTATCTCCCTATCTATCTATCTATCTCCCTATCTATCTATCTATCTCCCTATCTATCTATCTATCTCCCTATCTATCTATCTATCTCCCTATCTATCTCCCTATCTATCTATCTATCTCCCTATCTATCTATCTATCTATCTATCTCCCTATCTATCTATCTATCTCCCTATCTATCTATCTATCTCCCTATCTATCTATCTATCTATCTATCTCCCTATCTATCTATCTATCTATCTCCCTATCTATCTATCTATCTATCTATCTCCCTATCTATCTATCTATCTCCCTATCTATCTATCTATCTATCTCCCTATCTATCTATCTATCTATCTATCTCCCTATCTATCTATCTATCTCCCTATCTATCTATCTATCTCCCTATCTATCTATCTATCTCCCTATCTATCTATCTATCTCCCTATCTATCTATCTATCTCCCTATCTATCTATCTATCTCCCTATCTATCTCCCTATCTATCTATCTATCTCCCTATCTATCTATCTATCTATCTATCTATCTATCTATCTATCTATCTCCCTATCTATCTATCTATCTATCTATCTATCTATCTATCTATCTATCATCTATCTATTTATCATCTATCTACATGTTTATCTATACATCTTTCTATCTACCTATGTATCAACACATCAATCTGTCATCTATCAATCTGTCTATCTTAGGGTTAGAATAATTAACATTCATAAAAAGTATGCTGGGAAATTCCATATTACTGCAAAACATACCCTCTCTTCATTTTTCCCATTTCCAATTAAAAGAAAGAGCTTGGTGAAGACTTTCATTCATCTCAAGTCTCAGTTGCATATTTTGCATGATTTTAAAGAGGAAATAGAAAGTTTCATAATTACTTCTAATAGATCAACATTACATTTTAAATAAAAGATATATATTATAATTAGTTAACATTTCACTGATTTTTCCCCCAAATTTCTATATTTATCAGCTTTTGATCTGCTTATTCATCTCTACTGTATTTTAGAATTGGCACACCTTAATAAGAATACATTATGGATTCTACTACAAATAATGCTCTTAACAAAAAATAATTAATAATAAGACCCTCACTTTTTAGAGGCCCAATGCCTTCTCTTCTTTTTGTTATTAATTTCCACTTAACCCTGCCTACTTTTGACGATAAATCATAATTCATCCCTATATTCATTAAATAACTGAATGAGGGGATTCCCAATAGATCTATAAGGAGATGTATTTCCAATAAGGTTTTCTTTTTTATATTTCACATTTATTTATATAGCTCCGTTTTTGTGATCAATTTTATAGAATTATTTTATAATAGCAATATTTACAATGAGAATTAAATTTGGAGGCAATTATTTTAAATTACAATGAAATATTGTGTGCATCAAACAAAACTGTACATGAGGATTCATAGTTTTTCAAAATTCTTTTAGAAGATATGCCGAAAAAAATATTTTAAACTCCACAGTTCTAGTCCATGTGTGTAATGATTCAGAGTAATTAAGTAAATAAGTACTAAAATGGTTAGTACGTAGCTTCAGTATCCCGAGATAATATTGCTAGTACTATTACTAGTAAAACATATGTTTTGAGTTGATATTGTTTCTCTAAAAATAGAGATGTATTTGAATAGAGCAATTTGTATTTTCAATTTTCTGGTGACCAATGCCTCCAGGTGTTTACATATGTGACAAATGCCCAAGATGGTCAACTGTTCAAAAATAAGGAAAATCTTACATAATTGTATAAGCGTGTTACTCTAGAACTTGGCTTCTAATTGCATATCGAAGCTTCTTTCTAAAAGAAATATACCCACTGGGTCTTTCCTGGACAATTCATCATATATTATTATGCAAAGTAAAAGCTGGCAATAAGAAAGCTTGGTTTAAAAAAATGGAAGGAAAAATACAGAATTGGATTAGTATCAACTTTTTTTATTTAACTTGTATTTTGTTATTTCCAAGTTTCTGTTTGGAAAATATGAAATGCCAACATTTTATATAATGATGTCATTGCTATAAAAATCATCTTTAAAATTTTTCCTTTGACTTTTAGGTTACTTAGTTCTGCAATAAGCTGAATCGGGGTTCTTGAAACAGATCCCAGACAAAAAGAAAGCAAATTGTCCACCATCTTAAATAAAAATTGAATGTTTTAGTTTGTTTTGTTTTTAGTGCCACATTTGAAACTAGAACTAGTTTGTCTAAATAAGGTCAGTTTTTGAAAAGTGCATTTTCTCCTAAGATCAGCCTTCACACCAAACATAACATTATAAAATTTCATAAACATTGAAGTCAAAGAGTCAATCAATCTTGGCTGAGTAGGTTGGTTTTTAGGGAGTTTCTACTAATATGGTTTTGAAAATAGCAGGGTTGTCTTACCTGTCACAGAACCATCTAAAGAAAAACTTTATCAGGAGCCAATAGAAAAGGCTAAAGTACAAATATTTGTAACTTTCTATTGTGTAGTATGCATTATATGGTAATATTAGGAAGTGCTGAAAGAGATGTTTTCTATTGTCTGAATTCATATTAACGTAGGCAGTAAATTCATATTAATCTCACCTAATTATGATAAGGGAAAAGAAGTAAAAAGGGAGAGAGAATAAAACCTAAGAAAAGCGTCCCCTGTTCTGAGAATGGAGGATAGAAAAAGACCAGAGGGGGTGGGTGATGAGGGTAAAGGGGATCAAATATATGGTGATGGAAGGAGAACTGACTCTGGGTGGTGAACACACAATGGGATTTATAGATGATGTAATACAGAATTGTACACCTGAAATCTATGTAAATTTACTAACAATTGTCACCCCAATAAATTTAATAAAAAAAGAAAAAAATAAATAAAATAAAACAAAAAGAAAAGAAAAGAAAAAGACCAGAGACATCTCTTGGAATCTATTTCTTTCCTGCTTCAAGGTTTTCTGTAAGAATAAATAGCTTCTCACACTGTGCTTGTATCTGAAAGCTAGGGAATAACTGAAACTCAAGGATTAGGAGACAGCAAAGGGGGATTGAAATCTCAGAGTCGTGCAAACTGAAGAGATACAATTCTCAGCTGTGGGGACCAATCGCGAACTTGGAACTGGGAGTCATAGTAACAACAGTAGTCAGAAAGACCCAGAAAACAAATGATTCATACAATCACTTTCTCAATGAAAACTGGAGTACACACACATGCCAGTTATTGGGTTAGGCTCCAGGTCTACACTGAAGACAAGAAAGAGTCCTCTCCTTCTAAGATATTATAATACAGGGCCAGAGACAGACAAGTAAAGTAAACAGGCACTTACAACATAGGGACATAAGGGAGATGTTTATAATGAACTGGGATCACAGGGTACAGACATTTTTCCAGTTTAGAGGAAACCAAGGGAGGTTTCCCAAAGAAGATGTGATGTACTGATTGAATTCTGAAGGCTAAGTAGAATTCGGTTATTAAAAAGTGTGGAGGAGAGGGGGGAGCAGGGAACTGAGGGTTACAAAAAAAGCAAACAGCCTACACAAAGGCCCCAAGGAAGTACTGCAATAGCAGACTATGCTTTGGAGCAATGGGTCACGTCTGAGGGGTTTTAAGTAAAAGAGTAATATATAAGGTCCAAATTTACCTTTCAACACATACCTCTGGATGAAATGCATGCTGGATAGGTGAAGCAAGACTGCTCCAAGACTGGAGCAGAAAGATGTTAGGAGAGTGTTGAATTAATTCCTTTGTTTCTGTTTTCTAAAATTTAAGAACTTCAGTCTTGGATTTATCTCCCATCAAGTGAGTTTTCAACCACCTGTTTAGAAAATATAATTTTTCTGCCCACCCCGAACTACCTTTAATGGTCCCTGATAAGGTGTATGTCTTAGCTTGGGCTGCCATAACAAAATAATACAGACTAGGTGGCTTAAACAACAGAAATGTATTTCCTCACCATTCTAGAGGCTGGAAGTCCAAGATCAACATACTAACATGGTCAATGTATGGTGAGGACTCTCTTCCTGGCATGTAGATGGCCACCTTCTCCGTGTGTCCTCACAGCACAGAGAGAGAGCAAGCTCTCTGGTGTCTCTTCTTGTAAGGGCATCAATCTCATCTTGAGGACCCCACCATCATGGGCTCATCTAAACTTAATTATCTACCAAAAGCCTCCTCTCCAAACACCATCACATTGGGGGTTGGGGCTTCAACATATAAATATTGGGGGGACACAACTCACTCCAGAGTACTGTAGTGGAGATATTAATTATATAACTAGTGTCCTAACAAGTAATCCCTTTTGGGAGGAGTTGCAAGTAGTCTAGGCCTTTCAACTATGTCGTTTTGTAAATAAGGAGAACATTGCCTTATTCCTTATCATTTTAAAATATTTTGGTACTAGAAATAGTTCCTTCAGATGGCCATTTATTTACTTACTTATTCATTTATGGTATTATTTTAGGGTGTGGAATGATAACGTGTACACTAACAACAATAAACTTCCCTGGAGTTTCACAGTGCGCTGATCCTGAAAAGAGGTAAGTATAGGGCACCATAGAAACAAAACAAAAATTGGACATCAAAGTCAAAGCTGGGAGTTGGGATCTAAGGGATAATTGAGAATCTGGAATTAGGAAGGTAAAAGGGAAGATGAAGAAAGGTAGAGGACAGAGGAGATAGACAGGGCTCCAGCTCATGTAGTCTGATGTGAAGGAGATGACGGTGGCAGTAGAAAGGAACAAAGAGTGCCGTAGGATGGGGAGCAGTTTTCAATGGAGAAAGCATGAGTAATCACTCCGGAAAGTCAAGGAGGGGCTGGCACATCGTGAAAGGACTGGGCTGGCATTCACCTTACTTGTTTGTTCATTTTTCACCCTAACGTGATTGAGTCCTCCTTGATATTAGGGAAGACGTGCTTCACATCTTTTGCATCACTTCATCCAATACAGTGATTTCTAGTGTATGAAACACAACAGCATGCCAATGGGTCAAGTCTTTTAACATCAAATAGGAAACAGATCCCTACATTAATAATATCGTTCACCTTTTATGCATCCATTTAATCACTGATTCAATCAACAAACATTTCCTGGCACCTCCCTGTATAAGGCATTTTCCAGATATTGCGGGAGAAGAAAAGAGGACTTACACGGCCATAGTTTGATGTCGCAGTAAACATTTCCATGATAGTGCTTCGAGGTAAATTTTCTTCCCCTCTTGCAACATTAAAAAAAAGTCTGTATAGTGTTCGTATCAAACTATTTTCTTGTGAACTAGAGAAGTTTAGCTTGATTGAGTAGATGATAATGTCAAATAAATTATCATGGGAATTAAAATGTGTGTCATGACCTACCCTGTTTCCCCGAAAATAAGACCTAGCTGGACCATCAGCTCTAATGCATCTTTTGGAACAAAAATTCATATAAGACCCAGTACTATATTACATTATATTATACCCAGTCTTATAGTAAAATAAGACTGGGTCTTATATTAATTTTGCTCCAAAAGACGCATTAGAGCTGATTGTCTGGCTAGATCTTATTTTTGGGGAAACAAAGTAGTATAAATACAGGTGAATAATATCTCCAGGTAAATGGCAAATCTGGATATTTGCTTTCTGAAGCCCATTACTGGAAAAGTTCAAGAATGATCTAGCTTAAGAATAGATGTTTTCTCTTGATAGAGAAATAGTATGCCTCTCTCAGTAATTGAAGGGTGTGTGTGTGTGTGTGTGTGTGTGTGTGTGTGTGTGTGTGGTGTGTACATAGCCTCTACTACTTTTCGTTTCTGAAACACAAGAATTCTCAGGGGACCATTTTCTGAAACACTAGAGTTCTCAAAAAGGTTCCCGGAACAGCACATTACTATAACGTGACACCATGTTTTACATACTACCCAATAAATGTTTGCAAGGCAGCAATAAACCTTGTTTCTAATAGTAGGCGTCATGCTGAGCTACCAAAGTGCAGAGGAAATGACTGAGCGGAAAGCTCATATACAGTATGCAAATGCAGCATCAAAGACCGTCTGAGGCCAGTTCACGATAGTACCTCTGAGGAGGTTCAGAGGCTGCCATGATTCCTTCTTCATTCTAGGTCATTTGCGTCAAGCCTTTCTAGTAGCCTCTGAATATGGAAGTACTCAGCAAGGCCACATTTGAGGTAGTCAGAGGTCTTTGGTCCATTGGGTTGAGGAACTGAAAGTTGGAATGCCTTGTAAGTGTACTTCTAATAAAAGGGTCCCTTCAGCCTTTTTTCCCTGACTCTCCTATGGCTGCTGACCAGCTCTCCAAGTGCCCCCAGCTTCAGGTGCCAGCTGCAACCCAGTAAGCTTGAGATTTGAGAACTCCATTTTCTTAAAAGGTTGTAGAAGCATTTAGACATCAGGCAGAAGTCCACCTTTTAAAAGGGGAAGTTATTATTATGTAAACCATTTTCTCTGCGTTGGGGCCAGGCGCTCTGAACTGATTCTAATTTGCTAAAAATTAAAGTGATGGTTTGTCTCCTGGTCAAGAAAGGGAGGCTTTGAAACCGAGAAAGAAATTTGAGCCATCGTGCTTGGCACTGATGCCTGGGAAAACATATCGCACAGGATTTGAAGCAAGTTTATCTCTATAGTTCAGATATGTACTCACCAAAGTCAAACAACTCTACTGCACTTGTTAATTCTGGGTACACTGTGTATCACTAAATTGATTAATAAGCTTAGCAACTAATATTTAGCAACACACTTGGGTTTTTTTTTTTTTTTAGCAACCACATTTGGTATGGCTTGGTTTTGGGATTTTTAGAAATACTCCGAGTTTCTTTCTCCTCAGAGGTGGCGGTCTTCTGAAATCAAGCTGAAATGACCATCCTGATATTTTTCAGGTTGACAAGATGTGAAGAAGGAGGAAAATAAAATTTAAAACATTTTTTTTGATTTTTGATGAATCCCTATGCTGAACCTAGATTGTGTAATTCATACTGGCAGGGACTGTGTCTTATTTGTCTATTCCTAGCAATTAGTATAATATAAACAACTGAGTGCATTTATATGTCTATATCTTAAATGAAAAAAAAGCATTTACTATTATACAACTTTCTTTGAGCCCCGGTTTTCTCATCAATGAAAGGGGATAATGACATTCAATTTACAAGGCGAATCAGTGAGGAATGTTTTTAGCTACAATTAACAGAAAACCTGGATGATCTTAAAGAAGCATCTCATATACAACTGAATCTGCAGGTAAATGACCATGGGCATGAATTCAGGGCCACAATAGTCGACAATTCTGCAATTATTTTGATCTTTCCTTAATGATGTTGTTTCATTCAGGAAAATAGCCGCCACTATTTCAGATATCACAGTCTATACAAGGCAATCAAAAGGAAAAAGGGAGGCAACATGTGTCTATTCCCTTTTATCAGTAAACCCAAAACCTTTTCATAAATGCTTAGATTTCTGCTTTGGTCTTCTCAGCAGAACTCTGTTACAGAGCCACCTCTGGCTAGAAAAAAGGCGAGGAAAGCAAGAAACTGAATAGAGTCTTATGATGGTTCAGGAAAATGGTGATTTATTATCTGGATCTGGCCACATTTTGTCTCCAAACAAGTCTGGGGTTCCAACAGCAGGAAAAAGTGGATTAGAAAATGGCCACTGTGTAAGCACCTAATGGGGTCTGCTATAGGGGGTTATAATAAAGATTAGAAATCATATATGTAAAATATCATGACATTAATAGATAAACAGTTAGTGCTCAATAAACAGGAGGTGTGATTCAAGCAATCACAACAAATTTGAAGTAATAAGTAATCAGTAAAATAAAATCTAAATGACTGTGAACATGTGTGAGTGTTAGTATAACTAGTTGTGTGAATATGAGAGATTTGTTTCTGTTTGTGAAAACGTTAATGAAAAAACATACTAGCATCCATCTCTATTCAAAAAGATTCACCTTTGAATCTGACTCCATTAATTCTGGGAAAACAATGGATAAATATATGTATGTCCAATGTTTACATGCATTTGTTCTCAGGGAGGGAGACTCCTGAGACAGATGGAGTCCTATTGTGACTTCCACATAAGCACAGGTATATTATCTTGAAATTTGCTGAAGAGGGATAAGAAAATTGGCTTTGAAAAAAATGGAGGGATCTATATTTGGGCTGTCTCTTTGGTGCTGAGAATTAATGAGCTATGTCAGATTGACTTGCATCTTAGACAGTTAGCCTAGACTCAATCCCAAGATCTAGGTTATCTAAAAGAGAAGAAAATTTGGACTAATGCTAGAACCCCTCTTAAACCAGACATTTGAAAGCTGACTGTGTATGGCGTGAAGGAAATGACTATGCTTCCAAGTTGAAAGCACAGTAAGAATTTGTGTTGAAGTATACGAGGCACACTGTTAAAGAAGAAAAGTCTTACCTTAAAGACCGAATCCTGTTTTCACAATGAAGGAAAAAGTAATTAACAAGCCAAGGGGGTGTTTTATAAATATACAATGAGCAGCATAAACAGTCAGTCCTATTGGAGTCCAGGGTAGAAAAAAATAACTTTTCAGAAGAGGGAGTTTAAAGAATTTACGTAGAAGACTGAGTCTGAGATGGAACATAAATGATAGTTAAGACTTTCAGAAGTGAGAAAGGAAAAATAATATTCCAGTTGGAGGGAAAAATGTGTGAACAGACAAGTGGTTGTGAAAACGAGTCTGTCGTATGTGGAAACAGTGGCTGAATCATTTTTCTGTTTAGCTTTCTCTGATATAAAAGTCCCCCCAAAAAAATTTTTCATTGGCCAATGTCACATTCATTACTTCTTTTTCAAGAACATAGTTACTGCCACAAACGCGGTGAGCCTACCTGTTTTCTCTGAAACTCGTTATAAGGTTACGAGTAGTAAATACAGAAAATGATCATGTTGGAAAGGGAATTTCAAATGAGAAAGATATAGTCTCTTTTTAACTATGAATTTGATTAGGTCAGTTATATATTTTTTTCTGCTAACTGCCTTTCTAACCGTAAAGGCTAAGTCTAACTACAAAATTTGACATTCAAGGGATGTCTCTACACGCTGTGATCCCAATCTATTTTTCTGGCCTTCCCCTCCTCCATTCCCCATTACATCCATCTTCCCTGGAAAGTCAAGCAGCGTGACTATTGTGTTACCAGGAAACCCTAGAGCAAAACTCAGTAAGAAATGGCTTTAACTCTTTTTCTTGTATGCTAGTTATTAATGAAAACCTAGTTCCATTTTAGGAAGTACATGAGATGCTTTTTGTGATTCTGCATGCAATGCATGGCTTTAGTGAGCTGAGAAATTTAATGGCACTATTAAAAGTGACATCTATTTCGTGGCTGGTGTTACATTTGATATTAAAGAATTTCTTGCTCTTTCTACAAGTAGCGCTTGTTCAGGGATACGGTCAAGGTGTGAATGGTGGAGGGTGTTGATCAAAGAGAGAAAAAAATGGAAGGAGTGAGAGAAGAGATTCCCCCTCCCCCCCAAATACCAGAGTACAAAGCAGTATTGTGTGTGGTGATAGGGGCATGAGTTCTGGTCAAACTCTGTCTTTTGAGGATGTTTTTTATCTTAGTTGGCCACCTAACCCCTAGGTCTAACTCCATGCCTTTGGCAATAATCACTCCATACCACAACATCTATGTTTGCAAAATCATGAAAACAATAGTACATACCTCACAGGATTATAATCAAGAATAAATAATATACTATAAATTATATGCATATCACAATACCTGTCACAGAGTAAAAAGTGCATAAATATGTATATATCTGCTAGCTATCGTTACTCAGAGGGAATGAGAGGGTCTCAAAATGCCTTTAAGATTACCCCAAAGGATTCAGATCCTTTCAAATTCACACAGAACCTTCTTTAATCAAAAGAGTACTATCTCAAAGAGTAGTGTTACTTATCACTCCTATGACGATAGGAAATGAGAAAAGTGTCCTGTGGGAGCCTGCACTCAAGTCCAATGTTATGAAGACAGGCAAGATGCAGAATAAAGACAGACTCAAATGAAGTCTCCAAGCTAAGAATTTACATTAAGTTCAACAAAAGAGATAAATGCATTTTTGTGGTTTACTTCTCGAGACCGCTGGTATGATGAGTTGGCTCATTACATTTGCTTTTCTTTCTTTCTTTCTTTCTTTTTTTTTTTTTTTTAAAGGAGCCTCAGAAGACGTTATCCAGGGAACTTTTCAATCCAATCTATTTGTGATTGCATCTTCGTTTTCAAAGAAACTATTTTTGGAATTGTTGGTTTAGAGTTCCAGCTCTTGGTGTTGTCAAAATTAAGTAGATAGAGATACTGGGCAGGATGTAACTAAATCAGCTAATGGAACTCATGTGTTGAAGGAAAATTACTTGATAAAAAAGAAGTGAAGGTTATGGGGGTAAAAACTACACTTGGGAATAATGGGATGTAGAATACGCCTTAATACCTTGGAATCTGTAAAGATTTCATATCATCTTCTTTCTTGAAAGGAAATTAACTTGTAGTAAGAGGTTATGCTTTCCTAAAATAGTAGCCATCTTCTTGTTTATTTTTAATTAAATTCCGTCCGGATAAAGGATCTTCATCTTCTTTTATATGGGCTTGCTGACTGCTGCTGCTCTGTGGGCCAGATAAACAAAACATCTTCCAAACTCGATCCATTTGGGATAGCTACTTTTAAAAGCAGTGTTTTCAGAATCAGATAACCCGCAATATCTTTTGCTAAGGAGAGACAAGTCCCTATTTATTTTGGTAACTGAAATCACCTCTGAGGCCTGAGAGAAAAGTTACCAAACAAAGGAGTATTTTATCTCATGCTTTCTGAGTACTGGCGCTAAGAAAAGTAAGCAGCCACCTAATTGTCATTTTTAGGGCTCTGAGGGCTCTCTGCCTTTTAAAATAAGCAATGAAACAAAAAAGGCAACAAAAACCAAAACCATTTATATGCACTAGCCCTGCCAAGGTGCTCACAATTCTTACATTCATTCATTCATTCACTTATTCATTCACTAGTTACTGAGCTCTGATTATGCAGAGGGACCTGTGGTAGGCACTAGAAACACAGTTCCTGCTCTCACACGCTTACATTCTAAGAATCCTTTCCAAAGTGTGTTCTGTGAAACAAGCTCACAGTGTGATATTAAATTGCAATCTGTATATAAGATAGGGAATTCTATGAACAAATAAACTTGGGAAATATGAAGTTAAATGCTGTTTATACAATTTTCATTTCTTAAGGACTTCCTAGCATCTTTAATATGCCCCCAAACACGGTTGAGTGACTTAGAGAGAAAAGAACAAGTGCAGTAGAGTTTGGGTAAGGCCCCACCTAGAATGATCAGACTTCTCAATCAGCCCTTTCTATTTCTCCTACTATCACTGCATTTCAGTTCAGTCATTACCGCTAGGTGTTGCAATAAATGCCAATATTCAGTTTTATTTTTGTCTCTTCCTTGGTACCCTGTGCCATATTATTTTAGGTTATACAAGCTCCCATTGTGTGCACTGCTTGGAGACAATAGAGATAGAGGAAGAGGCATGAGTTTGGGACTTAAAACAGCCTTGGCACACTGGCTCGCACAGAATGGAGCCTCAAAAATATTCGCTAGATGAATGAACAGATGAAACATGTGGACCCTATTCCAGTCCCGCCATTTCTTAGTCGTTATTCAAACATTCTGAGCCCTAGTTTCTTCAAACTGTAGCATGGGATAATGATACACATTTTAGAAGAAGGTGATCAATAGTCAACTTTCGTCCCTTCCAATGGAAGTAAATTTCTCTTTTCTTTTTTGAAACTACTTTACCTGAGCTTTATGTAATTTTTCCTCCCATTTGTTCTGTCATTTTCTGATTATTGTTGCTTTGTAGTATAATTTGAAGTGTGATACCACTGGCTTGTTCTTTATTCTCAGAATTGCTTTGGCTTCAGGGTCTTCTGTGGTTCCATACAAATCAGATAATTTTTTTGTTCTATTTCTTTAAAAAAAAAACATTCTGATTTTGGTGAGGATTGCATTAAACCTGTGTATTGCTTTGAGTAATATGGCCATTTTTAACTATATTAATTTTTCCCATCCATGAACACAGAATTTTTTTTCCATTTCTTTGTATCTTCTTCAATTTCTTTTAATAATGTCTTGTAGTTTTCAGTGTATAGGTCCTTCCCATCCTTTAAGTTTATTCCTAGATATTTTATTCTTTTTGTTGCAATTGCAAAAGGAATTGCTTTTTTCATCTCTTTTTCTGAAATTTCATTTAGTATATAGGAAAGCAATAGATTTTTGGATACTGATTTTGTCTCCTGCAATGTTACTATCCTTGTTTATTGTTTCTAATAATTTTGTGGTGGAGTCTTTAGGGTTTTCTATGTAAAGAATCATGTCGTCCGCAAAAAGTGACAATTTTACGCTTTCATTCCCCATTTCTTCTGTCATGTTAAAACAGGTTTTAACTAGGTCACTTTGTCATGATCACATGTTATAGAGGTATCTGACGGACCATTCAAAGGCCATGACAAGCCATCATTCATTCCATCGTTCCTTCATTCATTCAATAAGGATTTCATTGAATGCTGGGTATACTGAAGGTGCTGTGTTAGGTACTAAAGACAGAGCCGACAAGGGTGATGCCCACAGGAATATTAGCAGAAAGAAACCAGTGGGATCCAGAATGAAGGGATGTTCCATTTCAGACGATAGGGACCTTAAAGTACCCACCATGCTCGTATAAATAGAAAAAGCCTCAGAGAAGCACATCATCATAACACTTTAGTACACCGAGAAGCTTTTACAAGCAAAAGAATAAAAATGGGCCATAGATGAAGAAGCAGAATCAGAACACCAACAGTCTTCTTACCAGCAACACCAATTTTATATACCTGAGGAGAAATACCTTCAAAAGTCTTATCCCTTCCAGTACTCTTCACTAGGAAACTACTGGAAGATAAGTGCCAACAAAAGAAAAACAAAAAAATGAAGAAAGACATAGAACCCAGGAAACATTGGTTTCCTGGCCAAAAAAGGGGGCCAAACCAAGTCCTAGGGTGATACTTGTGGGCCAGGTTTAGGGAACAAACTTTCCAGATTGAAGCAAGGGGGCAGAAACCTTTGGAAGCAAGGACTGAATGCCAAGTGTGAACACTTGAGGGAATGGATGGTCCAGATGAACATTCTGAGAAAGATGTGTATAAAAATAATGCAGGTGAAAGTATTAGGCCAGTCATCATAAGGAAATGAGCTAAGCACTTATATTAGTTTCCTGGGGGCTTCCACAACAAAGTACCATAGACTGGGTGACTCAAAACAACAGAAATTGAACTCATAGTTCTAGAGGCTAGACATCCAAAACCAAGGTGTCAGCAGGGCCATGTTTGCTTTGAAACTCTGAGTAGAATCTTCCTTTCTTCTTTCTAGCTTGTGGTTGTGGCCAGTTACCCTTGGCATTCCTTGACTTGTAGCTGTGTCACTCCAGTCTCTGCCATTGTGGTCACATGACATTTCCCCTGTGTGTCTCTATGTTCACATCACGCTTTCCTCTTCTTAAAAGGACACCAGTCCTGTGGATTAAGGCTCACCCTAATGACCTCATCTTAACTTGATTATATCTGCAAAGGCCTTATTTCCAAATAAGGTCATATTCACATAACTCATGGGTTAGGACTTCAACACATCTATTTGGAGAACATAATTCAACTCATAACTGTACTCATTACTGAATTTACTAACGTTAGTGCTATAGATATGAAAAGAAGAGCAAAGTTTATTCTAATGTTGAGTTAAATCCCTGTCTATCTTAACAAAATATCAATAGATGATACCTAAAATACAAATCAAGAAATAGCAGTATATGCCTATTATTTAGAAACATGAAAGCAATTAATAGGAGAAACAGTCAGCTGAAAGACTTTAAAGTTGTTTCTTCCAGAAAATGGGACAGGGAGGTAAGAAGTAATAGGCAGAGGGCTGCTAATGTTCATTATAAGCCTTTTGGTATTCATTGAAATTCTCACTGTACACAGGTATTTCATTAATAAAAATAATAAAAAGTTAGAGGGCAAAAAAAAGAGGAAGAAACCAGTATGAAAATATTTGGGTCTTTATTACTTCAAAGACTTTTAGTGTCTTAAGTATAGACTGCAATCAGTCTATGACCTCAGAGTATTAAAATAATTACCAATTTATAATAACGACACCTGATAGTAGATAACATGATATAATGGAAAGAGGACTGCCCTGATTCTAATTTTAATTCTGCAGTTTGCTAGCTGTGTAGCTTTGTATTCTCATAAGGATGTAGGCTAAGGAGGAAAAAGTGAATTTCTGTAAAGTAAGATGTGTACACTAGAGCAATGCAAAGTGGATTCTAAATCAAATTTTATGTGGCCCTATGAAAAATAAGATGTGCAATACATAAAAACATAAAACCCTTACCCATGACAAAATCCTATTCTGGAGGGCTGGAGTTCTCTGACTTAAAGAAACTGTACCAATTTATCTATAGAAATAAATGATCTGAATATCCTTCTCAAAACTTTTAGGACTTCTGTACAATATTAGGTGAATCCATTTGGACTGGTGCATTCCACTAGTTTTTAGACAAACTTTTAAAAATAGTTTAGGTGTGTAGAAAAGTGAAGATATTACACAGAGATCCCATATACTCCACACCCAGTTTCCCTATTAGTGACATCTTACATTAGTATGTTCCCTTTGTCACAACTAATGAACGAATATTAGTACATTACTATTAATTGAAGTTTCAAATTTATTCAGAGCACTTTAGCTTTCACCTAATGTCCTTTTCTGTTCTGAGATTCATCCAGGATACTACATTAAATGAATCATGTTTCCTCAGATTCTTCTTGGCTGTGACAGTTTCTGTCTTTGCTTGTTTTTGAAGACTTTAAAAGTTTTGAGGAGTGCTGGTCAAGCATTTTATAGAATACTCCTCAATTGGGATTTGTCTGATGTTTTTCTCAGGATTGCACTGGAGTAGTCAGAGCTCTTCATTGCTAGGCAAAGTTCTTGTAATTCCTACCTGATAGGCTCAAAGCTGGCACCAGACCATGGGGGCCAGTTACCCTTGCTTAGGAAAGGGACCCACTGTTTCCACTTCTTTCTCCTCCTTTATTATCTACAGTAGTTGGACAAAGTTCACAGTGGGGTCATTTTCAGCAACGAGAGGATCATAGGTCTGAATAGGGAGACTTGGGGCAAAGACTCCACTAGGAAAGAAACTGAGCTGTGAACTCCAAGGACAGCCATGTAAAGTAACACATCAGAGTCACTCAGTGTTAAAATTTCATTGGTTACCCCTAAAGTCTTCAGAAAAGCCTTGTGAACATTCAGAAAATTCAGAATTACTATATTCGAGATTGAATTTCACCAAATAAAAGATTTAAGAACTAGTGAGAGCCAAGGTTATAATTTTAATGTTTACCCTAATAATCTGTCCTCTATTTTGATTCCATCCTCTACTTTTTCAGAATCCTGAGCAAAGGTAATAGTTGTATCACAAAACAAAGATATTTTGAATACATTCTTTCCATTCAGCCCCTAAACTGGAATTGGAAGCTGTTCTTAGAAAGTAGAAATCACCCACCCACTCCCCTTCAAACGATAATCTACAGTTTAGTTCCTAGCAGTTCAAACATTGGTTTTGCAAATCCCAAGAGTAGCCTACCCATAACCTACTTTTTTTCCTCCAGTGACTCGCTTTATAATTTGGTAATGTTGCCTTTGTATGATTAGGTTTGCCAATTTTTAATAAAATGCTGACCACCTACAAAAGATATATTAAAGTGTCACAGAAAAAAACACTTCTCAGAAAAGAAAAAACAAACGGACAATAATTAGAACCATGTATTCTTCCTTACTGCGGCATCTTATTTTTTTCTGTTGTTCCTAACTCCTGTTAGCATAAATTCAGGGTTTCCAAGCTTTGGGAATTAACTGTAATGTTGGATTGTATAGAATTAGATGTAGAATGCTTTTTTTCAAAACAGCCAGAATAATCTACATCTATTCTGAAATTTTTATTCTTGCAGGTCATTTCATGTAATTTAAAAAATATAGAAAGTATTTCTAAATGGAATCCACTTTAAGTAAACACCCACAGGGGAAATCTGGACTGGTTGTGAAATTTGGATTTTTAAATAAAAGTTCAAGTGAGAAGTAAACAATTTGCTTGGCCATTTGACACGGCCAATGAACCAGAAATACCTCCCAATACGATCTGAAATATTTCACAATTTTGGTGAGCAAAGTGTCACCTAAAATTACTAAGACAACAATTTTAATATAAAGCATTAAGCCCAATGTGTGAGCTACTTGCGTCAGATAATCAACCCACCTACAGAACTGTCCGAGTTAAGTGGCATGAATCCAAAGTGGATTTTTAGTTCTTCAATCCAATGGCTGATAATGTTTCTTTCGGAGTGAAAATTGCTGACATCACTGATTTTTCAGGACATAGGTGAACAAAATGAGAACCCTACCTGAGAACCCTGGGGGAAAGCATGGTGTCCACTCAACTAGAGCTGCATTTACCAGCAATTCTACCATTCACAAGCATTTGAGGGAGACACTCCAAGTCCTGAAATCTCAGGTAGAGACTTCACAAGTCTGTTGTGTTTGAGATGTTTTGCTAATGAAAGTGAACAATGCTTATGCTATGCTTATGTGAACTACATAATATCTTGTGGCTAAAACCCAGACTGGAGATTTATATTAATCCTCAAGGCCATCAAAAAACATCTAGAGATCAAATATATGGTGATGGAAGGAGAACTGACTCTGGGTGGTGAACACACAATGGGATTTATAGATGATATAATACAGAATTGTACACCTGAAATCTATGTAAATTTACTAACAATTGTCACCCCAATAAATTTAATTTAAAAAAAAATCAATAACCTAAAAAAAAAAATCTAGAGATCCTATTGTACTAGAAGATATATGAGTACAATTTGTCGCGAGTGTACGCACGGCACGACAAAACAGAATATGAGGAGGAAGGAAAGGAAGAGAATGGCAGAAAGAGGGTAGGGGAGAACTTCAGGATTAGTTATTTCTTGACGAAAAGGTAGATTTAAAGGATGACTCAAAATGACATAAATAAAGGAGAAATTTAGAAAGAGTGAGAAGCCCCTGAAAAGTTAAAGGATTACTAACTTGATGTGGGTATGTTTTATTATTATTCATTAAGTAATCACTTGTATTTTGAATACTGCTATTACCAAGAAAGATTTGATTGTGCCCTTTCAGGAGAAAGGAAGGATTTGTAACATGCTTTTTCTTAAAGTGGTCAGATCACTGTGAGCTTTGAAGGAATCACTCAGTGAGTTACCACAACCTGCTCTGACAGACCTCATAGACATACCTATGTGCCACTTTCCCCCAAAGTGACCTACCATTTTGAAGATGTAAAAGGACAAAGAGTAAAATTTTAAGATTTCTGGAACTTTGTTGCAACTATTCAACTCCGCCATTTGCCTAAGCAGCCACAGATCATATATGTAAATGAATGGGCATGGCTGTGTTCCAATAACACTTTACTTATAAAAACAGACAGCAGACTGAATTTGACCCATGGATTATAATTGGCCAGCCCCTAATCTAGAGAATCAGAAACTTTGCATTTTACCCTCACATCAACTTTCTTTCTGAAAGATAACAAAATTTGCCAAAAGGCACCAGAAGGTGGTGACAGAACAAATGCTGGGCACAGGGCAGGAGAGATACATTGTAGCGAAACAAAGGGTGTACAGCTCCATCTATATCACCTATTCCCTTCCTCCAGAAGAAAAGAAGTTAGTGAGAAGATGTATAGAAACAAGGTCACAGTTATCAAAATGGTAAAAGCCCAGCAATCATACAAGAACCAAAATATGAAAGACGAGTAAATAGAAAAAGAACTCATAATAAAAGAGTGAAAACGGAAAGCCAGGATCAACTTAAGACAACACCTAAGATGCACAAACTATTTTACTTGTGGACAAAAATGAGGAGTGAGGGGGTGGGAGGGTTCCACGGATCTGGGCGTCTACAAGGATAGCAACAACTTGACCCTGTCACTCAGATGCCTTAGGAGGATAGTTATAGATTCAAGGAAATTCTAGTAAGTTAAAAATTTTGGTGCATATGTATCAAACATTAGTCATCTTTAGTCATTCACTTATTCAGTCAGTGATAATTTGCTTAGTCATACAAATGAAAATCTATGAGTTTGCACATCATGCCTTCTTCCCACAAGAACCCATGAAGGAACATGCAAATTATTCATCAGTTCACAAATCAGGAAACCCCCAGATCATACCTTGAGAAAGAGAAGTGGAAAATTTTCCCATCGTCATGCCTTTGCTCAGAGTTCATTTCTCCGAGAACACTGTTCTCTACTCACACCTTCCTCTCTCTTCACTTCTCACCTCCAGCACCCACAGATCACACCATTACCATCAGAGCCCAGGCCAGCCCTGCATCTTCACAAAGCATGGCTGGACACTTACATTTCCTGCTCTTACCAACTGGAAGTAATTTGCTGGCCCCCATCTCTACCCAATATATCCACAGAACTGTGCCTGACCCTTTTCTTCTTGGCATTTTTGACATCCAACTTTGTGTGATGGTTATGTGTGTCCATGTTTTCCTTGCCAGTGCCAGAAGAGGGTGGCTGTACAGCATTTTGCTGTGGTAGGTTACTGTGTTTTGAGCTGTAGTTTGAGCATAAGCAAATATCAGGTACATCAACGAATGCCTTAGTGGGATATATAAAACTGTGGTAACATATCACATGAAAGCTATATGTGATTCTTAGTCATTCTCCATTGACTAAGACTGAATCTTAATTGTCCAACTAGACAACCTCATTTTATTTTGTATATTTGTTTACTAGGCACATATCCATAATAGTAATTCTTCATACAATTATATAGAGTTTTTGAAGAAATTTTTTAGATGTTATTTAACTGGAGCCTTACCATCTTGCAAAGATGTCAAAGAGCATAAAGACGAAAATCTGAAACTCGGAGAGTTTAAGTAGCATGACTAAGACACCATGTAAGTGGTAGAAAATAAATTTTAGGAGCTATGGAAAATAGAAATATTTTCTCTCCCCTTTTCTTCCCTTAAAGATTTTACAAACTTTTAAGTAGATCTTAAAAGTTTGATCTTAAAAGTAAAATATTTTAAAAGATTTTACAAACTTTTAATTATTAGGATAGGTAAACCCTATCCTAATAAATCTCATCTGAAGACAACAGACTATAAAGTATATTTTATTTTCCCTGAAAATAATTAGGATCACTACATAAGGCAATAGATTTATTGGAAGAAATTACATGAAGCAAAATTTTATTTCAAAAAAATTCAGGAGTGAAGACAGACTCATGTAAAAGAATTTCATTCCAGATAATTACTGCTTCGTTACTAATCTCATTTGGTAAAACTCTAAACTTAGCGTTGAGAATTTAGATTGACCATCACATTACTGCAAATGAAAAGTCAAATACACTAGGCTCTGGTATGAAACTTTCTGAAATAAATTTCAAATGGTTTAAGGTGATCTAGATTTGGTCAAAAAAGTATAGTCATTCAATACCTGAGACTTTTAGTGAGGCTAAGAGGGAGGACTGAAGACCACATTCCCTTAGCCATCTGTCTGTCAAATCAATTCTTCACAGTTAGGGTGAACTGGGTGCATTTTGTACCCCAGACCATTTCATACAGACTGAGCCAGGAGGGGAGGACAATGGCGGGGTTGTTAGAGAATGGCAAAAAGGAGGAGGAGGACATCTTCCTTACCTGTCCAGGTGACATCCCCGTACTGACTTCATCATTCCCTTCATTCATAGCAACAGAGACCACACAGCAAGAGGAAGGGGAGCTGTATGCACTCTGCTCCTTCATCTTATCATGGCCCCTACTTCCTGCTTTGTCAGGAAGGACTGCCTCTCCCGTTGGTTATGGCTGATGTTTAGGGCGGGGGTGTAATGAAAGAGAGCAGGTTTTGAGACCTGACATGGACAGGTTCAAGTTTTCCTTCCCGAGTGAGTAGTGAGACCTTGTTAAGTAACCACTGTTACTTAACCTTGCTGTGTTTGTTTTCTTACCTATAAGACAGGAATTATAATACATCTAACATACATTTGAGGGCGTATTATAAGCCAGGTGTTCTGCTAAGCACTTAAAATATTTTAATTAATTTAATCCATACAATAACTGTTATCCTTATTATCCCATTTTATTGATGAGAAGACCGAGACACAGGCTATTTGAGTGATTTGCCCAAGGTCACAGCTAACAAGTGGCAGAGCTAGGATTCAAACAGAAACAGTGAGGTGCCAGAGTCCTGCCTCTGCCTCTCTGTTTTACTGGCTCTAGCTATAAGGTTAATACAGTTTAATCATATATTTGTCTGTGATTGTTAGTCTAAAATCTGTCTCCCTTGCTAGACTTAAATCACTTAACCTTGTTAATCCTCAAATATCTCACTTGTGAAATGGGGACAAGTATAATCACACCTACCTCACTGAGTTCATTGTAGGATTTGGGGAGGAACTACAATATATGCAAGGCTTTAGTATAGGGTCTGGCCACAGGGATGGCTGCATTCAAGGTAGCTTCTAGAAGTGATCAGTTGCACTTATTACCCTGTGGTTGCTACCATTTTAATCATGCACACAGAGATGGCACCTCCTGTCAAAGTATGTCATTACACCTCAACCCTCTCATTTATTGCCTACATTCAGGTAGCCTACAAAGAAGAAAAGAAAATTCCTGAAAAATTAAATTCTTAGTATGTCAGGGGAATTCTGTAGCTCCTGTGGTCCACTTCCACGATGGAAGACTTCTTCTCCCCACTGAACAGTCACACTAAAGTATAGGGATGAGCTGAACATAACTGACCACTGAGTCTCGCAAGTGGGTGTTTATACTCTTTGGGCCACAGGTAATCTGGGCTTGTTTGTAGAGCAGCTGAGACAAAACAAGAAACAAAACGATGTCCATGCACATACACCTATGCTTTGGACCAAACACCCTAGTAGATCTGTCCTAAGAGGGAAATTAGGAAAGGGTTCCGGCATCTAGCAGTTTATACCATTAGTGGGTTTGGGTTTTTTGGTTTTTTTTTAATAGAAACTGTTCCTTTCACTTTGTCCATCTAGTGTTATCAGCTTACAGTTTTGTCTCTCACAAATTTATTACACACATGAGAGAAGCTTCATAGAAAAAAAAATCGTGTGACTGTGTTTTGCTTTTATTCTAGAAGCTTTGTTGTCACTATTATTACAATTGTAGTAGCAGCAGTATTGATATCAGGAAGGGTCAACATTTATTAACGAGGCATGTTTCTAAGACCCTTTCATATTTTAACTTAATTACCACAGCAACTCAATCAGGTAGGTTCTTTTGTATCCTTATTTTATGAATGAAGAAATAAGTCTTAGAGGAGCTAACTATCTTACCCAAGGTAATGTGGTTAGAAAGGGGCAAAACAGCAAATCACGTCACTTCAGTCTATTCCTTCCTACCTCCATGCTAATAATATGCACCATATTTTAAGTAATCATTAGCTATCTGAAAATAAGTGTTAAACATTCTCAAGTCCTTCAAGGTTCCCACGTGGTCCTATGGATTTTCTTGATATTCCTTTTCCTGTTAGTAAAAATCTTCTCCATTCATGTTACCAAAGCTGATTTTTATACGGTAGTCTGTGGCTTTGGCATCCATCGATTACAGTGTAAAAATAAACCCCAATGGGAAAGCTTTTCCTCCTTTGTAGATGTCAAGTATAGTCAGATTTGAAAGATGGCAAAGGGGCTAGATCTAGGGATAACATAAATATGCATTCAGTGGACACCTCTTTTGAAAACATCAGGTTTTGTGTGAGAGCTTTTGAATTTGACATGCTCTTTACAGAATAAAGTGTATGTGGCCATCGTGTGTGAGCAAGTATTCTGAACGCTGCTTTCTGAAATGTGCAATGCACTATTTCCACCGACGTTGCTCTTCAGTTTAAGAAGGTGAGCATTGGAAGTTGCCCAGGATTTTCTTCATCCTACAAACTCCCTGCGAAAGGATGACAATGACTCTGGGTGCCACTGTTAACATTGCAGATGTTGGAAAGTGATGGCTGGAGGAGATTCTCATCAACCGCCAAGCTCTGCTTCATCCTTTCCTGTGATTGTGTCTTTTCTGAACTGTCAACCAGTATTACAATTGCTACTTGTATTCATTAGCTCAGAAAATTTTGAGTTTTGTTTTCCATTTGAATTGTAGTTTAGATTCAGAGGAAAACCAGAAATGGCTACATTTCCATTTAAAATAGCCCAGCAAAGTTTGTGACCCAGAACGGTCTCTCAACACAAAATCCCCAATTAGTTTCGTTGTCACTGTGGTCCTTAGGCAGGTACCAGCTATAAAAGGCTATGGCCATGATGGGTCTGCCTGGGACCAGGCTTTCAAAAATTTCCAGATCTTCATCTCGCCATGGCTCTTGGAAGACTTTTGGCTTCATATTGAAAGCCATAAAATCATAAAGAAGATCTGAGAAAACCCCACAGCTGCATCCATCTGATGACAGTCTTCAACGGATTTTCCAAAGATAGGGAGCTCAGCAAAACCCAAACTCCAGGATGTCGACAACACTGAACTTTTACTCTTTAAGCCAATGGGTATTTTGGGGAAGATTTCATCCATGTGTTCCTCATCTACTTACAGTTAACTCATCAAAATGCCATTTGCATAAGTGTTTCCAAAGTTTCATGAGCTTTTATTTCTTGGTCTTTCACATGGATCCTGGTGGGAGTCAAATTTGGCCAGGGACATACAACTCCCAAGGTCTAAGTTATTTTCGAAACCAAGAGTTTGTAGATTTCAAGTAGCTGTTTTAACTATCACAATAGTCTTTATTTTCAGCAACAGCATGTCTCCCCCTTACAAGTGTTGTAGAAAATCAGCTTTTCATCACCCCACAAAGAGTGGGACCAACTCTTTGCCAGTCTTCCTACTTCTTGTGTTTTTCCACCTTAAGGAGTTTACAGTCTAATAAGGATACTGAACACAGCCCCAAATAACTACAATACATGGCATAACCTTACAGTGTATCAAATTTAAATTCATCAGTTTAACATGCAGAGTCTTCTAAACAACCTATTACCTTCCACTTCTGTACACACGTAAGTTTTGCAAACTCAAATTCCACACTGCAGGTGCCTTTTTAGTTTTACCTCACCTGGAATATTATTCTTTTGGCAGCTTCATTGTAGCCTTTCTTTTTATGCATACGCATATATTAATATTTAGATCAAGACTAGTTTAGCAGGGTTACAAACTGGTAAGGGGGTGTGTGTGTGTGTGTGTGTGTGTGTGTGTTTGCTTCCATAGTAAGGAATCTGTCCTTATCAGGGAGAAGACACTGTTGCTAGCATTGGGCCTATTTTACTTTTGAGAAAAAGTAAATTGGTGTTTCTTGGGTTGCTATGGTAGGACACTACAGATTGTCCATCAAACTTTCCATTATGGACCACCCAATACTTTGGTAAGAGAAAGGAGCAAAATGGGCTTTTTAGGGGTGGAAAGACCTACAGAGAGAAGACAGGAACACGGAGGAAAAATCGTAAGCAGTATAGCGATGCCCGGTGTGTTCTTTGGATTTCACCCCCTAATCATGGCATGTGTGAGAATAGATATGTCATTTCTGTAACTGAGCCTCAACACTGCATATGCAAATCTTTGGACCATCATACATAGTGACACTTGGAGTAAGAGCTCCCATGATGCCTATTTTGGAGTAACTTTGGGGTGTATATTTATCCTAAGCTCTTGAGCTCATGCAATAAATGTGTATTGCACGATATTCCAGGTTAACAGTGTACAATTTAATGGGAAATTCACTTATACGTAAAGTGTAATTGCTGTCCTCCAGAAGCTTATAGTCGTCTTGTACGTAGAAGCACGTATCCTTAGAACTAGAAAGAACCTGAAAAATCCAACTGTCTCATTATTTAAATGAGAAAATGCGTTGGAGAGGCGATGTGAGTGGCTTAAGTCAAAGTTCTGTCTAGAACTCAGGGTTTCTGACTCAATTTCGTGCTTTTCCATTATATGATGCTTTGAAAACATACATGGTTTTGTTGATTTTTTCCCACCCTAGCTAGATTATGGGTTTCTTGAAGGCAGGGAGTAATGTCTCATATTTCTTTCACATTCACTCCACCCAAGTATGTTATTAATAAGTAGATTTAAGTACTCAGTAAATACTTGTGGGATGAACAAGTGAGTAAATTAATGAATGAATAGGTAATATTAACATGAACTGCTAAATGGGTGAGAAAGCCTAGAAAGCCTACATTCCTTCTTATTCCATGCCTCTATTGTGATTGTTCTTTGGTTTGTGGTTTAGCAGCCCCGGGTGTGGAAAAGATTTAGAGTCTTAGTTGACTCAAAATGCTAATGTAAATTTAGGTCTCATTAGAGGGCACATAGTGTCCAACGAGGGAAGGTCATAATTCCACTCTAAACCCTTCTAACAGTCCATGCCTAGGTATTAGTTTTTAAGGAGCCACTTGACAATAGTTAATTTTATACAATTGTCTTTAAGGGACCCTTAAAGACACTAAACGTATCTTATTGAATTTTATAGTCTTCATCTAACAAAGTTATTTCCCCAAAGTAGAATTGGAACTGAAATGTGCTTAAAGGAAAGAGACTGGAATGGTGAATGGTTCAAGTCGCGTCCCGTGAAGGATGGTTAATGGAACTGGGAACATGACAACCCTTCAATGTCGGAAGGGCTGTCATGTGGAAAATGGGCTGGATTTACAAGCTGGCGAGGACAGAACTACCAACAGTAACTGGAAAAATGCCAGACATGCTACAGGAACGTGGGCTTTGGGTCAACACAAAGTAAATTTTGTGCATTACAGAATTGTGTGTAAATAGAGCTGTCTCCCGAGGTGGGACACGTCTTGCTACTGAGGAACATGGAGCTGGGTCTGAGTGATGTGTTGTGTGTTGTGCCAGACCTTCTGCTTGGCTCTCTCACACCTTGAGATTTGATGACAATGATGGTGGCACCTCCACTAGTGCCATGTTGTCACTGGGTGGCTAAACTATGCAGCTTATTCCTATTTCTTCTCCAGCACTCACTTCAACCTGCTAATTCTTTAGCAATCCACATTTGTCCATGGAAATGCAACGTTAGCAGGTTATTAAAGCATGTCTGCTCTCTTGCTTGTTCTGGAAAACCAATTTCACGGAACAATGTATGTTACGTGCCCCTCACCTCCACACCTCAATCTTGTATGATTTTTCATTAAAAAGGCAGTATCACATAGCACCCAATATGGTCAACAGAATTTGACTATTTGCTCCAGAACCTATAACTGGGGCAATATTGTTAACCTCTGTACCTCTCATTCTCCTGAACTGTAAAATAAGTCCAATAATGCCATCTGTCTCAGCAATGCAATGAGTATTAAAAGAGATAATGCACGTATGTGCTGACACGTGGTGCCCGAAATATAGTAGCTGCTCACCGCGTGTTAGCAACTGCGTTCTGTGGTTAATAAGAGAGACAGATTTCTCTGAGCTGCCTTCATTTAAGAAGACAATACGGTTTCCAGACATCGCTTTCCTGGGGCTAGCTATAGTATTATTATTCTGTCCTGATGGGAAGGAAGAGCCATTACCGGTGGTGAATTGCCAGTTTCCAAACAGGATGGATATGAGGGATGGTAGGAGGTAAGCTGAAATGTTACCCCCTGCCAGCTTTTTGAAATGCACATTCATCCGTCTCTTTGACATTCCTATAGCCACTTCCAATGACGGCTTTCAGCATATTATTTGCTTTCTTAACCACATCACTTTCCCCTGAGTTCAACATTCCAGTAGGATTCAGAGGCTCTTGGTACATTCTTCCAAAATGAATTCAGAAGGTAAGTCAAAGAGAAGGGGGAAATAGCTTTGAACAGGACACAGGGTTCAGACTGGGAGCGGGAGGGGGTTAAGGGGGAGGCTTTGTGACTCAAAGAGCTAACAGTAAATTCAGCCTCAGGCTTTCCATGTGCCAGGCCACTCAGCCAGGGGCCTGATGACTAATTTCAGCCCAGCATCCCACCCTGCTCCTCCGTCTAAGTAAGTGGATAATGGCCCTGTGTGCCTCCCGAAGGAGACAGAGAGGGACCACACAACGAATCAGAGGGTCAGTCTCCTCGGGAGAGTGAGAATGAAAGGAGCCATCACCCTTAGTCTTCCCTTCCTCTGTTTTGCTCTTTTAAGGGGCCCACATTAATAATAGCATATTTTTTTCTCCTTAAAGCTAAGCACTTCAATTTATGCATTTTCAAATTTATAATTAAAAACCCAGAGGCCAAATATCACTCACCAGCGGCCCTGTTCATAGCTGTCTCTGATACTGTGCTAACAACTTTGGGGGCTACTCCTCCATTCGTGTGTCTGTCTCCTTACTAGACTGTAAGCACCTTAAGAATGGAAACTGGCTCTCACTCATTTTGTATCCCCACCAGGGTAGTAATGCACAGCAGATACTACGCCTTGGCTTATTTGACTGGATTCAATTCTGCCTGCAGAAAACCACACTCTGTACTGCAGAGAGGAAAGCGAACACCATTGGAGGTGTTTTGCAGGCCACCTTAGAGTCAAGGTCTACTCTGGAACCAGCTTCCGTGGAGCAGACTTACTCCAGGGAGGTTTGAAAACCTTGGGGTCCTGAGATGAGCGATGCCCCCGCTGACCAGCACAGTCCTGAAAGCACGTGGCGTCACCGCAGCAGCTTGAGTCTGGGTTCCCAGGTTTTAGCTACATGGGTGTTGGCCTAAAGCCTGGACTCCCAGAGCTTTCTACTTTGTAAGCACCTAAGTGTCTGATTAAATAGCTTCCTGATGTCATTAATTCTGTTGGTTTCTGTTATCTGCAACTGAACTCTGATTTGGTGCCCATCGAACATCTGTGGAATTAATATACTGAGGAAGCGTCAGTTCCCTCTTTAGAGCCACTTTACATCAGTTACTCACACCTGGGCTCCTGAAATCACCCGTTGATTCTGAAAGTGACTGATTCATTAACATGTAAGACATGGAATTCTAAAATGCAATAAAAAGGAAAAAAAAAATCGTTGCCAAATACCACTCAGATAGAGATTTTTTTTAAATCTTACTATTATCTAGAAATCCCAGAAAGTGGTTTGTTCTTGTCACTTAGATCTAATTAAAATGGAGTGCTGCTGTATTTTCTAAGTGACCACAAAACTGTAGGTGATTAAAGATTATTCAAGTTTTACATTCTGAAATAAATGATTTGTGTGAAGTTGGGGAGCTATTAAGTTGTATTCATACTTCCAATTCAAAATCAAGATGACAGTTTTTGTATAATTTATGTTACATCTATTTCTTCTTTTTCAATACTGAAAATACTAGATTCCCAATGAATCTTAGAATAATAATAGCAACACTACTACCAATAATATGATTACTGAAATGAGTGTGTGTGTGTGTGTATGTGTGTGTGTGTGTTTGATATTATTTGTATCATCAGGGGAAATCCCACTTAGGATATACAGTGAGTTTTGTGTTTTAAAGACAATTAAGATAGTTTCTTTCTGTGAGGTTATGCCACAAATCAATACCTACTTGGGCTTACTTGGTTTCATTTGCTTTTGTTCTTTCAGGATTTCTTTATTGAGATTTAATTCTGTTGTGTAGTCATGAAAAGTATTTGATGATTCCAAAGTCCAATTTACAAAACATGGATAGTCAGAGAACTCTAGCTTATATCTTTGTCCCTTTATCCTGGTTTCACCCTCCCACAATATATATAAAACCATTGTTGTTTTGGGTTTATCCTCATTAAAAAAAAAAAAAGTCTAAGCAATTTGTGTGTATATATGTATGTATGTATATATGTATATGCGTATGTGGAGTATTTGTACCCTCACTCCATTTCATAGAAAAATGGTAGCATCTAATACACACTTTCTCCACTTTGCTTCTGTCAGTTAATGAACCATCGTGGAGGTCACTTCACAGCGATATATGAAGATACTCCCCCTCCTTTTTAGCTTTCATGATACTCCGCCGTGTGGATGTGCCACAGCTTATTCAATCAGACTGCTAGTGATGGTCATTAACTCGTTTTGCGTCTTTTATTTTTATAAACAGAGTCACAGAAGACAGCCATGTGCACGAAAATGTCTGAAAAGAAAGGTCAGCCCAGGATCAATGAGTACCTCTAAATACCATGAAGACATGGCTGATGCCAGTTCTGGGAAGTAAGTGTACAAAATGAGCCTGAATCACCTTGTACCACAGAGAAAAGACACTATGATTCAAGACTATTGAGTGTATGTTAAAAGGACCCAGGAACCATCCAGAGGTCAGAGATGGGTCAATTGAAATATCAGGAAGAACTGCAATAGATTGAAAAACATCAAATATATTAAAACCCCTTAGTTCATAATGACTTAAGAAGTTTGAAAACAACAATTGTTCACTTTTGACTAGAAAACCATCAAATTATTTTGAAAACCGATGAATAGAAGAAAACGATGAAGCATTTATCCTGACTTTCTTGTATCGCATACCTCAACGCAACTAAATAATTGATGAGAATAATTCTCTTTGTAGAAAGATTCCAGCTAATACTTTTTAAGTGAATGCTAGAATTATAATAATACCATTTTGGTATTCCTAATTAAGTAATGTATCTAAATAATGTTACAACTACTGCTGGCATCACAAAAAGAGAGACAACCAGCCATTATATGCCTTAAGAGGTCACAGCCCCACCTATGAGGTAGATTTACCAAATAAATCAAAACTGAATCTAATCAAGACTCTGGATCTATTGTCTGCGTCTATGAGCTTTTGTTTCTCATTTGTTTGTCCTGTTCTTTTGTTGTTTTTGGTTTATAGTTTAGTGGTTACCAGGGGATAAGAGGGGTGGGAGGAGGGAGATGAGGGTAAGGGGGATCAAATATATGGTGCTGGAAGGAGAACTGACTCTGAGTGGTGAACACACAATGGGATTTATAGATGATGTAATACAGAATTGTACACCTGAAATCTATGTAATTTCACTAACAATTGTCACCCCAATAAATTAAAAAATAAATAAATAAATAAAATTAAAAAAAAACAAAAAAACAAACAAAAAAAAGACTGGATCTAACTAATAATTTACAGAGAATACATGGGACAGAAGAACATGACACATGTCACCACAAGGATCCAATTAGTAAATGTCAACTGTGGGTAACGCTACAGGCAAACAACTTTGATTTATTCAAATGCAAGGGGAAAAAAGAAGGAAATTGAATCTGCAAATTAAAAGAGATTTTTAAAAATTTGTTTTGATCCTGCTTTGAAGATATTTTTAAAACTTTTAAAAATTGTATGACAATCAGGAAAATTTAAATATAGATATTTAATGATACTAAGGAACTATCATTGTAACGTAGAATAATAATATTGTGTTAACTTTTTAAAGAATGTTGGTATTTGAGAGATAAAGATTGAAAATGTTATGGGTGCAATAAGACAAGGTCTTGATAAAATAATATGAAGAGGAAATAAAATGAGTTTTGTTTGAAATAATCCAGGAATCCAGGTGAGGGTAGAAATGGATAGGGGTAGAGATGAAGCAAAATTGTCCATGTGCTAACAACTGTTTAAGAAGGTAATTGATATATGGGGACTTATTATACTCTTCTCTATACTTTGACATATAATAAACACTCTATTAAAAAGCTTTTTAGAAAAAGACACTGGATAGCTAAAAAAAAGTATTATAAGGGGCAAAGAACCAAAACATAAGATTCAGCTCCTAGGAACAACATTAAATCAAGTCCGAGAAAACTTTAGTAAGGAATACCCAGCAGCCATCACCAAGCATTGGATATTCTGCTCTACTCTTACAACCAGAGAGAGAGAGAGAAAGAGAGAGAGAGAGAGAGAGAGAGAGAGAGAGAGAGAACTCTCCACTTCTTCCCCCCCAGGAACTTGTGAGGGAAAATCTGGGGCAGATGCCTCTGGTTATTAGAGCCTTGGGCAAAAGTGTCAAGGGAGGCTGAGAAAGTGGGCAATATAAGCATCTAGTATTTTCTGTTCCAATAATAAGGGAGGGGGGAGGGTTACCTGCCCTATCCTTATTTTGAAGAATCGAAAGTGAGGAATTCCCAAAATATAGGAAGAAATTCAGACACTGGACAGCAAAAATAAATGAACAATGTTTATTTCACTAGGCAAGTAACAACCTCTGAGTGTCATTTTCCTTCTCTGTAAGATGACCAAACAACACCACCTATTTCCTAAAACTGCTGTGAGGACCAATAGGGATAAAGTATCTATGAGATAGCACTAAAGGTCACTCGGCAATCTTTCCTCCCTCTCTCCTTCCCTACCTTCCTCCCTTCCTTTTTTCTTTCCATCCTTCCTCCCTCCCGTCCCTCCTTCTTGTCTTATTTCGGTTACTACCTCCATTATTTCCCCAGGATAATATTCTGTTTACTTAAAAGACACAAAGTAAGTAAATATTTCTGAAATTGAATTAGATTGAATTGAACCCATGTTTTCATAGGGAGGGAAATGTTCCCTTTTTCCCTTAGCTCTCTCTCTCCTTGTACACCTGGCTTCACAGGAAAAGAAATCAGCATTTGGAAATGCACACCTGCCTCACCCACAGGTGAACTATTAAAGCTTTTCCACATGTCCCAAATCCCCAACCTTTGATCAGCATGATGGGAACGTTCATCATCCCATAAAGCAATGGATGAACTCGTCGTGTCATTGAAATCAGTACTTCTTCTCATTTTATCCTTCCCCAGGATAAAATAGCCCTGAACTTCCAGCAGTCTCCTTAGAGTGAGGTGGCCCTTGGGTCATGGAGTTCTGTGGGCTGGATTGACTCAACAATGGTTAGCTGACTTTCAATTCTTTTCTTCCTTCCTGCACATTCATAACATCAGAGAGGGAAGGAGTTCTGTGTCATCAAGGTACCCATGACTGGGTCGGTCTCTCCCACTGCCAGTTAGCATAATAATTTTGAAAGGTGGCTGGAACATCTGACCTCATGTTGATAGGAAAGTTCTATGATTAATGATGGTTTTTACTTGGACTTCAACAATTGACTCACACAGAAAATGAGCAATCTATAGGTCAGATATCCTACATCCCAGTCATTTTCTTCCTTCAGTCAGCAATTCAGAGAACTAAATACTGACCAGCTGTAAAAGACATCTATCCTGTCAGTAGAAAAACCTATTTAATGGGCTCCTAAGAGAAATTGTTTAAAATAATGTTATGCAATTTTCCCAAGAGTTAGTGTTGAAAAATGAACAAAAGGAAAATTTAACAGCTAAGTGAGGTGTTACTTTATTCATAAAGCGAGGTTATTCTCTTGTTTGTTTTCTCCTGTGGTTCAGGCATTTTGCAGCCACTTTAAAAACTGTGATATGTTTCATTTAGTAATTGGACAAATATTTATTGAGGGTTTTCTATGTATAAGAAATTGTACAGAACCATAACAATGCAAGAATGAAAATATATGGTGCTAGTACTCAAGGATTTTAATACTACTAATGTGAATGCTATTAATAGTCTCTAATGTGTCTATGAATCTTTACTTTTTGCAGTGTTTTAACATGCCCTAGGTCATTGAAAGAATTCCTATAATTCAAGGTGATAATTCTTTTTTTTCAAAATTGGTTTACCACTCTATTTTACCCCATCCTAACTTTCAGAAGATCATATATTTAACACACTTAGCCCATAAGCTCAAGAAGTAGTAGAATGCTCCCTCCCCCAGATATTTCATACCTTTAGTACAGTGAATATACAACAGAATTTGTGTGCTCCTATCAGACATGTGTCACATAGCTGCTTTTATTTTGTTTGGCTAAGAGGATGCTGTAACTTAATAAAAAATTCACAAAGCAATCTCCTGTTTTGCTTTGACCTAGGTTCCTAATTCCTTGATGTTAGAAAGGGCTTGGACTAAGTGCCTGATGAAGTTTGTAAATCTCAATCCTTCCCCAACCATCAAAACCATTAATCTCGGTTGCTAGAGAGGAGGGGGATGGGGATAAGGGGGAAGGTGAGGGGATTAGAAAACAGTCAATAACCACAAGATAGCCATGGGGTTTTGAAAATTAATTTGGGGGAAATCAATAATGTTGTAAAGATTTTTAGGGTATCCAATGGACACTTGTCTCATTAGGGAGACCACCTCAGGGATGATGTAGATGCCTGATCACTGCTCTCTACACCTGAAGCTGAAGCTGAACAATAATGAATGCCAACTACAAGTTTATATATATGGTTACAAGAAGCAGAGTACAGCATTAGGAATAGAGACAGTGGAAATGTAATGGTTCTGTGTGATGTCAGAGGGATAGTGGATGGGGGAGAGGGGTTCACACAGTGTGAGGGATATAAAAGATAAACGTCTAAGTTTTACTTTGTCTTGTGCACCTGAAATTAATAAAAAAATTGGGGGAAAAAAGTGTACCTGAAACTGTTGCTTATATCCTATTTCACTTTTTGAGATTTGTATTTATTTTTCAAGCAAAATAAAAGTAACATCAAGAATTAAAAAAAAAAAAGTCTACCCAAAATGTAATACTACTAAAAATAAAAATAAAAACAAAAAACAAACCATTCATCTCACTCCCATGTTCCACAGTCACCTAAGCAGCCCTCTTGAACTGACTCCCACACCTGTTCATTAAATAAGGAACAAAATAAAAGCAGATGCTGTTTAAAATCCCTTTTCTTCAACAAGGTCTTTTGTTTTGAAATTCTGAAATGGACCCCGGTCTATTATCTCACCAGCTGTGGCCTTTTATCTCCTAAAGAGAATAGCTGACATCACACAAGGCAAAGCCATTGTGCTTAACAGATGCCATAAATATCTCCCCTAAATCCTACATGATAAATTTCAATTTGATTAGTAAAGCAGATACTGTATGTGCAGGGAGGAGATAGGGGACAGGGAGAGGCTTTGATGATGCCAAAATGAGCCTCTGGAGATATCCCATCCCTCCCTTCCGAATTTTACTATCCAACAACTGAAGCCATAAAAATGGTAGACAATGCAGTCTGGATTATCCACTCCCATTGCTTTGTTTTGTTTTGTTTTAACTGATGTTCGGTTATGGACAACCTAAAATTTACTTATACAGAATCCAAAGCAAGGTTAATTTGTTAAATGTCCAATGAGAACACAACTCATATACAAAAATCTCACTGTGCTTTTTAGACCACAGCCTGAAAAAGGGAAAAAAAAAAATCCCGTGAATGAAAAGTAAAACAAGGAGTGAGAGATCCAAGATGGCAAAGTAGATCAACACGGTGCCTGCTTTCTTCTATGAACACATTATAATTACAACTAAATTATAGAACAATCAACCTGGAGAATCATCTGAAGTCTAGCTGAACAGAAGTTTTATAACCAAGAATATAAAGAAGAAGCCACATTGAGACTGGTAGGAGAAGAGAAGACGTGAAATGGGCTGGCCCCAAATCTTTGTGTGGGGGTTGAGAATCAGGAGGGATATCTCAGCTGGAGGTTCCCTGCAGTGAAGCAAGGAAACCCAGCCCCCACCAGGTTCCCCAGGCCAGAATAATGGTGCCTGGAAGAGGAGTCCTCACAACATCTGACTGTGAAAAACAGTGGGGATTCCAAGCATCCAGTCGGGATGGAAGGTTGCAAGAAATCCAGAGAGCCTCTTAAAAGGCCAGTGCACAGACTCACTCACAGGCACTCACCCTGGGCCCCAGTGGAGGAACAGTGATTCAGGGTGTGTCAGAGTCATACTGGGAGTAGACTGAGTTGTGTAGCTTCCAGGTGAGGGCTGGAAGACAGTCACCATTTTCCCTGGGTGGGGTCCTCCTTCCATGCAGCCAGCAGGCAGGCACTATCTTTCCTGTGTCATGCTTTCCCACACAGAAAAATCTGAATCTGATTGGCTTGGTGATCCCCACATGGCCAAATCTGAATCTTATTGGCCTGGGGAGCTCTGCTGCTCCACCCTGCTGACTCACTGGGAACTGACCCTACTCAACTCCCCCAACACCTGAGGCACCTTGTCAGCCAGCAGCCAGCCTCAGCCACATTGTACTCTTTCTTGAAACACTATCAGAGTCCACAGGCCCCACTGAGCAGTGACAGGCCTCAGTGTGCTCTACGACTTTTGCAGAGTAGCTCCAGACTCAGCACTGACACCAAACCAGAATCTACCCTAACCTGGTGAACACAACTCTTCCCACTTTAGTGACTCCCTGAGACCCTGCCTCACCCAACTTGTATACTGCACGAGGATTTATCAGTGACTGAAACGTAAGGGAACTGGCAGGTAGCAACAAGCTCAAAGTGTTCTAGCCTTTTTCAGAGCTACCCAGACCCGGTACTGGGAGCCGTCCTCAGTTCACGTTGTGACCTCTCCTACACACCTCTAGGCTTAGCACAGGTGTTTAAACAATGTGGATCACTTTGTAGCTACTAACAGGTAGTTCCCGGCTGGTCACAGGCAGTGCGTGACCTGAACTGGCAACAGATCTGCTCCCAAGAGCCCCCAGAACCAACATACTTGCAGGTTGTCTTCAGACCTAGCAGAGCACACCCAATTAGTGTCACAAGCGGCACACACAAAGGGCAGTCTCAATAGGCACCAAAGCCTACTGGGGCAAATCCCACTCTGTGGAGTAAGCCCCCAACATAGCAGCCCATAAGCTGTAGATGTGGCTAACCTCCCCACAGCCAATCCCACCCAATGACATGCCAATAGTATTCAGTATTAGGCTCTACTATATGGGAGGGCACAGCCAACCCACACAAGGGACACTCCTGAAACACTTGGAGCAGGTGACCAGGCAGACTATTCCTGGGCCCCCTCACATGGCACCTACTAAATAAGGCCACTCAGCCAAGACTGGGAGACATATCAGATATATCTAACACATAGGGGGGGGAAAAAAAACACAGAGGCAGCCAAAATGAAGAAACAAGGAAATACATCCCAAATGAAAGAACAGGAGAAAACTCCAGAAAAAGAACTAAATGAAATGAAGGCAAGCAACCCACCAGAGACAGAGTTCAAAACAATGGTTATAAGGATGCTCAAGGAACTTATGGAGAACTTGAACAAAGAGATTGCAAGCATAAAAAAAAGACAGAGAAACCATAAAAAAGAACCAGTCAGAAGTGAAAAATATAATAATTGAAATGAAGAATGCACTAGAAGGAATCACCAGCAGACTAGATGAATCAGCGATTTAGAAGACAAGGTAGCAGTGAACACGCAAACAGAACAGCAAAAAGAAAAAAGAATCTAAAAAAATGAGGATAGTTTAAGAGGTCTTTGGGACAACATCAAGCAGAGCAACATTCACATCATATGGGCACCAGAAGGAGAAGAGAGAAAGCAAGGGATTGAGAATCTATCTGAAGAAATAGTGACTGAAAACTTTCCTAAACTGGTGAAGAAAATAGACAGACCAGCCCAGGAAGCACAGATAGTCCCAAACAGGATAAACCCAAAAGGCCCACACCAAAACACACTGTAATTAAAATGGCAAAGATTAAGAAAGAGAATCCTAAAAGTAGAAAGAGAAAGGCAACTAATAAATTATAAGGGAGCTCCCATAAGATTTTCAGCAGATTTCTCAACAGAAACTTTGCAGGCCAGAAGAGATTGGCACAAGATATTCAACGTGATGAAAAGCAAGGATCGACAACCAAGATTACTCTACCCAGCAAAGCCATCATTTAGAATCAAAGGACAGATGAAGAGCTTCCCAGACAAGAAAAAGCTAAAGGAGTTCCTCAATACCAAACCAGTATTACAAGGAATGTTAGAGGGACTTCTTTAAGATGGGGGGGGGGCAGGGGAGGAGATCAAAATTATGAATATTAAAATTGCAATAGCTACATATCTATCAACAATTACTTTCAATGTAAATGGATTAAATGTTCCAATCAAAAGACATAGGAGAGCTGAATGGATAAGAAAACAAAATGCTTATATATGCAGTCTACAAGAGACTCACTTCAGATTGAAAGATACAAACACAGACTGAAAATAAAGAGATAGAAAAAATTTTTTCATGATAACGAAAACAAACAAACAAACAAACTAGGGTAGCAATACTTATACCAGACAAAATAGACTTCAAAACAAAGGTTATAATAAGAGACAAAGAAGGACCCAGTAATCCCACTTCTGGGTATTTATCTGAAAAGACCCAAAATGCTGATTCGAGGGGACAATCCATATGTTCATTGCAGCATTGTTTACAATGGCCAAAATGTGGAGGCAGCCTGGGTGTCAGTTGATAGGTGAATGGATAAAGAGTAGGAGGTACATATATACAATGGAATATTGCTCGGCCATGGAAGGCAATGGGTTCTTGCCATCTGTGGTGGCATGGATGGACTTGGAGGGTATTGTGCTGAGTCATGTCAGACAGAAAAAGACAGGTGCAATGTGGTTTCACTTGGATGTGGAATCTAAAGAACAAAATAAACAAACAAAACAGAAACAAACTCACAGATACAGAAAACATTTTGATGATTGCCAGATAGAAGGGGGTTTGGGTGTGGGTGAAAAAAGAGGAAACGATTAAGAAGTATACATTGGTTTTACAAAGTAGTTATGGGGACATAGGGTACAGCATAAGGAACATATTTGATAATATTATAACTATATATAGTGTCAGATGGGTACTAGACTTATTGGGGTGATAGATGGGAGAGGGTTGGGAGGCAGAGTGAAAAGGGGGAAGCCATGGAGATATAAAGCATAGGGAACATAGTCAATGATATGACAATAACCATGTATGGTGCCAGGTGGGCATTAGACTAGTCAGGGGGCTCACTTCTTAAATTGTGTCTAACCACTAGGCTGTACACCTGAAATTAATATAAAGTAATATTGAATGTGAACTGTAATTGAAAAATTTTTAAAGGGAAGAGAAAGTGAAGGGAAATAAGAGGTTCAAATTTCCAGGTATAAAACAAATAAGTCATGGGGATGTAATGTACAGCATAGGGAATATAGTCAGTAATATTGTGATAGTGTGGTACAGTGCCAGATGGTTGCTGGACTTATGTTGATCATTTCTTTAGATATATAAATGTTGAATAACTATGGTGTACACCTGAAACTAATATAATATTGTATGTTAGCTGTATTTTTAATAAAAATCTTAAAAATAAAAAAGGAAAGGAAATCAAGGTCTTTCAGATTTGTACGTGAATTTAAAATGACTTTATCCCTGATTCACATACTACTTTATTTTTGATTCTTGGGAAGACCTATCCCTGTACTGTGACTTTCTGTCTTTTTTTTTTTTTTAATAACAAGTTTCTATTTGCAACTATTAGTTGGTCTTTCCACAAAATGAGGGTGCTGGAAGGACTGAGAAGGGAAAGAATATTTCTGGATAAAATGGAACTGGTGAGTATGGAGTTGTCAATTCTTATTGACAACTAGTCTGACCAAAGGAACTAGATAATATTTTGCTTGGTCCTCCTAATGTACATTTATTCAAATAAAAACAACAAAAAAGAGGCTATTGTCAGGGGATTAAAGGGTGAAAATAAAACAGTATTTTGATGTTCTTTTTACTACTTGGACCTCCATTTGCTGTAAGGTATAAGTTTAACGTAGTTTTCTGGGTTTGTTTTGTTTTGTTTTGTTTTAAGCGACAGCCATTCCTGATCTGCTGAAGAGGAGTGTAATGTAAATAATAAAATAATAAAGGGCAGGCGAAGAGACACCCTCACAGACACTCATTCCTTCTGGAGCCTACTTCCGAGGCAGCCAAGAAAGGAGCCTTTGGACAATAGAAAGGAAGGGACCAAGGATGGAAGATAAGTGAAAGATAATGGGTAGCTTTGGAGCCAATACAGGTACAACAAAGAAGCTGAAAACTTCTGCTAATTTATCTCATGGTAAGCGATTCATTTCTGCTCGTAGCCCAAACCCATTGCCAATTCAACTCCTCCCCCCAGCGCACATTTCCTCACTCCCCATACCTCCTTAAACAGAACAGGGCACAGGGTACTTCGCATTTTACTAAGACATTTGAATTTATTCAAGTCCACACTGGCTTAGATAAAGTTTGGGGTCTTGTCCTCTGTTCATCGCTGAGAGTTTGGTTACATTGCTGTCATCATTGTATGTTCTCCGTTCACAGATGGACACTGTGGTCCTTGGCCAGAGGGGCGGAGCTTACTCGTTGATTCAAGTGCTCTAAGGTACTGGGTGGAATGTATCTCTTAAGTTACCGCTACTACTGATGATGGAGGTAGACAACATATAAGACGCCTCTGCCCAGTCCAGCCTCCTTGCAGGAGGCGGAATTCCCTGGCAAACCCTCCACCCTGCTGATTCAACCACCACTCAGACTGCCCTCAGAGGTTGCTGGCTTTAGGCTGGAAGTTACAGGAAACCTTTCGGCCTCTACTTGGTTATTTATAGAGAAGTTTATAGGATTCTTCCACAACTCAAAAAAGGAAAATCAAACAAATGTCACCTCCTATTATCGTAGCAACTAAGTTCCACTCTGAAAATAGAAGCTAGAACCTTAGCATATGAACCAGTGAACCAATCCACTAGTGGATTTATATTTTAGCAACACATTTACATTAAAAAGAAATTCTATCAAGTTTCACCCCCTCTAGAGAAGTTTCCCTGGCTAATCTCACTTTTATTTGAACCCTTTAACATTTCTTTGCATGGGGCTAATGTTTTACCGTGTTTCCCCGAAAATAAGACCTAGCCTGATAATCAGCTCTAATGCGTCTTTTGGAGCAAAAATTAATATAAGACCCGGTCTTATTTTAATATAATATAAGATCGGGTCTTTATAATATAATGTAATGTAATGTAATGTAATGTAATGTAATGTAGTATAATACAATGCAGTATAGTATAATATAATGTAATATAATAAATATAATTAATATAATATAATATAATATAATAATATAACATAATATAATATAAATACTGGGTCTAATATAATATAATATAACACGCAGTCTTATTTTAATTTTTGCTCCAAAAGGCACATTAGAGCTGATTGTCTGGCTAGATCTTATTTTTGGGGAAACGGCAATAATGGATTTCGAGGAACAGAATTGGAGTATTCATAATCCTTTCTCTCTCCCTCCCCCCTTCTTTCTTCCTTCTTTCCTTTCCTGTCTCTCACTTTCCCTTCCTTCCTTTCTGTGTTTCACAAATACTAATCTAAAACTTATTTGCCAGGCACTGTTCTCAGAACTTCAATCCTCATAACAACTCTAGGAGGTAGGAACAATTATCAACCCCATTTCACAGATGAGAAGACTTGTTTTATGACACACTGTCATCGCTGGCCTAGGCACGACTCTGTTTTATTTCATTTACTCATTTCTATTCATTTGCTCCTTACTTTGTGAGTAATAAAAACCAACCACACAACCCAAGAATTAGAACACGAATAATACATTGCCTTCATGATCCTCTCCTACCCATTACCCTGCTGTGTTGCTCTGAAAATACTCAACGCTGTCTTTTCATTATAGTCTTGCTCGATTACAAAAGTAATTTTAGCCCATGTACATGTTTGATCAGAAGTTTTATTGCTTAGTTTTAGTAACCTCTGAACCTTATAAGCATATCATGCTGTGGTCTTGGGAACTTACTGTCCACTTGGCAGCCTAGTATCACATGTAGCTGGAATTCATTGTCACTGGCATCACACAGACCACGATGTACCACAATTTATTCGTTTCCCTATTGATGCTCATTTGGTATCTGCTCTTGCTGTGACAAACAGCACTATTATGAATATTTTTGTACATTTCTCATAGTGCACAAATTAAAAGGATTTCCTTTGGTATGTACTTAGAGAATTGTTAGGTCACAGAGTATACGAATGTTCAATTTTAAAAGTAGCTCTCCAAAGTGGTTAACCAATTTACACCAATATATATAAGAAATTTGGTTAATCTATATACTCTCCATCTTTTGGTATATTTTAAATTCTTAAATCTTGCCAATAAATTGAGCATAAATTGGTATCTGTTATAATCATGGTTCACTAATCTGTATCTTGATTTGCTAGTCTATATTGCTATAAAAAGGCTGGGCATACTTCCCTATGTTTTTAGCTGTATATTTTTTTCCTTCTGTGAATGTCTGTTCCTGTGTTTTAATCTTTTCTTTTAAATCTTTTTTTCTATTGAGCTGTTTGACCTTTCCTTAGTACTTTATAGGAGTCTTTACATATTCTGGATACTAAACCTTTGCCAGCAATATATGTGTTGCAAATTATTTTCTCTATGTTTGTAGCTTGTTTACTCATGTTCTTTAAGATTGTTTCTGATGAACAGGATTTCTTAATTTTCATAAAGTCAAAATCACAAATCTTTCCTTTTATGGTTTGCACTTTTTGTGCCTGTTTAAGAAATCCTTCCTTACCCCAAGGTCGGAAAGATATCCACCTATATTTTTCTACTGAGAGTTTTAAAGTTTGCTTTTGACATTTAAGTTCCCTAATCCATCTGGAGTTGATTTTTGAGAATGGTGTAAGGGTGGGATCCAAATTCATTTTTTTTCCAAATGGACAACCGATTTTTCCATCTCCTTTTATTGAATAATCCCTCTTTTCTCCACTGAAATGCCAGGCCACCTCTGCCCTCATTAAAGTTCCACATATGCATGGATCTATTTCTGGGCTCTCTATTCTATCCCATTGGTTCTCATGTTTACACCTGCAGGGTGGTATTTTGGTCAGAGCACAGGATTTAGAGTCAAAAAAGATCTGGTCATTTGTAACCAAGGGAACTTGAACAGGTCACCTGACTATTCTGTTCAGTTTTCTCATTTGTAAAATATGATCATCAATTCCTACCTCATAAGGATGATGTAAAGATTAAAGGGATATCTACGAAAGTGTTTTGTAACCCATAAAATTCTAGTAAACAGTCTACATTGTCATGTGTTTTATAAACATTGTCAAAGTGTTTCTTTTTGCTTTTATTTATTTTATCTTTGAGAAATCTTTTGGTTGGTAGTTACAAAAAAACCTGACTTACATTGGCTTTAAATATAAAATGTAACGACCCACGTAACTTAAGCATTCCAGTGGTTGGTGCTTTAAACAGTAATCTTTTTGGAGACTCCAAAGAAATATGTTTTCATCTCTCCTCCCTGATTCCTGCAGTGTCACCTTCATCTTTTAGCCCCTATGGTCATAATGTGGCTGTCAGTGGTTTCTGTGTCCTTGTTCACAACCAGCCTTAAGACAGGTTCCCTCCAAAGGGTTTCTAGAACAGAATGAAAAGTTTTCTTCCCTAGATACCTCAGTGAAGTCCTCTGTTTAGATCTCATGGGCCTCATTTGGGCCCTGTGTTCGGTTCTCATCCAAGCACTGGGTGACAAGATGGGATAGGAGGGTGGGCCCCTTCCTCTAATGCACAGGAATTGTGTGCAGACTATTACAAATCTGGTTACTATTACTTAAAGGAAGCAGAGAGAATGGATACTTGGGTTGGGGTGGGGGGACACCCGTAGCCAATGGTCATTACATGGCCATTCTTTGAAACAAAATAACATTTTTTGAGACAAAATAACACATGTATATGGTCACAGATCAAGAGATGAAGAAGAGCTTAGAGCAATATATATATATATATATTATTATTATTATTATTTTAAAAAAAAAGATTAGAGTGGAAAAAGCAACGGCTTTTCTCACCAACCCCAGTCCCACTTCTAGAAAGACATTCTTTTAACCCTATGGGTATTGGATTCTCCTGGCAACTGCTGACCTAACTCTAAACAATATTTTAGACTTCTGTTTCTTTATAAAATCAGATTTATATATTGCAATACATTTATACTTCCCCATCTTTTTACTCACAAACTGCAACGTTTGATAGTAATATTATTATTTTTAAATATTTTACTGTTATTTAAAATATACATATTTTACTGTTTAACTTTGTGATTTTAAATAATAGATCCATATTTCTTTTTCCATCAATTTTAATTAGTATTGCAACTTCCTTCTCTGAAGAATTTTAGCCACCCTTTTCCTCTCCTCCAGCCCCTCCCTCCTTTCACTTCCTTTTTCTATCAGACATATTTTGACTTTCAAGATTGTAGACACTCATGTTTGACCTTCAACAATAAATAGGACTTTCTTGCTCTGTATATATTACAAGTTGAATTTGCAAAAATTGTTCATGGTCAGTCCAAATTTTCTACCAGAATACTATTTCTTTTCCTGTGCATAAAGTATTAGTTAAAGTACACCCCTACACCAATTATAGTAAAACATTCACTAGCAGCGAGGTTAAGTGGAATCTGTTTTACTCTATTTTTTCAACTGAGCTTTGAATTTGTGTATTATAGGATCATAACTTTCTACTACAGATTTCATTTTTCTTAGAGTTTCTAAATATCCTCACTTTCTGTTTTTATCTCTTAATTCTTGGGTTCTATTGCATGGAATTCTTTTCTTTCCCCCACAAGAGACCTCTTTCATGGGTCTCTGTGTCCTCCTACACCAAAGTAGAATGTTTTTTTTTGGGGGGGTGCGGGGGCTGCTTTATAATGATCATTTTGGGACTCCTCTTCTCTCCTGTGTTGGCTCACCCTCTGAATCCTATATCATCCATGTCTTGTATTTTCTTCCTGTTGCTTGACTAAAGTCACAACTTCAACTAACTTCCTAGAAAACCATCATGAAAAGTAAACATTACCCTTCCTTGCTGTCAGAAAATATGTTTATTTTGTTCCCACACCTGATTGATATGTTGGCTCAGAACATTTCTTCATTTTCTTGTAATATTCAGTTGTTTATGAGAAGTCCAATATCGATGTGATCCTATTGCTTTACATATGGCTTGTTTTTCCTTTTTGGAAGATTTTATGAAAATTCCTTTGCTCATGATGAACTATAACTTAATCAGAACATTACATATTACGTGAAGAGAGGCTTAAAATATGTATATATATATATATATATATACACACACATATATTTATATTTATAAATATAAATATATATATTTATAAATACAAATATATTTTAAATACTTAAATATTTATAATTTATATTTATATATTTAAATATTTATGTATATTTAAATAAAGTTGCTAATATATATATTTAAATATATATTTTAAATATTTATTTATAGTCTTCCATGAAGCTTCAATAATTTTGTCACTCACGGATATTTAGTTTATATGTAGATGTTAAGATTACTTTAAAATTGTAATGCATAGGGAAAATAAATCTTTGGAAGCATAGAAACAAACAAACCAAAAAAAAAGCTAAATATGTTAAAAAGAGTTGGTGAGTAGAGGGAATAATTTTGCATTATATTTTCTTATATACATAGTTTTTCTACATAAAAATATTACAATCTTAATTTTGAGACTGGGATAGGGAAGAAGAAAGGATCGTAAAAATATCAACCTGAGAACAAAGATTCATCTAAACCAGCGTCTAGGGAATATACAGTGGTTAGTTCAGACAAAGGCCAGTGCCCTGCACCGTCTTGCCCCTGACACATAAATGAAAATTCATGCTGCTAATATCAACCTAAACGCTCTAAAACTCATCAGACATCAAAGAAAGATGGAGTTATGTTTACTACATGGAACTTTGCTAAGGGCATTTTATAAGGATTATTTAAAAAGTGTTGAAATAAGAATGATTTTCTGACTAACCTATAATTAACCATAACATTAAGTTACTCCAATTGTTCCAGTCCATTAAAATTCTGTGTAATTACACTCTGACCAGGGCCTCATGCTCACCTCCCTAGCAACCTTTGCCAGAGTGTTATTCTATGTATTAAACCACCAAAATACAGTCTAGTGGTGCAAAGCTGAACAACACAGCCCAACTGCCCTCTATACGTTAACACCATGAGGTCTGACTCTTTGGGAATCTGATAGAAGGTGTTCTTAGTGTCCTGAACACACTGAGTTACTGTCACCCAAGGAGGTGAAGTTAATTTACTACTCCAAAAGCACCAGCGATATTCTTGAATACCTCCGTCCCAGTCAAAATTCTATGACAGAGGGCATGACAGAAGAAAACAAGATCTATCTCTGAGAAAAGTACCACTCAGAAAGAGAGACGAGATATAAACACAGCAAACCATAAAACAGCGTATTAACAAGTTGCTTTCAGACAATCACACGGGGAAGGTAGAGTTTAAATGGTCAAGGGAATCAGAAAATATAGTCAAGAATTTGAACTAGATCCAGATTTTTATGCAACTATAATAAGACTAAAAGAGATTCAAATGTGTCTGAATCTGGAAAAGGGCGGTGTCAGCCTCTATAAATCTATTTACATGAAGACTGAGACAGCTTATGGGACAGAACTGGTCCTGAGGGAGGAAGAATGCAGGCATGATAAAGTGACTCAGTAAAAACACCTTAGTCATTGGACGAGGAAGATGATTCTGAACATAGCAAGACCCCAACTTAACCCCGATTGGGCTTAGTCAGAGTATTATGGAAAGAAAGCTGTTCTAACTAAGTGTTGAAATAGTAATTTTGTTTTGTGACATAAGCAACTCTACTTTGGGATCTCTTCTAGAACTTAACAAAAAGGGAAACTCTCTCCCCACTACTTTTCCAAAAGACATCACACAGGGCTGGCACCTCAAGGACACATGCAAAGTGCCCAGCAGGGCCAGCACTGTACCAACTACCAGGCCTTGTCAATAGTCTGCAGGTGGTCAATCAGGAGGAAATGCCATGCTTTTGGATCAGTAACTGAGGCAAGGTACCCAGCAGTGGAATAAAGGCAGCAAATGAGACAGGCTTTTATACCCAGCTCAGCCTTAGTGGCCGTCAGTAGGACACTGCTGAACCAGCAGAAATGTAAGTGAAAATGCCAAGCTTGGCAGAGCATAGAGGTACCTGTCATGCCAAGTACAGCAGCAACACACTCCATTTAAGACCTGTTAAATGGACACTGCTGAACCAGCAGAAATGTAAGTGAAAATGCCAAGCTTGGCAGAGCATAGAGGTACCTGTCATGCCAAGTACAGCAGCAACACACTCCATTTAAGACCTGTGGTGCCAGAGGGGATCCAAGACAGTAGAGTAAATAAACACTGTGCCTCTTTCCTTCTGTGAACACATTGAAATTACATCTAAATTATAGAACAATCAACCTGGAGAACCATCTGAAGTCTAGCTGAACAGAAGTTTTATAACTAAAGATATAAGGAAAAGCCATGGCAATACTGATAGCAGCGGTGGAGACATGAAATGGGCTGGCCCCAAACTTCTGTGTGGAGGTTGAGAATCAGAGGGAATACCCTCTGGCTGTGGAGGTTCTCCCCGGAGAAGCAAGAGACCCCAGCCCCACACCAGCCTCCCCAGCCCAGAGTGCTGGTACTGGGAAAAGGAACCCCCACAACATCTGACTGTGAAAAACAGTAGGAATTCTGACCATCCAGGTGGGATGGAGCTGTGAGAAACCCAGGAGTTCTCTTAAAGGGCCCACGCACAGACTCACTCGCTCGCAGGCACTCAACTTGGGCTCCAGCGGAGGGACAGTGACGCGGAGGGATGTCAGAGGCATACAGGGGCAGACTGAGGTGTGTGGCTCAGAGTGCGGGCTGGAGGATAGTCGCCATTTTCCCTGTGTGGGGTTTTTCTCCCAAGTAGCCGGAAGGCAGGCACTTTATTTCCTGTGTTGAGCCCTCCCCCATACGGCCAAATCTGAATCTGATTGGCCCGGTGAGCTCTGCTGCTCCACCCTGCTGACTAACTGGGAACCCATCCTACCCAACTTCCCCAACACCTGAGGCACTTTCTCAGTGAGCAGCCAGACCCAGCTGCATGGCACTCTTTGTTGGAAAACTATTAGAGTCCACAGGCCCCAGGCAGGCAGCAACTAGCCTCGGTGTGCTCTGAGACTTTTGCTGAGAAGCTCCAGGCTCAGCATTGGCAATGAACCAGAGTCTACATTAACCTGGTGAACACAAGTGTTCCTACTATAGTGACTCCCTGAAACCCTGCATCACCTAACTTGCATACCACATGTGGCTTTATCAGTGGCTGAACCTTAAAAAAGCCAGCAGATGGCAGCAGGCCTCCTAGCTTTAGGTGGAGCTACACCAGATCTGGTGGCAGCCATCTTTGGTTTACAGTGTGTTCCCTCCCACATGCCTCCAGGTTTAGCACAGGTGTTTGAATAATGGTGGATTACTTTGTAGCTCCTACCAGGTAGTCCTCCACAGGTCACAGGCCTTCAGGAGCCCCTCCCACGAGGCTCCAGAACCAACATACTTGGAGGTTGGCTTCAGACCACAGCAAAACACCACCCAATTAGTCCCACAAGCAGCACACACAAAGGTCTCAACAGGCAGCAGAGCCCATTGTGGAAAATCTTATTCAGTGTGGTAAACCCCCTGCTCAGCAGCCCATAAGCTGTGGACATGGCTAAACCCCACAGCCAATCAGCCTGAGGGTCAATGTCACCCACTGATGTGCCAATAACAATCAAGGCTCAACTATAACAGGACGGCACACACCAATCCACACAAGGGGGTCACCCAGAGCAGGTTGACCAGGCAGACTGTGTCACTGGGCCACACAGGGCACCTACTACATGAGACCACTCTTCAAGACTGGGAGGCATAGCAGATCTACCTAATACATAGAAACAAAAACAGAGACAGCCAAAATGAGGAAACAAAGAAATATGTTCCAAATGAAAAAACAGGAGAAAAACTCCAGAAAAATAACTAAATGAAATGGAGGCAAGCAACCTACCAGATGCAGAGTTCAACAATGGTTACAAGGATGCTCAAGGAACTTAGTGAGAACTTCAACAAAGAGATTGCAAGCATAAAAACGGACCCAGAAATCATAATAAAGAACCAGTCAGAAGTGAAGAATACAATAATTGAAATGAAGAATGCACTAGAAGGAATCACCAGCAGACTAGATGAAGCAGAGAATTGAATCAGAATTGGAAAACAAAGTAGCAGAAAACACCTAATCAGAAGAGAAAAAAACAAAACAAAACAAAAACTTGAGGATAGTTTAAGAGACCTCTGGGACAACATCAAGCAGTACAACATTTCATCATAGGGGTACCGGAAGGAGAAGAGAGAAAACCAGGGATTAAGAACCTATTTGAAGGAATAATGACTGAAAACTTCCCTAACCTGACAAAAAAAATAGACATACAAGTCCAGGAAGTGCAGAGAATCCCAAAGAAGATGAACCCAAATAGTCCCACACCAAGACCCATTATAATTAAAATGGCGAAGATTAAGACAGAGAATCCTAAAAGCAGAAAGAAAAAGACAACTAGTAACTTATAAGGGAGTTCCAATAAGATTTTCGCTGATTTCTCAACAGAAACTTTGTAAGACAGAAGGGATTGGCACAAACTATTCAACGTGATGAAAAGCAAGGACCTACAACCAAGGGTACTCTGCCGAGTAAGGCTATCATTTAAAATTGAAGGATAGATAAAGAGCTTTCCAGACAAGAAACAGCTAAAGGAGTTCTTCAATATCAAATCAGTATTATAAGGAATGTTAGAGAGACTTCTTTTTTTTTTAAATTAAACTTTATTGGGGTGACATTTGTTAGTAAAGTTACACAGATTTCAGAGAGACTTCTTTAAAATGGAAAAAAAGAAAGATCAAAATTATGAATAAAATGGCAATAGCTACATATCTTTCAATAATTACTTTCAATGTAAATAGATTAAATGCTCCAATCAAGAGAGATAGGAGAGCAGGGAAATGTCTAATTATTACATTGTTTTGTACACCTGAAACTAGTAATAATAATAATAATAATAATAATAATAATAAAAGACATAGGAGAACTGAATGGATAAGAAAACAAAACCCTTACGTTTGCTACGTGCAAGAGACTCACTTCAGATTGAAAGACACACACAAAAGATGGAAAATATATATTTCATGAAAATGGAAACAAACAATCAAAAAAATCTGGAGTAGCAGTACTTATAACAGACAAAATAGACTTTGAAACAAAGGTTATAACAAGTGGCAAAGAAAGACCCAGTAATCCCACTTCTGGTTTTTTATCCAAAGAAACCCAAAATGCTACTTGGAGGGGATGTGGGCATCCATATGTTCATTGCAGCATTGTTTACAGTGGCCAAAATGTGGAGGCAGCCTGGGTGCCCATTGATGGAAGAATGGATAAAGAGTAGGAGGTACATATATACAATGGAATATTGCTCGGCCATGGAAGGCAATGGGTTCTTGCCATCTGTGGTGGCATGGATGGAATTGGAAGGTATTGTGCTGAGTGGAGTGTCAGACAGAGAAAGACAGATGCAATGTGGTTTCACTTGTATGTGGAATCTAAAGAACAAAATAAACAAACAAAACAGAAACAAACTCATAGATACAGAAAACATTTTGATGGTTGCCAGATGGGAGGAGGGTTGAGGGTGAGTAAAAAAGGGGAAAGGATTAAGAAGTACAAATTTGTTGTTACAAAGTAGTCATGGGGATGTAGGTACAGCATAAGGAATATAGTCAATAATATTGTAATAACTATGTATGGTGTCAGATGGGTACTAGATTTATTGGGGTGATAGATGGGAGAGGGTTGGGGGGTAGGGTGAAAAAGGTGAAGGAATTAATAAGTGCAAACTGGTAGTTACAAAATAGTTATGGAGATATAAAGTAAAGCATAGGGAATATAGTCAATGATATGGGAATAACCATGTATGGTGCCAGGTGGGTACTAGACTAGTCAGGGGGCTTACTTTTTAAATTATGTAAGTGTCTAGCCACTATGTTGTACACCTTAAATTAATTTAAAATAATATTGCATGTCAACTGTAATTGAAAATTTTAAAAAGGGAGGAAAAAGTGAAGGGTAATAAGAGGTTCAAATTTCCAGGTATAAAACAAATAAGTCATGGGGATGTAATCTACAGCATAGGGAATATAGTCAATAATATTGTGATAGGATGGTACGGTGTCAGATGGTTGCTGGATTTATCATGGTGATCACTTTTTTAGGTACGTAAAGGTTTAATAACTATGGTGTATCCATGAAACGAATATAATATTGTATGTTAACTACATTTTTAATAAAAATCTTAAAACAGAAAAAAAAAAAAAGGAAGAAGAACTGCTGTGCCCAGTATCATGAGATTCGACTAATTTGTAGCCAGGTAGACTGAAAGGCAAGATGTCCTGTAGAGGGAGAATTTCTATGCATCTAGGGGACTAAGTCAGCATACGAAGGCATGAAATAGTGACATTTAGGTCTTTAATATTATCATACCTTATAGCTATCTACAGGAAGGAGAGGCCCTGAGAAATCTCATCTGTGCAATTAGTTATTTCTCAATGTATAGGAAAGACTGCCTTTAACAGTAATATTCAAGATTAGGTTTATAGTGAAGCCCAAATTGACATTAAGCATGTATAAAGAAATAGGATCTCAGGGAAACCAAATGAGAAATAATAATAAGCCTGACTTTTTTGATTCCTAGAAAAGTGTCAGCAATTTACCTATAGCCATTCTGTACAAATAAAAATCAAGCAGGGAATTTGTTTAAGAACTGTCAAAATGCTCTCTCCTTGAATGTGAATGTGTTTATGTATATATATACATATATATATTTCTGTCAGTTGGAAATGTAAATTCCTGAATTGATTTCTGACATAACTCCTTAAAAATTAGAAGCAGCATTAGAATTAGCTTCAGGAGAGAAAAAGTTTGCACATTTTTTTTTGTTTGTTTTCTCTTAGGAATGGCTGAAGAAAACATGGCAGGAAATGAAGACAGAAGGAATGCAAACAAAAATGAAAACAAGAATGAGGACTAAAAATAAATGAGTTAGTAAGTAGAGGAGAAAGAGCCAAATGAGAAGCCTGGAATCTCCACACGAATGAGATGGGTGGTAGAACTCCACCAACAGCCTATTGAATGTGAAGTTCATCTGCTTTAACTGGTGTGATTTACTTGACAGAAGTGACAGAGCGAAACGGAAATAATAATCGTCTGTCAAACAATCACTTTGACGGTTTCTTGACTATCCTGGCTATTGTTTTCCTTTTTTTTTTTTTTTCAAACCTAACCTGCCTGTTTCTTTGTCCAGTCAAGTCAAAACAGACACCCAATTTGCACATGTCAACACAGGCTCCCTCCTGAGTTAATGGCTCAGGGTCTGAGTCACTGCCCTGAGAACCCCAGATCCTAACTTTTCTCCTCGTCTAAATTAGAATGGGATGGCCTCTGTTTATACTTTCATTAAACAGAACCACATGATTACAACCTTTCCACTGGGGGTTTTAGCAGAGAATTTATTAGCATGAGCCAGTGTCCTTGACTGCAGGCTGCTTTGGTCATGAGCCATGAGTGGCTGAAACACACTCTTGATTTGCTATTTTTCCTGAGTTCCAGTTTAGTGGGTTGCTTCTAGGGGCTTGCCTCTATATATGCAAGGAAGAAAGAAAGACACGAGTATTTCTTTTACTTGACCCATCTGTCTCTGTGACTCCCATGTTATTACAGATTTTCATTTTAAGCCTGAAGGGTCTCTTTCATTTGTCCAGGGGAAAAATAACGAACTGAGTTCTGGGAAGTAGTAGCAGCTTATTCATTGGTGATCTTTTCTAACATGTGATAAGCAAACTGGTATTTTCTTAAAGATATCTTCCTTTTATTTAAAAGACCCTCTCCCCTTTAAACTCTCCAATACCCTTTGAGACCCAGTCTCCATGATGACATCTTTGATTGCCCCCCACTCCACCTAAAAACCCACATACTTTTTGGATTAATCCTTCCTACCTCTGTGTTCTTAGCACTTGACTTCTGCATTCCCTGTTGTGTACCATGTTGCCTCTACAAATGTGATAGTTCCCTGATGAATAGGAACTATGTTTTAACATCATCACATTTCTGATAGAGTAATGGATATTTGTTAAATTAAATTGAACTGCACACGGCTAATGGGGAGTCCTAAATAAGAGGTAGGGAGGAGAGTAGGATGAGGTTATTGGTAACTGAAGGGAATGTAGAGAGAGAAAGAGGGTGGACAAAGTTTCTTTGGCATTATCATGGAAGATGATATAGGGAGATGGGAGGTGCTTGCAGGAAAGACAAAAGACAGCTCAGAAGGTGGATCACTTTAATGAAGACAGAAGAGGGAGTGGCCAGAAGTGAGTAAGGGGCTGCAATTGTAGTAAACACCATACCTGATGCCCTTGATGGTATCTTTTTTCTTGTGGGAAGAAAAGAAAGATCAGGAGAGCAGAGAAGGGCAATCGTCGCACCCCACAACAACTCTTCTTCCCCCTTTCCCCAGACAGTCCACCTTGTTTCTCAGGCTTTCCAGCCTCAGCTCTGCCTTGCTGGTTTTATACCCAGTCCCCATGCAGAGGTTCAAGTCTGTTCTTTCCACAGCTCCAGCACCAATTTCTGAGATGAAATTCCCTGAGTCTATTCCTTGCTTAAAATACAGATAACACATAACTGTTCTTCAATTACAAAAATATATAGTTACTATGTATATGTGCCCTTATTTTTCATATGTCTTCGTGAAAATATAAATAGAAAGAACAGAGCAGTGAGTCTTTTGACTTTCTATTTCCCCTTTCTTACAATCAAATAATGAAATTATGAAACCTTAAGAAGGCTGCTAAGTGCTCAATAAAATCGAGAGAAAGATGTGCTGCTCAGAAGCAACAGATGTTGACAATGAAACAAACAGGCAACCCTCAGAATCCTAGGAAGAAAATGCAGGGGTGACGGAAAGCAGAAATAATCTTTGAGGATTCAGGTGGGATAGAATGTCCTCTGTCTGAAAGAGCCAGCCCCTTGGTCTCATCCCTCAGTAGCCTCTGTTCCTATTACTTTATCCTCTCCCAATCTCCCAACCCCTTCCCCCAATGGGAACCACAAAGAGGAATGTGGGTAGGTGACAGTCCCTGACCCCTCCCACTGATGTTTAGGAAGGAAACAGAGAGGAAATCTGTGCTTTTGTTATTTCAGGGAAAGGTGAAATCATTTTTCAAGTGGCTTCATATACTTCATCGTATTTGATCCCTGTCAATAGCAACACACTGAGAGGTGAAAAGGAACTTTTATTACCTGCCTTTGCCCCCCAATTCAGTTAAAGAAACCTAGGGCTAAAAAGATTTCTGGCAATTGTCCTAGGTCACACAATTGGTGGGAGTACATCCTGGACTTCTGTCACCAAAAGTAGTGTTGGTTTCACCACCCCTTCTGACTTCATGGTTCACCCACGATGGTTCTATGCTATTAAAATGGGAACCATTTCTTGGGTATGTTACGGGTCAGACAGACTTTTGTGAACTGGGTTGACCTGGGGAACTAACCAACAGGCCTGACTTTCATTCATTGGAAAAATTTGTTCTGGGTACTAAACAACTGATTTACATACAATATTTTAGTACACAGCTCATGTTAAATTGAGGACTGCCTGTACTAAGCTGCTAGCTTCTAAGGATAGAAAGATAGTCCTTTTTATTTTTCCTGTTCTGCTTTTGGAAACTACCAACAAGGGTGCCAATTAGCACCAGATGTGACAGGGCCTGTGTGATGTGGAACTCCAACCACTGGGAACTGGAATGGGTCCACTAATGTATTAAGCAATCGAAGAAGCAGAAGTTGGGCAGGATTCGAGTTTGGCACAATGTGAAGTTCTGATGTGTAAAGGCTCAGCTTTATATATAGCCTCTGTCCCTTCTCCACTCACTGTCCATGAGAAACAAAAAGGAGCTGAGAATTTGAAACTCTAGTACCCTTGAGGCCATCGACGTTTACGTGAATATTGCCTTTCTCTCTGAATCCTTCCTCCATTTTGAACTTGAACTAATCTTTACAGAATAATTAGGTAAAGGAATAAACGGCTGTTGTCTTGGACACTTGAATTTTTCAGTATAGAATTCTTACATAGCTATCTTTACATTTCTGACATCTTGATTTTTGAAATTATGACTTTATTCAAGGGTAGAGCTGAAGCATTAGATAAGTAACTCCAACGTAAAGGTCATTCAGACTTAAATGGCATATGTTTACTAAAAACCAACAGTAAGTGAAACAACCTAGCCATTTCTCTTGATATTATCCAGATAAATGTCGATTCTTTTTCTCGCCTAGCCAGTTGTGTGCCTTTGATGCAAATCAACAGATTTCAGCACAGTTTATTTGGCTTTCTGAGTTCTGTTACTTACCACTCACTACATAATTCATCAGCTCTCCCAGGCAGTGATCTAAGTCACCTGGAAGACAGATGAACAGACAAATTGAGCAGAGTTTTGCCTCAGCTTGATACAAACCTGTATTTAATAGAAATGATCTAAGTTAGGCTTCATCCATAAAATGAATGGGTTGGATTTGAACAGTTCTTCCTGACTCTTTTCTCATTATGGCCCACATAGCAAATATGATTTTGCAGAGCTCACTGGGCTAAAGAAAGAAAATAGCTCATGGCCAGAGGAAAAGAACTGAGGGCTGGAGGCATGGGAGGCCCTGCCCAGCCAATCCAAGGGCAGAGGGAATCACTCTCTTAGCATATCTGGAACCCATTGGTAGCACACCAGTGTGTCAACACCTCCCATTGGGCACACCAGGTTGGAACTCTGGAGTAAAGAGTATTTATGGACCCTTTGGGGAGTCCATGACGACTTTTTAGCATAAATTCGCTGGGACTTCACCACTGCTTTGTGATGTGGTCACCATGTTCCAAAGCTTTCTAGCTTGTAAACTGATCCCAGAATGTGAGTCTCTTGGTGAACAGCATTGATGAGGCACCTCCTGTTGGGGTAACCAACTGTGTCCCCTCTATCAGGACTGAGGGCTTTCCCATGGCAGGAGACTTGCAGTGCTAACGCTAGGGCAGTCCGAGGCAAGCCAGGAAAGTTGGTCTTCTACCTACTGTGTATTAAAGGATTCTATTAAAGAAACAAAGAAAAAAGAACAGCCAGTTTCTGCTTTCGTGGGCTCAAGTATTTGTTGTGGTCTTCCCAGGCCACTGCTGGAGGCAGCAGTCCCATGCATTGGTCATTGAGTCTGGTCTATGGTTGATTAAGCAGAAGCCTATGACTTTTCTGACGAAATGTTTTTCTTTGTAGAGTTGTTTTTGCCAGTTCAAAGAGGAAACAGTGGGCTGAAATCAAGTGGCATCGCTGAATGACTAGTGCTGAGCAAGTGATTCGTGCAAAGGCTCCATTGGAAACAGTCAGACTCATAACAATAGTAGTTCTGACACGACTACCTCTTGCCTGGGAAACTCATAAACATGGCCTCTAGGCTATACTTCTTTTTCAGCAGCTGCTGATCCTTCAATTTAATTATAAGCTACAAGTAAGCTTCTTAAAGAGGCAATGTGTATACCAAACAGTGTCCAAAGGACACTCTGTTCACAAAATTTAAGACAGTCAGCACTGTTGGAATTACATGTTCTAATATGAGATGGGTGGACTGGTGTGGGAGAAATAAGAGCCACCATCCCCCCCACACACACCCAGACTTAAACCAAAATTGTTTTTGAGGTTCAAAAATATTCACATGACAGCTTTCTATGTTTGGCTGGAGCAGACTAAATTGGAATGCCAAGAAAATGGTTTCTTCTATCTTTTATGCTAATATAGATCTCACAGGACTTAAGAGATTCCACAGCCCTGGTTCTCCATGCTCATGCACAGCCACCATTTCATTTTTAACGTTTAGTGCTCACCTATTATGTGCATAGAACCAGGCTTTGTCCTGAAGGGAATGAAAAATGAGTAAGATGAAATCCTTCCCTCGATGGAGGGAAAAGCCTCCTAAGCAAGCAACTTTCACACAAAGCAGAACAAAATCAATAAAACAGAAATTATAAAAATAAAAGAAAGGAAGAAGTGACATTTGAGCCAGCAGCATTTGGCAGGGTAGGGTTCACCATGTCTAGGAGAGGAGCAAAATTTGGAGTTCTAAAAACAAACCACAGGAGGTTTTTCTCTTGTGATAGCCGCAAAGACAAGCATGCCTTGTTTCGCTGACAGCCATATCACATGGGAGCTCCCTTTTCTTAATGGACATTGACCTTGAAGTCAGATAGACTTGAGTTTGAATTCCATCTCTGCCATGTATTAGCTACGTGACTCTGGGTCAATTGTTTACCTTCTCTAAATCCATTCCTATACTGTAAAAGGGGATTAATAACAAAACAGTTTGATTAATGTAGAAAGGGTAAAATAAGATATGTAAAATTGCCTTATAGAGGTCAAATACAGATAGATAGATAGATAGATAGATAGATAGATAGATAGATAGACAGATAGATGATAAATAGATATTGAATTCTCAGAGACACTTTCCTATCTCTTTCTGGTTTCTTATGAATCTCACTGTATATACTCTAAACTTAACAGTAAATTGTAGTGGGCTGACTTGTACCAACCTCTAGAGTGATATGTAAAACTCCCATTTCTTTTATTATTAGGGAAACCAGCTAATGCCTTTAAAACTTAGAGCTAGTCAAATTCGATCCATTGTTTCAGTAGAAACGTCTTGTTCTATGAGAGATATGGAGTTGAAGATGGGTAGAGAGAATACTGGAAAAAGGAGAAGATATTTAAGTATGTGGACAGCTCGGAAATCTAAAAAGGCAAAGCTGGAATCTTATTCCAGAGGACTCAGTTCTCAGAATTAAGCAGAACAGACTGCATTTTTCTAATTTTATATATATATTTTTTAATTTTTTTTTTGTTGTTGTTGTTTTGTTGTTGAGAGCCCACTGGCCCATGTGGGAATCGAACCGCAGCCTTCGGAGTTAGGAGCACGGAGCTCTAACCCCCTGAGCCACCGGGCCGGCCCCAGACTGCATTTTTAATGCCCAATATTCTGAGGAAAACAGGACTTAACTCCGCTTCTACATGTCTTTTTAGTATCTTTGGGTACTGAGATTTGGTCTAATGTAAACAGACTGTTTGCTGGACATATGGAGCACCACTTCATAGCACACAGCTTTATTTTGGTGGAGACATTGTTGAAGGGTATTGCAATATGGCTTTTGCAATGTGTGCAACATTTTGGCATATGATAGCAAAGTGACTGCAATAATTTTTCCCCCTCCTGAACATATTCCAGACACTTATTTGAAATCAAATATGGGGAAAGCTAAACAACAGTT